>NC_090984.1:7231779-8625946 GCF_041146395.1 Eulemur rufifrons | reverse complement strand
TCCACCGTGTTGTCAAGCTCAAAAGTGCATCATTCCTGCAGCGTGTGGGAGTCCAGAATCAGCAGCTGAAATCAGATATGCACAGCGTAAATTTCCTGAGCTCTGCTCTCATACAGCCTGGGTACAGACAAGCCAGAAACGGCTTCTCTGAGACACAACATGGCACCGTGGCCCAGCCAGAGACCTGGGTGTGCATAGAGGTGCTGTAAGCCTCAGTTTCCCTATCTGTAAAATGGAGCTCTAATCGCAACCTCTACCCTGGAGCATTTTGTGAGGATTCAAAGAGAAACTTCACGTGAAACGCTCAGGCCCAGGAACATACCAAGGTCTCCATAAATGTGAATGACCCTGTGAGTCGCCAGGGTTCTAATCCCTGAAACGCAAATTGCTCTGAGTTAGAGCCCTCTAGGGACACCCCTGTGCAGATCTACTCGCCCATCTCCTGCTCGCCCCAATGAGTCACGCCACTCTCGTCATTCCAAGAAATCTTAATTTCTTTATTGACTTTTTGACTCAACAATTTTTTTTAAACTTTTTGTTTTTTTCTGAAACTTTCTTGTTGTTATGAGCCTTTTTGTTTTGTTCTCGTTAAATGCACTCGACCCAAAATTGGTTTGGCATATCGAAAAGGGGACCGAGGGAGGAACGGGGGGGGGGGGGGGGGGTGGGAGAGGGGAAGGAGGCCCGAATGGACAGAGAAATCGAGGATGAGAGAAGAGAGGAACACAGACGGTGAGAAAGACACGGGGAAAGATTCGAGAGAAAGGGAAGGCAAGGGGAACCCAGAAGAAATAAAGTCTGGAGAAAAAGAATTAACAAGATTCAGGAGCAAATGAGTTCAGGAGCCCAAGGAAGGGAGTAGGAGAGGAAACCCAAGACCCTTCTCTGTACCGTCCCAGCTGGGGTGGGGGCATCAAGGCACCAGGTCTGGTTGGGTAGGGGGACACCTGGGTTCTCAGGGGTGGCTTTATGCTGGACCACAGTGGTGTCCAGCCCCGCCAGAGGGCCCTGCCACACAGCTCTGAGGCCTTGGAATCCACCTTGGCGGTTCCAGCTGGAATGGGCACCAATGGGCCCACTACACCCTCTCTCCCGGTGATTGTCTGCATCTGGAGAGACAGGAGGGCCGCAGGCAGAGGAGGCAGGGCTCCCTGTGCCCTTCAGTCCCCGGGGAACTCTCCCAGCCCTCCTGGTGCCAGAGGCAGCCTCAGGCTGTAGCTGGGCAGGGCCAGCTCCTCTACCCGCCCTGCTCTTCACAGACTTCTCACTGCCCCGCCACACCATGGAGCTGTCTCCTGCCCTCCGCAGAGCTGTCTGGCAAGACTGTCCTCAGCCTCGCTTCTCCCCATCTAGATTTCACCCGTGGTCTTCTGGTAGAGCGGATTACACCTTCCTACCAGAAAAAGCCAGAGGTGGACCCCAACCCTGCCTTTTCCCCACACCTCTTCCCTTACACGGGACAAACCACCATCTTTGGTCTGACCCCTTCTCCCCTAATTGATGGGGACAAGCCAGCCCCAGCTCCCCAGGAGAAGGGAGGGGCTTTCTAGCAGCAAAAAGGGTCCCTCCAGCCACCGACCTGTCCCCTCCCCCCCAGTTCCTTCCTAGAGCCCCACCCCCTCAACCCAACGAAGTTCATGGCAGCAGCAGGCTGAGACCCAAAGATGTTTGAAAACTCATGGCACTTGTGAGAAAAGAGGGAGGGGCAAAAGAGACAGGGAGAGGTCAGAGCAGAGGTGGACAGGCCACCCCTGGGGACATGGCAATGAAGGGGCTGGGCTAGTGTGGCGATGGGGCTACGCTACCCGCAGAGTGGACAGTGAGGGGGTACTGGGAAGGCCGGGCTGACAGGCTGGAGAGGAGGGGGCTGGCAGAGGTACTCAGGGGACATTCTGAGCTTGGAGCTTCCAGCGTCTGGGGGTTTGGGGTGCAGTCCCCAGAACACAGGCGTCCTGACCCCAGGCCCTGGCACCTGGCTTTGCCTCCCCTGCAGGAGTGGAGGATAGGGAAGGTGATCTCTCACCTTTGCCCTCTCCTCCCCCGGGATGTAGACAACCTCACCACCCCCACCCACCAGCCATCCCACCATCAAGCCCTGCTGCCCTTCACCGCTCCAGCGCCTTTCTGTTTTCCTTCCCCCACCAACCTCTCTAGATGGGAAGTCAGCCCCTTCCTCCCCGCCCGGAGTCCCAGAAGCAATATACAAGAAGCAGGAACTCAAAGGGATAGCGCAGCCACCTTGGCAAAAGCATCTTTGGGTGTGAGGGTGTCTCCCCTGGGCCGGTGGGGAGGGGAGGGGAGACAGGCCTCAGGTCCTGGGGCAGGCAGTGAGGTACACGCCCCAGGAGGGCTGATGATACCGGGGGAAGGAGGGGACAGAAACAGGTCCCGGGAAGGAGTCGGGTTCTTTGTTTCGCTGTTGCATCTAGATTTTGTTTTCTGTCTCTGGAGTGTAAAAAGCTGCTCTGGCGGCCCGCCCACCCGGCCGGGGCTGGGGCTGGGGCTCACTCGTACACGGAGAAGTCCTGGCTGCCGGGGCGGGCAGCGCCGCTCTGCTCCGGAGAAAGCCCGGGCTGGCCCGGGAGCGGCTCCCGGTGGCTTCAAGTGATGAGATTTTTCTTTTGTTGTTTTTTGTGTTTTTTTTTTTTTGTCTTTTTTTTTTCCTTTTCCATTTCGTTGAAATATTTACAGCAATGGGAGAGGAGGAGAGAGGAAGGGGTAAGAGGGCCCCCTAGGGAAAGATCCAAGCCCAGGACCCACTCCCCAGGAAGAACCAGACCCAAAATCTGCTCCCCAGATAGCCAAGCCCACAGGACTGGGAACTGCCCAAATATGGCCACCCCTGTGGGCTGGGGGCCCTGCGGGGAGTTGTGCTTCATCAGGAGTCGCCCCAAGGGAGGGGGTCATTGGGTGCACTCTTGGAGAGCGGAGGGGCAGGCTTGCGTGGGCGGCAGGGACCAAGAGCAAGGGGGAAGGAGCTTCAGAGAAAGTTCAACCTTTCAACCACCAGCCACAGCTGCCCATCCCTGCACCCTGGGGCTTTTCCCCCAGTCTCCAGGGAGCAGGGAACTTAGCGCAGGCGGAACCTGTCTGTATGTCCGTCCTGTAGTACTGCTCCCTGCGGTGCAGCTGCCAGCATTTCTGGCTGCAGGGAGAGGAGCAGCTGACAGGTTCAATCCAGCATGGGGGGGCCTTCGGCAACCTCAGAAGCTGCCCCTCCCCGCGCAGAGAAACAACGCCCTCACTTCCCTTTAGGGGTGGGAGGGGCGGGCTGCACCCTTCAGTTTCTCCCTCCTCACTCCCCTGGGGACCTCCGGGCTCCTCCTCACTGCCCCTCCCCCAAATAGAGCTGGTGCGTGTGGCTGGTGGGAAACCCTGTCTGTGAACCTGGCACCTCAGCCCCCAGGTCAGAGCCCCCCGCGGGGACTGCAGGGCCCGTGGCCACGGGACACCTGGAGAGAGTGGCTCACCAGTCACTGCCCCCATCAGTCTCCCTCTCCCACCAGAGCCCTGCCCAGGGTTCCCTCCCTGGCCTGGGCCACCAGCCCCTGGTCCGTGAGGTCCCCTCAGAGACTGGTGACCAGCTGCATCTGCCCGTCCCCATCGGGCCCTGGCCCCTCGAGGCCCGGGGCTGCCAGGTAGCCCTCGTGGCTAGGCCTCCGCACCTGGTAGTAGCCCTGCAGGGGGTTCCGGGCCACCAGGGCTGGTGGGCGCGAGGTGTAGTAGATTTCAGGGGGTCCAGGGGGTGCAGGCGGGGGTGGGGGCAGGGGCTCGCTAGGCCCCTCGGGGCTGCTGTCCGGGTAGGAGGGCGAGTCCCGCAGGTTGGCCCCGCTGGCATAGAGGGAGTCCCGGCCTGGAGGGGAGGAGAGGGGCCGGCTGGTGGCGCCGTCCTCTGCCGTGCAGCTCTCGGACTCGTCCAGATCGCTCTGGTACAGCACCGACTGGGCCCGGGGCAGCAGCAGAGGCTCCTCCAGGGCCTTATAGAGAAGTTCAATCTCCGCCCGGTCAGCACCCCCGGGCCCTCCCGCCTCTTCCTCATCACCACCCCCTGGCACGGGCGGCACGGGCGGCTCAGGCGGCGGAGGGCCCTTGGCCCCGCTGCTGCTCCCCCGCAGGTTGTTGTGCACCAGCTCGGAGATGATCATCTTCTCAAAGGCGGCAGCGTCCGCCAGGTTCCGGCCTCGGGGCGGCTCGGGGGCCCCGTCCCCCGGAGGGAAATCCCCACTTCGCAGGGAGTAGCTGTTGTTGAAGTTGCCGTTGAGGGGCAGGGTGTCCATGCCGCAGGCTTCCCGGCCTCCTAGGGGGTGCTCTGCAGGGCAGGAAGGGGCCCGTGAGGACCAGTCCCCCCAGGGTCCCCGACACTGCCCCTCCCACCCCCCAGTTGGGTGTTTAAAATCTCAGCAGGGCAGCCCACGTGTCCCTAAGTGAGGCCATCTGAGAAGACCGTTATCTTGTTCCTCTCCCAGCCTTGGCAACGTTACCAGGACAGAGGCACACTTACTGGGTTCCCGGTAGCTCCCTGCAGGTGATGCCAGGAGAGAAAAGAGAGGGTGAGAGTGAGCTCAGAGTGCCGGGTCCGGGCTCCAGCTCAGGGGGCACGAGAATGCCTGAAGTGGAGACCCCATGGATGCGGAGCCCACGTCGCCCGACCTGGGACACAGCTTTCTCCCGGCACCGGGCCCCCTCTTCCCAGAGTGCTCTCACCTGGGGAGTTGAAGACGGGGGGCGAGGAGGGATTGAAGCCCACTGACTCGGCGATGAGGGTGTTGTAGGGGCTGGTGCCCCCGCGGGGCTGCAGCACAGGGTTGGTCAGCAGGTGGTTCCCCATGGTACCTGCCCAAGGGATCAGAGGTCACCAGGCAGCCCAGGGACACGGGTCCGGGAGCCTTGAGGAACTGGAGCCAGAGGCAGAGGGACACGTCTCACCTCGGTTCAGGGTGGGGGTACTGTTGATGTCGCCTGCCATGAAGGAGGACTCCGTCTGTTTCCTCACAGTGTCGTTCCACATCCTCCGGATTCGGCTCTGGGGACGCAGCCCAGATGTGAGGGGGTCCTCGGGCTGCCCACCCTCCGCCTGGGACCTTTCTGAGACCCAGGACAAGCACTCCCCTGCCCCTCGAGTTCCCGACCCTAGCACTTGGCCCCAGGGACCCCTCCCCCCGGCCCCGTACCTGGGTCCCCGTGTAGTAGCGGGTGTTGCTCCTCATGGCTGAGGTCTTGAGGGAGCCGTGAGTGCCCCCGGGCGGGGAGCGGATGCAGCAGTACGAGTGACGCAGGCACTTGCTGTACTCCTTGTGCACCTGGGGGCGAGGAGGACAGACAGCTGGCCAGGATGCCGGCCGCCGTGGGATCCAGCCGCCCACAGGGCGGGTCAGAAGAGCGCAGCCTCGGGAATCCAGAGATGGAGCTCCCCCCGCCACCCACTTCGGCAACTGGTAGGCCACAGAAACCTCAGTCACCTGTCCTCCAGCAGCCTACAGCTCAGGGTAGCTTTCTTCCCACTCGCCCATCCCCGTCCCTGCCCCTACCGACAGTTTCACTCATTCACAAACTCGGCAGAACCGTAGCGAGCGGCCGCTATGCCTAGGCCTGGGGGACCGCGCAGACCAGACACGAACCCTGACCTCTCAGAGCTCAGATCCCAGCAGAACACAGATCGAAATACAAACGTGCTCCATGGCTGCCCGCTGGAGTTAGGTGCTGGGAGAAACGGTGGCTGGGAATGGGGTCAGCCAGTGCTAATGGGGGTGGGAAGGGAGCGGGTGACTTTAAATAGATTCGGGGGCGGGGGGGTGGGGAGCCAAGAGGCCTGGGTCAGACTGTGTGGGCCTGGGTGCCCTCGTAAGGACGTTGCTGTCACTGTGTGAGGTGGGGGCCGTGCCAGGATATTGCCTTTGACTGTGTGTCCAAGGATAGTTCGAGCAGAGCAGGGCTGTGGTCCCCCCACCTCACAACCAGAATGCTTGTGATGGCCGCCCTTGCCAACCCCTGCCTTAAGCCTTCCCCGAATTCCGCCCCCGCCAGCGATAGGCCTGATGGGTGGCCCCCATCGTGGTGAGGGCGCCCCGTCACCAGATCTGCCCCACTCTCAGTCCTGCAGGCTGCCAGCCCAGAAGTGTCTCCGAGGGAGGCTTGTGGCCCGGGCCCCAGCCCCAACCTTACCTTCTTTTGTAAGGCGCAGTGAAAGACAAAGATGAAGACCCCCTGGAAGGCGTTGAAGGTGGTAAAGAGATAGGCCATGACCACGGACTCCTTGTTGATGAAGAGGAGCCCAAAGGCCCAGGTGAGACCCAGCAGGAAGAGCAGCGCAATGGCCCCCAAGGCCCAGGATCTGGGGTGGGGGACAGGAATGTCAGAGCACGAACCGGAGGAGACGGCCTCAGCCCAGCCCCCCCCAGCCCCCCCCCCGCAGCCCTGCTGTGTGTCTCTGTATGGAGTGAGGGGGCCTCGGCGCGGCGCTGGGCGCCGTCTGCAAAGACCCAGCCTGGGGCTCAGGGGAGGACACCGGGTCAGGGGTTGGGGTTTTGCCAACATCAGTCATTCCCCTGCCAGCGTCATCATTTCCAGACCACTTAGCCTACATTTTGGTGCCTGTTTCTCCTAAGTCACCCCTAAATGGACTCACCTTTTGAATTTCGCCTAAACCCTATGCAGCTGTGCCCCCAAAACCACAGGATGGATGTGCTAATGACATGCTTTCTAATGCCCATTCAGTAGGCACATGACGAGTACAACAAAACACCCATCTTGATGCTTCAAATCACACTGTGTGACACCAGAAACAAGAGCATCATTTTTTAGGACCCCCTGGGAGAAGTGGGCGTGGGGGCCATGGGGCAGGGGGCAGGGACAGGGCAGGGGACAGGGACGCGGCTCACTTAATGTTGTCCAGACGGCTGGAGTCAGGCTTGAGCACAGATGAGCTTCGGATCATCTTGTGCAGGGTCACCATGAGGAACACCAGGTTCACCTGGGGGGTGGGACAAGGCGGAGGGGCTGGGCTGACAGTCCCCCACCTCCTTCAGTGAGTTCTGAGTCTCAGCTTCAGTCCCCTCTCTGCAGGGCCTCCCTGCTGGGAGTGCCCTGTCCCTGCCCCCAGGGTGCCCGCTGTGCTGCGCTTAGTGACTGGCATGTCTGGCTGCGGTGTCCCTCCTTGCTGCTGGGAGGACGGGGCCCAGGCCCTGACACACAGCAGGGGCTCGAACCACATCTCCCGGACCAGCGGCCCTCAGCGCTGGGGCTCCACAGCCCAGCCTGCTCTTGTCCCCTTAACTGGCGGCTCAGTTCCCAGGTGGTTTTGAAGCCAGCGCCACCCAGGGCTCAGGGAGTGTGTGTGTATGGGCGGTTTACGGTCAAGGCCAGCTGGGATGGAGGGAGGGCACGCCGTGCTAGGGCTGCCGCCTTCAACTTACCACAATAACGAAAGAGACAGGCCCGATGAAACTCCAGATGAAATAATTATCCACTCGGAGCCAACAGCTGCAAAGCAAACGGGGCAGAGGTAGACGGACGCCGAGGGCCCTTCCTGCCCACCCCGGGGGGCCGGGGCCTCTGCAGGCTGCAGCCTTGGGGATCAGACATAGGGAGGGAGGCCAGTGCCCCAGGGGTCCCGGCCCACGGGGTGCCACCGAGCAGGGAGCCAGGCAGAAGGAGAGGAGGAAGAGGTCGGGGTGGGCCGAGGAGCGACACTCACGCCTTCTCGGTGCCATAGCTGCGGTAGTCGATGGCGGCCGCAATGCCCACAACCAGGGCGGGGAAGCAGTAGCCGCCCAGGTAGTAGTACTTGGTGCGGGAGTACTCGCTCTCGAACACCTCCACCAGCAGCAGGTAGAGGTGCACGCCCTCCAGGCACAGCCAGGAGAAGGCGGCCAGGAAGAAGTAGTGCAGCAAGCCCGCGAAGATGGGGCAGGCGATCTGCGGGGAGCACCACAGGTCAGAGGCCGCCCCAGCAGCACCCCCTTGCTTCTCCCCGTGTCCCTGGGTGGTGCCGGGCAGTCACCGGCCCCCGAGCCCCAGCCCACCTCATACTGAGTCTTGTCGATCCCGACCAGGAAGAGCAGCTCGGCCAGGAAGAGGTTGATGCACAGGTTCTTGTGGATGGTGTTGCGGTCGGTCTGCAGGCCCCGCAGGAAGCAGAAGGTGGAGATGCAGATGGCCAGGCAGACCAGCGAGATCACGATGCCCACCCAGGTGATGACGGACAGCAGCAGCTCATTGATACGGCCCTGGTACTGGGGACAGGAGGCAGGGGCACGCTCAGGCCTCTGGCTTTGCACTCAGGGCTCGGCCAGGTGCCAGCTGCAGGCATGGGGGACCTCTGGGGCTGCCCACCCGGCCCCCTTGCTGGCCCCCACCCCTCTGCAGGCGGCGTGCTCACTTCCTCATGCTCTGAAAGGCTGTGGGAGAGACGACAGAGGTGACGCCAACTTGCTTCCTTCTCCAGGGGGCCTTGGGAGAAGGTGGGACCATGACCAGAGAGGGTCAGAGAGGACCAGACGCATGGCTGGCCTCACACCCCAGGCAAGACCGGGGTCTCCATGCCCACGAGGCTGGCCTTTCCCCGGCACCGCCCATGCTCTCTCTAGGGCGCCATGCAGAGCACACGGCCAGCTTACGATCTCGCGGTGAGCCATGAGCACCGCGAAGTTGGTGAGGTGGCTGCAGGCACACGTGGTGTGGGTCTTGTTGGACTCCACCAGGCGGCAGCCCTGGGTCGACCAGTAGCCCAGCATGGAACGTTCCGAGTAGTTCCAGAAGGAGCAGTTGGCATTGAAGTGATTCTTGTCCTGTTGTATGGTGGTGGCCAGGGCGTCAGAACTGGGGAGTCCCATTCCAGCACCCCCACACCCAGAGACGGGGATGTGACAAGTGTTAAGAGAAGTGCCTGGGGTTCGGGGCTCCACGTGACAGTCTGAGATCTTTGGGGACAAACAGTTCAAGCTACCAAAGTGGGGAAGGCCGTATTTGCTCTGCAGGTAAACATACATGCAGTGGGGGTGGGGGAGATGCACAGCCTGGGGACAGAGTACGCTGGGACCCCCAGGGAGGGAGGGGGACGGCTCGGCTCACCTCCAGGTGGGCCACGGTGAAGATGACAGGGTCCATGAGGAAGACGCGACTGGACTCCTTGTTAATGGACGCCGCGATGACCTGTGAGTTCACCACCAGGGAGGCGCCCCCCTGGCCACCCGCGCCAGCTTCGCCTGCCAGCTTCACCGTGGCATTCTCCGTGGACAGGAAGAGGCCCAGGTTGTTGTAGAGGATGAAGACAACTTTGACCACCCCTGGGGAAGACAGGCACAGTTGGACGTGCCCGCAGTCCCCAGCCGATGTTCCTCTTTCCAGGCCCCTGGCTTCCCCGCTCTGCCAGATCCACAGCCCCCAGCCATGCCGGCCACTGGGGCCTTCGAAGCCAGGCCATACTCCAGGTGAGCGGGGCT
Organism: Eulemur rufifrons; assembly: GCF_041146395.1. NCBI lineage: Eukaryota > Metazoa > Chordata > Mammalia > Primates > Lemuridae > Eulemur > Eulemur rufifrons. The sequence goes on along the minus strand of NC_090984.1, from coordinate 8,616,506 downwards.
TGAGGAGCCCTTCCTGTGAGACCACTGCTGAGCTGCAGGCGGTTCTAAACAGCAGGGCAGTGGGCCATGACACATAGGGGCTGGGACGTTTGGCAAATCTCTAACTTCTCTGAGCCTTTGTCTCAAATGACACAATCCTGTCTGAGCTGTGAGGCCCTGGGCCCACTCTGCAAACAGCAGGCCCACCCTAGGGTCTGCAGGGCACCAGGGCACCCAGGAATGCCCTAAAACTTGACATTAGCTTGACGGATACCACCTGATAGAAGTTCAGGACCGCCGCCCTCTCTGAGTGGAGCAGAGACGCCGGCACGGGGCCGGGCGGCACCTGATGCTCCGCCGCGGACACTGACCATTGCGGCTGTTCTGCTTGATGGTTTTGGCGGACAGCTGGATGGAGTTCTTCCTCGGGTACTCCTCCTGGGGGAACACCAGCTCCTGCACCTGGCCCTCCGTGTTCAGGACTGTGACCTCCAGGACTGTGGGGACAGGAGATGGCGAGGCACATGGAGTTGAGGTCTGTACCCCATCCAGGGCTCAGGCTGCAGAACGAGCCCCTGTGGCAAGAGGCCCAAGATCGAGGGCCAGGGGGGACCAGGCATCCCCCGCGGTCTCCAGACCTGGCCCCCCCACGGTTCAAGGTTCACGCCTGACCTTGCCCTGGGGTGACTGCAGCACTCACCCACGTTCTCCTTGGCGGCCAGGAAGCGGGCGGGCTCCCTGACGTTGTCGGCCAGCAGGAAGGCGCCCTCCTCCAGGACGTCCAGGAGCATGGTGGCTGTGTGCACCTGCTCGGTGGCATTCATGTCCTTCCAGGACTCAAGAGCCTCTGGCCGGAGCAAATTGTCCACTGTCTCTACCACCGCCTGCACGGGCGCGGGGACAGTACCATGAGTCCCCGCAGTATCCTCCCAGCCCCCAGCCCCCGTTCCTCTCGGTCAGCTGGAGCCCATGGTCCTTACGCTGGGGACCCTCTGGGTCTCACCTTGATATAATCTTTGCAGGTCCTCTCCCGTTTGTGCATCTGGGGACAAAGGACAGTCACGCAGGTGGTTAGGCTGGGCCTCCGGGCACGGCTCCCCTGACCCCAGTGCTCTCACATCTGGGCCCTGGAGAGCTCGCTCTTCTGTGTCCACCCCCGCCCCAGGGCTAGGCCACCAGCAAGAGACATTCCTCGGGGGTCCACAACCCCCAGGACCACCCAGGGCAGCACAGGAGCAAGACCCAGCAGCCCCCGGAGTCCTGCCTCTGACAAAGTGCCACCATGGGGCTGGCAGCCTGGTTCCGAGGTACCAGGTCGGATACTTCCCGAGTCCCTTCAGGCAGGAGCCCCGCGGCCGGGCCCACCTTGTTGTAGTTCTTCCCGGCCGACTCCCGCTCGATGGGCCGCAGGGCCTGCAGCTGGGCGTCCAGGATGTCCAGCAGCTGCTCCAGCAGCTTCACAGAGGAGGACACGTCCCCCGCGTAGATGGAGCCGCGGGTGTGGCGGGCCAGCTCGCTGGCGATGTTGGCTGCATTCTCCCCGCTCTTGATCTGCGTGAGGTCGGGGAAGGAAGGGGGGACCCCGGGTCTGTCAGGGACCGTCCTGCTCTCCCCGATGTTCCCTCTTTCCCATCCCTGTGTGGCCCCTGCCGTCGCTCTCTCCGCTTCCCCTTCTCCCTGTCTGCCCCCCGACCTGTCCCTGCTCCCTCTGCAGGCCAGGAAGGGGACCCCACAGTCCTGCCTTCCAGACCTGCCAGTCCCTGTGGATCTCCCCACTGCTCCACTACCCCTGCTGGGCCCTGGGCCCCCGCGAGTGTGCCTGCCTGCAGGGGGCTGCGGTGGCCGGTACCTTCTGGGCCACCTGGTTGACCCAGGGGGAGGTGCAGTTGCTGAGGTCGGGGCCCCGGGGGTTCCAGAGCCCTAGGGCTGGTAGACACTGGAAGGAGGCAATTCCTGCAGGGACAGACGGACAGGGACAGACAAAGGAGCCAGAGGGGAGGAGAGGAGGATGGGCCAATGCAGGGGGAAAGGGCACGACAGAGAGCAGGGGACACGTGGGCGAAAAGAGAGGTGAGGGGGACACGGAGAAACAGACATGAAGCAGGCCAGACAGTCAAGAGAGGTTTCTCTCTGAGGTGACAAAAGCCACCCCTCACTGCTCCTGAGCTCTCCCTCTTGGCTCCCTGTCTTTGACTACCAGCATTAGAACCTTCCAGCAAGGCCCATCGGAAGCCCCCCTGGCTCCAAGAAGCCTCTTCTGACCCTCCCCTCGGACTCTAGAACACTGGGCCCCGGCAGCTGTTCATCCGTCCTGCAAGTGGCTGCTCCCGGGGCTGTCCCACGTCAGCCTGAGCCCAGGAGCCATGTCACCTCACATGGATTCCCTTGCAGGTGCTTGGCAATGCAGGTGGCCTGGGGACTGCCCAAGCCACTGTGCCGAGAGCCCTGCTGGGCACTGGGCATGACCCCTGCCCTCGGAAAGCCCCCGCTCCAGCGGGGAAGGCCACCTGTGCTAAGCTGCTCACGGAGCATGTCCCCGTTCCTCCCCTGGCCAGCCATGGCAGAGACGGCCACAGCCTCTGCACTCACCTCGAGTGCCCTTGGGGCAGGGCCTCTCCACCAGCATGCCCTGCTGGGTGGCCGGCCACTGGACCCGCCGCACCTCTCGGGGCTCGCAGAAGAGCTCAGGGGACACGTGCAGATTGGGGGCTGGAGGCCGCCGGGTGCTGGGGGCTGGGGCTGTGGCTGGAGGCAGGTCGGGTCCAAGCTGGTTGATGGCACCCACTGGGTGCGTGGTGAGGGGTGCCCGGCGGAGCGGGGTGGTGGCTGCGGGCGAGGCTGTGCTGGTGAGGGGCGTGGGCCGGGCTGTGGTGGTCGTGCTGAGGGGCGGGGAAGTGGCTGGGCCTGGAACGGAAAGGGGATATGAGACAGGGTCACGCCTGTGCTCAGGGCCCTGCCACCTAGCCCGCTGAAGGGGAAAGTGTCCTGGGCACCCTGGGTGTGGGGACCGATCTCTCCTGGCCTCTGTGCCCACAGAAGTCCCTCATACCCACGGGACCACAGAAAGTATCAAAAGGTGGTAAAAATCCACTGGCATGTTCCCTGAGGTCTGAGAGCAGTGCAGAGAGCAGGAGCGGGTGGCTCCTGAACACCGCCACCTCCCACCTCGTTCTGGCTCACTCTGGTCTCTGTAACCTAGCTATGCCCCTTCCCTCTGGAGGCCTCGGTTTCCCCCTTTTGCAAATGAAATGTCGTGGCAGCAGCTGTGGGGACCCGAGGCTGCAGAGAGCGGCGAAATGACCCTGCGGAGGGGCCCTCACCCCAGGCAACGGCAGTAGCACAGGGTTTCCGGTTTTATGGATGTTGGGCTTCCACCAAGATCTTGGTGGACCCAAGGACTAAAGGTGTCCGAGCCCCAACAAGTGGCAGTGCAGTTCAGGGGTTAGGAGCCAAGTCCTGGGTTCCAATCTCCAAATAAGCTAATGCCCTACCCACCCAGGACCGCAGTGTCTGCGTTTGTAACATGGGGACAATAAGGATTCTCGTCTCATAAACTCTGAGGATGAGATAAGTTGAAGCGCTTGGAACATCTGTCACACACTGTGACTTCCTTTTACCTCCTGGGCTCACACCCAAACCCACCTCCAGATCTCCAAGAGCTCCCCAAGAGGGACCCCCACCCTGGGACCCAGGGGGACAGGCGTGGAGGGACAAATGCAAGCAGGTCCCCAGGCCTGGAAGAGAGCCGTCCTCACCAGCGCTGGGGTCGGGCGGCCCGAACTCCAGGCTATAGCGCACCACAAAGTAGTTGTTCCAGACGTAGAGCTGGTTGTCGCGAGGGTTGTAGTCCACGGAGGAGATGAACTGGTAGGGGTTGGGGAAGGCCAGGCTCACGGGCTCCTCGCGGTTGGCGTTGGTGTTGAAGGCGTAGTCCACGCGGTTGCCGGCCGCCTCGCTGTCGTCGTCCACGTAGACGGAGCGCAGCACGTAGAGCACCCCGCACACCATGAAGGCGTTGGAGGCCGAGCGCTTGTCGTAGCCCGTCTCCCATGTGCCCTCGAAGCGCAGCGTGTAGGGGTTGAGCTGGCTCACCACCAGCCGCCCGTTGTTGCCCTCGGTGGCGTAGATGACCCACAGCCCGTTCTCGTCCACCGCCAGGTCGATGTCGGTCTTGCCCCCCCAGCGGTAGGGCGACGTGTCGTGGTAGTTGGCCGTGTTGATGACCGTCTCCCCGCTCTTGATGCGCGTCCGCAGGTCGTACTTGACGATGTTGCGCGTGCGCTCCTTGTTGTAGAAGACGGCGCCGTCGTAGACCACGAAGCCCGTGCCGTCCACGCGGTTGGGCAGGCGGTAGGTGGTGGTGTGGCGCGCCGCCACGTAGTCCTCCCACGACGCATACTCGGTCAGCGTGTCCGTGCGGTAGGGGATCCAGGGCATCACGTAGATGCGGTCGCCCGCCTGCAGCGGGTCCTTGCACCACGCGCCAGACTGGTGCTCCGACTCGTGCGTGGAGGTGGGCTCCAGCACCTTCTGCAGGGTCCCCGGGCACACGAAGACTGGAAAGGGCGGGCGGGTGGGGAGGAGATGGGGGGGGCAGAGGCAGAGAAGGGGTCAGAGAGACAGGGGAGAGAGACAAGTCGGTCATGCTGCCGGGGGGAGCCAGGTCGCCCCCTCCTGCTGCTGCAGTCATGGTTGCTTGGTAGGGCTGGTGATTGGGAAGGGGGTTTCCGGGCTGGGACCCCCCCCTCCCCTGCCCAGCCCAGCTGCCCCTCTCCCTGGAGATGTGAACCCTGGAGGCCATTAAGAGCGGGGTTAGTGGGTGGGAAGTGGTGCCCTTCCCCTTCCCTGGCTGGTAGAGACCCCACAGGCTGGGGAGAAGGGGTTTGGTAAGAGACCTCCCGAGATGGTCTGGTGTGATTTAAGCGGGGCTGTGTGCAAAGATTCTCCCCACTGCAGTCACTTCTGGCTTTGATGTCCAGGGACTCAGCACCTGGCCCCTTCTCCCTCCTCTCGGCCCCCTAGGCAAGAGCTAGGGGTCCAGGGTCCCATCCTTCACCAACCACACCGGGACAGATATATATATATATATACACATGTATATGTAACTCCACTTTCTTCCTCCTGCAAAAATTGCAAGGTAGAGTGATGTTTCCGTACCCATTGTGGGTGTCAGGAGCGCCCCCTATTCCAGGGAGGGGAGGCATAGGGGCGTCAACTCTCTCCCCGGGTTCCTGATGTATCTGTACGCCCCTCCACCCGGTACCCACAAAGTCAATAGCAGAGGCAGCTCCCAGGCTAGGACAGGGAACAGAAGAGTCCAGCCCCTCCCTGAGGGCGCCCAGCCCTGCCCCCAGCCGGCAGGGTCTCTCATGGGGTCTGGCTCAGCAGCAGACACTGACACTGGTGCACAGGGGGTGGGGGGTGGGGACATGGAGAGGGACAGGACTCCCAGGAAAGTAGGGGAGGGACAGGAGAGCTGCGCAGAGGGAAGAGAGACAAGGGGGGGGGCCCTCGGTGAGGTCCGGCTCCCGGGGAGGCTCGCTGCAGACCACCTGGGAAGAAAGGGTTAGTGCTGGTGGAGGAGAGAGGGGTGAGCAGAGAATTCACTCCAAGGCCCAGGCCCGACTGAGGGTCCCTCAGGGGGGCAGTCCCAGGTCCAGCTTGGAGGGGGCAAGGGAGGGAACCAGGTGCTAGGATAAAGACCCAGCCCGCCCCAGCCAGGCCCCCCACCTCCCCTGTCCCGGACCCAGATTTACCTGCGACCATCCCCGGCTCGGGAGGAGGGACCAAGGCAGCGCTGATGTCAGAAAGGTGGGGGGCCCCGCCCCACCCCCCCATTCCCTGAAAAGGAGGAAAACCTCAACTGCATCTCGTTGGCCGCCGCTGGCCTGCCCACCCTTGCCCAGTCACGTCCCAGCGCCACCTACTCCTAGCCTCCCCTTACTGATCCGGTGGGGTCAGTGTGGCCAGGCCCCCCACCGCCTCCCACAGTGCTGATGTCCAGCGCCCTCCGTCCAGGATGGCGGGGCCTCCCTCTCACCTCCCTGCTGGCAGAACCCACAGACAGGCTGGGCGAGGGCTCAGGGTTGGGGTGGGGGGTTGCAGTGAATTCTCTGCTCCTGCTTGGCCTGTCACCAAAGCAGCTGGCCCCGAGGGGGACAGGGAGTGCTGGGACCTAGCACCGGCTTGGGCAGCAGCCCCGGTGGCAAGAGGGGCTTGGGCAGGAGCCTCTCCTCATTCCCACTTCCAGCAGGCCTGGGGGTGGGGGGGTATGCAGTCCTCCCCTTACAGCACCAGGGACAGCCCGGCCGCCCCAGGCACAAAGCAGCCAGAAGCATGTCCCATTTTGGTAGGGGAAGGGGAGCCAGATGATCCTGGCATGGCCCCAGGACCCGGCCATCTCCCTGTCCCCGGTGCACTGAGGGGTTAACCAGCTCCCTCCGTCTGGCATGCCGGCTTCTGCCCTGTCCTTCTGTGCCCCGGGTCTCCCCTCTGCCCAAGCCGGAGCCCCCATGCCAGGTGTGTGGCGTCTGAGGGGATGTGTCTGTGTGTGAAGGGGACAGTAGGAGGTCTCAGAGCCTGAGCTGGTCAGAGGGTGTTGGGGAAGGAAAGACGTGGTTAGAGGTCACCCCGGGGAGAAGAGGGAGAAGATGAGGAAGAGTCTGCCTGGGGCCTTGGACAGCAAGGACCCCTCCCCAGCACCAAGCTCCCAACACCTCCTCTTCCCTCCCTGCCGCCCCCTCCCGCCCTGCCCCTCCTCGAAGAGAAAAGCTCCAAAGCTGCCGCATCCAAACCACCAACACGGGCCTGCAAGAAGAGTGGCTGGTGCTGGGAGGGAGAGAGAGGGGCAGTGCAGGGGTGCAGTGAGGGGCAGACCTTGGGCTGGTGGCCCAGGCCTCTCTGAGATGGGGATGGGGGTAGGACGGGGAGGGGAGCAGCTCAGAGGGACCCCGCCCCACCTCCCTCACAAGGGATGCTCCACAGACCACCGTAATTTCAAGGCAAAAAGGGATCCAGAAAGGCCATGTCATCCAGCCCCGGCCCCTGCTGCGGCCTCAGATCTGCCAATTTCCTGAGCCTTCTGGGGAGGGGACAGCCACCCCGACATCCCACCCTGGGAGCCCCTCAGCTGCAGCAAGCGCCCCCTCCCCCAGTAACGGACAGCCCAGCTACTACAGAGCTCTCTGCAAGAAATTACGGTGTTTGTGGAAGTCCCCAGACTGTGCCCCTCCCCCGCCCCGCCCTGGTCCTCTAACCACAACAGCCCAGAAGAAACCCTGACTGCAGCTTTGCAAGTGTGAAAGAAACAGAGAAAAACCGCTCCCCCACCCCTCCTCCCGCCACCGTGAGGCCCGCCCCCACCCCCTCATTTTTTTTTTTTTTTTTTTTTTTTGGGCAGGCTGCCCCCTCCCAGGGCTGGGGACAGCTGACATCCCTCCCCAGGGCCGGGCCCCCCCACTGGCCAGGAATGGGGGTTGGGGTTGGGGGGGGTGGGGCGGGGGACTGGTGCTCCGTGCTCCAAAACAGCTCTGGGCCTTGGAAACGCCAAACCAGAAGGAACTTAAGCCACCAGGAGCCCGAGAGATAGGAGAAATCTGCTCCCCAAAAGGAAAACAAAGGTGTCCCCTCCATCCCGCCTCCCTTGAACCAGAAACAAGTTATAAAAGGTGCAGAGGGAGGAGGAAGAGAAAGAGAGAGAGAGAGTGAGAGAGAGACAGCTCACCCGGAGTCCCTCCCTCCCCACCCGCCCTAGATGCTTACACACTTCTCCTGAAGGAGGCAAAAGAAGTATGAGAGAAGACCGGGTCCCCTGCAAGGGCAGGGACCAGGAAGGAGGGACAGGGAGAGAGAGAAAAGACAGGGAGTCAGAGAGAAAGGGGGCGGGAGGGGGGCGGGTAGAGAGAGAGAGAGAAATTCCTGCCCGAGCTCAGAGAGGAGCTTCCGTGGATGTCTGGAGGGTGCAGATGCCGGGGCCGCACTAGGGCTGGCCCCACCGGGGAGGACACCCCGGGGTGGGGGACATCGACTGGACCAAGTGGGGGTTGGGGGGAGAAGAAGGGGCCGGGAGGGGAGGGCGGGTGACATAAGTATGGCACAGTAGAACAAAGTGTGAGTTAGGGGTTAGCATTGGTAACAGTGCGTTTACCTTTCTGCTCCACTTCTACTTTAAGCATCGGAAGAGAGAGAGAAAACAAATTGAAAAAAAAAATGTGCAAGAAAAAAAAGAGAAAAAAAAAAAGAGATTAAATTGCTTTCGTTTCTTTTCTGGCAACACGCCCCCTTTTTCCTCTCCTTCCTCGCTCCTGTTTCCCCACAACCCCTTCCGTAGTAGCATCAGTTCGGCCCCCGCCCCCAAGTCCCTTCCTCTGGGGTAAAGTGGGGCGAGGGGGGGCTGCCAGGGAGACAGTGGGGGGAGGGGGCCACACGGAGGGAAGAGACAAAGAGAGACACCGGGTGGGCGGGGGGGGACAGGCAGGCATCAGACAGACCCCTCAGGTGGGAGGGGCACCCTCGGTGCAGAGGGGCAGGGAGGGGGGAGCCCCAGCTGGGAGGTGGGCTCTGGCTCGGGGGGCACCAGGGAGTGGTGGGGTGAAGGAGCCACTCGGGTCCCCTCCCACCCTGCCTGCTGCCCTCCTGCTATAGCCAGGGGCCCAAGGGGACGGGGTTCAGCATCTCCCAGGGCCTGGGCCCCCCAGCCGAGAGAACAGGCTGAACCCCCTCCCCTGCGTGCTGGCCTCCCCAAGTCCAACTAAGCTCCCCCAAGCCCTCACAACCCAGAAGAAGCAAACACAGAGAGAGGGTGGCAGAGCCAGACACGGAACGACAGAAGGGCAGACAGGTGGATGCACCTAGGCCTCAGAGAGCGCCAGGGCGGGGGAGACAGAGGCAGAGAGGTGGTGGGGCAGGGGACACAGACTGGGCGGGACAGCAGGTGGGGCACAGACATGCTCCCACGCTCCCCCCACTGGGGGCAAGCCCGAGGCTCAGCTTTTCTGCTCAGCCCACCCCGGGCCCACCAGGAGCCGGGAGCTCTGCACCTGCCTGGTGCCCGGCGGACGGGCGGCACCTGGGGGAGGAAGGGGCGCGGTTAGGCTGTGCTCAGCTGCAAGGCAAATCCAGCGTTAGTTGGGCTTATCCAGTGTGGAGGGGTCCCCACACATCCAGTGCCCCCTCTCCACGGAAGCCCCTGCCACCCACCCCTGACCCGCCCTCACCAGCACTGGGGTCACCCCAGCCTCTGAAGCCCTGGACCAGTCGGCTGCCCGGGCCGCTCCCCTCCAGGCTCTGCGTCCCTGGCCCCTCAGGAACCTCTGGCCAGGGGCCGGCTCTCCTGGCCTGCCTCTGGTGGCCCCAGCGGGGAGCTCTGGCTCCCTTCCCAGTGCCTCACCCAGGGCCTGGCACTCAGGAGGTGCTCAGCGGACGTTTGGGGGACAAGTGAGTGCCCAGCCTCCCTGTGCTCTCAGCTGCCTTCTGTCCTCCCTCGTAACCCCAGCCCCTTTCCTCTGGAGGACCCGGAGCCAGCTAGGCCCCCTCGCCCTGCCCCAGACATCCACTGTGTGTGTGTGCGCACGTGTGTCCTGTCCCCCCCAGGGCCAGCTCTCTCCCACCAGACGGGGGGCCGCCCATCCCCTGGGCTGTCTTGCCTCCATCCCCAGAGCCCTCTCTACAGGTTGTGCCTCCTGGACCACACTTCAGGGCTCGGCTCCAGGGTCTCTCTCATCTCCCAGGCCCTCTAAGCTTTCTTCTGCTTCTTCTTCTTTGAGTGTCACCGACTTGCTTTGGACTCCACTTGGACCAGGGACTTTTGCCTGCCCTTAATCTGGCTTGCCCCCGGAGGAGTTGGGTCCATCATCCGTTGTTAGTTTTATTTTGATGACCGCAGCAGTAATAATAATAATTGGTGAGAGGCATTACGAGTACTGGCAAAACGGTCACGCATGCCAAGTGTCCCACATTTGTGAGGTGCCAGGACCTGCACCAGGCGCTCGCAGCCAGTCTTTCCAGAACCCTGTCTATAGATGGGGAAAATGAGGCCCAGTGAAGTGAAGCCACAGGGCCACGGCCACATGGCTGGCAGAAGCAGGAAATGTGGCTCGGGCCACACGTGAGTTTTACCCACATTGTCCCTACTCTTCGCAGCATCCCTGGGATGGCTTTTGATCTCCCCCCACCCAGATGCATACACAGGCTCAGCTGGCTGAGAGAGCATCCGTACCATTACTGAGCACTTCCTGAACCAGGCACGGGTCTGGGCGCCCGGGGGGTGAGGATGGAGACTCTGCCCTTGGGGACTTGACATTCAGCACTCAAAACTCTGCCACTGGGAGCGGACTCTGTGGCCGGCCCTGGGCCGAGCGCTTCTCACGTATCCTCTCATGAACTCATGCCTCCTTCTGCCGCTGCCCAGAGAAATTAAGTCACTAGCTCAAGGGTTCAGAGCCAGAAAATTCAAGAGCCCAGCTGAGCCTCAAACCTAGGCCCAGCTGACTTGCCCTCTACGCTAAGCTCACTGCTTCCCGCCCACCTTCCCTGCTGCCCCAGCCCCGGGGGCGGGCAGTGTCCCCAGTGCTGTGGGGAGGCTTCAACGAGCAGATGGGCATCCCCCTCAGGTGGTAGCTGAAGGCCTCAGGCACTGAAAGGAAAGGGCAAGAAGTAAAAGAAGAAAATTATGGAAGCACATAAGGGATCCTGTTTCCCCCAGCGTCATCGAGTCACCTGCAAGGAGAAATCAAAGGTTGGGGGGGAAGGAGGGGGCAGGAGGGGAGAGTTACAGGGTCTCCTGGTCCCCTGCCCCTGCCCGCCACACTCAGACACCCTAGTGGCCCTGCCTCCTCCCCCCTCTGCCCGGAGGCCCTACCTCCAAGTTGGCTACATGGAGCCTGGTAGGGGAGGAAAGGGAAGGGTGATGGGGACGAGGGAGGGAAGAAAGAGGGCAGGAAAGAAGGGCAGTGTTAAGGGCGGGTGCTGAGGAGGAGAGACCCTGTCTTTGTCTGCTCCCCCTTGCCAGGTGTAAGACAGCCAGGCTTCTGGCTCCCCATATCACATTCCTCAGGCTTCTGGGAGGCCAGCCTCCATCCAAGATGGCGACACTTCCTCCGTAGACAGGAAGTGCTATCACGGTAATGGGCAAACCAACTGGGAGATAAGAATCTACTGAAAATGCCCGCAGCCCTTCACACCAGATCTGCCACCAGGCCTCAGAGGGTGGTCTGTGTCTCTATGGGTGTAAAGTCCAGCTTCCGTGACCGAGAAGAGCAGGAGTAGAGGCGTGTGGGGAGTGAGGACGATGAGAGGAAGGAGAGGGAATTGAAAGAGGCGGGGGTGGGGCGGGGGTGGTGAGTGAGAGGGAAGGGAAGGTACCTGCGGGGGCTCAGGAAGGGAAGGATGTGAGCAGAGGAGGGAGGCAGAGGAATGAGAAGGGCAGCAAGGCCAAGGGCAAAGAGAGATTAAGTGTGCCAAGCAGAGCACAAGAGCATGGTCTGGAAGTACGTAAATGAGCAGGGGCACGTGAAGCAGTGAGGTGAGTGGGCCGGGGAACCAGAGCTGGAGGAGGTGCCCCCATGGAAGGGGCAGAGGCTGTGAGGCAGGGGAGCAGGCACCAAGTGTGGACCACGGTGTCTGGGAGAAGCAACGCGTGAGGGAGAGGGCAGGCCCAGCTGTCCCCCCTGTGCCCAGGCCCGGTGCATGCGTGCACATGTGTGGTGGTGGGTCAAGGTGTCTCCTCCTCGCTTGCTCCATAGGGGGAAGGGCCCACGTCCGCACAAGGAACAAGATGACTCACTGTAGGGGACACAGTCGTACTGCACCTCCAGGTACTTGTAGGTCCCAGGACAGGGGTCAGGAAAGGCGTCAGAGCCAGCAACCACCACGCACTGGGTGCGATTGTTACACCTGCAGAAGAGAGACAGGGTGCTGGGAAAGACAGACCTACACCCAGAGGGCCTCCAGGGTCAGGAGGGGAACAGACACCCCCAAATTGGGAAGGTGCCGGGGAGCTGGAAACCAAGCCCAGAGGCCATGCGTGGGTATCGTTTTCTGTTTCCTGCCTGCTTTCTCCTTCCCACCAGACAGGGCTCTTCTACTTTCAGCCCTGGCACAGCGCTCGAGGCTGGGATGAAGGCGTCACCCCACAGGCAGTGCTTTCCTGGCCACCCTTTGTCACTCTCAATCTATCTGAGTGACGCTGATACTATTACATCGTTGGTATTTTTCTTTAAAAATTGACTTTAAAGCTCCTGCACTGTCCACTGAAGAGGAATACAAGTGAAGCCACACACAGGAAGCGGTGTCTTTGCAAAAGTACTCTCAAGGAAATGCTCACAGGGTCCGGCCGTGTCCACCTCAGACCATCTCGTGGACATGTCCCACCGTTCGGACAGTGCTGTGAGGATCTGCAGCCAGAGCAGCCGCGAGAGAGTCTTTATGGGAAAGCCATTCTCCATTCCTGAGACACAACTCCTCTGTCAACTTTCCAGGGATCCGACTAGCACGTAAAGGGGGACCCGTTTAACAACAAAGAGATGTGTCACATCTGCTGTGTGTCCCTGCAGTCAGGGGCCTCCTTCCTTGGAGCAGGCTAAGTCTGGGTCAGGCAGGACGGGGCGTGCAGGAAGTAGTGCCCCAAGGGGTATGGGGCAGAGGCGGTCCCCGTGCCTCCCCTTCAGTCCTGCCCGTAACCAGTGAGTGCTAAACACTGACACAGAAACTCCAGAAATGGCCAAGGATCTAGCAGGCAGGGAGAGATAAAGAAGTGGGCGGGGAGCGGGGAACAGGGCATGGGAGGGTCTGTCCATACCGATCGGTCCCAACCTCTTCTTTAAATATAGAACACTGGCCTCAAAAGGTTAAACAGTTACCGTCTGCCCCAGCAATTCCACTCTTTGGTACGCATAATAAACAGTCCCCCCTTTTCTGAGATTTCACTTTCTGCGGTTTCAGTTACGCAAAGTCAACCTCAGTCTGAAAATATTAAATGGAAAATTCCAGAAATAAACAATTCATAAGTTTTAAATTGCGTGGCATCCTGAGCAACATGATGAGATCTCATGCTGTCCGGGACATGTCCATGCTGTAACCGCTACCCCCCCGTTGGTCACTGCCAGCCGTCTCCATTATTAGATCTGTCACAGTACTGCAGTGCTTGTATTCAAGTAACCCTTATTTTACTTATTAATACTTTACTAATAATAACTTAAATATCAGGTTTTTTGTTTTCATTTTTTTTTTTTTCTCTCAAGAAAAGGTCTTGCTCTGTCACCCCAGCTAGAGTGCAGTAGCGTCATCATAGCTCACTGCAACCTCCAACTCCTGGGCTCAAGCCATCCTCCTGCCTCAGCCTCCCAAATAGCTGGGACTACAGATGTGCGCCAGTTCGCCTGGCTCATTTTTCTATTTTTTGTAGGGACAGGGTCTTGCTGTTTCCCAGGCTGCTCTCAAACTCCTGGACTCAAGTGATCCTCCCACCTTGGACTCCCAAAGTGCTAGGATTACAGGAGTGAGCCACCACACCTGGCCTAATTATCAGTTGTTGTTAATCTCCTGCTGTGCTTAGTTTACAAATTAAACTGTATCCTAGGTAGGTATGTATAGGAAAAAACATAGCATATACAAGGTTCCATGCCATCTGTGGTTTCAGGCATCCACAAGGGCTGTGGTCTCCAACCCCTGGGCTGCAGACCGGTACCAGTCTGAGGCCTGTTAGGAACTGGGCTGCACAGCAAGAGGTGAGCGGCAGGGGAGCAAGCGAAGCTTCATCTGTCTTTACAGCTGCTCCCCGTTGCTCACATCACTGCCTGAGCTCTGCCTCCTGTCAGATAAGCAGGGACATTAGATTCTCATAGGAGCGCAAACCCTAGCGTAAACCGCGCATGCCAGGGATCTAGGTTGCGCCTCCTTATGAGAATCTAATGCCTGATGATGTGAGGTGGAGCTGAGGTCGTGATGCTAGCGCTGGGGAGCGGCTGCAAATGTAATAAATTTAATGCACTTGAATCATCCTGAAACCAGCCCCTCCCTCCCCCGCCGCCATCCATGGAAAAATTGTCTTCCCTGAAACCAGTCCCTGGTGCCAAAAAGGTTGGGGACTGCTGCACTAGCGGTCTTGGAACGTTTCCCCAGTGGATAAGGGAGGGACATCTGTACCCAAAAGAACGTAAAGCAGGTGTCCAAGCAAATCCTTGTACGCGCATGTCCACAGCAGCACTATTCGCAATCACCAAAAAGTGGAGACAACCCAAATGTCCACCAACGAATGAATGGATAAACAAAATGTGGCATATCCATACAATATATTATAATATTATTCAGTCATCAAAAGGAATGAAGCACCGATACACACCACACGCGACAACATGAATGAACCTTGAAAACATGATGCCGAGTGAAAGAAGTCAGACACAAAAGGCCACGCGGTGTGCGACTCCATTTATATGAAATGCCCAGAACGGGCAGATCCGTAGAGACGGAAAGCAGGTCAGCGGCTGCCAGGGGCTGGGGTTAGGGGGAAAAGGGGAATGACTACTAATGGGTATGGGGTTTCCTTTTGGGGTGATGGAATGTGCTAGAAGTAGGTAGAAGTGCTGGTTGCACAACATTGTCAAAGTGCTCAATGCAACTGAATTGTTTATTTTTTAGAGACAGGGTTTTGCTCTGTCACCCAGACTGGAGTGCAGTGGCTCTATCATAGTTCACTGCAGCCTCCAACTCCTGAGCTCAAGTGATCCTCCTGCCTCAGCCTCCCTAGTAGCTAAGAGTATAGGCACGCACCACCACGCCTGGCTAATATTTTAAATTTTCTGTAGAGATGGGGTCCCATTATGTTGCCCAGGCTGGTCTTGAACTCCTGGCCTCAAGCGATCTTACCACCTCCACCTCCAAAAGTGCTGGGATTACAGGCGTGAGCCACTGTGCCCAGCTGAATTGTTCACTTTAAAACGGTTAATTTTAGTCCATTAAAAATAAATTGCACTATCCTGTCAGTTTAAAATAAATAAGTAAATGAATGAATAAATACTTATTTGTTTACTTGGCACCTGAATGAAAGGAAACCTCCTGCGGCTTCCACCTGGAGACTCCGTAGCCCAGCCTCCCCTGCAGCCGGAAGTGCACGTGACCTAGCTCTGGCCAATGAGGCGGGAGTGGGCGCGGCATATGCCTTTAAAGGGCTGAGCTTGGGGAGGCGGAGACAGAGAAGCTGGTGCCAGCGGGGAGGGTGATTCTCCATTCTGATCTAGTTTAGGTGGATGTGTTTATTCTGGGGTATCCTACCAGAGTGGCTTAGCTACAACCTTAACTGATACAAAGAGCCTCCAGGTTTTGATGGTGGCGGGGGGGGGGACTGGGGACTCGGCAGAAGAAGCAGGACTGAGACCCCTCCACACAAGTCAGTCCTTCCGGACGTGGCCCCAGGAACTACACTGCTCAGTGTTCCCCATGCGCAGTGGAACTGGGCCAGATGCCTTAGTAGGTGCTGGAGAGACGTGGAGAATAGCTCAGCCCCCAGAGCTGGTGGCAAATGAATGAAGTCAGCAGGGAGCACTTGGGGAGGCAGGAGGAAGGGCACAGTCTAAGCAAAGGCTGGGAGGCTGGACTGGAAATGCCCAGGCAGGGGTGTCACGAGATAGGAAGGCGGGCAGAGGGCCAGGATTGCTGGAAGAGGATGGAAGTTTGAGAGAGAAATGGTGGGAAGGAGATGAGGCGGCTCCAGCCCAGCCTGCCTGTCTCGGCCACATGACCACACCCATCCCCTGCCCCAGCCTCTCCTGAGGCTGGCAGTGACCCCCCTCCCCCTCCTGCAGTGACATTCTGGGCTGGCCCAGCCCACCTTCCCCTTTGCCATTCGAAATGCTCTGGGTCCTGGAGCAGAGGAACCCTGCGCTCTCTCTGACACTTGGCAGACATCCTGTAGGCGCCTGCTGTGTACCTACCTGCCTGCGGACAAAACTCCCTGTCCTTCGGGGGGGGAGGGGGGGGCTGACTGCCCAGTGAGGGAAGACACAAAATAGACACAATAAAGAGGCAAAATATCAGAAATATGGATGGGAGGCGGGGCTAGGAGGGAGAGAAAGCAGGAAAGGGGGTTCGGAAATGGGGAGCTACAGTTGTGGTCAGGAAGGGAGGGACGGGACCCGATTCAGGTGTTCACAGGTGCCCGCTGGCTGACGTAGGGAGGACAGTAGCAGGTAAGAAGGGGGCAAGGCCAACAGGCAGGAGGTTACCGCAGCAACGCCGGGGCGAGGTGGCCAGGGTTGCAGGGGTCACAGTCTGGGCGTAATTTGGAGGGAAGGTCGACTGGCTCTAGGGGCACTGGCTGTGGGTGACAGAGGCTGCTGCAGCTCCGCACATGCGGTCAGCCTGGGGTACGCCACCACATCCTGGGATACGCCACCACATCCGCATGCACTCCCGGCCACCCACACCCACACACCTGCTCCCAGACAGACACTTAAACACACTCAGACACAGTCACACACAAGCAAGACCCGTGTCACAAAAAAATAAATCAAGACTAAAGGCGAGCGGGGTGCGCCAGCCGGGAGACCAGCGCTGAACGCCTATTCAGAAACCCGCCTGGACGCCTACTCACCTCTGCGACATGATCTTGAAGGCGTCCGGCAGGTAGCACTGCACATTCTCCATCTGGAAAGGGTCAGCGTCGCAAATCTTGTCGTCCGTGCGCCCGTAGTTGGCGTTCTCCACCATGATGACGTCGCTGCCCGGGCACCGCAGCTCGATGGGGTAGCCTTCGCACGCCAGCTCCCGGCGCATCAGCCCGAACGGAAGCCCAGCCCGGCTCAGGCCTGTGGGAGAATGGGGGTGGCTGTGGTGTCACGCTTAGCGGAGCCCAGGCCAAGAAGGGAAGACCCCACTTGCTGGCCTCAGAGGAGGGACCACCTCTAAAGCTGGCGATGGGAACCTCAGTTTATTCAGCTGTACAATGGGCTTCTCAGTGTGCCCGCCTGTGCAGTAAAGACGTTTATCTGGCCCAAAGAGAGTCTGGCCTTCGCTCTCAGCTCCCAGGAAGTGACCTCTAAGCCCCCGGAGTGTCCCTCCTGATAAAAGCATGTTTTCCCCATCGGACAGTCCACAGTTAAACTGTGTCCCTCCACAAATTCATACGCTGAAGTTGTCAGTCTGGTACCTGAGAATGTGACCTTATTTGGAGATAGGATCGTTACAGAAGTCATCAAATTAAAACGTGGCCATTGGGGTGAGCTCCGATCCAACATGACTGGGGGCCTCAAAAAAAGGGAAAATGTGGACAGGGAGATGGACAGAGGTGAGATGACGTGGCAACATGGGGAGAAGACGGCCACGCTCGAGCCACGGAGTGAGGCCTCTGAAGGCACCAACCGTGCCGACACCGCGACCCCAGGCTGCAGGCCTCCGGGATTACGAGACAATGCATTTCTCTTGTGTAAGCCGCACAGTCCGTGGAACTTTGTCACAGCAGCCCTAGCAAACGAGCACACTAACAATGTGACTTAGGGTGGGAGTTTTGGGTCATGTGGTATCAGCTGATCTCTGCAGGGGCTGGAGCTTTAGGTCAACCGTGTTGACACGACCAGGCTCCAGTAAGGACCCTGGACACTGAGGCTCAGGGCAGCCCCCCCGGCTGGCACGACACCATGTGTGTTGTCACACATCGCTGCTAGGAGGGTTAACGCTGTCCACTGCTCCACTGGCCGGGCAGCGGGCAACTGGAAGCTCTGTGCATGGAACTTTCCTGAACGCTGCCCCATGCCCTCTTCCCTTGGCTGACTATAATCTGTATCCTGTTGCTGTGGCAACCTGCAACCATGAGCATAACATCTTCCATTGAATTCTGTGTCCTTCTAGTGTGTCATCAAACTTGAGTGTGGTCTGGGGGACCCCTGAACTTGCGGTTGGTGTCAAAAGTGAGGGTGGCCTGGGAGACTACCCTAACGTCACACTGCCCCGCACAAGGAGCAGAGAAAGTACAGGAATGCGCTGAGGTTTCTACATTGGCTTTGCCACTTCCCAGCTGCCGGGGCAGGCACGGTGTAGCCTGGGGACCCACAGCATCACCTGGTTCAGAATGCAGATTCTAGGCCAGGAGCCTTTCGGGCTACTTGCCCACCAGGTGATTCTGATGCACACTCAAGTTTGGACAGCCCCTGCCGTAGCTTCCCCAAGCCTCAGTTTCCCAATCTGGAAAATGGGCATCTACAGCCCAACGTAGTACCACACGGATTCTATGTCCTAGAAAATGCTCTTGAAGGATGGGGCCCTGCACAAGGGGGGGTTCTTCAGTGAGGGGCTTCCCTATTATTATCTGGGAAACCTCCTGTGACAATGAAGGGACATGCCCTGGGCAGGCCCAGCTCCTGGTACGAGCCGTGTCGTTCCCTGTCAGCCATCATCCTGTGCCACACGGGGACTGAGAGCTTGGCCTTGGGAGCCAGACAGCCGGCTGGGGTTGGAATGCCAGCTCGGCCACTCCCGGCTGTACCCTCATCCAAGTCACTGACTGTCTCTGTGCCTCTGTCCCTCCCCTGAGGGGCAGTGAGAACAATTCTCATCTCATAGGGCCGTTGCAATGGATCCGGGGCGTTAATGTGTGCAAGCCGTACTCGGTGAGATGGTATGAATGCTAATTACTGTTATTATGAATATTATTAAGGCGGTTAGTCTTTGCACAACAGCAGGGCCTTGGCAAGGTCCACGCCAGCCAGGGCAGCACCTCCCAGCACTGGTCCCAGCTAGGCCTTGCAGGATGGTGGCGGGAAGTGGGGGTGCAGAGAGGGGCCCGAGGCTCCGATATGGGGACCGTGGCTTGTAGGTGCATGTGGGCTTTCACGGGGGCACTTTCACACCATGGCAGCAGAGCCAGGCGTTTTCAGAGATCTGGTCCTTCCGACGCCGACCGGATACCCAGAGGCATGGCAGCGAGGCCCCTGGGGTTTTCTGGGGTGAGTTGAGTCCCAGCGGGGGGAAAGTTTTACATGTGTTCCTCTAGCACCATCTGCCTCCTCGTCTAATTTTAGCTTTCCCGGGCCTGGGAGGGAGGGCTGGGGGTGGAGGGCTGGCTCAGACGGGTCTGGGGGAGGAAGCAGCCCTTCCCGGCCCAGCTGGGGCTATAGGGCAGGACCCGGATGGGCAGAGAACACGGCGCCAGGGGAGTGAGGCTCCAGCCGACTGGATCAGTGCCAAGTCCCCAGGGCACAGTCCTCCACCTTTGGGGCTGGAACTGGGTCCACCCCCGGTACCCTTCACACTGGCATGGCAGGGCGGGCAGGGGGCACAGCCCAGGTCGAGGGGCGCTTCTCTCTTCCTCTCTCACCCTGCCCTTGTCCCCACCTGGGCCCGCCATGAGGACAGTAATTGAGTAATCGGTGAGGGTGGGCGGGCAGGCTTGGGGCACTAATTGTGGCGTGTGCAGGATCCCAGGGCCGGCACAGGGCCGAGCCGGGTAATTAGTTGTTTTTAAATAAACGTCAGCGGGCATGCTTTAATTAAGCCTTCTTCCCAGCGAGAGCCTCGAGATGTAATCACAGCGAGAGAGAGACACACGCACACGGAACAGCTCACCAGGAAGGCCCGTCCTGGTCCCAGGGGCCACAGTGGGATGGTCCCTGGTGCCCTGGCCTGGCTGACTCATTCCGGGTGAGGGGATGGTCCAAGGACACTTTGGTGGCATTAGGGGCTGCACAGGGTCTTCCTCCAGCCTGGTCCAGCCTCAGTCTGGGGTGTGGTTCTTTACCAGGTGGTCGGCAGGGATCTCTACATTTTATCTCCCCTCCCCGGCCCCAGCAGCACCTACCTTGGGTGGCCGAGGTGACCAGGATGGCGGTGACACACAGACTCCAGAGCACTGCGGCCAGGCGGGCCATGGCGGCGGCCGGGGGTGCGTCCAGGACTCTCAGTGGCCTGTGCGGGGGGCCTCGCCCCGCATCACCTGGTGGGCACCACGGCCTGGCCCACCAGCCTGGGGGAAGATGGGGAGAGTGAGCGGCGTGCGGGGGTGACTGCGCCACCCCCCGTCCTCCTGCTGCTGGCCAAGGGCTCCATCCCATAGACCACGGGGTCGGCATTCAACTGACAGGGCCACCCCACCCTCCAGGGGCCGTAGCTCACACTGTACCCCCTTCCCATACCCCGGCAAACAGACCCACCCATCTGGGGCACCTCGGACCAAACGGGCTTCCACCTTTTCCCCGCTGGAAATTCCCAGAAGATCCTCTTATCTTGGGGGCAGCTCATCGGGGTGTCCCAGGAAAGCCCTGGACCCTCCTGAAGCCTCTTGTCCATCCCTGACCCCTGAGCCCCCCACCTCTCCTGCCCGGCACCCTCGCCCATGAGCAAGGAGGAAGGTAGCTGACGTCCTCCTGGGTGGGGGACCCAGGCGTGCTGGCCCCAACTTGGAGCCTCCCTGTCTTGGGCAGGAATCCAAGCCCCAGCCCCAGCCCCTGCTTCCTGTCGCCTGCGTTCTGGTAGCTAATTAGAATCCAGCTGGCTGGCGCCACAGATCAGGAGCCAGGGACGCCTGAGTCCCCCTCTTTCCCCTACGGGGGACCCTCGGGGTAAGCTGGAGACAGGCAGGCGGTGCGGAGGGGGGATGCTGTCCTCCCTCGGGGAGCAGGGGGAGGGGGAGAGGGGCTGTGTGCCCTCCGCTGCCCTCCTCCCCGCCCCTGCCCGGTCCGTCCCCGGGCACAGCGGCTCTGCAGGCACAGAGCTCGGTCCTGACACGTTCCTCCCTCCCTCCCGGCTGCTCCTTCTCACCTCTCTCGCTGCCTCAGTCTCCCCGGATCCACTCAGGGTCGCACACCCAGATAGATGTCCGCCCTCAGCTCTTTCCTTTAACTATACCCTGGGTGTCCAGCTGTGGCCCCAGCCCAGCAGCATCAGCCCCACCAGGAACTTGCTAGGAACACACATTCACTGAGTGGGCCCTCTGTCCTCTCCGGCCATCACCCCGGCCTGTCCCATCCCAGGCTGCCCTAGCGTCTCCATACCACTGCTGGGCCAGAACTTTCCAAATCTCCTACTTCCAGTCTGGAATCTCTCAACAGAGCCCCAACTACTGTTTCCCCCCCAAACCAAAGCCTTTGCGAAATGAAGGCCTAGTGAGCCCCCCAACCCCATTTCTGCTCCAGCCACTCCTGCTATTCCTGGGCCGCACCAGGCCCCGCCCCAGGGCCTTTGCACTTGTTGCTTCCTCCGCCTGTAGCTTCTGCCGCTGGTTATCCACAGGGCTGGCTCCCCGGGCTTTTGTCCAAACCTAATTATTTATCTGGTGTATGGAACATCACCTTCACGGGGCAGGGATCATTAAATTGTTTTGTTCACAGCCATATCGCCAACTTTTGGAACAGGCCTGGCACACAGCAATGAATTATTTGTTAAATGAATGAATGAATCTCAGACTCTAAACCTAGGAATCTGCCCCAATTCCTCACCTTCCCTGCCGTCCCTGTCGAAGTCTCCATCTGCAGGTCCTATGGGCTCTGCCCACCTCTGGCCCACAGCATCACCACCTGGGACCAGGCCACCATCCCACGACACCTGGACGTTGTCCCAGCCTCCTCCTTCCTGGCCTCCCCGCCTGCCCCCCAATGCACCCTCTGCTCAGAGCTAAGGGATTTTGATCTGAACAGTGACCTTCCCCTCGGCTCTGTGCTGGGGTCTTGGTTCCTCACCACAGCCTAGAGGACATGGACGATCTGGCGCCACCAAGCCCCTCTTCCTCCCTCCTGTTCATGGAACATTCTAGCTCCAACCCCCTTCTGGCCCCCAAGCCTTTGCCTGGGCTGTTCCCTCTGCCTGGAATGTTCTCCCAGGGTCCCCACATGTCAGCTGGGGCTTCTCATCATTCAGGGCTCAAGTACAAGGTCACCCCAGCAGATGACCTGCCCTGCTCCCCCCCAACAAAACAGCACCCACCCACTGCCCCCATCTGCCATCCTTTTCCATTTTTTTATTTGGTTTTGCTCATGTGTTTGTTTTTGAGACAGGGTCTGGCTCTGTCACCAGGGCTAGAGTGCAGTGGCGTCATCATAGCTCACTGCAACCTCAAACTCCTGTGCTCAAGCGATCCTCCTGCCTCAGCCTCCAGACCAGCAGGGACTACAGGTGCGCACCACGACGCCCAGCTACTTTTTTTTTTTTTTTTTAGAGACGGGGTCTTGCTATGTTGCCCAGGCTGGTCTCAAACTCCTGGCCTCAAGTGATCCTCCTGCCTCAGCCTCCCACAGTGCTAACATTACAGGTGTGAGCCACCGTGCCTGATCCCTTTCCCTGTTTTTAATTCACAGCTCTCAACCGCACCTAAAATTACCTTTTTATATTGGCAGGTCTGTTGTCAGCCTTTCTCACTAGAACATAAACCCCGTGAGGCGGGCAGGGACTCGGTGCAGGTCTTCAATAAATAGAGACCAGAGAGGCACGTCCACGGGGCAGGAATACCCCGCTCCAAGCCTCAGTCTCCACACGGGCAAGGAAGGGCAATATCTGTTGCGCAGCCCTGGACGCCCCCTCCCCACCCCTGCAGCAGCTGTCCGCCCCCCTCCCCACAGCCCACAAAATCCCCACTCGACAGCCCCGAGCAGACAGCACCTGTGGCACTTTCGGGTGGTTACTACACAGCCTTTTACACTGGGGGTGGGGAGCGCCTTCATCTCTGGAGCGTCCTCATTTCTCCCTGTTGCCTCCCAGCCATGGCCTGGCGCAGCGGGGCACCGACTCCGGCCCGCGCTCTCTTCCTGGCCATCAGGGAGCCTTCTTTCCCCCTGAACCAGGCATCGGAGCAGGAGGAAGTTCAACTGGTTAGGGGACATTAAAATGGCAGGGAGGCCACCTGAAACCAGGGGCTGGACGCAGCCAACCCACGGGGGTCTAGATCCCGCCTCTGCCTTGTCCCTGCCGCGTGCCCCTGAGCTGGTCTCTTCAGCTTCCGGGCCCAGCTGCCCAGCTCTGCGGACGTGCAGGGTGCTGGTGGGGCCAGCACGGGACCCCTCAGAGGGTGCTGTCCGTAGCACGGCGACCGTCTCAAAGGGTGGCTCCTCTGCCCCTCCCAGGCTGGGATGCTGGGACCCCAGGTGGAGTCCCCGAGCCTGTTCGCCGTCCAGCCTCATGGCTTTAGACACCGCCTAGACCGTGGTGACAGCCACACTCGCTCTGCAGCCCTGCCTCTCCCTGACCGCCGACACCCTGGGGTCTCCAAGGCTCCTTCCATCAGACCAGACCACAACAAAGCCCCCCGTGTCAGCCTATGGTGCCACCACCCTCTTTTGGCCAAAACCCCAGGAGTCGAAACCCTTGACTTCTTTCTCTTACCCCTAAATCCGGCAGCTCAGGAGCAAGTCCTGGGTCTGTCCACACCTGGACACCCCGTCCGTCCTCAGCATCTGCCCCTCCAGCCCTGGGCCCTGGCCACTTCCCAACTGCCCTCCAGCCCTTCTGCCCCCAAAGTCCTGGGATCTCCTGACAGTGAGAGGGGACTTTTAAGAAAAAAATTATAATATACTTTTAACCATTTAAGCCATTTCAAAGTGTCTAGTTCCGTGGCGTTAATTACACAGCCATTTGAACCATTACCTGTGCTACAATTCAGTGGCATTGTTGACATTTTCAACGTTGTACAGCTGTCACACGTGGATATGGAACATTGATTTGGAAAATATTTCCAAAACTTATTTTGTTTCTCCTCACACAGAAACTCTGGACACATTAAGCAGTAATTCCCCCCTGCCCCCTTCCCCTGGTAACCTCAGCTCTGTCTCGGTGAATTTCCCTGTTCTAGATATTTCACATGAACAGAATCATATGCTATGTGGCCTTTTGTGTCTGGATTCTTTCATAAAGAACCCTCATATTTTTGAGGGTCATGCGCGTCGTAGCAGGGATCAATGCGTCATTCCTTTTTTACGGCTGTGTAATATTCCACGGTGTGGTCCAACCATGTTTGGTTCATTCATCCACCGGTTGATTGATACTTGGATTGTTTCCTCAGAGGGTCCTTTTTTAATTTTCTCCCCATGTTTACTGAGTTACAATTGGCAAATAAAAGCTGTATATATTTAAGGGGTACAATATGTTTTGATATCTGTATACACAGCAAAAGGATGTTTACAATCAAGCTAATCAACAACGCATCCATCACCTCTTCCTAGTTACCATTTTTTTGTTGTTGTTGATTGTGGGGAGAACACTTGAGTCTACTCTCTCTGCAAATTTCAAGTATATACCATATTATTATTAGCTCCAGTCACCATGCTGTACATTGGGTTTCCAGAACTTACTCAGCTTATAGCTGAAAGCTTGTACCCCCTCATCCCACCCTAAGCCTATAACCACCGTTCTACTCTCTGCTTTTATGAGTTTGACTTTTTTTTTTTTTGATTCCACAGATAAGTGAGATCATATGATTTTCTTTTTTCCTTTTTTTTTTTTTTTTTGAGGCAGAGTCTTGCTCTGCTGCCCAGGCTGGATTGCAGTGGTGTCACCATAGCTCACTGCAACCTCAAACTCCTGGGCTCAAGTGGTCCTCCGCCTCAGCCTCCCAGAGTGCTGGGATTACAGGTGTGAGCCACCGCGTTTGGCCAGATCATGCGATATTTATCTTTCTGTGTCTGGCTTATTTCAATGAATATAATGTCCTCTGGGGTCATCCATTCCAGAGGGGTCCTTTTAAAGACGATCTCGACACGTGTTTTTCCCTGCTTTAACCCCTCTGACACCTCCAGCTCCTGCCCTGTCTCCTCCAGCCACTCTGGTTTCCACCTCACAGCCTCAGCCTGTGTCCCAGTCTCCATGTCCCTTAGGCTCTCTGCAAAGGGACACAGACACGGGCCTCAGCCACCCCATATCGTGGTACCCTGCGGTCCACGCCTGCCTGTCCAGCCCCTGTCATCCTGTAACCTCTTGTGTCTCTGTTTTTATACCTTACAGGGCAAAGCTGTGCAACAGGACGAATTCATACATGGGAAACACTCAGGGCTGAGCCTGGCACATACAGAGGGCAAATCGTCCCTTGTCACCATCATTGCCATCTGTATTAGTAAACTTGGGCTTCCGTGACAAAGTACCGCAGACCGGGTGGCTGAAACAGCAGAAATTTACTTTCTCACAGTTCTGGAGGCCGATCCGAGACCGAGGTGCCGGCAGATTCAGCTTCTGGTGGGGGCTCCCTTCCCGGCTTGCAGACGGCCGCCTGCTGGCTGTGTCCGCACAGGGCCTCTTCTCCGCGCAGCACCGAGGGAGGAAGATCCCTGCGTCTCTCCTTCTCTTCTCAGTAGAACACTGGTCCTCTCCGAGCAGGGTCCCACCCTTAGGACCTCATTTATCCTTAACTACCTCCCTAACGACCCCATCTCCAGATACACTGGGAGTTAGGGCTTCAATATATGAATTTGGGGGACGGAGGGTGCACAGCTCAGCCCACAACCCCATCACTCACATCCCTGCCCCCTAACTTTCCTTGCCTAGTTCTAAATTTCCTTTCTACCCTCCCGCCCCCAGGAGAACGGAGACTCCTGAGGCTAGGACTTGGTTTCCCTGACTGTTGGCTCTTGGTGTCTAGAACACACAGTAGGTCCCCAAGCAGATATTTACTGAATGAACAGAGGGTGAGTGATTAAGGATGGTGGTGAAGGCGGCTGGAAACGGGGCATCTGTCCTTTGACCTGGGGGCCACACCTGACCCGCACAGGCTGGGGACCATTGCCTGAGGGGTGCAGAAGGAGGTCCCCAGGGACCAGCCCAGCGTGGTGGGTGGGAGGCCCAGGCCCGACCATCCCTGTGGCTTTGGTGGGGGTGGGGAGCTGTCATGGATCACATTGTGCCCCTTCCAAAAAAAATGTGTTGAAGTATTAATGCCCAGTACCCCCGAATGTGACTGTATTTGGAGTCCTTAGATAATCAATTTCAAATGAGGTCATCAGCACGGATCTTAATCCAATATGAATGGCGCCCTTATAAAAAAGGGAGATCTGGACACAGACAGGCATGCACACAAGTGCCTCATGTGATGCGGAAGGCCGAGAGCCGGGTGATGCTTCTAGAAGCCAAGGAATTGCCAAAGATTGCCAGCAACCCCCAGGAGCCGAGAGGAAGTCCTGGTATAGATTCTCCCTCGTGGCCCTTAGAAAGAACCACCCTGGCCGATACCTTGATCTTGGACTTTGAACCTCCAGAGCTGTGACATACTGAACTTCTGTTGCTAAAGCTGGGAGTCTGTGATGCTTTGTTAGGGCGGCACTAGGAGACCCAGAGGGGTGTCAGGACACGGCAAGGCAGAGGCAGAGACGGGGCCCCAGGCCGCACAATGATGGGAAAACTGTTCATAAGGAACAGCAAGCGCCCAGGGTGGGGTGCAGCCGGGCTCTCCAGCAAGGAACTGCCCGAGATTCCAGGGACAGTGGCCGACACCTCCATGTCCCGTTCGGAGCACCGTCCACATGCAGCTCGTTTAATCCTCATAACAACTAAGTCGGGTGGTGCTCGTGCCCTCACTGTACAGAGGAGCAAAGTGAGGTCCCACAGCGGACACACCCAGGGGCACGCAGCTGGTTGGTGGGCCCTGAACCCAGGCAGGCTCGGCCCCCCAGGCCGGGCCTGGTGAGCTGGGGAGACCCTGGGGACCAAAAAAGCAGGTCCCTGCTGCATTCGAGTGACTACGTGTTCTCAGAGCTGCACACGCCTGCAGGTTCTGCGCCCACGGGACCAGGTGAGTCCACACCTGGGTCTGTCCGCACCTTGCACCTCAGTGGTCTCAGATGACCCCATTTCACCCGTGGGAACTGATGGGGACCCAAGCCCAGGCTTGTCCAACTCCTGGGTCACACAGTTGGCCACTCCTGGTGGCCACCCACCTGCCTCCGTGTTTGGGTCCAAGCCCCATGTCCATCTCAAGTTCAAGGGTGGGCACAGCAGGGTGGGCCACTGAGGCCCCAGACTCTGTCCTCGGGTGCCCTAGGGTGGGGACGGGGAGGGTGACAGGAGGAGAACCGGCTGTCGGAGGAGAGGGGGCGCCTCTAGTCTGCCCTAGCCTGCGGTTGCCACGGCAACCCTCTGTGCTCGAGTGGGTGGGAGTCTGAGTGCCTGGGGAGGGGGGAGGAGACACCAAGGAGAAGGGGGCATTTCTGGGCCCCTCACAGCCTCGCCCCTTCCTCGCATTAGCCAGCCCCTCTGCACACAGCCCTCTAGCTGCACCTCCTGCCCACTCCTCAAACCCAGCCACCTGTGGCCAGCCACCTCCAAGAAGCCCTCAGGCATCCATGTGTCTCTGGGGAAGTGGCGGCTGGGAGTCAAAGCTCTTAGGTCTGAATCTGCTGTGTGGCCTCAAATGGGACTCTTGACCTCTCTGAGCCTGTTTCCCCATCCCTACTCGGGGACGAACAGACCTACCTCCCAGAGACAGAAGCGCACAGTCCTAGGTCCGCGGCTGCATCTTCATATGCTCACTCCCCACCCATCCTGGGCCTTCTCTCTGGTCCAGCCCCACCATCTTCCCCCTGGACGGCCCTCTCTCTACAGGCTATTCACCCCATGGCCAGCAGAGGGCCCCTGTGAGCACCCAAGTCAGTCACTTAACTCCTCTGCCCAGAACCCTCCGTGGCTCCCACCTCACTGAGAGCAAAACCCAAAATCTTCCCCCAGGCCCATAAGGCCCTACACAATGGGAAACACCAGGCACAGTCCTACCTCAGGGCCTTTGCACCGGCTGTTCCCTCTTCCCCAGATACCCTCACGGTTCCTCCCAAGTCTGCTTTGGGACTTTACTCCGATGTCACCTGCTCGGGGACACCCTGCTGGCCCCAGTGCTCCTCCACCCTGTCCTGGCTTTATTTCTCCATGGTACTCCTCACCAGCACGCCACGCACTTTATATGCTTATTAACTCTCTGCCACTGGATGTTGACTCTGCAGGGTGGGGTTTGCATACTAGGTCTTGTCTGTGGCTGGATCCCCAGGGCCCAGCACAGCACCTGGTGCAAGTACGAAGTTGATGTATAAACGTTCGATGAAGACGCTTTAAAAGGTCACCCTGGCTGCCAAGCAGCGCTGGACTGCAGGGGGGTGGGGGCCGTTCAAAGCATCCCTTTCCCTCAAATGCCTCCTCCTGGGTTTCCCCCATCTGATCTCCACCCTGAAGCCAGAATGATCCTTGCAAAATGACAACCTCATTGCATCCCTCTTTGTCTATAACCCTCTATGGCTCCCTATTGCCTCTGATGCCTTAACATGGCATCTCAGGCCCTCGTCTCCTGCCACCTTCCCATCACCTTGTCTGCTCAGGCACCTCCTGCAGTGCCTGTTTCCCCCCACTCCATCCCTCTCTCTGTCACACACACACACACACACACACACACGCACGCACAGTTCCAAGGCCTCTGTCCCTACTCTCTTCTCCCTCTTCCTTCCAAAGGCTCTTCCCACCAGGACTGCGTTGGTATCTCTCATATCCACTCTCACAGCACGCTGGGCCCCCCCAGTTCTGCTCCCCTAATTGGACTTGGGCTCAGCTGTTCAATGTCTGTCTTTTCCACCAGCTAGGTCTCAAGGAGCAGGCCCCATCTGGGACTTTCTGGCTGTTGTTGCGTGGCCAGCCAGGGGCAAGGAGCGGTGCCTGCTCATTTGTTTAGTGAATGAAGACGAAACAAACCCAAGGCGCAGACCGTCCACTCGGTGGATAGTCACTGAGTTCCCGCCTGGCCACGAGGGTTATGGAAGAAAACGTGCCTCAAGGGGAGAGAGAGTTTGGGGGGTGTATGTGTGAGTGCAGCTGTAGACACGGTGGCCAGGGAACACCTCCCAAAAAGGTGACATTTTAACAGAGACCTCAAGGAGGTGAGTCATTCAGGGACCCGGGGAAAGAGCACTCTGGGCAGAGGGAATGGCCGTGCAAAGGCCCTGCAGTAGGAATGTAGGAATGTGCTAAAGTGTCGCTGCAGCCCAGTGAGCAAGGGGCAGGGTGGAAGGTGGTGAAGGTGGCAGGGGGGTGGTGTCACTGGGTAGGTCTTGCAGGGCCTTGTGGACCCTGGAGGGGGACTCTGGCTTTTTCTCTGAGTGTGGTGAGAGCCGTAGAGGGTTCTGAGCAGAGGAGGGACGGGATCTGCCCCTTTCTTCCTGTCGGCCAGGCTGTCAAAGCCAGAAACCTGACGTTTCCTCCTGCTTCTGATCTTCCTTTTGATGGTGGCCCCATGAACAAACCAAAACACAGACTCCCAGCCCCAGGGTTAGCCTCCAGCCTCCCCTCCCCCCCCATAGCATTGAGCTACGACCTTCTCTCTGACCGCAGGGCAGCCCCTCTCTCCCATAGGCTCTCCCTCCCCTCCACTTTCTCCCTCCAGGTTGCAGCTGGGAAGCCCCCTCCTCCAGGAAGCCCTCCCTGACTTGCACCTCCTCTGTGCCCCCAATCCGGGCAGGTCAGTACCACAGCGGTCTGTGATGTGTTTCCATCCACTCCATGGTGTTTGCTGTCCAGTCCCGAGCCTGGCACTCTGAGCTCGGCACAGCAGAGCTGCAAAGAATTAATTACAGGGCCCAAGACAGAGGGTGCAGAGGTGGCTTGGGCACCCCTGTTGCCCCTAGATGCCGGCAGTGAAGGAGTAGGGTGGGCAGCCCAGAGACCCGAAGCAGAGCGGGGCAGGGTGCCTGGCAGGGCAAGAGGGAAGAGGCCCTGGGCATAGCACCCTTAAGTCACGGGTTCAAATCCCAGCTGTGTGCACTCCAGGACACCCACGTCAGTCCTCTGAACTCTGTCTCTCCACAGGGGAGATGACGGCCTTACTGCGTGGCTGTGAAATATTACTCGGTGATTCCACGTATCTTTTTTGGAGCACTTACTATGTGTCAGATGCTGGGGAACCGACACAAAGAGAACCAAAGCAGTCGATTCTATAATGTCCCAGTGTTGTTATGGAGGAAAATGCCAGGAAGAGGGCTGGGTGTCGGCAGGTGGCGGGGGGTGGGAGGGTTTGCAGTTTTAAATGGGGTGATCAGAAAAGGCCGCCTCGCCTGGGGAAGATGACACTTCAGCAAAGGCCTGCGAATGTGAAGGAGGAGCCAGGCAGGTATCCAGGCAAAAAGAAGATGGTTCCAGGCAGGGAACATGGCATGTGCAAAGGCCCTGGGGCTGGGCCATGACTGCTTGTTTAAAGATTGGGGACAGCAAGGAAGCCAGTGTGACTGTGAGGCTGTGAGTTTGGAGGAAGAGTAGGAGGAGCTGAGAATGGGGAGGTGTTGGGGACAGACTGTGTGGGGACTCGCCATGCACTTAAGTACACAAATGCGCCCCCAACGAGGGCTGCCCCTGTGCCGATGAGGGTGAATCCATGGGTGCTCCAACCGTCACCACCAGAGACCACTGGGGGGCGCTCTAGGGCAGGGGTCGGCCAACCACGGCCTGGTTTTGTACAGCTAGTGTGAGCTAAGAATGCTTTTTACATTTGCAAAGGCAGGAGCAGAAGAAGAGAATAAAGAACATGCCATAGAGCCCATCGTGGGCCCACAAACCTGCAACCTCTACGACCCGGCTGTTTGCAGAAAGGTTTGCCAATCTCCACTCTGGAGCCATGGCGCTCAACCCAGGACACTGCTGGCCCCAACCCCAGGACGTTTAGTAATGTCTGCAGATACTCTGAGCTGTGACAAATGGGGGAGGGTGTTTCTGGCATCTCGTGGGTGGGGGCCAGGGCTGTTCCTAAGCAACCTCCATGCACAGGACGGCCCCCCACAGAGAATGACACAGTGGCGCCAAAGTCAGGAGTGCCATGGCTGGGAAACCCTGTCCTAGAGAGCCAGCCCTGGGCCCCTCAGCTGCCCACACCTCCTCCTCGAGGGGCAGAAAGGAGAAAATGCACCTACCTTCCTGGTTTGTCCATTTGTGACTTGCACGGCTATTTTTAGTCTCAGCATCTATTTATTGAATGTTTATCTTTCCCCAAATTTTGGAGTGGGAGGTGGGGAAGTTGTTGGGGGGGGGGCTTCTGTATGGCTAGTCCCCTAGCACGCCAGGGCAGATCCGAACAAGGGTCCCGTCCCACGAGAGAGGGGCTGGGGTCTGTGCCCCAGGAGGAGGGGGGAGGGCCTGCTTAGGCCTTGACCCCAGGGGCTCCTACCTCCTGGCAAGGGCACAGGGTCCCCATGTTCCCCCTCTGGGATCTAACCCTGTAGTGCACATAGCTACGCTGGGAGCCACCTGCCCACGAAGATAACCTCTCAGACTCCAGCGCCATGAAGCCACCTCCAAGTTCACACAGGTGTGCGCTCAGGGACAGGTGCAGGGCAGGGGCCGGGCTGAAGGAGAGTCACAAGGCAGGGAGCGGGGGACCTCCAGGCCTTTGGAGGGGCTGCCTCCTATTGACTCAGGTACGATTTCTCGAACACATCCTGGGGGCCAGGTATGAGGCTAGGTGCCTGAGATCCGAAAGCCAAATGACAACATCCCCGCACCCTTGGATCCTTGCCGGGGAGACAGACAGTAAACAAACGGGCACAAAACACCAGGAAATTACAGAGTATGTGAAAAGCCATGGGCTGTATGGAAAGTCAGAAGGAGTGTGGGAAGCTGCGATTTTAAACAGGGTACATGGGCTAAAGGTTATGGGGGAGGTGACATCCAAAGGGGGTGAGGGAGCAAAAGCTCGCAGATGTCTGGGGGAGGCTCTCGGGTGCAAGGAACAGCCAGTGCAAAGGTCCTGGGCTGGCTCATGCTTAGCATGTCGCAAGAGCATCGAGGAAGGAGGGGATGAGGAGGAAAGTGGTGCGGAGCCCGCCCCCAGGATGCCAAGCCTGGGACT
Source organism: Eulemur rufifrons (assembly GCF_041146395.1). Lineage (NCBI taxonomy): Eukaryota > Metazoa > Chordata > Mammalia > Primates > Lemuridae > Eulemur > Eulemur rufifrons. Next base: position 8,584,765 of record NC_090984.1, on the reverse strand, counting down.
GTTGTAGTGCCGGGGTGCAGGCGGAGGGGGCTGCTGCACTCAGAGTCTGGGGCCGCCCTCCCCAGCTGGGACCCCCCTCCCCAGCTGGCACCCCCCTCCCCAGCTGGGACCCCGTCCACTCCAGAGGGCGAGACACAAACCTCTTCCTCAACTCCCATCATAGGAGCCCCTTGACTGAAATTGCATATGTGTTGCTAGACTGTGAGTTCCACAAGGACAGAACATGGCCACCGTCCCCCATGGCGTCCCCAGCATGGTGCCTGGTGGACAAAACCCGAGGCGACCGTGTGCAGGTTGCATGACGAGGTGCATCCAGCCTTGCTCTGAGGAGCCCGAGAACACACACCTGAGCACACGCCTGCAGGTGCACACAGATGCAGACAGGCCCATGTGTGCACACAGACAGCTGCTCCTTCGTGGAACCCCCCACGGCACACGCACACAGCCACCCCCTCTGCAAAACTCACAAACACCAGCACACAAGAGACCACAGGATGAGCCTGTTGGACACGTGGCCACACACACACCCCTGGCTAGACTGTCACCCAAGCCACGCACGCAGAGAACACGTACACACAGGTACAGTCAGACACCCGACAGAAGACTGGACTCCAGGGGCGGCAGGAGCCCCCTCCCATGTCGCTACTTAGCCTCCCACCCCACCCCCTGGGACCCCACCTTCCTCTTCCATCAGGGCGTCCGACGGCAGGCACTTAGCCCCAGCCCAGCCTGGGAGGAACGCTGTCTCGCCCAGGCACCCCCAGGGTCACCGAGGCGGGGGTTCCAGACACAAGGAACCCCCACCCCCAGAGCCCCTCCCCTTGCTCCCCACGGAGGGGGTGGAGGAGGGGAAGTGTCTGGTGTCTGGAAATCAGATCCATGAGAGAGGAGCCCACACAGAAACCAGAGCCTTGCGTGTCCTTGGCCACACGTCTGGCCGGGGAGGCAGACGGGGGCAGAGAGGACGCTCCGGCTCCCTGCACCGGTGCACGGGGATGGGGAGTGTGCCCCCTGCTCCTCCTGCTCCTCACTGGGGGTACCCGCTGCCTGCCCCCCACCCCCCACCAAGATACCTGCACTGGGGCAGAAGCACCGCACGCCACACGCTCTGCCGCCAGCCTGGCAGGGCAGGGAGGACAGACGCCCCAGACACAGGCACGCAGCCCACATGCAGGTAGAGACACCAGCGGCCACAAGCACAGACCACCTGATGCAAACAGGCTCTGGCTGGGCCAAAGCACTCGCGGGACCCTCTCTGTGTGCCCACAGGGTCCTCCTAGGCGCCCCCAGGAGGAGGGGCTCCCCTGGGCAGGCTAGGAATAGACACCGGGCTTGGAGTCCCACCCCCTCCACGTCCTCCCTGCAGGCTGCCCAGCCCAGGTGTGCTGGTCCCCAGCTCCCTACCCTCCCCCAACCATGGTGCCGGCTCCAACCCAAAGGCAGGCACCAGCATGAGCGATTGTGGGGTACACAAGCCCCCCATGAGTGGGGGTTGAGACGGGCAAACCGTGGAGGGAGGGAAGGAGGGCCTAGCTGAGCCCCCAAGGGCAGAAGCCACACGCACATGGGGTGGGCGCAGCGAGGCCCCAGGGAGGTCACCAAGGGGCAGGAGGAAGATGGTGGCAGTACCAGCAGGGGGGCCAGCACCCACACGTGAGCACACACACGTATGTGGCTCCATGCACGGGTGCGATCTCTGCCAGCCACGGAATTAGTTCCCTTTTCCGCTTTCCAGATGATTTTTCATCTCTGTAATTAATGGGCAAGTCAGTTCTGAACCGCATGGCAGGCAAATTGCTAGTTAGGAAAATCACGGATAATTTTCTCGATATGATAATGAAGGTTGTATTCCTTCTCTTATTCTCCCTGTTTTCATCCTACTTTTAAGTAATAAATTCGGCATCAGTGGGAGGGGCGCGGGGAGGAGGGAGAAGTCACCTGCCCCCCAGCGCTGGGGCCTGACCCGGGCTCCTCTGGCCACGGGGAAGATGAACAGGATGACAGGTGTGCATGCTTTGTGGGGCACCCTGACACCCCAGTGATCGATTCGGGGTGCCAGGCTCAGGGGAGCAGGTGGAGGGCTGTCAGGCAGGGTGAAGGGGCTGGGGCTGGGGCTGCGGTCGGGTTACAGGCTCACGCCAGCCTTGGGGTGCTGGAGAGGGTGTAGAAACCAGCGGCCTCTCCCCAAGCAGCATGGAGGGGAACAGGCCCAGAAGAGACATCTACCCCGTGGTGTCCCCCACACCTGTCCCCACACTGCCCAACCTCCTCTCCTCTTCTCTGTGAGAGAGAGAGAGAGGGGAGAGAGAGAGGGGAGAGAGAGAGAGAGAGAGAGGAGGCGGCCAGCCATCTTGGCAGCCATTTTGAACCCCTCCCCCTACTCCCCCAGGCACACCACATGTTGGGATGTGGGAAGACAGACACCGAGTCCTGCAGAAGCCAGGACGAAAGAAGGGGGTCCTGCCTCAAACTGGGATGGAGGGACACCCATGCAGCTGCCACAGCTGGGGGGCAGAGGGGCTGGGGTGAAGGGACAGGCAGGCACAGTGAGGTGTGGGCCAGGGATGGGGCAGTCTGCTGACCTAGACTGGAAGTGCAGGGACGGGGGTGTGCGTGGGGGCTGGGTGCAGGCAGGGTGCTGTCTTCAGATGGGGCTGGGGGGCACACTGGCTCCCGCCTGGGAGGTCATTTTCTGGCCATGGCCGGTACACACACAGCACCCCCCACACTTTGGGCCTGCGCTGGCCCCGGGACCCTCAGATGGGAGGATGACAACTTAACCCCTGCAGCTCTATCCGATGCCCACCTGGGGTGGGAGTGGGGGTGGGGGCTTCATCCTCAAAGCACGAATAATCTCGGTGGGTCAACCCTGACAGTCTTCCATGCTGAACCTGGTACCACGGAAAGATGCTGTCTGGCTGCACCCCCTCCTCCTGACAGCGGCCCCCCCACCCGCGTTGCAGCCAGCTCGACACCCAGACGGACCCCTCCCCATCCCCCGCGCCGCAGCCCCCTAGAGAAAAATAACCCCCAGCCGGCATCCTGTGGCGCCAGCCCCCGACACGGCTCCTCCGGGGCCTGGGACCCGCGCGCGGCGCGCACACGCACCCTCTCCGCTCACACCCAGACACCTACACAAACAGGGCGCCAAGCACCCGCGCGCACACGCACCGGGGACACGCAGGCACCGCCGCGCCGCTTCCCCACAAAGGCTGGCGCGCGCGCGGGCACACGCAGCCACGCGCGGGCACACTCGCGGTCCCCTCCCCCCGCCAGGCACCCTGCGGCCGCCCATCCGCACCCCCGCGCCCAGGGCGCTCCGTGGGGGCCACCCCTCCCGGCCCCCTCGCCAGTGGGGGTGGGGTGCGGGAAGCCCCTCCCGCTCAGGTGCGGTGACCCAAGGCTCCAGCATCCCTTCCCCCCTCGAGGCCAGGACAGGCCCTGGCTCCCATCCTTCCCACCCCCCTCCCCCCGCGCACACCTGGCCCAGGTGCGGCGTCCCCCTAGCCCTGGGTCCGCAGACACTCACCTGTCCAGCGCTGCTCTGGGGTCGGCCCTGCGTGTCCCTCCTGCGGCTCCGTGAACGCGGGCCCCCCGCCCGGCACATCTCCCGGAGCCGGGGCAGGGGGAAAGCGGGTGGAGGGTGGCCGGGCGAGGGCAGCCTCCGTGTCCCTTCCTTCCCCTGGCCCAGCACCGCCGCCACCGACCAAAAATTAAATTAAAAAAAAAAAAAAAAAAAGGCGGATCACACAGCTCCAAAGGCGGCCCCCTCGCGGCGGCGGAGGCTCGGGGCTGGGGGCGAGCGGGTCTGCGCCCCTCCCGGGGAGGGAGGCGGTGGAGGCGGCGGGGCGGGGGCGGTGTCAGAGCTCCGGGGGCAGGGGCGAGGCGGAGTGCCCCGAGGCGGCGCCAGCAGCGGCCCGCATCTCCCCCGCAGCTCGCGGCCCCGACGGAGGCGGCACGTGTGCGCCCAGGCGACTTCCCAGCTCCCTCCGACGGCCGAGGTGGCCGAGGGGTTAACGGGGCAGCCCGGGCGCCCCTGCAGGCCCCCGCCGCCTGGCGGCGCCGCTCCGGGGCCCGCACGGCCCCATCCGCCGGGGCCTCCTCGGCAGACAGCGGGGCGGGGGCGCCGCAGCGCCGACAGCTCCCGCGCCGACGGCTCGGGCTCCCCGCAGTGGCCGCGGGGGGCTCAGGTTGGGGGCGGGCGGCGCGGAGCTGGAGTGGGGGCGCGGCTGGAGGCGGGTGCCGCGGCGTCGCGCCCCCGGTGCGGCCGGAGGAGGGGACGCCGGGCCGGGCCCGTGGGCACCGCAGGACGCGCGGACCGAGCCGGCGCCGGGCACCAGCAATGACAAGCCGCCTGCTCGCCCCGCTCCCCGGCGCACCCGCTCCGGGAGGGGGGCGGCGGGCACGCGCAAAACCTGGCGTGGAGGCGCCGCCCGGGACTGGCCGCCGCAACCTGCCCGGGCGCACGGGAGGCCGGCCGGAAAACCCGGGCTGGACTTCCCTCCTCGTCGCCTCTTCTCGCCCCCACCCTGGAAAAGCTGGGAGCAGGAAGGCGACGGGCTGGATCCTTGCGCTGGATGGCGAGTGGGGGAAGGGTGACAGGCGCACGGAAGACGCGGAGCGGATTCTCCAGCAGGGAAGTGAAGGCAAGGCGCCCAGCCTGGTGAGGGGAGAAATGGGGAGATCTGGGAGGCTTATGCAAAACCCGGGTTGGATTAGACAGAAATGGGAGGAACAAGGTCGGAGGCAGCTGCGACATGGCCAAATTCACCCAGGGCACGCAAATTTCGGGCCGGATTCTTCCTCGGGAGACGGAGTAATGCGTCAGGCCTAACGCAGTGGGGACAAGCAAGACCCGGCCTAGATTTCACGGGACCTGGGCTCGCAAGGGGGCTCCGGGAGGGAGCTGCCCCCATCAGCCTGGCAGCGACGTGCCACGGGGAGGGGCAAGAGGAGGGCTGGACTCTGGGTACGAAAGGATTCGGCGCGCTCGCTGCACCGGAGCGGGGAGGTAAAAGCGGTTTCTGGATCCAGGGGCGATGCGAAGGGACGGAGATGAGGCCGCTACCCTGGGAGACCAGACCTATAATGAAAGGCGCGGGAGGGATGCAAAGCCAGGACTGGAGCGCAGGGGACGGGATGAGACACCCCCCCCCCCCACACACACACACCCACACACCCCAGCATAAGGTTCCCGGGCTCCCGGACGGGCCTGGAGCTACCCGGGCAGCAGGAGAAGAGGGGTCTGCTAGGGGGGAGGTTAGTATTTATAAACGCCCAAACGTCTTGCTTTGGGGGGTGGGTGTCACGGGCAGAAAAATTGAATTCTATGTTCTCAGCAACAGCAAAAACCCGGCACGGATTGTCACCATCTAGCAATTACACTGCAGCTGCTGGACTCTTCAGAAGTAGGGCAAGGAACAGGCTTGGGTTCCCAGGCGTCGGGCCCAGTGAGGCAGGGGGCAGGTTTGGGGCTGAGGCTGCAGGAGCCCCGCATCTCCTTTCCGGGGTGGGGAAGGCTGTCCGATCTGGCTTGGGTCCCTTGCAGCCAGAGCTGTGACTGCCAAGACCCATGGTGGGGGCTGTAAAACCGGGCCCCAGGCCAAAAATAGGCACTTCAGCAGAACTCAGTGAAGGGTGGGGGTTGGGGAAGATGGAGGGGGGCAGAATCCTGGAGGGGAGGGAGGGGGGAAGGGGAAGGCCCTGGGAGGTAAGATCCGGTCCGGATTTCGGGAGACCAGACCTGGAAGCCCAGCTGCTGGTTCCATTTTCTGAAAGGTAGGTGCAACTCTGAGACTGAGGGTTCCTTCCGGAGGAGCAAAAGCCGGGTTTGGATCCTCGGGGAAGGGAGTCCATCCAAGTGAGGCCTAAATGTTCAGGCAACTCAAGCAAAGTTCAAAGCTGGGCTGAATCTCAGCAGTAGGGCAGACACATTCTGATCTGGAGTTCAGAGGAAGGGGACAGGCTGAGGAGGTGGAGGGGAAAAAGGTCAGCCCCTCTGTGTAGAGGATGCACTGCTAACCAGGCTTTTTGCAGAATGGGTGAGGAGTAGAGAAGGGTTCCAGAGTAGGGGTGATAAGTACACAAAACTTGGGGCAGACTTGGATGGGAAAGATGAATATCTAAGAAAGCCTGAATTGAATATCTGCAAGGCAGTGAGCTGGGCCTCTAAGAATCCCTTCCGAGAAGCATGTCCTGGTGGCTGAACTGGGGGAGGGGCAGGGACACCAGACTTCCAGGCTGGGTGATCAGGGCCCACCTCTGTGGCAACCTGCACCACCCTCTGTCACCTTCTGTGGACAGCCATCTTTCCAGGACTGGGCAGGGATTGTCATAGCCCAAAACCTGAACCAAATCTAGACCAAGAAGTTCAGGACAAAGGACATAGGTGGGTCACCTTCGTTCCTCCTTCATGCCTGAGATTCCATGGCTGCAGAGCTGTTGCCTTGAATCTGAGAGGTGACCAGATAGCTGGATCTAGGGGACCACAGGAGTACACAGTGGGGGCGTTGATGGGTGCAGAAAGGATCCAATCCACCTTTGGTTGACTGCGGATCTCTTGGGTATGGAAGTGGAGGTGGGGGGAGGTCCCACCTCCCTATGCCTCAGTTTCCCACTTTGAGATATGGACAGCACCAAGTAAGACAATGAAGGCTTTGAGGTGCTGGAGAGAGCCTGCTGTGCCTCCCGGCAACCAAGACATCCTCCCCCACATCCAGGCAGCCGGCTTTCTATAAACACAGGGGAACAGAGCGTGGAGCTCAGGGAAAGCTGAGCACCTCTAGAGTCCTCTGGCTCCAAGCCTCCTCCCCCCACCCCACCCTCCAACCCTGAGCAGCCCACCCACCTCCCCCTGCAGAGGGAGCCTAGGAGCGATCCTTGGCGGTGGTTATAATTCGCACTCTCCAGAGAAGGACTGGCCTGTACTTGTATGAGGGGAAGTGGTGGTATTCTTTAAGGGACCCTCCACCCAGCTCAGTTTGGAAAAATCCCGGCCGGGACCCCCTTTCCAGAACCTCTTAGTGATCAGGGGGGCGCCCCAGGCAGGAGTGGTTCACCAGCCTCCATGCCATCCGTCTCCTGGACTCCTGGGCAGGAGGCTCAGGAGGAAAAGGGTGCTTAAAGGCTGGGTGCGCGAAGAGTCCCCGCGCCCCCCTCCCCCACCGCCCCAGACCTTTGGCTGCGCAGCCGCAGTGGAGGCCACGCCAGCAGCCGGGCTCCGGGAACCCGCGCGCGCGCCGTGTGCCTCGCACTGCCCGGGTCGGTCCCCGCGCATCTGATACTCTACTCCCAGGGCGCTCCTCGCTTCGAGCATCCTAGTGTGCGCCTCGGGACCATCCCGTGCCCCTCGCCTCGGACACCCCACGTTCTGTGCATCCCGTCCCACGGGATTCCCACGGTGCCATGCGCCTCGAACACCCTACGTTCTGTGAGCCCTGAGCCTGGGCGCCCCACCTTCTGTGCACGCATGCCAGAGAATCCCCATGCTCAGGTGTCCCACGCCTAGGGCACCCCAAGTTCTGCTCCCTTTGCGTCTCGGGGACCCCACATTCTGTGCGTCTGTCACGTCTGCCACTCCAGCCTCAGACTTGGTTCAGCTCACCTGCGCCCTCTCCCCCTTCCCTGTGCCTTCGGTATGTGGCGCCCACTGCCTCGGGCTCCTTAGGTCCTGCAGGTGCTCAGGCCGCCAGACTCTGCAACACCTTGGAGGGCAGGTGGGAGGGGGTTGGGGACGAAATGCGTTCCTGGACTCACCAGGCGCCCCCAGCCCGGCTTTTCCTAGAGCCCACTGTGCACAGGATCCACAACGCTGCTGGTCATTTACTCGCTCGGTTCATGTATTCATTCCTCAAACACGGAGCACCCCTTCTATATGCTTATCCGCCAGGTGCGGTGGGAGGATGACCCAGGGCACAGGGCACAGGACAGGAAGCTTTCTCAGGGGCCCTCCCTTTCTAATGGAGAGAGACACAGAACGCATGGTGGAATTAGCCCTGAGAGCGAGCAGAGTGCCAGGGGAGTGGCTGATGGATCTATACAGCCCTGAGGAGTGGGTAGGTGGGGTTTTGTGTGTTCCTGGCTTTCCTAAAAGCTCCTTGTATACCCCCACCTTGGGCAATTGCTGAGCTGCATCCAGTTCTAGCCGCACTACTCACCCAAGTGGAGAGCAAGGAAAAGAGGTCCCAGAATTGGGCTGGGAGGATGGGGGCTGGGGGCTTGGCATTAATTCCAACTGCTGTCTTTGGAGGGTGGTCGGGACCATTCAGTCAGTCAACAAACATTTATTGAGCACTTACTGTGTGCCAGGCACTGTGATAGGTGCTGGGGGCACAGCGGTGAACACAATTATCTGTCTTTTGGGGATGACATTCTAACCGAGAAAACAGAGGAGATCAGACAAATAAATAAAAGATACGGGATGTCACCTGATGATAAGTGGCACAGAAGAAAATTAAGGAAGGAAGACATAGGCACGTGGTGGCTGCAATTTTAGCGAGGGGAGGTCAGGGAAAGCCTCTCTGAGCAAGTGGCACTTGAGCAAAGACCTGAGGACATGAGGGAGGAGCCCTGGGGGGGACTCTGGGGGAAGGGTGTTCTAGGCAGAGGGAACAGCCTGTGCAAAAGCCCTGAGGTGGAAACTTTCGGGGAGTGCCTGTGTAGGTGGAGGGAATGAATGAGGAGGAGAGAGGGAAGAGGTGAGGGGAGGGAGGTGATGGAGCAGATTGCTCCCAGTGACATGGGAGCCATGGAGGGTTCTTGAGCAGAGGAGGGGCATGCCTGGCTCAAGTATTCACAGGCGCCCTCTGGCCACTGTAGGTGGGGAACAGAGTGTGAAAGTCAAGGGCACAAGCCGGAGACCAGGGAGGAAGCGACTGCACCGGTCCAGGAGGTGGATGCTGGCGGTGGGACCAGGGACATGACAGTGCAGGTGAACAATGGGCAGATTCTGGATGTATTTTGAAGGTGGAGCAGATGGACTGGAAGTTGAATATTAGGGAAGGAGGCAAGTCAAAGTGTGTGGCCTGAGCGAGCACCTAGAAGGACGGAGAAAGTGGAGATGGGACAGTTTTGAAGGTTAGATCCACAACATACGTTTCATTTGATATGTCCAAGTGCAGGTGTCAGGCTGGGGCCTGGGAAAGGCCCATGCTGGCTGAGAAATGGCTCCAATGAACACCAGTAGATCCATTTATGCTTTCTGGTGCCCTGTGAGGTGGAAGCTTTCTCCCCATCTTACAGAAGAGGCAATTGAGGTTCCACAACTCACCCAAGTAGTTACAGGGGAGGCCGAGGCAGGAGGATCGCTTGAGCCCAGGGGTTCAGGCTGCAGCGAGCTATAATCACACCACTGCACTCCAGCCTGGGTGACAGAGTGGGCCCCTGTCAAGATAAAATAGTATTATAATTCAATATTTAAAAAAAACAATTTATGCAAAAATATCCATGATGAGCAAAATATCAACTTTTAAAATAAAGACAGGACCAGTAACTGCACCCTGCTGAATGGCGCCAGAGGGAAATGGAAAAAGCAATACCGGGGCTGCCTTTATACGGAAGATTTTGATATTTTGTTCATCATGGGTTTTGTGCATGAATTTTAATTTCTTTAAAATATTGCATTATTAGTGTTATTTATCTTGATGGCTATTTTTTGCCTTACTCATGTCACCCTGGCCCTGACCAAGGCATGAAATTGAATACAATAGATTAAGTCACTCTTCCTGGAGCTTACAACATTACCTAGGAGACAAAAGATTAAGTAGTAACAAGTTAAGAAGATAACTTCAGAACATGATCAAAGCTATGAAGCAAAAAAACAAGAATGAGGAATCGTGAGGTGGGATGTGGGAGGGTATGATTTAGGCTAAGGTGGCCAGTGAGGGCTTCTCTAAAGAGGGGACATTTGAGCTGTGCCCTGAAAGCTCAGAGGAAGCCCATCATGGGAGAACAGCAAGTGCAAAGGCCCTGTGGTTGGAACAGTCAGGATTATTTGAAGGGTATGGGGGCCAGTGTGGTGGGAGGCAGTGAGGAGGGTCTAGATTATATTCCCAGTGACACTGGGAGCCTCAAGAAGGCTTTCAGGAGGATGACATCACCTTATTTGCATGTTTAAAATATCATTGGGATAATGCCTTGATAAGTACAACATAGAATTACCATATGATCCAGCAATTCCTCTCCTAAGTATAACCCAAAGAAAGGACAACAGCTCCTTAAACGGATACCTGTATGTGAATGTTCACAGCAACACTATTCGCAATGGCCGAAAGGCAGAAACAACCGAAATGTCCATCAATGGATGAACAAATAAACAAAATCCATACAACGGAATATTATTTGGCCATTAAAAGGAAAGGAGTCCTGGCCCACAGTACAACGTGGATGAAGCTTGAAAACACCGTGCTCAGCGAAAGAAGCCAGACACGAAAGCTCACATAGTGTATGACTCCATTTACATGAAACCTCCAGAATAGTTGAATCCCAACCCATACGGACAGAGAGCAGATGGGTGGGTGGTTGCCTGGGGCTGGGGGAGGAGGTTGTGGGCAGTGACTGCTAATGGGGATGGCTTTTCTTTTGGGGTGATGAAAATGTCTTGGAACTAGACAGGATGAATGTGCTGTAACACCACGAATTGTCCACTTTAAAATGGTTTAGTGGTAAATTTTATGTTATGGAAATTTTATCTCAATTTTAAAAAATTATAGAGGTGATTCGAGAGGGAGGCAGGGTGGTCATCACTGCCACCCAGGTGACAGGCAGGTGGTGGAGGCTTGGAACGGAGAAGTGGGGTATATCTCTTTTCTTTTCTTTTCTTTTCTTTCCTCTTTCTTTCTTTTCTTTCTTCTTCTTCTCCTCCTCCTCCTCCTCCTTCTTCTCCTCTTCTTCCTCCTTCTTCTCCTCCTCCTCCTCCTCTTCCTCCTCCTCCTCCTTCTTCTCCTCCTCCTTCTCTTCTTCTTCTTCTTCTTCTTCTTCTTCTTCTTCTTTTTTTGAGACAGGGTCTTGCTCTGTTGCCCAGGCTGGAGTGCAGTGGTGCTACCATAGCTCACTGCAGCCTGGAACTCCTGGGCTCAAGCGACGCTCCTGCCTCAGCCTCCCAGGTAGCTGGGACTACAGGTGCGCACCAGCACGCCCGGCTTAGTCTGGGGTGTGTCTTAAAGGCAGAGTCAACAGGACCCCTTAACCTTGGCATGCCCGTTGGACTCTGCTCAGATGTTACTTCCTGAGCACTCTCTGCAAACTGCAAACACTCACCCTCTTCACTCCCTCGTTGCCCTCCTCCCAATAGCGTATCCAGAGCTGTTTTTGTTTTCATTGATTTCTGCGTCCTCCCCACTAGACTATCAACTCCTCCCTCGAGAGGCCAGGGATGTTTGTTTCTCGTTCGCTGCTGTATGCTCAGAGCCTGGAACCGCTCCTGGAACACAGTGGGCGCTCAGGAGAAAGTGGGAATGGAGCAAAGCGAGGTTCCAGTCTGAGCAGCAGGAGAGAGAGCAGAAGAGGAGGCGGGTTCCCAGTCAGGCACGGCCTGGGAGGGGAGCCCAGTTGGGCTGCGCTTCCTTCCCCGGACGCTAGGGGCCGCTGCCCCGCCGCTCTGCGGCCGCCAGGTGAGGAGGCCCCGCCCCTTCTGCCCAGGTGTGCGCGAGGCGCTGTCGCCCGGCCAGGGGGAGGGAGCGGGGTGAAGAGCGCGGAGCTGGCAGAGGAGTTGGGGTGTGAGGAGATAGAATGGGGGTGAAGGGAGAGAGCTGAGCGTGTTGGGGATGGGGGCTGCTGAAAGGGAGGGAACAAATGCGGGGGGTGGGGGTTGGGAGGTGGGAGAAGGTGAGGAGGAGAAGGCCACAGCCCAGTGTTTGGGAGAGAGGAGGTGTGAGGAAAGCACGCAGGGTAAAGGGCAAAACTGAGGGCGGGAAGGCAGGTGAGCAGGTGAGGAGTCAGTCTGGGAAGGGCTTGACTTGGGGAGGTTTGGACAAGCCATGTGGAGGGCTGGGGTGGCTGGTGGGTGGGACAGGCCTGTGTGGTTGAGGACCCCAGGGAAGGAGCCCTGAACTTGGACTTGGGGCCAGTATGGTCTGGAGCCAGAGCGCGGGGGTCTTCTCAGGCCATGAGCCCTTGAGCCAGCAATGGGGAAGGAGCTTTTTTTTTTTTAGACAGTCTCCCTCTGTCACCCCAGCTAGAGTACCATGCTCACAGCCACCTCAAACTCCTGGGCTCAAGCAATCCTCCTGCCTCGGCCTCCCAGAGTGCTAGGATTACAGGCGTGAGCCACCTCACCTGGCCAGGAAGGAGCTCTTTGGGAGTGAGGTGTGCCTGCCAAGCTCACCTGAGGGGCTCAGCTAGCTTCTGCAGGAGGCAAGGCCAGGTAAGTGGTTTGTTCAACCTGGCACTAGCTCTCCCTCTCTCTCCTTCATGCCCCATGGCAGGATTCATCATGGGATGAATTGGGTGGTGGAAAAACAGCAATGAACGAGCTAGATGCAGCCCCGGTGCTGGCCAGGGGGCTCAGAGAAGGTTGCGCTGGGAAAGTGGCAGGGAAGCTGAGAGCAGGAACCTGCTGGCTCAAGACAGAAGGCCCCTGTGGTGGTCTGGGCAGAGAGGACCACTCCCGGGGAGGCTCTGATGGTGTCACCAAGAAAAATGCCAGCAGGGTCCAGGCTGCAGTGTGGCTGGAGGCAACCTAGGAATGCCTGCGAGGTCTAAAGGGACCTGGTGTTTGGGGTCGAGGAGGATGGGAAGTGCAGGCTCTGTAGGATGGAGAGAGATCAGGAAGGGATATGAAGAGATGTAGGTGAGTCCCATGGAGGTAGAAGTGGTGGCCACAGGAAGGTAGAAGGTGACTCCTGACCTTGCATGGGCTTATTTCAGGGGCCACAAAGCCATGTGCTGGCCAGGAAATGAAAGTAAAGAAATGGGGCAGGTACGAGGCAGTGGGGAAGGAGGGTGGTAGCTGCGGGGAGCTGATGTTGCACCCCCTTTAAAGCAAGCAGCCACTTGCTACTGCTCAACTCCAGCCAAATGCTACCACCCGGGAGCTCAGACTTGGTGTTGCCAGAATGGATTCTTCAAGCGAAGCTGGAAATCAGGGTCATTGTGCAAAATTCTCTGAGCTTTACACACCACACAGGAATCTACTAAAGGTAAATTGCCACAACCCAGCAATTCCATTCCTTGGGTTGGTTCCCAGTGGGAATGGGAGTTTACGTCCACCAAAAGACACAGTCATGGATGTGCGTAGCAGCTTCATTCATAATTGCCAGACACTGGACACCACCCAAATGGCCATCAACTGGCAAATGGAAAAGAAATTGGGATTCATTCATACAATAGAATACAAAGCAAAATGAAAAAGAACAAGCCCAGTGCAGTGGCTTGCAGAGGCCAAGAGGGAAGGGGGTTCCCAAGAGGGAACCCCATTGCTTGAGCCTGGGAGTTCCAGACCAGCATGGGCAACGTAGCAAGACCCCATATCTATGAAAAATTTAAAAATTAGCTGGGCATGATGTCACACGCCTGGAGTCCCAGCTACTCAGGAGGCTGAAGCAGGAGAATCCCTTGAGCCAAGGAGTTCGAGGCTGCAGTGAGCTATGATGGCACCACTGCACTTCAGCCTGGGTGACAGAGCGGGACTCTGTCTCTGAAAAGAAAATAACAACAAACCAATACACGCACAGCATGGATGAATCTCAGAGACATAATGTTGAGCAAAAGAAGCAAGATGCAAAAAGAACATACTGAGTGATTCCATTCCCGTGACGTTCAAGGTCAGGCAGAAGAAACCTATGAAGAAAGTCAAGGGAGTCCAGGATTTCTTAATACTGGCACCGATGATGTTTGTGGCTGGAAGATTCTCTGTGGTGGGGACGTGTCCTGTGCATTGTAGGACCTTGAGCAGTGCCCCTGGTCTCTACCCACTAGATGCCACTAGCTCCCCCCGGTTGTGACAAATGTCCCTTGGGACATATTTGGCATAATCACTGTCAGATGAGAGCTGCTGGCCTAGTGATACTTTGGGGCGGGACATGCACTGGGAAGTAGCCCTAGGGAGCCTTCTGGGGGACTGGAATGTTCTATCTCTTGAGCTAGGTGGTGGTGACAAGGGACAAGAGTACACAGAGCTGTAATCTTAAGATGTCTGTGCTTCACCGTAAAAGAGTTAACCCTACAACATGGATGACCCTTGAAAACATGGTGCTGAGTGAGCAAAGCCAGACACCCAAGGCCACACAGTGTGTGACCCCTGTTGTATGAAATTTCCAGAACAGGCAAATCCACAGAGACAGAGAGCAGATTGGTGGCCGCCACAGTACTCCAGCCTAGGCAACAGAGTGAGACCCTGTGTCTAAAAAAAAAAAAAAAAAGAAAAAAAAAAAGTTAACCCTTTATGAGGTGAATTTGACTTCAAAAAGAAATTTTTTATAACAAAGAGTTAACTTACACAGGCCAAACAAACACACATCCTTGGGCCGGCTTGGCCCCGGGGCAGAGGCCATTCGGAAGCAGGGCAGGGAAGGGAAAGTGATACTGCAGCATCCAGGAGAAAGCGTGGCAGGGGAGCCGTGGGCATTCTTGGAGAGGGGAGATATGGAGCAACTTGGAGGCGAAGAAAAGTATGTCTCGGCTCAGGGGAGCGTTCCCTCTTAACCCAACCTGTCAGCCCTGGAAAGAAATCAGCCGCGGGTCAGAGGCCAGGCAGCGAACTGTTGAAGGGAATGCAAAGTTCTGACGTGTGAAAGAGAAATGACAACCGCTCAGCTCAGCCCAGCCTGACACCGTGGAGGGGGGTGGCGGGATGATAAAATGGTGCTTGCAGGAGGGGGGTGTTCTCTGGGAGCTGGGAGGAAGGGGGGGCGGTCACCCCGTTCTTCTGCGGTGGGAAGAGGTTTCCTCAGGGCTCTGCTTCCGTGGAAGTTGAGAGCGAACACGGTGGCATTTGGGCCTACGCATCCTTCCTGGCAGGGAAACTACCCCGGGGGGCCAGGGAGAAGAGAGGATGGCGGGCTTCTAGGGCCAAGGCTGGGTGTCCCTCATCTGGGTCTCCACTGGCTTCAAAAAACTGAATGAGGCCGGGCTCAGTGACTCACACCTGTAATCCCAGCACTTTGGGAGGCCAAGGTAGGAAGACTGCTTGAGCCTAGGAGTTAGAGACCAGCCTGGACAACACAGCAAGACCCTGTATCTATGAAAAATGTAAAAATTTAAAAATTAGGCATGGTGGCATGTGTCTATAGTCCCAGCTACTTGGGAGGCTGGAGCAGGAGGATTGCTTGAGCCCGAGAGTTTGAGGTTGCTGTGAGCTATGATGACGCCACTGCACCCCAGCCTGGGCAACAGAGCAAGATGGAAGGAAGAAAGGAGGGAGGGAGGGAAGGAAGGAAGGAGGGAAGGAAGGGAGGGAGGGAGGGAGGAAAGAAAATCATAAGGAAGAGAGAAAATATATTTACTATTCATTAATTGGAAATGGATCATCAGAAAGGTCTTCATCCTCATCATCTTCACATTGAGTAGGTGGAGGAAGAGGAGGGGTTGGTCTTGCTGTCTCAGGGATGGCAGAGGCAGAAGAAAATCCACATATAAGTGGACCCACGTAGTTCAAACTCATGTTGTTCAAGGGTCACCTGTAATAGAAATTTATTTCTCACAGTTCTGGAGGCTGGGAAGTCCAAGATCAAGGCGCTGCTACGTTGGGTGTCTGGTGAGGGCTCACGCTCTGCTTTCAAGATGGCGCCCTGTTGCTCCATCCTCCTCCAGCGGGGACACATGCTCTGCCCTCACAGGGCAGAAGGGATGGGAAGGCCAAAAAGGGACTTACTCTCCCCCCAAAGCCCTTTTATAAGGGCACGAATCCCATGCATGAGAATGGAGCCCTCATGGCCTCGTCACCTCCCCAGGGCCCCACCTCTTGCTACCATCACTAAGGATGATGTTCCATTGTAATGAATTTTGGAAGGACACAAACATTCAAACCATGGCAGTGACCTTATTTAGACACAGGGTCTTTGCAGATGTAATTAAGTTAAGGATTTTGCAGTGAGATCATCCTGCATTAGGGTGGTCCTAAATCCAGTGATAAACGACCTTAGAAGAGAAGGGGAGGAGACACAGAGGAGGAGACCAAGTGAAGACGGAGGTGGAGCTTGGAGCAACACAGCCACAAGCCAAGGGACCCCCAGAAGCTGGAAGGAAAAAGGAAGGACCCTCCCCGCCCTGCCCACACCTTGGTTTCAAATTCTGGCCCCCGGAATGGTGAAAGAATAGCTTTCTGTTGTCTGCAGCCACCCAGTTTGTGCTGATGTGCTGCAGCGGCCCTAGGGCATGAACTTGGGCCCTGACATTGAATTCCACGTACATTTATGAAGCCTCCGGAGGGCCTGGGGGTACAGTGGGGAAAAGGAGAATTCGAAAAAGGGAGCATCAAGGAATGGATGGGGAGTGGAGTGCAGGACTGATGGGGAACTCTTTTTTTTTTTTTTTTTTTTTTTTTTTTTTTTTTTTTTTTTGAGACAGAGTCTCACTCTGTTGCCCGGGCTAGAGTGAGTGCCGTGGTGTCAGCCTAGCTCACAGCAACCTCAGACTCCTGGGCTTAAGCGATCCTCCTGCCTCAGCCTCCCGAGTAGCTGGGACTACAGGCATGTGCCACCATGCCCGGCTAATTTTTTGTATATATATATTTTAGTTGTCCATATAATTTCTTTCTATTTTTAGTAGAGACGGGGTCTCGCTCTTGCTCAGGCTGGTCTCGAACTCCTGACCTCGAGCGATCCACCCGCCTCGGCCTCCCAGAGTGCTAGGATTACAGGCGTGAGCCACCACGCCCGGCCGGGGAACTCTTTATAGACAACCCAGAGCTGAGCCCAGAGCAGGGGACAGCAGGTAACATAAACATGCCACGCAGCGGAGTTAAGAAGACCCACTGCGACAGCCATGGTACAGCTTGAGCGTCAGGGAGACAGTAAGGAGTGGTGGGGAGTGTGGCAAGTAATGGTATAACAGCTAACGTTTATCAGCCCTTGCTAAGCCCTTTCCTTATATGGCGTTAACTCATTTGCTCCTTGAGTCAATGCTAGAGGCAAATGCTATTTTTATCCCCATTTCACAGGTGGGTTAACTGTGGCAGAGGCGCTGTAGCAGTCAGAGTCCTGGCAGGAAAACAAATAGTGCATTCAAATGGGGCAATAGGAGTAGAATTTAATGAAGGGACAAATTTCCAAAAATACGGAGAGTCGCAGGGAAACACAAGGAATAACATCGACTCCTGTGCTAGTAAAAGTGGGGAGATGTTAGCATCCCCAGGTGTGAGAGGGTGAGAGGAGGGAGAAGTTGCTAGAACCTGGAGGCAACGTGGAGGGAGAGGTTAGCCCAGCATGCCATATGACCCACAGCGACCGCAGGGTTGGGGACCGAGCTGGGGAACAAATACTCCACCCTCTCCCTCTTCCCGCCCCTTGCAGGGTCCTCCTTGGCCAAACCCAGCCCAAGCCAGAGGGCCCAGGAGCCCGTTGGTGGCATCTACACAGGCGGAGCCTCAAAGAACACCAGGCTAGGTAGCGAAGTGAAAAGAATCACTGCAGATGGGCAAATGGAAGATTCCAGAACAGGGAGTCTGAATCCGACCCAGGCAGTCTGGACCCAGAGGCCCCTTAACCACTTGCCACCTGTGACCTTGGCAAAGCTGTGCCCTCTCCGCTGTTGGGGGCCAGAGCCTGGTGCTGGGAGCTTTGCCTGCCCGTCTCGGAGGCTGCATATGTCATGTTGTTTCTTTAGAGACAGGGTCCCACTCTGTCACCAAGGTTGGAGTGCCATGGTGCAATCATAGCTCACTGTAGCCTCAAACTCCGGGGCTCAAGCCATCCTCCTGCCTCAACCTCCTGAGCAGCTGGGACTACAGGCATGCAGGACTATGCCTGGCTAATTTTTTCAAAATTTCTTGTAGACATGGGGTCTTGCTATGTTGCCCAGGCTGGTCTCGAACTCCTGGCCTCAAGCGATCCTCCCACCTCAGCCTCCCAAAGTGCTGGGATTACAGTCGTGAGCCACTACGCCCAGTCCCCCTGACGGCTTTTAAATAGCTGAATGACTCAGTCATGTTTGTCTCTCCGCACCACACCCTGCACCCGCACCCCGAAAGCTGGCTGTGAATCGGGCTTATCTTTGTGGGTGGCAGGATCGTGGATCCATCCACGAAGGAAACAAATGAAACAGCATCAATAATAAAGTCAGGGTATGACTCGTGGCGTTACGGTGGCACCGTGGCAGAGGGTGGTCCACAGCTGCAGCTGTGTGAGCCACTGCTGTGTGTGCTTTGCTCTGGGGAGGCTGCAAAGACCAGGACAGACGTGGCCCTGCCTTCAAGGAAACTGACCATGAGCGGAAATAAAGAGAGCCGGGAATTCCAGGGGCCGATAAGAAAATGTAAAAATTAAAATGGGGTGGGGGTGGGGGACGGGCTCAGATCCAGCAGCGCTGACGCCCAGGAGACAGCGCGGGTGGGCAGAAGGATGGGACAGTCCTCGGTGGTTCGCAAGCCACCCCTCGACCCCCCTGGGACCCAGCAGCCTGGCTGGGCCTCCTTCTCCCCCAAATCACCCCATTGCACCAAGAACAAACCCACGGCTGTCACAGATTCCTGACTCTGAGCCCAGGCAGGAGGAGAAAGGGGAGGAAAAAAAACACCCATCTGTTCTCCCTCTGATGGAATGTGATTTTCCACCCCGTGCTTAAAACCTGGAGCTTCTCTTCCTATTTCCTCTCTGCAGCCGCGGCGACGCGATATAAATCGCTGCAAATGGGTTTTCCCGGCCGGTTGCCGTGTTGTTTTAATAATGGTTCATTTTCTGCCTGGGGGGGAGATATTTAGTTGAGAAATTGAGGACTAGGGGGGCTCCTCCTGTGTGTGTGTGTGTGTGTGTGTGTGTGTGTGTGTGATTGTGTGTGTGTGTGTGTGTGTGTGTACACAGTGTCCCTGTCACCTCAGAGAAGATTCTGGAACATCCCACTGGGACATCAAGTGACCTGTCCAGTTGGGTATTGCTGGTCAAAGGCCAGCGCACCCCCCCATTGCCCCATTGCCTGGACAAAGGGGTTTGTTTGGAAACCTCCTGGGCACGTTTATTGAGCACCTACTGTGTGCCATGTCTGACTACACGCAGAGGGTGTGGTGGTGAATCATCTCCCAGGCCCTGACCTTCCCGGGCTCACATTCTAGAAGCCAGGAGAAGCCATCACGCTGCAAAACTGTCATTGCGATTGTGGAAACTGCTCTGAGGAGACTGGGGTACGATGGGAATGGAAAATAGATCTCGCGCTTAAAGGACAGACAGACGGAGGGTGTTGCAGGAGGGGAGCCGGGCGGGCGGAGGGAACTTCCTGGGCACACCTCTGCAGGCTTGAACGTACGTGGTGCAGTGTTAGGACCCGGGATAATAGTCCTGGGGCCGAGTGTAGTTGCTGGGGGCAGCTGGGGTCCCCAGCAATGGTGTGGGGAACAGGCATGTGAGAACATTTGGCTTGTTCCTGGGCAGAGACTTGTATTTCTCCTGTGTTGAGACTTGGCCATGGCTGTCCCGTGCATATTCAGCCCTTGAGCAACTTGGGTCCTTGTTTTGCTGATGTGGAAGCAGCAGCTCTGGAGGTTGCCTGGTGTCTTAGCGTGTTTGGGCTGCTATAAAAAAATACCATAGACTGGGTGGCTTATAAACAACAGATGTTTATTGCTCATAGTTCTAGAGCCTGGGAAGTCCGAGATCAAGGTGCTGGCAGAGCCCGTGTCTGGTGAGGGCTCTCTTGCTCACAGACAGAGATGTTAGAGCCTTCTCCCTCTAACCTCACTTGGTGAGGGGGCTCACTCCAGCCTCTTGTGTAAGGGCACTAATCCCATTCATGGGGCCCCCACCCTACTCACCTCCCCAAGGCCCCATCTCCTAACGGGGGGTTAGGTTTTTCAACACATGAATTTGGGGGGACATGAACATTCAGACTAGCACTTGGCTAGCCAGGTCACCCCTGTCCCTCCCCATCCCCTGCCTTGTTCCTTTTCTCCCTGTAGGGGATTGAAAGGTGACGCCCCCAGATTTATATCCATACCCTCAGAACCTGTGAATGTGACTCTATTTGGAAAAAGCATCTTTGAAAGTGTAATTGAGAATCTTGACATGAGGCCGTCCTGGACTAGGATGAGCCGTCAATCCACTAACTGTCCTTAGAAAAGAACAAAAAAGGGAAACACACAGACACAGGGGGGAAGTCCACGTGAAGATGGAGGCAGAGATTAGAGTGATGCGGCCACAAGCCAGGGACACTGGGAGCCCCCAGATGCTGGAAGAGGCAGGAAGGAGCCTCCCCTAGAGCTCTGGGGGACCATATTGATTTTGGCTCAGTGACACTGATTTGGGACTTCTGGCCTCAAGAACTGTGGGAAAACAAATTTCTGGGGTTTTTTTGTTTTAAATTTTATCTATTTATTTATTTTTTGAGACAGGGTCTCACTCTGTCACCTAGGCTGGACTGCAGTGACGCAATCATAGCTCACTGCAGCCTCAAACTCCTGGGCTCAAGCAATCCTCCTGCCTCAGCCTCCTGAGTAGCTCGGACTACAGGTGCATGCCATTTACACCTGGCTAATTTTTAAATTCTTCATAGAGGTGGGGTCTTGCTATGTTGCCCAGGCTGTTCTCAAACTCCCGGCCTCAAGTGATCCTCCCACCTTGGCCTTCCAAAGTGCTAGAATTACAGGTGTGAGCCACTGTGCCCGACCTAAATTTTATTTTTATTGCTATATAATAGTTGTGCTGTTTTTAAGACACCCACTTGGTGGTCGTTTATTACAGCAGCCACAGGAAACATCACAGTTGGCCCTCCATATCCGCGGGTTCCATATTTTTGGGTTCTGTATCTGCCAATTCAACCAACCGTGGATAGAAAATATTAGGAAAAAAAACAGTACAACAATAAAAAATAATATAAATAAAAAACAACACGGTGTAACAACTATTTACGTAGTATTTACTTTGTATTAGGTATTGTAGGTAATCTAAAGATGATTTAAAGTACATGGCGGGATGTTCCTAGGTTATATGCACACCGTACGCCATTTCATATAAGGGACTTTAACACCCATGGTGTTTGGTATCTGCAGTGGGTCCTGGAACCAATCCCCACACATACCAAGGGATTATTGCAATACGGTCCCTTTCCCAGCAAACATCCCAAGAGTTGTCACTTGGTCCAGCTACTCTCCTCTTGTCCTCTCTCCAGTTAGTCTTTTGTCCCCACCCAGCCACTGGAAGGGGACAAAATCCAATGGTCCTTTCTCAGCCTACAGGATCCTACACTCCCCAACTTCCCCTCCCACGGCCACGGCCGCCCCTTCTCAGTCTCTTCCAATGATTCCTCCTCCTCAACGGATTTATTTATTTTTTTTTTTTTGAGACAGAGTCTCACTCTGTTGCCCGGGCTAGAGTACTGTGGCATCAGCCTAGCTCACAGCAACCTCAAACTCCTGGGCTCAAGTGATCCTCCTGCCTCAGCCTCCCGAGTAGCTGGGATACAGGCATGCGCCACCATGCCCAGCTAATTTTTCTATATATATTTTAGTTGTCCAGATAATTTCTTTCTATTTTTAGTAGAGACGGGGTCTTGCTCTTGCTCAGGCTGGTCTTGAACTCCTGAGCTCAAACGATCCACCCATCTTGGCCTCCCAGAGTGCTGGGATTACAGGCGTGAGCCACCTCGCCCGGCCTCAACGGATCTTAATGCTGGAGAAAGAGTCATGGACTCACCCTCTCTTCTGAGTCCACAGGCACTTCCCTCGTGATCTATCCAGTCTTGAGGATTTAAATGCCACCTACGCCTGACAACTCCCAATGACACGTGCACCCCTGGCCTCTCCACCGACATTCATCTGTGCCCGGTGGAAGCCCGGTGGGCACTCCCAACTGTCATGTCCCAAACAGAGCTCTTCCCCCCACGACTCACTCCAGATCTGCTTTCTGTGGTCCTCCTCATCTAAGTTAATGACACATCATTGTCCCCTGTTGGTGTAGTGGGTGGAATAGTGTCCTCTGCCTCCCCTGACAAAATCCATGTTCATCTGCAGCCTCAGAACGTGAACTTATTTGGAAATAGGGTTTTTGCAGATGGAATTAGTTAAGATGAGGCTATACTGGCATAGAGTGAGCCCAGCATCCAATGACAGGTGTCCATCCAAGAGGAGGGAACACACAGAGACACACAGAAACACACAGAGAGGACAGAGGCAGAGATGGGAGGGATGGAGCCACAAGTCAAGGAACACCAAGGACTGAGCGCAGCTACCAAAAGCTAGGAGAGAGGCAAGGAAGGATTCTTCCCGAGAGCCTTCAAAGGGAGCCCAGCCCCACCAACACCTTGACTTTGGACTTCTCCAGAAGTCCAGAACTGTGAGAGAATAGTAACTTTCTGCTGTTTTAAGCTACCAAGTTTGTGGCAGTTTATTATATCACAGCAGCCCTAGAAAACTAACATGGTCGTGTCCTCCAGAAGTGCACCTGCAACGCTCTGACTGGAGGCCAGGTGCAAGGTGATTGCAGGAAACACTGGTGGGGGAGGGGAAGGTGACACATGGAAGGGAGGATAGTTAGGGAAGAGTGTGGAAATGAACAGGTTCTACTGGGGTACCTAGGGCTCAAACTCCTCTTGGACAAAACCTCAGAGTTCTCCCATGCAAAGGGTGAGGGAGCTGAAGTATTTATTCACCATCTCCCAGCCTTTACTGGTTATGCACCACGCCAGCAGGGGGACTGGAATTCTCTAGAATTTCTGGCTGCCCCCATGGAGACCTGAGCTAAGCTGCCAGGCAAAGTCACAGGTGTCGGCAGTATGAAGCCATTGGATTGATGTGCAGGGTGTGGGGGCTGCCTCTAAGGTGGCCCCCAAAGATCCCTGCCATTGCGTAATCCCCTCCCCTTGAGTGTAGGTGGGACTCCTCCACAACAGGACCGTGGCATTCACCTTGGGCGTTCTCTCTCTCGTTTGCTTTGAGGGAGGCCAGCTGCCAGGCTGGCAGCTGCCTGATGGAGGTGTCCACAGGGCAAGAAGCTAGAGGAGGTCTCTGACCAACAGCCCGTGAGCAACTGAATCCTGCCAATGACTCATGAGCCTGGAAGTGGATCCTCCCTAGTCAAGCCTTCAGATGAGACCATGGCCCCGGCTGCCATATTTTGTTTTATTGGAATACATCCACACCTATTTAGTTATGGGATTTTTTTTTCTTAAATTTGTCTGTTTGTTTTTAGAGACAGGGTCTCACTCTGTTGCCCAGGCTGGAGTGCAGTGGCCTGATTATAGCTCATTGTAACCTCAATCTCCTGGCCTCCAGTGATCCTCCCTCCTTGGTGTCCCAAAGTGCTGGGATTATAGGCATGAGCCACCATACACAGCCTAAAAGAATAAGTTTAAAAAAAACATAACCAGGCCGGGCGCGGTGGCTCACGCCTGTAATCCTAGCACTCTGGGAGGCCGAGGCGGGTGGATCGCTCGAGGTCAGGAGTTCGAGACCAGCCTGAGCAAGAGTGAGACCCCGTCTCTACTAAAAATAGAAAGAAATTATCTGGCCAACTAAAAATATATACATACAAAAAATTAGCCGGGCATGGTGGCACATGCCTGTAGTCCCAGCTACTCGGGAGGCTGAGGCAGTAGGATCGCTTAAGCCCAGGAGTCTGAGGTTGCTGTGAGCTAGACTGACGCCACGGCACTCACTCTAGCCCGGGCAACAGAGTGAGACTCTGTCTCAAAAAAAAAACAAACAAAAAAAAAAAACAAAAAACCATAACCAGGCTGAAGTGGGAGGATCACTTGAGCCCAGGAGTTCAAGGTTACGGCGACAGCCTGGGTGACAGAGTGAGACCCTTCCTCTTAAAGAACAAAACAAAACATTTGTTAATTGACAAATAAAAATTGTATCTAATTATGGTGTAGAACACGATGTTTTGAAATATGTCTACATTGTGGAAAGGCTAAATGGACCTAGTTAGCATATGCATCACCTCACATATTTATTTTTTTGTGGTGAGAACACTTAGAATCTCTCTCAGCGATTTTCAAGTATGTGGTGTATTGTTATTAACTATAGTCACACGTGCAATAGATCTCTTCCTCCTGTGTAAGTAAAATTCTGTAGCCTTTGACCAACATCTCCCCAACCCCCTACCCTCCACTTAGTAACCACCATCCTACTCTCTGCTTCCGCGCGTTCACCTTTCCAGCTGCCATCTTCACTGCGAAAGAGACCCAGCAAAGCCAAACCTGGATTCCTGACCTGAAAACACTTGTGAAATAATAAATACGTGTTGTTTTAAGCTACTAAGTTTTGGAGTAATTAGTTACACGGCAAATTGGAATCATCCATTGATCATTGGAAGTGCTGGTTGCCGCAGAGACACGAGCAAGAGTGTATGCAAACAGTGGTTGACAAACCACCTACCTGATCGCTGTAGACCCCCCTCTTTCTCTCACCTCTCACATCTGATCTTTTTTTTTTGTTTCAGACAGAGTCTCGCTCGGTTGCCGGGGGTACAGTGCAGTGGTGTCATCATAGCTTCTGCAACCTCAAACTCCTGAGCTCAAGCGATCCTCCTGCTCAGCCTCCCGATTAGCTGGGACTACAGCCATGTGCCACCATGCCCGGCTAATTTTTCTATTTTTTAATAGAGACAGGATCTCACTCTTGCTCAGGCTGGTGAACTCCTGACCTCAAGTGATCCTCTGCTTTGGCCTCCCACAGTGCTAGGGTTACAGGTGCGAGCCACCACGCCCAGCCTCACATCTAATCCTTTAACCAGCCCTGTCAACTCCAACTCCAGAGTCTATCCTGAATCCATATTCCCTTCCCCACCTGCACTGCCACCAGCCCTGGTCAAGTCATCCTTGTTTCTCACCCAAATTAAAGCAAGGGCCCCTCCTTCCTGTGAGTCTCCATCTAGCTGGATCTCCTTGGCCAGAGGGGGCTTTTAAAATCATACACCAGATCCTGGCACACAGCAGGTGCTCAATGATGATGGAGTGAATTAAGGTGTCAAATCAGACTACACCTGGTTTCTCCCAGAAACCTCGGTTCTTTTTCAGGAGCCTGGAAGCAGCTTGCTGTCTACATTTCTTCCTCATGCACACACTCAGCTGGCTCATGCTGTCCACTCAGGCATGGGACCAACACTCATTAAGCACTTACTGTGTGCACCTGACATCTGAGTATCTGATGGGCATTTTTCTCATTTAATTATCACCCTATAAGGTAGGGCTATCATTGTTCCCATTTTACAGCCAGGGAAACTGAGGCAAAGAGCAGCAAAGCCACTTACCTCAGGGCAACTCAGTAAGTCCCAGCCAGGCAGGGCTAAGATTTGAACCCAGGCAGTTTCAACTTCATTGAAGTTGAGCTCATGTGTGAATTCTATCACTTCTCACCAGATGGGCACTTCCAGGTGCCTGGAAACCTGAGCAGGTTTACATCCCTTGGCTTTGTCCCCAAGGTATTTTTGTCTTTCTGGGCTGCACCAACAAACAGGCCCATTTAGTAATATTATTTTTAAGAGACAGGGTCTCTGTCGCCCAGGCTGCAGTGCAGTGGCACAACCATAGCTCACTGCAGCCTCAAACTCCTCGGCTCGAGCAATCCTCCTGGCTCAGCCTCCTGAGTAGCTGGAACTACTGATGTGCACCACCACACCTGGCTAATTTTTCCATTTTTAGTAGAGATGGTTTCGCTTTTGCTCAGCCTGGCCTCGAACTCCCGACCTCAATCGATCCCCCCGCCTCAGCCTCTCCGAGTGCTAGGATTACAGGCATGAGCCACTGCGCCTGGCTAGTCATCCCATTTTACAGATGCAAACACTGAGACAGACAGACTCAGCAGAACCTCACTTGCTCGTTCATTTAATGAATATTTAATGAGCATCTCTTATGTGACAGGCCACTGGGCACTGAGGATACGGCGGTGAATGAAACCAGTACTGCCCCTTCGGTGTTGGTTCTCAGGAGGGTTCATATTCTAGTCAGCAGGGGGGTGGGGGAGAGGGCACCCAGAAATAGTATTACTTAAGGGAATAACATGTACAGTGGCCAGGCACTGCTTTGAGGGCTTTCCATTCACTAAGTCACTTATCCATCACAATAGTTCTATGAGGTTTTATGACTATCCTCATTTTATAAATGAGGGAACCGAGGCTCAGAGAAGTTAAGCAACATGCCCAACGTCACATAGCTAATAACCGTGAAGCCAGGATTTGAACCCAGGCCCTTGGGTTCCAAGAGCTTGCGTTCAGGTTACGTAATATAATGCCAGGTGACTATAAGACAGGTGATATAAGCATTAGCCAAGGAGCAATCGATGAGATGCTGTTAGGTGGCCAGGAAAGTCCCTTCTGAGGAGATGACATTTGAGCAGAGGCCTGGATAAAGGGAGAATATCAGAGGGAACAGCCAGTGGGCAATCCCAGAGATGGGAACATACTGGGTGTGTCTGGGGTGCTAAAGCCACAGGCCTAGGGCCTGTTGTACCCACATCATTCCTGTGACCTCTTCCCAGCATCACAACAATATCATGACATAGGTTTCTTTAGTTTTTGTTTTTTGAGACAAGAGTCTTGCTTTGTTGCTCAGGCTGGAGTGCAGTGGCATCATCACAGCTCACTGCAACCTCAGACTCCCGGGCTCAAGCAATCCTCCTGCCTCAGCCTCCCAAGCAGCTGGAACTACAGGCGTGCACCACTGCATCCGGCTAATTTTTCCATTTTTTGTAGAGACGGGGGCCTTGATCTTCCTCAGGCTGGTCTCGAACTCCTGGCCTCAAGCGATCCTCCCGCTTCAGCCTCTCAGAGTGCTAGGATTACAGGCATGAGCCATGACACAGGTTTTTATAATTATCCTCCCTTGACAGACGGGGAAACAGGCTCTGTCGGTTCACTGAGCTGCCAGAGGGCACACAGTCAGAAAGCATGGAGCCTGGATCTGAACGCAGGCAGCCAGACCCCACAGCCCAACCCCAAGGAAAACAGTAGGGAACAAATGTCAGCAGGTCCGGAGGGCTGCCTGGAGGAGGCCGATGCCACAGGACCCAGAGGAAGGGCGTGTGCTGCAGGGGAATATGGCATATAATCATGTTCCCGGGGCAGATCTCTGAGGACAGATTTCCAGTCCCCTGCCCCCAGTATGGCCCTGCCTGAGCTCCCCCCGGCCCACTCTTCCTAAAGGGAAGGAGCTTCATTAGCGCTTCTGAAGCCCCAGCAGCCTGGGGGGGCGGGGCGGGGCATGAAAAGGGCCGGGAGGGGAGCCGTCCTAATTTTGGCACATCAGGCAGGGGGCCCTGGGCCTCTGAAAGAGACGCAGCTGGGGCCGGCTGGGCAGCTCCCACCATTGTTCCAACCGGATCTGCGGTCAGGGCTTCAAACGTAAAACCAGAGTGGGGGTAGGGGCGCGCCGGTGGCCTCTGCTCCTCCTCTAATAGACCAAAGGACTCTGGCGGCTTAGCTCTTTTTCGTAATTTAAAGATATTTTCAGGCGTTCGGGAGCTCCCCTATGGTGAAGCAGGAAGGTTGGAAAGGGGGGGCTTGGAAGACGGGTTGGGGGGGAGGCAAAGGGTGGGGTGGGCGAGGGTTTGGGATTGGTTTGGGGCCAAGGGTGGGGCGCTTGGGAGATAAGGAGCCCCGCGTCGTGTTCTGTGTTCTCCTCTGCCTCAGTTTCCCTCTCTGGAACCTCTGCATGCCTCACCGATGGGAAGGTAGGACGGGTACAGACGGACCTAAAACATGGGTCTCTCCTAAGTGGGGCTTCTTCGGGGTCAACTCTGGAGGCCTCAACTTGGGAAACAGATGGAGGCGGCTTTTTCCCTCTCAGTCTGGCACCCCCGGTGCCAGGGCGGGAAGGAGCGTTAGGGACACGGGCCAACGGGGCGCAGCCGCCTCCAGGCTGGAGGATGGGGGCTCCTCGGTTGCTCTGCAGGGCAGGAGGGTGCACGGAAACCGGGAGGGAGAACGAACAGGGCCCGGCCGGAGGGGACCTGAAAGCTTGGGACAGTTTGGGGGTGGGGGCTCCAGCTGTCCCCACTTTCCCCCCTCCCAATGCCCCCCCCCCGCCTGTTTTCCTGCCTCGCAGGGTGTCACCTCTTTAGGCAGCCTTCCCCTCCCGCACTCCGGGTTCCCAGCCCGCCCCTCTGTCCCCTCCCCCTCCCCGCCGCCAGCGCGTCATCCTCCCTCCGACTGGCTCCCGCCTCCCATGGCTCTCCCAGCCCCCTCCCCCCTTCCCTCCCTCCATCACTCTGCCTCGCTCTCCCCTTCCTTCCTCCATCCGGGCCTGTCTTCCCACCTTCCCCAGCAGGGGCGCGGGGCCCGCAGCCCCAACCCCCTCCGCCGCCCCTCCCCCCTCCCCCCCGTGCCTCTGCCGGGGCCGCCGCCATCTTGCAGGCTGCAGGGGCGGGCGCGGGAAACAATGCATCTTTTATGAAGCGCACCCCCCCTCCGCCTGGAAATCTTACATTAAGGCCACATTGATTTCCCTCGGAATAGATGGGGGCTCTCCCGTGCGCCCCCACTCCGAGGGCCGGGAGCATGGGAGGGGTGGGCTGGGGGTGGGGGGACATGCGGTGGGGCGGGGGGTGGTCATAACTCCGGGGTACCCCCTTCCTCCCAAGCCCTGCAGCCCGCGCCCTCCTCGCGCCCTCCCTGCCCGGCCCCGGGAGACGCCCCCAGGTGGACCTCGCTGGGCTGGGCAGCTCGGCTGCAAAAGAAGGGGGCGGGATCGGGCTCAAAGTTCTGTAGTGACTCCAGGGCTGACACCGGGCGGCCCCGGGGGCCCCGGCACAGTTTCCCGGTCTCAGCTCTCGCCTTGGCCAGAATCGGCTGGGCCGGAGCCCCTCGGCCGCCCCTGCGGCCCTGCTCTCTGCGGCCAGGCTGTCTGGGACACGTGTCCCCACCCCTCACCTCCAGAACCTGCTGTGGCTCCCCCTCCTCTCTCGGCCCCGTTTCCTTCCCCCTCTTTTCCATCTTGCCACCTCACTCCCGTCCTTTCCAGCCCCCGCTCCCTCGCCCCCCGCCCCCCCGCTCGCTCCCTGCCGACTGCTCCCGCCCCCCTTCCCCGCTCTAATGGCCCGGTGGCAGGCGGCTCCGCGGCTGTTTCCGGGGGAGGCGGGTTTGCAGCCAGGGGAGATGCTGGAGCGATGCGGGGAGGGGGAGGAAGAGGAATTATACACACATAAATCTAGGATAATGACGGTGGTGCTAATGGGGCTGGCGGCGGCAGCTCCCAGCAGGCCCCTCCACCCCCGAACACACACACTCAGGAACCAGCCGCGCCTGCTGCCTCGCCTGAGGGTGCACGGGCCCCTGTCATCCCTCTGACGGGCCCTGACCGGCCCTCCTGGGTATGCAACGTCCTGGCTCACTTGGGACGTCTCTGATACTCCCCCTTCCCTCTCAGTTCAGTTTGCAGCTTGGCACTTGCCTGTCCTGTGACCCAGCAGGACAGGTGGATTACTCAGGTTGCCTTGGCCAAGGTCTCCTGGCTTCTGCTCTGGCCCCCATGTGTCCTTGCAGCAGCCCAGAGGGATCTTTGATGACAAGGAGGTTCGTGTTGTCCTTCTATTGAGAACACTGCAGTCGATCCCCATCGCCCT
Organism: Eulemur rufifrons; assembly: GCF_041146395.1. Classification (NCBI taxonomy): domain Eukaryota; kingdom Metazoa; phylum Chordata; class Mammalia; order Primates; family Lemuridae; genus Eulemur; species Eulemur rufifrons. The sequence continues at coordinate 8,555,127 of NC_090984.1, read as the reverse complement.
TAGATCAGACCCAAATCCGTCTCTCCATCGCCTACTTCACTCCAGCTACGCTGAGCCTTCACACTGGCTGGTCCCCCTTCCTGGAACACCCTTCCCTCTAGATCTCACCTGACTCACCAGCTCTGCCTCCTTCCTCAAGCCCCAGCTCCCTGTCACCACCCCGGGCAGCCTCCGTCAACTACCTTTCCAGCACGTCCTGCTCTCTGACATTGCCTATTTATTTGTTTTCCTGTTTATGGTTTGCCTGAGCATCCGCTGCGAGAATACAATCTCTTTTTAAACCTTGACTCTTCGGTGTGTGCCACATTATCTGGCATCTACTAGATTTTCAAATATGTGTTGAACGAGTGAATTGAATAAATAATGTTGTGACTGTTTAAGAATATAACTGATGTAAGGTCCTTGGCAAGTCACAGGCATTTGATAGACCAGGGCACCTGCCTTCTTCAGGAAGATGGAACTGGAAAAGGACCCATGGCTATTTGATCTTGTGGCCACTCCCAGCCCAGGACCTAGGGAGATAATTGGAGGAGGAAATATTCCCCCAGGAGGAACATATTCGCAATGCATATAGCTTACAAAGGATTCATAGCCAAAATATATAAAGAGTGCCTACAAATCAATAAGAAAAGAGAGTCAATCGAATTTATAGAATAATAGAAGACTCGGAAAGTTAATAAAAGAGGATATCAAAATGGCCAACAAGGTGCTCATCATCATCAGTCATCAGAGAAATGCAAATAAAGCCACAGTGAGATTCTGTAACACACCCACGGGAAAGGCTAAAATGAAAAAGACTGATTCCAGGTGTTGACAAGAATGTGGAGCTACTGGAACTTTCATACACTGCTGGTGGGAATGTGAAAGGGTACAGCCACTTTGGAAAACTGTCAGGCAGTATCTCCTCAAACTACACACACTTGCCTAGGATGAGCAATCTCAGTCCTGGGTATTTATCTAAAAAAAAAAAAAAAAGTGAACCTGTGTTCACCAAAAGACACATGCAAGAATCTTCATCGCAGCTTTACTCACAATAACGAATCACTGCAAGCAACTTAAATACTCACCAATAATAAAATAAATAAGCAAATTTTAGTACATCCCCATGATGGAATATTATGCAACAAAGAAAAAGAATTGACTAATAATGCAATGGCAAGAGTGATTCTCACAGGCGCAATGTCACGTGAAAGACACTAAACACAAAAGAGAACACACCGTGTGGTTCCATTTGTATGAAGTTCAAGGACAGGCAAAACTAATCTGTGAAGAAAAAGTCAGATTGGAGGATATTGACTGGCAAAGGGCATTTGGGAACTTTCTGGAGGGATAGTCATGTTCTTTTGATTTCGTGGATGCACAGGCATATATGTGTGTAAAAATTCATCAAGATAGAATTTAAGATCTGTGCACTTCACCTTATGCAAGTTATACCTCATTAAAAAAAAAAAAAGGAGACAGAGAAAAGAAAATGTCCCCTAGAGCCGTGTGTGATTCATATGCTTTGTGAATCCTGACACCCTCCTCCTTGGAAGTTTCACAATAGTCTTCCAGGGTGGACAAAGACGGAAATTTTAAAAAGCTGCTCCAGATTCAGGAGGGAAGTTCAAGGGGAACAAGTGCCTTCCCTCATTTTCCTAGGATGACCAGGGTTGACAGCCTCCCCTGGCCTTGGGGTGTGGGCAGTTGAGTCTGAGGGCAAGGGGATGATCTTGAAGTTTCTCTCCTCCTCCCTCTTCCCCTTCCTGCCCAAGCTGAGCTCCCAGCTGACTCCTGGGCCAGTGAGTGCTAGTGAGTTTGGTTGCTATGGCAACGGGGCCCCAGGAAGCTGCTGGTCTGCCTCATTGCTTCATCATATGGGGAGCCGCTGTGCCCCCTTAAAAATGAAATGAGAGTGAGGTGAGGAAGGAACCCCCCTTCTCTGCTCTTGAAGGAGGTACTTCTTCCGCAAGCTTTGCCCCAAACCCCTGCTTTGGAGAGGAGCAACTGAGTGGGACCCAGACATGGTTACAGACAGAGAGCAGACGGCACCTGCTCCCCGGGTTACACCAGCCTTCCCAGGTCCCACAAAAGACGAAGAACACAGTCTTTTTCCAACTCCAACTTTTCTCATTTGTTCATTCATTTTTTTTCTCCCCCACAGGAGGCGTGAGGTGATATAGCTAAAAGGAACACCGCATTTGGTAGCCTTACTGTGTGGCCTGGGCTTAGTCCTCATTTATTTATTTATTTATTTATTTTGAGACAGGGACCTGCTCTGTCACCCAGGCTGGAGTACAGTGGCATCATCATAGCTCACTGCAGCCTTGAACTCCTGGGCTCAAGCAAGCCTCCTGCCTCAGCTTCCCCAGTGGCTAGGACTACAGACATGCAGCAACATGCTTAGCTAATTTTTAAATTTTTTGTAGAGACAGGGTCTTGCTATGTTGCCCAGGCTGGTCTCAAGCTACTGGTCTCAAATGATGATCATTCCACCTTGGCTTCCCAAAGTGCTGGGATTACAGGCGTGAGGCACTGCAACGTTTCTTAACCTTTCTGTTTCCCCTTTTACAAAATTGAGATAGTAATAGTTCCTACTTTACAGCATTATTATAAGGAGTAAAATGGATTAACACAGGCAAAGTGCTTAAAACAACTTCTGGCATACAGCGGTTGCTCAACAAATCTATTATTATATTTTTTATGTGCCAGGTCACATGTCCATCACTTTGATGTGTAATATTGTATGTAACCCTCACAGCAGCCTTGCGGGATAGCCAGGACCATACCCATTTCATAGATTAGGTAACTGAGGCTTGAGTGTCCTCAGAGATTAGAGCAATCTCTGATGTCCCAAAAGTCCTGGACCCTTGAACTACCCCAAGCCTCAGCTAAGCTGTACACTGGGCTGCTGGCTCCAACCTGAGGGTGCAGAGAGCAACTGCCTGGACCTGCCCTCCACACTCTTTCTCCCTGCTCTGTGTGTGTATTAAGAATATTAAAACTACTTTAGGGCTAGAGTCCTCACAAGTCATGAAGGCTTACTATTCCTGACCTCCCTCTTTTACTTTCCACAGAGGATGCAGGAAATCCTTCCTCTCTCAGGGCTAAAAACCCCCATATATTACAGATGAACCCTCTTGGCTCCCATCCCAGTTCCCTCCTTAGAGGACCCACTGTTGTCTGTTTGGAGCATATCCTTACAGATCTTTTTCTGAACATTTACATACTCCTATACCCACTTATATAAACACAGTATTGATTTGTGGAATATCTTAATTTGGGTTCTCCCAAATGCAGAGACCCTGAGACAAGGATTTGGGGGAAAGTTATTGGCCTGGGAGGTGATCCCAGGGAACAGCAATAAGGATGCTGGGAAGTGAAAAAGGAATGGCAGGTGGCGATTTTCAAAGGTGACCACCCCTAATATTTATCCTATCACACAGGTTCTTCTTGCAAAGTTCTGATGCTCCTCCCATGAGAGGCGGGACCTGTGTTCCTGCCCCTTGAATCTGGGTGGGGCTTGTCACTGCCCCAACTAATGGAGTATAAAGGAGGTGATTCTGTGAGGCTTTGGAGGCTGGGTCATAAAAGATGGCTGTCACCTGGCCTATCTCTTTCTCTCTTCAATTCTTGGCCTTGGAACCCGGCCGCCATATTGTGAGGAAGCCTAGGCCACATGAGGGGCCATATGTGGGTGTTCCAGCCCCAGCTAGGTCCCCAGCTGACAGTCACCGTCAGCCATCAGTTATGCAAGGAGCAAATGAGCCTTTTGATGACTTCAGCCCCCACCTTTGGGGCTTCCAGCTGATGTCTCAGACATTGGGGAGCAGAGATAAGCTGTTCCCCTTATACCCTGTCTGAATTCCTGACTCAAAGAAACATGAGAGGTAATAAATAATCATTGGTCTATGCCACTGAGTGCTGGGTAATTTGTTAAGCAGGATTAGGTAATTAATACAACAGGGAAGGGAAGGAGTATTAATGAGCAGAGAGGGCATTCATGAGCACGTGACCACTGTGGGCACCTGAGATTCCATCCTGCCAGGGACCTCTATACAGTCTGGGAGACTGTATAGTTCATGCATCTCAGAGCTGTCCCCACGAGGTGAAGAACTTGGGGCACATCCACCAGCTCCCACTTCTCAGTGGCTGGAGGCTGCTCCGGGGAGGGGCAGTAACTGCCTCATTGCTCCCCCAAAAGCTCTCATGTGAGGATGCTGCTGCCCGGGGTAGGATGCTGTTCCCTGTATGGGCTCGAGCGATTCTCCTGCCTCAGCCTCCTGGGATTACGGGTGTGAGCCACTGCGCCTGGCTATATTCTTTCATTTTTAACATGGTTTATATCATACTGCACACCTTGTTTTGAAACTGGCTTTTATTATTGTCTTCCTTTCCTGAGGCCACTGCAACACATCACCACAAACTTGGCGGCTTAAAACAGCAGAATTTTATTCTCCCACAGTTCTGGAAGCCAAAAGTCTGAAATCAAGGTAGCCCCAGGCAGGGCCAGACTTCCCCTGAAAGCTCTGGGGGAGGATCCTTTCTCATCTCTCTCAGCTTCCGGTGGCTTCTGGAATTCTTTGGCCATCTCAAAACTCCTTGTCTTTTCTTTTATAAGGATACCAGTCATGGGCTTTAGGGCCTGCCCTAAAACCTAAATCCAAGATGACCTCATCTCGAGATCTTTAACTTAATTCCATCTGCAAAGACCCAACTTCCAAATCAAGCCACCTTCACGGGTGCCAGGCGTTAGGACTTACACATACCTTCTTGGGGGTCACAACTCAATCCATTATAATCACAATAGATTTTTGTACTTTTTCCACCTGTTTTATTTTAGTCTCGTTTTCCATAGTCTGGGCCCTAATTCTTTTAACCCATTCTCTACTGTTGATAAACCTTAGATTGTTGCCAACTTTTTGTTCTTACCGAGGTCCTTGTGTGTATCATCTTGTTCAAGAGAACAAACATTTCTCCAAGAGGTGCTCCCATTGGTGGAAGAACGGGCTGGCTCTGAACTCTAAGGTGAGGAGGGTAGGATAAGATAGTTCCCACGTGGCCCTCCAAATTCACTTTTCACTCTTCCTCACTTGGATCCTGGGGCGGATTTGGGGCTCCCTGGTCCCCTGGCTTGCAGTTGGGGGTCAGCCAACTGGAGGAGATGAGGTCACCTTCAAACCTTTCCTGAAAGCTGGTCACTCACCTGCCCAGGGCCACAGCTCCTAGAGATAGTGACATCTTCCCAATGTCACTGAAAGCTTTTCCAACTTCCCTTATCTTTCTAACAGACTTCAGTCACCTGCTGTGATGGCAGAGTCTGCCTCTTGTGGGGACCCTAACCAAAAAGCATTCTGCTTCTTAAGCTGTTCTTCTTCCTGAACTGGTTAGACTTCAGGAGAATTTTTAAATATTTAACTTACTTTTTTCTTAATACAGGCAGGAAACACACTCAGTGTAAAACAACAGACAAAGATCTCCTGCATTTCCAGCCTTGAGCAAACCACTGTTGATCTTTAGGTGTTTACCCTTTTTATCTTACTCAGGGCAGGGCTTTAGGGTCAGACGGAGCCAGGCCTGAGTCCCAGCCTGACCACTCTATGCTGTGTGATCTTGGACAAGTTTCTCAACCTCTCTGAGCTTTCATTTTCCTCATCTCTAAATGGGATAATCATAGTGTCTACTTCATCAGATTGCTGGGAGTTACAAATGCCCAGAGGTTGATAAATATTGGCTTTTATTCTGTATATAAATGTTATAGATCGTTTTTGAAATCCTTGCTCGGGCCTTCTGTAGATAGCAGGATCTCAGCCCCTCCTTTTTGTGAACAAGATAAATTGTGGTCTTGTTCCCTGGTCCTAGAACCTCACAAGGTTGCTCTAAGGCTGCCGTGGGGTTTTGAGATCTTATGTCTGTTTTTATAGTTTTTTGGGTAGTCCCTCCAAAAATTCAAGTGAGTGCTTTATTGAGCATTTAGTAGGTGCCAGGCACCATGCTAAACCCTTGACAGACGTGATTTTCTGTAACCTTCAGAAGAATACATTTTATAGAAGGGGGAATCAAAGCCAGGCATGGTGGCAGATGCCTGTAGTCCCAGCTACTTGGGAGGCTGAGGCGGGAGGATCGCTGGAGCCCAGGAGCTCAGGGCTGCAGTGAGCTGTGATCACACGACTCCACTCCAGCTGGGCAGCAGAATGAGACTGTGTCTCTAAAAACAATAAAAGAAGGGGGAATCAAGGCACAGTTTGGAAGTAGGGAAGGAGGCAGGATTTCCTTCCATCCTTTGCCATGAGCGCTGGTATGTCCACCTTGCATATTTCCCTGCCTGCACTTGACATCACCAAGCTTACTATTATTGTATCAAAATCACAAGTCCATGGGCTATAAATAAGGACCACGATCATCAGTTCAACTTCACAACAATACAGTAACCATCTACTGCGTGCCAGACCTTATGCTTCTCAAGGCAAAACAAATGGGACCCCCACCTTCTTGGAGTTTATGAGACTACTGGGTCACATAGCTTCTGCATGGGCTTTGTGATTTTTTTTGGGGGGGGACAGAGTCTCACTCTGTTGCCCAGGCTAGAGTGCCATGGCATCAGCCTCACTCGCAGCAACCTCAAACTCCCGGGCTCAAGCGATCCTCCTGCCTCAGCCTCCCGAGTAGCTGAGACTACAGGCATGCGCCACCATGCCTGGCTAATTTTTTCTATATATTTTTAGTTGTCCAGCTAATTCCTTTCTATTTTTAGTAAAGACAGGGTCTCACTCTTGCTCAGGTTGGTCTCGAACTCCTGAGCTCCAACAATCTGCCCACCTTGGCCTCCCAGAGTGTTAGGATTACAGGCGTGAGCCACCTCGTCTGGCCGTGGACTTGGTGGTATGTGTCCTATTGCATAGAGTTCTTTGCATTGGATGGGAAGTTGAGTTCTAGATGGTTAAAGGCGCTAGAACAATGACTGGGAGACAGTAAGGTGGTGTTACTAGTGATGCCAGGTCTAGGAGGGGGAGCGATTTGGGAGGTTGGAGGGGGACAAGGAAAACTATAGTACAAGGGACTAGGGGCCCAAGCCCTGGACCCCGAATGCCTCCTGCATTTGAGCCCCAGATACTTGTGGTGTGACCTCGGACAAGCCCTCTCATCTCCCTGTGCCTCAGTTCCTCCGTCTGCAAAATAGACCTAGTAATACTATTACAGGAACCTGCCTCCTCCAATTGTGGCTGAAAACTCAGGGAGCTACGGAAGGCTTTAGACAGCAACTGGTACCCAGCAAGCACTCAATAAACGAGAGCGACTATTATTATACAATGATCCCTTGGGGCTCCCGGGGGAGTAGCTGGCTGCAGAAGCCAGATTCTGAACCCACAGGGAGCCAGGATTGCCTCGCAGAAGCTTTGCAAGCAGAGCTTCGGAGCAGCTGCCCGGGGCCAGCCCAACCCCAGCAAGCCTGTTAATTACCTCTCAGGGTCACGGGTCTCAAGGAGCCCCTCCGAGGGGATCTTTGCTCAGCCTTCTGCATATTGATCTCATCTAATCTCTCCGCAGGCGGGCGGGCCTCTAAATCCTCTTTTAACTCCGGTTTCCTGCCCTTTCTGGGCACGGAGGCCCCCGGGCTGGGTTTAGCTCGCAGCGAACGAGGGCTTGCAAAACCGGAGCGCTTTGGGAGACATCTGGGCCCAGGAAACGGAGGAGGGGTGGAGTGATGGGGAGAACGCGGGACAGCCCTGGGGTCCAGAGGGCCAGGACACTTGCCATGGGCGACGCCCGTCCCCTCCCCGCCTCGGAATCCACCCCTGTGGCTGCAGGATCCTGGTAAACGCCCCTCGTCCCCCTGCGCCCTGCCTTGGCCACCCTCGGTCCCCATCCGGGGGACCTGCGAGGATCTGGGAGCTGGCGAGCAGCCCCGCTTCGCTCGCCGTTCTCCTCCTCGCCTTAAAGAAGCCGAAGCTGCTGGAAGAACCGCCTGGCCCCGGGCCTGGCTCGGCTCTGCCCGGCGAATTAGGCTGCGTCCTCAGAGGCCGCCCGGCTTTGACTGGAGCTGCCCGCGCTCTTGGAGCCCCGGGCGGTGCTGGCCGTCCAGGGGGCTGTCTGGGTGCCTGGGAGGCCTCGGTTCCCACCTTTGAAGTGAGCTCGGGTTGGACCGTGGGGAAGCGGGGCTTCTGCGGGGTCGGTGGCCGGGCGGGTCTGGGAGGAATCTGGGGGGACACGCGCGGGGGACGCCAGCGGGGGTGGGGGCAGCGTCAAAGGGTCAGGCTGCAGACGTTTGTTAGCAACTCAGAAGACAGAGCCGCCTGGGTTCAAATCTGGTCTCCACCACCCTCCGCTGGGAGACCCTCAGCTGGTGACTTTACTTCATGGAGTTGTTCGTCCTCACCTGTCACCGGTCAGCTCCCCCAGGTCAGGAGCCCAGTGAGTATAAGGACCTGGTTCAGCCAACAGATGTAGGAAGGACAGTTGGGGGGAGAGGCGGGTTGCTGGCTCCGACTTTCTGGAGCTGCCCGGGTTCAGGCTGAAGCTGCCCCGAGCACCTGCTCCTGCCCACTGGGTGTGGATGGCATGGGTGTGGGGCGGGGGTCTGGGCTGTGAGGGGGCGGCGGCCTATTGGCCCGGTGGAGAAGGGTCTGGGCAGGCTCTAGTTCATATCTCACTGGGAATGGGACTCTACTGTCTTCTCAGAGTTCAGGGTCAGGCACAAGCGACTCGGTGTCCGAGTCAACCTGTGTCTCCGTGGTTGTACATATCTGGTGCACAACTGGCACATACCTGGCCCGCACGTGGTGCACACCTGTCACATACGTTCCAGGCTTCCAGCCGCTCATCCATCTTGGTCCTGCTCAACCCGTGTCAAACAGGCACCTGAGTGGCGTCACCCTTCCTGATGAAACACAAAACTGGGAATGCATAAAGAGCGCTCACTACGGCCAGATGCCGTCCTAAATGAGTTCCCATTCATTAACTCACTTCATTTTCACAACACCCGGTTGGTTGGAGGCCATTAGGGCTGTTGGAGTATTTCCTGCTCTCCCCTTTCTGGGCACAAGGTGGAACTATACTTCCTGCCTGCCTTGGGGTGAATGAGGTCACGTGACCAGCTCTAACCAGTGACCTGTGAGTGAAACTGACACATGTCATTCCCAGGCTACAGCATGTAATTGTGTGTGCCAGACCTGCCAAAGCTCTTATTTCCTTCCGGGCATGGCGAGTCATGTTCCAGAATGTTCTGGAATGTGGCTGCTCCATTCATGACTACAATGAGCAGAGACTCCCAAAACGGACCCAAAATGGACATGCAGCATGAGTGAGAAATAAACCTTGTGGTTTTCAGCCACTCACTGAGCTGTTTCTGTAGCATAGCCCAGCCCAGCCTGACCATTACAAGTTACGCTCCTATTTTACAGGGGAGGAAACTGAGGCACACACAGGTGAAGTCGCTTGTCCCTAGTCACCCAGCTAGTAAGTGATGGAGTTAGTTAGAATCTGGGCTGACTCCAATGTCTGGGCTCTTATTTCTAAACTGTTATCCTGGGGGACAGGGTGGGGGGTCCCTGAACATACGGAAACTTCATAAACCTTAGCAGATTCTAGGTGGGCTTGGTCCCTGCTGTCCTGTTGCCTCTGATTATTTTGGGCTTCTTGTTTCTTTCTCTCTTGAGCACTGGTGCTCTTGGATGGTCCCCCTGCATCGCCTCCCCTGGGGAGATCTGGGAGGCAGGATAAAAGGACCGACGAGATTTCTCTTTCCCCGACCGGCCATCTGGAAAGCTTCGCTTGTTCAGCTCAGTCTCGACCCTCTGGTCCTGGAAGACTCTAGTCCTGGCAGATCTCCACCCTGTTCCCTGTTCCTCCAACGCTCCGATCGCATGACCCCTAACACTTCCTCCTATGGGCTGGAGAGCAAATGTTTGCTACAAGGGAGAAAAATCTTGAGATCAGAGAGCTGAGCCACTGAATTTCTGGGTCCTGAGCTGAGCCTTGAGCTGAGGTTTTAGAAACGTCTTCTCAATGTTCACCCCTCAGCCTGCTTCCTGTCGCCGTCCAAGGTCTCTGAGTTCCCTCTGCACTCTTGGAGGCTTCCAGGGAAGACCAGCCAGACAGGGCTCAGGACAGACACCTCCAAGCAAACCTCGACTTCTCCTGCCCCGGCCAGTTAACGTGACACTTATTCTACATTAAATAGCAATTGGACCAATTTTCTGCTGTAATTAAAACCTCCACAGACATGTTCCCTGTTCATCAGTGATGAGTTTATTAACCTGCAGCTTGGAAGGCATGTGGGGGCAGGAAAGAGAGAAGGACAGAAGAGATTTTGCCATGGATTGGGAGGGTGGACCCAGGAAAGACTGGGTTTGAAGCTGTTCTTTCTCCCTGTTGGGGTCTGGGCAGGAGGTGGACAGACGTGTGTGCAAAAGTGTCAGTATCTGTGTGTTTGCTGCTTCTGTCATGGGGACTCAGAAATATCTACTCTACCACCCTGACCTGCGGCAGAACCAGGACTGCCATCCCATAATCAAGTGCATTTTATAGTTCCATTTCCCAGATTGCTGCCAGCCATGTCCCATTTTAGCTTAAGGAGTCAGTTCATCTCTGTTTATCAGGGAACTATCACCTTCCTGGTTTTTTAAGACAGGGTCTTGCTATGCAGTCCAGGCTAGCCTCGAACTCCTGAGCTCAAGCAATCCTCCTGCCTCAGCCTCCTTAGTGGCTGGGATTACAGGCACATGCTATGGTGCCCAGCTTGTATTGCCCTCCAAATCTCCTTCATTCCAGCTTCAAGAAGCCACTCTGTGCTTTAAAAAAAAAAAATTAGGCTGAGTGTGATGGCTCATGCCTGTAATCCCAACACTTTGGGAGGCGGAGGTGGGAGGATCACTTGAACTCAGGAGTTCAAGACCAGCCTGGGCAATATACCAAGACCCCGTCTCTACCAAAAATTTAAAAATTAGCCAGGCATGATGGTGCATGCCTGTAGTTTTAGCTACTGGGGAGGCTTAAGTGGGAGGATCGGATCGCTTGAGCCCAGGAGTTCAGGGTCACATTGAGCTATGATCAGGCACCACTCTAGCCTGGGCGTCGGAGTGAGACTGTCTCAAAAAAAAAATCCAGATGAGGGCAGAGACGGGATGGGGCCTTATAGGCAATGGAAGACTTCATAGCCCATTTCTTTTTATTGATGAACAATAGTCCATTCTGTACTTTTTGTTTGTTTGTTTTGTTTTTGAGATAGAGTCTTGCTCTGTTGCCCAGGCTAGAGTGCAGTGGCATCATCATAGCTCACAGCAACCTCAAACTCCTGGGCTCAAGCGATCCTTCTGCCTCAGCCTCCCAAGTATCTGAAACTACAGGCATGAGCCATGACCCCTGGCTAATTTTTTCTATTTTTAGTAGAGACAGGGTCTCGCTCTTTCTCAGGCTGGTCTCAAAGTCCTGACCTCAAGCAATCCTCCCACCTCAGCCTCCCAGAGTACTAGAATTACAGGTGTGAGCCTAATTTATTTATTTTAGAGACAGGGTCTTGCTATGTTGCCCAGGCTGGTCTCAAACTCCTGCCTCAAGTGATCCTCCTGCCTCAGCCTCCTGAGTAGCTGAGATTACAGGCTCAAGATGCTGCAATGGTTAATTTCATGTGTCAACTTGTCTGGGCCACGGGTTGCCCAGATATGTGGTTAAACATGATTTTTGCATGCACATGTATGTGAGGATGTTTCTGGAAGAGATTAGCATTCAGATCGGTGAGGTGAGTAAAGCAGATGGTTCTCCCCAAAGTGGGTGGGCCTTCTCCAACCCAGTGAGGGCCTTAATAGAACAAAAAGGTGAAGGACGCTTGAACTTGCTCTCTGCCTGACTGTGGCGCTGGGACATTGATCTCCTGGCCTCAGCGTTTCCAGTTCTCAAACTTCAGACCCAGGCTGGACCCTACACCACCAGCTCTCTTACGGTGAAGTGCACCAACAACTTTGTGGGGTCTCCAATTGCAAATGGCAGATCTCATCGGACTTCTTAGCTTCCGTAACCACGTGAGCCGATTCCTTGTGACAAATCTCATAGGATTTATTATTTATTTATATGTATATCCTGTTGGTTCTGTTTCTCTGAAGAACCCTAACTAATACAGCCACCAACCCCACCCTCGTCCAAACCACCATCACACCCCACGTGGACAACTGCCGTAGTCCTACTGCTCTTGAAATGAAGACCAATCCCTACACTGGGTGAGTGCTGAAAAAAAATTTTTTTTTTTAAATTTTAAAAGATGAAGACCAAAAATTTGTAACCTAGTCCATAAGGCCCTGAGTGGTCTGTCCTCTGCCCACTGCATCAACCCCATGCTGTCCTCCTCTGCCCCTCCTGGATGCCTTCCAGCCACTCCAGAGGGGCAAACCCAGCCTGACCCCTGAGCTCATAGTGGCTAGAGCCTAACACAGCAGAGACTGGGCATAGACTGGGCCAGAGGGAGGTGCTCAAAGGGGACACCGCTGAGATTTGCAGGCTGAATAGGTGTTAACAAGGGGAGGTTGGAGGAAAAGGAGAAGGATGTTGCAGAAAATGGAAACAGCAGGTGCAAAAGCCCTGAGGCAGGAGAGGGCTTGGTGTGTGTGACAAACAGTGGGCAGATACCTAGCGACGGGTGCTCTCCAGACATTTCCTCATCCATTTAACAAACCTGTATCGCATACGACTCTGTGCCAGGCATTTCCCTAAGCACGGGTGTATATCTGCCCGTTCGATCCTTACAATGACCCAGTGACGTAGGTCGGTATGAGTTTCCCGTGGCTGCTGTAACAGATGACCACAAACCTCGTGGCTTCAAACAACAGAAAACAGTTCTGGGGCTCAGAAGTCTGAAATCAAGGTGTCAACGGGTCTGTGTTCCTTCCAAAGGCTCTAGGGGGGCTACTTCCTTGGCTCTTCCGACATCAGATGGCCCCAGGAGTTCCTGGTGTGGGGTGGAGGGAAATTTCCCCTTTACCCGGAGAGCTTGCTCAGCTTACAACCGAGGCAGATTAATAAAAGAAAGAGGTTTATTTACCCTGTGCACGGGGAGAATCAGAGAGTGATTACCCATATCCCAGTGGGATCCAGATATTTTTATACACTCCTTTTAGAGGGGAGGAGGGATGAGGAAGGGAGATAATTCCGTTTGGGGGCAATAAATGGTTGTTAGGGAGGATGAATGAATGGCGGGGCGGGGAGAGATTGACTTGTAAGTTAACCTGAGAGACAAGTATAATGTTTAAGATGTTTTGGGCCAGGTCTGGTTGCATTCTTGACCTTCTTTCCTGCAATAAATTGAGATAACAGAGAGGGGAAGGGAAGTCAGTTGTTCTTGTTGGGGGGGGAGTGGTTCTGTTGATCTCTAAGGGCCTTTAATTCAAAATACTTTTTATGCCAAGGCGTCATATTTTGTGCTAAAATTTCCTCACCGCCCTCACTTGGTTTGGGGCTCTCCTGTGTCTCCCGGTCTGTTTTCCTTTTTTTCTCTTCTGATGCACTTGCCATTGGACCGAGCCCCCACCCAGATCATCTAGGGTGATCCTAATTCAAGATCCTTAATGTATTTATTTTTCATATTTATTTATTTATTTTAGAGACGGGGTCTCACTCTGTTGCCCAGGCTAGAGTGCCGAGGTGTCAGCCTAGCTCACAGCAACCTCAAACTCCTGGGTTCAAGCGATCCTCCTGCCTCAGCTTCCCAAGGAGCTGGGACTACAGGTGCCATACCATGCCCAGCTAATATATTTTTTTATTTTTAGTAGAGACAGGGTCTCGCTCTTACTCAGGCTAGTCTTGAACTTCTGACTTCAAGTGATCCATCCGCCTTGGCCTCCCAAAGTACTAGGATTACAGGCATGACCCACTGTACCTGGCCTCTTTGTTTTTTTACAAAAAAAAAAAAAAAATTAGTAATTTTAATTTTTTTTTTTTAATTTTAGAGATTGGGATCTAGTTATGTTGCCCAAACTGGACTAGAACTCCTGGGCTCAAACGATCCCCGTCTCAGCCACCCAAGTAGCTGGGACCACAGGCACGCGCCACCACGCCCAGCTAAATGCGTCCTTTCTCTTAGCCCCAGTTTTTTCGTCAGTAAAATGGGGCGAGTGATCCCTACCTATTGCACGGTCTTGCTTTGCAATTACAACTGGGCATCGTGGGCCAAGGGGCTTTGTAAGTGGAACAGCCCCCGAGGTGCCCCTGGCTGGGGTCATAGCACCCAAAGCCCCTGGTGGCTCCTGTACCTTTCTCAGTTCTGCCCAAATGTGTCGTGATGATTTTCCTTTCCTCTTGCACATTTTTTTCCTCCCCTCACTTCCTGCTCCTCTCTTCTCACGCCTCTGTCTTCTGTTTCTCTCTCCGCTCCTCCCCGCTCCCCGCCACTTGCACACCCCAGACTCAGGGGTGTGAGAAAGTTCCAGCAGAAATTGCAATCTCCTCTCCTCTCATGTGGCTCCTAGATAAGACAGTAAAAATCCGATTTTCAGCAATTTGCTTCATTTGTGAGCTCTCCGGAGTCTCTCTTTCTCCCCCTGACATGAGCTTAGCAAAATTGCCTGGGCGGAGTGGATATTTTTAACCACTTAGTAGTCAGAGCAGGTTCATCAAAAAGTTTTGCAAGAAACTGGTGCGGGCCCTGCGCATGGGGCTGAGGGCGGGTCAGGGGTTAGTGGAGGGGCTTTCAAGGAAAGGATGCGGCGGATTGAAGGAAATGAAGTTCCCTTGGGAAGAGGGAGAGGGTCCCCCCAGCAGGAGGGAGGCTGTAGAGGAACCCCAGTCTTTCTTCCATTTCTGACTGATGCCCCCACTGACTGGATCCAACCCCAAACCAGAGGACAAGGGAGACCAACGGTGCAGCCCTAGAGCTCAGCTCCCAGGACACAGAGCAGGCCCACGAGTTGACCATGGGGTGGAGGGGACTAAGAATGACCCGCACTGATGCCACTTTTTTTTTTTTTGAGACAGGGTTTGCTCTGTAGCCCAGGCTGGAGTGCAGTGGCCCGATCTTAGCTTGCTGCAGCCCCCAACTCCACGGCTCAAGTGATCCTCTTGCCTCAGCCTCTAAGTACCTGGGACTACAGGTGGGCACCACCATACTCGGATAATTTTTAGATTTTTTGTAGAGACGGGAGTCTCACTATGTTACCCAGGCTGGTATCGAACTCCTGGCCTCAAGCGATCCTCTTGCCTCTGCCTGCCAAAGCTCTGGGATTACAGGCGTGAGCCACCACACAGAGCCTGGATGGCACATGTTCTGTCTTCTTTACACGCCTATTAGCGATGTCCCTGATAAGCCAGTCCAGGGGCCCAAGGGCATCTCCTTCCCGAAACCAGAGGGGGTGCAGGAACAATGAACATTTATTGAGCACCTACTATGTACAAGGCACAGGCTAGATGCTTTATGTGTCAATGCTACCTCATTGAATCCCCACAATGGTCGATGAAGGAAGCCTTGTTTCTTTCTTTCTTTTCTTTTCTTTTTTTTTTTTCTTTTGCTCACAGTGTCTCAAACAATAAAGAACTGTATTTAGCTCTCGCTTAACAATCTGGGTATGAGCGTTCCAGGGCTGGGACGGTGGCGCTGCCATCGCTAGGGTGGGGCAACAGGACACCCGATCACGTCCACCCTCTGACCGGTGGGAAGGACAAAAAAGAAGGCGAAGCCCTCATCCTTGCCGGGATGCCCACGGCACCGCTGCTCGCGCGCCATTGGCCAGAATGTAGTCACATGACACCAGCTTCGAGGAAGGCTGGGAAATGTAGTCTTTGTCCGCAACGTCTGTGCTCCCGGCTGAAACACCAGGGATGTTCTATTAACATAAAAGACAAGGAGAATGAACGGGAGTGAGGGAACAGAGTTGGCTGGAGAGTGACTGCTTCACGGGCACAGGTTTGTGCGGAGCGATGGGAAAGTTCTGGAACGAGACAGAAGGGGCGGTCGCACGTGGCGAAGGTGCTTTAATGCAGCTGAGTTGTGTACTTGAAACGGTTATGGTGGTAAATTTTATGTTGTGGACATTTTACCATAATAAAACAATAAAATTGCTTACCAAATGAGAGAGAGAGAGACAGAGACAGAGAGACATGGAAAAGGGACACTGGGGGACAGTCGGTGCCCCAGATCTGAATGAAGACAGTGAGCAAGCCATGCCGATGCCAGGGCCAGGTTTCTGCTGGCATAACATATGCAAAGGCCCGAAGCCGGTGTGTTTTCAAAACAGCCAGATGGCCAGGTGGTGGCTCACGCCTGTAATCCTAGCACTCTGGAAGGCCGAGGCGGGGATAGCTTAAGGTCAGGAGTTCAAGAACAGCCTGAGCAAGAATCAGACCTCATCTCTACTAAAAACAGAAAAAAATAGCCAGGTGTGGTGGCGCATGCCTGTAGTCCCACCTACTCAGGAGGCTGAGGCAGGAGGATCCCTTGAGCCCAGGAGCTGGAGGTTGCTGTGAGCTATGATGATGCCACTGCACTCTAGCCTGGGCGTCGGAGTGAGACTGTCTCAAAAAAAAAAAAAAAAAAAAATCCAGATGAGGGCAGAGACGGGATGGGGCCTTATAGGCAATGGAAGACAGCCCAGATTTTTTTTTTTTCCTAAGAGTAATGAAGGGTTTGAGCATGAGCTGGAGCAGCTCTGATTTAGGTTTTAAAGCAATCACTGAGGTTGCTAAACCTTAGGGGCACTCTCAGCCCCAAAAAGGCTGAAGGTTGGGTTTCCCCAAGCCCAGACTCCTTGAGTATAGCTCAGACCGCTCCTGTGTTTCCCACTGGCCCTTCCTCGTCCATTCCTCCTCCCCCTCTGCGAGATTTCCTCTTCTTCACCAGCCAGGAATATTTACACAGCAACGTCACGTCAGTGACCGCCAGAGTTGCAGATCACCAGAGTAACAGAAGGCTAAGATGGACATTGCAACCAAGCGGACACAATGACCAGCACGAGGTGCCAGATCACAGTGAAGATTTCTTTTTCTTTTCATTGAATTTTTTTTCTGTTTTGTTTTAGAGACAGACTTTTGCTCTGTCGCCCAGGTTGGAGTGCAGTAGTATCATCACAGCTCACTGCAGCCTCAAACTCCTGGGCTCAAGCGATCCTCCTGCCTCAGCCTCCCGAGCAGCTGGAACCACAGGCACGCGCCACCATGCACAACCAATTTTTTAATTTTTTGTAGACATGGGTCTGGCCAGGTTTCATAACCCTTGAGCTCCTCACCTCAACCAGGGTTTGAAAGAATTGGGGCTGGGAAGTTAGGGGAGGATTTTTGTGCAGAGGATTTTTTCAGAGAGGCTGTGCCGTGAGCCTGTGGTCTCCCCCTTTCTGAGGAAGGAGACAGGGCAGGGTGTCCCTTCACCTCAAGTCAAGGAAGGGGACCAATCAGTAGAATCATCTATAGAACCTGATGTGGGTCCCCTAAATTTTCAGGGCCTCATGGCCTGGGGAGGGCAGGACAAAGGAGCTGGCAACTGCTCTGGTGGATGAAAAACCATGGCTACTTCCAGGAGGGCTTCCTGGAGGAGGTGTCAGAACTCCCAGAGCAAGCATAGGACTAACTTGAATAGGGAGAGAGCCGTGCTGAGCAGGGGGAACCAGTCCAAAGGGAGAGGCAGAGGACAAGTCAGAGGGGCCCTTAAAGGCATCTATAAGAGAAAGTCTCCACTCTGAATACTGCCCTGAAAGGCAGAGTCAGCTGACAGCACAACCAGTTCAAGGGGAGCCATGTGACCTGGATCAGTTTCCTTCCTGGGGCTGATATCACAAAGCATCACAAACTGGGTGGCTTAACACGACAGAAATGGGCCGGGCAATGGTAGTTCACGCCTGTAATCCCAGCACTTTGGGAGGCTGAGGCAGGAGGATCGCTTGAGGCCAGGAGTTTGAGACCAGCCTGGGCAACATAGCGAGACCCCATCTCTATACAAAATAGAAAAATTAGCCAGGTGTGGTGTGCACACCTGTAGTCCCAGCTACTGGGGAGGCTGAGGCAGGAGGATTGTTGGTGCCCAGGACTTCAAGGCTGCAGTGAGCTTTGATCCCACCACTGCACTCCAGCCTGAGCGACAGAGCAAGACCCTGTCTCAAAAAAAAAAAAAAAAAAAAAAAAGAAAGAAAAATTGCTTGGGGGAGGAAGACAGGACTCAGAGAGCCCTAGAAGCTGGGAATCCCAGCTACAGGAAGAAAATGGGAACTTCAGTCCTACAACCGCAAGGAACTGAATTCTGCAATCCCTGAAAGAGTAAGAAAACTGATCCTCCCCTACGGCCTCCAGAGAGGAGCGCAGCCAGCTGACACCTTCATGTTGGGCAGGTGAGACCCGTGCCAGACTTCTGACCTCTAGAACTGTCAGACAATACAGTTGTGTTGTTTAAAAATACCAAGAGTGTGATGGCAGCAATAGGTAACTAATATTAACACAAGGTGAGAGCCGCGGGGGTCCTGGGCAGAAGAGGGGCGTGACCTGGCTCAGGTGCGCACAGGCGCACCCTGGAGGCCATGGGGGTAACAGGCGTCAGGGCAAAGGCTGGAGACCAGGGCCGAGCAAAGCGGACCGCGAGGTGAGGAGGTGGAGAGGAAATGAAGTCCAAAGTTTGGATGTGGTTGGGGAGAGAGAGAGAAAGAGAGAGACAAAGGGCTCTATTCCTGGGTGACCTGAGGGTTGGGTGTGGTGCCTCAGGCCTGTAATCCCAGCATTTTGGGAGGACAAGGCGGGAGGATCACTAGAGGCCAGGAGTTCCAGACCAGCCTGGGCAACATAGGGAGACCCCATCTCTACAAAAAAAAAAAAAAAAAAAAAAAAGGATGACCCGAGCTTCTGACCTGCATACCTGGAGACTCCTGTCCCCCCTACCCCTAACTCTGGCAGCCCCTGCCTCCCTCTGGTGTTCCCCCAGCCTCCTTGCCTCTGTCCCAGGCGGAGACCACCTGTCCGTCTCTCTTCTGAGGCTTTGCCCCTGCCCTGTGGCCTCTCACTCATTACATCTGCAGTCTCTGTTCTCAAGACAGGAAGTCAGGCCGGGCGCGGTGGCTCATGCCTGTAATCCTAGCACTCTGGGAGGCCGAGGCGGGTGGATTGCTCAAGGTCAGGAGTTCGAGACCAGCCTGAGCGAGACCCCGTCTCTACTAAAAATAGAAAGACATTATATGGACAACTAAAAATCTATATAGAAAAAATTAGCCGGGCATAGTGGCGCATGCCTGTAGTCCCAGCTACTTGGGAGGCTGAGGCAGTAGGATCGCTTAAGCCGAGGAGTCTGAGGTTGCTGTGAGCTAAGCTGACGCCACGGCACTCACTCTAGCCTGGGCAACAAAGTGAGACTCTGTCTCAACAAAAAAAAAAAAAAAAAAAGACAGGAAGTCAGATGGGGGCTGCAGAGGGGCTGGGATGTGCGAGCTCCCCAACTTCCAACCGGATTGGGGATCTGAGCCCAGCCCAGCCAAACCAGCTCCCAGCTCCCAGCTCGACCCCTGGTCTGTGCGCCTCTCTCTCTCTCTCTCTCTTTCATTCTCTTTTTGGTAACTGAATTATCCCATCTCTGCCTCTCGCTGGGGGCCGCCTGCTGAGGCGTGGGCGAGATATTAAACCATCAATCACCCACCAACGCCGACTCCCCAGCGCCGGGACCCTCTGCCGGTTCGGCCTGGAACCAGAGGCAGCCCCAGTGCAGGCCTGGAGGCTTGGGGACCCGATCAGGCTGGGGCCCTGGAAGAATCTCACAGGCTTGTATCCACCTGGGTAGGTGCCTGGGTGCAGATCGCCTGCGCTGGAGCCACAGACAGGTGTCCTGGGTTCAAATCCAGAAGCGGCCACTGATCCATTTGGGGGAGGCAATTCATGTTTCCGTGCCTCGGTTTCCCCACTTATAAAATGGCGATAAAAACACTTTCTACCTCATTGAGGTTCAATGTGAGGATTAAAAGAGTTAATGCAGGTGGCAATATCTGGCTTTTAGTATTAATGACTTATTTTCTAGGATGATTTTTCTTCCTATTCTTAGCACAGATTGGGGGCTATCCACTGGCAATACAAATTCAAGACTTTTGGCTTGTTGTTCATGCCTCAGTCATCTCATAGCTGATGCCTTGTCCAAATCAGAATGGAAAATTAAGAAAAAAAAAAAAAAGGCCTGGGCGTGGTGGCTCTCACCTGCAATCCCAGCACTTTGGGAGGCTGAGGTGGGAGGATTGCTTGAGGCCAGGAGTTGGAGGCTGCAGTGAGCTATGATTGCGCCACTACACTCCAGCCTGGATGACAGAGTGAGACCTTGTCTCAAAAAAAAAAAAAAAAAAGTTCTTGCAGAGCCTTAACCAGGGCTGAGCGACCCACCGCACATTCCGTACACTGTGCTTGTTGGGTCTGTCTGTCCGCCCGGCTGGAGTGTCAGCCCCAGGGCAAGGGCTCAATTATGCACCGCCCAGCACAGCACCTGGCATGAAATCAACACTCAGTAAATATTTGTTGAGTGGATGAATGAATGAATTCCATTCAGCTGTGCCCAGAGGGCTCCTGCAGGCTGCAGCCAACGCAAAGCTGCTCTGGTCTGGGCCTGCCCGCAATCTTGGGCTTCCTGGGGGTGGAGGGGGTGTCACCGGATGTGTGCAGGGGCCCAGCTGGTCCTCCCCCAACTTCGTGTGGACCTTTCTCTTATTGAGGTGAAATTCACATAACATACCATTAACTCTTTAAAAACATACAATTCAGTGGCATTTGGTGCATTCATAATATTGTTCAACTGTCACGACTATCTAGTTCCAAGACATTTTTATCACCTCGAGAGGAAACTCCATCCCCATCAGCAGTCACTCCCCGCGCCCCCTCCCCCAGCCCCTGGCAGCCACCCATCTGCTTCTTTTCTCTGTGGATTTGCCTGTTCTGGGCATTTCATATAAATGGAGTCCTACAGTGGCCTTTGGCACCTGGCTTCTCTTACTCGGCTTCATGTTTGCAAGGGTAATCCATATTGTAGCAGGTGTCAGTGCTCCATTCCTTTTTATGCCTGAATAATATTGCATTGTATGGACAGAGCACATTTGTTCATCCATTCATCTGTTGATGGTTGTCTCCACCCTTTTTGTGTAGATCTCTAAAAGGTACCCCTCCCTCGGGGCAGATGCAGGCTGTACTCTTGTGCAGTAAGCAACCTGCACAACTGTTCTTGGCAATCCTGCCTGTGTTCCCCATCTCCTTAGCAGTTCAGAAGGTGTGGGCCCCTGTGAAGACCAAGTAACCGGAGGCTGGACCTCTACACCCAGGCATTCAGACAGCCAATCCCCAACCTCTGCGCCTGGCTCACCGCTGGGGAAAAATCTGCCATGGAAGTGGACTGTTCTAGGTGACACCCCAATCCCCTCCTTCTTGCTGCCTCTGGCAGTGCCTCCCTTGCTCCTCCAGACGGGGGTGGGGTGGGGGTGGCCCTCCCTTTCCCCAGCCCCTCCCCCCATCTTCCCTCTGCACATGTCTCCCCCCAGCCTGGAGTCCCACACTTGCCTGCTTCTCACAGCCCTCCCCTCCCTCTCTCTCCAGCTCAGTGGCTATTTTTATTTTTCCTTCTTATTAAATTTCCAACTTCTGCAAACACCATGGCCCCTGCCTCGCCGCCCCCCTTCCTTCGGAGCGGATTTGATTCACTTGCGTTTTATTAACAGATTAAAAAAAAAAAACCCACAGCTGCCACCGCGCTGTGCCTTCTCTGCTTTCTCGGAGGTTCAGGGAAGAACGGGGCTGCAGGCTCCCTCTTGGGGTTTCAATTCCCCCTCCTCCCCGCACCCTGGGGGGTCTGGACCCTTCTGTCACAGCCGGAGGGGGAGGTGGGGGAAGGGGCCGGCAAGTGAGTGGTGTCTTCCTGGGTT
The DNA here is from genome assembly GCF_041146395.1 of Eulemur rufifrons. Lineage (NCBI taxonomy): Eukaryota > Metazoa > Chordata > Mammalia > Primates > Lemuridae > Eulemur > Eulemur rufifrons. Next base: position 8,533,315 of record NC_090984.1, on the reverse strand, counting down.
TGGGGGAGTGTGGTGGGCGTCAGGCCGGTGTGGGTCCCCCAGCCAGTGCGTGGTCCCAAGGTGGAACTGGAAATTAACAAGAATAAAAGCAATCTGCATGGAGACCCTGCCCCCGCAGACCCCGGGTGCAAACGGCTTGGGGTGGGACAGGCAGGTTGGGAAGTAGGGGCTTAGATTTGGAGCTTCTCGCCCCAGAGCTCTGTCCTTGGCAGGGGCCGCGGGAAGGTGTGTGCCACCTACCCAAGCCCAGCTCTCTCAGTTTTTTCCTTCACAGGAAATTCTGTTTCTGGCGCTGCCTCCCAGAGCTGAGAGCAAATTGCTTCTTCGTGCCCCCAGGGTGTTCCCCCCCCCACCCCCAATTTTTGTGTGGCAGTCACCATGGCAACCACGAACACAGGTGCACTTTATTTCCCTGGGATACAAGATGCGGGGGGTGATGGGGAAACCAACTGGATCATTTGGGTTGAGACCTTCCTACCCTCCTCCTGCCCCCACCTCCTGATCCTCCACCCTTCCTCCACAGGAGCTGATCCAGCCTTGGACCCCAAGAGGCCAGGCTATCCAGTCTGAGTTGCCCATCTGGTTTGCCCAGCTGCATCTCCCCTCTGGGTCACACAGTTTGGGGACGGTCCTTCGTTCTGGCTAAATGATGCCCTAGCTCCTGGTCAAATCCCTTTGCCCTTCTTTTTCTCCTCCCTTTAGTCCTTGTGGCATCGGGGTGGGCTGGTATGGTTGGGCAGGTTGCACACTGCACAAGGGAGCTCTGAGTGGTTTCAAGCCAAGCTCCCAGTTTCCATTTCCCCCTCGCTCCAGATTATGGACTAACGTCTCCCCTGCCTTCTGACACTGACTCTGTTTGCTATTAGGACAGTCTATTATTTCAATAAAAAAAAAATGTCAGCCCTGGTCACACCTCAATGTGAAGAAAAAGGGAAGCCTTGTCAGGAATTTGGGGTTTTGAACAACACAAGCCATAGTTCCCTTGGGAGCCTAGAGAGCAAACATGGACAGGAGGGACCAGAGCTAGGATCAAGGACCATAGAATGCCTTGGGGTACCCAGGGAGGGCCAGGGAGTGATTATCAAAAGTCCCAAAGCCTTCAAGGGGGACTGGGAAAGGTTGCTAAATGGACCCAATTCTGCCCCCACCACTATACCCTTTGCCTCTAGCTTTGTCGGCTCTTCCCAGTGGGAGGTGGAGTCTATTTCCACACCGCTTGAGTCTGGGCTGATCTAGTGATGCCAAAGCATTGCAGCGGAAGTGAAGGGCAGCTCCGAATCTAGACCTCAAGAGGGGCTGCGTGTTTCTGCTCAACATCTGAAGCCCTTGGTCAGGGGACCAGCCCTGCTGGGGGGATGAAGGAGAGTCTTACCATCCCAGCCAAGGCCGTCCTAGACCAGCCTACGCCCAGCAGAGCCCCAAACACGCACAAGAGACCAGCCTGGGAAAACAGCATGCGCCTCCTGGACCCACAGCTGACCACAGACATGCGGCTGAGCCCAGCCAAGACCAGACAAGCTGCCCTGCTGACCCCCAGACTGCAGAGCCACAGCTAACACCGATGGTCCCAGGCCACTGGCTTTGGGGGTCGCTTGTTACGCAGCATAGTGTGCAATAGATAACTGACAAGGAGGCGGACAGGCACAGGTGTGCCCCTGCCCGGAACCCTCTTCCTGCAGGTTTCTCTGCAGATCCCTCCCTGTCCTGCTTCAAGCCTGTGCTCACGTGCCTGCTGCTCTGAGAGGCCCCCGCCAGCTCAGACAGGCATGTCCCTCGCCAGCCTGCTGCTGTGCCCACCGGGAGCCATGTGATGTCAAGCGTAGGACACTAAGGTTGACCCAGGCTCAAACGAGGACAGAAGGGCCCTCCACAGAAATACTGTTCATCCACCTTTCCCCAGATGATGTTCCCATCCATGGCTGATGGAGTCCTAGAGCCACGATTTCATTACGAGTTGCAAAAATAACGCATTCCCACTTCATCGTGGCAATTTCCCATGTACACATCTGTCTTCTCCAACAATCTGGGAACCCCTGACAGCAGGGGCAGAGCCACAGGGTACCAAGGAAGCCTCTGCGGAAAGAATTTGAATTCAGGAGATGGAGTCTGTTGGGAGGGGGAAAAAAACCAAACACGTATTTGTTGTTTAGGGCAAAGAAACATCCACCATTTCCCCTGTTTCGGGGATCAAAGATCGCCCGAGTCCAATCTCCTCTGGGCGCCAGGCTTGGCCAAGGGTCCAGGGGACACAGCCTGGTCCCCAACCCATCAACGCCAATGGACTTGGGATCGATGGAGACTTTGGGAAGAAGAAAGATCGTCTGTCTATAGGTATCAACACTGCTTTCCTTTTTAAACAATTTTTTTTTTTATATTTTAAACCTCTCCACAATTCAAACGTTTCTCTTATTATCTTCTGCCGAGGGAAAAAAATTAATAACACGGCGCAATATAAAATACTAAATTAAAGGCATTTTGGAACCAGCAATTATTTCATAAGCTTCTCTTTTATTGCTGCGCTAATGTGCCTAATTGCTATCTTAATGAGGACATTAATTTCTGGCTAATGTGATGTTATTATAGAAATTGCAGTCAATCTCTTAAAAAGGGGAAAGTGCTAGAAAGCTGTCCCACGAGGCAGGGGCTCTGGTCACCCTGGGGCTGAGGGGCAAAGGGGAGGGGAGGAGATGGCGCTGGTACTCAGGCCAGGAGTGCGGGATGGCAGAACTGCCAGGAGCCAGGGGAGGAGGCAGGAGCTGTGCTGGGAGCCGACAGCCTAGGGAGACCCTGGTCAGACAGCCAGCTGTTGCCACGCCTGGGGACCCAGGAGATGAAACTGCGAGTCGAGGAAATTGTTATAGCAACAGTAAAACTCAGTAAAAACATGCGGGGAGTGGTGGCTCATGCCTGTCATCCCAGCATTTTTGAGAGGTTGAGGCAGGAGGATCGCTTGAGGCCAGGAGTTCGAGGCTGCAGTGAGCTATGATGGCGCCACAGCACTCCAGCCTGGGTAGCAGAATGAGACCCAGTTTCCAAAAAATTTTTAAAAAATGATAAATATTTCTGTGCGGGTAAGGCAGCAGTAAAAATAAATAAAATAAAATAAATAATAAAATGGACTATCAGTGGCAGGGCACTGTTGGAGCATTTTTCTATCCAAATCTTCACAGTAATTCTATAAAACTGATAGTATCTTTAGTCCCATTTTATAGATGGGGAAACAGAGGCACAGAGAGGTTAAGTAACTTACCCAAGGTCACACAGCTAGTATATGGTGGAGATAGGGTTTGAACCCAACCTGTCTGGCTTAACCAGTGAGCTATGCTGCCTATCAGCTAGCACCCTGACACCATCAATAATAATAATATCAGTGCTAGGCGCAGTGGCTCATGCCTGTAATCCCACCACTTTGGGAGGCCCAGGTGGGAGGATCACATGAGGCCAGGAGTTCGAGAACAGCCTGGGCAACATAGTGAGACCCCATCTCTAAAAATATGAAAAAAACTAGCCAGATGTGGTGGTGCACACCTGTAGTCCCAGCTACTCAGAAGGCTGAGGCAGGAGGATACCTTGAGCCCAGGAGTTTGAAGTTACAGTGAGCTATGATGGGGCTACTGTACTCCAGCCTGGGTGACAGAGTGAGACCCTGTCTCTAAAAACAAACAAAAAAAAAACAATAAAAATATCAAACACAATCTGTCACAGGATTAGCAAAAATAATGATAGCAAACAATTATTGAGGGCTTATTATGGGCTGGCTCTGAGCTGGGCCTTTTGTACACATCTCAGGGTGGGTATGTCTTGGAAGAAGAGGGCCAGATAAAGCCACGCCCGAGCACTCCCTGATACAGTACAGGGACAAACCAAGGCTCAAGGCCGCGGGCTGGGGTGCACCGCCCTCCCTGCACAGGAACAGGAAATCTGTAGGGGGAGAGACCTCAGGGTCAAGAGAGGAAATTTCCTTTGCCCACTCCAGCCTGGGTGACAGAGTGAGACCCTGTCTCAAAAAAAAAAAGAAAGTAAGAAAGAAAGAAAAAAGAATTAGGGCCAGGCATGGTGGCTCATGCCTGTCATCCTAGCACTCTGGGAGGCCTAGGCGAGAGAATCACTTGAGGCCAGGAGTTCAAGGCCAGCCTGAACAAGATTGAGACCTTGTCTCTACTAAAAATAGAAAAATTAGCTGGGCATGGTGGCACTCACCTGGAGTCCCAGCTACTTGGGAGGCTGAGGTAGGAGGATCTCTTGAGCCCAGGAGTTGGAGGCTGCAGTGAGCTATGATAACACCGCTACACTCTTGCCCAGGCAGGAGAGCAAGATTCTGTCTCCAAAAAGAAAAGAAAGAGAGAGAGAATTAAACTAGTGTACTAGTCAGAATAAGGACACCCCAGCGGCTGTAACAAGCAACCCCCAAATCTGGTAGCTTAACACACTAAAGGTGTCTTTCCCATTCGCATCGCAGGTGGTTCTGCTGTACCTGGAAACCCAGGCTCCCTCTGCATTGTGACTTTGCCTTCTCCCAGTGCCTCAGAGCCCTCCGCAAGATGTTCTCTGACAGCCAGCCGATGACAAAGGGACAGAGAGAGAGAGGAGGAGAGAGACTGAGAAAAGGGGTGGGCGGGAGGTTTTGGCGGCCTCCCTTCCACTCACATTCAACAGAAGCAGATCACGATGACATTCAGGAAGTGGGTTTGGGGTCAAAGCAGCCGAAGTGTCCCCTGAAGTTTCGTCCCTTCCCCTCCATCTTCTCAACCACACCGCCTTGGCAAGCACTCAGCAGGTGAGGCCAGACGGATGCACCTGGTAAAAAATACAAGGATCCACCTTGTAATTCAGGCAGTTTATTACTTAAGTAAACAGCGGAAGAACAAGAAGCCAGAACCGCCAGTTCCCTGTGGTCCTTGTCCCACACTCCCTGCTCCCCGTGGGAAAAAAAGGATCATACTGAAAGGAAAGGGACCCTAGGACTACGGGACGGGTGGCCTCCAGAATGCAGCTGCGCGAGCCTTTTCCAGCGCGGTTTCTGTGGTTGCCGGCACGTAGGCAATTTTCCTTTATTTATAAAACAGACTTGCTTGGTTTTAAACTTAACCCAATTCACCCACAAAAGGAAAGATCTCTCATGGCCACGGATGGAAAACCACCACGAGTGGCCACAAATAAAAACCACTACAAGCAGGGTGCGGTGGCGCACGCCTGTCCTCCCAAGGACTTGGGGAGGCTGAGATGGAGGATGGCTTGAAGCCAGGAGTTCGAGATCAGCCTGAGCAAGAGTGAGACACCATCTCTACCAAAAATAGAAAAAATTAGCTAGACGTGGTGGCGCGTGCCTGTGGTCCCAGCTACTCGGGAGGCTGAGGCAGGAGGATTGTGTGAGCCCAGGAGTTTGCGGTTGCTGTGAGCTATGATGACACCACTGCACTCTAGCCTGGGTGACGGAGTGAGACTTTGTCAAAAAAAAAAAAAAAAAAAAAATTGAAAAAGGTAGATAAGGAAGCATCAGAGGGGCGTGAAAGCCATGCTGGCTAGGGCCTGAGGCTTGCTTTATTTGAGCAATCGGAGGGATTGATGTCAGAGTATGGTGAAGGGAGTCACTTTCTTGGTAGTGATTCTGTGGCATTGAATGCCAGGGTCAAGCCAGGTACCACCGAGGGGGCGAGCAGGTGCTCCAGCTCACCCAGCCGGCCAGGGCAGGAACTGATTCCAGATCTTACCCTTCCTTCATGTTGTTTAAACCCTCTCTGCTGCCTCCAATGGAAAACACACCAGGAGAAGGCTGTGGGATGGGACAGAAAGTGTCCTGGACACCAGAAACCCTGGGCAGTCATTCCCGTCCCTGAGCCTCAGTTTTCTCATCTGTATAGTGGGGGCAAGGGGTGGATGCAGACTAGAGAGACAATTTGGAAGCTTCTACTGTATTAGGCAGGGTCCTCCCGGGCAACAGAGTCAACAGGAAAGGGGGGGGGAGACAAAGGGGGGAGGGAGTGATATTGATTTTAAAGAATTGGCTCACACAACTGTGAAGCCTTGGTAAATCCAAAATCTGCAGGATAGGAGCGCAGCCTGGAGACTCAGGGAGGAGCTTCAGTTTGAATCCCAGGGCAAAACAATTCCTCTGTGCTGAGGGGAGGTCAGTCTTTGCGTTCTCAAGGCCTTCAACTGATTGGACGAGGCCCACCCACCATATGGAGCATCATCCGTTTTCCTCAAAGTCTACCGATTTCAATGTTAATTTCATCAAAAAAAAAAAAAAAAAAAAACCTTCATGGTAACATCCAGAATAATATTTGACCAACTGTGTGGGCACTGTGGCCCAGTCAAGTTGAAACACCAAATAATTTATCACATCTGCTCAGACCCAAACTCTGTTCTTGTTTTTTTTTTTTTTTTTTTTTAAACAGGGTCTTGCTCTGTTGGCCAGGCTGGAGTGCACTGGCATCATCATAGCTCCCTGCAGCCTTGGACTCCTGGGCTCAAGCGATCCTCCTGCCTCAGCCTCCCCAGTAGCTGGGACTACAGGCATGCGCCACTATGCCCGGCTAATTTTTCTATGTATATATTTTTAGTTGTCCATATAATTTCTTTCTATTTTTAGTAGAGACGGGGTCTCGCTCTTGCTCAGGCTGGTCTCGAACTCCTGACCTTGAGCGATCCACCCGCCTCGGCCTCCCAGAGTGCTAGGATTACAGGCGTGAGCCACCGCGCCCGGCCAGGGTCTCACTCTTGCTCAGGCTGGTCTTGAACTCCTGGCCTCAAGCAATCCTCCCACCTCGGCGTCCCATAGTGCTAGGATTAGAGGTATGAGCCACCGTGCCCGACCCCAAACTGTTTATTACAGTATAGCTGTTGATGTTGGTGCTATGTTCGTGTCCCCTTTGTTTGATCTCAGGTCCCCATACACCCTGCGTCTCTCTGCGTGAGGAGAGGAAATTTGCAGGAAATGCCAAGAGCTGACACTCTCAGGAGTGACTGTGCTCAACAAGGGACAGAATGTGGGAGGATAAATACCCGAACTCCCTCACCTACGGTTGGGACGACTCTGCGGCGAGTGCTCTCTGCCGCCCCCCAGTGGTCCCCAGCAGAAGCAACTCCATTTGCCTGCTCAAACCTCCCGCTGGTGTTTCCAGAAACCACGTTGCAGAATAAACTTCCTGCACCTAAACCCCTACCTATCTCACGGTCGGCTTTGGGGGAACAGAGCCTAAGATCTATGGGATTCTCTCTTTAACCTCGTTCTCACTTTATAGCAACGAAGTATGAGAGGGCGGGAATTAGTAGAATTTCTTAGAAAAGCAATACAGGCTCATGATCAAAGGCAAAGAATTCGAACCCTATTGAAGGGGTAGTACATTGAGGTGAGCCTACTCTCAGCTCCTCCCTCCCCCCGATATAGCCGTGCTAAGAGCTGCCTGGTGTATCCACCCAAGACATTTTCTATTCACACGCCAGCATCTATATGAATAGCTTCTCTTTTACTTGCACAAATAGGGATCGTTGCAGACACACCATTCCATGATTGCTTTTTTCCAGTTAATTATAGACCGTGGACACCCTCCCCAAATCAACACATCCAGACCTGCCTCATTCTGCTTAATGACTCCAGAGTATTGGAAGATGTGCCTTAAGAGAAAAAAAGGGATACGTCTGGAATGTTCCGCCTGCCAGTCCCGGATCTGGGCTAATGGGGTGGGAGCTCACACTCCAATTCCTGCTGCATGTCTTCTGGCTGTTGCGTGTCTTGGGAAACAATATGGATTCTAGCCTCTGGTCTGCTGCATTTGAGCAGCAGGGTGGTTAGTGTGGGGGTCTTGGGCTTCTGCTCCCCCCATTAGTTGTCCGTGGGAAAAAAAAAAAAAAAAAGCCAAACCAAACCCCAGTGCCAGGGGCACGGACTGGGAGCTGCTCTGGGGCTCCCTGGGCTGGCTTTTCCTGCACTTGCCCGGAGAGAACGGCCCGCCCCTGGCAACAATCTAGGAAGATGCCCTGGGTCAAGTCTATTTCTACTCTGAGTGGTCACGTGCTTCAGAGGGTGGGCCCTGATTGGTCCAACCCCATCTGGTGTTCCGACACCCTTCCTGGTCATTGGCTTGGGCTTGGGTTGGCCTGCACCTGCTACCTGTTTTTTGTAAATAAAGTTTTATTTACGGTGCTCATTGTGCGCATATCATATGTGGTGGCTTTTACTCACTCTACAAGGGCATTGTTGAATTCAGAAGAAGATAGACCTTTCTGCCTTACCAGGGTTCAACTTATGATTTTTCTTTTTCTTTTAATATTTCTTTCTTTATAGCCTTTATCTTACAAGCTTTCTCTTTTTTTAATAGAGACAGGGTCTCGCTACGTTGCCCAGGCTGGTCTCAAAACTCTTGGCCTCAAGCAACCTTCCTGCCTCAGCCTCCCAGAGTGCCGGCATTACAGGCGTGCGCCACCGCACCCAGCTCGACTTGTGATTTTTGAACTTTATAATGGTGTGAAAGTGATACACATTCAGTAGAACCTGTAGTACAAGCGCCCATACGACCACTCTGGTTTTCACGTTCAGTATGGTATTCAATAGCTTACAGCAGATATCCAACACTTTATCACAAAACAGGCTTTGTGTTAGACGATTGTGCCCAACCGTAGGCTAACGGCAGCGTTCTGAGCATGTTTAAGGTAGGCGAGGCCAAGCTACGATGTTCAGTGAGGTGGTTGTGTAAAGTGCATTTTCGAATTATGTTTGCAACTTACCTGGGGTTTATCAGGATTAGCCTGCTGCGGGTTAAGGTGCATCCGCAGTTGCAACACAGACTGGCCAGGCTGCGAAGCTGAAAAACTCCATCCGGCCCTTTACAGAAGGAGTCTGCAGAGCCCTGGGCCGGTGTGTGCCAACGGCATGTGCCATCTGCGCTCTCTGGGGATTGTCTCCTGTCCCTTACGTGGTGCAGGTCAGAAGTGCCCCTCGGAACAGCCCTCAGAGTATCATGGATGGTAACTGGAGGATAAATACCCCAGCTCCCTCTCCAGCTGGTGGGGACATCTCTGACGTGCGTGTCCTATGCAGTCCCCACGCAAACCCCAGCAAGATTGAGCTCCAGTTGCCTTAGCAGTAACTGCGCATTTAGAACTCACACGGGCTGTTCTCCCCTTCCCGTCCCATGTTCCTCCTCCCCCACCAGTGGTTGCTAGAATCAGCTCTGCTTTAGTTTGTTAGGGCTGCCATAGCAAAATACCACAAAACAACAGAAATTTATTTTCCCACAGTTCTGGGGACTGGGATGTCCAAGATCAAAGGGATCAAAGGGTCAGCTGATTCAGGTCCTGGTGAGGGTTCTCTTCCTGACGTGCAGACAGCTGCCTTCTCACTGCGTCCTCACGTGGGCTTTCCAGAGTGCACGTGGGGGGTGGGGAAGGCGAGAGAGAGAGAGAGAGAGAGAGAGAGAGAGAGACACACAAGGGGATGGGGGGGGGGGAAGAGAGAGAGAGGGAGAGACAAGCTGTTTTCTCTTCTCACAAGGACACTAATCCCATTCGGTAAGGGCCCCACCCTTATCACCTCATTTAACCTTAATTACTTCCTAAAGATCCCATCTCTAAAGACAGCCACACTAGGGGTTAGAGCTTCAACAGATGCATTTTGGGAAGACACAATTCAGTTCATAGCAACCTCCCAGATAAACTGCTTGCACTCATAGCCTTACCCTTGGATCTACTTCTGGGGGACCCCAAATCAAGATATAGCACATGACAGATTTCAGGTTAGGGCAAACCAAACGTAAGTACCAGGAAACAGTTCCTTCCTCTTGAAAAGAGGCTTGTTTAGGAAATGGTTTCTTCTTCCTCTGGAATCTGTTGTTTCTGCATATGATGGCTGGAGTCTTGGATGCTATCTTGGGACCATGAGGAGAGCCACAGCCTTAGGACAAAGCTGAGATGCTGGCAAGACAGAAAGAACCTGGTTAATGGTATCATGGGACCACTGAATTAACCAACTCTAGAGCTTCCCTAACCCTAAACTTACTGTTCTATGAAATAGTGACTATTACTATTGTTTAAGTTAGCTTGAGTAGGGGCTTTCTTTTTCCTTTCTGATAGAGGGTAAGACCTGAGTGGGAGGACAGATGATTTGTCCAGTGGAGTAAACATGATAAAAACATGCTCTCTAGTTCACCACAGTCCCCACCACTCCCTATTGTGTCCCAACACCGTGACCAGGAGTCAGTTGCCATTTTATCATCTTGCTCACAGTGTTTACTGCTTTTGTTATGAAAGAGCAATACTGATACTCACATCTCTATTAAAAAGGGGGAAATGGGCTCAGTGCAGTGACTTGCTCCTATAATCCTAGCACTTTGGGAGGCCAAGGCAGATGGATTGCTGGAGGCCAGGAATTTGAGAGCAGCCTGGGCAACATAGCAAGACCCTATCTCTACAAAAAAATAAGAAAAATTGGCTGGGCACGGTGGCTCACGCCTGTAATCCTAGCACTCTGGGAGGCCGAGGCGGGTGGATCGCTCGAGGTCAGGAGTTCGAGACCAGCCTGAGCAAGAGCGAGACCCCGTCTCTACTAAAAATAGAAAGAAATTATATGGACAACTAAAAATCTATATAGAAAAAAATTAGCCGGGCATAGTGGCGCATGCCTGTAGTCCCAGCTACTCGGGAGGCTGAGGCAGTAGGATCGCTTAAGCCGAGGAGTCTGAGGTTGCTGTGAGCTAAGCAGACGCCACGGCACTCACTCTAGCCTGGGCAACAAAGTGAGACTCTGTCTCAACAAAAAAAATAAGTAAATAAATAAATAAAGAAAGAAAGAAAAATTAGCCGGGTGTGGTGTTGTGTGCCCATAGTCCCAGTTACTCGGGAGGCTGAGGCAGGAGGATCCCTTGAGCCCAGGAGTTGGAGGCTGCAGTGAGCTATGATGACACCACTGCACTCCAACCTGGGCAACAGGGCAAGACCCTGTCTCAAAAAAGGGAGGAAGGATTAAAGAAACCCAAGAGGACTATGTCTTTCTCATCTCTGATATGCTTTGCCTTTCGTCTTTCCTACCCAGTGGCCTCTGTACAAGTTTGAGATTGTCACCCTGATGTAGCATCGGGGCAGAGAGCTGGGTCACAGTGGTTTATGTGCCAGCTCAGAAGTTCGGCTATTGTCCTCCAGGCTGTAAGGAGCTATTGAAAACATTGTATTCAATTATTCAGCTAATAGTTTGTAGCAGAAGCTGTGGACGCCCAATTCCTATCCCTCCGGCCTCACCATTTCAGCAGGCTCTCGTTGATGTCCAGCTGTCGCTGTCTGTAGCAGCCCTTGGCCCAAGGGCTTCCTCCAAAGCTGCTGAAGGCTGCTGTGCCGAGATCAGAGCAGGCTGGAAGTACGGGGATGACTCTGCCTTCCCCAAAGCGTCTCTTAACCTAGCGGAATCCGCGGACAAACAGGCCACCTCCCTCACCTCTTGGCAGCGTCCTGTGCTGCCTCCCGGAAGTCCCCAGCAGGCTCCAGTTCCAGTTGCCCGCAGTGGTGACTCGATTTGTAACACCCCACCGCCTGCCTTCCCTGCTCTGCCTCCCTTCTCTGCCCGACTACCGGTGTTTCCTGGGGTCACCTCCTAAATAAACCACTTGCCCTTGAATTCTTGCCTCAGTTTCTGCTTCTGGGGAACCCTGACAGCAACCGAGATCTTAGGCATCTGTCTGCTCCACGCTGGCAACGAGGAAAACCCAGTTTCTGCTCGTGCACACTCTAGCAGTAGAGGAGAAAAATCACAAATAAAGAAACCAATGATATGTATATAGTTTTACGTGGCTCTCTGAGAAGAAAAATAAAATAGAGCATGGCGGTTTTTAAATATGTCCAAAATCACTGAGAGTAGTTTTTAAGTGTTCTCACTGCAAAAAATGGTAAGTACCGACGTAATGTGTATGTATGTTAATTAGCTTAATTTAGCCATTCCCCAATGTATACACATTTCAAAACATCATATTGGACATGATTAACATATATGATTTTTATTTGACAATTAAAAATCAGTTGAGGGAGGCTGAGGTGGGAGGATCGCTTGAGGCCAGGAGTTCGAGACCAGCCTGAGCAAGAGTGAGACTCCCGTCTCTACAAAAAATAGAAAAATTAGCCAGGTGTGGTGGTGCACACCTGTAGTCCCAGCCACTGGGGAGGCTGAGGCAGGAAGATCGCTTGAGCCCAGGAGTTTGAGGCTACAATGAGCTATGATGACGCCACTGCACTCCAGCCTGGGTGACACAGTGAGACCCATAAATAGGAGCTGGGACTGTGGGAGAGAGGGAGGTCAGTTTGGCACACGATGGGGTTGGAGGCTCAATTTTTAGGACTGTCTGCCTGAGACCGGGTGTCCTCTCCCAGGGAACTTGCTCACACTGGCAGACGCCCCGTGGCTCTTAACTGATGTGTGTCCAGTGTGTTCCTACCAAGACAGCCACCGTCTAGGAGAGCCCTGGGCAGGAGGAGAGCTAGGTTCGGGTGTGTTGGTCAGGTGGGACACAGAGGGGGCCACTCAGCAAAACTCAGGAAATAGCAGCAGCAGTTTCTTACTTACAGATCCCAGAGAGAGGCGGGCAGCACGTCTCTCAGCGCCAGAGGGGAGGGGGAGCCATCTGGGACACCCACCCACAACTCGGGGATCGGGAACAAGAGAGCGGGATGGGGGATCGGTGGGCTGAAGCCTCAGGGTTAGGGTTCGGGTTAGGGCATTACCGAGCCGGTTTCCCACAGGGAGTTCTGATTGGTGGGTTTAGAAGAAGCAGGTGTGAGTCGGGGCGTGGGGGGGGCGGTCACCCTGGGACTCAGCGGTGGTCGCTGCAGCATATCTGTGCCATCCATGGGGAAGCGTGGGGGTCAGTGGGGGGGACTCAAGTAGGTTGTATGTAGCTGTCCCATAGAGCGGCGGTCAGTGTCACCACCGCTGAGCCCTGCTTCTGGGATAAGAAAACCCAATTGATATTTAAAATGCGTGCTGAGGCAACTTAAAATTATAGAATTTTTTTTTTTTTTGAGACAGAGTCTCAGTCTGTCGCCTGGGCTAGAGTGCCGTGGCGTTAGCCTAGCTCACAGCAACCTCAACCTCCTGGGCTCAAGTGATCCTCCTGCCTCAGCCTCCCCAGTAGCTGGGACTACAGGCACGCGCCACCCACTCCTGGCTAATTTTTTTTTTGGTAGAGATGGGGTCTCCCTGGGCTGCCTAGGCTGTTCTGGAACTCCTGGACTCAAGCGATCCTTCCACCTCGGCCTCCCCTAGTATTCATTTGTATTTAACAAACACTTGCATATTAATATATCACCTTCCGGGTGCCGGCATTGTCTTAAGAGCTGTACACTTTGAAATCTTCACAATGACCTAGAAAACGGGCAGTTTCTTAGACCACTCCGGTCTCCGGGAGCCTCCCTCTCCCTGCCTGGGGCCCAGCTCCCCGCCCACCCGCCCTGCAGGTCACCCCCATCCATCTGGGGCACAGCGCCCCAGCCCTCCCGCCGCCTCTGCCTGGCAAATTGATTCTTAGTCTGCAGCCCTGGGCCACGCCGCTGCGAAAGCAGGTGGAAATCTTTCCTTCCGCGCCACCCGGGGCGCGGGCGTCTGCTGGGAGCCCGTCACCCCGGTTTCTCACAGTCCTGGGTCTGCAGCCCCCGCCAAGCCTGGTTCCACTTCTGGCCTGGTCCCCCATGCACCCTCTGCACCCCAGGGGCTTTGGAAGAGAATATGACAAAAAGAAAGCCCCCCCCGCCACGCCAGCAAGGAACTTGGAAGGCTGGCACGAGCCTGTAGTCCCAACCACTCAGGAGGTTGAGGCGGGAGGATCACTTGAGCCCAGGAGTTCAAGGTCAGCCTGGGCAACATAGCAAGACCCCATCTGTTGGGGGCAGGGAGAAACAAGGAAACAAACAAAAAAAGTCCTCCACAGACCAGAGCTTTTCTGGGGACAGGGAAGACAGTCATGGGTTGCATTATGGTTCCCATCTGAGGCCCATTTTCCCAGAGGTTGTCACCTGGGGTGATTCTGGCCCCACCCCCCAGGGGCAATTCGGCCATGTCTGGAGTCTTGTCTGGTTGTCAGACTCAAAGGGAGGGTTGCTATCGGCATCTGGTGAGTAGAGATCAGAGACACTGCTCAACACCTTACCATGCACAGCACAGGCCCCACCAGAGAATGATCTGGTTCCAAATGTCAATAGCTCGGAAGCTGAGAAACCCTGCCCTAGGCTCTGCCTCCCACCCTCGGGACGGGGGTGCAGCTGGGGTGGGGGGAGGAGGATGCCAGGACATCGGAAACATTTTCGAACTCCCCCAGGGGATTTTCTTGTGCAGCAAGGCTTGGAAACCGCTGGTGCTGAGGGTCAGAGGGTTTTCCAGTCCCTTCCTGGCTGCACGATCCCGTCCCCTCGTCTCGCAGTACCGGGTGTCAGTGGATGGAGGGGTGGAAGGATAACAACGGGGGAAACAGGCTCAGCCTGGCAGCCCCACACCCTCTGCCCATCCCTGGCCCCTGCAACGACGGGATGGCAGTGACCTCCTTCGGGTGTGCAGAGGACTCGGGGTGGAGCGGCGGTGAGGCCCAGGGCACGCCTGCCTTCTGAGCAAACGGGTCACCTGTCCCCGGGACACACGCATGCTCACTCATGCATTCTCTCAAACACTTGCACACACACTCACTCAGTCATGCAGCCGCCCTCACACATGGTCCCACAGTCTTGCACACTCACACCCACCCTCACACACGCTCAGCCTCACACACGGCCACGTGCGTGCACACACGCACACATTCACACTCGACACCCTCACACCTGCAGGCACACCTGTCACACTCACACAGCCTGACAGTGTCACACGCGCTCACACATTCTCACGTGCATGGGTGCGCGCACACACTCACTCTGCAAACAGCAGCGGCTTCCCCACCCCCCTGCAAGCCGCCCTAAGACTCTGTAAATGTCACCGGCTGCTGCTGCTCTGGCCTGGGGAGGAGGGGGGACCTGGGGCGGGAGGGCAGCTGAAGACGCCCTGTCTCTCTGCTTCAGGACTGGGCCCATTTAGAGAGGGGACCGTCCTTCCGAAACCAGAACACCTCTCAATGCCAGCACCCTGTGGGGCTCTGGGGCAAGGCAGAGTGGGGAGACCCTCCTGGACGAAGGACCAGCTCCAGGCCTGGAGTGACGTGGGTGACTGAGATCCTTTGTGTATTGTTCATTCATTGATTCATTTTGCATGTTCCATCCAGCACCTTCCGTGTGCCCCCTCTGTCCTGGGCACTGCGGGCACTACGGCAACCAAGATAAAAGTCCCCGGCCGGGTGTGGTGGCTCACGCCTGTCATCCTAGCACTTTGGGAGGCCGAGGTGGGGGAATACTTGAGGCCAGGAGTTTGAGACCAGCCTGAGCAAGAGCAAGAGATTGTCTCTACAAAAAAAAAAAAAAAAAGAAAGAAAGAAAGAAAAAGAAGAAAAAGAAAGAAAGAAAGAAAGAAAAGAAAAATTAGCTGGGCGTGATGGTGGTCCCTGTAGTCCCAGTTACTTGGGAGGCTGAGGCAGGAGGATCAGTTGAGGCCCAGGAGCTATGATCGTGCCACTGCACTCCAGCCTGGGTGACAAAGTGAGACCCTGTCTCTTAAAAAAAAACGTGTAGTGGGGTCTGTTGGCCTCTCAGGCTGGGGGCGCCCCAGGGAGCTCCCTCTCAGACAGTCTCATTCATTGCCCTCTGCCTCCAACCTGGCCTCCCCGCCACTGGGGTCCCACACCCAGCCACATCCAATCTGGTGGGATCCGCCCCTCTGTTCCGCCTTGAGTGAGTGGCACTGCTGCCCGAAGCCCCCACTGGCGAGGACCGTGGGCAATTCAATCCCATTCCCCACCCCAGAGACCCCTCTGAGAAAGAGCTAATTATCTCCCGCCCCGGAGCCGGTCCCCGCGGGCCTGGGTGTCCGCGTCCTCGGCCGGCAGCACGTGCACAAACACATGGCTCCCTATATATTTTTAATTCCGCAGCCATACTTTGATTAGAGAGCTGATGTGTTGTGTACGACCTCGGGGACCTCATTATTTTTCTAACTCAAATAAATACGGCGTTCAGAAAGCGGGGAGGGGCGGAGGGGAGGGGGGTTGGAGGAAAAGACGCAGGAAACTCCATCTATAAAAAGAATTCAGGCCTTAATGAGCTTTTAAAACTTGCCAACCTCCCCCCCACCCCCTGACACCGATCTATAAACAGAAGCAGCCCTGGCTGCCGGCTTGGGCTGTGGGACCTGGGTGGGGACGGGGAGGGGCCAGTGAAGGCTCAGCGGGGGAGGGGGCCCACCCTGCCAAGGTGGCTGCGCGTCTGTAAGATTTGAGGGGGTGGGGGATGCTCCCAGCCGCTGGGATAATGGGAGTGGTCTCGGTCCCCTCTTAAGGAATCCTCAGCAATCTTAAACCCAGGTTGACTTGGGGCGTGTTGGTCTGAGAAAGATCTAGAATTTCCCGATCCCCTAGACCAGGGGTCCCCAACCTATGGTGAGTTGTATAATTATTTCATTATATATTACCATGTAATAATAATAGTAATAATGTGCACAATACATGGAATGTGCTTGAATCATCCCCAAACCATCCACCACCCACCCCGCCCTGGTCCATGGAAAAATTGTCTTCTGTGAAAGCAGTCCCCGGTGCCAAAAAGGTTGGGGACCACTGGACCCACTCGGGTTGGTGTGAGGAGGAACCTTGTCTCATCCTTGAGTGTCTGGGAATTCTTCCCTGGAGACTCCCCCCAGGAGAGGCTGGGGTGAGCAGATGGGGAAACTGAGGCAGGGCAAGGCAGGCTGGACCAGAGGATGCACACTTGGTCCCTCCCCAGACACTTGGAGTCCACTACAACCCACCTCCTCGCCGGGGCAGACAAGCCTGGGCTGGGGGGGGGCTGCCCCCCTAAGCCTCCACCGGCCTAAGGACCCCCCTCCGTGGCCCTGGTGTTGAGGTGGAGGTGAGCGTAGGCAGTGACCACGGAGCTTCCGAAAGGGCAGAGTGACCTTCCAGTCACTGCCCATGTGTATCTTTCCAACAGGAGCAAAGAGGCTCCCAGGAGCAGACAGCAAAGCCAATTTCAAGTGAAAGATGAGTTAAGTGGGCAGAAATGAGCTCGGGGCTGAGAAATTTCTGCGTGACAGAAATTCCAGGCAGCAGGGGAGACCCAGGGCAGCTGGGCAGGGGCCTGGGGAAGGACTCAGGGAGCTAGGAGAGGAAGGAAAGGATTAAAAAACAGATTTGGGGCACCCGAAGACAGTCGGGGTACTCAAGTGGTGGGGATGGGGGAGGGGCGGGGCAGGAAGGTACTAGGGGCTGCAAGGTGGGCAGAGAGGGGTTGTCGCTGCCCCTCGGTCTGCAATGGCAGCCCCTGCCTCTTGCCTCCCCTCCTCCACCCTGCTGTAGTTTTCTTTGTGACATTTCCCTGTCACCCTCTGACATGATGTTTGTCATCTGCCTCCCCCTGCCATGCTGGCCCCCTGCCTGCCTTGCCTCACCTGAGGGCAGAGAGTTTTGTCTGTCTTCTTGAAAGGTGGGCAGGGAGGTGTCAGCTGGGAGGGGGCTTCCAGGTGGGTGTAATGAGTGGTGTCCTGGTAGACCAGCTGCAGGGAGGGGACCCAATTTATAGTGTGCCAAGTCCCATGGTGTAAATTCTCCCATCCTGGCCAATTTCGAGCCGTCAATGTGATGTCATTGAGGGGCTGAGGGGGTCTTGAGGGAGTAAGGGGTCGTGTGATGGGGTGTCAAGATGGGTGTGAGCAGTAATGTGCTGGTAAACCAGCTGCAGGGAGGCGACCCAATCTGTAGCATTTGCCAATTCCTGGGGTGTAAGTTCTTCCAACGTGGTCAATTTCAAGCTGTGAATGTGACGTCATTGAACCCAAGTTAGGAAGGGATGTGCAAAATTGGCACTTACAGGACACTTTCGGCCAGCTCCGGTGCAACACTGGGTGTGATCTCCTGGCCTGGAGTTGGCCCTTTTTTCTTTTTTTGAGACAGGATTGCACTGTCACCCGCCCGGGCTAGAGTGCAGTGGTGTCATCATAGCTCACTGCAGCCTCGAACTCCTGGGCTCCAGCGATCCTCCCGCCTCAGCCTCCTGAGTAGCTGGGACTATAGACATGCATCACCACGCCTGGCTAATTTTTCTTTATTTTTAGTAGAGATGGGGTCTTGCTCTTGCTCAGGCTGGTCTCAAACTCCTGGCCTCTAAGCGATCCTCCCACCTCCGCCTCCCAGAATGCTAGGATTACAGGCGTGAGCCGCCACGCCCCGGCCCCTTTTACCGGTTTTGGATCCCGATGCAGGGGAGGGAAGAAGGAGGGTGGAGCAGACTGTGCCCTCTCCCGGCACGCTCTTCTCTCAGATAATAGCTGAGCCACCCGCTCTGGGTGGACCCCATGGCTGCTGGGAAACACGACTTTGCCCACGTGGCTGTGTAGGGACCCGTCCCCTGAGCAGCCAGCAGCCTATGAGCCCCCTGCGTGGCCCCCTGAGAATATGTAATTACTTCCATATCCCCATTGTAGGACTGAGGACGCCGAGGCTCAGGGAGGAGAAACACGTGCCCAAAGGCACAACGTCAGCGTGGAAGAGACGGGAGAGACGGGCTGTTGAGTTCAAGTCCACGCGCCTGGCCACTGGGCTTCACTGCTGCCCAACTGGGTTCTCCTCCCAGCACATGGTTCGTACCTTTCACCACCTTTTTTTTTTTTCTTTTTTTTCAGATTTTTAAAATTGATATTGTTGGGGCTCAGAAAACAGTGGTGCCCCAAGGTAAGGGCCTCGAAGCAAAAGTTTTTCTCTGACCTTCCCCGTCCCCCTGCCTCTCCCTCATGCCCGTTCTCCCCGGAGGCTAGCCATGGAAACTAGAATCTCTACTCCGCAAGGCCGTGCGTAGAAGCCAGAACCTCTTCTCCTGAAAGCCAGCCGTGAAACCTAAAATTATTCTGCGTAAAAACCGACTGTGAATAAATCATCTGACACCTTGGTTGACTATAGGTCATCAGATCCTCATTCCAGAGAAGGTCCAGCCCCACCCCCGGAGGGAAGGGATCCTCGCTCAGAGAGGCCAAGAGGACTCCAGACAGATAGGCCTGGCTGGGTTTCCCACCCGGCCTACTAGCGTTAGCTCTTACCCTTTTGGTCCAGGCAGATTTCTACATGGCTGTCCACACTTTGTTGAACCTAAGCATAAAAACGGATAATTTTGGCCGGGCTTGGTGGCTCGGGTCTGTAATCCGGCACTTTGGGAGGCCGAGGTGGGAGGATCACTTGAGCCCAGGAGTTCGACACCAGCCTGGGCAAGAGCAAAATCCTGTCTCTACCAAAAATGGAAAAATTTTTCAAATGAGCCAGGTGTGGTGGAACACAACTGTAATCACAGCTACTTGGGAGGCTGAGGCAGGAAGGTCGCTGGAGCCCAGGAGTTGGAGGCTGCAGTGAGCTGTGATTGTGCCACTGTACTCCAGCCTGGGCAACAGAGCAACACCCTATCTCTCTCTCTCTCTAAATATATATATATGTACACACACACACGTATATATATATATTAAAAAGGACAATTTTCCCTGTATCTTGGGGTCTTCATTCTGAAGGCTTCCCTGTATACACATTAAATAAATTTATATGCCTTTCTCCAGTGAATCAATCTCTTACCTTTGGGGAGATAAGAGACTTGGTCCTTATGATACATAATACATGTTCATATTTTTGGGGTACATGCGATATTTTGATACCTTCATATCATGTGTAGAGATCAAATCAAGGTAATTGGATGTATCCATCACCTTAAATATTTATCTTTTCTTTATGCTGAGAACATTTGAATTATTCTCTTTTAGCTATTTTGAAATGTATAACAGATTATTGTCAACTACAATCTCAACCCTGTGTATCTGTCGAACACTAGGTCTTGTGTGCTAAAGAGCAGTGTGAGCACACAGCCGTGTTGTCAAGCATGGCCAAGTCCCTTCCTCTCCCTGAGCCTCGGTTTTCCCTTCTATAAAATGGGTATATATTAGTGGCTACCTCCGACATGGTCTTGTGAGGCTTCCCAGAGGGAATATTTGGCTCCTGTGTCTCCTGTTTCTTGACCTGGTCACCACTGACATTCGGGGCTGGGCCATTCTTAATTGTGGGGTCCTGTCTTGTGTTTTGGGGGATGCTTAGCAGGATCCCAAGTTGTAACAGTCCAAAACAATCCACCTTTGACCTTCCAGCAGGGTCCCCATTGGCTGAACCCAACTGAAACCAGTGATGGGTTCTTGCTTTAGAGTCAAGGTCTAGGCTGGAGTGCAGTGGCATCATCATAGCTCACTGCAGCCTCAAACTCCTGGCCTCAAGCGATCCTCCCACCTTGGCCTCCCAAAGTGCTGGGATTACAGGCTGAGCCACTGCGCCCAGCCCATTGATAGGTTCTTTCGTGTCAGCCTCCTAGGCATGGAACAGGGTGAGATAATATGAGGGGTGGACCATGTGCCTTCTGCCTGCACAGACGTCTGACTTCCACCTTGTCTGAAGGCTGTCCCCATCAGCCCCTGCCCTCTCTCGCCTGTGTCATTCACAAGTATTTCCCTCAGTGAACCTCTTGCACTTCCAACTCCGCCTTGGCATCTGCTTCTCAGAGGACCCACAAAAGTGACTCGAGGGGCATATCGTAGTCGGCTTGGGCTGTGTATTCATGAAGGTTCGCCAGAGAAACAGAACCAACGGGATATATATATAGAGAGAGAAGGAGATTTATTACGGGGATTGGCTCCCGTAGTGACGGAGGCTGAGAAGTCCCACAGTCTGCTGTCTGCAAGCTGGAGTCCTGGGAAAGCTGGTGGTGTGACTCCAGTCCAAACCCAAGGGCCTGAGAACCAGGGAAGCGAATGTAAGACCAAGTCTAAGTCCAAAGGCCTGAGAAACAGCATCCCCAATGTCTGAGGGCAGAAGTTGGATGTCCCAGCTCAAGTGAGAACAAATTCAACCTTCCTCTGCCTTTTGGTTCCATCTGGGCCCTCAATGAGTTGGATGATGACTGCCCCCACGGGGAGGGTGGGGCTCCTTTACTCGCTCTGCTAATGCCAATGCTAATCTCTTCCAGAAACACCCTCGACAGACACACCCAGAAACAATCTTTTACCAGCTCTCTGAGCATCTCTTAGCCCAGTCAAGTTAACACATAGAGTGAAACATCCCAGGCTGCCATAGGAAAATATTGTAGACTGGGTGGCTTAAACAACAGAAATTTGTTTCTCACAGTTCTAGAGGCTGGAAGTGCAAACTCGAGGTGCCATCAGGGCTGGCTCCTGGGGAGGGCTCTCTTCCTGGCTTGCAGACGGCCGCCTCCTTGCTGCGTCTTCACGTGGCCTTTCCTCTGCGTGTGGGAGAAGAGGGAGAGATCTCAGGTGCCTCTTCTCCTTATAAGGACACCTGTCCTATTGCATTGGGCACCACCCTGATGACCTAATCTAACTTTAATTACCTCCTTAAAGGCCCTTTGTCCAAATATAGTCACACTGGGGGTGAGGGCTTTAACACATGACTTGGGGAGGGGCATAATTCAGTCCATAATAGGAAGAATGGAAAACCATCCAGCACACACCTAGTCTGTGAGCTCCCCAGGTACCTACTGGGCATGCCGACCCTTCATGAATGTGGGCTGGGTCCCCCCCGTTAACCTGTAGATCAAGTGCAGGAGGCCAGAGTGGGGTATGCCAGGCCCTACGCAGTGGCTGATACACCTATGGACGAGGTA
Source organism: Eulemur rufifrons (assembly GCF_041146395.1). Lineage (NCBI taxonomy): Eukaryota > Metazoa > Chordata > Mammalia > Primates > Lemuridae > Eulemur > Eulemur rufifrons. The sequence continues at coordinate 8,511,577 of NC_090984.1, read as the reverse complement.
TGACGGGACAGCTGTGAGAAGCCCCTCGGAAGTGTGATTCATGCAGGACGGTGTCCCCAGAGCTGATGTCACGCCCCCAACATGGGTTCCCAGACCCCCTGTCCATCAAGGCTGTCTACAGGCAGCTGCACGAGGAACAAGGAGGCCCCAGCGGGTGGGACTCCAGCCCAGTTCTCAGTCCAGTCTTAGCAGACATGGGTGAGCGCTTTCTGGTTCTCTATTATATTAATATTTGGTCAGGAGGGTGATTTCTTGTCCCTGAAAAATTCCTGAGATGCTAGGACCATCTCAACGCCATGGAGATTTGCAGGAGGGAGGGAAGGGGCAGGAATAACACACGTGCAGCTCAGCTCAGATGGGAGGGAGAGAACTGGAGGCCAACCCACAGTCTGCAGAGCCCGGAGCTGAGAACCAAGCCCCACACCCTGGGACGCAGGCGAGCGCGGTAGGTGTATCTTTAAGTCCAGTGAGCCCTCCTGTGTGCCTGGCAGTGTTCTCAGACCGGGGAGGGAGCGGTAAGGAAAATAGACAAAGGCCCCTGTCCTCACAAAGTGGACACTCCAGGGAGAGAGGTAGCGGTGAATTTGTTAAGTAAAATAAGGGAAAAATAGGTGGAAAAGGAAAATATAGGTATTGAGGGGAATTGGAAGTGCTGGGTGTGGGGGTTGCAATCTTAATTTGGTGGCCAAGGAAGGCCTGGGCTATACCCTCCAACATGGCCAACATTAGAAACTGACAATACCAAGTGTGGCCAAGACATGGGGAACCGGAACTCTCACCCGCTGCGGGCAGGTGTGTGAAGTGGTACAACCACATTTAAACCATTTGCCAGTTTTTAAACTAAAGTTAGACACCTGCCATTGAGCCCAGCAATTCCACTGGTAGGTATTCGCCCAAGAGAAATGAAGAAATATGTCCACACAAAGACCCGTTGGCAAACGTTCATAGCAGCTTTGTTTGTTATGGCCAAAGAAACTGGTAACAGCCAAAACGTGCATCGACAGGAAAACATAAACAGATTGAGGTCCATCCACACCGCGGAAAGCTCTTCAGCAACAAAAAAGAACAAACTACTGATTCCTGCAACACGGATACATTTCAGGATGCATGATGCTGAGTAGAGAAAGCTAGAAAAATGAGACCACACTGTCTGATTGTCTTTGTCTGAAATTCTCCAAAAGGCTAAGCTAAACTAGGGTGATAGAAATCAGAATAGGCCGGGCACGGTGGCTCACGCCTGTAATCCCAGCACTCTGGGAGGCCGAGGTAAGAGGATCACTCAAGGTCAGGAGTTCAAGACCAGCCTGAGCAAGAGCGAGACCCCGTCTCTACTAAAAAATAGAAAGAAATTATCTGGACAGCTAAAAATATATAGAGAAAAAAATTAGCCGGGCATGGTGGTGCATGCCTGTAGTCCCAGCTACTAGGGAGGCTGAGGCAGAAGGATCGCTTAAGCCCAGGAGTTTGAGGTTGCTGTGAGCTAGGCTGATGCCACGCCACTCACTCTAGCCCAGGCAACAGAGTGAGACACTGCCTCAAAAAAAAAGAAAAAAAAGAAAGAAAGAAAGAAATCAGAATAGTGGTCCCACATCAGGGGCTCACACCTATAATCCCAGCACTTTGGGAGGTGGAGGCAGGAGGATCACTTGAAGTTAGGAGTTCAAGACCAGCCTGGGCAACATAGCAAGACCCCATCTCTTAAAAAAAAAAAATTAAAAGTGAGCCAGGCGCACTGGCTCACGCCTGTAATCTTTGGATGGTCCAGGCAGGAGGACTGTTTGAGGCCAGGACTTGCAGAATAACCTGAGTAACATAGCAACACCCTGACTCTACAAAAAAATAGAAAAATTAGCCAGGTGCAGTGGCATGCACCTGTAGTCCCAGCTACTTGGGAGGCTGAGGCAGGAGGATCACTTGAGCCCAGGAGTTGGAGGCTGCAGTGAGCTATAATCATGTGCCACTGCACTCCAGCCCTGGTGACGAGAAAGAGTGAGACCCCGTTGAGAGAGACAACGAGAGCGAGCGATCAGAATAGTGGCTGTGGGTTTGTGGGTGAGGGATTCGTGACTTCTGGGCCTTTTGGATGGAAATGTCCAGTAATACATGCAGGCATGGGACAGATGCAACGGGTGTAAATTATCCCTCAATAGAGTTCCAGGGAACGTCAGTCCAACCCAGGTGCGATGACAGTGAGGTGAGAACCCACCGGATTCTGGACTCAGCTCAGAGGCTGACCGGGCAGGCCTTGCTGGTGGGCGACATGTGAGGTCCAGAGGAAACCCCACGGCCTCCCCCCTTTAGGGGAGGGGAGTTTCTCCCTGTCCCCTGGCGGGACACGCCGGTGGATCTAAAAGCTTCCCTACCGCCACCCAGGCGGTCGATAGCAGACTCCCCGGCTCCATCCCGCCTGCCCGGCAGCCCGGCCCCTTCCTGCCAGCCCAGCCCCAGGGAGGGGACCCAGGGCCCGGCGGGTGGAGCCTCATCCTCAGCCCTACGCCTGGGTCTGGTCACCCTCCCGCACATCCCCCCTCCTCTCTGCCCAAAGTCCCAGGCGCTGAGATTCCCCTTGTCCTGGAGAGTGGAGAGGGGGACCCAGGCAGCCCTGGAGACCAGACTGTCGTGGGCCTGCATTTCCTCAATTCAACAGGCACCAGGCCAGGCGCAGCGGTGGCATCTGTAGTCCCAGCCACTCGGGAGGCTGAGGCAGGAGGATCGCTGGAGCACAGGAGTCTGAGGTTACAGTGAGCTCCGATCGTACCACTGCACTCCGGCCTGGGAGACAGAGAGAGAGAGACCTTGTCTCAAAAAATAAAAAATAAATGAAAGACCCTTTGGCTCCTGCATTAAAATAAATGAGAAAGAGGCAGGGGAAACACTAAAAAACGAGACGGATGGTTAGACGGAGAGAGGGACAGACACAGCCAAACGCCAAGTGCAGACTCCACGGGCGGGTGTTCACTGCCCTGTTCTTTCAACTTTCGTATACATTTGGCAACATTTATGAGGAAATGTGTGGGAGAATGGATTGTATCGGTTTCCTAGAGCTGCTGTGACAAAGTGTCACAGACTGGGTGGCTTCAAACGACTGAAACTTATTTCCTAGCGGTTGTGGAAGCCAGAAGTCCAAAGTCAAGGTGTTGGGCTTGGACAGGTCAGTGCTCCCTCCAAAGGCACGAGGAGGTTCCTTCCTTGCCTCTCCCAGCTTTTAGTGGCTGCAGGATTTGCTGGTGTGGGGCTGTGTCACTCCGATCGCTGCCTCTGCCCTCTCCTCTGCGTGTGCATGTGTTTTGTCTTCTGTCTCTTTTGAGGACGCTTGTCACTGGATTCAGGGCCCACACAGTTAATCCAGGATGATCTCATCTTGAGATCATTCACTTATTTACATCTGCAAAAATCCTTTTTCCAAATAAGGTCACATTCGCAGGTTCCAGGAGTGAGGAATTGGACACATCTCTTAGGGGGGCCACCATTCAACCCACTACACGGGCCACGTCCCATTTATCAGCGAGGGAGCCCTGGCATGTGGCACTCCCTCTCTGAGCCCCTCGGAGTGGCACGCGGTAGGTGCTCACCAAACTGGAACTATTGCTGCCATCCTCCCCAGGGTCTGTCCTGGCAAACAGACTTGGGGACCCAGATGACACAGCAGAGCACCAGACACAGTGCCTGGCACCAGCTGGGCGGGGAGAGGCAGTGTCCTGGTTGTTGACGCTTCTGGAATTTTTGCGCTTCAACTTCCTCATTCATAACAGGGGACAGGTGTCATTCACTTATTCAGCAAGTGTTTGTTGAGCACATACTATGCAAAGACCACGGGGATGGCACTCCAGGAAGAGGCAAAGGCGGATACAGAGGTCCTGGCTCTCAGGGTCGGGTGACGGAGCCATTGATTCATTCACTCGTTTTTTCACTCAATCATCCAACAGAAATTTGGTCAGCACCACGCATGGGCCACGGATGGAGCTGCGGGCGAAGTGCCGAGACCTGACACGCTGAGAATATCTGACCTGGTTCCCAGCCCACGGCAAAGTGCCCAGGCCACACTGGCCACTGTTGATCCTCTGTAATTGCAGGGGCCTCTCTTACCCGCCTCCCTGCGACCTGCTGTCCATAGTGAAAATGGCTTTCTGGTTTTACTTTTCTGGTCTTAGGATGACACATACCAGGTGTCTTAGCCCATTCGAGCTGCTAAAAAGCAAAGTACCACAGACTGGCTAATTTACAAACCACAGAAATTTATTGCTAACAGTCCTAGAGGCTGGGAGGCCAAGATCAAGGTGTCGGCAGAGTCGGTGACTGGTGGGGCCCCATTCCTCACTGATGGCGTCTTCGCGCTGCGTCCTCACATGGTCGGAGCAAACAGGCTCCCTCAAGCCTCTTTTATACGCACTAATCCCGTGTGGCACTAATCCCATTCATAAGGGCTCTGTCTACAGGACCGAATCACCTCCCAAAGGCCCCACCCCTTAGTCCTATTGCTTGGGGATTAGATTTCAATATATAAATTTGCGGGGGGACGCAAACATTCAGACCCTAACGCCGGAAGAGACAATTTACACACGTACAGAGAAGAGAGGAAAATACCTAAATTTTGACCTCCCAGAAAAACGTATAGTTAATAACATGAGGGCATCTTTCTGGACATCTCTCTATGCATGCAGGCGTGGGCACACAGGCACACACATGGCTACACACGGTGCCTGCACACACACACACACACACACACACACACGCTCGCACTCAGTGTACCCAGCGCATACGCTGCACACAGAAGCATGCAGCCACACGTATCCACGCACACCCAGGTGCACAGGCACACATGCACCCAAACACGTGTGCAAACACACGCACGACCGCAGTGCCGGGATGTGGGTGAGACAGGACAGTCTGAGTCTTGCAAGTCAGGGTCAGATTCCGGCATCATTTAAAAATGTGGTTTATTCACATGGATTTGTCCATTTTTTGATTCTTTTTTTTTTAAATACTGCATTCAAATATTTATCTCGAGGACTGTTTTTTTTTTTTTGACACCCCCTTATGTTTTGAACCCAAGCCCAGTCTGAGGCAAATGTCTCCCTTGTCCCAGCCAGGTCATGCACACACACATACCCATGTGTACACACAAGTTCATACGTGCGATTTTCCATATTACACGGCTGGATACTTTCCGGACAGCCCTGATGCTACAACTCACTGACAAGGATGAAATTGAACAAGGGGACTGGAAATATCACTTTCCCCTGTCCCTTCATCCTTTCCTTAGCCATTGTCTGGACACCCCACTTACTGGGCTCCAGGTTATGTCAATCAGAACCCGAAGAGAACAATGTAATTGTGAAGATAACTGGCCCTTTTCTTACCATTCTGCATTACTCCTCATAGTTCTTTGCCCATTTGACTGATTACCTCCCAAAAATAACTTCCTAGAGGTGAACTTGCGGGGTCAGAGAGTTCACACACTTAAAGTTTTAATACTAATATCTAAGCTGCCTCCCAGGAAAGCTGTATTTGTTTACGCTACCACGACCGTGCCCAAGGGTGCATCCCCACACTTCACACACATTCATAAGCTTGATGAGTAAAAGTGACTCTTCAGGTGATGAATGGTCAAGCTGAGCATCTTTGCAGAGGGTTGTTAAGTTTTTATCATCCCTTTGTGAACCTCCTATTCATGCCCTGTGCCAACTTCACATTTGGGATATTTGTCTTTTTTCTTATTTATTCACAAGTGCTCTTTGTATATGAAGGCTCCTAATGCTTTGTCTGCCACATATGTGGCAAACAATCTAATGTCCCTTAATCTGGGATCCCTTTGAAAGTCCAGATAGATCTACTTTTATCACCATCTAGCCCTAATGAATGTTTCTATTCTGACAATGCCTCACTGCAGGCTGCAGTTTATTGGCAATGCCTCCAGAAATAAAAGCAGAGACTCTGAGGTCTAGTAAACCTCAGTCTTACCCAGACCAACACTTGAGGAACCTCTCAGTTTTCCATGGCAAGAGAGCTCAGGCCTAGGAGTCAGGAGCCCTGGCTTTGTGTCCCAGTTCTGCAGCCCGCTGTTAAGAGGGGTTGGTAAATCCAGTCACATCCACTGTGCCTGGAGCCACGCCCACTGTACCTCAAGCCACACCCACTGCACTTTGAGCCACACCCACCATGCCTTGAGTCACGAATGCTGTACCCCAAGCCACGCCCACCTCCTTGAGTAGCGAGGTAGTAGCAGATAGAGCACCAAAGGGAGGAGAGAGTCGTACCGAAATGGGAGACTGGGTCAGGAGGAGGCAGGGAGGGATGAGGGTGCCCTGGCCTCCATGGCTGGCAGCCCTTGGATGCTCTCAGCACCCAGCTAATTAAGGAAAGAAGGAGGCTCCTGGTGCCGGATCCCACCTTTCTCGCCCACTCTTTAACCTATTCCGCCCTGGGCACGTGGTTTCTCTGTGCCTCAGTATCCCCATCTGTAACATGGGAATAATTTTAAGAATGGCCTGAGTTTGCATCTGTAAAGGGGTTAGAACCACGCCAGGCACACAGTAGGTGCTCAATAAACGGCACCACTGGTTTGGTTCGGCTGTCGGCTGCATTACTGTATAGAGGGCCCCAGGCACCTGGAACCAGCCCTAGAGGCAGGTGGGGCTCTGCTCAGCTTTTTACCTACTGCCATCCAGGGGGCCTCTTTGGGGGGAAACTGAGGCTCCAACAGCGCCCCCCTCCCGAGCCTTTCCATGCCCAGCCCCTTGGAGGCTTGTGAGGTGCCCCAGGGGGGAGTGGCACTTGTGGGCGCTGCCGGCCAACACAATTACAGTTTCATCCTCATTAAACCACATTTTCATTCTAATTAGAGCTTCACCGCCTCCCAGAGAGAAGGCCTGGTTATTTTTCAGCACCATGAACGGTGACTCCCTCCCTCCTTTCTGGAGTGGGTGCCCAGGCATCCTCTCTCTCTCTCTCTCTCTCTCTCCCCGCCCCCATTCTCCCCGTGGACTAGAGGGAAGCAACGGAACATTTATTAGTGACCTCCTGGGTGCCAAGTTCAGCGTTAGGAAACTTCCCCTGCAGCCTCTTCTCACCCATTCTGATTTTCCCTCCCCCCCAGCACTGTCCCCTTGGAACATCCTCTGTGACTGACTTGTTCCCTTTATCACCTGTCTCCCCTCCCCCAGAATGTCAACACCCACCCGTGTCCCGGAAGCAGTCCTGGGCACGCTGACCCCGCAGCTTCCAACAACCAGCCCCTGAGGACTGGCCCTGGATGCTGGGTGGGTGGAAATTTCTAGAGAATAAACTCTCTCCTGGAACAGCCCTTGCCCGGTGGCCAATGGGAGTTGGTGGATAAACACCCCAGCTCTCCCGCCCTTGTGGGAAAACGCTAAGGGGCCGTTCTCCCTGGTGTCCCTGCATCTGCCAGCAAGACTGAGATGCTGACAGTGGAAATGGGCCCACAAACACCCCCTTCATTGGCGACCCTCCCTTCCCTTCCTACTCCCCTCTCCTCTACCCAAGCTTCCTGGGATCACCCCGCAGTTCAGCCTTATCCTGAGCTCCCCGCCCCTCCAACGTTCAGGGAAACCACATCTCAGAGAGGGACTCAATGCCCAGGGGGACGGGTTAAGAAAGCCTCTGTAGCTCTCTTGTTCCAGTTGAAAACACCATTTCCACCAGAAGCAGCCTCCTTGGGCAGCTATGACCCGTGTTTGAAATAAATTCTTGGAGAGCTCCCCTTTGGAGGTGGGGTGTAGACTGCCTGTCACTTTTGGGGAGCAGCTTGACAGTGTGCCTTAAAATGGGAAGTGCAGGCCGGGCACGGTGGCACATGCCTGCAATCCCACACTTTGGGAGGCTGAGATGGGAGGATCACTTGAGGCCAGGAGTTCAAGACCAGCCTGAGGCCGGGCGCGGTGGCTCACGCCTGTAATCCTAGCACTCTGGGAGGCCGAGGTGGGCGGATCGTTTGAGCTCAGGAGTCCGAGACCAGCCTGAGCAAGAGCGAGACCCCATCTCTACTAAAAATAGAAAGAAATTATATGGACAGCTAAAAATATATATAGAAAAAATTAGCCGGGCATGGTGGCACATGCCTGTAGTCCCAGCTACTCGGGAGGCTGAGGCAGGAGGATCGCTTGAGCTCAGGAGTTTGAGGTTGCTGTGAGCGAGGCTGACGCCACGGCACTCACTCTAGCCTGGGCAACAGAGTGAGACTCTGTCTCAAAAAAAAAAAAAAAAAAAAAAGACCAGCCTGAGCAACATAGCAAGACCCTGTCTCTACAAAAAAGAAAAAATATATACATATTAAAAATCAGCCAGGCATGGAGGCACATGCCTATAGCCCCATTCACTCAGGAGGCTGAGGCAGGAGGATCACTTGAGCCCAGGCATTTGAGGTTGCAGTGAGCTATGATGACACCACTGCACTCTAGCCCCGGCAACAGAGCAAGACCCTGTCTTGAAAAAAAAAATGTGACATGCACAAACCCTCCAGCACCAGTTCCCCTTCTGGGTGGCCGGCCACAAGGAGTAACTGCTCCCATGCCTGGAGGTGGGAGGCAGGATGTTTTCCGCAGGCCTGTTTGTGACCAAGTGACATAGAAACACCTCACATGTCCACGAGCCAATGACGGCGAGATCGGCTGCAGTGCTGTACGGAATACTACGCAACCGTGAAAAAGGAGGCGATGCCTGCGTTAGCTTCCTAGGGCTGATGTGACAAAGCCCAGCACATCGGGTGGCTTAAAGCAGGAATTTGTTCCCTGCCAGTTCAGGAGGCCAGAAGGCCAAAATCAAGGGGCTGGAAGGGTTGGCGCCTTCTGGAGGCTTCTCTCCCCGCTTCCTGTGGCTCCAGCCATCCCTGACACTCCTTGGCTTGTGGGTGGCTCTCTCCAATCTCCACCTCCGTCTTCGCATGGCCTTCTTTCCTGTGTCTTTGTGTGTGCTTCTCTTCTAATAAAGACACCAGTCCTGTTGGATTTAGGGCCCACCCTAATTCAGTATGACCTTCTTTTAACTAAACTAATTACATCTACAAAGACCTCATTTCTAAATAAGTTCACATTCACAGGTACCAGGGGGTAGGATTTCATCGTATCTCTGGGGGGTTGTGGGGCGGACACACAACTCAACATACAGCAGTGCCCAGGGGAACAATCATAAGTACAGTGTGAGTCCCGTTACGTGATCAAAGTGGACCTTTATTGGGTTCCTGCTTTGAACCCCACACCTCCGGGCTTTAGCACAATCATAACTGTTTCTTTTCCTCCTCCACAGAAGCCAGCGTTCATTGCGCACTTACAACACGCCCAGCATGGGTGTAAGCATCTTACGAGCATTATTTTATTTAATTTTGCAACAATCCCATGGAGCTCATGTTGTGATAGCCCCATTTTGCAGGCAGGAAAACTGATACCCAGGTGTGTCATGTCTTGTGTGTGGGTCACGCAGCTGGTAAGCGGCAGAGCTGGTCCCAGCCGCTGCTGAGTCCTTAACCACTGGCTACTGACATGAAATATACATAGTCGTTTATTTAGTCCAACAACCCTGCAAAGCAGAAATTACCCTCACGCTGTAGATGAGGAAACAGAGGCACGAAGGGAGTAAGCAACTTGCCTAAGGTCTAGTGGGCGCCAGAAGGGGACTTCGGCCTCCGTGGCCAACCCTGCGACCCTTTGGGGGACCACGGGCTCCCTCTCCTGGCCGGTGGAGTGAGGGTCTCCTCTAGTCCAAATGCTGTTCCACAGCCCCAGGGAGACACAGGGGCTGCAACCTCTCCTCCCGGCTTGGGCCAGGGTGAAGCCCTGACCGGTTTAAGACCTTCCAAGTAGTGCCACCTGCGGGCCCTGCTCTTGGTCCCTGCCAGGACCGAGGGCCCCAACTGCCACGCACCAGCTTCCAGGTCTTTCAGAGCTCGAGGATCCGCTGGAACTGCTGTCACCGTGCAGGGGGTTATTAATTAATGCTAATTAATATCTGTGTTCACAGAGCCAGCTGGGCCCCTGGGCCTGAAGCATCCTCGGGAGGAAAGTACGAGAAACCCGGCACCCTGCCAAGCAACAGGGACTACTCAGAGGCCGGAGGGCTGGTCTGCCCAGGGCCAGCAGGGAAGGACTCGTGGTGACTGGAAGGGGAAACTGAGGCACTGATGAGGATCAGTAGTCCTGGAGAGCTTTAAGAGTGGTTGCCGGGCGGGCGCGGTGGCTCACGTCTGTAATCCTAGCACTCTGGGAGGCCGAGGCGGGAGGATGGTTTGAGCTCAGGAGTTCGAGACCAGCCTGAGCAAGAGCGAGACCCCGTCTCTACTAAACATAGAAAGAAATTGGCCGGGCGCGGTGGCTCACGCCTGTAATCCTAGCACTCTGGGAGGCCGAGGTGGGCGGATCGTTTGAGCTCAGGAGTTCGAGACCAGCCTGAGCAAGAGCGAGACCCCACCTCTACTAAAAATAGAAAGAAATTATATGGACAGCTAAAAATATATATAGAAAAAATTAGCCGGGCATGGTGGCGCATGCCTGTAGTCCCAGCTACTCGGGAGGCTGAGACAGGAGGATCGCTTGAGCTCAGGAGTTTGAGGTTGCTGTGAGCTAGGCTGACGCCACGGCACTCACTCTAGCCTGGGCAACAGAGTGAGACTCTGTCTCAAAAAAAAAAAAAAAAAAAAAAAAAAAAACCAGAAAGAAATTATCTGGCCAACTAAAATATATATAGAAAAAATTAGCCGGGCATGGTGGCACATGCCTGTAGTCCCAGCTACTCGGGAGGCTGAGGCAGGAGGATCGCTTGAGCCCAGGAGTTTGAGGTTGCTGTGAGCTAGGCTGATGCCACTGCACCCTAGTCTGGGCAACAGAGTGACACTCTGTCTCAAAAAAAAAAAAAAAGAAGTGGTTGCCATTTGAAAGGAATAAAGACATGGGCCTCAAAGACTCAAGAGCTTCTGGCTTCCACATGAGCTCTGGGGCCCACTCTGAACCTCTGTTTCTTCATCTGTAAATAGGAACAAGAATGCCTCTCTTTATACATGCTAGGCATGGGGACGAATCAAGCATTTATGTATAGAGAATGCTTTGCTTTGCACATAATCAGTTTCTAAGAGGTAACTTCCTTTCCCTGGCTGCCATCCCCTGCCCTGTGCCTCAGTTTCCCTCCTGGGCACACACGCAAGCAGCAGGCAAGGCTTTGCTGCTCCCTTTAGGAGGGTTCCAGGGCAGGGCGCCTTGGCTCTGATCTCGGGGCATGCATGAAAAATCATTTCCGATCGTCCTCATTAGTAACACAGTTGCTAATGTGGCAATAAGACAGTTCCCTGGCCCCTGATTAAAAAACAGAAGTTTCCCCCACATTCGTGGAGACGGAGCAGAAGGGAAAACAAAGACAAGCACACTCGCGCCAGATAAATACAGACGCAAACACATGCACGGCAGATAAACACACGCTGGCACACCAAATATACACACAGCCGGCTGCATTCTGCAGGGTGGGCTCGCACAGCCGGCTCGCACAGCCCAAAGAGACCCCCAGGAACAGCCGCACAGAAAGGCAGAGAAACCCCTGCAGAGATGCTGCGGGCCCTGGCCACATCTGTCCCTGGAGCACTTCAGTGCACGTGGCCAGGAGCCAGAAGTTGGGGGAATTAATGTCCCCAACAGCAGCCCTGAGCTGGAGATGGCAGTTGGTGGATAAATACTCTGGCTCCCTCGTACGTGCCTGGTCTACAAAGTCTCCCAGAGACCCCCAGAGGGACCAACCCCCCAGTGGCCGTAGTGATAACCTGCTTGACATCCCTTCCCCCCTCCGTATTCCCCACCCCAGGTTTCCTCTGTTCATTTCACAAATAAACCACTCTCTCTGCAATCCTTGCCCCAGGGCTCTGTTTCTGGGCAAAGTCAAACCAAGAAATGCACAGGAGTGTGCACACAGCCTAGAAGGGTATACAGCTACAGGTCCCAGCGAGGGTGACACCACTCCCAGGGACACTTGGTGATGTCTGGAGATATTTCTGGTTGTAAAATTGAGGATGGGGCCGGGCGTGACTGGCTCACACCTGTAATCCTAGCACTCTGGGAGGCTGAGGTGGGAGGATCACTTGAGGCCAGGAGTTCAAGGCTGTAGTGAGCTATATGATTCTGCCACTGCACTCCGGCCTGGGCAACAGAGCAAGACCCCAACTTAAAAAAAAAAAAAAAAGAAAGAAAGAAAAAGAAAAGAAAAGAAAAAAGGTGGAGAAAGCAGGCTAGAAGGGAAGACTCCCCAAGACCATGTCAGGGCTGAGATAAGGAGCATCAGGGGGGACTTTGGCTTCCCAGAGGGACTCTTGTATCACTTCCGGTAACTAAGAAATCTATTTTAAAATTAAAAAAAAAAAAAAAAGGGCTGACCTTGGAGTCAGACCAGCCTTGTATCTGCAATCCCAGCCTCGCCGCTTTCTGGCTCTGTGAACCTAGGAAGCCACATCGCCTCCCTGAGCCTCAGTTTCCCCATCTGTAAAAGGGGGATTCATCCACTCACTGTTCCACCAATGCGCACCGAGCGCCCACTCAGACCGGGCACCGCGCCCAGGTGCAGCCTATGTGAAGTTAAGGCAGGACAGCGACATGGTAAGCGCTGTCTCCCTGTCCCCCAGGCAAGGAGCCGCTTGACTTGTTTGGGGAGGGGGCACCAGGAGCTCCCCGCACCCCGAAGTGCACCACCCCCACGCCTCTCAGACCCCCCTGTGACCAAAAACCTCTTAACCAGGACTTGGGACCCAAAGCAGGCCTTTCCCACCGCCTCTTCCCGCCGCTGCAGCGCGGGGAGCGAGCGCCACCTGTAGGCCGCCGGGGGAGGTGCGTGCGACTCCAGGGCAAGCGGATCGCCGCCCTCCCCCCTCCGCCCCACCCCGGGCGCCCTGGAGCCCCCCCCCTAGTTCGTTTTGCAAACAGATCCCACCTGTTAAATTCTCCCCCGCACTCCGCTTTTCCCACTCGCCCTCTCCCAGCTAGAACTTGCCCATTTATCCACGCAACGAACATTTATTGAGCACTTACTGTGTGCTTGCCCTGCTGTGGGTTCAGAGGACACGGAAGCGGCAGAACTGATAAATGTCCCTGACCTTCTGGGGCTCAGGGTGTGGGGGACACAGACCAGCAAGAGGAGGACACCAACCCTGGAAACCACTGCTGGTTGTGCTGAGGGTTCTGGAGGAGAAAGTGCACAAAGGGGTGTAGCCAAGCCAGCGTGACTGAGGGGCGGAGCCTCTCCGGATAAGGTGAGTGTTGGGGGGGAGCCTCTGAGGTGGTGACACTTGCCCTGAAGCCCGACAAGGATAAGGCCCCAGCCATGGCAAGACTGGAGCAGGGCTTTCTGGCGCAGGGCACAGCCAGTGCAAAGGCCCTGGGGCAGAAAGGAGCTTGGGCTGTTGTTGGACAATAGGAAAGGAGGTGAAGGTGGCCGGAGCTGAGAGATGGAGGGTCAGGTGGGGTGGGATGTCAAGGCCCCTTTTGGGGACAGATCTGACTCCTCACTCCTGCTGAGGAGTCATCTCCTAAGAGTTCAAGGGGAGAAGAATCAACCTCACACTGAGCGGAAATCCCCACCACCACCACCCAGCTGCACCTTCCTTGCCCACCATGCCGCTGTGGTGTTGCCCACCGGGAGAAGCCCCCCAGCCCACACACTCTCTCCACCCCCAGTCTCCCAGGACTTTGCCACTGGCCATACTGGCTCCAATTAGGCAGCCAAAATGCAGCTCCCCCCTGGGCCCCTGCCCGTCTCCCTGGGGGAACCAGGGACCCACACACACAGTCTGGCTCCTGGGACAAATGCTTGGCTTTGGGCTCTGGACGCTAAGGGACAAGAGAGGCCCCAGGGTTTCCCACCTCTGTCAGCCTGGGGGGCTGCAGTGAGTGCCCACACCAAAAAAGTGGCCCCTGTCCTTTCTGATTCCCTCCACGACTTCCCCCATTGTCCCTGTGGACAGCCTGTGGCCTTGGCACCCTCACCCCGCTCGGGGCTGGGGTCTCTGCTTCAGCTCCTCTTGGCCAGAGGAAAGCCCTCAAAGGTTGTCACCAGCCCCCACACCTTTAACCCTCAGCCCAGCCTGGCCCTCTTGCCTTCCTGCCCCCGCAAGAGCAAAGTCCCCGAGTGTGGCCTGACCACTGGGTTCCCTGAACACTGCTCCTCCGCTCTGGGGGGCCACGAGGGAGGCTCTGGGTCTCGCTGGACCCCAGGAGGGGAGCAGAGCCCTGTCCCCAGTCCCACCTGGGGCAGAAGGGGCACCCCAGGTCCCCACAGCCTGGTCTCAGCTCCCGGGGGCTGCCTGGCTCTGGGGGAGGGGGCGGAGCCTCCTGGAGCTTCTAATTATGGTTCGGAGGCACCGACTTAATTACTGCCTTGCGAAGGGTTAATTACCCCTAATCGGTTGGGAATCAGGCAATTCCCAAGCCTTCTGAGAACCAAAATATTTTCCCTTCCAGGAGCCCCCCCCCCCCCGCCTTCACTTTTGCTTTTTCTAATTTCCCTGCGAGGAGGGGCCGGCGGGCTGGGCGGGGCGGGGTGGGAAACCACCAGGCCCCCTCCGAGAACCAGGCCAGGCCTGACACGTGCAAGGGCTGCGTTCAGAGGAGACACGTCCCCCGGCAGAGCAAGGCAGAAAGGCTGCTGGACGAGGTGGCTGAGGGCTGTCCTAAGGACCCCAAGTCACCCCCTGGCCAGACAAGGATCCTGTCCCACCTGGGAGACAGCAGAGGCTGGGGAAGCCGGAACTGATGGTTCCAGTCTTGGGGAGCCTGCCTGGGGCCTCAGTTTCCTCATCTGTGAAATGGGGGCAACACTGCAAGGAGTGGAAACTCTGATGGGTGCTGAAGTGACAGCCTGAGCTTGTAGCAATGTGAGTATTAGGACCTGCTCACCTCCCTGTCCTCATCCCCCTGTGTTCTGTCAACCCGCTTGCCAGCCTCTGGGGACATTGTCCTGGTTCCCAACTCAAGCCCTTTGTCCTTCCCTTCCCCCTGCCTGGCCTACTTCCCCCTGATGGTACTGTGTCTGGGAAGCTTTCATCCTGAAATGTCACCTCCTCCAGGGAGCCCTCCCTGATCTCCCCTGTCTCCCTGAGAACCACCCCTTCCTGGGAATTCTCCAGTTTATCATTTTTACCTCTCTTATATAAATTGCCTTGTTTATATCCCGGGGCTCAGTTTCCTCATCTGTGAAATGGGGGTGACAACAGCAGCCCCCTCAGAGTTCTGGGCCCTGACAGTGGTGGCCCTGGAGGCCAGCGTGAGTCAAGACCTTCTTCTACAGGCCAAGGAGTGGACTTGGGGGATGCTAAGCAAAGCTCAGAGTCAGAGCAGGGCAGGTGACAGCAAGCCTCGGGCGACCGGTCAGCCAGAAGAGGTGAGAGAAGACGTAGACCTGGGAACTCTGGTCAACCAGTTATGTCCCATTTCACAGATGGGAAAACTGGAGCCCAGAGAGGTACACTCACTTACTGAGGGCACACAGCCCTCTAGTGGGGGACTTGTAGTTTGCACCCACTATCGGCAGAGTCCTTGTACACAGGGTGGGGGAGGCGTTGGCCAGGAGAGGCGGGGGTGGGGGGGGAGGGACTGGTGGATGGCAAGGATAACATGCAGTTTTGACTTGGCTGTGTTAGAGGGGACGGTGGTTCAGGACGGAATGTTGGTAAGAAGTAAAGTAGAGAGAGAAGGAAGGAAAGGAGGGAAGAAGAGGAGAGCAGTTAGTCAGGACTATTTCAGTTGCAAGTGAAAATCCAAAGCCAAACTGGCTTAAGGAAAAAAAAATAATAATGTATTTGTTCATGTAACTGAAAAGTGGCTACGGTATGTTGGCTTCAGGCACAGTAGGATCCAGGGGCTCAGAATACAAAATAATCTCCACCTCTCAACTAAACTTTCCTCTAGAGAGCTTCACTCTCAGGCAGCCATTTCCCTTGGGGATAAAGTGACCTCAGCAGTCCCTGGCTTATATTTTATCTGCCCGGAAACTCAAAAGAAAAATGAGAAAGACTCTTCACTAATAAATAGCTCTAGTAAAAAATCCCAGGCCTCCCTCTCATTGGACAGATTGGGGTCACATGTCCATTAGGAACCAGTCACAGTGGTCAGAAAGGGCAGAGTATCCAGGGGCCAGGAATGGGTCACGTGACCACTTCTGCTGATGGGGGTGGGGCCGGCCCCACCAGACCTGAGTGGACAAAGAATAATGGAAGAGAAAGTGACAATTCCTTCAACAAACATTTATTGAGCACCTGCTGTGTGCCTGGCCCTGTTTTAGGCACTGGGGATATAGCAATGAACAAGATAGAAAAACCCCTGCCCTTGTGGCTGTCATGGGGCTCACACCCGAAGTAAACTCATGAATTAAAATCTTAGAAGGTGGCTGGGCTCAGTGGCTCATGCCTGTAATCCCAGCTACTCAGGAGGCTGAGGCCATGAGTTCAAGACCAGCCTGGGCAATATAGCGAGACCCCATCTCTACAAAAAAGAGGAAAAACTACCCAGGCGTGGTGGTGCATGCCTGTAGCCCCAGCTACTCCGGGGGATCACTTGAACCCAGGAGTTCAAGGTGAGCTATGGCTGCACCATTTGCACTCCAGCCTGGGCAACAGAGCAAGAGCCTGTCTCTAAAATAAAAAAAGAAAGAAAGAAAAAAAAGAAAGAAAAAAGTGGAAGCCACAGAGGGTTCTGGGGAGAGGAAGGACTGGACCTGACCTGACTCAGGTGCTCACAGGATCTCGTCTCCCTGCGGTTAGGTTTGTTGTCTTTTCCCACAACTCAAAAAAAAAAAAAATTATAGGGAGAGGCACAGGCGGGATAAGAGGCTGGGAGGACACCCCTCCCCCCCCTCCCCCCGGCCCAGCCACCAAGAGTTCCCTTTCCCAGGAGGCAAGGGGCCCCCACCCCACCTGGACACACGTGGCAGGGCTGCCGGGAGTGTTTGTGTTTCGTCCTCTCCAGATTAGTGGCCGGGGTGGCGGGGATGGCCAGGAGGAAAGCTCGGTCACCAAGAGGCAAGGGAGGCAGGGAAGGCAGGGGGAGGCTTCAGAGACAGGGGCTGTCCCCACTGAGGAGGCACAGGGGTCGGTCAGGCTTTGCTGTCACCTTGCTCTGTTTGGGTGACAAGGCGCCTGCCCGAGCCTAGAGCTGAAGGCAAGCTGGGGGCGCCTGGGTTTGATAAGAGCCGTGATCAGAACAACGATAAGGACCCTGGAGGTTGTATTTCAGCCCTGCAAGGGTTGAGCCACATCCTGTTTGGGAAGGCTCTTATGGTCATAGTTTTCACTCCTCCAGCCTTGCCCTGGCCCTAGTGGAACAAGTACGGGCAGGGAAGCTCTAGCCGAGTACCTACTTTACTAGAAACAGAAGTCACCCCCTTTAAATTTTCCTAAGAATAGGATATACAAGTGCAAAAACAAAAATTAGAAGAACTTATACCCTATCTCATAATCATGCCCAAAAAAGTAACTGTAAACAGATTATAAGCCTCAATGTATAACCTAAAACTATAATGTTTTTTTTAGAGATGGGGTCTTGCTATGTTGCCCAGGCTGACCTGAAACTCCTGGACTTAAGCATCCTCCCGCCTTGGCCTCCCAAGTAGCTGGGACTATAGGTGCACACCACTTCGCCCAATGTTTTAAAACTATAAAACTTCTAGGAGAAAACATAAGAAAAAAAAAATTGGGGGGACCTTGGGTTAGGCCAAGATCGCTTAAATATGTCAGCAAAATCCTGATCCATAAAAGAAAAAAAAATTGACGCATCGGACTTCATCAAAATGAAAACTTTTGGTCTTCAAAAGACATAAAGAAAATGAAAAGACGAGCCACACAGTAGGGGGAAATATTTTCAAATCAGACGTCTGGAAGAACTTGTATCCAGAGTATATAAAGAACTCTCAGAATAAGATCTCTTTGTATAAGACTATATCCAGAAATCAACAATAAGAAGGCAAAAAAAAAAAAAATCCCAGTTTAAATATAGGCAAAAGATTCGAACAGATGCTTCACCAAAGAGGATATTTGGGTAGCAAATAAGCATATGAAAAGATGCTCAGCATCATTAGACGTTGCAAAAATGCAAATTAAAACTACAAGGCGATGTCACTTGACATTAGAGGAACCAAGATTAAAAGCCTGACAGTATCTCATGTTAGGGAGGTTGTGAGAGGAACTGGAACCTTCGGCCGCTCCTGGTGGGAATGGAAAATGGTATGGCCGCGTTGGAAAACAATCTGGCAGTTTCTTAAAAAGTTAAACATACGTGTACTATGTGATCCAGAGACGAAAGCATATGTTCACGCAAAAACGTGTCCCCGAATGTCGGTAGCAGCATCATTCGCAGTCACCGGAAGGTGGAAACAGCCCCAGGAAAGAAAAGAACTTTCATCTGAGGAATGTGAGCCCTTTCAAATTATCAGGTCCAGAGAGGCATTAAAATGAGATAGCTGTCTCGTCCTCCTTCCCCCTTTTGAGCTATGGATTCATCTCTTAAAACTGCTTGCTGGGCCGGTGGGTCGCAGTGGCTCACGCCACCAGCACTTGGGAAAGCTGAGGTGGGAGGATCGCTTGAAGCCTGGAGTTTGAGATCAGCCTGGGCAACATAGCAAGACCCCATCTCTACAACAAATAGAAAAATTAGCCAGGCATGGTGGCATGTGCCTGTAGTCCCAGCTACTCGGGAGGCTGAGGCAGGAGGATCGCTTGAGCCCAGGAGTTCGAGGCTGCAGTGAGCTGTGATGACACCACTGCACTCGGCCTAATCAACAAAACGAGACTCTGTCTCTAACAACAACAACAAAAGAACTATTTGCTATTGCCCAAAATAGCTATGAATTAACCTAATAATGCCACACTGGACACTATAACCCACACCCTATAGTTTAACAGTGTATAGCCAATCTCTAATCAGTGTAATTTCTGTAAACAAATGAGATTCCTGACAAACAACTTTGTGTCAGCCCCCTCTCTGTCCTCTCCTCGTCTTTTTTTTCCCCTTTAAAAACCTTGTAACTAAGGCCAAACAGAGTTCACATCCAAGGTCCCTTGGGTCTGAGTCTTCAGGCAGCTGTCCTCACTTTGGCTCAAGTAAACTATTTTTTTTTTTTTTTTTTTTTGAGACAGAGTCTCACTCTATTACCCTTGGATAGAGTGCAGGGGCGTCAGCCTAGCTCACAGCAACCTCAAACTCCTGGGCTCAAACAATCCTCCTGCCTCAGCCTGCCGAGTAGCTGGGACTACAGGTGCACGCCACCACGCCCGGCTAATTTTTCTATTTTTAGTAGAGACGGGGTCTCACTCTTGCTCAGGCTGGTCTCGAACTCCTGAGCTCAAGCTATCCTCTGGCCTCGGCCTCCCAGGGTGCTGGGATTACAGGTGTGAACTCTTTAAGTCATATTTTGTCCTTCAGCCTCTTCCTTCGCGGTGGAGAAACCCCAGTGTCCACCAGCACGTGAATGGATAGACGACCGTGGCCCCTTCACACGGTGACATAAAAAGGAACTCACTATGGATAACCACAGCGACACAGATAAACTTCAAGAACATCGTGCTCGATGAAAGAAGCCAGACACAACATATTACGTACTGTATGATATGATTCCATGTATGCGAAATTTCCAGAAAAGGCAAAGCTATAGAGACAGAAAGCAGACCGTGGTGGCCTGGGGGTGGGGACGGGAGCGAGGACGGATTGAAGATGAGGGACCTTTCAGGGTGACTGAAGTAGTTCTCAAACACTGGATTATAGTAATAGTGTCACAACTTGGTACTTTTACTAGTTTCATCTAGCTGTAGGCTTCTAATGGGCGAATTATACGCTACGTAAATTATGTCTCAATAAAGCTATAAAAACGTTGCCCCAACAATCGGAAGATGGGATTGTCACCATCCAATGGATCGAATCAACAGGTACCTACTGTGCCAGACCGCGTTGTGAGCCCTGCAGACACGGCAGAGAATGAAACGGACACCACTCATGGCGCTGACGTTCTCATGGGGAGACAGGCATGAAACAAGTTCAAGAACAAAAACCGTACATGGTATGGCTCACCCCTGTAATTCCAGCACTTTGGGAGGCTTAGGTGAGAGGATCAGTTGAGGCCAGGAGTTTGAGATCAGCCTGGGCAACATAGCGAGACTCCGTCTCTACAAAAAATAAAAATAAAAAAATTAGTTGGGCATGGTGGTGCACACCTGCAGTCCCAGCTACTCGGGAGGCTGAGGCAGGAGGATCCCTTGAGCCCAGGAGTTGGAGGCTGCAGTGAGCTCATAAGACAGCACTGCACTCCAGCCTGGGCAACAGAGTGAGACCCTGTCTCTAAAACAATAAATAAATAAAACCAAAATAAGAATAAAAATCTATAACATGTTGGTTAGTGATAAGTGTTAAGAAAAATAAAGTAGGCGAGCAAATTCAAGTGGGGGGGGTCAGGGAAGGCTCTCTAGGTAGGTAACATGCAACTAAAGACTTGGAGGAGGTGAGAGGGATCTACATGTGATGGAAACATATGAGGAAACAGCATATGCAAAGGCCCTGGGGTAGGAATGTACTGAAACCAGCAGGGGCTGAAGGGAATGAGCCTGGAGGAGAGAGGGAGGAGGTAATGGAGCAGATGGTGCAGGGCTTTGTGGGCCACAGGGAGGACGTTGGCTTTTGCACTGAGTGAAGTGGGAGCTATGGAGGGTTCTTGAGCAGAGGGGGTGGGCAAAGGCAGGAGCTGGGAGACCAGGGCAGAGGCGACTGCACTGGACCAAGTGGGAGAGGACGGGGCTGGAGCAGCAGGGCCCGTGGAGGAGGTTAAAAGTGGGTGGACTCTGGTCGGATTTTGCAAGCAGAGCCCTCAGGATTTGTTGATGCAATAGAGAGAGAGAGAGAGAGGGACAGAGACAGAGAGACGTGGATGGCGCCAAGTATTTTGACTTGGGCGTCTGGGTTCAGGGAGTCAGAGGGAGTTGCCCTGGTGGCGCATGGGTCCACAGTCACCCTCATCCGCTGCTGAGGCGGGTCCCCAGTCTGGGGCCGCTCGGCGCCAGGCGCCTTCTCCCACTGCCTCCTAATGCCCCGCTTCCCAGTCCCCCCTGCCCCAGGCCCCTTTGTCCCTTTTCTCGTCTCATTTCCAGAACTTCTCCTCCCTGGGGGATCCAGCCCATGTGCTTCTGATTCCTTTGTCCTGAACTCATGTGGCCCGAGCAGCCCCCGAAGCCTTATGTGGGAGAGTCTGGAGGCTGGGGGTGCAGGGGGGCGCTTTCCTCCCGGGGGGGGCGGAGCCACGTCCGGCAGTCCAGTGGCATCTCCAGGGCCCCCGGTGGCAGGGAGGGCAGATCCTCCCAGGCCAGGCCAGGCCGGCCGCTGCTGACACAGGCTGTCGCTGGGCAGCATCCAGGGTCCCGATTCCCACGCATTTCCTCCTCCAAGCCCTGACCTGTGGATTTGGCCTCCCCTGCCCTCTTCCTCTCCACTCGGCTCTGCTGCTCCTCTGGGCCTCCTGGAGGTGACCACAGAGTGACCGGCTCGCCTCTTTGTGGGACGGGCAGCTCCAAATAGCCCTGGCAGGGCTTGTGTGTGGCCACAACCTCGGGCAGGCATCCAACCCTCCCTGGTGCCCCTCCTCTCATCCTCTGGCATCTGGGCTCCCTCCTCCTGCCCACCCCCTGGACAGCTTGTGTCACCCCCCTGCACCATCCCTCTATCTCAAAGCCCTTTGGGGAGTCTCTTAATTCACTTGCTTTCTACCGGCCAGACGCTGCTGTAGCCACCAAGGAAACAGAGTGACCCGCACTTAGAAGCGAACCTCGCAGACGCCGTACTGGGCATCAATTAGTCAGCCCTGACCCCTGACCTCTCTGCTGTGCCACCTCTCGTGGGAGTGACGGATGAGGTTCCAGCCTTCCAGAATCCTCGATCCAGAGGAGAAAGAGAGAGAGACAGAGAGACAGGAAACAGCAAATGAGCAAGAACATGCCATTCAGTGACAAGGGCAGTGAAGACGAAAAAAGATGGTGGCTGGGTGGGGAAGGGGGCCCATGTCGGGGATCCCCAAACCATCCCTAGAGTCAATGATTTGCTAAGACCCACAAAACTCAGAAAAGTAGTTGTGCTCCCAGTTATGGTTTCAGCTACTTGGGAGGCTGAGACGGGAGGGTCGCTTGAGCCCAGGAGTTCAAATCCAGCCTGGACAACATAGCAAGACCCCAACTCTTTAAAAAAAAATTAGCAAAGGAAAAAGGTGATTTGGGCAGAGTCAGGGAGACACCAGGTGAGAGCTTCCAGGTATCCTCTCCCGGTGAAGTCACGTGGGTGGCGCTTCATTCCCCCAGCAACAATGTGTAACAACACGCATGGTGTGCACCAACCAGGGAAGCTCACCTGAGCCTTGGTGTCCAGGGTTTTGTTGGAGGTCAGGCCCATAGGCACAGAACTCCCACGTGACTGGCCTTAGCTGCTCGGTCTCCAGTCCCTCCAGAGATCAAGCTGACACCACGTGGTCCACAGCTCTGCCATAAATCACATTGTGAGCAGGGACTATCTGGCGTGGCCCAGGGCCCCAGGTATATGGACGCTCTTATCAGACAAGCCACTGCAGGGGCCTAAAGGTTACCTCCCAGGAGCAGGGCAAGGGGCTGTCTTAAAGACAAGCCTTTCTTTGGAGTGTGCAGGGTTGGAGGACTTCAAGCCCACTGAGTTAACACTTTACTACACAAGCCTAATTTTTTTTTTTTTTTTTTGAGACACAGTCTAGCTCTGTCACCCAGGCTGGAGTTCAGTAGTGTAATTATAGCTCACTGCAGCCTCGAACTCCTGGGCTTAAGCGATCCTCCTGCCTCAGCTTCCCAAGTAGCTGGGACTACAGGTGTGTGTCACCACGCCTGGCTAATTTTTTTTTTTTTTTTTTTTTTTTTTTTGAGACAGAGTCTCACTCTGTTGCCCAGGCTAGAGTGAGTGCCGTGGCGTCAGCCTCGCTCACAGCAACCTCAAACTCCTGGGCTCAAGCGATCCTCCTGTCTCAGCCTCCCGAGTAGCTGGGACTACAGGCATGCGCCACCATGCCCGGCTAATTTTTTCTATATATATTTTTAGCTGTCCATATAATTTCTTTCTATTTTTTTAGTAGAGGTGGGGTCTCGCTCTTGCTCAGGCTGGTCTTGAACTCCTGAGCTCAAACGATCCGCCCACCTCGGCCTCCCAGAGTGCTAGGATTACAGGCGTGAGCCACCTCGCCCGGCCTAATTTTTAAATTTTTTGTTGAGATGGGGTCTCACCATGTTACCCAGACTGGTTTCAAACTCCTGGGCTCAAGTGATCCTTCCCCCTTGGCCCCCCAAAGTGCTGGGGTTACAGGCATGACTCACCATGCTTGGCCTCACAGGGCTAAATTTTATGGTGCACTAAGAATGCATCTTTAAGGAGTCAATGTTAGAGCGAATATCATGGGTGTTGATCTGAAGTAGAACCAGAGTGAGGCAAATGAAGTGCAAAGATTGAATTTTTCGGCCAAGCATGGTGGCTCACGCCTGTAATCCCAGCGCTCTGGGAGGCCAAGACAGGAGGATCTCTTGAGCCCAGGAGTTTGAGACCAGCCTGGGCAACATAGCAAGACACTCCCATCTCAAAAAAATTAATTAATTAAATAAATAAAACTGTGCTATTTTATTCATCATGGCTTTTTTGGTATTAATCCTGAGTTTTTAAAAATATCACATAAAAATAATATTTATCCTGACTATCAAGTTCTTTGGCGCCCCCTGAAATTTTGCTTCCGAAGCGAGTGCTGACCTTGTGTCACCTAGTTCCAGCCCTGGGGTTTATGGTATGAGGCCATCAGCATGCACAGGAGAGGGCTCGGGGGGCGGCGGGGGGGACCCACAGCCTCTGCTGCCGCATCTGAGTCAGGACAGGCTAAGCTCTGCTGCAGTAACAAGCAAACCCCAAATCTGAGGGGCTTAAAGCATCAGAGATTTCACTTTTTGCACAACCACCGTCTGGCACGTTCCTGCTTGCCACGGCAGAAGGAAAAGAAAATATAGCGTGATTCTCACCGGCTCCGAAAGCTTCTGCTCAGAAGTGACATGTGTCAAACCTGCTCACATTTCACTAGTCAGAGCAAGTCACATGGCCACACAAGTGGGCGGGGCAATGCCTGCTTCCCTTGTTCCTGGAAGGAGAAAGAGCTAGAATATTGGTGAACAGCCCCCGTGACCACAGCAGTATCCCCTGGAGAGGTCAAGGGTATAATTGGTATTGACTCCTTGGAGAGACTGGTCACCCTTGACCCGCAGGCTGGGGAGTCCTGTCTCAGTCTGTCTTCACCCTCCAGACCTGGATTTTTTTTTTTTTTAATTCTGGCAAAATACACATAACATAAAATTCACCATCTTAACCATTTTAAGTGGACAGTTCAGTGGCATTAACTACGTTCACATTGTAGTTCTAGCAACACCACCATCCATCTCCGGAACTTTTTCATCTTGCAAAACTGAAACGCCACCCACAAAACAACTCCCCATCCCCCCGCCCACGCCCCCCGGCAGCCACCCCTCTACTTTCTGTTTCTGCGAATTTGACTAATTTAGTTACTTCATGTAAGTGGAATCACACAGTGTTTGTCCTTTTGTGGCTGACGTATTTCACTTAGTGTCATGCCCTCAAGGTCTCCCCCTTTTAAAGGCTGAATAATATTCCATCGTGCGTATACACCGCATTTGTGTACCCGTTCACCCGTCCATGGAAACCAGCTGCTTCCAACTTTCCGCCATTGTGAATAATGCTGCTATGAACATGGCTGCACAAATATCTCTTTGAACCTTGTTTCCAATTCTTTTGGGTATATGCCCAGAAGTAAAATGGCTCAATCATATGGTAATTCTCTCTCTATATATATATATATATATTTTTGAGGAACCTCTGTTTTCCGTAGTGGCTGTGCCATTTTTCATTCCCACCAACGGTGCACAAGGGTTCCAACGTTCTTCCTTGCCAGTACTTATCATTTTCTGGTTTGGGGAGAGTAGCCATCCTAATGGGTGTGAGGTTATATCTCATTGTGATTTTGATTTGCATTTCCCTGATGATTAGCAATGTAGAGTAGCTTTTCAAGTGCTATTGGCCTTTTGTCTGTGACCCGGTATATTGATGATTCTTTTTCAGAGGAAGGAAGCTCAGGGCGTGGGTGCCAATCTTCTTACCCATGCCTGGGTCGCCTGGCCTCGTGGGTGGCAGGCAGACAACCGCGTCCCCAGGGATGCCTGCAAGTGGGGGCCAGGGGCTGTCGTGGAGGCAGAATATCCACCAGGGGATTGCCAGATTGCCATTGCACTTTGTCACTAAGACCCAAGGGCCACACAAAGCCACGGGGACACCCCTGCTCCTACGTCTGGGGCCCCGACAGGAAATACTCTCAGAAAAATGCCTCCTCCTACCACTCAGAAAAATTGATGCCGTCTGCCCAGAGGGGCCCTTCTCCCCCACAACTCACGGTGGCACCACTCAGAGGACAATTTTGGCTAAGGCAACGTCACGCCCGCTGCGTGGAGTTGATCTGAGGCTCACGCACCTCATTCATCCCTCCCCACCTCCAGTACTTGGAGCATCTCCACGGACCACAGATTTTTCCTTCAATCAACATTGCTTTTCCTTTTTTAAAAATTGTTAAATGGATGTATTTGGTAAAGAAGTTTTATGCCTCCACCACAAAAGGAAACCTAGGCCATTTCCATAAGTAGAAAGTGACAGGAAAAGGACCTATATTCGTAAGGGTTGGGGTGGGGCGGTATTAAATTCGGTTCATGCTGTTGCCTGTTGGAGGCTTGGAGCTGGGAGTAGGGTGAGGAGGAGGAGGGACCCGGGTGCAAAATGTAAGGGTCGCTCAGTCCCAGGGCTGAGCCCGGACTCTCAGCACCCGGCCAGCTACAGCCTCACCCTCCATTCCAGCCTGGATCAACGAGACTGCTCTCTCTGTTATAAAGAGAGACAAAAAGGAAAAGAAATGAAGAGAAAACCGAAAGAGAAAACTGAGGTCTTTAAAGGTGTCCAAGATATAGCCGTAATAAGCTCAGCCTTTGACATTCATTTATTCAACCATTATTGAGCACCGGCTGTGTACCAGGCACTGCTGAGGACTCAGGGGATACAGCCAAGACTGGGGCTGCCGCGAGTTGGAGGGAAAAGTGTACAGTGAACAATAGGTACAAGTGCGGAGGTTGCACACTGACTTGGAAGGAGGTCGGTGCTTTGGGGAAAAGGAAGAGTGGAGATAGTTGCAAGTTTAAAGGGGGAGGGAAGTCACAATGGCCTCAGTGAGGAGGTGATGTTTGAACAAAGACCTGAAAGAGGCGGGGAGGGGGGAATGTGTGGATGTCTGGGAGGAAAAGAGCAGTATAGTCAGAGGGAACAGCCTGTGCAAAGGCCCTGAGGTGCAAATGTGCCTGCGGTGACGGAGGAAGAGGAGGAGGAAGCCAGTGTGGCTGGAAGGAGTGAGTGACAAGGAGAGAGCGGGAGGAAGCGAGGGCGGAGAGGTGACAGGACAGATTGTACAGGGCTTTGTGGGCTGCGGAGAGCACTTGGGTTTTTGCTGTGAGTGAGATGGGAGTCATGGAGGGTTCTTGAGCAGAGGAGGGGCGTGTCCTGACTCAGGTGTTCACAGGTGCCCCCTAGAGGGGGAACCAGGGTGAAGGCAACCGAGCCGGTCCAGGCGAACAATGAAGGAGTCTAGACCCAGGAACTTACCCAGAGCTCACACTCCCACCCCAATGTAGCAGAGAACACAGGTAGCCCCCTCTCTGCCCCATCTGCATGACCCTGAGCAGTCCCTCCCTACTCTGGCTTCAGTTTCCCCCGCCTGTGAAATGACACAGCTTCCTGTCCCATGATTCTAAGCATCCGACCCAGGGCTTGGAGCAGGTGCGGGCGGGTCCACTGAGGGGTAAAGAGACAGCTGCCATGGAGGGTCCCGGCCCCTGGGTGCTTCACAGGGGCCATCGTGGATTAGCAGGACAGGAGAGGACACGCTCAGGGCATGAACAGGGCCAAGCGTCAGCAGTGACCACCTGGGGACACAGGGGCAGTTAGCAGAAGCCAGACCCGCCTTGGGGACCAGGAGAGCTGGGTGTGAGTCCCCCACCAACCCCCGGAGCCACCCATCCACCTCCCTCTGTCTCTGTGTCTTCCTTCAACAATGACACATAGACAGGGTGCAGAACCAGAAGACAGCTGCCTGTGGGTGAGAATGTTCTAGTGGTGAGACTTCTTGCCTTGGTAGGTGCTGAATATTTAGAATTCCTGCACACAGTCTCACCCCACTGTCCCTCTGGTCTTATCTGCGATTCAGGCTCCTGGCTCTTGCATGTCATCAGGAATGCCCTAGCCCCAGGGCCTTTGCACGGCTTTTCCTCTGCCTGGAACACCCTTCCCCAGAGATTCTCATGGCTCCTCCCTCACTCCTTCAAGTCTTTCCTCAAATGTCACCTCTTCTGCAAGTCCTTCCCTGACAGCCCTCTTTGGTTTGGAAACTCCCATCACCCCCTCCTCCTTGGCTAGCCTGCTTAATGGTCCTGTTCCTAACGTTTTCCATAATGTTCCTATTTATCACGTTCCTAGTCCCTCTTCCACTGGAATCTCAGCCCCGAGGGACAGAGGTTTTGGTCTGGCATGTTCACACCTGCACCCTCCAGTGCCTAGAACAGCATCTGGTGTGCGGTGTTCGTTGAGTGAATGCGAGACTGTCAAATCTGTAAAAGAGGCCAGGTGCAGTGGCTCACGCCTGTAATCCTAGCACTCTGGGAGGCTGAGGAGGGAGGATCACTTGAGGTCAGGAGTACGAGACCAGCCTGAGCAACAGCAAGATCCTGTCTCTACTAAAAATAGGAAAAAAAAAAATTAGCCAGGCAACTAAAACTAGAATAAAGTAGCCGGGCATGGTGGCGCACCTGTAGGTTCAGCTACTGGGGAGACTGAGGCAGGAGGATTGCTTGAGCCCAGGAGTTTGAGGTTGCTGTGAGCTAGGCTGATGCCACTGCACTCTAGCCTGGGCAACAGAGCGAGACACCGTCTCACAAATAAATAAATAAAAATATATTTCTAAAAAATCTGTAAAAGGAAGAGAGAAATACCTACCTCATCTCAGGGCTGTGAAAACATTAACGGAAGGATAATCTGTGAGTCACGCAGGAGCGATTGGAACAGGCGAGATGCCCAGGGTGGGGTTGGGGACACCGCCTTGACCCATTCAGTTTTTTTTTTCTTTTACTGAGGTGAGATCCACCTAAAATAAAATGACCCCTTTTAAAGTGAATAATTCTTCCATGAAGTGGGAAGTGTGTAAAAAAAATAATAAAAATAAAGCGAATAATTCAGTAGCATTTAGTACATTCCCAGTGTTGTGCAACCAACATCTCTATCTGGTTCTAGTAATATTTTTATCACCCCAAAAGGAAACCCCAGCCCCATCAGCAGTCTCGCCCCACTCCCCTCCCCCAGCCCCTGGCAACCAGTAATCTGCTTTCTGTCTCTATGAATTTGCCTATTCTGGACATTTCGTAGAAATGGAATCAGACAGTATGTGACCTTCTGTGTCTGGTTTCTTTCACTCAACATCATGTTTGTGAAGCGCGTTGTAGCTCGGACCAGAACTTCATTCCTTTTTATGGATGAATTAAAAAGTTGCTTTTTATGGCAATTGTGAATTGCGCCTGCTGCGAACATGGGTATACAAATATCTGTTTCAGTCCCTGCTTTCGGTTCTCAAGGGTGTGTGTACCTAGGAGTAGAATGACGGGTCTCAGGATAACGCCACAGTGAACTTTTTGAAAAACCTCTAAACTGCACCTGTCAAAGAGAGACCCCCCCCCCCAGCCAATGAGCCGGGTGCTCTGGGGGGAGTGGGTGAGTTTATTCTTACCAATGTCCCTGGCTCTTGGAACACATCACTTCTTTCTGGCACTGGCTGTGCGTGACCGTATTTCCAAGGACCCAGAAAACCCATGACAGAGGAGGCCCCTATGGGGAAACTGAGGCTTGGGGAGAGGTGGACCCGGGCACCCAGCCTAAACCCCTTTCCTTCCCTGCAAGTCTGACCGCAGTGCTCCCACCCCCCGCCCGCAGAGAAGCCGGAGCCCACCCTTAACCGAGCATTAGCACACCCAGCCTGCTGTACCCAGAAGCCTTTGCAAAATGGGGAAGAAACTGAGAGCTGCAAGAAAGTGACAGAAATGCCACCAAGTGTCACACAGTGTTCCCAGCTCAGGACTGCAGAGCTTCCTGTGGGTGGCTGCCAGTTCCCCACCCCCACTGCCATCCCCCCAGCTGTTCCCCTTCCCCAGCTGGCCTCCCCACCCTGCTCCTTCTAATTTGCTTTCCTTTGCTTCCTCTAAATGCTTCTCCTTGAAACCTTTAAACATTTTTAAATTATTTAATTTTTTTATGGAGCCTCAGGTTAATAGAATCAATGAAATACAAATAGAATCCATAGAATAGAATGAAATAGAATCAATGAAACAGTGTAATTCTTGGGACCATCGGTTTATTTCACTGATTTTTTTTTTTTTTTTAATGACAGCAGAGGCTAATTCTGCCACCAATAGACAGATCCCATCCTGTGAAGAAGGGGCCAGGTGACAACCCACGCAAACTTATGAATGTACCAAAATTATCACCTTCTTTTTTAGAGACAGGGTCTGGCCCTGTCACCCAGGCTGGAGTGCAGTGGTGTCATCATAGCTCACTGCAGCCTCAGACTCCTGGGCTCAAATGATCCTCCTGCCTCAGCCTCTCAAGTTAACTTGGACTACAGGTGAACGCCACCACGCCTGGCTAATTTTTAAAATTTTTTTGTAGAGCTGGGATCTCACTGGGTGTTGCTGAGGCAGGTCTCTAACTCCTGGCCTCTAGTGATCCTCCTACCTCAGCCTCCCAAAGTGCTGGGATTTGAGCCACCCTCGCCTGGATGTTTTATCAAATTTTTTTTTTTTTTTTTTTTTTTTTTTTGTTGAGACAGAGTCTCACTTTGTTGCCCAGGCTAGAGTGAGTGCCGTGGCGTCAGCCTAGCTCACAGCAACCTCAAACTCCTGGGCTCAAGCGATCCTCCTGCCTCAGCCTCCCGAGTAGCTGGGACTACAGGCATGCGCCACTATGCCCAGCTAATTTTTCTATATATATATTTTTAGTTGTCCATATAATTTCTTTCTATTTTTAGTAGAGACGAGGTCTCGCTCTTGCTCAGGCTGGTCTCGAACTCCTGACCTTGAGCGATCCACCCGCCTCGGCCTCCCAGAGTGCTAGGATTACAGGCGTGAGCCACCGCGCCCGGCCGATATCGAATTTTTTAAAAAAGTTTTCATCTATACGTTTGTATGCTGAAATCAAATCTCGTTTCTTTTATTTGTGCCTGAGCTTTTTGGCGAACATGGAGCTTTGGGCTTTTTTTTTTTTTTTCAAGGTGCTACTATGAAACTGTTACACTGAAAATGAAGATTTATTTTTCCCACTTCCTTCAATATTTTTAAATTAAGAAAAGAATGTGTTATGGGGATGCAGCCATCTCATGGCATGGCCTGAAGTTCCTTTTCAAGGCTGTATAATAGTCCAACCCGTCATGCATTTACTGCTGAGGAAGCCTTGGGGTTTTATTCATGTCTCCATGACCATCGTGTTAGTGTGCTACCTTCCTTAAGGGATCAATGATGTTACCTTTTAAACAACTTGCCTCTTGGATCCTCTTAGCACCCCAAATCTTAGCGATGGCTGGGAGGGGACAAGACTGGGGGAAACTTTAGGGTCCAGCTGCCTGTGAAATCCCCCTCCGATCCGGCCACCCCCTGCCGGGCTGTCCCTCAGCTGCTTATATAGTGTCTATTTATAGCCCCACCCCCTCCCCACGTCACCAGCCCCCAGCCCGCCCAGTGAGCTCAGCGCTTGCCTGTGGGGAAGGGGAAGTGGGTTGCTAGGTGCTAAGAGTTTGTTTGGGGTTCAGGGTGCCCCTGCAGCTTCCGGAAGGGCTTCATTTCCTAGAAGCTGAGAACATCGAGGTGGCAACTCAAGCCCACTTTTCTCACCGTAGTGGGTCGCAGGGTGAAGGAAGAGGAAGGAACCAGGTGCCCGGACCCCTCCTCCTCCTCGGCCCCTGGAGCCAGCACAGGGCCCGGCTGCCTGGTCCTTTGAGGCATCGCAGCTTCCTGGCTTTCTTCTCTCCTTGTATTTGGGGTCCTCCTCCGTACCCCCATTCTGCTCCGGAGACCCCTGCAGCCCCAGCCCGAGGAGGCTGAGAGCCCTGGGTGGTCTTGGGGCAGGCTGGGGACACACAGGGAGAAAACGCCCTGTTTTCTCCCCTCTGCCCCATCCACTCTGCTCCAGGGCCGAGGCCCCAAATAGCTTGACTGCTATATTTAGGATCTTGCTTAGCAGATCCAGGGAGCTATAAATATGGCCTAGCTCGGTGCAGCCTCCAAACTCCCAGGCTGGGCTGGGATGAGTTTAGAGCGAGGGGTTAGCAGGATGCCAGCTGGGCTGGGTGGGGTCTTGTGCAAGAGGTCCCCAGCCAGGTGGGCTGGGGGGAACCCAGGTGTCCAGCCTGCAAGAAGAGACAAAAGCACATTGTGGGCCCTGCCCCGGCTGGAGGGTCAGGGCTGGCCTGTGGCCTCCCACCCTCTTCCCCGTTCTGTGGGGCTTCCTGGCTTAGGGACAGCTGTCTGGTCGCACAATAGCTGTGCCGCCCTCCTGGAGCCAGCTGCCGGGCTCATCCGCGCGGGGGCTGCCCGGCCCCTTCCTCTGCCATTGTCTCCCAGCCGGGGGGCATCCTGTTATCCCTCCACCTCCACCCGGGGACCCCATCTGACCCCCTGCCTCAGCCCAGGCTTGTGCGGGTGCTGGGCACGAGCTGATGGCACAAGAAGCCAGTGGGGGATGCAGGGGCAGGACATCGGGGTCCCAGGTCCCCTGGTCTCTCTCCCGACCCTAGAGGGCAGCGAAGAGAAGATCCCCCAGCTCTGAGATCATCGTTCTTGTTGACTGAGCGTCCACTCCCAGCCACACCCCGCAATGCCTTCACTCCCTCACGATCCCCATGGGCGCCTGGAGAGCTGCCGACCGTTTCACAGATGGGGAAACTGAGGCCCGGAGATGCTACTCCCCTCCCCCATCACCTGCCTGAGACCACACAGCCCAAAAGAGGAGAGGCAGGGTTTGCCCAGGACATCTGATAAAGGATGGGGAGAGGAGGGGCTCTGTGACTCCACGGAAGTCATTTCACTGCCCTGTGCCTCAGTTTCCCCAGCTATCAATTGGAAATCACAGCCCCTGCCCGCTGGAGCTATTGGGAGGATAAGTGAGTTCAATCCCCAGGAAGTGCTTAAGAAGAGGGCTAGGTACACAGTAGGCACTAGATGAACTCTGTCATCCACCATTGTGATTTTGCTATTGTTGCAGCTGTAGTAATAATAATACATTATATTAATATAATATAATTAATAAGACCATTGGTATCATTGGCTGAATAATCCCTGGTTCAGCCACTTCCCAGCTGGGAAACCTCAAGCCAGTGGCCCTATGTCCCCCACCCCAGGTGCCAGTTCCCCATCTGACAAATGGGGACTGTGTCCCTGCCTCCTGTCCTTGCAGGACAAAAGTCACGGGGTTGTCCAGGGGCTGCCAAATAGGTCACTGGGGCTGGAAGTTCTTCAGGACAGAGGGAAGGAGGAGGAACATATGCAGATGCCCCGGCAGGGCTGGGTCGGGAGGCCTGAAGGAGGCTCCCTTCAGTGGGGAGAAGGGGCCGGATGAGGGTGTTACTAATGGACATGATTCACCACGATGAAGCCCCTACTTGGTGCAGGCTCTGTGCTGGGCTGAATACAACAAAGTCCTCAGGAGGAACCCTGAGTTTCCTTGGGCGTAAGAGCGTTTCAGGCATCCGTGGCAGCCTGTGCAAAGGCCCTGTGGTGGGACCATGCCAGGGTGTTTTCCACAAAGAAAACAGGAGCTATGTGTGGGGAGGGAGGGGGAGAGAAGAGGCAGGACAGGGAGGTGACAGGGTAGAATGTGCCTTCGAGATCACAGGGAGCATTTGCGGTTTTGCTCTGAGTGAAGTGGGAGCCTTGGAGGGTTCTTGAGCAGAAGAGGGGCGTGCGCTGACTCGGGTGTGCACAGGGGAACAGACTGTGTGGGGTGAGGGCCAGGACACCAGGTCAGGACATGATGGAGCCAGACCAGGGTGGGGCCCAATGACGGGACCATGGGGAGAAGTGACAGGATTCTGGGTCTATCTGAAGGCACTGGACTTGCTGACAGGCTAGATTTTGAGGCGGTGGCGGGTGGAGGGGCTGTCCCTCCTCATTCCTTCCCCAAGTGTGCAGCAAACATCTGGAAACATTTTCTCTCACGTTACCCTGTTCCTTCCTCTCCCTGTCCCAAGAGGCCAGAGGGTTAGGCACTTTAATCCCCATTTAACAGACAGGAAAACTGAGTCCCAGGGAGGCTACACCTCCTCCAAGGGTTTTTTCCTGGGGGATGGGAAGGCAAGAGAGTCGATGGTCACGTGGAGGGGCTGGGAACAACATGACGAACATCTGGAGGGTCTCCCACCACCCTGAGGTTCTCCAGACACCAGCTGTCTGACCTGCTGCTCCGCGGCGAGGGGGCGCTGAGCCCTGGGATTTCCATCTTTCGAGGAAAAAAGCCAAAACTCCACTCCGGACCTGGTCTGGCCCTTTCCTACCAGCCTCCCCCTGTGTCCACTCCCCTCTCCCAGACCCCTCAGGGCCCCTGGCGGGAGCCTGGAGCTGCACCGTTTCCCGTGGCAAGAAGAGGTTAATTCTGGGGGTAGGGGTGGGGGCCGTCCCCAGAACAAAGCTTTTTTTGACTTCGGTCATTGGTGACTTTTTTTTTCCGAAGCTGCAATCTCCCCGTTTCAACTGTTACGCACTTCCTACTTGCTTCAGCATTCCTCGCTTCTGCACCAGCGATCCATCCGTGTAACGAAAAAGAGACTTCATCACAGCAGCCTCCTTGAAAAACCCTTCTCGTCACCCCAAATAGTAGGGAAACCTAAAAATAAAGATGAATATAAGAAACTGTAAACCAAGACTTTGAATTCTAGCTGGATGCAGTCACCCGCTAGAAAGCTCAGGGTCACGGAGGCGTTCAAGCCACGTTAGTACCCAGTAGAGACTTTCTCCCTGGCCGTGAGGACAGGCTAGGGGGCTGGGCTGCCTCGGCTGCGCCCCTTGTTAGCTGTGCAAGTTCCCCTTTGCCTCAGTTTCCTCCTCTGTAAAATGGGAATCTTAACAGTACTATAGATGTTTTAGGAGTAAATGAGTTAAAATAGGCTTTTTTTTTTTTTTTGAGATGGAGTCTGATTCCATTGCCCTGAGTAGAGTGCCGTGGCATCAGCCTAGCTCACAGCAACCTCAAACTCCTGATCTGCCTGCCTCAGTCTCCCAAGCTGCTGGGACTACAGGTGCACGCCATTACGCTGGCTAATTTTGTCTATTTTTAGTAGAGACGGGGTCTCGCTCTTGCTCAGGCTGGTCTCGAACTTGTGAGCTCAAGCAGTCCATCCCACCTTGGCCTCCCAGAGTGCGAGGATTACAGGCATGAGCCACCACATCCAGCTAAAATAGGCTTAAAAAAAAAGAACCAGAACAACAAAGCAAGACCTTTCCTCTCCAAAAAAAAAAAAAAAAAAAAAAGAAAAGAAAAATCAGCCAGTCATGGTGGTACACACCTATAGTCCCAGCTACTCTGGAGGCTGAAGCAGGAGGATTGCTTGAGCCCAGGAGTTTGAGGCTGCTGTGAGCTATACTGATGTCACTACACTCCAGCCTGGGCAACAGAATGAGACCCTGTCTCAAAATAAACAAACAAACACTCAGGACCTGGCCTGGTGCAGATAAACTACTTTCTAAATAAGAGCATTTAAAAAAATTATTAGGTAGCTCAAGAGGCAAGACAGTCATGTGATTTATTTGGAAAGGAAACACCTCTCCCATCACATGAGTCCCTGGTGATTAACGCAGGGCCCATGAGCCCCTGAGATACGTTTCTCGAGGGGAAGTTCTGGCCCAGGAAATCCAGGAGAATAGCTTCCCTGTGCCCCAAAGTTTCTGTTCTTGGTGCCTGCCTGCCGCCAACAGAGGGGCCCTTTGCTCTCCCCCTGCTCCTATTTGTTTTGTGATTTTATTTTTATTTGTCTTTTTAGAGACAGGGTCTTGCACTGTCACCCAGGCTGGAGTGCAATGACACAATCATAGCTCACTGCAGCCTTGAACTCCTGGGCTCAGGCGATCCTCCCATCTCAGCCTCCCAAGTAGCTGGGACTGCAGGTGTGTGCCAACACGCCCGGCTAATTTTTAAATTTTATTTAGAGATGGGGTTTTGCTATGTTGCTCAGGCCAGTCTCAAACTCCTAGGCTCAAGCGATCCTCCTGCCTCAGCCTCCCAAAATTGTTGGATTAAAGATACGAGCCACCAAGCCTAGCCCCCCGCCCCTATTTGGATGCTGACCTCTCTGTGCCTCAGTTTCCCTCCTGGTCTAAGAAACAGGAGGGGAAAGAAAGTACTGTCGGCCGGGATGCTGGCATTGGAGACTCAGGCATGCCAAAGCTTTGGGCACAGGTTGAGCCCGAACACGGGAGCCCGAGGCTATTTCTGATGTGGCTGGTGTCCAACCCCACCTCCACCCCCGCTCCCGCCCAGCGCCCAGAGTCCGCTGTAAACAGAGGCCCTGGGGCAAGACTGCGCCACCTCTCTGGCTCCCCCTCCCCTCAGATGCAGCTGGCCTGTATACACACGGGCCAGAGTGTTTGTCAGACTTTCAAAGGGCGGAAAGACTGGCAGAGGCTTTGGAAGCACGTTGCACTTCATGCCCGCTGAGCCGGCTCTCCTGTGTGTGTGCGCGTGTGTGTGTGTGTGTGTGTATATGTGCGTGTGCGCGCGCGCCCCTGGGTCTGTGTTTTTACTGCACTTTCCTGTTGGCTTCCAGTTGCCCCGCCAGTTCCGGGGAGGGCCCTGGGCCAGCAGCTGTCCACCCCCACCGTCATAAAGGCCCAGCCTCGGGACAGCCCGCACAGCTGCGCAGCCTGGGGAGACGGGACAGCCCTGTGCCTCCCCTGCTTCCCTTGCTCCTGCCGGCAGCTGGGACCATGGGAGGCGGCGGTGGCAGCGGTGTCCTTCTTGGTAAGAACTTTGGGATCCCACCGGGAGGGGTGAGGGCGCTCCTGCAGCACCCGTTGGTCTCAGCCGAGAAATGGGAGGTGCCGCTGGTGGCTCCGGGGCAGGCGGAAGAAGCCACATGTCAGGCAGGCACCCGTGGGCACACGGAGAGAGGAGCTGGCAGTGCCTGGGCACCCATGCACCCCGGAAGGAACCCCGGGTACGCTCAGAGCCTGCTCCCCTGCCTGGAGGGGTCTTTACGCTCCACTCTGCAACCAGTTTGGAGGTTGCCCCCTAAGAGGGGAAACTGAGGCACGGGGGAAGGGAAAGGACAAAAAAGTGAGATTGAGACTCCACAGGCAGCTGCTGTTAATATAGATCATTGAGGGAGGTGTCTGGGAGCTGGCGGCTGGGACCCCTGTACTGCGGGGTACCCCCAATTTGTACCCCCGTGTCTCAGTGGCAGGGGCAGCCCCAGAGACCCCCCATTCTTGCTGCCCTAGACCTGGCTGGGCCTCAGTTGCACTTGACTTTGCCAGGCTGTGGGTTTTGAACTTGACTTTTCTTGTGACTTCCCCCAAGCCTTTCCCGCCCCACCTAGGGTGGCTCTAACGGTTATCACCAGGGCAGCTCGTTGCCTGAGCAACGGGGCAACAAAGAGTGAAGAAATGACATTTGGGGGAAAAACCAGGGCTGCCGGGACCACAGGGACACAGCTGCCCTGTGCCGGCCCCGGGGTGGCAGGTGGCAGCTCAGCATCCCCCTGGGCTCTGGGAGTGAGGGACAGGAGGCCACCGCGTGGGGCAAGCCTGGTTGGGGGCAGCTTCTGGGTGGTCCCAGGCCCTGCCTGGCTATGTCGCTGGGGCTGAGTCACCTCTGAACCTCACTTCCCTCACCTGTAAAATGGAACAAGACCAGCCTCCATCTTAGAGGCTCCTGCTAAGGGTTGAGTGAGTTAGGACACGAACTACTCAACGCTTCGCCTAAGTAAACAGAATCTTAAATTATTATTAACTTCTGGTTATAAGAACTGGCAGATTGGGGGAATAGTCTTGGGGGGTCCTTAGCAGGAGGCGCACGGGGTGACTGCCCCGCCCCCACCCCAGGGTCCCCAAGCAGGATTCTCCTTGCTCAGGGCTCCGCCGGAGAACGCAAAGCAGATGTGTCTGGGAGCAGATGAAAAGCCACTTCTCTCCCAGCTCCCGTTTGGGCAGCTTCCAAGGCCCCAGATGGAGGCGGCCTGGCCCTGGAGCCTCAGGGCGTGGGTGGGGAGCCCAGCCCAGCCCAGCCTGGGTGGAGAGGATGGGTGGGACACAGAGGATCCCCTGCAGCCTGGGGCCCGGGCCCCTAACCCTTCAATTCCACCTTCCTCTGCCTCCTCTGTTCATGAGATTCTTCCTGGTCTTTTACCTCCCCTGGGTTCCAAGCCTCAGTTTCTCCATCTGTAGAATGGGCATAAACACAGCCCCTGCCTTTAAAGGAGTTACTTGGGGCTTCGGGAGCCGGAGCCGACAAACCAACCTCTGTCCCATCCTTCAAGGGATGGTCATTTTGTTGGGTGTCCTGCGAAGAGGAACCGATTCCTGGCGGGCAGGGGAACTAGCCAAGCCCTGTAGCCAGAGAGGAGGAAGAGAGGGATCCCGGCCCGAGAAAGTGGAAGGGGCGCAGCAGCCGGGAGCAGGTGCGGGTGGGCGGGTTGGAGTCTGTGCCCTCCACCAGCCCAAGGGGGACCAGGTTTGGGTGCAGGGACTGGGCGGTCAGGGGACCTCTGGTCTGCAACCCCCGACACCCTCCCCACGCTGTGCTCACAACCAGAATCCGACTCCAGAATTCCCCCCACCCCCACCCCCAGCCGCCGGGAGTCCCCTCCAGGGTCAAAGTGGGCGACTGAGCGGTGAGTCATCCCTTCCCTCAGCCCAGGAAGTGACTCACACCCAGGCACCCTCCGGGTCCCCATCCCATCCCGCTGCCCAACACCCCCACTTGGGGGCTCCCTGGATTGCCGGGGTCCTCACAGGGACTCCCAGCCCTCCCCCCAGGCCCTCACCTGCTGCTGAGGTGCCGTCCCCCGCTCCCTCCCCTCCCCGTCCCCCTCCACCCTCCCCTGTCATCGTTCAGCAGCCTCACTCTTATTTTCTGATGTCCCCACCTCTCTGTCCCCCCTCCTGTCTCTGTCTCTCTCTTTCTTTGAATTCCTTCCTTATCTCTCTGTCTCTGTCTCTCTTATCTCTTTCTATTTTCTCTCCACCTCTGTCTCCTTGTCTGTCTCTCTGGCGAATGGCAAGGAGGTCCCCGTCTCCACACCCCCTGATGACCTGAGGCACGCCCTGGGACGGGGGTGCCACCTGAGCCCTGAGCCGCAGGAACAGCAGGGGGGACGGGTCCTTCCGCACGAACCCCCACAGGTGCCCACGGCGTCTTCCTGTGGGGGGGGAAGCCTGGGGCAAAATGTCCCCACCGGGTCCCAGGACAGGACGTTGCGGCCCACAGTGGTTGTGGGTGTGGTGTGTGCGGCCGTTGTGGGTGTGGTGTGTGCGCGCCTGTGTCCCCGAGGCAGGGTGCCGGCCTGGGAACCTCAGAGCCTGGGGCATCTGAGAGAACACCTGGTCCAACCCCTCCGTTTCTGCGTGAAGAAAGAATGACAGGAGACACTCAGACTCGACAGGCAGCTTTCACGGGGCTCATTCCCACGCTACACTAGGATGTGGATGCCGTCGGCATCCCCATTCTACAGAAGGGGAGACTGAGGCAGAGAGTGGGGAGGGATCTGAACTAGGGCCACCCGGCTCCAGTCTGTCCTCTGGGCCGCTGCCTACACAGCCCCGGGTAGGGAGAGCTGGCAGCCTGAGTGAGACCCACATGGGCTCGGGGTCCCCTCCCCATTCCCAGGTTCCTGAAAACCCACCCGAAAGGCGCCAAGTGACACACCCTCTGGCTGTGGGCGCTGGATCCCAGGGACCTGCCGATTGTTCACTCTCCCTTTGAGCAAAGGATGGGATTTGAGTGTGGGAGGGGCTAGGACCCCCTTCCCCCAAATGCGTCACCCTTGGGCCGCCTTTCCCACCCGACCCCCTCCCTCTCTCTGTTGCAGCGCTGTGTGTCTTGCTCACTCTGTCGGAAGCCGAATCCCAGAACTCCGGGGGTGAGTCTGCGCAGTCCACAGCCAGAGCCCAGGGAAGGGGCCCTGGACCCCCACCTCGCACCTGGCACCCCTCACCCCTCAGCCCAGGGAGTGAGAGGCCTGATTCAGGGGACGCTCGGGGCTGGCCCCTCCTGCCCCCTCCCCACTTCCTCTAGGGACCGCGTTGGCCCCTCTCCCGGACCCTGGCGCCACGTCGCCTTCTGAGCGTGCTCTCTGCCCCCGCAGGCTGTACCCGGTGGTGCCCTCGGAACGCCAGATGTGTTAATGCCACTGCCTGTCAATGCAAGCCGGGATTCAGTTCCTCCACTGAAGAGATCTTCAGCGACCTCACGGTGTCTTGTGATGGTACAGAGGCTTGGGGGGCGGTGCAGGGGCACATTAGAGATTATGAGGCATTGCCCAGTGCCAGTGGGGGACGTGGGTGGTAATTAGGGGCCACAGCCCTTGGCCTTGGGACTATCATCATGACCAGAGAAAGGAGAAAGGAAAAATAAACAAAGGTGGAGAGGTACGGAGTGAATAGGTATGGCTTCCTGGAGAAAGGAGTCAATTCCCGAGGAATCTCAGGTCTGTGCCTCAGTTTGTCCTTAAGACGGGGGAGGGGAATGCAGAGCTTCCTGCCCATCCCCCACCTCGGCACTGTCCACTATGTCCAAAGCCAGTGTGCCAGCCAGAGAACTGGGATGCGCAGAACTGACTGTGTGGCCTTCAGGAATGGCTTGCTCCAGCTGCAGCACAGCTCAGCATTCTTTCTAAGAGATACTTACTAAGCACTAGGCTTCATGCTGGGGAGTCAGAGTGGGAGTCTCTGCCCTAAGGGAACTCACACCTTTGGGAGGTGACCTTTTGCCCTGTTGTGTTCCAGACATCAACGAGTGTGCGCCACCCACGAACGTGTTCTGCGGAAAACTCGCAGACTGCCAGAACGTGGAAGGGAGCTACTACTGCACATGCAGCCCAGGATATGCGCCCACCTCTGGGGCAAAAAAATTCTACAATGAGAGTGGGAACACGTGTCAAGGTAAGAACCATCCCACGTCTTCCTTCTCTCCGTCCATGAGGTCTGGGGTTGCCAGAGCCGTTCCTGCAGCCTCCCAGGGGCAGAGCCCTGGCTATAGGTGCAGAGCCTGGGGTCTGAGACAGGACAGCTGTGCACGCACCTGTCCCACCAGCCCAGACAGGCAAGGTGGTTTAACAGTCAGAGACAGATGCTGGGACCGGCTGCCTGGGTCCAAATCCTGATAGTGTGTGTGTAGTACTTATGATACTTATTCAGAAACCGCCTCAACATGAGATAATATTATCATAATGTTGTGTTTAAAAACAAAGAGTACCTATCTTTTAGAGATAAAAACAGGGGGGTGGGGGAAGAAAAAAGATAAAAGATAAAACGATAAAAACAAAAGTAGCCTTTGTTAACTGGTGTGACCTTGGACAAGTTACTTCACTTCTCTATGCCTCTATTTACCCATCTGTAAAAGGGGTGTAATCATGATGCTAAACCTCATAGAACTGCTGGAAATGTCAATGTGATCACAAAGGCACTTACTAGCTGCTGGCTCGCAGGAAGTGCTGCATGAGCGATGGCCGTTGGGCCATCAGCGGGTATTGTAATTGATATCATCTGCTGTACCGTCTCTGGGACGGCGTTCCTGGGGTGGGCGGTCAGAGACCGGCCGCAAGGGTCCAGTCCTGCGTAGCAGCCACACCTCCTGCCATGGTGTTGCTTGGTGCCACTGGCCACAGTTCAGGCCCAGGAGAAGCTGGGCCTCCACACATCACCAGGCTTTGCCCTCTTTCCAGGGGGAGCTGGTTGGGGAAGGGGGGGACCTTCGAGCACCCACAGGGGCAGATGAGAGCAGTGGGCAGCTGGGAGCCACGGCTCACCCAGAGAGAGGGAGTTGCTGCAGAGATGGGGGACGGAGAGGGGCAGAGGTGGGTGATCATGGGGCTGAGGCTGAGCCAGGAGGACTCTGAAGGCCACCCTGCTGGAGAGGGAGAAGGGCCCATGGCCCAGGTCCCAGCCCTGCCCCTCCTGCCCTGCATGCCGGCAGAGGGCAGAGGGAGGGAAGCAGGGGACAGGGCCAAGATGCGTGTCCTGGGGACGTGCGCCTGCATGGAGTGCAGCAGGAGGCCTCGTCCACCACGCTGCTGGTCCACAGGGGCCCCTGGAGGTGGACATTGCACCACACACACATGGCTTGGCCAGAGGACGGAATCTGTGTGTGAATCGGGAAAAGGCCCCTCCTCTCCAAGTGGACACAGTCGCATCTGGCAAACAAAGAATGGACTGGTTTTCAGCCCCTGCTCATCCCCTTGGAGCAACACCCTTGTGCAGTGAGCCACCTACACAACTGTACATCGCGATCATAGATTCCTCAGTGTGCCATGGCTGGGCATAGACATGGATAGCAAGAGTGAGGTGACAAAGAGGCCACCACAGACCTCAAGGCAGGTGACAGGAGAGAGCAACCTGCTGGTTTGGGGCAGGACCTACCA
The DNA here is from genome assembly GCF_041146395.1 of Eulemur rufifrons. Taxonomy (NCBI): domain Eukaryota; kingdom Metazoa; phylum Chordata; class Mammalia; order Primates; family Lemuridae; genus Eulemur; species Eulemur rufifrons. The sequence goes on along the minus strand of NC_090984.1, from coordinate 8,469,817 downwards.
CCTGAGGCTTCAACTTGGTAAGGGCTCAGCAGGGTCTCTCTGTGCCCTCCCCTTAAACCTCAGCACTCCAGGCTTTGCTGCCTCTGAGGACATGTCCAGCCAGTGTCACAGCCCATCGGCCTATGACAGGCAGGAGACCTGGGGTCCCTCCCTCTCTCCTCACCCTGCTCTCTCCAGGCACCAGAGGGCCGTCTGGAGACCGGGTCACCCGTCCCTGTCTGGACCCCGAGGCTCAGATCCCCCCACACGGGGACACTTCTGGAAGTTCAGAGCAGCCCCCTGCCCATCTGGCATCTAATTACAAAAGGGGGGTTGACATTCAGGATATTTCACAAGTTCACAACGTGGCACGTTCCAGCGCATCACTGTCCTTTCCGCCATCGTCAGTGACTGCCGGGATGAGACCTGCCCTCACCGGGGTCCACACGTGCTGGGACACACCTGGAACCCTCTGACCACCCTGGCCGTGATGGACCCGGGGACCCCATCTGGAAGCTCAGGAGGAGGGAGACTCGAGGGGAGAGCCACCGTCCCCAGCCTGGAGAAGGTACCACCTGGCGTCCTGACCGCCTGCTTGGCCACTCCGCCCCCATCCACTTCCCCACCCAAGGCTCTGCCTTGATGCGTGCTGATAATTTCCTTTCATGGCCCTGAGGACAGCTCTGATGACCCAGGCTTGGGAGGATGTTGTGGCCGGGTGACATCGACCCCCAAACACACTGGGAGAGTTAGGTGAAGGAAGAGCCTCCAGTTTGGACGAGACAGCAAGAGAGATCGTCACCAAGGACCATTGTCCCTGCTGGATGCTGCCCCAGGGGGCCTGGCTCAGGGTCGCCCCTTGGGCCATCTCCGTGGGGCTGGGCTCTCAGAGTCAGCGTGGATGGGAGAGCGCTGTCCTGCGAGGGCCGCCGGGAGAACTTGGCCAGCGGACAGCTGCCTGGGGAAATCAGGCCGAAGGGTGCCACTGAGAGCCAGCACGGGGTCCTGCTCTGGGAAGCAGCATTTCCCTCGCACTCGGTTCCCAGGACTTTGCTCTGAATCCTCAGGCTGGGACACAGGGGGCTGCGACACCCTCGGCCCAGCTGGGAGCTGCCGAGGGAGGCGGAGGAGCTGGGGAGCACCCGGGCTGCTTCCGGCCACATCTGGACAACAGAGGGTCTGGGCCGCCAAGCTCGCCAGGGGACACCTCGGTGTGAATCTGGAAAAGGGAGGCGACAGTGATGCCTTCTGGATGCTTCCGTGCCAGGAAATGTGGCCGGCCCCCAGCGCAAAGGCTGTCCTCAGCTGCAAGTGTCCTTCACCCTCTCCTTCCTCTTGCAGACGTGGACGAATGTCAGCAGAGCCCGCGGGTCTGCAAAAGCTACGGCATCTGCAGCAACACCCTGGGCGGCTACACCTGCCACTGCCCGCCCGGCTTTGTGCTCCAACCGGAGGACCCAAAGCTCTGCGCAGGTAGAGGCCCGGGAAGACACCGTGAGGCTGGAGCCCGGGCGGGTCCTGCAGCCGAGGAGGAGGGAGAAGATCCGCAGTTTACCAGAGGGTCAAGGGACTGCTAAGACTCTGCCTACGGAGTCGCCTGCCAGGAAGGCCCCGCCCACAGGGCAGGGAGGCAGCAGGGCCCTCTGGGCCTGGCGTTCCCTTGTGAAGCCCCCAGACCTCACCTCTTCCTCATCCCTCACCTGTGAGTGGAAGAAGGCGTCACTTCCGGTTCTGAGAAGGGGAACCATGGCCATGGTCAGGGAGGGAGCGGTCAAGAGTCCTTGGTCAGGAAGTCCAGCCCCTGTGGCTCAGTTTCCCTCCTGGTTTTACCTAAAGACTGGGGACCATGGTCCCTGCTGTGCCCATCCTGCAGGGAGGCCACCATACATTACTTTGAAGGTGAAGTTGAAGGTCACCAAGTGGCAGCACATGCAATACTGGCCCTTGGTCTGGGGCAGTGAAAAGATAGGGAAGGGGGTGCACTCAGGGGAGGCCTGAGCTGGTCGGGGCAGGGTTTGACCCTCTGGCTTTGTCCTCAGACGTGAATGAATGCACCTCGGGACAAAACCTGTGCCACAACTCCACCCACTGCCTCAACAAAGTGGGTAGCTATGAGTGCCAGTGCCGCCCGGGCTGGAAGCCGGTTCCCGGGTCCCCCAACGGCCCCACTGACACCGTCTGCGAAGGTCCGTGGCCCCGATCCCACATTGCCGCAGACCCGCAGCCAAACGCCCGGTCCCACACTCATCGGCACCCCAAGCAGATGAGCGCTGGAGGCTCCACGCTGTGCCAGCCTTTTGTTCTTTGGGGACTTACCGTGAAAAGATCTGGGGGTCCCGGGGAAGGAACTGGGTGCTGACGGGGACATTCAGGGGGACCTCGGGCGGCAGCTGATTAACTGGGAGGAAGGTGTTTCAGTGTTCCCGCAGCTGCACACCTGTACGGGGCCCACCTGCTGCGCTCAGGCCTCTCCACTCTTCCCGTAACCCAGCGTCCGCGGCTCCAAGGGGGCCACTAACACCGGGAAGAGTGAGAGGGGACCCTCTTGGGGCTGGGACAGGGCCTGACCCCCTTCTCTGGGTCCCCAGATGTGGACGAGTGCGGCTCCGGGCAGCCTCCCTGCCACGCGTCCACCATGTGCTTCAACACCGTGGGATCGTACAAGTGCCACTGCCGCCCAGGCTGGAAGCCCAGACCTGGGCTCCCGAATAACCAAAACATCACTGTCTGTGAAGGTACGTTCTGACCTGACCTTGGAACCTCCCCCACCCCGACACACACACAGACACTCGCAGCCTAACGAGCCGCCCTGCTGTTCCCTGCAGAGACGCCCTTTACCCACTGGACCCCGCCCCCGGGCATCCGCAGCCGGGTGAGTGGCCCCAGCAGGGACCGGGAGGCAGGGAACCCTGTGCAGCTTGAAGCATCCACCCCTGGCCTGTGCTTCCCACTTCCCCTCAAAGCTCTCTGATGTCCTCGCCTCCCCTCCCCCCAGACTCTTTCCAACTTCTTCAACAAAGTCCAGGATCTCGGTAAAGACTTCAAGCCAGCCTCAGCCAAGGACATCATTCAGGTAAGGTCAGGGCCCTGGGGGACCCCAGGACAGTGTAGGGGGTGCTTCAATGTGTCCGGAGAGAGTGCTCAACCAGTGCAGGAGCCTCTGGCCAAAGACACACATGCACACAACATACACACAACACACACAGTAGACGCCCATTACACCCCATCGGACACGTGCGCGCGCGCACACACACACACACACACACACGGGTATAATGGCAACAGAGTGGAGCAATTAAAAACCTGGAGTCAGGGCTGCAAGAGCTCACTGTGTGACCTCAGGCAAGTGACTCCCCCCTCTCTGGGCCTCAGTTTCCCCATCTGTTACACAGGCATGAAAATAGTGCCTGCTATAGTCGTTGTGAAATTTAAATAAATAGAAGGAAGATTCAAAGAATAGTGCCTGGCAGAGTAAGCCTTACATAGTTTTCACCTGCATGCTTAGCCCAGTAGCAAAATACCATGAGCCACTTAACGTCATTTGAACTTTTTCAATAGCTACATTTTTAAAAGGTAAAAATAAACAAGTGAAACCCAATGTTAAGATTTTATTTAGGCCGGCACAGTGGCTCATGCTTGTAATCCCAGCACTTTGGGAGGCTGAGGAGGGAGGATTGCTCAAGGTCAGGAGTTTGAGACCAGCCTGAGCAAGAGCAAGACCCCATCTCTACTAAAAATAGAAAGAAATTAGCTGGACAACTAAAAATATATGTAGAAAAAATTAGCTGGGCATGGTGGCACATGCCTGTAGTCCCAGCTACTCGGGAGGCTGAGACAGGAGGATCGCTTGAGCTCAGGAGTTTGAGGTTGCTGTGAGCTAGGCTGACGCCACGGCACTCACTCTAGCCTGGGCAACAGAGTGAGACTCTGTCTCAAAAAAAAAACCAAAAAAACAAAAGAAAGAAAGAAAAAAGAATAAAGTAGATTGTCTTTAACCCAATAGATCCAAAATATTAACCATTCCAACATGGAATGATAAAAAAAAAAAGCTGAGGTATTTTGATACTTTATAGTCTTTTTGTTGAACTAAGTCTTTGAAATCCTATGTGTGTTTCACACTTCAGAGCTGCTCAGCTGCACGGCAAGTGCCGCTGCTGGGATTCACAGGTGCACACGGGATTGCATATACTCGATCCCTGTACTTGTTTCCTGGCCACTGCGTCACCTCAATGATTCCCTGGTGCCTGTGCTTCTCAAGTGTGTCCTCCAGTGGGGGGTGAGACCTGGGTCCTTCAGGCAGCCCCTGCGGTCCAGTGATCGAGTGGCTTTGTCACCCACCACCCCCAGAACCTCATTAAGTTGGTGGACGAGCTGATGGAAGCCCGTGGGGACATGGACGACCTGGCCCCTCCCATCCGGCACCTGATAGCCACCCATCTGCTCTCGGGCCTCGAAGAAGTCCTGAGGGCCCTGGCCAAGACCTTGCCTGAAGAGCCCATCACCTACCGTTCCCCTTCGGGCACAGGTGGGGCCTCATCCTATCCCAGCCCCAGGTCCCCGCCTGTATCTAGTGTCCCCAATTTTTACCCCTCTCCCTTCAGAACTGACCCTGATAATTCAGGAGCAGGGGAACAAGAATGTCACCATGGGTCAGAGCCACGCACGGATGCTACTGAACTGGGCTGTAGCAGCGAGAGCCGGGGACTCGGGTAACAGCAGCGGTCCGGAGCGGAGCGGGATACTGGTGGGAGAGGGGAAAGGAGCAGCTGGGATGGGGCCAGGCTGAGGTTCAGATTACGGGACAACTGGTAACTGCGCCATTGGGAGGGATTCCAGGCATCGTGGCAGACTGGCCAAGCCTGAATTGGGACATCTTGGGAGGGAGGGCAGGAGGAGGCAGCAAGTGTGTCTGTCCCCCAGGCCCCACTGTGGCAGGCATCTTCTCCAGCCAGAACATGGAGAAACTGCTGGCCAATGCCTCCTTGGACCTGGAGCCCAAGAAGCAAGCCCAGCTGGAAGAGACCCATGAAAGTCCTGTCCACGGCGCCCAGGTCAGGATCCTCTCGGCCGTGAACTCTGTCTTTCTGAGCAACACCAACACGGAGAAACTGGCCTCTCCCATCACTTTTGCCTTCTCCCACAAAGTAAGTCCTCAGGTGGGGAGGGGGAATCCACCCTCCTGCTCACCCCAGAGCCAAGGTCTCCATTTCCCCCCCTCCGCCCACACTCTGCCCCTTTCTTAAACATGCCTCAGGACCTTTGCACCTGCTGTGTGTGCCTCTGCCTGGGATGCTCTTTCCTGGCATGACTCAGTCCTTTATCTGCCTCCAGCCTTCTCATTTGGGCCTTCCCTGACTCTATGTAAAATGACAACCTGGGCTGGGAGGAGTGGCTCACACCTGTAATCATAGCACTTTGGGAGGCTGAGGTGGGAGGATCACTTGAGGCCAGGGGTTTGAGATCAGCCTGGGCAACATAGCAAGACCCCATCTCTACACACTGGGCAAGTAGACTACACTAGCCAGGTGTGATGGCGTGTGCCTGTAGTCCCAGCTACTTGGGAGGCTGAGGCAAAAAGACTGCTTGAGCCCAGGAGCCCAGGAGTTGGAGGCTGCAATGAGCTATGGTGATGCCACTGCACTCCAGCCTGAGCGACAGAGCAATATCCTGTCTCTAAAAAAAAAGACAACCTGTACTCATTCCCCACCTTTTACCTGCACCGTTTCATCTTTTTAATAGTCCCCATGGCAACTATTACCTTCTAACACATTTATTTATTAGCTTTATGATTTATTTTACCCCCCACCCCCTACTTGCATGTCAGCCCCTCAAGCGCAGGGACTTGTCTGCCCCTGTTCACTGCTGTGTCCCCAAACCTGCTATATACAGTAGGTGCTCAGTAAATACTTGTCCAGTGAAAAGCAGCCCTCCTCGGGCTCAGCCCAAGCCCAGGCCCCAAGAGTGGGCTCCAGGCCAACCTCTCTGACCACCCCCACCCGCCCACAGCACGAGACACCGGGGACTGGGGAGGAGCTCATCTGTGCCTTCTGGAAGGGTGACAGCAACATAAGTGGACACTGGGCCACCACAGGCTGCCGGATGTTGGGCAGCCGGAATGGCAGCACCACCTGCCAGTGCAGCCACCTGAGCAGCTTTGCCATCCTCATGGCGCACTACGACGTGCAGGTGAGCAGCCCTGGCCGCTCGCAACAGCCCCAGGTGGCCCGTTCAGCTTAGGTGACCAGACAGTCAGCTGGTTCTCCAAGGTGTGGTCCAACTGGTTTCTCAAATGTGTCTGTGTGGTTGCACAGCCCAGGTGGCCCCAGACCCCTTCCCTAAGGCCCAGCAACTAAACGGTGAGTCCTGGCACTGCAGGCCCTACTGCAGCCAGCGCCCCTCTTCCTGTCTTCCCCACACCAATTGCAAAATATCTTTAAAAGCTCCCCATGTAGGACATTCCAAGGGAGCACAACTTTCTGTATGTGGCCTCAGTAGGATCCATAGATAAGCTGGGCCATGTTGGATAACTGGAATTACCCAGGCAGAGTAGGGGAGGCTGGTGGCCCAGGCCAAAGGCCTGCAAGCACCAAATTGTGAGATCCGGGCCAGGCGTGGTGGCTCACATCTGTAATCCTAGCGCTTTGGGAGGCTGAGGCGGAAGGATCGCTTGAGACCAGGAGTTCAGTTGGAGACAAGCATGAGCAAGAGTGAGACCCCGTCTCTACAGAAATAAAATAAAAATTAGCTGGACGTGGTGGCGCGTGCCTGTGGTCCCAGCTACTCCAGAGGCTGAGGCAGGAGGATCGCTTAAGCCCAGGAGTTTGAGGTTACAGTGAGCTGTGATTGCGCCACTGCACTCCAGCCTGGGGGACAGTGCGAGACCCTGTCTCAAAAAAAATAACAAAAACATGTGAGGTCCCTATCCCATACCTGCCAGCTGACAGGTGTAGCCAGGTGTAGGGGGGGAAGGGAGGAAGGTCAGAGAGGTGGGCCCGTCAGTGTTGGTAAAGCGGAACCACAAGGAGGGCAGGAAGGCCTCAGAGTCCTCACGGAACCTTGCCCACCGCATCCTGCCCCTAGGACTGGAAGCTGGCCCTTATCACCAGGGTGGGACTGGCGCTGTCGCTGGTCTGTTTGCTGCTGTGCATTCTCACCTTCCTGCTGGTGCGGCCCATCCAGGGCTCGCGCACCACCATACACCTGCACCTGTGCATCTGCCTCTTCGTGGGCTCCGCCATCTTCCTGGCTGGCATCGAAAACCAAAGTGGCCAGGTATGGCCCCGCCCCGCCCTCACCTGAGCGCTAAGTCGGCCAGGCCCGGGAGGAAGCTAGGCCCGCCCACTTCCGGGGCTCGCTCAGAGAAGCGGGCCCTGGAGGCACGTACCCCCGCCCCTGCCCGGGATCTGGCCCCGCCCACCGTGTTGTGCCTCTTTAAGGGGCGCCGGCTTTGGAGGCGTATGGCCACGCCCCCATCCCACATCCTCGTTATGGGCGTGGTGAGGGCGGGTCCTGAAAGAGCCTGGCTCCGCCACAGCACCGCCCACCCTCCAGGCCGTGGTCCCACCCACTCCTCTCAAGGCCCCGCCCACCCAGAGACTCTGGCGGAAGATTGGCTTCGGCGGTGCGTGCCCCGCCTCGCGCTGACGTCGCCCCGCCCCTCCGACCCCGCCCCGCAGGTAGGGCTGCGCTGCCGCCTGGTGGCCGGGCTGCTGCACTACTGCTTCCTGGCCGCCTTCTGCTGGATGAGCCTCGAAGGCCTGGAGCTCTACTTCCTCGTGGTGCGCGTGTTCCAGGGCCAGGGCCTCCGCAAGCGCTGGCTCTGCCTGATCGGCTATGGTGTGCCCCTGCTCATCGTCGCCATCTCGGCGGCCTTCTATAGCGAGGGCTACGGCCGCACCACCTTGTGAGTGCAACACGAGGGGAGGGCCGGGTGCCAGGCCCAGGGCACGCGGGCAGCGCCACGCACGTTGCGTCGCTACCCTCCACCTCCGTTCTGGGCCTCTTGGGGCGCTGATGGGACCTCTCCCTTCCCTCCCAGCTGCTGGTTGTCCTTTAAGTATGGCTTCCTCTGGAGCTTCCTGGGACCCGTGATCTTCATCGTTTCGGTAACTGCCCACCCCCTACCCAAAGCCCGAGCGGCATGGCCCCTCACTGAGCCCTGCTAGACCATCTTTCTTGCCCTCTAACCCACTATCTATTCTCCCCGCCCAGTGCAATGCTGTCATCTTCGTGACTACTGTCTGGAAGCTGGCTCAGAAGTTTTCTGAAATCAGTCCGGACATGAAGAAATTAAAGAAGGCCAGGTGAGAAGAGGGGGCAGAAAGGGAGGACTTGGAGGTGGTGCTGGTGGCGAAGTGGGACCCCCAGGCTGCAACTGCCCTCCCTGCAGGGTGCTGACCATCACTGCCATCGCCCAGCTCTTCGTGTTGGGTTGCACCTGGGTCTTCGGCCTGTTCCTCTTCAACCCACACAACTGGGTGCTGTCCTACGTCTTCACCATCCTCAACTGCCTGCAGGGCCTCTTCCTGTACTTGCTGCACTGCCTGCTCAACCGGAAGGTGGGGCCTCCAGCGGGGTGTGGGCAGGCAGGATGGTCCCTGGGGCCTGCTTCTCTGACCGGCTTCCCCGGCCACAGGTGCGGGAAGAGTACCGGAAGTGGGCCTGCCTAATTGCTGGGAACAAGTACTCAGAGTTCGCCTCTTCCACAACTAACACAAGCCACAATCAGATGACTCGGGTAAGGGGCTGTGCCTGGCACGGGGAGTCTCCAGAAGGCACCCTGGTGGGGCTCAGGCCTCACAGGCTCCTTTCTCTCCAGGCCCTCAGGCCCTCAGAGTCCGGCATGTGAGCCCAGCATGGGAATCCGTGGTTCAGGCCGTGCTAGCAGCTCCTGTGGCTTCAGCAACTTTTGCACATGCTGAAGACCATCCTCTCCTCTCCTCCCACTCTGCTCCCCACTGTGTGCCACAGAGACGGGTGGCAGCTGTACTCTGGCACCGAACTCCAGAACACCCAGGGAGAAGTCGGAGCCGCTGGTCCTGCTTCCGGCTGTCTCTTTGCCCCAGGGTGGGACAGGTGCTGACCCAGGGCTGCAGCCCATTGCCCTGGTACGTGCAGCTAGTACTGGGGACAGACTGAGGGCTCTTGCCCAGCCTGGCCTTTTCCTCTCATCTGTCTTTGCTGCAGAACAGGCCAGGGCACTGGGGTTCAACTCCCCTTTAAGCTAAGACTGATGTCAGATGCCAGGGCAGGGCCCCTGCCTGAGGCTCACGGTACAGAGGCCTGCCTGCCCCAGGCAGCAGGTCTCACTGTTTTCAAGGTTGTGGATGTCGTGTACATTTTTATCTGTATGAATCTTTCAATGTTGACACTTAAAATTAAATAACACATGCATAAAGAAGGTGGCCCTGCTTGCTGGTGGGGTTTGCTGGCCAGGCTTGTGGTGTCCATGAAACGCCGACAGACAACCAAGAAACAGATGGGATGAGAGCCAGGCTTCCATAATACATATTTATTCTTACACAAATCTACAGCTTTTGAACAAAAAAAAAGAAAGAGACCCATCTGGCGCCTAGAAAGAAGACATGAAGCAACAGTGGCCGGCTGCAGGCCGTCGAGGCATGTGGTTACCGGCTCTGCTCAACTGCAAGACAAATGGGGAGGCCAGTTAGTGAGGGGGCACGGGAGGGGTCCTCTGCCCCAGACCCCAGACTCGCACCCTGCCCAAGCCACTTACTGTATGTGGAAATGTCAATTTCCTCTGGAAGTTCTGCCACATTCACTTCAAACCGGTCCTGGACGTCATTGAGGATTTTGGCATCGTTCTCGTCAGACACAAATGTGATGGCCAGGCCTTTGGTGCCAAAGCGACCTGCACGGGCCACCTGCAGGAAGATGGGATCAGGGTCAGCCCACAGATACCACCCCAGGACTTGAGGGAAGGGATGCCCGGGCAGCACCTCACTGCCATCCCAGGAGGGGGGACCCGTGGGGCCACTCACCCGGTGCAGGTAGGTGTCCGAGTCCTCGGGCATATCATAGTTGAAGACGATGTTGACTCGCTCAATGTCCATCCCCCGGCCAAACAGATTGGTGGCCACCAGGATCCGCCGCTGGAAATCCTTGAACTGCTGATAGCGTGACAGGCTGGGGTGCAGGAGAAACAAGTGGAGGCCATCAGATACTGGGTTCCTGGGTGGCGCTCCCTGTGGCCTTCGCGGGTGGCGTGCACTCACCGCTCCTCCTGGGCCATGCCGCGGTGGATGGCGATGGCCGGGAAGTTCTGCTCCACAAGGAGCTGGGCCAGGGCCATGCAGCGCTGCACTGACTTGACAAAGATGACCACCTAGAGGGAGGAGTGGCAATCAGGGCCAGAGTCCCCCAAGGCCCACCGGCCTCCCCAGGGCCCAGAACGAAGCGTCACCTGGTTAAACTCTAGCACATCCAGGAGATCAAAGAGCTTGCGGTTCTTCTCGCTGTCCTTGAGCTTGACGTAGTACTGCTGCAGTCCGTGCAGTGTGAGCTTGGTCTCGTCGTCCACAAACACTTCCATGGGCTGTGTAGGGAGGGAGGCGGGGAGGGGGCGAGCAGGACTCACTCTTAGGCATCTCGGCTGCCCAGAATCTTTCAGTGAGGATTCCTCTGTGCGATGCGTCCCAGAGGGCCTGCTGCACCCAACCTCAGTAAGGATTTTACTACCACAAGCTGGAGGTCAGCCCTGGTCTGGCTCAGGTGTGGACTATGCTTGACTCCCAGTTTGACAAGACTGAGAGGGAGGATGGAAGGAGGAGGCTCAGCCAGTCTCCCAGCATCCTTTGTGCTGTGTGCATGGTGTGGGTGTCCTGGGGCAGCCCCAAGCCCTTGGGGAGGGCCAAAGCTGCTGCACTGAGGTCTCAGCCACTGTGGGTGGGCCAGGGTCTTGCCCTACTCACATCCTGCATGAACTTCCTGCAGACGGGGCGGATCTCCTTGCTCAGCGTGGCGCTGAACATCATGCACTGCTTCTCGTGGGGCGTCAGGCGGAAGATCTCCTGCACGTCCCGCCGCATGTCTGGGTGGGGAGGGCAAGAAACAGGTGGGCGTGAGCATCTGCCGGATGATGACCCCCACCCCAGACCAGACCCAGACCGCTCCCGACCTGTGCCAGGGAGCCAGTGGCGCCATGACGAGGGAGTGGAGGGAGGGGCGAGTCCCAGGTGCCTGAGGGGCTGGACTCGGGGGGCAAGCCAGCGCAGGCGCAGGAGGAGCTGCAATCCACTTACACGCTGCCAGCGCTGAGCAGCCGTGCCATGCGCCTCGAGCCGCACTTCAGGGAGGGGAGCCTGAGGCAGAGATAGCCGCTGGGGTGAGAGCTGTAGCTGCCTCCCAGGACAAAGCCCATCTCCCACCGGCCCTGCCGGGGCTCACTGAGGGCAGGCAGGGGCCTCAAACTAACCCAACCGGCAGTGGAAGCCACGATACTCCTACAGGTGTGGGCATGTATGCCTTTATGTCCAGGCAGGGACGCCAGCTCACGTGGGCCCTGTGGTCCCATTCAGTTGGGCTCAGGAGCAGCACATCCCGCACTGCTAACACTAGAAGGTTGCCTAAGATCACTTAGGGGAGACTTATGTGCTGGCCACCCACGAGACCCTCTCTGGGAGCCTTTGGCCCGCTCAGTCAGGGCCCACCTAGGTGCTGGCTCTGACGTCAGGGGCCGCCGTGTGGGGAGGGAGGGTGTGCTGGGTGGGCCTGGGCAGCCCCACAGGCCCAGCAGGGACACTCACCCAGCTGCTCCAGCATCTTGTCACACTCGTCCAGCACAAAGTGCTTCACGTTCTTCAGGTTGAGGCTCCTGTTCCGCACAAGTGCCAGGATCCGGCCTGGGGTCCCCACAACGACGTGGGGACAGTTCTTCTTCAACACCTCTTCGTCCTTCTTAATGGAGAGGCCACCGAAGAACACAGACACCTACGGGGATTGGGAGGCGGATTGGGAGAAGTTGCTTCTAGCTGTCTAGGGGCCGCACACTCGCACCCTACTCTCTACTGGTGCCCAGTCCACAGGCCAGCAGCCCCCTGAGGATGCCCAATAGCCAGCCCTGGCACCTCGGAACAGGAGGCCTGAGAGTCTGCCACGGCATCAGTGAAAGGCCGCCGCAGGCTGGGACTGGTGCAGGCCCCTGGGAGTCATGCATAATTTATTAGGCTTTTAAGGAGCATAAACCACCGCAAACCTCAAAGGCAGCTGCCGCCGCCAAACTTGGTAAATGCTGTACGGGGCCAGAGCCAAGGCCAGAGAGGCTGCAGGAGACCACACAGCGCCCAGGTGGCTCAGTCTGAGGGGTCTCACCTTGACACTGGGCATGTACTTGGAGAAGCGCTCATACTCCTTGCTGATCTGGAAGGCCAGCTCTCTTGTGTGGCACATGACCAGGACCGTCACCTGTGCAGTGGCAGGAGAGAGGTCCTTCAGGCACTGTCCTAAATCCTCCCCAGCCAGAGCTCACACTGGCACTCCCTTCCTTTGAAGGCCCATACCCAACCGGTCCCCACCCCCTCCATGATAAGACCATCTGCAACACTGCTCCCCACACCACCGGCCTTTTGAAAACCTGGTCCAAATTCCTGCACCTTCCCAGCCCTTCCCTGCCCCTCGCTCCCTGCACCCTCTCACAGCTACCGAGGCCACACAGTCTGACACCAGGACCTACAGTGAGATTAGAAACAGAAAATGGCTAAGGTTAGACCCAGCCCACTGTGGTGACATGGGCCCCACACTCTAATGGCTTTCTGAGTCTACTATACTCTTGGGCTGTCCCTGCACTCCCGCCTACAACACCAAACGTTATCACCACACCACAGCCCTCCATGAAGTCCCCATCCTTCACAATTTGCACTAAGAAAACCAAGGCACATGCACCAACGAGGCTGTGCACCTTAGTGTGATTCTTTTTTTTTTTTTTTGAGACAGAGTGTCACTTTGTTGCCTGGGCTAGAGTGCTGTGGCGTTAGCCTAACTCACAGCAACCTCAAACTCCTGGGCTCAAGGGATCCTCCTGTCTCAGCCTCCCGAGTAGCTGGGACTACAGGCATGCGCCACCATGCCCGGCTAATTTTTTAAATATATTTTTAGTTGTCCAGCTAATTTCTTTCTATTTTTTTAGTAGAGATGGGGTCTCGCTCTTGCTCAGGCCAGTCTTTTTTTTTTTTTTTTTTGAGACAGAGTCTCACTTTGTTGCCCAGGCTAGAGTGAGTGCCATGGCGTCAGCCTAGCTCACAGCAACCTCAAACTCCTGAGCTCAAGGGATCCTCCTGTCTCAGCCTCCTGAGTAGTTGGGACTACAGGCATGCACCACCATGCCTGGCTAATTTTTTCTATATATATTTTTAGCTGTCCATATAATTTCTTTCTATTTTTAGTAGAGATGGGGTCTCGCTCTTGCTCAGGCTGGTCTCGAACTCCTGAGCTCAAATGATCCGCCCACCTCGGCCTCCCAGAGTGCTAGGATTACAGGCGTGAGCCACCGCGCCCGGCCGCTCAGGCCGGTCTTGATCTCCTGAGCTCAAATGATCCACCCGCCTTGGCCTCCCCAGAGTGCTAGGATTACAGGCGTGAGCCAACGTGCCCGGCCCTTAGTGTGATTCTTAAGAGCAAAACACTGGAATTCAGATAAGTTGTCCTCCGAGAGTGGAACACAAGGATGACAACAGGAGATGGCCAGGGCCCATCAGCAAGAACAGCAGTGACAACTGTATTCAGTGTGACTCTACCTTCGAAGACATATACATCTAGGAAGTACACACTGATATGATGGCACTATTTCCAGGAACTGCGGGCACTTTTTTTAAAAAAGCATATGAAAACTCAACCAGTAAAAAAAATTAAAAGCCCACAAAAACAATGGGGGATAAAGAATCGTCACCAGAGGGCTCTATGGCACCCGCTTCCTCCCCCAAGAGCCTAGAAGCCCACCCACCTGTCCGTTCACAGGCTCAATCTGCTGCAGGGTGGCCAGCACGAACACCGCCGTCTTGCCCATCCCGGACTTGGCCTGGCACAAGACGTCCATGCCCAGGATGGCCTGGGGAATGCACTCATGCTGGACTGGGGGAGAAAGAGAGCGTGAGGGACCAGGAGCTGAACACATCCTCTGTGGGGGCTCCCCTCTAGGGGGCCGGGGGACGAGAGTGAGGGCAGTCAGAAGAGGCCAAGTCCAGGGCTGGGTGGTCGCAACCTGGGCTGGGGTGTCTGCCTGGTCAAAGTCCAGTGCCATGCCACCGTGGGCAGCCACAGGCCCCCACTGGGCGGCAGGCACCTCGCTCACCCAGGGCAGACCAAAGACAGAGCCACTCTAGGCAGCCACGCTGGTCTTGGTGAGAGGACGTGGACAGGGGGTGACACCAGGGAGGCGTACCCTCAGACGGATGCTCAAAGCCACAGTCCACGATGGCCCTCAGGAGCTCTGGCTTCAACAGAAAGTCCCGGAAGCCAGAGCTGTGGATGGAAACATAGGATCCCTTGACGTCTTTCTTAGGGGGAGCCGGAGTGCTCTCTGGAGGAACCTGGGGCTCTTCATCTTCCTCGTAATCCAGAAGCTCATTTTCCATGTCCTGTTCTGCCATGGTGCTGAGGACAGAGGAGAGAAAGGCCCTGCGAACAGGTGCAGGAAGCTGATGAAGCTACGACTGTACAGCATTCTGGTCTCTTCCCCTCGGCCGGGCCATCGGCTCCACCTGTGCAACACCCCCAGCTTCAGCCCGCTGCCTCCACATCTCCCCACCCTCCTCCAAGCCCACCCACCTCTCCCACACCCCACCAGCCACACCCAACACCTTCCACCTCCAAGGACTTCCTGTGGCGCTCAACTCACCGCAGCCCTCAACCCTCCCAGCTTGGCCCCTGCCCACCTCAGCCTTGCTCCGGGGCTCAGACTCATGGAGCCCCACCCCAAGCATGTGAACCTCCTGCCACCACCCAGAATGCTCTGCTCCCTGGTCTTCGCACAAATGCCTCCTTCTCAACACACAACACACAAGTCTCAGCTCTAACACACCTGCTTAGACCACTGAGCCCAAAGGAGTCCCCTCCCCATCACTCCCCAAGGACCCCACTGGGCCTGCATGGGATAGGAAGCCCAGGGACTTGGAGGTGTGGTACCAGGATGCTGGAGAGAACCGAGTTTGTGAGGGAGCAAGCAGCTGTCTGCCCAGCCGGGCTTCTGCTATCTGTGGTCTGCACAGGGGAATAATTAAGTGCTCTCATGAAAAGCCTTCCATTGGGCACAGGCCAATAAAAATAAAGCTGGGATGGTGAGTGGAATTAATACAAAGCTTGCTCACCTTCTCGCTTTATTTAATCCAATGCATATCAAGTGCCTGCTGGGTGCAAGAGCCCCAAACACGGGGACACGTGTCTTTTGTCCTCCCTCCCGACTCCAGCCTCTGGTCTAGGGGGCAGAAGGGCTAAAGCTGTCCTCTTCTTCCTGAGGCTGGAGGCTGAGGGTCCTGGACCCATTTTCTCTGTGACTTCATCCAGGGCCAGGGCTTAAACCACCTCTATGCTGCTACCTCCCAAAAGCTGGGTCTCCGGTGGCAATCTTGCCTCTTAATTCATGACCCAGTTACCAGCTGCCTCCCCCAACATCCTTGGGGGAACTTGGAAGATGAACTCAAATGCCTGCTTCCCACACTTCAGAAAAGCAACTCCACTCTGACCTCTCAGTGGCTCTGTATTCTCCCTCCTCAACATCCCTGTCCAACCAGCCAGTGACTCCCACAGTCCCTTTGGCTACTTCTCACCCATGCTACCATGGGGGCCCCAAGCTGCCATCACCTTTCTTTTGTTTGTTTGTTTGTTTAACTAGAACAGCTTTCCTGATATTCACATGCTATACAACTCACCACTTAAAGCATACAATTCAGTGGATTTTTATAGTCACAGACATGTACGACCATTACCACAGCCAATTTGAGAATATTTCATCACCTTAAAATAAAAAAGAGCCCCTGACCTTTTACCTATTATCCCCTATCCCCCTCCACCTTGGCAAGCTCTAGTCTACTTTCTGTCTCTGTGGATTTGCCTACAGAAAATCCTGGGTGTTTCAAAGTAAATACAGAAAAAGAAAAGAAAGAAAGACAGAAAATCAATCCTGGACATTTCACATGAATGGGACCGTACAGTATGTGATTTTTTGTGTTTGGTTTCTTTCACTCAGCATCACGTTTTCGGGGGTTTTTTTTTTTAGACTTGAGTCTCACTTTGTTGCCCCGGGTAGAGTGCAGTGGCGTCATCACAGCTCACTGCAACCTCAAACTCCTGGCCTCAAGTGATCCTCCTGCCTCAGTCTTCCGAGTAGCTGAGACTATAGGTGCACGCCATCTCGCCCAGCTAAATTTTTCCATTTTTTGTAGAGACGACGTTGTCACTCTTTCTCAGGCTGGTCTCGAACTCCTGACCTTAAGCGATCCTCCCGCCTTGGTCTCCCAGAGTGCTAGGATTACAGGCGTGAGCCACCGCGCCCGGCCTGTTTTCGAGGTTCATCCATGTCACAGCACATGTCAGGACTTCACTCCTTTTATGCTCATCTAGTATTCCATCTTAGGAGTGTATCCCATTTTGTTTATCAGTAGGACATTTGGGCACCATCATCCCTTGCCTGGATTAAGCCAATAGCCTCCTCATTGGTCTCCCTGTTGCCATACCCCGCCCCTCTCCCACAGCAACCAAAGGGAGCCTATAGAAGCTAAGTCAGAGCAGGTCACTCCTCTGCTCAAAACCCTCCACGGGTTCCCACTGTGCTCAGAATAAAACTCTTCTGAGGGTCCCCACTATGGCCTGCCAGGCCCTTCTGGACCTGACTCCTCTATGCTCAGACTGCATCTCCCCCACCATCCCTCACTCACTGGCCTTGCTTTTGCATCTCAACCATCACTTGTCACCTTTGCACTGCCTGGAACGGTCACACTTCTTCTAGGCCTCCTTTGCTCCAGAAGGGCATTTTCCTACAGCCCCAACTGAAAAAGAACCCCTCCAGTCAGCCCTGCTGTCAGTACTGCAGATAAGCACTCCAAAGGGACCTCTGAATGAGTGTAACTAGAATCCAGACCTTCAGGCAGAGTTTAGCGTGTCTCTTTATCTGACTCTTGAAACAGGCAATCTGATACTGGCCCTGAGGATTCTGCCAGGCAAAGACAGGACAGGGTCATTTCCCAAGTTGCAGAGAAACAAGAGTCAAAGGTCAGCCCCCCAAAACACCAGACCCTTTCCAGAAGAGAATAGGACTGATGGGCTGAAATGGATGCAGAAGACAAAGCTGGAAGAGCTGGTCAGGCCCAGGGCAAATGTACTTAATTTGCTAAGCAACAGGGAATTGCTAATTAGGTTTCCCAGTCCAGTGAGTCAATCAGGATTTGCCCAAGAGTACCGTAATTTACTCCACAGATGGAGTGGGAGATTAAGACCAACATCAAGGGAAAACCAGCCACCAAATGAAAGAAGAGTAACCCAGGTGGCAAAGGAGAGGGTGGGACACTCCACAGGGCTAAGCTATCCCCTGGGGGACACAGGGGTAGAGAAAACCCACAGTCATCTATTCTAGTCTCCAAATCTAGGTGACTGAGAGGAGAAGGTGTATTTAAAGTAAGTTGTTTTGTGTTGGTGGGGACACAAATTTGGAGGCAAATTGAGTTTAGTAAGGCACAAAAATATTTCAGGAAGTGGCTGCACAGGATCTAAGGTTCAAAACAAATTAGATCCGAAAAGAGAATATGGCGGAGTCTGCCGCTACCAAAGGAGGTGGCCGCGACGGTGGAGGCCCCCGGAGCAGATAACCTTGAATACTGACACGACGATAAGTGACAACACAGACATGCCACGCAGACCCATTTTTCCTTAAGTGTCCCCAGGCGGGCTTTCTGCCCCGGACTTTTTTCTCTACCGGGGACTCCTATTTCCCACAGAAGATCTTTTTTGCCCTAAATTTCTTGAACCCGAATTCCCTAAACCTAGAGCAAGAACAAGGGAGAGTGGGGGAGGGGAAATGCCCTCGGACCCGGAGAAGCTCGCCCCGTCTGGAAGCTCCGACTTCCTCCACTGCGGCCCTGGACCCCTGCGTCGCCCCACGCTCGAATCCCTCCCAAAACAGCCCCAGGCTATTTGGAAAGGGGTTTATTCAGACATACAGCCTTTCTCTCGCCCAGTCGGGGTCGGCCCGAGGGCGGCCATGACAACCCCTCCCGGAAGTGGGCCCCGAGTACCTCGCGCGCCAACGGCCGGCTCATCCCTTGCGCGCATGCGCCCCAGCGCCCAACGGCCGCCACCGAGGGCGCCAGACTCCCCAACCGCCCCGTCCCACCTCATCGCGCGCCCCCTCCTCACGCTCCTCCCCGCAACCCCCGGCGTCTCCCCTCGCCCGCTCGCCCTCAGGTCAGACATCCTCGCACCGCGACCCCGCGCCGGGGGCCCACCTCTCACCTTGTTCCCCGTTCGCCTCCGCGTGCTGAGAGGAGAGCCGCCCAACTCCGGTTCTCCGCCGCGCGCCTCAATACGAGCGCGCTTCCTGCCTCCTGCGTCCGACTGCGGCTCCACTCACTGGGCCGCTGCCTTTTCATTCAAGAGAGACGGAAGCGGTGATTGGAGTCTTCGGGAGGCGTCGAGACGCTATTGGTGGAGAGGGGAAAAGAGGGCGTGCCTCACGCCTCGGGTTCATTGGTTAATCTAAAAGTAGGCGCGCCCGAGTGAGCTGGCTGAGACCGCGCGGACTGCGCGAAGTCTCGTGATATGGGCTTAGCCCCACCCCTTGTGGTTGCCGCCCTGTTTAGTACTGGCAAGTGAAGACCAAACGGTTTGCCCGGGGCGTGTGACCCACCATTTTTTTCCTCTCTCTTTTTTTTTTCCATCCCGAATAATTGGATTAAATGCCCCACCCTTTGGAAGCGAGGCTTCTGCGCTGAACGCTGCACCCAGAGCTTTCAGAGGCGCCATCGATCCGCGGTCTGCGGGGGTCTTCCACGGGACCTGAGGAAGATTGGGAGCTTGCAATGACCCCAGTGCACAGGACATCTTGCACTACTTGGATTTCCGCCACTATAATTTTGTCTGTTCTTGAATTTCACATAAATGGGAACATGCACGTAGATTGTCTTCTGTGTCTGACTTCTTTTGCTCAACAAACGGGTTCTGAAATTGGTCCATGTTACCAGGCGTGTCAACAGCTCGATCTTTTTTATTGTTGAGTAATAATCCATCGTGTGGCAACACCTGTATAGTTTATTCATTCACCTGTTGATGGCTGATTGATCGTTTCCAGTCTTTGGCCATTGTTAGTAAAGGTTGTACTGTACAAGTATTTTTGTGAACATAGTTTTCTTTTTTTTTTTTTTTAGCCCTGTTGCACCGGGCTAGAGTGCCGTGGTGGCAGCCTAGCTCACAGCAACCGCAAACTGCTGAGCTCAAGTGTTCCTACTGCCTCAGCCTCCCCAGTAGCTACAGGCATGCGCCACCATTCCTGGCTAACTTTTATATATATATGTATATGTGTATATATATATATATATATATTTTTTTTTTTAGTTGTCCATATAATTTCTTTGTATTTTTAGTAGAGACGGGGTCTCACTCTTGCTCAGGCTGATCTCGAACTCCTGAGCTCAAACGATCCACCCGCCTCGGCCTCCCAGAGTGCTAGGATTACAGGCGTGAGCCACCACGCCCAGCCTGAACATAGTTTTCATTTCCCTAAATACTTAAGAGTGGAATGGTGGGCCTTAGGTTATGAGCTTTAGTGGAGGAAGACAGGTTTCCTAAGTGGCTATTCCATTTTCCACCTTTTTTTTTTTTTTTTTTTTCCTTTTTAAGAGACAAGGTCTTGCTCTATTACCCACGCTGGGCTCAAGTGATCCTCCCACTGCAGCCTCCAGAGTAGCTAATTTTTTTTGAAAAGTTGGTGTCTCACTATGTCGCCCAGGCTGGCCTAGAACTCCTGCCGGCAAGCGATCATCCCAGCCTGGGCAACACAGTGAGATCCTGTTTTTAAAAAAAATTTTTAAAAATTAGAGAGGCGTAGTGGTACAGGCCTGTAGTCCCAGCTACTCAGGAGGCTGAGGCAGGAGGATCACTTGAGTCCAGGAGTGTGAGGTTGCAGTGAACTATTAGGGACTGAATGTTTGCGCCAAATTCATATGTTGAATTGTATATGTTGAATTTAATCCCCAACGTGATGGTATTTGGAGATGAGGCTTGTGGGAGGAAATTAGGGTTAGAAGAGGTCATTGGGTGGTGGGGGAGGCCTCATAATGGGATTAATGTCCCTGTAAGAAGAGGAAGAGGGCCTTGTGCAGTGACTCATTCCTGTAATCCTAGCACTCTGGGAGGCTGAGACAGGAGGATTGCTTGAGCTCAGGAGTTCGAGACCAGCCTGAGGAAGAGTGAGACTCCATCTCTACTAAAGGTAGAAAAATTAACCAGGCATCGTGGCTTGCGCCTGTAGTCCCAGCTACTCAGGAGGCTGGAGCAAGAGGATCACACGAGTCCAGGAGTTTGAGGTTGCAGTGAGCTATGATGATGCCACTGCACTCTAGCCAGGGCAATACAGTGAGATGCTGTCTCAAAAAAAAAAAAGAAAGTAGAAATTAGTATTTTAAATCTTTCATGAACAAAAATAAAATTTCAAGTAAACACAAGAGTGGAGCTGCAAGGCCAAGTAACTTGAAAGCCAGGGGAAAACCAGTCCCCAGGGAGAGAGGAAGTGCCCCAAGAAAGCAAGTAGGAGGCAAATTTGGGGTATCATGGATCATCTGAGTTGAGTTAGAGAGGAGGCTTTCAAAGCCAATAGAGTCCTGTTGAGAGGTCTGAGAAAACAGAAGAACACCCCAGCAACACACCCCATACTCACCATCCATGCAGTCAGTAGGAGCTTTTGTTTTCTCCTAAAAAAACAAAAACAAAAACAAAAACAAAAAACAGGGCAAGGTGGCTCAAGCCTGTAATCCTAGCACTCTGGGAGGCCGAGATAGGACGATCACTTGAGCCCAGGAGTTTGAGGTTGCAGTGAGCTATGATGATACCACTACATTCCAGCCTGGGCAACAGAGTGAGATCCTGTCTCAAAAAAAAGAAAAAAAAAAAAAAAATCCATGGAGCTGCACATCGAAAGATCTGTGTACTTTACCACACTTAAAATGTACCTCAATCAAAATAATTAATAATTAAAAATAAAAGAAATAACACATTATAGTTAAAGTCACCTGTGTTCACTACCCCAATTCCATTTCACTCCAGCACAGAAAAAACATCTCTAAAGTAATGATATGGAACAATTACTGCACCTCTGCTCTGTGCTTTACAAGAAATTATAGCCATTTGTTGCTTAATGACAGGGAAACATTCTGAAAAATGCGTCCTTGGTGATTTTGTTGTTGTATGCACTTACACAAACCTAGATGGCACAGCCTATATGGTATATAGCCTATTGTTCCTAGGCTACAAACCTGTACGGCATGTTACTGTACTGAATACTGGAGGAAACTGCAACACAATGGTAAGTATTTGTGTATCTAAATATATCTAAAGATAGAAAATGCATAGTAAAAATGTGGTATAAGGATCTTATGGGACCACCGTTGCATACGTGGTCCATCATTGACTGATATGTCATTATGCTGCCCATGGCTGTAATTCCTCAAGCCTTTCAGCAACCCTATGAGGTAGAGGCTGCTATTATCATCCTATTTTACAGATGAAGAAACTGAGGCACAGAACAGCGAACTCTCACTATTGGCATACGGTGATGCCAGGATTTGAACGCAAAGCAGCCTAACCCACCATACCAGGCTATGCAGGCTGTGCTCAAACACACTACTTTACACACGTTTCCAAAACTTTATATATAGTTTCACTTTATGTTCCTTAGTAATGTATATAAATGATATCAGACCGTATCGTTTATTTTGCTTGTTCGTGTTTTTTGTTTTGAGACAGGGTCTCAATGTCTCACTCTGTCACCTAGGCTAGAGTGCAGTAGCACCATCATAGCTCAGTGCAACCTCAACTCTTAGGCTCAAGTGATCCTCCTGCCTCAGCCTCCCAAGTAGCCAGGAATACAGGCGCATGCCACTACGCCTGGCTAATTTCTTATGTTTTTAAGGGTTTTTTTTTTGATTGTTTGTTTGTTTGTTTTAGAGATGGGGTCTCACTATGTTGCCCAGGCAGGTCTGGAACTCCTGGACTCAAGCAATCCTCCCAATTTGGCCTCCCAAAGTGTTGGCATTATAGGCATGAGCCACCACGCTCATCCTGTATCATTTATTTTCTATTTGCTTTTTTTCCTTCTCTTTTTCTTTTTTCCACTTTAAATCAAAAGCTAGAAATCTACTATTTACTTTGTTATCCTCCCTGAACATGGTGTTTTTGAGATAGCCTTGTTGATACATTTAGTGTCAAATAAATCTACTCCCATTTCTTTCTCTGGCCCCTAGTGGTGGACACTTGGTTCACAAAGAACCTTATCTTTTGCCCAACACAATCCTCATTCAGTTCCTCCCCTGAGAAGAATCCATCGGTGTGTCTTGCTGTCCTCAAGGTCAAGTCTAAACTCCAGAGATGCCGGAGTCTCCCTGCCCTTACCATCTGTGGCATTTGGAGCCTATCTCCTCATCCCAGGCTCCTGAGCACCAAAAACTCCAGCCATACCCTGTGATGCTTGGTTTATTCGTCCATTCATCCTGCAGAGACTTATTAAGCATCTACTATGTGTCAGATTCTGTTTTAGGAGCCAGGGACCCAGCAGTGAACAAGACAGATCTTTTGCACTTGGAGAGCTGACATCCTCTGGGAGAGACAGACAAGAAACAAAATAGTAGAGAAAATTTGTTAAAATTTGCAAGGAAAAAAGATTAAGCCATGTGAGGGGTAGAGGTTGGGGCTTGTTTTAGGTGGGGATTCAGTCAGGAAAGACTTCTCTAAAGAGGCGACATTTGTGCAAACATGGAAATGAAGTGAGGAAGAGAGAATGCCAAGATAAGAAGGAAAAGCATAGCAGGCAGAGGGAACAGGCAGTGCAAAGGCCCTGAGGTTGAAAAGGTTCAGCACATTTGAGGAGCAGCAAGTAGATGCCATAATGTGCCAGGTTTTCTTACTCATCTTTGTCCCTACAGTTCCTTCTAACAGACACCCTTTTTCTCTTTAACCGACTAGCAATTTTCTTTCTTTTTTCTTTCTTCCTCTCTCTTTCCTTCTTTCTCTCTCTCTCCCTCCCTCTCCTGCCTTCCCTCCCTCCCTCTCTTCCTTTCTTTTAGAGGCAGGGTCTCACTCTGTTGCCCAGGCTGGAGTCCAGTGGTGTGATCATAGCTCACTGTAACCTTGAAATCCTGGACTCAAGGGATCCTCCCACCAAAGTGCTGGGATTACAAGCGAGAGCCACCACACCCAGCCCCACCTGACAATTTTCTAATTTGTCCTTCACAACTCAATTCCAGCGCCACCCCTTCTGGGAAGCCTGTGCTAGCTTCATCCTCGACAGTGGGATGGCTGCTTCCTTAGACCTCCACAGGCCTGGAATACCCTTCACCTGACACCTCACATTGTGTGCAAGCATTCCTTCCACAGAGACAGAGACAACAAAGGTACTGTGCAATTTCAAGAGAAAAGTACCATTTAAAATAAATCAAAAAGGGCCATGGGCTAGAAATGACAGCGTAAGGGAAGGTCTCTCAGTGGAGGTGACATTTGAACAGAGAAACAGAGAACTAAATGAGCAAAAGCAGCCAGCCTTGGGGAAATGTGATGGAAGAATATTCAAGACCAGATAACAGCCAGTGCAAAGGCCCTGTGGTTGGAAGTAAGGTGAGAATATCTGAAGTCCACAGTGAAGGATAGTGTTGCTGGATGGGGGTGAGGAGAATGGAGTGGCTGGGTAGGTGGACGGAGAAGCCTACCTGACAAGACCACTTTGTAGACCAGGTGAGAGGTGAGAAGTTTTTCCTAAAACTGCCAGGAAGCCAGGGGCAGGTTTTCCAACAGGAACAGGCAGTGGTGTGATGTAGTTTCCAAGGCCGCAGAGTGGGTTGCAGCTATAGGGATGCGCTGGTGCAGTTATCATATTTTTCTGAGATTGTACAACTAGTCTTTTGTTTCCTCCTTTTGAAGCCCATAGTGCAACTTTGTTTCCAGTGCCACCAGAGTCCCCAGTGGGCATCTATAAATGTTTACTGAGTAAATGAATGCCGGAAGGTTGGAGTGAGAATTTGGCAGGTTTCCCCAGCTCCATCCAAGGAGGCAGCCTGGAATCTGGCAGCCGGGAGAGGGCGGGTCCCTGGGCAAGGTGGTTCCTGCCAACCCATTCCCCGGGGCCCCTGGAAACCTCGCTCTACCTTGTCCTTCTCATCTGTAAAATGGGTGGACTGGAGAATCAGAGGGAGATGCCATATTCCTCAGGGCAAGGGCCATAAACTTGATGACCAGGGAGAGGGGCTCCTAGGTTTTCTCATTTGCAAAGCAGGAACAAAAGAACTAACTTACAGAGTACTTTCATTCAGTCAACAAACATTTGAGGAACAGCTAGAAGGCCAAAGTGGCTGGAGGGAGTCAGTGAGAGGAGAGGTGGGAGGAGGTGAGGGCTAATTTTGCAGGGCCTGTGGGCTTCAGGGAGGACTTGAGCTTTTTGTCTGAGTGAATTGGGAGCCATGGAGGGTTCTGGAGAGAGAGAGAAAGAGAGAGAGAGAGAAGGGACTTGCCCTGCCACAGGTGTTCACAGGCTGTCTTGGGCTCTAGTGGGAACAGACCGTGGGGGAGATCAGAAGACAGAGCCACAGTAGGGGCTGGATCTGGTGAGGGCCATGGAAAGGCGGGAAGTGAGCAGATTCTGTATGGGTATAATTCTTCCCCTCTTTCTTCTCTCTTTCTCTGTTAAAATCCCCCAAAGAGTTGCTCAGAGGAAAAAGGAAGAGAGAAAACACCGCGCCCTGGTCTCTGGGACGACGGAAACCCAGCAGAGCCCTTCGTAACCAAGGTCCCCGCAGCCCCCGGCGCTTTGGCGGGTCCCGGAGGGCGCCACGGTGCAGGCGCGGCCGCCAGGGAGCGCTCCCCGCCGGGAGCCCCGGGGACCGAGGTTCGGCTCCCTCGCCAGGTTTCCGAGGGAGCGACGGGTCCGACCGCAGCCATGAACCAAGCTGCAAGCTCCGGAGACCCCAGAGAAATTCCGCAGAGGCCTCCACCCTCCAGTGGGGCACGTGTCTGCATTTACGGAGCGCCATCGGCATGCAGTAGCCCCCCCAAAAGAGGCTGGTCCCCATTATACAGCCGGGAAAACTTGAGGCTCACAGGACCAACAGAGTCAGGAGCTAAGTTAGGGTCGTGATCCCTTTTAACAATGATGATAATAACATTAAAAGTGACAGCAGGGCGGGCGTGGTGGCTCCCGCCTTTAATCCCAGCACTCTGGGAGGCCAAGGCGGGAGGATTGTTTGAGCCCAGGAATTCAAGACCAGCCTCAGCAGGAATGAGACCCCACCTCTACAAAAAATAGAAAAATTAGCTGGGCGTGGTGATGCACGCCTGTAGTCCTAGCTACTCGGGAGGCTGAGGCAGGATCCCTTTTGGGGGTTGCAGTGAGCTGTGATGACACCACTGCACTCCAGCTGGGGCAACAGAGCCAGACCCTGTCTCAAAAAAAAAAAAAAAAAAAAAAGAAAGAAAGAAAGAAAGAAACGAAATGACAGCAGTTAAGAAAGAAAGAAAGAAACGAAATGACAGCAGCTAACATCTATTAAGAGCCCAGTGTGTTCTCAACACTTGGCATGCACTGCCTCATTTAATTTTACCAACACCCAAGAGGCGGGCACATCCTTTTTCCCATTTCGCAGAGGAGGTGCTCTTTGAGATTTGGGGCTCCCTCAAGGCATGGAGCGCTGGGATTTGAACCCAGATCCGCCCAGAGCTTGTCTACAGGCAACGGGATAACTTTTAAGCCCTTGAATGGGGGACCACGGGTCCAGGCGGCCTGAGCTTGCAAATGCATGGGGAATTAACTATTGTTTTCGGTTTTAGCGGGGTCCCGGGAGGCACCAAGGCCTCCGCTGCTCCCGGCTGTAACGGGGCTCATCCTTCTTTTCGGGGCCCCGCTTGCTCGAGTGGGGACCCCTCGGTAGAGTGCGGTGGTCGCGGGACCCAGGAAGAGGCAAGAAGGGGAACAGATGGGTGCTCTCGGCTCCCCGCAGGGAGGGGGCCTGCAGGCGGGACCCCGCAGCCCCGGGGGCCGCTGGGAGCCCCGCCCCCTGGGCCCCGCCCCCTCCCCGGGCGCCGACCTCTGGGGTCACGTGACCGGGCCCGTCGGCCGCTGGGGCCGGAGGGCGCGGCGCGCGGACGCGGCGGCCTGGCCAGGCGGGGCCGGAGCGGAGCAGGCCGGAGCGGGCCGCGCGCCGGGGAGGGTCGCGCCGCGCCCGCCCCCTCCCCGCCCGGCGCGGGGCGCACGCGCGCTCCTCTCGCCGCCCCTCCCTCCGCGCGGGGACCCCCCGGCGGGCGGCGGGAGGACATGGCCAGCGACGCCGTGCAGGTAGGCGCACCTGCGTCCGTAGCTGCGGGGCGGCCCGATGGCGCCGGGGACCCCGGCCCGCGCGCTGCCGGGCCTCCCGGACGCGGGCGACGAGGGCGGGGGCCTCCGGAGCGCCCGGCGCCCCCTCCTTGGGCCGGGACCGTGGAGCCAGCACGGCCCCCTTCTTGGCAGGTGGAGGTACGGATGGGGCTGCAAGGGGGAGAGGGCTGTCCCGGAGGCCCCCGCCGCACTCCCCACACTCGGCCCCTCCCCGAGAATTAGAGGGGGCGCGGCGGAGGAGGCTCGACTTCGGGTGTCTCTGGCTGGCTATGCGTCCTGGTGCCTGTCGCAGCCCCCACTGATTCACCTCCCCAGCGTTGGGTGCCTGGCAAGTGCCGCTTCACCTGGGCAGGTGTCTGGCGCGGTGCCCCAGGAGGAGAGGCGGCCACCCGGCCCGCGCCCCTCCCCCTCACAACAAAGCTCCAGCCACCCTCCGCCTCTAGATTGAGCTTTATGATGGTCTGGGCGCCACCCAGATTGGCACCTGTTGGCGGAAGTGCCCGAGTCACTTCATTAGGTCGGGGACTGGGAACCCCACTGCCATCCTCCAGGCTGTCAGGTAGAACCATATCCCAGGTGGCGGGTGTCCGGGTCAGCAAGTCAGGGATGCTCCCATCCCTGGAATCCTACCTTTATGCCATGGGTGGCAGTGCAGGGCTGGGTCACCCCCGCAACACACAGACACACGTGATTGGCAGCAGCTTGCTGCCCAGCCAGGTTGTTCCTGTGCCACCTGGTGGGCATCATTGTCTTGGACTCACCTTCCCCATCTGTGACAAGCAGGGCCAGGGCGACCTCCAACCTCCTTAGGTTCGGTGACCCAAATCTGAGACATGTCGGTGCCTCTGGTGTCCCCATTAGCATCTCACCATCCAATCCATTGTCCTGTGGTTGTTGTGTAACTGGGTTCTTGTCTCCTTCTGCACCTGTCCCGTCCCTTCTGTGTCCCCCCCCATGACCCCCTGTGACCACCCCCACCCCCAGCCCTGCTGATGGCCTGCCAGCCTTGCCGAGGAGCTGGGCGTATCTGGTGTTGCCGATCACACAAGGTCAGACCTCGGGGCCGGGATGGGCTGGGGTCCCTGCCTCCACCCCCGGCCCAGGACAGGCTGTGTGGGAACCCCCCCTCCCAGCGCATGCATGCGCTTGGCGTGGCCCACACATGACCCAGGCAGGCTGTGATTTCTGGAATCAGGCTGGACCATGCCCTTTCCATCTCTTGTCCACTGTCCTCCTCCCTCCTGGTCATCCCTTTCTCATGGCTGCTTGGGCCTGCCGCCCTGTCCCTCTGTCTGTCCCGACGTGTGCCTGTCTGTTCTGTGTCCGGCAAACGGATGTCCTGTCCAGATTCCGGAAACGCCCAAGGCATTGAAATCTCCGGATGTGGGGGTCCAGGTCCCTGGCTGCTCTGGGAAGAGGGGAATTCTGGGAGGTAGGCCCTCCGGGTCTGGGGTCTCCTGCTCCATGGCGGGAAACAGAGGAGCAGGGATTCCCCAAGGCCAGGCCAGGCCCCTGATTGCTGGCTTTGCCTTGTGGCCCTCAGGTGACCCCTTGGCCCTGGGTAGAAGTGAGTCACCCAAAGGAGGAGGACCCAGGAGGCCCAGCCTCCCTCCCTTTGTGCTTTACATATTCTCAGGCTCCGCTGCTGGAGGCGGGACTGAGGGAGGCTGCTCCTCCTCCCTGCCTGGACTTCCCCCATTTGAGCTGGCCCTGCTCCTGGCTGTAACCTGCTCTGCCTGCTGGGGACAGGGGGGGTGCCTGGCTGAGTGAGGGTGGTACCAGGTGAGCCTAGGTTTAAATCTCAGTGCTGACACTTCCTTGCTGTGCACCCTGGGCCCAATGCCTTCGTCTCTGTGAACCTTGATTCTGTCACGGGCAAAATGGGATTAATAGGATGTTCACGGGGCGGAAGAGATGGAGACCTGGCCAGCATTTGTGAGGCGGGGCTGCTGTGAAATTGTTCCTGATTAGCATCATGTTCAGCAGCTCAGGGTGTAAATCCACACCCACGGCCTTTACCCCAGGGCCTTTGAGCGTCCTGAGGTTGGGGGCTGGATCATTCTTTGTGGTGGGGGCTGCCCCATGCACTACAGGGTGTTGAACAGCATCCCTGGCCTCTCCATCTAACAGATGTCACCTCGCCACCCCCAGTTATGACAACCAGAAATATCTCCCGATGTTGCCACATTGCCCCCAGGGGTGGGGATGAAATCCCACCTCCGTTGAGAATTGCTGTCACCTCTCTGAGCCTCAGTTTCTTCCTTACCTGTAAAGTGGGGAGAATGACAGCAGCTACTGAGGTGTATTAGGATTGGTAGGTTGATGGGGGTGATGCTCTTGACCTGCGGTAATACTCCATGGGGACAGCTGCTCCCAAGATCAGTCAAGAGCCAGAAGACGCCTTTCCTTGTCTATGAAATAGATTCTCACGGCTAAGGTCAATAATGCACATGGGGCATTTCCTAGCCACATTTTGGATTCTGGGCCCTGCCTTCTTTCTGCTGGCTGTGGGACCTTGGAGCAAGTTACATGACCACTCTGGGCCTCAGCTCCCTCATCCTAACAATAGGGTGATAATAGCACCCATGTTATGGAGTTGCATTAGTTGACCTGGATGAAGTTTGCAGTAACTGCTATTGCTCATACAGATGGTCCCTGACTTAGGATGGTTTGACTTACATTTTTCAATTTTTATGATGGTGCAAAAGTGGTACCCATTCAGTAGAAACTGTTCTTTGACTACCCATATAATCATTCTGTTTTTTGCTTTCAGTATGCTATTCAATAAATGACATGAGATATTCAACTTTATTATAAGATAGGCTTTGTGTTAGATGACTTTGCCCAACTGTGAGCTAATGTGAGTCCTCTGAGCACATTTAAGGTAGGCTGGGCTAAGCTGTCATGTTCAGTAGGTTGGGTGTATTTTGGTTTTGTTTGTTTGTTTTTTTTTTGTAGAAATGGGGTCTCACTATGTTGCCCAGGCTGATCTCAAACTCCTGGTCTCAGGCGATCCTCCTGCCTCAATCTCCTAAAGTGCTAGGATTACATGCATGAGGCACCATATCCAGCTGGTTAGGCGTATTAAATGTGTTTTCAACTTGTTATATTTTCCACTTATGATGGGTTTATCAGGGTGTAACCCCATTGTAAGTTGAGGAGCATATGTGGTTGTACTAGAGCACTGGTATGTGCTTAGCAAGTGGTTTGTGGGCTGCTGGTTTTGGGGTATTCTTTTCCCACCCACCCCAGTGCTGTCTCCTAATGGTGCTGGCCTCAGGGAGGTGCCACTGGGCTGGCCAGGACCCTAGACCTCTGAGCTATGGTCAGCAATAGTTGGCAGCTAGACTGAGAGGAAGCAGGAAGTTGTGATGGTCTGTCTGCAGGAAGGGGACCTTGCCTCTGCAGAACTGGCTGTTCTGACCCTGAAGGGGAAGCTGGGGACACGGGGTGGGCGGGAGGTTCTGGCCACAGGGACATGTGCAGGTAGTGGCAGGGCTGGAGACCCATGGGAGCATGAGCACGCCGCGGAGGGCCTTGAAGAGTGTGCATACATGTGTGCGCATGTGCACATGCATGAGCATGTGGGCCGGGTCCACGCGGGCAGGTGGGAGTGTGTATCGTATAGGTTCTAGAGTGACCCGTAGATGCACTCGTGGCCGTTTGCAAATAAGCGTATTCTCAGTAGGCATGGGAATGTGCACACCTGGGCGCCCATGTTCCAGGCACATACCTGCAGGTGTGGGAGTGTGCACACACTCGTGAGCCCGTGTTCCATGCACATGCCCGTATGTATGTGAAAGTGTGTGCATGCCCAAGTCAGCCACTGGAGCTTGTGTACCCTCGTGGGAGCCTGTTTACCACGTACACACGATGGGCATGTGAGTGTGCATACCACACACACCTTGGTCATCCTCTCGGGACAGGGAACAGGGCTGTCCCTGGGTTTCCTCTGGAGGAGCAGCTTTGGCCCTGGAGGTGGGGCTGAGGGCAGGGTCCGCTAGATGCCCCTGAGCCCCAGAGCTGGCCCCGCGCAGGGGGTGCTGGGAGCTGGCAGGAAAGAGGAAGTAGCGGCCAAGAGGCCCTGGTGGGGCTGAGGTTCAGGAAGAGGGCGGGGCCCTCAGCCCGGACCCAGGATGGCGGAGGCCGATCCCCCTTCGGAGCAGGAGCTGGAGGTGGGGGCTGGGGTCCCTGTGGGGGTGGGCAGAGGGGACCCTAAGCGGCACAGGCAGGAGGCCCTGCCCTGGGTAGCTCTCAGTTTGGGACCGAGGAGAGGGGATGGGGTGCTGGCCTCCTACTTCTCTGGAGGATGAAAATATCTGGGGCTGTTCAGGGCTCCCAGGTTGGGGAGACAGAGGAGGAAGGAGATGGGGCTCTGTTCTTTAGGGTCCCCGTTTTAGAAGGCAGGAAGAGAGAAGATGAGGCCTTCCCCAGGACCCCGTAGTTTGGGGGTATAGCAAAGAGGAGACAGGGCCTGCCTTTGGGATCCCCTAGTTTGGGGTGCAGCTGAGGAGAGGTAGAGCCTGCCCTTGGGATGGCACAGTCTGAGGGTGCATCAGAGGGAAAGTGGGGCCTATCCTCGAGACCCCCTAAGTTTTAGGGAGCAGCAGAGAAGAGGAGTCCTCCCTTGGGGCTGCACTAGTTTGGGGGGCAGCAGAAGGGAGACAGAACCTAGTGGGGGAACACAGTGATGGGGTGACAGGGCCTACCCTCCAGAATCCCACTACATAAGAGATAGACAAAGGGAGACAGGGTCATGCCTGTGGGATCCCCTAGTCTGAGGGGCCAGGGAAGGAAGAAGTCCCTGACCTAGGGACCTGCCAGTTTGGGGGAGTCAGGAAGCAGGAGCAGGGCCTTGTCTCACCTCCCAGTCTTGGGGGTCAGAGGAGGTAGAGCAGGACCCATCTCAGGAGATCCAGTCTGGGGCAGAGGCTGGGCCAGGCGGGCCACCTGCGGTCTAGGTCTACACTCTGGAGTCCCCTGACCCTGTCTGTCCCCCGCAGAGTGAGCCACGCAGCTGGTCCCTGCTGGAGCAGCTGGGCCTGGCAGGGGCGGACCTGGCGGCCCCCGGGGTGCAGCAGCAGCTGGAGCTGGAGCGGGAGCGGCTGCGCCGGGAGATCCGCAAGGAGCTGAAACTGAAGGAGGGTGCTGAGAACCTGCGGCGGGCCACCACCGACCTGGGCCGCAGCCTGGGCCCCGTGGAGCTGCTGCTGCGCGGCTCCTCGCGCCGCCTTGACCTGCTGCACCAGCAGCTGCAGGAGCTGCACGCCCACGTAGTGCTGCCTGACCCTGCTGCCACCCAAGGTGAGCCCGGCCCCCACCCAGGGAGCAGGACTCCAGGGGTTCCACTGCCCAGGGCCTCAGTTCCTCAGGGACGGACACACTGAGACCCACACAGCCACCAACACTCAGACAACACCCAAAATGCACACACGATCACAACACATAAAGACACAGCCACACCAACACCTGGACAACACCCAAAGACTTATATACCATCACCCGGACAACGCCCAAGATGTACACACCATCACAATACTTAAAGACGCAGTCACACCAATACCTAGACAACACCCAAAGTGTACACAACATCACAATACCTAAAGACACAAACAATCCCCAGATAATACTCAAAGACTTACACACCATGACAATACCTAAAGACACAGTTACATCAACACCCAGACACTACCCAAAGATGTGCACACTGTCACACAAATACTGAGAGACTATCACTCAAATACTCAAAGACTCACACAATGACACCAACACCTAGATGGCACCCAAAGACTCTTTTTTTAATTTCTAAAAATTTTATCTGTTTTTTAATTTTTAATTAGGATAAAAACTACACATAACATAAAATATAACTTTTTTTTTTTCTTTCTTTCTTTCTTTCTTTCTCTTTTTTTTTGAGACAGAGTCTCACTCTGTTCCCCAGGCTAGAGTGCCGTTGCATCAGCCTAGCTCACAGCAACCTCAAACTCCTGGGCTCAAGTGATTCTCCTGCCTCAGCCTCCCAAGTAACTGGGACTACAGGCATGTGCCACCATGCCTGGCTAATTTTTTCTGTATATATTTTTAATTGTCCATATAATTTTTTTCTATTTTTATAGAGATGGGGTCTCGCTCTTGCTCAGGCTGGTCTCCAACTCCTAAGCTCAAATGATCCACCCGCTTCGGCCTCCCAGAGTGCTAGGATTACAGGTGTGAGCCACCGCGCCCGGCCAAACTTTTTTTTTTCCTCTAAGAGATGGGGTCTCGCTATGTTGCCCAGGCTGGAGTGCAATGGCTATTCATAGGCGTGATTTTTGTGCACTACGGCCTCAGACTCCTGGGCTCAAGAGATCTTCCTGCCTCAGCTTCCTGAGTAGCTGGGATTACAGGTGTGCATGACCGTGCGTGACCAAATTTACCATTTCTAAGCATG
The DNA here is from genome assembly GCF_041146395.1 of Eulemur rufifrons. Taxonomy (NCBI): domain Eukaryota; kingdom Metazoa; phylum Chordata; class Mammalia; order Primates; family Lemuridae; genus Eulemur; species Eulemur rufifrons. Next base: position 8,436,839 of record NC_090984.1, on the reverse strand, counting down.
CAGTTCTGTAGTATTAAGTATATTGACATTGTTGTGCAACAGATCTCTAGAACGTTTTCATCTTGCAACCAAAGACTCTGACACACAGTTATGCCAACACTGGGCAACACTGAAAGACTTACAGTGACTTACTGTCACATGGGTACCCAGAGAAAGGCACACAGTCACACCAGCACCCAAACAACACCCAAGGACTTAGACGCTAGCGTATGAATCCCAGAGACTCTCACACATCATCATGACAACACCCAAAGGCTTATGTCCTGTCACCCAACACCCAGAGAAACACACCTAGACAACAGCCACTCTTGCAAGAAATCACAGCAAACCCCAGAGATTCACGCACACAGCCACCCAAGCCTGACAGGCACAGTCACATCAGCAAAGAGTTGTACTCACAATCGGACAAGGCCTGAAGACGCAACAGCACTTACACCAACACCCGGCCCTTCCAGACATGTGAGCATGTGCACAACTGGACACAGCGCCGTCCCATCAGCACTCGGGGACAGAGTGCAGCCAGCATCCAGAATCTCACAGTCATCTCTGTACCATCAACACCATCAGCACTCGGGGACAGGGTGCCACCCACAGCTGCCCCCGTGGGAGGCTGGGACGGTCTGGGTATTGGGGACCACAGATTCACTTTGCTTGGTTTTGAACTTCATGTAGATAGGGTCACATGGTATCCTCACCCCATCCAGTGTGCACAGGGTCACCCCCCCCACAGTCACACTGCCCTCCAGAGACTCACGTAGGCACATGAGTCTGCTTGTCCCAACACCCAGAGACTCAAACACACTCATACGAACACCTGGAGATCTGCACTCACAGTTGTACCAACAGCCAGAAACGTGTGCACCCCAACACCCAGAATCTCAGTCATTGTAACATCTGTCGTCTCACACAGTCGCACCCCATGGTTCACAGATGGAACCGCTCCCACACTCGTGGCTCACACACAGCCATGTAAGTTGGGGGCCTCCCACACACCGTCGCAAAGGACACACACACGCTCATTCATCCTGGATCCTGTCCCAGCCCCGCGCGGTTTCCCTGGGAGGGCAGGGTGGGTGGACCCGCTGGGCCCTGGCACCCCTGCCTTCCTGTCTCCTGGCCCCCAGCTGCCCCTGGGTCCTGGGGCAATGGGCAGACCAAGGTGACAACCATGGTGATTCTCTCTCACCCGTCCCCTCCAGATGCCCCCCACTCCCCTGGAGCAGGCGGCCCTGCCTGCTCGGCCACCAACCTGAGCCGTGTGGCGGGGCTGGAGAAGCAGCTGGCCATCGAGCTGAAGGTGAAGCAGGGTGCGGAGAACATGATCCAGACCTACAGCAATGGCAGCACCAAGGTGGGGCAGCGCCGAGGGCACATGTCGCACTGTACTCACACCTGTGCACGCGTACACTCACCTGCGCTTGTACACACACCCACAGATGCACACCCACTGGGTGTGCACACACCCACCTGCACAGGTACATGCCCACCCACACGTGCACACTCGCTGTATGTGCACATACCCACCCCACAGTGTACACGCCCACAGGTACACACCTACTGCATGTGCGCATGCCTGCACGTGCACACACCCATCAGTGTGTGTAAGACACACCCACCCACATGTGCACCCGTTATCTGGACACATACCAGCTTATGTACAAACACACACGTACGTGCACCCACATCTGTACATGCGCCCACAGTGCAGTGCACACGAACATGTACACACCCACACGAGTGCACTCATCCACCCATGTGCCGGCACACACAACTGCAGATGTGTGCACCCGTGCAGATCACAGGCTTTGGGGACAGGGTGCTGCCTACGGCTGCCCCCATGGGAGGCTGGGACGGTCTGGGTATTGGGGACCACAGATTCACTTTGCTGGGTTTTGAACTTCATGTAGATAGGGTCACGTGGTATCCTCACCCCATCCAGTGTGCACAGCTGTGGCTCTGGGAATGCCCACCTCAGGTCAAGGATTCCTGGGAATGCCACAGCTCTCAGCTCCTGTGACTTCCATGTCAGGGGCTGGGGTTCCGCAGTGGCGCAGCCTTGGGGACCAGATGGTTCAGCTCTGTGAAGAGGTGAGGACTCTGGCCCCAGTGACACTGCATCTTAGGTCTCGCCAACTGAGGCACAGCGCCTGTGTGCCTGGCATATGACAGGCGCTGATATTAACAAATATACTTGCTGAACAAATAAAAATAGATCTGATTAGCTGTTTCTCAACCTTTTTTTCATTATTGTTCCCCTAAGGAACCTTTTCTGACATTTTTTTCCTAATCACCCAATGTGGTAAAATACCTATAACATAAAATATACTACGTTAACATGTTCAAGCACACAATTCAGTGGCATCTGGTACATTTGCACTGTGGCGCCTCCATCTAGTTTCAGAGCATTTCAGCACCCTGAAAGGAAGCCCCGTACCCATTAGCAGTCGCCGCCCATTCTCCCTCCCCCACAAACCACTAATCGGCTTTCTCTCTTTATGGATTTACCTATTCTGGGCATTTCACGTACATACACATGGGCTTTTGTATCTGGCTTCTTCACTCGGCTTAATGTTTATGAGGTTCGTTCACATTGCAGCAGGAATAAGTACTTCATTCCATTTTATGGCTGAATGATATCCTATTATATGGATGTACCACATTTTCTTTATCCCTTTATTATATAAGGGACATTTGGGTGGTTTCTACCTTTTGGCTATTGTGAGTAGTTCCGCTACGAGCATCTGTGTACAAGTATTTGAACACCATCCCATGAAATGTTAAAACACACAAACACACACACACACACAAAGAAGATAAAAAAATAAAATACAAAAAGAAAAAAAAATGTTAAAACAGAGATCAACCATATATCTCTTTATGCATGTCTCTGCATTGTACACAAAAAGAATAAGAGTTTTTCACCCCCTAAGAACCAATTTCTGCCCGGTAGGGGTAACACTGAACATGCATAGAGAAGACATAATGTCTTGCAGTGTCTTATCCGAATGTTAACACGGCACGTACTTTCCCTGCTTCACTTTGAAAAAAAAAAACCCACACAAAGTGGATAGAAAAAATCCACAACTGATTTTTGGCACTTGTACACACACAAGGTTGTGGACAGTTCCCAGATGTAGTCATATCTTGAATCCTGTTCACAAACACCCAGGCACCCTCAGAGGCTCCTCGACCGTGGGGACCTCTCACCCACGTGCACGCCATTCCAACAGCTAGTGTGCGTGTGACACCTGCTCCAGGCCAGGCAGGGCTCCAAGCTCTACGCACAGACTAGCCGGTCCAGAGGGGGTCAGTGATGTTAGCACTGACATTCTGCAGATGAGGAAACTGAGATCCAGAGAGGTTGAGTGGCTTGCCTGAGGTCACACAGCTGTTTGGTGACAGAGCCAGGATTCAAACCCAGGGACTACATCACTACACCCAGGAATGTATAGAAGAACCCACACGGAAACAAACATACAAACACTCTGTCCCATAGTCACCCAGGACCTGCGTGGTGTGGTCAGCAGCGCCGGTGGCCAGCCCCCAGCACCCCTGCCTTCCTCTAACAGCTGGTCTCTGCCTCCAGGACCGGAAGTTGCTGCTGACAGCCCAGCAGATGCTGCAGGACAGTAAGACCAAGATCGACATCATCCGCATGCAGCTCCGCCGGGCCCTGCAGGCTGGCCAGCTGGAGAGCCAGGCGCCCCCAGAGGAGGCCCAAGGTGAGTGCCTCGCCCTGAGACAGGCTGGCCTGCGTCTCACCTCTCCAGGCTCAGTTTCTGGCCCTGTAAAGGGTCCTTTTCTGGGGCAGGGAGGTGGGTACTCTGACTCACTATGTGACTGGAACCCATTCGTGATCCTCTCTGGGCCTCAGTTTCCCATTTGTCCCAGGCAAGGTTTGGACTAGATCAAGTGTTGGCAAACAGCCCTCAGGCCAGATCCACCTGCTGTCTTTTCTTGTAAGTAAAGTTTTATTGGCACATTGCCACGCCCATTCATTTACTATAGTCACTGACTGCTTGTACACCGTCATAACACAGCTAGTAGTGGCAACAGCCTGTGTGGGCCATAAAGTGGAAAATATTTACTGTCTTGAGCCAGGCGTGGTGGCACGAGCCTGTAGTCCCAGCGACTCAGGAGGCTGAGGCGGGAGCATCATTTGAGCCCAGGAGTTGGAGGCTGCAGTGAGCTGTGATTGGGCCACTGCACTCCAGCCTGGGCAACAGAGCAAGACCCTGTCTCTTAAAAAAAACAAAACAGGCCGGGCGCGGTGGCTCACGCCTGTAATCCTAGCACTCTGGGAGGCCGAGGTGGGCGGATCGTTTGAGCTCAGGAGTTCGAGACCAGCCTGAGCAAGAGCGAGACCCCATCTCTACTAAAAATAGAAAGAAATTATATGGACAGCTAAAAATATATATAGAAAAAATTAGCTGGGCATGGTGCTGCATGCCTGTAGTCCCAGCTACTGGGGAGGCTGAGGCAGTAGGATCGCTTGAGCCCAGGAGTTTGAGGTTGCTGTGAGCTAGGCTGACGCCACGGCACTCACTCTAGCCGGGGCAACAGAGTGAGACTCTGTCTCAAAAAAAAAAAAAAAAAAAAAAAACAAAACAGAAAACAAAAGAAAATATTTACTGTCTTAACTCTTTACAGGAAAAAAAAAACCGTGTGAACCTCTGGACTAGATGGTTACCTTGTCCCTTGTCACTGTGGCCTCCCGTGTGTGCAGAACTGTGCGTGTTTACATCCATGTTATGAATGACTAGGGGCGTCTCAGAAACTGAACATGTTAAGATTGTCAACCTGAATTTGTGACAGGACTGTGGTACATTGTGTGCAGGGCTGTCTGTGTCCATACTACCCATGCGTGTCAATATTAATGTGACTTTGACTGTGGGGACCAGGAGTTATATATGTACCCTAGTAAAGATAACAGTTTGTCACTGTGAGAAGTAGCACAGTGTCAGCTGTTGGTGAGGCTTGTAAGTTGGAGGACAACGTGTGTGTCTTGGGGTGTGTGTGAGTGCAACTGTGTGATTGTGTGTCTGTACTGTGGGTACCCATGTGGGGTTCTTAGTGACTAAGTGTGATGGTACGATCATGTCCCTTTGCCTCTGTGTAGTGTTACAACCACGGGTGACTGGGTCACTTTATCCCTAAAAGTCCCAGTGACTGACTAAGCATAGTATGACAGCAGGCCTAGGGATGAGGGTGCGACTGTGTTTGTAAGATGACATGGCGGTGAATATCTAGGTTGTCCCTGTAACTCTGTCAGCCTTGTTGGTATCTAGGTGAGTGCCACACACCTGTGGATACAGTGTGACTCTCTGTGACCAAGGTCCAGGGTCTGAGTAGGGGTCATTATATAAAATAGTGAAATTGTCCTAGGAACCTACAGCCACAGAGGTATGATTGATGGGTGACAAATTTCCTACGTGTGTGTAACAGTATGTCCTTGTCCCTCTCCCTGAGCCGTTGGGTGGCTGAGTCCTGTATTGGGCTGTGGTTGTGTCCCTGTGACTTCACACTGGGTGTGACACCCAGTCTTTTTTCCTATGACATTGATTCCCTGTGCCTGTGGGTGTCAGTGACGCTGCCCTGCCTGTGTGACAGTGTGGTGGCATTTCTACACCTGCCCCTATGCCTTAGTGTAATTATGTTCTTATGATTCTCTCTGGGCTGGAGTTAGAACCCTGGGACTTTTGCCTTAGTCTAGTTCTATCCTTTTTTTCGACCCTGTGATTGGGAATAATGGCTTTTGTGTCCCTCTGTCCTTGCGGTGGTGTGCTGTGCTTGAGGTGACAGGGCTGTGTCTGTATGACAACAAAGCCTGACCCATGTGACAGTGTCCCTGTGTGGCAGTGTGACTGCATCTTTGTGACAGAGCATGTGTTCCTGTGCCTGCAGGTGACAGTGTGCATACACTGGTGACAAAGTGGTAATGCTGTTGTATCCCTGTGGGCGACAGTGTGACAATGTCTGTGTAACAGTATCTGTCTTAGTCTGCTCAGGCTGCCATAACAAAGTCCCACAGAGTGAGTGGCTTAAACAACAGACATTTATTTTCTCACGGTTCTGGAGGCTGGCAGTCCTGGATCGAGGTGCCAGCAGTTAATTCCTGGTGAGGGCTCTCCACCTGGCTTGCAGACAGCAACCTTCTCTCTTGTGTCCTCACGCAGTGGAGAGAGAACTCTATTATCTCTTCCTCTTCATCATCATCTTCTTCTTTTTTTGAGACAGGGTTTTGCTCTGTCGTCCAGGCTGGAGGGCAGTGGCATGACAGTAGTTCACTGCAGCCTCGAATTCTTGGGCTCAAGTGATCCTCCTGCCTCAGCCTCCTGGTAGCTGGGACTACAGGTGTACACCACCATGCCCAGCTAATTTTTAAAAAAAACTTTTCGTAGGGACAGGGTCTCGATATGTTGCCCAGGTAGGTCTTGAACTCCTGGCCTCAAGCAGTCCTCCTGCCTCTGCCTCCTAAAGTCCTGGGATTACAGTCGTGACCCACCATGTCCAGCCTCTTCCTCTTATGAGGCACTAATCCCATCATGAGGCCTCCCCCTGCCCAATGACCTCATCTAACCCTAATCATCTCCCAAAAGCCCCATCTCCAAATACCATCGCTTTGGGGATTAAAGGCTTCAATATGTGAATTTGGGGGACACATTCAGTCCCTAATAGTGTCCCTGTGGCTGACGCCATCTGTGTGGCAGTGTGATTGTATCTCTGTGTTTGTCCAAACGCCCATGGGTGTCGCTGTGCATGGCTGACAATGTAACTGTGTGCTAGTAACGGTTCAGTGGGGAGTGAGGTGTGTCAACATGTGTATGACAGTATGATTTATGCCCCTGCCCCTGGGGGCTATAGTCCCTGGGTGAAAAAGGTGATGGTATTTGGGTGACATTGACTGAATCAAGATAATGTGACTGTCCCTGTGGGTCACAGTGTGCCGGAGGCTGTCCCGGTGCTAATCCCTGGGAATGAAGAGGGACTGTGACAACTTGTCTATCCTTAAGCCTGGCTTGATAGTATGCCTCTATATCATTGCTTAGACTGTCCCTGTGTAAGAGGGACACTGTCACTCCTTGGGTGTTGAGTGGCAGTGTGACAGTGTCACTGTGACGGCCCCTTGGGAGAAGTGTGATAAATCTTGGTGATGGTGTATCTATGGCCTGCTTCTGTGGATGGCCGCGTGTCTGGGACCAGGTTGGTGGGGGTGGGCTGCAGGCTAGCCTCAGTGCCCCATATGCCATGCTTACAGGGGGTCCGGACCTGGGGGCTGTGGAGCTGCGCATTGAGGAGCTGCGGCACCACTTCCGAGTGGAGCACGCGGTGGCCGAGGGCGCCAAGAACGTGCTGCGCCTGCTCAGTGCGGCCAAGGCCCCGGACCGCAAGGCAGTCGGAGAGGTGAGGGGCGGGGCCTTGGTGTGGGGCGGGGCTTATGTGAGGGGCGGGGCCTTGACAAGGAACAGGCCCTGTGAGGGGTGGGGCCTCACCGAGGGGTGGGGCCTTGACCTGGGGCCTTGCCTCTGCCAGGCGGGGCCACTGTGAAGGGCGGGGCCTCAGCAGGGCGGTACTTTAACTGGGGATAGGGCCTACACCGGGAACAGTGCTACTGTGAGGGTGGGGGCCTCAGCGAGGGGGCGGGGTCTCGGCGAGGGATGGTCCTCAGTGAGGGGTGGGGCCTCAGCGAGGGGGCGGGGTCTCGGCGAGGGATGGACCTCAGCGAGGGGTGGGGCCTGGGCAGGGGGCGAGGCCTAGTTTTCAGGACACCGGGGAGGAGCCTAAGTTGGTTTGAGGTTAGCATGGGGGTGGGGAGGGGCAAGGCCAGCCCCGCCCCTCATCCCCTCCCTGCGCCCTGCAGGCCCAGGAGAAATTGACGGAGTCCAACCAGAAGCTGGGGCTGCTGAGGGAGGCCCTGGAGCGCAGGCTGGGGGAGCTGCCTGCCGACCACCCCAAGGGGCGCCTGCTGCGCGAAGAGCTCGCTGCAGCCTCGTCCGCCGCCTTCAGTGCTCGCCTCGCGGGGCCCTTCCCCGCCACGCACTACAGCACCCTCTGCAAGCCCGCGCCGCTCACAGGTGGGCCTCGGACCGGCCCCTCCCTCGCAGCCCTGAGACCCCGGATCCGGATCTCCACTCTGCCCGGCCCTGGGCTCCCATCCCACCGTTCCCTCCCGTCTCCAGTAGATAGCCCCGTGAGCCTCAGACTTTCCCCCATTTCTCCTGCTTATTCTGGGATCTTGTCCCCATCTCTGTTCCTCTTCACTTTTCCCGCTCCTCCCCACCTGGTCCTGACTGTTTCCTCCAGCCACAGTCCCCCAGCCCCACCTCGTTCTCAGAATCTGCAGCCTGAAACCTCTGACTGCCCCCCTCTAGGCCAGCCAGCATATCTTGCTTAGAGCCCTCAGCTCCTACCCCTCCAGACCAGCCCCCCAGACCCCTAGGCTGTCTCAGACCTCAAATCAGCCCACCAAATCCTACCCTGGCCTCCCTAGTCCTACCTTGTTCCTCCTTGCCTGGCCCCCCGGCCTCTGCCCTGAATTTCTCTTCTGTCCCTAAACCCGAGCACCCAGAGCTCCTCCTGACCACCCCACCCCACCCAAAACCATCTGTCTCATATTTGTACATCCAGGCACAGACATCCCTGCATCAGACCCCCTGTCCCACCTTGGCTGTCCCTCTCTGGCTCCCACTTGTACCATGGCTGTTTCTGAGTGTGCTTCTACCTGCAGGCCCCTCCCCCTGTGCTCCCCATGTTCCCCCCAGCCTACCCGTGATGTGGCCCCCTGCTGAATCTTCCTCTCCTGCAGGGACCCTGGTGGTTCGAGTGGTGGGCTGCAGGGACCTCCCAGAGACCATCCCCTGGAACCCTTCGCCCTCAGTGGGGGGACCTGGGACCCCAGACAGCCGCACCCCTTTTCTGAGCCGCCCAGCCCGAGGCCTTTACAGCCGAAGTGGGAGCCTCAGTGGCCGGAGCAGCCTCAAAGCAGAAGCGGAGAATACCAGTGAGTAGACATCGTGGGCCCTGAGGGGAGGGGTGGGGTGGGGTGGGGTGGGATAGGGTGGGGGATCCTGGGATGCCCCATATTTGTAATACTTTAAGAAACAAATACATCACACTCATCAGGAGGATGGCTATCAAAAACAAAACTAAACTAAAAACAGAAAATAACAAGTGCTGGTGAGGATGTGGAGAAATTGGAACCTTTGTGCGCTGTTGGTGGAAATGTGAAATGGTACATTCACTACACAAAGCATTGTGGTGCTTCCTCAAAAATAATATCGAGCGAGTCCACTTCTGGGCATGTACCCAAAAGAATTAAAAACAGGGTCTCAGCAATCCCACAGTGTATACGTATTTCAAAACAACATGTTGTACATGATACATGTATATAATTTTTGTTTGTCAATTTAAAAATTAGTGATAGAAAAAATTTTAGAAAGGTAAAAGCATAGTCTTGGCTGGGCATAGTGGCTCACGCCTGTAATCCCAGCACTCTGGGAGGCTGAGGCGGGAGGATCACTTGAGGTCAGGAGTTTGAGACCAGCCTGAACAAGAGTGAGATCCCGTCTCTACTAAAAATAGAAAAATTGGTAGGGTGTGGTGGTGCATGCTTGTAGTCCCAGCTACTTGGGAGGCTGAGGGAGGAGGATGGCTTGAGCCCAGGAGTTTGAGGTTACAGTGAGCTGTGATCATGCCACGGCACTATACTCAGGGCAACAGAGTGAAACTCTGTCTTAAAAAAAAAAAAACCAAAAAACAAAAAGAATCTCAAAGAGATATTTGTATATATGTGTTCATAGCATTGTTCACAGTAGCCAAAGATGGAAGCAACCGCAGTGTCCACCAGCAGATGAATGGATAAACAAAATGTAATAGCCAAACAATGGAATATTATTCAGTTTTAAAAAGGCAGGAAATCCTGTCACATGCTGCAGTCTGGATGAACCTTGAGGACATTATGCTAAATGATATAAACTACTCACAAAAAGACAAATACTGTGTGATTTCACTCACATGAGGTCCCTGGAGTAGGCAGATTCATAGAGACAGAAAGTAGAGTGGTGGGTGCCAAGGGCTAGGAGGAGGGGGAACGGGGAGTTATTGTTTAACGGGACAGAGTTTCAGCTTTGTGAGACGAGAAGAGTTCTGGAGGTGCATGGTGGTGCTGGTTGCACAGCAGTGTGAATGTATGTAATGTCATTGAACTGTACGCTTAAAAATGATTATGGTGGCAAATTTTATGTTAGGTGTATTTTACCGTAATTTAAAAAAAAACTAATACATATGTACAAAAAAGTGAGTATAGGAAAAGATTAACAATAAAGCAACTACCCATGTTACCACCACCCAGGTTAAGAAATAGGATATTGCGAACTCTCTGGAAGCCCCTTCCCCAACTCTAGCCCCTTCCTCTGTCGTAGACTTGGCTACTGTCCTGCCTTTTATGGTTTCCTGGCTTTTCTTTGTAGTTTTTACCATCCATGTATGCATGTCAAACAATATGGTATCATTTTGCCTGGTATTTGAACTTTATATAGATGGACTCTTACAAAATGTACTCTGTGTACTGGCTTCTTTCAGTATTGTTTTGGGAGACTCGTTCATATTGGTGTGCAATGCCACAGGATTCGTATTGATTCCTGTTTAATAATCCATTGTGTTAGTCTGAGCCATGTCAAATTGCCTTTTTTTAAGTTGAATATCAGCAAATTGATACTTCAGCTACTAAGACTGTATCATGGTTTATATATTAATTTTCCTTTAATGGTCAGTAGGCTGTTTCTAATTTGGGCCATTATGTAAGCATCATACATATGCATATGCTAATGTACACCTGCATGCATTTTTCTAAGGTCAGTCCTTGGGAGTATATTGCTGGAACTTCCATATGGAATAAAAGTGAACTTGGATCCCTACCTCACACCATACAGAAAAAAAATCAATTGGATTAGTGACTTTAAACATCAAAGGCAAAACTTTACATTGGCAGAATGTTATGGAGGGGAGGATTTCTTTAAAAGATACTGGAGACCTCTCCCCACCATTTTCTGATGAACGCCCCTTAAACTCCCCATTTCAGGTGAGGTTAGCACCGTGCTTAAGCTGGATAACACAGTGGTGGGCCAGACGTCCTGGAAGCCATGTGGCCTCAACGCTTGGGACCAGAGCTTCACCCTGGAGCTGGAGAGGGTGAGCTGTGTTGGGGGACCACAGGGCTTAGAGGAGGAGGAGGAGGAGTTCTGGGCCTCAGGCACCCCAAGTGAAGGCCATCTTCCTTCCCCCCAAGGCACGGGAACTGGAGTTGGCTGTGTTCTGGCGGGACCAGCGGGGCCTGTGCGCCCTCAAATTCCTGAAGTTGGAGGATTTCTTGGACAATGAGAGGCACGAGGTGCAGCTGGACATGGAACCCCAGGGCTGCCTGGTGGCTGAGGTACAGCCCAACCCCTGACCCTGAGATAATGCTTCCTGCCTTCCCTGCTCCCAGTTTTCCAGAAGGGGAAGATACCTTTTTGATTGGTGTGTGAACCTTGTTAGAAAAGTACATCTAATTACATCAGTGACAGGATGTAAGATTCTTGCTCAGGCTGGTCTCAAACTCCCGACCTCAGGGGATCCTCCCGCCTTGGCCTCTCAGAGTGCTAGGATTAGAGGTGTGAGCCACAGAGCCTGGCCCCCGTGCAGAAATTCTTACATGATCTGATAATCAAGGACCACTGAAAGAAAGGAAGAGGGAAGAGAGTTGACTTCAGATGGTGGGGCAGTGAAATTGTTGTTGTTGTTTTAGGAAAACTGTCCCAAACCAAGTAGAGGATGGTCGTGGGTGGCCCAAGGGGCAAATTCTGAAACATTGCTACTCGCCTTCAAGGTTTACTCACAGCATTTTGTTTTGTTCTTATGCCTCTACAAAAGCACCATCCGATAGAACTTTCTACTGTTCTGTTGTTGATGAGCCCACAGTAGTTGAATCCTATTGTACATGCAAATGTTTTATATCTGAAGTGTAGCCAGTGTGACCAGGGAACCAAAGTTTTAATTTTACTTAAATTTTAACCAATTTAACTTGCCACGTGTGGCAACCATATCAGACACTGCAATTCTGTGATTTCAGCACCTTCTAAAAGTTGTGTTGGAGGCTTGAGCCTGTAGTCCCAGCTGCTTGGGAGGCTGAGGTGGGAGGATCACTTGAGTCCAGGAGTTCAAGACCAGCCTGGCCAGTAGCAAGACCCCATTGCTACACAAAATAATTTTTAAAAAATAAGCTGAGCATGGTGGCACGCACCTGTAGTCCCAGCTACTTGGGAGGCTGAGGCAGGAGGATCGCTTGAGCCCGGGTGTTCGAGAGGCTGCAGTGAGTTATGATGACGCCACTGCACTCTAGCCAGGGGGACAGAGCAAGACCCTGTCTCTTAAAAAGAAAAAAAAAAGTTGTGTTCGAGTTGGGAGAATTAAGCTAGACCCATGGTTTCCTTTTGTGGGCGGGCACCAGAATCACCTGGGGGGCTTGTTGAGACAGAGTGCTGGGCCTCAGTCCCTGATGTTTCTGGTTCATTAGGGCGAGGGGGGCCTGAGAATGTGTATGTCTGTCTAGCAGGTTCCCAGGTGATGCTGGTCTGCGACCACGCTTGGGCACTCAGGGTACTGGGGGGTGCAGGATGTGGTTGCTGGAGTTGCAGGTCGCTCTTGTTGGGTCCGGCCCCTCCCCCCTCTGGAGGCTGGTCCAGTCACTTGCTTCTTGCTTTCCAACATGGCACTTGAGGAGGAGTGTTCGTTTTATGACCCTTTCCTGTGTCACGTGCTACTCTGGGGTTCAATGTCATAGTGTTCAGAACCTCGAAGACAACTTGGGTGTGCACACCTGTGCTCCTAAGGGCTTCCTCCCTCCAGGTCACCTTCCGCAACCCTGTCATCGAGAGGATCCCTCGGCTCCGACGGCAGAAGAAAATCTTCTCCAAGCAGCAAGGTGAGGGGGATTTTTCCAGGCCCGCCCCTCCAGGGGGTGAGGCCAGGGGTCCTGGGAGTGTCACGGAGGGTGACACCTGCCCCGTGCCCCTAGGGAAGGCGTTTCAGCGTGCCAGGCAGATGAACATCGACGTTGCCACGTGGGTGCGGCTGCTTCGGAGGCTCATCCCGAACGCAACAACGACAGTCACCTTCAGTCCCGGGGCTTCTCCAAGGTCTGAGCCCCGGCCTGCGGGGTAAGGAGGGAGGGCCTGCAGGTGCCAGCTGCCTCTTACTGCCTCCTGGGGTGCTGGGTCCCAGACACACGTTCCTCCCCTCTCTGCAGTGACATATCGGTGGAGAAGCTAAACCTCGGGACTGACTCAGACAGCTCACCCCAGAAGAGCCCTGTGAACCCTCCTTCCAGCCCATCCAGCCCGGTGAGCAGCCCTCCCCAACCTCCGTCCTCTCTGCCTCTAAGCCTGGCCTAGGTTTAGGTAGCATCAGGGGTCTCGCTCCTGGCTCAGAGACCACCAGGAACTTCCTTGGGGTTGCACAGCGTGTCTCCAGCAGAAACAGGGCCCAGTTCTCTAATCCTGGTTAAAAACACGAGCCCAGGAGCAGCCCGCCTGGGTCCCCATCCCTGCCCTGCCGACGCCTGGCTCTGAGCCTCAGCTCTCCAGGCCTCAGTGCACCACCCCGTAAGAGGAGCACGTCTAAGACGAATGCTGACGATGGAAGTCAAGATTGCGGCGTTCTCTCAGCAAGGGTTACCGAAAGGAGGGAGACACAGGGAGCTTGCCCGGGTGATGGAAATGTTCTTCATCTTGATCCGGGTCAGAGGTCGGCACACTTTTTCTGTTAAGGCCCAGATAGTCCCTGTCTGCGGCATGGTCTCAGAGCAGCTGCCGGTGACACACACACGAAGGGGCTTGTCTGTGTTCCAGTAAAACCTCATTGGCTCGAACAAAACCAATGCAAGTTCGAACCACTGAAGTTTGAACACCAGAGAACAATTATAGGTGACAAAATACTCCTTTTTTTGATTTTTTTCCCCAACAATTAAAAAATGTAAAAGCCACTGTTAGCTCTCAAAGACTGTACAAAAACAGTCTGGCCCACCGGCCAGCATTTGCCAACCCCAGGCAGCAAGACCCTGTCTTTTCTTTTCTTTTTCTTTTTTTTTTTTTTTTTGAGACAGAGTCTCACTCTGTTGCCCGGGCTGCAGTGCAGTGGCGTCAGCCTAGCTCACAGCAGCCTCAAACTCCTGGGCTCAGGTGATCCTCCTGCCTCAGCCTGAGTAGCTGGGACTGCAGGCGTGCGCCACCATGCCCAGCTTTTTTTTTTTTTTTTTTTTTAATTCCTAATGATCCACTCTCATTCCCAAAAGACCCTGTCTTGAAAACAAAAATTAATTTTGATTTTTTTTTCAGTTATATGTGCTTGTGGTATAAAAAATTAAAGCTAATACCAATACATAGATAAGTACAGTTGACCCTTGAACAACACAGAGGTTAGGGGTGCCGACCCCCATGTAGTTGAAAATCCATGTAATTTTGACTCTCTCAGAACTGAACTGCTAATAGCCTACTGTTGACCGGAATAAACAGCCAGTTACCACATAATTTATTCATTATGTGTATTATATGCTGTATTCTTATGATAAAGTGAGGTAGAGAAAAGAAAATGCTATCAAGAACATCATACATCCCAGCTACTCAGAAGGCTGAGGCAGGAGGATCGCTTGAGCCCAGGAGTCTGAGGTTGCTGTGAGCTAGGCTGATGCCACGGCACTCTAGCCTGGGCAACAGAGCGAGACTCTGTCTAAAAAAAAAGACAAACAAACAAAAAGAACATCATACATAAGGAAGAGAAAATATTTACTATTCATTAAGTGGAAGTGGATCATCATAAAGGTCCTCCTTGAGGTGTTCTCTTAGTTAACACGGTGGTCAGCTAACAACCTGGGAAGGTGACATTTGAGTAAGGAAGAGGGAGGAGCCGTACCAGTGTATGTGAGAGGAAGAGTCCGGGAAGACGGCACAGCCGTGCAAAGGTCCTGGGGTAGGAATGTGCCTGGTGTGTTCTGTGCATAGGAAGGGGGAGAGTATGGCCAGAGGGGAGTGAGTGAGGGCACACGGGAAGAGAGGAGAGGACAGATTGCTGAAGGGGCAGATTGTGTGGGGCCTTGGAGACTATGTTGGTTTGGGGGGCATCCCTCACTCCCCTTACTCTGGCCTTTTCTCCCTGCTGCAGAGTTCCCCGATCCGGGAAACTACCACCACTCCCGAGCTGTCTTCGGAGACCCAGGAGACCCTAGGCCCCGCCCTGTGCAGGTGACACCCCTCCCCTAGACCCCCACTCACCATCCCTGCCCAGTGCCCCCAGCCCCACCAGTGTCCTCTCTCCCACAGCCCTCTGAGGAAGTCACCCCTGACCCTCGAGGATTTCAAGTTCCTGGCGGTGCTGGGCCGGGGTCACTTTGGGAAGGTGAGGTGGAGGGCGAGCGGTTGGGGGGCTCGGAGTCCAGACCCCCGGGACCGGGGCCAGCCGCTAAGACCACCTCGCTTCCCTGTGGTTCCAGGTGCTGCTCTCCGAATTCCGGTCTAGCGGGGAGCTGTTCGCCATCAAGGCTTTGAAGAAAGGGGACATTGTGGCTCGAGACGAGGTGGAGAGGTAGGGACCTGCTCCAGCCCTCTGGGGACCTCTGCTTTCTCTTTGGGGGAATGAGAGACAGGGTAGTCCCTCCTCGGAGATGCAGGGAGAGTGACTCCTAATCGTCACTGACACTAGCCTTGTACTCAGATAACAGTTCTCAGAAAGCAGTTATTCATTTGTTCCCCCAGCTGCCCTATAAGGTAAATGCTGTTATTGTCTCCATTCTGTGATGGCACAGAGATGTTAAGCAATTTGCCCAGGGTCACACAGCCAGTAAGCAGCAGGTCCGGGATTTGAACTTAAGGTCTCAAGCTCTGAAGCCTGTATCCTTCATGGCGCCACTACACTGCCTCTGCTGTGGGGTCAGGCCCTGGGTTCGAAACCTCAGGCTCCTGCTCTGTGAAAGGCGAGTAATAATGCCTTCATTGCAGGGGTGTTGAGTGGATTAAAGGAGAGGAGGCATCTGAAGCACTTTGCACAGAGTGTGACCCCTGTAAACACTTGGTAGAGGCACTGAGATTGTCCCTGGGCTTCCCAACATCCTTTTGATAATCAGGAATCCAACTCAGAAAGGCTTAAACAAGCAAAGGAATTTATTGGTCTGGATCAGAAAAGTCTAGGGGAGTTCTGCTTTCAGGTATGGCTGTATCCAGTGCTCACATGACATTTCTCGGTTTCTGCTTTCCTCGGTGTGGGCTCTTGTGGGGACAGAGATGCCCCCCGCCCTAGTAGCTTCAGGCTCATTCAACAGCTTTAACACTTCTTCCTTAATAATCCCAGTGGAAATCAGTAGGGCTTGGCTTGCCCATCCCTGAACCAGTCTCTGGCCAGAGAGAGAGGCTGCTCTGATTGGCTTGGGTCTCATGCCCACCCCTGGCAGTTCCAGCAAGAGAAGTCGAGGGGCTGTTATTAGGATGGTGGGTAGATTCTGGGGGCCTGTTTAGCAGATGAGGCTGCAAGGCTCAGAGATATTAAGCAACTTGCTCAAAGTCACACAGCAATGTGAGGCCCTCAGCAAAATATCTGTGGACTGAGGACTCTGGGGAGCATAGGAATCAGGGGCAGCGGGCAGCTAGTCTCTGACCTCTACCCCCCTGCCCTGCCCTGCCCTGCCCTGCCCAGCCTGATGTGTGAGAAGCGGATCTTGGCGGCGGTAACCAAGGCAGGACACCCCTTCCTGGTGAACCTCTTCGGCTGTTTCCAGACAGCAGAGCACGTGTGCTTCGTGATGGAGTACTCGGCTGGTGGGGACCTGATGCTGCACATCCACAGTGACGTGTTCTCTGAGCCCCGTGCCATGTGAGCGTCCCCCGCCCCCCGCCCCCGCTCCCGGCCCAGGCCCCTGCCTCCTGCCCCAGCACACACAGGACGCCGTGGCCCTGCGAGGCTGGCAGCCCCCTCAGCCTCTACCCTCGGGTCCCGCCTCCCCCAGCTTCCTGGAGCTTTGAGGGACTGGGGAGCTCTAGAGGATGCGGGAGCCAGGCTTCTGTGCCCCTCCCCCTTGCTGGGTGGCCCAGGACCCTCACCCCAGCCTGTTTCTCCATAGCTTTTATTCGGCCTGCGTGGTGCTGGGGCTGCAGTTTCTCCACGAACACAAGATTGTCTACAGGTGGGTGCGCACGTGCATGCTCCACCCGCTGCGGCAGGGGCAGGGGTTTCCGGCGGGGCCTAGACGCCCCCACTCACCCCTCTTTACATCCCGCTCTCCCACCCCCCGATACCCTGCAGGGACCTGAAGTTGGACAATTTGCTTCTGGACACGGAAGGCTACGTCAAGATCGCAGACTTTGGCCTCTGCAAGGAGGGTAAGGGGCTGAATCTGAGCGGCCGGTGTCTGTCCGTTAGACATAGGAGCAGAGAAGGAATGGAGTCCTAACCCTACTTGGCGTCACCCCCACCCACTCTTGGACGTGGCAGCCCACGTGTAGACTACCCCAAGCTGGGCTGAGCGGACTCCTCCTGCTCCCATAACCTCATGCGGCCTTGCTGCCTCCAGGGATGGGCTATGGGGACCGGACGAGCACATTCTGTGGGACCCCGGAGTTCCTGGCACCCGAGGTGCTGACCGACACGTCGTACACACGGGCTGTGGACTGGTGGGGGCTGGGCGTGCTGCTCTACGAGATGTTGGTCGGCGAGGTGAGGCCCCAGGCTGCCCCATGACACACACATCCTGTGTGTTCCTCGGATCCCACTGGAACCTGCGTGTGCCCAGGGTGGGATCCAAATCTGCCCCTGCCACCTGCTGTGTAACTGGGGGCCGTTGGCTTCACGGCCCTGGCCTCAGTTTCCGCATCTATAAAATGGGATACTTAACTGTCCCACGTAAGCCAGCACCATTGACAACATGCAGCGTGCAGAGGAAGCTGGAGCCAAGGGCTCCGCTTGGGGCTGGGAGTGAAGTGGCCAGAGGAGGGGCCCGATTCACCCCGGCACTCCCTGTGCCCAGTCCCCATTCCCAGGGGACGACGAGGAGGAGGTCTTCGACAGCATCGTGAACGATGAAGTCCGCTACCCACGCTTTCTGTCTGCAGAAGCCATAGGCATCATGCGAAGGGTGAGGACCCCCTACCAAGGTGGGCTGGGCCTGGGGAGGGGCTCCAGGGCCCAGAAAGGGACACGCAGATCCTGACGCTGTGTTCCCTCCTTCCAGCTGCTACGGAGGAATCCCGAGCGGAGGTTGGGGTCCAGCGAGAGAGATGCCGAAGATGTGAAAAAGCAACCCTTCTTCAGGGTAAGCCTTCCTTCCCTCCACCCTAAGGGCCTGCTGATCCCCCAGGACCCGGCCATCGCCCCCTCCAAGACCTAGTCACTCCACCTCCAACACTGTCCTGTCCTCTTGGTACCATTTCCTTCCCCCTCCCTCCTCATCCACCCCAACCCCCACCATCGCCCCCTTCCCACCGCATTGAAACCCTACATCCCCGCTTCAGGTTGCCCTGTGCACGAGCCCAGCCTCCCACCCGGGATCCTTCCAGAGCCCCCAGTCCCCTGCACCCCTCTTTTCCTCTCTCTTGTGAGGCATGCACCCCCTGAGCCTCCCAGGCTGACCCTTGCCCTGCACCCACTCCCCAGACGCTGGGCTGGGACACACTGCTGGCCCGGCGCCTGCCGCCGCCCTTCGTGCCCACGCTGTCGGGCCGCACCGACGTCAGCAACTTCGACGAAGAGTTCACAGGGGAGGCCCCCACGCTGAGCCCGCCCCGCGAAGCCAGGCCCCTCACGGCTGCGGAGCAGGCGGCCTTCCGGGACTTCGACTTCGTGGCCGGGGGCTGCTAGCCCCCCACCCCCCTTGCCCGGCCCCCGCTGCCTGAGAGCTCTTAGTTTTTAAAAAGGCCTTGGGGGTTTGCCCCTTCCGTGCATTCTCCGTCTCTGTGTGTGTGTAGGGACGCGGGGTTGTGCTCGGTAGGGGGGCAGGTGGACGGGTGGAAGTGGGAGTCAGGGGTGACGCGGGGACATCTGAAGAGGGTCAAGGCGGGGTGGGGACTCGGGGCTGTTACTGTGGTGGGGAGCGTGGGTGAGCCGCCATGGGAGGGGGCTGGGGTTGTGGGGCGGGGGGCGTCGGGGCTGCGAGGCACGGTGGGGCATGGTTTGTAGATAGCGTTTTGGGACTGTGTTGGGGGAGCTTAAGGCCATAATGAGCAGAATGGCTGCGGGAGTCCGTCCTGGCGGCGGCAGGGAGCGCCGCCCCCCCAAAACTCCTCTCACTCTGCTCCCGGCAGAGCTCCCCCAAGTCCTGGCGCGGCGTTGTGCGCATGCTCATGCGGCTCCGGCTTGGCTTCCCTGAGACCGAGCGTCGGGGCTCTGCGCCCTCGCGCGGTAAGTCCCGGAAGTGCACTCGCCCCGGAGGCGCACGCAGCGCCTCTGACGTCCCCGTGCGGCCACCGTGGGTGCTGCAGCCCCGACGGGACACACGGTCCTGGGCTCCAAAAATGGCTTTATTCCTCAAAGGCTCTGCACTACGGACCTGGGCCCAGCCTAGGGTGGGCCGGCTTAGCCGTTCGGCCTTCGAGCGAGCTTAAAAGTGGCTGAGGCCACTGTGCCGGGAGCTGCGCAGGGAGCTGGCTTCCCAGGTGCCCCAGGTTAGGCCCAGCCCAGACGGGCTGCCCTTGGCGCGGGCCCTTGGGTGCAGGAGGCGAAGCAACTGGCGCAGCACGGCCTGGCGGAGCAGGATGTACACCCAGGGGTCCAGGATCTGGTTCCAAGACGCAAGGCGCACGGCCAGAAACAGCGGCCGCTGCAGGGAGCTGGAACTCCAGCCTCCGACGGCCAGCACCACCAGCACCTGCCGGGAAAGCCGGTGTGAGCGGTGGGGTGGGCGGAAGAGCAGGGCATGGGCGAAGGGTGGGGCTGGGGTGGGTAGGGGCGTGGCTGGAAGGGGAGGCTGGGAGGAGGGGCGGGCCTCAGGAGGAGGGTAGACGGGGATCTATGTGGGAAGGGGCTTTGGAAAGACAGACGTAGAAGCAGAGGCTTCAGTGGGGGAGGGCTCTGGTTAGAAGCCCCAGGTATCCGGAAGGACTTGGGACTCAAGGGGAGAAGAGAAACGGGGCAGGGTGGAGGAGGGCTAGGGAATGAATGAAGCGTGGGGACTTAGAGGGGCAGGGCTGGAGAGGGGCCTGTGTGGGTCGAGGTGGGCTGCAAGAACTTCAGGAAGGAAGAAAGGGGGCTGGAAGGAAGGATGGGACCTCAGAAGCAGAAGGCAAAGGCCTGGCTCTCCTGGCAGGTGGGGCCTCAAGGGGGCGGAGCGTTGGCCGGGTAAGGGACAAAGGCCCAGGTATCCTAAGATGGAGCAGGGTGGGAGGGGCCGAGGAGGGCTCAGAAGGAGCGTGGCTCGCGGGGCGGGCGCGCCCCTCACCAGCAGCGGGCTCCAGCAGATGCACGACACCACCATGATGCCCACGAGCTGGCCCACCATCTCCACGTCGTGGGCGCGAGCTCTGCGTGCTGAGCCGCCGCCCCGGGAGCCGCCAAAGGCGGCGGAGGCCGAAGCGATGGACGAGGCGGACGAGGCGGAGGCCGAGCGGGGTCCGCGCGACCCCCAGCGACGGCGGCTGTCGGGGCCGGAGGCCGAGGGGAGCCGTCCGGAGCGGCGGCGCCAGCGGGCGCGCAGCAGGGCCAGGCCGCTCAGCGTGTTGCACGCGAGCGCGGCAAGGAGCGCGGCCAGGCCGAGGCCGGCGAAGAGGCCAGCGAGCAGTGCCTGGCGCCAGCCGCCCGACGGGCCCAGGCCGATGAAGCACCAGGTGCCGGGGTACTGCAGCTCGTAGCGGCCCACGCGCGCCAGCGGCAGTAGCGCCACAGCCAAGGCCACCGCGGCCAGAGCGGCCAGCGCCAGGCGCGCGCGGGCAGCCGAGACCCGGGCCGCGTGGAGCAGTGGCCGCGTGACGCCCACCCAGCGCTCCACGGCCATGCCGCAGCCCAGCAGCAGCGGGCACAGGCCGAAGAAGACCATGCAGCCGCCCAGGAAGTGGCAGGCTCCCCCGGCCGGCGCGCGCCCCGTGGCGTAGAGGCGCAGCACCAGCGCGCCCGGGATCACGTGGCCCGCCAGGTCGGTGACCAGCAGGCTGGCGACGAACAGAAGGAAGGTGGCAGCTGAGCGGCGGCGCCGCAGGCGGCCCGCGGCCTGGGCCAGCAGCGCCAGCGCCAGCACGTTGGACACGGCGCCCAGTGTCATGGAGAAGATGGGCAGCGCGGGCGACGCGCCCGACGGCTGCACGACCGACGCGTTGGGGATCCCCGGCGCCGCGCACGTGGTCACCTCGCCGGCCAGGCTCAGGTTGAGGGGCCCAGAGGGGCTCATGTCAGGTGCCCGGGGCGCTGGGTAGAGGAGAGGAGGGCAAAGTGAGGCTGGGGGAGGCCCCAGGCGGTCCCATCTCGGATCATCAGGGCCCGTCGGACTCCACGGGTTCTTCTGCGGCTCCTCTGCCAGTGGCAACTCCAAATGACCTTGGCCACTCCTTTCTGACCGCCTCCTCCTCCTCTGCCTCTCACAACCCCATCTCCTGCTCTGGCACCTTGCTCTCCCCCCCACGGGTCCTTGCAGCAAATTTCTGGCCCCTGGCCCTATCAGACCCTGCCATCCCATCTCTCACCCTCACCATGTCACCTTTATTCCAGTCCCATCCTTGACGCCCCCAGCCATGGGCACATCTTGCCCCTTGGCACTGGCTGTCTCCCTATAGCCATGTCCCTGTCACCGTGGAACCTCCTCTGACCCCCATGGCACTGTTGCTGTCTTCACAGCCCCATTTCTGTCCCCATGCCCCATCTCTGTGCTCCATTGCTGTCACCCAGGCCCTACTCTGATCACCTCTGCCTCAGTCTGGATGCCTACGGTCCCCCCATGTCCCAGCCCCAGGACCACCCATTCCTCTGTACCCTGGTGGTGAGGGCTGAAAGTGCAGAGGTGCCCACAGGCCAGATGGGAAGGGAAGGTGGACAGACTCGACAGATGGGGGCTGAGAGCCAAGGAACACAGGACGGACAGACTGAGGCAGCCACCGCCGTCTCTGCATGCCCTCCACTCCCACCAGAGACCCTTGTGTGCCCCAACCTGCTTACCCGGCGCTGCCTGGGATGCTGGGTCCCCATCGCCCGCCGCTCAGCCCCTGAGCCTGCCGCACTGGCCGCCCCGCGCTGCCTGCTGCGCCGGGCTCTCCAGCAGGCCGCTCCCTCCCTCCCTCCCTCTTCCTGGGGCGGCTCCTCGGCTCCTCCCGCCGCCCCTCCTGGTCTCCAGGGGCCGTTCCACCGAGCCCACGCCTGCCGGAGACCTGCAGTGGCAGAGACCCCTCTCTGTGCTCCCGCTAGTGGGCGGGGGCCACTCAGGGCCCCAGATCCCCTCACAGGGAGGGGGGCTCCCTGGGAGTTGGCCTGGTCCCCTGTGACCAGCTCCCAGTGTGGCAAGAGCAGCCCCCTTCCCCCCAGGCGCTCGGGCTTCTTGCCTGCCTCATTAATAAAGCGGATAAAATCTAAACACTGGAAAATGTGAGCATCGCCTGGGGCAGGCTGGGGCGCCTGCAGGGGGTGTTGCTGCCCCCCCACAGCCCCCCGCGGGGCTTTGGTATTAGGGGGGCTAACCCTGTGTGCTTGGGGGCAGCAACGCCCCCTGGCCTGCCAGAGCCTTGGTGGATGTTGGGGTGGGTGGTGGGGGCCGAGCCTGGCTTGGGTCGGGCCCAGCCTGGCCAGGGGATCCGCCCACTATTTACACAGGGGCTTAAGCCCAGGCCAGGGCCACAGCGAGTCATACCCGGCGGGGGAGGGAGAGCAGTCTGCAGGGGGGGCAGGGGAGGCCCGGGCCAACCAGGGGACTCTTCCCTCAGCGTCTAGATCCTGCTTTAGGATGGGTTCAGTAACACCTGGACACGTGTCCCAAGCCACAAAGACAGTCACGCCCTTAAGCCTGGACACACAGCTGCCGCCTCGCCTCCTGCCCTGGAAGTAGGGCACACACAGTCTCACACCCTGAGACACAGTCATCCCCTGAGGCTCTGAGTCCTAGCCTCTGTTGCATCCTGTCCCCATCTCAGCAGCAGCCAGGTGCTGCCATCACATCCCTGAACTCGGTGAACCTGTCACCCCCGGTGCCGGAGATGCACCCGTAGCTACCGACTTCTAACAGCGGCCACTTCCCTCAACATCCCAAAGTGCAGCCCCCTGGGAAAGCGCCATGACGTGACCCCCCCATCACACGGCTTAGTGCTGGGAAATGGAGTGTCACTTGGCAGCCTGAGACACGTACGATCCTTACTGCTGAGCGAGCCCCACGGTCACCTGGAGACTCCCCCCCAACAAGCCAAGACAGGCCCTATGAGGACACTCTACACCCAAGACACAAGGAGTGGCACCCCTGAACACCTGAGATCTAGCTGGCCACCTCTCTCTCCCCTCAGAAACGGCACCTCCCTGACACACACATGCCCACACTTCTGGGTACCCCTAGGCCTAGCCATTCACCCCCCACCCCAGAAACAGCGACACCCCGAGACATCCACTCACACCCCTGCACACCCCAGGGCAAGCCAGTCACAGCCCTGCACACCCCGAGACCCAGCTGCACTGTCACACTCCCCACCACCAGACACTGCCAGTTACGCTCACGAACACGGCTGCCACATCCCTTACCTGTAACACAGATACAAGTCACGGCCCTCCCGCAGCGTGGGCACGAGCCATCAGCACTGATAGACACACAGCCCTACTCAACAGCCCAGATGCACGCAGCCACACCTGCTCTCCACCATGGCCGGCTCTGAGCGCACACGAGGAGCCCACGGGTGCCCAGGGATGCCCCGAGTCACCCTGACAGCAGCTCCCCTGTCCCACCCCACCCCATGAACAGAACCGCAGGCCTGTGTGTGAGCCAGCCCCAGGTGCACCCCATTCCCCCTTCTCTGTGGCCCAGCACGTCCCTGTTGGACTCGGGGAGCGGGCTGGGCTCAGAATTCCCTGCAGCCTCTCAGCTCCCCCCGAACATTCCTGCGGGAGCCTCTGGCCTGGCTCCCCTCACTTCAGTCCTCTCCCTTCCCTCCAGGTCTGGCCAGGGGCCCACCCCCCCTTCTAAGGATCCCCCCTCGATCCTCCAGGATGAAGTGCCTTGTCAAAACAAGCACGCTGGGTTCATGTCCAGTGAGCAGCATTGTGCACCACGGATGCCTGCATGTCCAGGGTCAGCTGGGGTGGGGTGGGGACTGCATTGCAACTGTCCCCCCATCCCTCCGGCTCCATGGGTGGGGCTCCAGCAGGCCTGAGGCGCCATCTTTCTTTTTTCCAAGCCAGGCCTCAATGCCCTGGTGCACCCATGGCTCCAGGTTGTCACCGGCTGTACACAACAGCCTCGTGCCCACTGTTCACAGAGGGCGTGGTCGGGTAGGAGGGCTTGTTCGAGAAAGGGCTGGATTTGAACTCTCAGTAGGCCAGGAAGCTTGGGTCTTGCCCGGAAGTCTGGTGGCCCGCAGCCAGGAGGAACAGTGGGAGGGGGTGGGCGGCCCAGGGCCAGCTTCTAATTCAATTTGGAGCTGAGGACGATGGATTTCAGCTGCCGCATTCTTTCCCAGCCCCGGCCCCACCACCCTCAAACCACACAGGTCCAACAGCAGATAGATTCTTTATATTCAAGACAGCAAATTCAGATACAAAAGCCCACCGCGGTCATGCCTCCCTCCCCCCTGCTCTGGTCCCAGGCTGGGCCTTGAGGGAGAGATGGGGGGGTGGGGAGGAGGTTTGGGGGTTCACAGCAGACTCATTTCAAATGTGGAGGTAACAGACTCCACAGGGAGGAGGCTCCTCTCGGGAGGGGGGTGGTGGAAGGGGAGGGTATTATTGCATTTGCTGGGGGGGGAACACCCCACCCCCGTATTCCCTGCGTTAGGAAACTAGGAAGGTCACCAGCCCCAAACAGAGCCTGAGGCCCCAGGGAGACATAGGGGGACCAGTTTGGCAGCTGATGGCGGAAAGTGTAGCAGGCGGGGGTGGCTGCCCAATTTGGCCAATCCCTCCCCACGCCTGACCCGGCTGAGGTAGGTGGAGAACAGGGCAGGGGGGCCGGGGACCCCAGCCAGGAAGGGGGTGGTACCGATAGCAGTGGGGCAGGGGCCAGGCCCCACCTCCCCTCTGTATGGCCCTGGGGTTGCTGAGCTCGGCCCAAGCCAGACACTTCGGTCTGGGCCCTGGTGTCCCCTCTGGGGGGCTCCTAACCAGGCTGGGCCCAGGTCGTCATCGAGAGGTCCAGTGGGAGTCCTAGTAGCGGCCGACCTTGGCGTCCCCGATGGCACCCCAGACGTCAAAGACGAACTCATCGGGGAAGGCAAAGTCACCAAGCCGTTCATCCAGGGCCTCAGCCAGCTCGTCTGGATTCTTTTTGTCCTTCCCCAGCTCGACCATGGTGGCTGCTGTTGGGGGTGGGGGTAGAATGGAGGCACAGATGGCCTGGGGGGCTCAAGGGAGACTCAGCCCTCATCAGACCTAGAACCCCCCGCCCAGACTGCCCCCATCCCCAGACCCAGGTGCCCGCCACTCACCCAGCTCCGTGTCCCTGATGCCCATGTAACTCTCCAGCAGGTCATCGACCTTCTCAATCGCCTTCTCCTCAAAGGCTGAGGGCTGAGGTGGCGGTGATGGGGGGACAGTGACATCATCATAATATGAATTGAGTAACCGTACTTTTTAAGTGCCAGGTGCCCTGTCATCACTTTACACAAACACATACTTAGTCCTCACAACAACCCTGTGAAGGAGGCATGCGTGTTATTATCATCCCCATTTTACTGATGGGGAAACTGAGGCCCACTTGCCCAAGGAAGGTCCCTGGGAGGTGGCAGAAGCGGCACTCAATCCAGATTGTCTGCCCAGAGCCCCTCGGCCCAACAGGCAGTGCTGCCCCGATGGAAGCACAGGCACCGGCGGAGCTGGGTCACTCACCAGGTCCTCCACTGTGGCGGGGCCCCGGGACCGGAGCCGGAGGGTCCCTCGGCCCGTGCCCAGTTGTGAGCCAGAGCCGGGGCGGCCGCCCCCTGAACGCTGGCTGATCATGTCTGCGGGAGGCAGGGACGGGGTGAGGACGGGGAAGCTCGATTTCAGCACGGTCTGGGCAGGAACCCAGACATCCTGGCCACGGACACCCACCCCCAACCTTCTCTGGAGGGTCAGAGGCTGAGGTGATCCCGGGAGGGTGGGCATGGCATGGATGTGGTAGGGGGGCACGGCTGGGGATCAGGAATGGGAAATACTGGAGGGGACACGGGAGGAGCCACTTCTGCTCTCTTCTGAGGGACAGCGGGGCTGGGGGCCTGGGTCTCCAGCTACTCTCCTCTCGCCAAGCAGGGGTGTGTGGGGCCAAGGGGGTACGGCGGCTATGCCACAGACCAGGCCTACCTGCCCAGGAAAGTGACTGAGTCCCCCACCCCCACCACAGGGGCCTCGGGCCCATTCCTGAGAGTTAGTGAAGCCAGATGGAGAAGTGGGGGAATGGCACGAGGCAGCCAAGCCTGGCTTCTCGGGGCTGGGGGCTGGCCAGGGGTGGGGGCGCTTGGCTGGGCTAATGGCTCCTGGAAACTGGGTGTGGGGGCAACTTCCTCCCCGCCCCCGCCCTTCTCCCAGGTTGGGCCAGGAGCCAGCACCCCCTCCTGGAGCAGGGCGGGGCGGCCCCCTTTCTCTGCAGCCGGCTGGGCTTTGGCGCCACCTGCTGGCAGCTCCCAGTACCACAGCCTGATCCCACCCAAGCAGAGTGGCTTTGGAGGTCCAGGTGGCAGCTGCCCCTCACCAAAGGCCTTGCGGGGCTCCGTGAGCTTCAGCGTGAAGGTGCGGCCCCGGGGCAGCTCCTTGAGCAGCCGGGCCACCTCATAGTGCCGGCAGCCCAACAGGCTCTGCCCGTTGATGGCCTCGATCATGTCGCCCACACTGATGAGCTGGATGTGGTCAATCACGCTGCCCTCCTTGATGCGCTGTGAGGACAGAGTCGTCAGTACCTGTGGCTCTGCCCTGGGTCCCATGGCCCACCCTTGCCCCCAGGCCTCCCGAGTGCCCTGTCCATCCACCTTGATGAAAGCATAGCCGGCCCCATTGTCCGTGATGGTGAGCCCCAGAGCGTCCTCCGACTTGAACACCTCCACCTCCTTGCGTTGCCCCTTGACGTGGGCAAAGATGAAGTCCTCCAGGCCAATCTGGCCCCCCAGCAGCTTGTCCATGTCCACTTTGTGGGTGTTGAGGGTACAGAACATCACCTGCAAGGGCGGGAGACACTCAACCCTCACCTTCCTCCCTTGCCCTTTGCAAACCATCACTTGCCAGGGAAAGGAGGAGCTGGGAGAGGGCTGGGGGACTCCGTCCCAGTGCCTGCCCACGCCGAGCCAGGGTGGGGCGGCCCCCAGTAGCATGCCAGCTATGCTGGGACAAGCATTTCTGTGCTAGCAAAAATTTACTGCTGTTTCCAGGGAGCAGAGCCCGACACATAGCAGGTCCTCGGTGAATGCTTGTGGAAGGCACAGACCTTCACCCTGCTCACGGAGACCCCAGCAACTGCTTCCTGCTCAATCCCACTGCTGCCCTCCTTGCCACCCTCCCTCCCACCCCACAGTCTTTGGGGTCAGGTGTCCCAATGCATCATTGGAGAGTACATCTTGCATCTGACCTCTAGCCTCCACACTCTACTGGGGTGCCGGCCTCCCAATGCCTTATGGGGAACTCAGCATCCAGCCCTGGCCATCAGCTCCCATAATCCATTAGGGCACAGGCTTCCCAGTGCCTGATGGGAATTCAGCATCCTGCCTTGGCCTCCATTTCCCCATAATTCACTGGGTTACAGGCCACCCGATGCCTGATGGGAATTCAGCATCCAGCCCTAACTATCAGCTCCCACAATCCATTGGAGTGCAGGCCTCCCAGTGCCTTATGGAAATTCAGCATCCGTCAGTTCTGCAGTCCGCTGAGGTACCGGTTCCCAGTACCTGATAAGAACTCAGCATTCAGCTGTGGCCGTCAGCCTCCCACAATCTACTAGGCTACAGGTCTCCCAAGGCTTTAAGGAAATTCGGCATCCAGCCCTGGCCATCAGCCCCCACAATCCACTGGGGCACTGGCCTCTAAGTGCCTGATGGGAACTCAGCTTCTAGACCTGGCCATCAGCCCCCACAGCCCACTGGGGCACAGATCTCCCAGTGCCTGATGGGAACTTGGAGTGCAGACCTGGCCATCAGCCCCCACAACCCACTGGGGCACAGGCCTGCCAGTGCCTTATGGGAAGTCAGCATCCAGCCCTGGCCTCTAATTCCCCACGATGCACTGGGGCACAGACCTCAGCAACTGCAGCTCCAGCACCCAAGCCCTGGCTCACGAACAGAGTGCAGGCCCAGGCCTCTAGCCCTGCTGAGGGACCCTGGTGCCCAGCTCCCCAGGGGGTACCTCGGCAGTTGGCAGGCGGAAGGCCTCAGCGATCTTGCCGTACAGCTCCTTGACATTGGTGAAGCCCTCGATGCGGCCAGTGGGACTGCCGTGGGCCAGCTGGGTGTGGAACACGAGGCGGGGCCGCAGGGCTGGCGGTGGAGGGGGCAAGCCCATTTGGGGCCCCCCTGCCCCACCTCCACCCAGGGGCCCCAGCTCCCCGACGCCCAGCCCACCACGGCCTGGCTCAGCCTCCTCATTTTCTACCAAAGGCGGCGCCTTTTTCCGCCGCCCCAGTCCCAGCGGCATGAGCAGCAAAAAGTAGGGGCACGCCCGGAAGACCTGCAGGACAGAAAGCGGGGCTCAGGACCTCGGTACCGCTCCCTCACTCCTAGCATCAGACAGGCCCAATGAAGTATTCAGACAACAAACTCGCCTCAGTTCAAATCCTGGTGTCGGTATTCACACACTTGCGCAGAAAGCGGTAACAACAGCAGTTGGTATCTCTTACACCCCAAGCTAACTCTTGTGACCTTCCTTAATCCTCACCCCACACTGTAATGGAAGGACCACATTATGCTGTAATCATGCCCATTTAACAGAGGAGAAAATGGAGGCTCAAAGCAATTTCTCTTCATTTTTCTATCACTCATTAATGCTGTGGGCAAAAAATTTGATTCTTCCCTCTTCAAAGCACACAGGTGATGGCACTCCCTGACCCTCTTGTGACTGGGCAGGTAAATAACTAGTTCTGGCCAATGGGGCGTAAAAGGAAGCAATATATGACACTTCTGGGCTAAAGCATTTAACTACTAGAGTGTGGGCCTCCACAACTCCATTTCTTTTGGACAGGGTGAGCAGCCACATTCCATAACGGTGGCCACTCAATCAGGTCACACCTTGAGTGATGACAATGAATGGAGCTCACCCGCTGAGCTGCAACGGAAGTGTAGCAGGAACTAAAAATAAACTTTTGTTGAGTTCAGCCAGTAAGATTTTGGGGTTGTTACTACAACAAAACCTATCCTGATGGACACACTTTTTTTCTTTCTTTTCATTCTCTAGTTCTTTCTTCCTTCCTCCTTTCCTTCAAACTTTTTTTTTTTTAGTATTTAACATATTCCACATGCCATTTTATTTTATCTTATTTTTTTGAGACAGAGGTCTTGCTCTGTCATCCTGGCTAGAGTGCAGCGGCATCATCGTAGCTCACTGCAACTTCAAACTCCTGGGCTCAAGTGATCCTCCCGCCTCAGCCTCTTGAGTAGCTGGGACTACAGGTGCATGCACCACCATGCCTGGCTCAGTTTTGCATTTTTAGTAGAGATGGGGCCTCGCTCTTGCTCAGACTGTTCTCAAACTCCTGAGCTCAAGCGATCTTCCCACCTCAGCCTCTGAGAGTGCTAGGATTACAGGCGTGAATCACCGTGCCTGGCTAATGCACCATTTTAGATGTTGCCTTCAGTAAGACAAGCAAGATTCCTGAGTAGGGCCACCGCGTGCAGTTATGCAGGTTGTGCACTGTGCAAAAACACTAGATCAAGGTGGCAAGTGGGACTGAAATTCAGCCTGAGCTCTGCCTGCCAAACTACATTCCTTGGTGTGGTGTGGTCTGCCGGGAGGAAGAGCTGCCTTTCTGATGTACTCACAGGTGCTATGTAGGCTAGCTGGGGCTCTGTCCAGGCCCCCCCGAAGTGGACAGTCCAGAGAGAGAGATGCATGGTTGGCAAGCAAATGTGTAAATGTCTAACACAATTTCTAATAGTGCTAGAAAAACAATAAAGCAAGACAAGCTCTACAGACAAGGTCAAGGAGGGCCTCTCTGAGCAAGTGAAGCTGAACCTCAGAGCTGAATCACAGGAGAAAGCACCCATGCAAGGCTTTGGGGCAAGAACATTCTGGGCAGAGGGAACAGCCAGTACAAAGGCCCTGGGGTGGGCATGTGCTTGGCATATTGGAGGAACAGTGAGGAGGCCCATGTAGCTGGAGCAGAGTAAGTGGGGGACAGAGGGAGGAGGTGAGGGCAGGAAGGTAATAGTGTTGCTATAGTTTGGAGATGGTTTGTCTGTTCTACCAAAAAAATGCATGCTGGAATTTGATCCTTAAAGTGGCAGTGTTGGGAGGTGGGGCTTAGTAGAAGGCGTTTGGGTCCTGGGGGTGGATCCCTCATGAATGGCTTGATGCTGTGCTTGAGGCAGTGAGTGAGTTCTCTCGCTCTTGAAGCTGGATGAGTTCTCCAAGGAACAGATTAGTTCCTGAGAGAGTGGGTTGTTATAAAGCCGGGGCGCTCCTCAGGTTTCCTTGTCTTTCCGTGTCCACTTCCCCTTTGACATTCTCCATCATGCTGTGATGCAGCAAGAAAACCCCCTCCAGAAGCAGTGCCATGCCCTTGAACTTCTCAGGCTGGAGAACTGCAAACTCAATAGATCTCTTTTCTTTATGTATTAACCAATCTTGAGTATTCTTTTATAGCACGACAAAATGGACTGAGACACGAGTAGAGCATGCAGGGCCTTTGAATCTCAGGGAGGAGGTTGGGTTTTATCTCAAGTGAGGTGGGAGCCATGGAGGGTTCTAAGCAGAGGAGGGACGTGCCCTTCCTCAGGCTCACAGATCAGCTAGGAGCCCAGTACGGCTGTAGCAGAATGAACAAAGGGGAGAATGTGACGACGGGAGGGAAAAGAGGTGACAGGGACAAACTGCGCAGGAGCATTACAGATTGGGGAAGAGTTCAGATTTCATTTTTAAGTCACACATCCAAAGTCACAGAGGAAGGCCGGGCGCGGTGGCTCACGCCTGTAATCCTAGCACTCTGGGAGGCCGAGGTGGGCGGATCGTTTGAGCTCAGGAGTTCAAGACCAGCCTGAGCAAGAGCGAGACCCCATCTCTACTAAAAATAGAAAGAAATTATACGGACAACTAAAAATATATATAGAAAAAATTAGCCGGGCATGGTGGCGCATGCCTGTAGTCCCAGCTACTCGGGAGGCTGAGGCAGGAGGATTGCTTGAGCTCAGGAGTTTGAGGTTGCTGTGAGCTAGGCTGACGCCACGGCACTCACTCTAGCCTGGGCAACAGAGTGAGACTCTGTCTCAAAAAAAAAAAAAAAAAAAAAAACAAAGTCACAGAGGATGGATGTGTGCCCAGGTCTGCCTGACTCCCCAGCCCAAGCACATAATCACGAAGCTACCCCCTAAGTGACGCCATCTCTCCGGGCCCCAGATGCCTGGTCTGCAGATGAGGATGTTCCAGCCACCTTTCCTGGTGGTGGTGAGGCTCGAATTACACACCGGATTCTATTTTTCTGTGAAAAGGGGACTTCCTGGTCCCTCCCTTCAGATTGTCTCTTCCAGGGGGCCAACCTGGATTCAGTTGAGCCCAGCTGGCTGTGCTTATCACTGGGCATCCATGTGTTCATGCGTTCGTTCATTCATTCATTCACTTATCTTCCAACACCTCCTCTGATATCACCTGCTCCGCCCCGTCATCACTCACCTAGACTAGTGCAGTCGCCTCTTGCGGGTTTCCTGGCTTCCACGTGCGCCCCCCACAGCTTCTTGTTAAGACAGCAGCCAGAATGACCCTGTAAAACATAAATCACATCACTTCTGTCTCTGCTCGGACCCCTCTCAGGGCTCATACCTCACTTGGGATAAAAGCCGATGTCTTCCACATAGCCCACAGGCCCCAAAGGACTTACCCTGTCACCTCCCAGCCCTCACCTCCTCCCACTCTCCCCCTTGCTCACTCCCTCCAACACACCAGGCAGTCTAGCCTCAGGGCCTTGGCACTGGCTGTTCCCTTTGATACACACCTGACTCATGACCTCACTTGTTTCAGGTGGAATATATTTTTCATTTATACCTTGTGCATTGTCTGTTTTCTGAGAAGACAAAGAATTCTGTCTTATTCATCCCTATATCCTTAGTGCATAAAACAGTGCCTGGCACATAGCAGTTGCTCAATAAATACTTGTTGAATGAATGAGAGGATGAATGATCCCATTCATTCATTCATACTCACTAGCCTGCCAGTCCCTATGCTTGGCTCTGGTGAAATAAGGGGCACAGGCTGTATGTAGTCTCTGTCCTCAAAAGGGACTTCTCTCTCCAGCAAAAGTGCAACCCCCACTCTGTGGTCCCCTCCCAGCCTCGTGCTGGGCACATAGTAGGTGTTTCATCTAGCCATGAAGGCAGGAACAGCAACTCCCACTTCTTTCATTGTGGCTTTGATGTTCACTACCCTGATGAACAATGATGTTCAACACTTTTTTATACATTGATTAACCATTTGGATGTGTCTTTCTGTGAATGGCCTGTGTAAGTCTTTGCCCATTTTCTTTTTAATGCATGGCCTGTTTTTAATTGCAAGGCCTTTTTTCTTACTGATTGTGCTAACTCTTTACATGTTCTGGACAATGGTCTTTTTTTTTTTTTTTTGAGACAGAGGCTCACTCTGCTGCCTGGGCTAGAGTGAGTGCCGTGTTGTCAGCCTTAGCAACCTCAAACTCCTGGGCTCAAGTGATCCTCCTGCCTCAGCCTCCCGCGTAGCTGGGACTACAGGCATGCGCCACCATGCCCAGCTAATTTTTTCTATTTTTAGTTGTCCGGCTAATTTCTTTCTATTTTTAGTAGAGATGGGGCCTTGCTCTTGCTCAGGCTGGTCTCGAACTCCTGACCTCAAATGATCCTCCCACCTTGGCCTCCAGAGTGCTAGGATTACAGGCATGAGCCACCATGCCAGGCTGACAATAGTCTTCTATTGGTTCCCTCATCTCTCTATCCGTAGCACCCATCACAGAGTCTAGCACACAGTAGGCACGCACTGAATATTTGAGAACAATAAATTCTAAATGAAAAAACCAGTACTGTCCCCTCAAGTTATTTCATCACACTCAATGATGCTAAAAAAAAAAAAAG
Organism: Eulemur rufifrons; assembly: GCF_041146395.1. NCBI lineage: Eukaryota > Metazoa > Chordata > Mammalia > Primates > Lemuridae > Eulemur > Eulemur rufifrons. The sequence goes on along the minus strand of NC_090984.1, from coordinate 8,403,453 downwards.
AAAAAACACAATTCTCATCATCCTTCACTATCCCCCTCCCACCCCCCTGGCTCTACCCACTGGGAGGCATGATGCTAAGAACAGGAGACTGGAACCTCACTCCATTTTTATTAGCTGTGTGACTTTGGGCAAGTGTCTTAACCTCTCTGAGCCCCAAGGAAATCACGCATGTGCCCGGGACAGTTCCTGGCCCACAATAAGTGTCCCATAAATGTTGGTGACTATTGTTACTGTTGCTACCTCTACTGTCTGCCAGTCAGTCTCGAAGATGCCTTACTTTCCCTGTTGTCAATTCCCCATCTCCTTACTCTCTGCCCACACCCACTGCCCTGGTTCAAGCCGGCTCCTGTGTCCTCACCTGTGAAGGGGAATAACAGTAGTGAGGAAAGTAGGGGATTAACGAATTTGCCTTCCAGGACATAAGAGGCCTCGCAGCCTGGGTTCGAATCCCACTCCTGCTCCTTACCAGCTGCGTGGCCGTGCGCAAGTCACTTCACTTCACAGGGCCTCTGTGTCCTCATCTGAAAAGTGGGCAGAATTCTTGTCACTCAGGCAGCTTGTGGAAATGCAAAGAGATTATGAATGCAACTGGCCTAGCACTCTGCCCCAGACTCCATTTAAGGAAGCTGTTATTATTATTGTCATTGGTATTGTTGCCTCCTCCCCTTCCCAGCCCAGGAATATCCCAGCCCTTCCTGCCTGCCAAGGCCTACTCAGGCCAACTCCTCCAGGCAGCCTTCCTGGCTTGCCCCAGCCTGTTAGAACTGCCCCTGTGGTATAGACAGCTCAGGCCCATGAACTTAATTACATGCTGTTCTAGCAGAACTCTTGTCTTCCAGTCTCAGGCTGTTATTTAACTTCTTGTCTCTATTTTAAAACGTAAACCAGATGGCATCACTCCCCTGCCTGAAACCTTACAATGGTTTCCCACCTTCCAGAGGAAAAACTCCAACCTCCATACTCTGACCCACAAAGCCCTGCAGAATCGTGGCTCTGGCTTCGTCTTCTGCCCAGACGCGCTATTCCAAGCTTGGTCCAGCCTCAAGGCCTTTGCCCTGGCTCTGTCCCTTGTCCAGTCGCTACAGGGCTGGCTCCTTTTGTCATCCAGACCTCAGCCCAAGAGCATCCCCTGCCCACAACTACTCTGTCATGCCCCCCCTCATATTTTATTCACGGCACTTAACACAATCTGAAATTATCTTCTTCATTTACTTGCTACCTTGTCTGTTGCCTGTTCCCCTCCCTGCCCCCCCATGAGAATGCCAACTCCCTCAAAGCAGGAATTTTTGTCTTTTTTATTATATCCTCTGTGCCAAGAACAGTGCCTGGCACATAGTAGGTGCTCAAGTATTTGTAGAATGAATGTGGCTTATGTCCTCATTCTGATTGCTCTTGGAGCCCCCTATAGTCAAAACAGCCCCAAACAGCCCCCCAATCCTCAAAACAAGCCTGCGGTGGGGTCACTAACTCTCATCGCCTCCCCGCTGTCCCTGTCTCCCCTCGCACCTGAGCACGGGGATAAAGAAGAGCAGCTTTAGCCTGGGCACCGAGTTTGTGGGCTAGAATGTCAGCATCCCCACTCCATCCTTGGGAAGGACCTTACAGCCACACAGAAGCCCAGGGGGGGAGCAGGAAGAGTTCGGGAAGGGAGTTCCCGGGAGCTCCCATAAGCTAGTGGAGGTTGGGGGACACCACGCCCAGACTCCCCCTTCCAGCAAGGTATTGCTTTGGAGAGAAGGAGGCCTCTGATTCACTCTTGAAAAACCGGCTCCTGGTTATTTCCGGGGAGAACGCCTACTGCCCAGCCTTGGCCCCGGCTGCCCAGGGGACCCAGTGGACCCAGGACCCCAGCATCCTGGCCTCCTGCCCGTCTCCCCTGTGCATGTCACTCTCTTCTCAGGTATTTGGGCCTTGCCTTTCCATTTCAGGAGAGAAGGGAGTGGAGGCAGCTTCCTGTTTGAGCAACTGGTGTCTGGCAACCTCTAGGGGTTGGGAGGGGCAGGGGAGGAAGCAAAGACCAGCAGGTGTGGCCCAGATGGCGAGTGTGAGGTGGGGACGTGGAGAGGTGGGGAAGTGGGTGGGAAGGGGCTGGTCAGGAACACTGGGGCCGTGGAGCCACTGGGCATCCAGTCTAGTGGTCGAGACTCCAGTCCTAGACTCTGAGGCATGAGTTCCAGTCCCGGATCTGTCACTGACTAGCTAGCTGTGCGACCTCGGGCAAGTCACTCCATCTCTCTGGGTCTGCTGCCTCACCTCTAAAAGAAGTAACAGCACCTCCCATGAGGTGTTTTGATTCAATGATCTGCATGGTAAATGCGTGACACGGAAGCGCTCGATAAATGCTAGCTGGGGTGAGTTTCTCATATTGTTATTCTCCAAAGCCTGGTCCTCACCGCGTACCCGCGCGCCCTGGGGGGTTCAGACGCGGTCAGATCGTGGGGGAGGTGCCCGGGCAGGGCTCAGAAATACTGACCCCGCGCCTGTCTCCGCCGGGACGGGGACTGTCCAGAGGGAGGAAGGGGGCAGGGGCTCGGCACGGCTGGAGACCCCTGCCGGGGGCGGGAAGGGAGCTGCCCCGCAGGGAAGGGGCCTCGGGCATCCCCGCTCCCAACTCTGGACCTCCAGTCGCGTCCACGGGGCCGGCCCCACCCTGCACGATCGGCCGGACCCCCGCGAGTCCGCGCCCCCCCGGGGTTCGCGCTGGACCCCCCACCGCGGGCGGCCGCACGCGTCCCGCAGGGGCCACTCACCAGCGCCGCCGCCTTCCCACGCGCACCCGGCTCGGCCCCTCCGCAAACTCCGGCCCGGGCCTCTCCCGCAGCGGCGGCGGGCGGGGCGGGGCCGACGCCGGAAGCCGACCAATCAGCGGCGGCGGCCCGTTGCTCTCGGCCAATCCGCGCCTCCCCGCTTCGGGTGGGACCGACGGACACATTCCAGAGGGATCCCTCCGCCGCGCCCGGCTTCCCGGCGCCCCCCGCGCCCTGGAGAAGTGGGCCGCTCCGCCCGCCCAGGCCGCGGCGGCTGTACCACCGCGCGACCGCGGGGGGGGGGGGGGTCAGCTACGGCTGCCAATCGCCGGGGAGGAAGGACAGAGAGCGGCCAATGGGAACCCGGGGCCCCTGCACCACGTGCTGTTGGCCGAGTGTCAATCGGGGTGCCCTGGGTGGTAAGGGACAGGGGACGGGCCGTGGGAGTCAGGTGACCGAGGCCGAGTTTCGGGAGAGGATGCGAACTCCTGACGTCCAGGAAAGGGAGCACTTTAGGAGACCTGCGGGGGGGTGCCTATGGCAGCTCCCAACCCAGTTCCCCGCCTGGCCTTCTCTGCCCCAGCCGGGCCATCCTCCCACGGATGAAAAGATGCATTCATTCCGGGCGGGCAGGCGGGGGACCGAGATGAATAGGGAGGGTCCCGAGTGTCCCTGCTTCCTGGGGTATACAATGGACAAAGGCATCCATCCATCCATCCATTCATTCATTCACTCATCTAATGTTTAACGTACCCCCTGCTCCGTGCCAGGCTCTGTCCTACCTCTACAGATACATCAACGAATAAGCTGAGTGTGTTCCTGGTAGAGGGAACAGCGTGTGCAGAGGCCTGGAGGCCAGAGAGATACAGCACACTTTAGAATGGTGCAATACGGTGGGAGCTAGCAAAAGGCACAGTGGGATGGAAGACGAGGCGAGATGGTCTATTCGCTTGTTTCGTATGTGCTAGGTCACAGAAGGTCCCCACCCAGCCTCTGCCCTCAGGGAGCTGACCTTCCAAGGGCCTGTCTCCTCCATCTGACTGCGAGGGTAGAGGCCGAGTCTCTCTTGTCAACCGCTCACCGCCACCCCACGTGGGCACAGAGCAGGGTCTCGGCAAACCTATCTGGATGAATGGACCCGGTAGAGTTTATGAGGAGATAATCACACCATCAACAGGTTTGGCTTGTAACTGGGATTTCTCAGGCCAGCGCAGGTCCCAAGAAATAAAGTCACAAATGCACTTTAAGCAGGCCAGGACACTCACTTCCCAGGACAGGTGAGATTTCCTTGTTCTAGTTCAAATCCAGCCACTTGGGCAGTTGGGGCCAGACTGGGAGGTCGCTGTGTGTTCTGGGAATTGTAGTTCTTGGAGGCCTCAAATTGCTGCAACTGTGCTCAAGCCTACTTGAATGACTGGCTCTTTGCAGCCCCTGGGGTTAGCTGCATCTCAGCCCCGCCAGGACAAACAGAGGCAAAAAGTGAAAGGGAATATTGGGCTTTGAGCTTATCCATTGAGCGCTGCCTGGCTGGCCCCACCCAGCTGGCAAACACCGAGATTGCTCTGGCAGGCCAGGCAACAGGCACAGCTATTGTCCCTCCCTTCCTGTTCTGCTGACCTCTGCCACCTGCACTGAGCGAGCAGTTGCCTTGGCTGGGCCAGTGCCCTCTGTGGGACTGTGCCCACTGCCTTGCTTGCACCTGGCATCTGAGCTGCCCCTTGCACACCTGGAGAGGGCAGGATGCAGGGCCTTGGAGACAGCATGAGGTGAGCTGCAGAGTCCTAAGCCAGAATTCACCTGCCTCTTGTTAACTGATGAGGAAGTGCCCAGAGAGGGGGTGATGGGATTGCCCAAGGGCACAGAGCAGCGCTGGGTACCTCCTACCTGATTTTATAGCTCAAGAGGCATGCCTGAAAACTGAGGCCGGGAGGCCCAGCGGGTGAGGAGCTCAGACTGAGTTCCACCTCTGCTCCTTTGGGGAAAAAAAGTTCTCATTCTGGAATGCCAACTAGTACACGCAGAAGGAAAGGTTGAGTTAGAAAAATCACCACTTTATTTGCTGGGCACCATGGTGCACGCCTATAGTCCCAGCTACTCAAGAGGCTGAGTCAAGAGGATCCCTTGAGCCCAGGAGTTTGAGGTTGCAGTGAGCTAAGATGACGCCACTGCACTCTAGCCAAGGTGACAGAGTAAGACTCTATCTCAAAAAAAAAAAAAAAAAAAAAAAAAGAAAGAAAGAAAGAAAAAGAAAAATTGCCATTTTGCAGCCACCAATGGAATAATTGATTGAAGCAAGGCTTGTCCGTGGGGAAGTGGATATTCACACAGTCTCAAAGGGTCAGCCAGTGGCTCAAGGATGCACAGCAACTCATGAGTTTGGAGCCTTAAAACCCAGGACACGAGACATCCCTCTGGGGGATGAGTTCTACTTTCTTCAACTTGGTACCTGACCCTGAGATGTGGGGGACACGGTGGACCAAGGACGGACATTGATGAGGGACATAGCCCTGGCCAGGGTGATCCTGGTGCAGGAGGGGTGGCCCTAACTGGGCTGAGTCTTGGGGCTTCAGGTTGCAGCCCCAGCTCTAGCACCACCTGCCTTTGACTGCTGGCTTTTAGGAAGTCACAATGAAACCCGGCAGCAGTGTAGGTCACGCTATTTTCTGGAGGGCCCTTTGCAGCAGCAAAGAGAAAGAAATGTCGAAAGCAGTGATAATAAAGGCCGATGGGTGCTGAGCCCCGGCATGCATCAGCCCTTCTTGAACTCCTGAGGCGTGTCTCTCACTTGCTTTCTCTATGAGGACGTCTCAGGGCATCTCAAACCGAACCTGTCTGGAATTGAGGTCCTGACTGACACCCAAAACCTGTCCTTCACCCCGTCTTCCCCAGCTTGGTAATGGCAATGCTGTCTTTCAGTTGCTCCAGCCCCAAACCTTGGAGTCAGCCCTGATTTCTGCCCTCCTCTCACAGCCCAGCTCGGATCTATCAGCACATCGTATCAGTGCTACTTTCAAAAATACATCTCGATGCCGGGCACAATGGCTCACACCTGTAATCCTAGCATTTTGGGAGGCTGAGGCAGGAGGATCACTGGAGCCCATGAGTTTGAGGCTGCAGTGAGCCATGATGACGCCACTGCACTCTAGCCTGAGTGACACAGTGAGACCCTGTCTCAAATGAATGAATGAATAAATAAATAAATACATAAATAAAGCAAGCAAGCATCTCGAATCCTTCTCCATCACCTCCTCTGCCCCCACCTGCTCCTGGACCAGGACTGTCTCCCTGGTCCTCTGGCTCTGCTTTTCCCAGCCACAGCAGCCAGAGGGCGCCTGTGAGCACCTGAGTCAGGTCAAGTTCTTCTCTACTGAGGACTCTCCACTACCCCCCTGCAACCTGGAAGCCTCGTGTCTTCCAAGAACTTGTCCCTGTGAGATGCAGCATTTCTTCTGGAGTCTGGCCTGACCACGATGGTGTCCAGAATAATATTCCCAAAGATAGTTGGGGACCCATAAGGCAAATCACCCAGGTCCTGGCTCTGACTTACAGGAAAAAGCAAATCTGGCTGTGTCCCTCCTGACTCAAACTCTCCCAACTGGCAGCTTCTCTTCCGCTTCAGGCATGCAGGGCCTGGCCTGTCTTATCTCTGGACATACCCTGCCTGGCCCTCTCTTGCTGTCTCTGTTCCAGCCACACCCAGCCTTGGCGAGGGCGGGCGGGAGGGCGTGCGTGCGTGCGTGCGTGCGTGCGTGGAGAGGCCCACAGTTGGCAGGTTAGCCTTGCTGGGTCCATGACCTTTGCCTACGAGGCCCTCATCCCCGGGGTCTCAGCTCCAGTGGCCCATCCCTGAGCCCTGATGAGCTCCTGTCCCTTGGGCTGGGTGCCCAAGGCCTGCCAGACCTCTTCCCCTCCAAGCTCTTTGCTTCTGGGAAGTGCCTTGGGCAGCGTGATGCTTGGAATTTCCCCCCAGTCCCAAACGATATATCCACATCACAGAACCTGTGGATGTGACCTTAACTTGGAATAAGTGTCTTTGCAGATGGAATTAGCTGCAGGCCCTTGAGAAGAGATCATCCTGGATTAGGGTGGCCCCTAAATCCAACGACGTGTGTCCTTATAAGAGAGAGAACAGGAGAAGACACAGAGACACGCCGAGGGGAGGGCTGTGTGAAGACGGTAGTGGACATTGAAGGGACGCATCTCCCAAGGACGCTTAGCTAAGGAAGGCAAAGGATGGCTGGAGCCACTGAGGCCAGGAGAGACCCATGGATGGATTCTCCTGTGAAGATTCCAGAAGGAAATTATCCTGCTAACACCTTGGTTTCAGACTTCCGGCTGCCAGAACTGTGAGGGAATAAACTCTTGTTGTTTTAAGCCATTTGGTTTGTGGTCATTGATGATGGCAGCCCTAGGAAACCGAACCCCCCAGGTCTGTGTTTCCTAGGAAACTATGAGTGTCACCAACCCCCCCCCCCATGGCTATGTTTGCTGCTCGATGGATCTCCTGGGCCTAGCACCAAGCTGTCACTGAGGAACAGTACCCAATGACTAATCCATGAATTGTGAAATAGAACAGGAAATAGCCTGTTCTCTTGGAGCCAGAGCAAATATCCATTTATCTCTGGTGGGAACTGGAGGAATTGAAGCATCGGGTCCCTGAGCTGGGGGGACCTCCGGGAGACCCCAGGGCTAGGTGGTCTTTCCTCTGCACACTCCGTGACATGAATGGTCATAGGACAAACGTTGCAGGTCCTCTTGTCTGAATCACTTTGTCACCTAATTACTCATTTAACAAACGCTCAGAGGCTCAGTTCTGGGACAAGTATCATTCTGAGCTCTGGTGATGCAGGACATAAAGACATGGTTGGTGGTGACCTCAAGGAAACTCAGGGTTGCCATGGAGGGGGACATTTTGGAATGCTTCCCTGAGGCTGTCTCTCCTCCCCACATGACAAGAGGGAAGGTGTCTGATGGAATAATCCCAGAGCTTGAGAACTCAGAATAAATCAGACACCACTTCCTCTTGGGCCAGCGACGAGTCAGCAGACCGTGAACGTGACGTGTTTTCAGGTCTGTAGGAGAAAAGATGAGTACATGTTCTTTAAGGCTTGGATTTTAGCAGAAAATATAGATGCTTCTTGTGTGTGTTGTGCTATTTTGAGATGGAAGTTTGGTGTGTTGAGATTTCAAGAGACTGATGACATATCTAAGGGACTTGAAGTTATCATACGACAAAATGACACAAACACTCCCCCTGCCCCCACAGTAAACTAAAACCAAACCAAACCAAACCAAACAAAACAAACTCAAAATGCTTGCAAGCTCCCACATCACCCAAAGGAAAGGCCAAAGTTTTCTCTGCAGCCCACAGGCCCTGAACCTTTTTATTTTTATTTGTATTTTTATTTTTGAGACAGGGTCTCACTCTGTCACTCAGGCTGGAGTGCCGTGGCATCATCATAGCCTATTGCAGCCTCTAATTTCTGGGCTCAAGTGATCCTCCTGCTGGGGTCTCCCGAGTAGCTGGGACTACAGGCAAGTACCACCATGCCTGGCTAATATTTCTTATTTTTTGTAGAAATGGGGTCTTGCTATGTTGCCCAGTCTGGTCTTGAACTCCTGGCCTCAAGCCATCCTCCCACCTCAGCCTCCCAAAGTGCTAGGATTACAAATGTGAGCCACTGCTCCTGGCTGGCCCTGCACCATTTGTATTGTCACCTCCCTGCCTTTGTCTCCTGTCACTCTCCTCACTCATTCTGCTCCAGCTCTCTGGGCTGCTGGGTGTTCCTTAAACAACGCAGGCAGGCATGCTCCTGCCTCAGGGCCTTTGCACAGGCTATTCCCTCTGCCTGGACCACTCTTCCCTCAGTATTCACACAGCTTCCTTATGACTTCCTTCCAGTCTTTTCTTAAATGTCACCATTCTCAGTTAGGCATGAAAATTGCACCCAACACTCTCTACACACAAGTTTCGTTTTCTCCATTACAGCCATCCCTTGGTATCTGTGGGGAACTGGTTCCAGGACCCTGCAGATACCAAAATCTGTGATGCCAAGTCCCTTCTGTAAGTCACATTTGCATGCAACCTACTCGCGTTTTCCCACGCACTTTAACTCATCCCTCGGTTACTTACAATACTTAATACAATGTAAATGCTATGTAAACAGTTGTTACACTGCATTTTAACATTAGGATTTTTTTGTTTTATTGTTATTTCTTTTAGCATTATTTTTGATCCATGGTTGGTTGGATCTGGGGATGCAGAACATATGGATGAAGAGGGCCAACTGTACTCTCATCCTATCAAGCTTACTAGATATTTTGTTTATTTATTCTTATTTTCTTTCTACTCCCACTTAACCATCAGCTCCGCAGGGACAGGACTTTTCTGCCAGTTTTGTTCACTGCTGTCTTCCCAGCAGCACGAACAAGGATAGCACAGAGTAGGCGCCTGAAAAAGGTTTATTGAACCGACCAGTGCTAATTACGTGACGTCCTTATAAGAAATAATAAGAAGAGCTAATATTTAAGGAGACCTGGGGCAGGTTTTCTGCTGAGTGCTTTCGATCTGTTTGCTAATGTTAATTGCGCCTTGCTCTGTTTCAGGTCTGCAAGAAGTGCTTCTCAGGGATTAGCTGTCTGAGTGACAGACTCACTCTTGGCGAGTGAGCAGGTAGAGGCTGTTATGTATGATTAGTTCTATTACATATGGGAGGAAACTGAAGCTCTGAATGGTTTTGTCATGTTTGAGGGAATGCAGTGAGCAGAACGTGGATTTGGCACCAGAAACTAGGGTTTTGTTTTTTGTTATTTTTAGAGACTGGGTCTTGTTCTGTTGCTTAGGCTGGAGTGCAACGGTGAGAGATCATAGCTCACGGTAATCTCAAACTCCAGGGCTCAAGTGATCCTCCCCTCAGCCTCCCAAGTGGCTGGAACTACAGGTGCGCACCACCACACCTGGCTGATTTTTTTGGTAGAGATGGCGTCTCGCTCTGTTGCCCAGACTGGTCTTGAACTCCTGGCCTCAAGTTATCCTCCCGCCTCGGCCTCCCGGAGTGCTGGGATTACAGGCGTGAGCCACCGTGCCCGGCCAAGGAGCTGGGTTCTTAATCCCTATGTCCTTTTGTTTCCTGGATGCATTATCTCACCAACAGTTCTATGAAATCTACACTTTCATTTCATAAATCTTTTTTTTTTCCTGAGACTTGTCCAAGATGCACGTTCATTTCAAAGGAGGTCACTAAGACTCAGAGAGGTGAAGTCATCTGCCCAAGGACACACAGCAACAGAATGAAGCTGAGATTCGAACCCAGGGCTCCCTGTTCTGGAGCCTGATGCTGTTCTGCTTCTGTTGAATGAGCAGGTTGTCAAGTGGAGGGATGGGAGTGCACCTGCCTGAGGTACAGCTTCCTCCAGCCGGGTCAGGGCCAAGGCTTGGGCTGAGCTTCTCAGCAGCTCACCTGGGGCTCACCTGGAGCTCAGCAAAGAACACTGACCCCAAAGACTCGACTCAGCTCAGTCTTTGGGATTACAAGCTGTGGGCTAAGACATCGTCACACAAGGGTGCAGTGACGATCACAAAAACTGGCACACAGTGCTTGTTCTATGCTAGTACCTCCCTGTGTGTGCGCACATGGATGCACAACTGAATCTACATATCTTGAAATCCCTAGAAACCTAGGAGAGAGGTACTATTCTTATGTCCATTTCACATTTCAAGAGACCGAGGCACAGAGAGGTTAGGTCACTTGCTCAAGGTCACACAGCGAGAAAGTGGTTGAGCTGGGACTCAAACCCCAAAGCAGGAAATGAGAGGAGTCAGAGGCCACCAAACAATGAACTGATCTTCACACCCACCCGGGTAGGCCTGACAGAATTAAAGGTGTGGGCTGATAGGAATGAGGAAGCTCCTTATTTTCATATGTGAGAGAAAAAAAATAAGCAGATTGTATGGTATGCACCATTTGTGTAAAAAAAGAAAAATGTATTCCATGCAGCCTCTCAGGAGAGGCACAAGAGAAACTGGAAGCTGTTTCCGGTTTGTGGGTGTGGAATTGGATGGCAGGGTGGGAGGGAGGATTTTCATTCTGTGTACCCTTTCCAGTTTTGTATTGTGATTACAGTCAAAAAATAAAACTGAAAATTTAGAAATTATGCTTATGGTTATATAAGCACAGACTCACTCTCTTGGAGAAAGCACAAAAATGTTAAAAAAAAAAAAAAGGAGAAAAAGTCTATGATGCCACTGCTTGTCTATACTGGTGTAGTAGGAAGGGGAACTTCAGGCCACGGGGAAGAAGGGGTGGGAGGCTCAGCTTCTTGCCACAGGCCGAATGTACATCCCAGCACTCTGGGAGGCCGAAGCTGGAGGATCACTTGAGGCCAGGAATTCAAGACCAGCCTGGGCAACACAGTGAGACCCCATCTCTACAAAACATTTAAAAATTAGAGGCCGGGCGTGGTGGCTCACGCCTGTAATCCTAGCACTCTGGGAGGCTGAGGCGGGTGGATCGCTCAAGGTCAGGAGTTCGAGACCAGCCTGAGCAAGAGCGAGACCCCCGTCTCTACTAAAAATAGAAAAAAATTATATGGACAACTAAAAATATATATATAGAAAAATTAGCCGGGCATAGTGGCGCATGCCTGTAGTCCCAGCTACTCGGAAGGCTGAGGCAGGAGGATCGCTTGAGCCCAGGAGTTTGAGGTTGCTGTGAGCTAGGCTGAAGCCACGGCACTCACTCTAGCCTGGGCAGCAAAGTGAGACTCTGTCTCAAAAAAAAAATAAATAAATAAAAAATAAAAATAAAAAAATAAAAATTAGCTAGGTGTGGTGGTGGGCACCTGTAGTCCCAACTACAGGTGATGCTGAGGTGGGAGGATCACTTCAGCCCGAGTTTGAGGCTGCAGTGAGCTATGACAACGCCACTGCACTCCAATCTGGGCAAGGCAAGACCCTGTTTCAAAAAAAAAAAAAAAAAAAAGCAGTAATGTTGTACTGTGTTTAAATAATATAAAAATGAGGAACACTGCTGGTATGACGGGTTAGGATGTAGGGGGTCAGAGCATAAGGCAACTCCTCATGTACCGACGTGGAAGGCGCTCTGAGACACACTCAGAGGCAGCGTGGGAAAGCAAAATAAACCCACAGAAGGCAGGCCCAAAGAGTGGGAAGGGAGGTTTGTGGACGCACAAAACCAGGCCAGGTGGTGGCCCCTGAGCAAACACACACACACAAAAGCAAAGCACACCCGAGGGAAGGTTGCTTGGCCGTATGTTTGTGGAAGTTCACAGAACCGCGTGCACACGGAGGCTTCATGCACTTCTGTTTGTGGCACTTCGGTATGAAGTTCACAGGGACCTGCTGCATAAGGAAGAGACCCGGGGGTGGCCATGGCAGCCCTGGGGATCCGTGACGCCAACTGAGGTCAGGGCCCGTTCTGCAGGAAATGTCATCTTTTTTGGTACTATCCCTTTTGGCTCCCGTACTTCAGGGGCCACCTCTTCACTAGGATGGCCCCTCCTGGCTTACTGTGGCTGCTCTTCCAAGTGACCCCTGTATTATACTTGGTGAAAAGCCCTCCAGACTGCGCTATCCAATAGGTGCCACTAGCCACGTGCATGTGTGGCCGCTGAGTAGCTGCAATGTGGCAGGAGTGTCTGAAGAACTGAGATTTTTATTTTATTGATTTTTTTTTAAGAGTTTACATTTTTAAAAAAGATACAAAGAACATTCTTTCGACAGGGCTCCCCCTAGACCGTTTCCAGTGGTTAAATTGTTTCAGTGGGAAAAGAAAGCAACTCTTAAGTTGACTTTGTACAGTGTTATTTAAGTGCTCACTTGAAAACATTCTGTAGTAAAGTAGCAATACACCGTTTTAAGCCTGTGTAATTACTTACCTTATAATCAAACCAGTTCCTTAAAAAAACTTAGAAAATAAAAGCAGCTTCGGTGGCCTGTGAATACCACGAGGGCAGGAAATGGGTCTTGTCCAGGGTGGGGCCGGCCCTGGACTGGCTCCCAGGCAGCTGCAGTCCTGGTTCTGGTTTGGCCAGGACTGCCGGCCACCCAGCGTATTCCAGCAGCAAAGGACTGACGGGGAATGATGAGGGCAGACCCTGCCCCTCCCCTTGGCCCCAGTGCCCAGGTCCCCTGAGGCAGTCGGGAGCCCAGCATGACAAGAAGGGGAAGTACAAGCCGGGCTCCTGCCCGCTACTGAACTCTGGCCCCAACCTTCACCAAAAAAATGAGCTCTGAATCCACTGCACTTGGGTCTCGCTGGGTTCAAGTTTTCTAACCCACACAGGGCCAGGAAAGGAGACTTGTCTTCCCCTTCCGGGGCTCCTGTCTCCTGCCCAGTCCTCCCTCCACCTCATCTGCCTTTGGAAGGATTCCCAGGTCCCCAACCCAGCCCCAGAAACAGCAAAGCCCTCAAACAGAGTCGCAGGACCGCTCCCCTGAGGTTTAGCATCAGTCTTTAATGCTGTCACGCTGCACATTGACAAGTCACACACTTTGGTCTCATATTGGCAGTGGCAACTTACAATGAATCTAAAAGTCTGAGCACCAGACTAGCCTCCAGGGAACAGACATTTGTTCCAAACCCCTCCCCCCAAGGTTTCTTCTGAATTCCACCATGGCCCTAATACAGAGAGCAGCGGCTGCGTGGACTAGTTTCATCTGAGTGCACACCAATTTTACACGGAATTATAAAAACATATTTACAGACGTTCCACAGTGCTCCTGTAATCAGAAGCAAAGACCCTTTTATCAAAAGGGATTATATCTAGGGCTGTGCAAAATTCAAAAGGATCAGATCCCTTTGAAGAAGTCCAGAGTCCATGAGACAGACACATTTACCTGGGCCACCGGTAAGCCACAGGTGTGCCAAAAGATTGCCTTACAGAAAAGGGAAGAGCGTGACCCATAAGTGAGCACATTCAGTTGCACCAGAGCCAGAGGTCAGGAGGTCCCCCTGCTTTAGCCAAGCTCCCGGACCCCGAGGGAGAGGGGGCTGTGCGACTCACTGGAGACTGGCTCCCTTGGTCCTGCTGGAACAAGAGGTATTGCTTGTGGGCACTGGCCAGGCAGTTCTGCAGAAGTAAGTTTAGGTTCTCAATTTGAGATGGCCAAAGAGAAGATAGGATTCTTCAAGGGAAGAGCAAGACGTGGGAGTCAACTACAGAACAAAACACAAACTGACCACACAGGAGAAACCAAGTGTGTACACGGGTCTGGCAACTGAGACAGCAGGTCGACGCCACTACACAGGGAGGGATCAAGTCCAGCTGCTGGTCTGCCTCTCGCCCCTGCGTGGGGACTGGAGAAGGAGGGTGTGGGCCCCTCCTGGGAGAGCTGTAGGACCCAGTGGGGCAGACTGGAATGCCTTTTCCTGCTGGTCCCACTGTCTGCTGCCCTATTGCTCGAAAAATCACTTAAGTCTAGTGCACGACTTTGAAAGATTGTAATATATTCTCTGGAAAACATTCAGCAGTACGAAAGCCCTCCCTGGGCCCTCCCGCCCTCTCATGGTTCGCAACTGGTAGAATGGTCCGGAAATCCTTCAGCTCTGGAAAGGCCCCTGGTCAGTCCTTGGGGAATGCAGGCAGCTATATCGGAAGGACCTGCTCAAGTACGGTTCTTGATGTCTGGGGAATCCTTTCCGGGAAGATCACTTCAAACTCAATAATGAGGTCCCCACGTTTCTCAGGAGTTTTGGGGAGGGGGAGGCCTTCTCCAGGAACTTTTCGCCGCATGCCAGGCCTGATGACATCTTTGAATACGACAGGTATGGTCTTGCCCTCCAGAGTAGGGACGTTTACTGTGCAGCCACACAGAGCCTTGGAAAGCAAAGGGACAGCATTAGATGGAGAATAGCATTAGGCAGAAAATAGCTTAGGAAGCTCAACTCTTGTCCAGAGACTGGTGTAAGGGTAAGGTCCATCAGGCCTCTGAAACTAAGACCCTGCCCCTAAATCTGCTCACGTCACCAGCATGGAAGCTCTGGAAGAACAGAGCCCTGGTTAGTGCCATTCGCTGCTATGTGCCATATCTAGGATGCACCACCTGCTTGGAAACATTTGTTGAGCAAATACTGAACTGCTTCAAAAAGCAGCCGTCTCCCCCCACAGACACACCTCCTAGCACCTTACCTCCCGCAGGCTGATTCTGGCAGGATAAATGACATCAGAACCATCTCTCTTGAAGATATTGTGTGGCTTGTCCTTTAAAACAAAGACGATGTCAGCCGGAATGTTGTTGGAGGTCTGGTCTCCTTCCTTGGGGAAGGTGATCTTGGTCCCTTCTTTCCACCCCTTCTTCACTTCGATGGTCAAGATTTTGTCTTCGTTTCGAATGCTCTTTCCATCGGGGTTCAGCCGCTTGTGGGAGATTTTCATCTTCTTGGTGCAGCCGTTGTAGATCTCTTCAAGGGAGACCCTAAGGTCGTGGGTGACGGGGGGATCTTGCTTCTTTCGGGTGGGTTCTTGGGCAGGGCGGGAGCGTCCGAAGTTCATGTTGGGGAAGCCACCCATGCCCATGGGGAAGCCAGAGAATGGGTCATCAATGTCCATGCCTTCCTCCCCATTCCGCTGCCCAAAAAAGGTGTCAAAGGGATTTCTGCCACCGAAGAGCTCAGCAAACATGGCATGAGGGTCTCCATGGAATGTGTAGCTGAAAGAGGTACCATTAGCACCACCGCTGCTACCGCCACTGGGGCCACCACCCTTCAGGCCTGAAAGGCAAAATTGGAAGCTGTCAGATACCTAGCCAGGAGCTTCTATCTCTAAGAGCTTCCCTTAAGGGAAAAAAACTTGGAAACCATGGGGGAGGAACTTTTTTTAGCCTGTTAGGGAAGAGCAAAGAACCCCAAGCTTTTACCTCCCACTGCAGCAGCAGAGACAGACCCCCACAGGCACTTCAGCCTGGCATGACAGTGGCAAAAGGCTCCAGCTCTGAGGTGGCCACCTCTAGGTGCTACCCAGGCCCTGCCACTTCTCGACTGATCCACCCTCCTCGTAATATTACAGGTCTTAAGAAAGAAAGACTCACTAAAAGAGTTGGCTAAGAAAGATGCAATCCAGGGTCAGCTTTCAGTGCGTGTTTACTCTAAATACTTTAGGGCGAGTGACGTGACACGTAAGGACAGTAGAAACAAATGAAGGTAGAAGACAGTCAGATGGAGAATTTCCAACTTCTCACACCCTACCATTCACTGTCACCACCCTTACATAAAAAGTCAGCTCATTTCTTAAGATCAGGCTCAGAAGCCAGTCAGAGTCATCAATGGGCAACTGGACAAGAAAGCCTCCTTTCCTTCGCGAGGGCCACCCTGCTGGGGTCGGGCAGAGGTGGGCGCGCCGCCCCCTGCACCTGGATGGCCGCGGTCGGCGCCGCTGCCTTCTGCGTGCCTGGCACGGGGCTTGGTAATCGCCTCCCAGGGATTACCTCACTGCACCCTCCAGGGCCCGCGAGAGACCGACGCCCCGTCCGCAGCCTCCCTCATTCCCCGCAGGTTGTGCCCGAGGCCCCGCCATGCAGCCCCTGGCGGCCGCGCCTAGGTGAGCCCGAGACTCTCCACACTCAGCTCGGCCGTCCCCGTCCCCTTCTCCGTCCGCACCGCACCCCGGGGCCGCTCCCGGACGTGGGAGGAGGCGCCCGGGGAGGGGCATCCCCAGACATGCTAGAAGCTTCTGGGCGAACTGCGCGGCCAGGGCTCCTCCCCCCATCGGGCCGCCGCCAATCCGAGGGCGGAGGCCCGCGCGGCCAGAGCGCGGGGGCTGCTCGCTCCCCGGGCCCGGGGAGTACCCCCCGGGAGAGGCCGGCATCGCGCTGCCGGCGTGCCTCGGTTTCCCCGCCTGTCAAACGGCAGAGCGCGCCCCCGGCCGCGCGCGCCCGCGCACGCACCTTCCTCTCCGTAGCGGTCGAAGATCTCGCGCTTGCGCGGGTCGCTGAGCACGTCGTAGGCCTCGGCGATCTCCTTGAACTTCTCCTCGGCGCCGGGCTCCTTGTTCTTGTCCGGGTGGTAGCGCAGCGCCTGGCGGCGGTAGGCCCGCTTGATCTCCTCGTCCGACGCGCCGCGGGCCAGGCCCAGGATCTGGTAGTAGTCTTTGCCCATGGCCCCCGGCTGCGCCCCGCCGCCCAGCTGTCGCCGTCCTCCGGCTCCGCCGCCGCCCCGTCCCGGACTCTATATACCCGTCCGGCGGAAGCTTCCAGAGCCCGCCAGCCCCCTCCAGAACCTTCCGCCCCGCCCCCGGCGCCGTGCCGGCCAATCGTCACCACCCAGTCCGCGACGGGCGACATCCGGGGCGGGGCCGCGCCGCCAACGGCCACCCGCTCGGAGCCACGCCCCTTCCCGCTCTGCCCTCGGCAACGCCTCCTCGCTGCGCGCGTACTGGCTTAAGGAGGCCCCGCCCACCCTCCGAGGCGAGCCAATCGCGACGTTCTCTCACTACCTCCGATGACGCGGCCTGCCACGCGCTCCGCCCCCTGCCTGGAACGCGCGGCTCGGGCAGGGGGCGGGGCTTGGGACGGCTACGCCCCTTCCCCAGGAGACAGCAAACCTGCCAGCCACTTTGTCAGGGTCTGGTAGTGGTGCTCTAGCAGGGTGACTGTCGGCAAGCCGCCTAACCTCTTTCTGTCCCTGGTGCCCCCTTCTAGAATATGGAAATAAAAGTCCACGCCTGCCCTCTTCTCCCGGCTGTGGGGAGAATGCCATTGGGAGCCTCAGCACTGCCAAAGCTCACCCCTCCGCCCAGGAGGTCTTCCCGGACCCACCCCTCGGCCTTTCACTTTATGGCCTTCTCAAGGGCACTTGCCACCAAATCTGGAATTATCTTGTTCCTTGGCTTTCATATTAAATGTCACCTCCCTCCCAGTCTGGTGTCGCCACCTCGGCAGGGCCTGTGTCCTCCTGTGTGCGCTGGGTCTCCAGTGCCTGGAACCATGTCTGGCGCACTGTCTCAGTGGACCGTTCCTAAACACTTCCTGTACGCAGGGGCTTCTCCTTCGCTCCCAACTACCTTTATGACTTGGGGGACGTGGGTGTGTCATGCACCTCTCAGGACCTTTGTTTCCTCATCTGTGGGCGACATGATCCATTTGGCTCTGAAAGCCCGGAGTGCCTGTGGTCAAAGACACGGCTAATGGGAAAAGGAGGCTCAGAAAGGGGTTCCACCTGGTAAGGGCCTAGTGATGGGAGGGAGGTTCCTGGAGGAACCGCCTGGGAGGTCAGACAGCTGGGTTTCATTCCCGGTTCCAGCATTTCCTGGGCTGCTTGACCTTGTGTTGGTTACTTAGCCCTCCTGAGGCCTTAGCTTCCTCATCTGTACAATGGGGCTAGCAGTTGCACCTGCCTCCCTCCGAAGGGCTTTGAAGTTTACTCATGAAGTTTACATGAGTCAACATTTGTGAAGTGCTCAGGACAGGCCTGGCACAAGGGAAGCTTTGTCAAAGGGGGTGACTAACAGTTTTGTTTAGTGATGGGCTGCTCAGCCACCGCCCCCTTCCTGGCAGCATCACAGGTAAAAGTTTCCAGTGGCTGCTGCGCTTGGGACTCCTGAGAAAAAAGACCATGGCCTTCCCCTCCTGCCTAGCAGGGGAACTCTGGCTCCCCCTGCCCATTTGCTGACCCGGTGGTAACCAGCAAGGACTCTGGACTAGGACACACACTGGATGGGGCTGGGGCTGGGTGCCCACTGGCACAGCACAGCAACCAATCATGGGGGGAGAGAACTTGCTAGTTAAAAACTTACATAAATAACTAGCAGGAGAGAGTCATCATTATGGGGAAAAACCCAAAGCTTGTGGACTTCCTCACACTTATATGCTAGTATTCTATAATATAGATTTAATTTAGAATTATAGATATGGCAGCCTCCAAAGACCTTAAGATGGCTCTGGGTGGGCCTTTCTGGCTGTACTAATGTTTCTCATCACACTAGTGGGCAACACTTGCCAAAAACACTGGGCAAGGGATGTCTTTGTGTTTGGGGGCAACCCTAGGGCTGGGAACTCCCCTGTCCCTGAGTGAGCCTGGGTCATGTTCAGGAATTTTTTTTTTTTTTTGAGACGGGGATGTCGATATGTTGGCTAGACTGATCTCGAATTTCTGGGCTCAAGTGATCTTCGTGCCTTAGCCTCCTGAGTACAGGTGCACGAGCCACCATGTCCTACTCACATTCAGGAAGTTTTAATTATTTAAACAAACAAACAAACAAACAAAACAAAGTAACCCCATAACTCTCCTTATGGATATGGTGCTTTGACCTGGACTCTCACTGGGCACTTCAGAATATTACTAGAAAAGTGACCTCTAGAGAAAACTCAGCAGATCACACTGGCATTCAACTTGGAGAAGGTGTGATGGTTAGTTTTTTTGCATCAGCTTGGCTAAGCTCTAGAAACTACTTATTCAATTAAACACTAACCTAGGTGTCGCTGTGAAGGCATTTTGCAGATGTGGTTAGGTTAACATTGACATATAATTACTTGACTTTAAGTACAGGACATGACCCTCAATAATGTGAGTGGGCCTCATCCAGCCAGTCCAGAGGCCTTAAAAGCAAACACTGAGGTTTGCCTGCAGAAGAAGCATCAGCCCCTACCCAGGGTTCAGAGTTGTGTCTAGTCAACCCCTACAACCCTGCAACCATGTAAGTCAATTCCTCGGAATAAATCTCTTAACACTCAGACACACCCACTACTGGTTCTGTTTCTTTGGTAAAACCCTGGCTGACGTAGGAACCAAGCAGGTGAGTCTGGGGTCGGTTGCTTTAGTTCAAAGCCTGGACCCACTGTTTACGCATTTTCTGCCCGTGTGATCTCTCAGAGCATTAGGTCTGTCCTCCATGAAATGGGGAGAAGAGTAGATTTTTACCTCCTCGTATTAATGTGGATGCAGTTGAGAAGAGGCCAGGAAATGACATATGACATTATAATAACATTTAACACTGACACAGCCTAGCCTGTTCCAAGTGCTTGATGAATATTAACTCATATAATTGTCACGACAACCCTATGAAGTTAGACTGTCATTACCCCCATTTTATAGGTGGGGAAACTGAAGCTCTGAGAGGTCATGTGATTTTCGCAAGGTCACCTAGTGAGTAAAATGCTGAAGTGTTTAGCACCATGAGTGCTAGTGACTCAGATGATCATAAAACCTTCATTTCCAAAAAAAATTGCATTACCTCTCTCTTCAACTCTTCATCTGTTCATCAAAAAGACCTTGAAAAGCACAACAGCCTTATGACCCAGCAATCCCACTCCTGGTGGGACACCCATGTGAAATAAAAACCTATGTTTATCTGTAAAAATCCATGAGCGAATGTTTACTGAGGCTTTATTAATAATTACCAACAGCCAAACCTAAATGTCCTTCAATGGATGAATGGATAAACAAATGTGATTCCATTTGGTTCTGAAAGCACGTGATGGAATACTATTCAGCCATATACAGGAACGAGCCACAGATACAGGAAACAATGCACATGAACCTCAAATGTATTATGTCAGAGACTGTGTGATTCCATTTTATATGACCTTCCAGAAAAGGCAAAAGTATCAGGACAAAAAGCAGGTCAGTGGCTTCCAGGGGCTGGGATCTGCTACAAGCAGGGTACAGGAGAATTTGGGGCGACGATGGAAATGTTCTGTATCTTCATTGCAGTGGTAGTTATATGAGTGTATATGTTCGAACTGCAAACTAAAATGGGGGACTTTTACTGTATGTAAATTATACCTCAATTAAAAATGCAAAGAAAGAAAAAAACCCAAACAACCCAGGCAAGACAGGATAGAGCTTGAGAAACCTCTCTCCAGGGCTCCTGACTTAGCAGAAAGTTGCCAACCAGCCCCGGCTTGTCTCCTCTCAGATTCTCCTCCCCTCACACCCCTCTGAACCAGCTCAGTCACACACCCAAAAACAAGCCAAGCCAGGTTTTGGGAAAACTAAGACCCTACCTTATCTGCACATGGGAAATACAAAAGTAGGTTGTGAGACAAGACACTACCAAACACATCAGATCTTCGCCATTCGAGTGACCTCAGGTTCTCCCAAACCTGAGGTCCTGGGAGGCCTGGATCATCCTTTGAAGCTGCCATTGCTCAAGACCTCTCTTGAGGTTTGTCCCTTGGAAACTGCTTTAATAAAGGAGCTCATTAATATCAGCTCAGCAAACACCAAATGGATCTACCAGTCGCCATTACGAATCAGCCACCGTGCTGGGGATATAAGGACACAAGCAGGATCTAGCTGTCCCTACAAACAGGCACTGTCAGGGGGCCACGTACAGTGTTGTCAGTGGTTTAAACAAAGAGGCCAATCTTCATTCTGAGGGTGGCTTCGATTTCTGCTGATCTAGCCTGGTTACTGGAAGCCTGATGAGGCAAACCAGGGGTTCCTTGCGCCTGCAACACCCATTGGAAACAAAGGACAATTCTACTCAGGAGTTTGGACATTGCCTTTCTATGAGCTTCTTGTGGGTGAGGAGAAGGTGGAAATTATTTGTATGCCCCAGTTGGCACATGGCATAGTAGTAGTGCAACGATGATTTGGTGTCTGTTGAGTGAGTGTGGGGCTCATAAAAGCAGTCTCCAAAGGGAATTTCCAGAATGTTCTGAGTTTGTGGGAATCTGTGTGAAATCCCTTCAAAATGACAACTATTTGGACACCATAATGCCCTATATAGCTGGAACCGAGTGACGGAAGACTCACCTATTCACATCAGAAAAGTTAGAAATCAACAGAACTGGCAAATTAGCAAAATGTGGTGGGATTTTAGGGGTTCAACCCTGCCCCCCAGGCTCCTCACAATTAGATACCTTAACCCTAATTCAGCTTGGTAGGATTTTAATTTGTGGCTTCTGAATAAATAGTCTCCCCTACCCTCAAGAAAGGCAGGTCCGACAGGACACAAACAGCCTCAAAACTGTCGACAGAAAAAGATCTTTACTTTTGAAAGCACAGTTATAAAACACCTTGATGTTTTCACCTATTTTTGTCCAGATAGTCCCAGTGACGAAGATGACGAGTTTCTGAAGACCACAGCCTTGGCTTCCTTTACTCAGAGACAAGGATTCCCCAAAGGCTACACCTCCAGAAGTTTCCAGAACTGAATGTGGATGACTAAGTTCCAAGCACTGACTCACTCACCCTTGTCTCGACCCATTCCCCTGTGAATCAGCGATCTACCTTTAAGGACTTCTCATGGTGCTCCTGATGCCAGACCTCTGAATTCCGGAGGGTTTAACAGTTGAAATGTCAGGGGCCGGATCTGGAAACAAGAGAAAGGACAGGAGGTGAAGACGTGTGCCAGGTCCTGTCCGAAGTCTTCAGTGTGTGTGTGCGAGAGTCCATCTGTGCTTATGTTTGTGTGTGCGTGTGTTGACACTCAGTCTCCCCCGCCAGGTCATGACAGAATAATCAGGTGAATCTAAACATGTCATGACCCAGACCAGCACTGTCCAATAGAAATGGTGTAGGAGGGACAGCTGCCAGCCACAAATGCAGCCCCTTGCCTATGATATTAAATGCCTTAATAAGCACGTTAAAAAAGTAAAAAAGAGGCCAGCCTCGGTGACTCAGGCCTGTAATCCCAGCACTCTGGGAGGCCGAGGCAGGTGGATTGCTTGAGGCCAGGAGTTGGAGATCAGCCCGAGCAAGAGCTAGATCCTGTCTCTACCAAAAGAAAAATAAAAAATAAAAATTAGCCGTGCATAGTGGCACGCCTGTAGTCCCAGCTACTCTGGAGGACAAGGCTGGCAAATCGCTTGAGCCCAAGAGTCAGAGGTTGCAGTGAGTTACAACAGCCTGGGCAACAAAGCAAAACCCTGTCTCAAAAGAAAAAAACAAAACAAAAAAAGGTAAAAAGAAACAGGGAACTTAATTTCAATAATGTATTTTAATCCAATATATCCAAAATATTCTCATTCCAACGTGTAATCAACATAAAAAGTTATTAAGGACTTTTTTTTTTTTTTACATTCACCTTTTCGTACTAATTCTTTGAAATCGGCGTAGTTTACACTTAACAGCACATTTCAATTTGGACCAGCCACGTTTCAAGGGCTCACAGGCCACATGTCCCCAGTAGTGACCATACTGGACAACGGCAAGCAGAGATAAACGCGGGCCCCCTGCCCACTGAGCCGAGCAAGGTGGGGCGGGGGCTGTCATTAAAAAGGACAGAGAAGACACCCCCAGAATGGGGCTGGGGCTCAGGTTGCAGGTTGGGGGGGGTCCCAAGGAGCTTTTCGTCACTCCATTTCCCCTTTCCTTCCTTCCCACTCACAACGGAGTTCCCTCGCCCTAGCGGCCTCGCCAGCCAGGAGCCCCAGCCCGCGCCCCCAGCCCCTGGTCCTCTCCTGCTGCTCCTCGGGTACCCCCGAGGCCGCCCACCGCGGAATTCAGCCTGTCGCGCTGCCAGCCATGTGGACGCTGCCCTCCCTGTCACTCAACTTCTTGCTCCCGCCCCCCGCCTTGTTGTAACCTCAGTTTACCTCGGTTTCCACAGCGACGCCACCAGGGGGCGGGGCAAGGGGGCGCGCGGAGCCGAGGTTCCCTTTTGATTGGTGGGTGGCCATCCCCTTCTTTTAGCCACTCCCGCCCGCGCTCCACTTTGCCCCCCTCGGAAGGTCCCGCAAGCTAATTGGTCAGTCCGTGGTGCGAGTGGCAAGTCCTCGCTCAGACCCGTCCCTCGGGGCGGGGACTAAGGTGGGCGCCCCGCGCGCTGATTGGCCGGTAGGGCGCGCGCGGCAGGGAGGGGCGGGGCGGACGCGGAGCCGCGGTGAGTCTGGCGCAGCTGTCGCGAGCGCGTTAGGCGACCCGTGCTGTGTCGCGCGCAGGTAGGCAGCAGCAGTAGCGGCAGGAGCAGTATCCGCCCTGTGAGGAAGCCATGAAGCAGTATGAGGTAAGAAATGAGAAGCGGGGGCCGGGCGGACGCCGCAGACCCCATTCTTTTTCCTTCTTCGCGGGACCTTGGGACCCCGCTTTCTGGTACTGTGAGAGCCGAACCGCGCAGGCGCAATGGGCGCTTGTTGCGCCTCGGGCCGCTCGTAAATCCTAGTGCGCATGTGCCGGGGAGGTATTTATAAATTTGCAACCCAGGCTGTTTTGGGGGTGCCTTTTCTTGGGGTCTCTGCAGGGCCTGGGAAGCTTGCAGGTTCCTTGCAGCTTCCCTCAGGGGAACACTTTGTCATGGAATCAGCGAGGGTGTGTGACCCTTGCTCCGGATCCGAGGGAGTCTTGCACAAACCTTGCACCACGTCGCCGCCTCTGGCGTCGGAAGGGGCTTTGCAATCAGTCTTCTTTTATACGACCTTTGGACCCCTTCCCTCGGCCCGGGACGTCCCCAAGAAACTTGGGCGGTGAGGCAGATGCCACTCCAAGGCTGGCTTCCACTGGACTGCGAAGCTGCTCTTGCTTTCAGGTTATCTAAGAGGTCATCTCTGTCAGACCCTGTGGTGTCACCAAGAAGAAATCTTATACCGCTCACATCCACTCTTGAATACTTGAAGTCAGGTCTTCTGACTCCTAACTTGGGTTTGTTTTTCCCTTAAGACAAAGTCTTGATGCCCTTATCACCCTCGCTGATAATATAATGTTAATATTTATCATTTAATTATTGCTGTCTTTTAAATAACCATTATTATTATTTTTTTCTTTTCTTTTTTTTTGGAGACAGAGTCTTGCTGTCTCCCTGGCTAGAGTACAATGGACTCATCATAGTTCACTGCAACTTCAAACTCCTGGGTTCAAGCTCTCCTCCTGCCTCAGCCTCCTGAGTAGCTGGGACCACAGGCGCGTGCCAACCCACCCAGCTCATTTTTAAATTTTTTTTTTTTTTTTTTTTTGGTAGAGACAGGGGTCTCCCTCTTGCTCAGGCTGGTCTCGAACTCCTGAGCTCAAGCGATCCTCCCACCTGAGCCTCACAGAGTGCTAGGATTACAGGCGTGAGCCACTGAGGCTGGCCTTAAGTAACTGTTATTAAATAATTAACTATTATTAAAATTCAAAATAAGAATAATTTAGCAAGTGCATACTCTTGTGTTAGTGAGATTCTGTTACCTTATTCTCTTATTCTCACAGCCCTGGGAGGTGGGAGTCTATTATTCCCATTTTTGTGGATGAATAAAGTCTCAGAGATGTCAAATGACTTGCTCAAAGGCTCCTAGCTAGTAAATGCAGAACAAAAAGAGGAACTCAGGACTCCAAGTCACTTCCTAGCCACTGTGCCATCCTGGTCTTTAGATGAAAGCTAGCAGGTCAAGAGATTTCTTGTTCCCCCCTCCGAAATTTTAAAAATTATGATAAAATGCATGTAAAAGTTGCAATCTTAACCACTTTTAAGTGTACAGTTTAGTGGCATTAAGTATGTACTCATTGTCTTGCAACCATCACCACCATCCATCTCTGTGTATCATCTTCCCAAACTGAATCCCCATTAAATACTAACTCCCCAGCCTTTGGCAACCACCATTCTACTTTCTGTCCCTATGAATTTGACTACTCTGGGTACCTTATATAAATAGAAGGAAAGATTTTTTTGCTTTTATTCACATGTTGAAAACTACTGCCTCTGCCTGCCCCCTATATTATTATTTTTTTTGGAAATCTACCCTGAATCTTTTGAAGACTTTAACCCAGAAATTCTGTCATTTTTGACATGCTACCAAGAATGAGGAGGTAGGATTCTATCATCTCTAATGTGTCGTTCAACTTTATCATTCTAGAATAAAGTTCTAACATGGTGTTCCCTCTCGAACTCTCTCACCCTGGAGAAAAAGCCATGTTCAATTTGAAAGATGCAGTGTGGGAAGAGCCCCATGGCATTTTGCAAAACGTAGTTAGTTTAGTTTTGCTGGAGTTAGTTTAGTTTTGCTGGTTGGCAGTCAGATAAAGTAGGACCCTGAGGGTGAGTACTTCTGTTCTGGGAAGCTGGGTATGATGGGAAGGCCAAGACTTTGATTAGAGAACGTGCTCTATCTTACTTAAATCATTTCTTTCCCAGAAGGAAAAGGGAGATTCAAACTCACTGTTTAAAGTGACCTTGGAGGAAAAAAATAGTTATCTTGCTGCGTTCTTTGTTATCATTCTCTGCTAACATTTGCCAAGTATCACTCTGGGGTGATGGCTACAGAGTTTCTGGATGGGAGGAGCAATTGTCTTCCAGCCCAGTTGGCACAGCAAGCAGATTAGTTTTATTGCCAGTGTTTGTTGCAGGCCAGTAAACACAGAAGACATACATGCTTTCACTCACATTCAACAAACAGTTTGAGAAAAGGTTTCAATTATCTACATCAAAGCAAATATTTCCGTTTGGGATTAAGTCCATCCTCCTACCCTCAAGCAACCTCCAGTCCACTGAAAGGTTAGCCCCACTCAAAAGACATTCTCAGCCCCTGGAGAAACCTTGGAGATTATGAAGTGCAGTTTACAAGTGGTAGAAGTAATGCTCAGAAAAGCCAGGACTTGCTCACCGTCACATAGCAAGTTAATGTCTGCTTGAGGACTGATACCATGGCAGTTAAGATTCCAGCTGGAGGGGACCTTTGTTGCTGTTTAGATAATGGTTTCATGTCACTGCCAATCTCAACTGATCTGAGAGGAAAAATGATCCCATCTGTGCCCTAATTGAGGTCAAGCGTTTAGAACAGGTCACCCCTAGGCCTTGGCTGAAGCTGCCTCCTTGGAATGCCAGAACAGCCTTGGGATTGTGTCGGGGTCAGAGCTAGGTTGGTAAGAGAACTGTTTATCCTACTTACATTAGGCTACTGGAGATTTTGTTTTTATTGCTGTTTTTGCCACTACAGATGAGACTCAAAGTAACGAGCCCAGTAGCAGCTAGTAAAACAGCTACTGTATCTTGTAAATCAGCCTGTTAATTCCAGGGAAAACCAATCCCTCTTCAGCCTGCAGGAGCCCAGCTCATTGCCCATTTCCCCGCAGCCAAGTAGCCAAAGGTGAGGAAGCCTCATCCTCTTGGGGTCTCCACCACTCTCATTTAGCATCTCTGTACCCTCAAAAGGGGAGCTCTTCTGGTGTCCACGTTGCAAATAATCCTAGACCAACATAGATAGTGCCTTGTCTCAGGCAAGTTCTACTTCAGCTTCTTTCACAGGAATAAATAGGAAACTTCTGGAAGTAGAGTTCTAGCCAAGAGGCAATTGTTTGGATACAAAACTAGATAAGGTAAAAATTATGGAGAAAGTAGGCCGGGCGCGGTGGCTCACGCCTGTAATCCTAGCACTCTGGGAGGCCGAGGTGGGCGGATCGTTTGAGCTCAGGAGTTCGAGACCAGCCTGAGCAAGAGGGAGACCCCGTCTCTACTAAAAATAGAAAGACATTATATGGACAACTAAAAAAAATCTATATAGAAAAAATTAGCCGGGCATGGTGGCGCATGCCTGTAGTCCCAGCTACTCGGGAGGCTGAGACAGGAGGATCGCTTGAGCTCAGGAGTCTGAGGTTGCTGTGAGCTAGGCTGATGCCACGGCACTCACTCTAGCCTGGGCAAAAGAGTGAGACTCTGTCTCAAAAAAAAAAAAAAAAAAAAAAGTAGACTTGTGTGTAATAGTGTCATAGGTGTGTGGCCCTTGGGCAGGCCTGGGGTTGAAGCCTCACACTGCCACTGCCCCAGGGCAGGTTAGTTAACCTCTCTGAGCCTTTCTGCTGCTGCTCCTTGGAGCAAAACCCACTTGATCATGAAAGCAAGGGCCAGTTTTAAAGAACATTCCAGAGTTGCTAGAAATACAACATCCAAGGTTATGCGTAAAAGGGGAATTGCTACTTGGAGCTCTGGTTCATTCATTTTGACTGTTGTGCACAGTTCTATGACAGGAAGAAATTCTGGTTTGCTTTGCCCAGTTCTTTCATAAATCTCCAAACATGTTGAGTTGAAAAAGCAAGTTGCAAAAGATTTTATCAATTTTAAATACGTATCAAAGGTGACTTCTAAGTATTATGTATGGATGCATACATAATAAAAGGTCAGAAACATATGAAGATTATTCTGTAGTTAGAGGAACTATTGCTTGGGGTGGGGGAGATAAGGACGGATGATTAGGTATGTCTGTTTTGTTTTTTTAAAAAGGAATCTGAAGTAAATAGATTAAAATATGAATTTATGTTAACCTTGGGCGGCGGGATCTTAGGTGTTGGTGTCTGTTTTCTGTTATTTTTTTTCCTCCTGAATTTTTGTGTCTTTTTGAAATAGAAGGTAAGGGATAAGTAGGGTTTTTTTTTCCCTGGCCATTGAACCCTCGTTTTTAGTTCTCTTTGACTTTTTTTTTTAATTAAAAAATTAAAAACTCTTTATTTTTTTCTAAAGAAATTCTTTCTCTTTTTTCTTGAGTTGTGTGACGTATCTTTCTGACTTTTGCATGTTGCATCTGGCGCCTGTTTGCAGGCAGGCGTTGTGTTCTAGATCAGGGACCGCTTGAACTCTTCCCTCATCCATCCCCTTCTGCACCCTGCATCGAACAGACCTTCAGAAAATGCTTTGGGATTGATTTTGCACGTGCGGACAGGATAGAACCCTGGCTGTGCGTCCCTCTTCCTGTGCTTTTTGTTGCTGGCTAAGCTGGGACAGTTTGTGTTTACTGTGTCCTTCCAAAAACCCTGGGAGGTGGGTGCTTTTTGTATCCCTGTTTTGTGCACAGGGAACCTGAGGCCCAGAGAGGTGAGGGAACTTGCCCACGGTCACGTTGGGGTGGAGACAGGATATGGACCAGGTCTGTCTGCTTCCCCGGCAGTGGAACAGTTACGGAGTCCTGTGAATGGGCACCCGATCTGGTGGGAACTAGTATTCTACTTTCCACATGAGACTGAGGCTCAGAGAAGTAAACGAAGCTGCTCAAGGTCAAGGAGCTCAGCAGCAGTGGAGCCAAGCCATGGCCTGGGTTTGCCCGACTCCAGTTTTATCCGGGCCTGTGACTTCCCTACCGATGCCGCCCCAAGGCAGCGTATGGCTGTCCTGCTCTATTCTGAAGACAGAACATCCCCACAGGGAGGGTGGGGTGCTGTGGGTCAGTGTGGACTTCTGGCAGGGGCTCTTTCTCCCTTTGCCCTAAAATTGGGTGGGCCGTCCCTTGGAGTGAGGGCAGGATTGGGACTGGCAAGTCACAAAATGTGGTGTTGAGCTTTAAAGCCCTTCCCCATGTTAGCATGCTTCATGCCAACATCCTGGGGTGGGGTGGGGGGGGGTGTCTTAGGCTTTCCAGCACCCCACAGGCCTCTTGCTCTGAGCAGATGGTAATTCATTTGGCACATTCTCCTGGTATAGAGTCCCTTATGCTCTGTAGCTCTGGACTTCAGCCCCTCCCTTGTGGGCAGTCAGAGTCTCAGAACCTTGGGCTTGAGTGAGCTCTAGAACTCTTACGGTTTAACCTCTGCACTCTACAGATGATGGACCTGAGACCCAGAGAGGAGGGTCTTGCCCAGGGCCACATGCCAGACCCTCTTTCTGTTGGGCAATGTTTGGGATTGATACTCTTCCTGGGAAGATAGCAAAGCCTGCAGAGCCGGGCTGAGATCCTTAACTGCCGCCGACAAGGTGTGGAGCCCATGAGCAAATTCTTTAGCCTCTCAAGCCAGTTTTGTCATGCATAAAATGACACCCGGGATGTGCCAGAGCTGGCTCGCATTGGCTCTAATTGTGTGCATCTTTCCAACCCTGTGTTCAGGGACATCAGGTTATATCTTGAAATGGGCCAAGGCAGGGTATTTACACCACGGAAAGTGGCAAATGCTACAGATCAGATCAGGCCCTTCCCTCTCTCTAGCCTGTTGTTGCACGTGGACCAGCACCACTGGGGACGGTTGTCACTACCTCATAGGGTTATTGTTTCAAGGGGTTCTTGGTCTGGTGAGCGTTAGATGAGCAGATAGATGCCTAGGAAGTATCAGCTCAGTGCCAAGCGCTGTACAGCAGCTAACATTTAACAAGTACGGTGATCCTACTCACTCCTGGATGCAGTGGGGCATTTGTGGAGACAGCAGGTCCCAAGGCAGAGGAGGCGGGGCCGAGGCAGAGGAGGTGGAACAGTGGGAGATGAGTGGTGGGTTTCAGGGTGTAGCAGGTGGGGCAGCTATTTCAGTCATAAGGGGGTGGGGGGACTTAGAGTCCTCCTGGTTCCAGCAGAGCCTCTTGACTAACTGGTTCCTGAGGAGAGAGAGAGGAGGAGAGTTGACAGACTCAAGTGAGGGTCTTGCTTGGGGAGGAACTTGCAGCTCTGATAAGGCGGTTGGGTTTGGTTGGGAATCCTGCACTTTCACTTTCTTACTCAGGCCTGGCTGGGTGAGAAAGGCCAGAGATCTTGAGCTAGTTGGTCAAGTTCAGGCTGTGTCTTAACACACTCTTGCTGATATTGACAGGGTCAACTGAGAATGTTTGAATACTTGGGGACACTTCTCCTGGCAGCCAGGGCCCGATAATCATAGCGCTTATTCTATGAACATAGTACTTATGCTGGGTGCTTTTTATCTATTAACACATTTCATCCTCATGATGAACATACAAAGTGGGTAGTATTCTTGTCCCTACTTGACTGATGGGGAAACTGAGGCACAGAAAAGTGAAGTGACATGCCTGTAGCTAGTAAGTAGCAGAGTCAGGATTCTGTTAGACCCAGAGTGGGCTTCTCTGTGGTTGGGCCCAGGTGGTCTTGGGCTGGGGGAGGGATGAAGCGTGTGGTGGTGAAGGACTTGGCCCCTTATCTAACCTGTTGGAGCTTCAGTTTTCTCAGCCATGCAGCCAGGATCAGGACATCTGTGTCGGAGGGCCACTGGGGGGTGCGAAGTGCCCAGCACACTGCTTGGCCTACAGTCTAGGCAGAAATCGTTAGGCGGATGAGGACAGATCCGCATCTCCAGGGCGCTGAAATGCTCTCTGCATGTAGCCTCTTTTGAAGGCCTGGAAATCAACACTTGCCAATGAATGAGGCCAATCAGGCGCCAAGAGACCGACTCATGCTAAGTAACATGCCCAGAAAATGGAGGAAGGAGCCCAAACGTCAGTCTGTCAGTTTTGATCTAATGTCACACGACATGCAAGTCACATTTTGGGATGATCAGCTCTTTCCGACCCCGTGGGAAGACCCTTGACGAAGTGGAAGCAGGCTCAAAACCTACTTTTTAACCAGTTGCGACAAGGAACCATCCCAGAAAGCAGGTGCTGAATGAAAGTCGGCCTGGCCCTGGGTGTCACCTCGCTCAGATGAGCAGGCTGCTTCTGCTTTTGCCTCCTCCCTGCCATCTGTCCTCCACCCAGCTGCAGCCAGGGGGTCTTTTCTCATTAAGTGGGGGGATCTTAGCATGCCGTGGCTCAGCCTCCCGCAGAAGGCTTCTTGTCTGTCCCCGGCTTTCCTCTCTCATCTTCCCCTGCTGTCTTTCATCTCCGCAAACACCCGTGGCCACTGTCCTGCCCTGAGCACACGCTGTTCCCTGCCCTGGCATGCTTTTCCCTCTGTTTTTCTCATGCCTGGCCCCGTTTTGTTACCGAGAGCTTGGCTTCATTGTCACCCAGCGAGGCCTTCCTTGACCATCCTGTGCAGAGTCTGACCCCCCCCGCCCGTCTCCCCAGCACCCTACTCATCTCCATCAGGGCGCATGCCCGGCTGGGGCTGTGTTTTCACGTGGGTGCTTGACAGGCTTTCCGCCTCGTCCGACTGTGGGTTCCGGGGAGGCAGGAACTCTGTGTTTTGTTCCTGTGGCTTCCCCAGCATCTGGCCCAGTGCCTCCTTGTAGAACGAATGATTCCATGAATGAATGCATCTCCTCTCTGTGGGTCAGCCTCACGTGAAGCAGAAGGACAAGTGTGGCGTCTGGTCTGGGGACCTGGGTGAGTCCAGTGTCTCACGTGTGGGTTGAGGCAGCCTCGTGGCCAGTCCTGAGTGGTCCTGACGTAGGGGAACTGGCTTCTTATGGCCGTTTGGCCAGAGCCTGGGGCCCTTCTGCCTGTGGCTGGCCTGTTCGGCATGTCACCTTCCTCGCACGGGGGCCGTGCTGAGATGCGAGCTGCCAAGACTGCACCGGGGCCGCCCCTCACCACGCAGCTGGGGACAGGTTCTGCTGGTCCAGGTGTCCTCCTGTCACGGGGCTCTGCCTGTCTGTCCTCTAGCTCCTCACTCGTTCATTAGTTCATTCGTTCCAACGTGTTTTTCCCTCTATACTTACGCGCCAGGAGTAGTGGGGTGAATGAACCACAGCCTCTGCCCCCCGAGATCTTTTCATTTAAGCCAAGGCCTGAAAGACGAGGCCTTTGAGGAAGGGGAGGGGAGTGGTGTCCTAGGCAGAGGGAAACGGGTGTCGTGTGCAGGTGCCTGGGGGCCAGGCTTTTTGGATGTCTGATGTTGAGAGATGAGGTCGATGGGGAGGGCTTTGTAGCCACCCAGAGAGACCCGTGGAACTTCATCCTGAGGTTGACGGAAGTCCCTTTGCTGTTGATTTTATCTAAAGGTTTAACTATCAGAGGGCACTTTAAGTCCTTACGGGGTCCTCGTGTTATAGTGCTTGTCATGTAAATGCACAGGGCAGTTGTTCCTTGTTCTGAGAAGTGGGCTGTGGATGATGTTTGGGGCTTCTCCGGAGGAGAGGGGCTCACCCGCCCCGTCACACGGTTCGTTGGAGATGGGCCACTAGTGTTTCCCAGCCCTGCGAGGGACAAAGGCCCTCTCAGTAGCTCTGTAGCTGTGCCAGACTGGCAGGCTGGC
This sequence comes from Eulemur rufifrons, assembly GCF_041146395.1. Taxonomy (NCBI): domain Eukaryota; kingdom Metazoa; phylum Chordata; class Mammalia; order Primates; family Lemuridae; genus Eulemur; species Eulemur rufifrons. The sequence goes on along the minus strand of NC_090984.1, from coordinate 8,370,999 downwards.
GTGGCCCTGTCCCTGTCCTTGCTCGAACCAGGCCCTTATGTAAGCAGAGCCCACCGGCCATTCACAGACTGCCTGGGAGACTGCGGGCTTTGTGTCGTGTCCTGGGTCCTTCTGAATTCTTGTTTTCTCCATCTGAAACTGAACAGGGAGCACTGGCCTGGCATGGCAAGTCAGGCTGGAGCTGCCAAGTTGGGGGTGGGGGTGGGAAGTTAACCCAGCACTGGGGCTTCAGGAACCATCGGGAACCATCGAGAAGCTTGAGGGGGTCATGGAGCTGGGCCTCTCGGAGACACTATTTCCTGGGACACTGCAAGGGTCCCACGAGATGGGTGGGTGGAGCTGCCGAATCAACGTTCTCAGGAGCTGGGTGGGGCTAGAGGATTCCATCAGAATTCTTGGGGAGATGTGTATAGTCTTAAACAGTATATTGTTTGACTTCTACTCACCCCAGAGAATGGTTTAACAAAGTCTCCTGCTGGGCTTGGGAGATCCACAGAGGACAGGGCTGGCGGTGGGCCGGGTAATCCCTGTGCTTGAGTACTGGTGCTGGGATGGCTTTGGGGAGGCGGCTCTGTGGTCTCAGCTCGAATGTGACAAAGTGCCTCCGACAGGCTGCCCCTGACCCACCCAGGCCATAGCCATCCCCTGTCACCTCTCATGTCTGAGTTCCTTTGTGCACAGCACTCGGCACCTTCTGATGATGTGTGTGTTCGTGTGAGCCCCTGGCTCTGCCCTGGAACTCCCGGCCCCAGGGAGGGTGCCAGTGGGTTCCCGTGGAATGAGTGATTATGTGAATGTCTGCTAGAGGCCACTGTCCTACCGAGCAAAGTACAGGGCGGGCTCAGGCATTCAGTCACTGCAGCTGATGAGGAGGAGGGACCCTGCACGCCTGTGGGGTGCGGGGCTGTCCTCTGGGACTGGCACACCCGACTTTGAGTGCGGTCCTGAGCCTGTAGCGTCCTCGGCTGCGTTCATGTGGGCTCTTGCTCATCCCCGAATCTGGCCTCTGCTCATCTTTTGATACTTTGGAGAGTGGCCATTCTTCTCCCCTTTTTTTTCTTTCTTTCCCTCTTTTTGACCCAAAGTTACCTGAACTCCTGAGTTTCCATGTAAAGCTAAGATAGGATCCTGTGGGATGCCCCAGGCCACAGTCAATAAACCCCAGTAACAGTCCCTTGCAGGCCCTTCCAGGTGCAGTCTGAGGACTGAGCTGGGAGCTGCACGTCCCAGCTCACCTGGGGCCTCCGTGGGTGGCACGTTGGGCTGAAGCCATCCCCAGTCTGGCTGGCTGGGCCTGGGAACATGCACTGTCCAGGGAGAGAGTGTGGGGAGGACATCCGCTCAGGACTTCTGCATTCCTTGTCTCTCACTCGACCGTTTCGTCCTCTGCCCTCCTTTCCATGCTGGGGCCAGAGCTGAGGGACTTCTGAGGCTTGCAGGGCCTTGGCCTTCAGAGCCGCCCACAGATGCCAGCTGCTGGTGGGACGGCAAACACGGGCATCCTCCCTGACCCCTCTCAGCAGCTAGAGCCGCCGTCTCTGCTTAGTTTACCTTTCCCTTTATAGACGAGACTCAGCCTGCCAGGCTGTCCAGAAACCCTGCCCACCTGCGCCGAAACCCTCTCCCTTGTTGTCACCACTCCTTTCGTTCCAGCGTGCACGGCTTTCCCCCTCCAGCTGTAACGTTCCTTAAGTTGAGGTGCATCTTATGATAGACGTATGCATGTTTTATTGATGCGTAGTTGATTTTTTTCCTGGAAATCGATGGCTTGTTTGGAATCAGTGGCGCCCTCAGGATCCAGGAACTAGGGTGCCTTTTTCACCATTCCCGCCCCCATGCCCTCCCTGGCCCAGGCCTCGGGGGGGTCTCTGGCCTGGGTGGTTCACTGAGCCTTTCGCCGCTGTCTGTGCTGTCATGTTAGCTCCCCTGCTGTCCCTCTGCCCCTGGCCGTGAGGATCCTTCTAGAAACCAAGCCAGCCTGTGGCACTCCAGCGACTTCCCACTGCTTGTGGCTGAACCCCCCAAAGCGCTGTCTTGGCCTCTGCTCCAGCCTCTTCCTTATCCTTGGCTGCTCTCCCTAGATCCACTCTGCTCCAGCCGCTGGATGTTCCAGAACCCTGCCAAGCACCCATGCTGCCTCAGGGCCTTTGCACTCCCCCCCAGGGAGCCTCACACCGGCCCTTGGCTCACACTACACTTCCTGAGAGCGGCCTTTCCTGACCACCCCTGTGGCCCTCTGGGCCCTCTGCCCTGCCTCTCCGTGGTGCCTGGTACGTCCTGACCTCCCATTACATAATAGATGCTTTGTCCTCGGTCCCCTTAAGCATGAGCGGGCCCTGGAGGTGGGGGGGCATGGCCACATTCAGCTGTGCTCACCGTTGTGTCCCGGAGCCTGGGACACTGCCTGCACACTCCTGTTACAGACCTGTCTCACGGGGGCCCGAGTCCCGTTCATCCGGAGCCCAGCACCCATCACAGGCCTCGCACATCCAGGGGCTCAGTGAGTGTTCGCTGAGGGAATGGAGGATGAGAGCTGCTCAGGGGCGGGAAGGGCTTTGGGGGTTGCAGATGGCCCTGCGCAGAGTGGAGCTCAGGCTGGTCTGGATTGCCTGGGCTCAAGCGATGCTCCAGAGTGCTGGGATTACAGGCGTGAGCCACCGCGCCCGCCTGACTCTGTTCTTTCTCTCACGCCTCACGTCCCCAAATCAGTTCTTAGTTCTGCCTTCAGCATACGTCTGGACTATAACCGCTTCTCGTCAGCCTCACTGCCGTTGCCAGGCCTCAGGGAGGGGTTGGCAAATTTTATCCGCAAAGGGCCAGGTAGTAAAGGTCTTAGGATTTGCAGGCCACGCGGCCTCGGTGGCAACTTCTCGATTCTGCTGTTGTAGCACAGTGGCAGCCGTAGATGACAACCAATGAGCATGGCCTGTTCCAATAAAAGTTTATTTATGGATGCTGAAATTTGAATTTCATTTAATTTTCACGTGTCATGATACAGGTTTCTTTTAATTTTGCTTTGAACCACTTGAAAATGTAAAAACCGTTTTTAGCTTGCTCAAAAACAGGCCTCGGACCAGAGTTGGCCTGCGGGCTGTAGTTTGCCAAACCCCTCACCTGAGCCATCATTATCCTGACAGAATTATTTCCACAGCCTCTCATCGGGCCTCCCTGCTTCCACCCTTATTCCCCCACCATCTGGAGGGGTCCTTTAAGAACTCAGGTCATTGCTCCGCTCTGCTCAGAACTCTCCCTGGTCCCCACCTTACTCAGAGTAGAAGCCAAAGTCCTCACTTGGCCTATGAGACCCTGCATGGCCCATCACCTCTCTGCCCTCACCTCCCCCTATGTTCCCCTTGCTCGCTCCCTCCGGCTACACAGGCCTCCGTGCTGTTGCTGGAGCACCTGCACCTCAGGGCCTTTGCACAGGCCATTGTTCTGCCTGGGTTGCTCTCCACAGATACCTGAACCACTCTGTCCTTCACCCCTTCAGGGCTTGGCTTAGAGTCCCCTCAGGATCCTGGGCTCATGTGAGCCGCTGCCTCTGTAGCTGGGACTACAGGTGTGTGCTAGCACGCCCAGCTTTTGACCACTTTATGTAAAGCTGTACACATGTCTCCCTTCATCCGCCACTCCCTGTCTTCTCTTCTTGGTTTTTTCCATGTCACATGTCACCTTCAAATATATTAATATTATATATAACTATTTCACCATCTCTTTTTCCCCCCGCTCAAATGTTAGCTCCCTGTAGACAAGGATTTTTTCCTCTCCTTCAGTGGCTGCATCTCCAGATCCCTGACCAGTGCCTGGCATATGTCAGCGAACAGACGAGCCTCAGTTTCCTCATCTGCAAGGGGGATTAATGGGAAAGGAGGTAACTCATGTCGGGGATGTGCCTCAGGGCCTAGCATGTTCTGTGCTGGTGGGAGTGCTGGGAGGTGCAGGCTGCTGCCGTGTGTGTGTGAGGCCGGCCACATGCACCCAGACCCGGCTGTTTGGCAAGCTGAGCTCGCAGGGCGCACTCACCTGGCTGCTGGACTCAGCAGTGGGGATCGCCTTGGTGAGCTGCTCCTGCTCCTCCAGTCGGCCTGTGTCCGCAGGGTTTGGAGTCTCTGCCCCTCGTCCAGCTTCCTGTCCAGAGACAGAGAGACCCAGCTGTGGTCACTAAGGCCCAGTGGGTGAGGACAGGGGTACAGATCTGGGCCCTCCCCCAGGGGTCTGGGCCTGGGGAGTTGAAAGTGAGTGTCAGGGACAGCCCTGGAGGAAGGAAGAGCAGTCCCCAGACTAGAGCTCCCTTAGGGCTGGCCCCGGCAGCCATGAGCATTCAGTTCTAAGGAACAAACAGATGGGGTCCTGCCCCCTGGAGCTTTTCACCCAAGTGTCCTTAAGCTGGTTACTCTTACTCCTCGAGCCTTGGTCTCCTAGTCTGTAAAATGGGTCACCATGGCAATCTAACAGTGTCTGCGTGAGACGGTGGGGGCTGAGTGCTCGCTCACACACTGCCTGGTGGTGCCTTTGGAGGGCGGTGGGGAGAGGAGGAGGGCGATCGTGGGTCCTCAGCACAGTCCCACAGACTAGATAAGCATCTGATAGACGTCACTCTCGGCGTCTCGCCCAAATGAAACAGGCTCGAGTGGTGCCGCTCTGGGTGGGCCAGCCCGCCCTGGAAGCCTGAGGGCGCAGCCTGCAAGCACCCAGAGAGGCACATGGGCTGTGGTGCCAGGGAGCTGCTGGTCTAGAGAACGCGGGGCAGGCTAGGGCCAAGGCCCCGTCCTCTGACTCCTCATTGTGTTCGGCGGGTGTCTTCATCTTCTGACTCCTGTGGTTGCATTGACCAACCCAGGAGCACATGGGCATCTGATGAGTGTCCTCTGAGGCCAGATTGCTGCCTAGTTGCGTGGGGCTCTGCCAGGCAGGAACAGAAAGCCCAGATTGCCCTGGTCGCGGGCTACCGCTGCCTCTGCACCTGGCCCTGGCCCTGGATCTGGGAGGGACATTGGTGTTCGGGCTCTGGCGCCTCTTGTCTTGCCAGCAGGGACAAGAGACAGGAGCAGAGTGGTCAAGGGTCTGTGGGTGGGTGGCCAGCATCTCTCGGCCCTTCCTATGCTGGGTAATGTTCTGTCCCCACTGTGGGACCCTGGGGAGGCTGTCACAGCTGTCCCCTGGACACCACAGAGAAATGAGGTCACAAGCCGAGGCCACCAGGGAATGAGGTATTTCTGGCCGAGCAGGTGCAGCCTGTGCTGACTTCCTGGCAGCTGAGCCCAAAGTCTTCTCAGCAATCCTGGCATTAGCAGTGTGACTCAATATTTCTGGAAAGTGGCAGGGAAAGGGAGCTGAAAGTGCCAAGGTGCTGAGCTGTTGAGGCGAAGTCCTGGGGAACGTGCACAAGTCTCCGTACTTGCGACCTGGGTGAGGTGGCTGGTGCCGTGCTGCTCAGGGCCAGACCTCCATCCTCCGGGCTAGGCAGTGTCTCCACAGAGAGCCCAGGCTGTGGGTGCAGCAGCCCTCGTGGCGGTGAGGCCATGAGTGGCCAGGCCAGCCAGCTGAAGGACTGTCGGGCCCTTTTGTCTTTGCTGAGGTCCCCAGGAGCACCATGCAAGGATGGCATCCCCAGCCAAGCTGCTTGTGCCCGAGCCTTGGGGGAAGATGCTTCCCACCAGGGAGTGCAGTCCTCTTTGGGGTCCAAGAGAGCCTGCCGGAGCTGTGTGCTCAGAGGCGGGGTGTGCCGCCCTGCACCAGCTCTGCGTGGGGGCCCCAGAGGCCTGCGTGTTGCAGGGGGGTGGCCTGGCCTTGAACATGCACGCATGGGTGTCCGGGCTCTGGCGTTTACTGCCAGGTGACCTGGGTGTGCTCTTTACCCCTTGGATCTCAGCTTCATCATCTACGGAACAGAGCTAATGGCTCCTGCTCCCTTGGGCCACCGCTGGGGTGAAAGGAGAGGCATCAGGGAAGCCACTGCAGTTCCAGCCCCGGACAGGGAGCAGGGAGTAACCGTGGCCGCTGTTCCCATCCACAGCCACTGGGCAGGTCCCGTCCTAGCACACACAGAGGTGCAAGTGCACCGGTGGGCGGTGCCAAGCCGGGTCTTGTGATGTGGACTCTGTAGCCAGGGAGGCCACTGAGTCCTGTTTACAGATGGGAGGGGCCTGGGGGACATCAGGCCCCCCTTGTTTGTAAAGACGGGGAGGCTGAAGCTTGAAAGTCCTTCTGGGCACCGGCGCCTGGACCACGTGTGCCAGGCCTGCCCGGCTGCGCCTCTGGGGTGGTGAGCAGGAGTTGCAAACTCAGCGCCTGCTGCCTGGGCTCGGACGTCGCCTGCTTCTCCTTCTGGGGCTCAGCCCCGACTCTCCATGTCTCACCCCCACATCCAGACCATCGTCAGGTCTTGTTGCCTCCACCTTCACAGCCTCTCCAGGATGTGACCACTTTTCACCCCGCCACGGCTCCCTCCTGCTCCCTTGTCCTGGTCTCCAAGCTCCTGCCCTCACCCCTGCAGCCTGTTTTCCCCAGCAGCAGTGGCCAGCGGGGCACCTGTGAACACCTGAGTCAAGTCAAGTCATGTCCCTCCTCTGCTCAAGAACCCTCCGTGGCTCCCACGTCACTCAGAGAAAAAGCTAAAAAAGTTCTCCCTGTGGCCCACAAGGCCCTGCACAGTCTGCCCTGTCTCCTCCCTGCCCTCACCTCCTCCAACCCTCTCCCTCGCTCACTGTGCCCTGGCCACACAGGCTTCCTTCCTGCTCCTCAAAAATGCTATGCACGGTTCAGCCCCAGGACCTTTGCACCTGCTGTTCCCTCTTCCTGGACTGTTCTTCCCCCAGATATGCTCATGGCTGGTTCCCTCACTTCCCACTGGCCTTTGCTTGGATGCCCCTTTCTCAAGGAGGCCTTCCCTGACCACTCTAAGATGGCTATCCTCCCCACTCCCCCTTCCGTTTCGTTTTATTCCACAAGTCTTGGTAACAAAGCATGCCACTGTTGTCTGCCCCCGCCCCACTGCTCCCTGCTTCCCTGGGACGCATAGTAGAATGCAGTGCCTTGAAGGCATGGGCTTGGTTTTGTTCACTGCCGTGTCCCAGGGCCTGGAACCGTGCCTGAGGTGTGGGAGGAAGGGAGGCAGGAATGAATGAATGCAGGACAGTGGCTCCCTGAGGTCTCTTGGCTGGTGGCAGAGCCAGGGTTAAGGTCCCATTCTGCACTGGAGCTGTCCCTCTGACAAAGGGCTTTGGGACCATGCCTGAGGCGCTTGCTGCAGGTGCCTGTCCAGCCAGTGGGAGCAGAGGCCAAGGCCACAAGGGGGCAGTGGAGAGCGCCATAGCCTCTGCTGCTTGGAGCGTCATCCTGCTGGTGATCCTGCCCTGACCACCTGTATATGTCTTGCTCTTGTTAGGGTTTGGGTTTGCTGCCGGCTGGGTGGGGTGTTACTGCACCAGCTCTCTGACCCTGGTGTCCTATGGATGGGCCCCTTCAAGGCCATGGCCAGGGTTTCAGGAGAAGGGCAAGGCCTGGCCATCTTGTGCATCTGGTACAGCTATTCTGCTGCTACTGATCAAATAATATTTACCGTTAGTATTTATTCCAGATGGGGGATGGTTATATACTTTCTTTTTGTTATCATCCCTGTAATTCTTACAAGTAACTCTGTGGGCTGGCAGGTGGGGATCAGCCACTTTGCAGATGGAGGTTCAGAGAGGTTGGGTAACTTGTCTCGGGCCACACAGCCAGGAAATAGGTGAGTCTGTGCACCCGGGAAACGTGGGCACAGCTGAGGAGCAGGTCCTCCACCGGCCCCCCGAGGCCTCGCCTTCCTCGGGAGGGGCCCCTGTGCCTGCGGTCGGCAGGTTGGAGTTTCCAGTGAAGGACAGCCCGGCTTCCCGGGGAGCTGGGGCCCCTGCAGCGTGGCTGGCTGACCCTTTCCCCCCCGCAAGGGTGGCCCCGGAGCCAGGGAGGAGGGTCTGGCGTCAGAGTGCCGCTGTAGGGTCACCGGGGGTGGGTGTGTCTGGGGGCCTCCTAGGAGCCCCTTGGGAGTGAGGTCTCCTGCAGGCAGCCCTGCATCTGGGTGCCGCCTTTGCTCTGGGGTCTGGCGTGGTGGGCAGGGCCCTCCAGCGTGTGGGCAGGGCGGGGAGGGGGAACGGCCTCGGCTCAGGGAGGCCGAGGGTACAGGCAGGGAAGGGAGGGGGAGGGGGCTTCGGGGCCTGACCTGTGTGACCTTCTCCCCAGGTGCCCCCGCGCTCGGCTCCACGCTGGGCCCTGTTCTGGGTGCTGGGAAACGGCCGAGCACGGATGGTCCCTGCCCTCGGCAGCTGATGCTCTCGTGGGTGGCAGATGGTGAATGTCTGGGGTCACTGTTTTAGGTAGAAGCCCAGAAGGGCCTCGCTGAAGACCTCAGGAGGAGAGGGTGGAGCCCCGCCCGCGGTGTCAGGAGAGTTCCAGGCAGAGGGGACAGTCAGTGCAAAGGCTGTTGGCCTCTCCTGCGGGTTCATGACTATTCCGTTTTTCTGCTGCTCTGGTTTGCTCCTCTGCCAACTGGGGACGATCCCAGGAGCTCTGGCTCCCCAGCGGCTCTGGGCACTGGCATCAGCTCAGAGCAAGTGCTCAGAAAGTGGGAGCCCTCTTTCTACTCCTCCTACCGTCAATAAGATCTTTGTCATCACAAAGACGGTGGAGACTGGGCCCTGCTGTTCCGTGGTGGCTCCCCTCTGGGCTGGGGCAGGTGGAAGCCTGGCCCCTGAACCCCTGCTGTGGAGTGGGCTTCAGGCCACACCCCTTGTCCTGGCCCTTGGCCCTGCCCTGACCTTTTGCTACCACGAGTTGCTGTTGGTGGCCTCCAGGAGAGAATTCCAGGCTAGTGGAACTGTCATTCCAGAGCCACTGGCCTTTGCGCCAGCCTTCGTCCTTGTCCTCTGCCAGTGCATTGTGTCTGAGGCAGCAGGGCCACACCCTCTGCCTGCAGCCAGTGCTTGGACCTCGCTCGGGCTGCTGACCCCTTCACAGGCCTCCCTCCATTCATCCCGAGCGTCTCCCTGTCCCAGCTTGGCCCTCCCTGGGCTCCCTCGGGAGTGCCCCCCACTCCCTGTCCTGTGGCCACCTTCTCCCAGGGACAGCCCCACCCTGCTGCCCTCTTCTGTGCTCAGGATCCGCTGCCTGTGCCCTCTGGCTGCAGTCTTGGGTGTCCCTTGGGTCCCCCTCACCTCCTGCTGGCCTCAGGCCTGGGCAGGGGTGTGTGTGTGTGTGTGTGTGTGTGTCTGTCACAGAGCAGGGGTGGGGTGGGAGGGGATGCAGTGGGGGCAAGGAGGCCCAGGACAAGGATGGGGAGGTGTGTGACAAATTCCCCCAGTTAGGCCCTCAGTCTCCAGGGGTGGGGGTGGGGAACCTCTTCTGCTCCCCTGCCCTGGGGCCTTTTTTTTTTGAAATGAGTAATTTGGGCTTGTTATCCCCCTTTCCCCTTTAAAAAATAATTTATTGAGGTGAAGTTCATGTAACATAAAACTAACCGTTTAAAAGTGAAGGGATCAGTGGCATTCGGTGCACGCACAGTGTTGTGCAACCACCACCTCTGCGTGGTTCCAGAACATGGGTGTCACCCCCAGAGAAGACCAGGTAGCCATCAGCAGTCCCCCCTGTTCTGCCCCTCCCCGATCCCGCAGTACCCCCAGTCTGCTTTCTGTCCGCTCTGGACGTCACATGTAAACATGTGGCCCTTTGCATCTGGCTTCTTTCACCTGTCGTAACTTTCACTTACCTTTTTACTTTGAAGTCATTACAGCGGCACAGGGCGTTGCAAGAATAGTGCAGAGAGGTCCCACGTGCCCCCTGGGGCCTTTTAGTCCTCTCTGGGAGAAGATGGCCGCTGGGTCTGGGGATTCAGGGCAGGAAGTGGGAGAAGTGCAGCTGTCCCACCAAGGATCATCGATCCTGCTGCAGTGGCCCCGGGCCCGGGGCATTCCTGCCCTGGCGAGCCCCTGGGCGCTGCCGCGGGGCCGGGGCTTACCTCTGTGCGGGCAGGGGCAGCTCCTCTCCTCTGGCCTCGGCTGGCCTGGGCGCTGCTGCTGTGAGCGCGGCCCTTCCCCTGGCTGCCGCCTCCTGCTGCAGCCTGGCGTCCTTACTAGCAGCCAGTTGGGCCCCGACGGCCGGTACTCTCCCTCCTGGGCCCTGGTCCGATGCCTGGGCTGGGGGAGAGGGTAGGATTTCAGCCCTCCCCCAGCAGCTGGCTGGGCAGGGAGAGGGGCTGGTTGTATTTTAAGCTGTTGAGTGGTTCAGCAGGAACTCGGAGGCCTCCTCTCCCAGTGGACGCTGGGCTGCCTTCCTGCAGGCCACACGGGCTTGGAGGCATGTGGGCACTGCCCGCCCAGGGCCCAGGAACTATTAATATACCTGCAGCCACAGGACGGCCCCGTGCCTGCCCAGGCCCTGCTCTTCTAACCCTTTCTGGTGCATTCTGCATGTCCCCCGTCCCTCACCCACAAGTCCCTTTGGTGGGGCCTGATGCCTCGAGCGGTGTGACCAGGCTCTTTTTTTTCTGGCCCCTCCATGTGCCGGCTCTATTTGGTCTTATTACCCAGTGGCTCAGAGGGGCTCAGTAGCCTGCCCCTCTGCCCCAGCGAGCCTGGAGTTGACAGCAGGCACTCAGCAGGCACCATCAGCCTGGACTTCCTGGGTGCTAGGCCGTCTCCTACCCTCGCGTCCAGGATGTGGGTGTGTGTATCATAGGTGGCCAGCAGGCAGCGACCCGCAGGCCAGTAGGGGAGCCGGATCTGAGGCAAGGCCACTGCAGGGCCACCTCGCCCGGGGCCTCCTCCCCCGTCTCAGGGCCTACACTTCTGGGGCATTTCCCAGGAGCTAGACACCTTCCTGCCTGCCCCTGAGGGGCAGAGAGAAGAGACGTGCGCAGGGTCCCCCAGTGACCACAGGGCAGGGCTGGATACAGTCCCGGGTGCTGCCCACCCTGTACCCTGCCTTTCTCACTGTCACTGGGCGTGAGGGGTGCCTGGCTTCTCTGGCTTGACTGTGAAGCCCTCTCCTTCAGGGTGGGCTCTGGCTGCAGTGGACCAGTCTCCCCAGGCTCTGGGTGGGTGGACATGCTCTTGATGTCCCCTGCCTGGGGCCTGCCCCGGGGTTTGTCTGAGCAGGTGCCCGCTCCTGTTCCTCAGGCCGCCTCTGGCCCAGGGCTTGCCGGGGGCTCTGTGGGTGGGAAGGGTCCACTGCAGTTGCTGGCCAGTGGCAGACCTGGGATCAGACCCACCCTGTTTACTATGGCTCGTGGGGCACCGCTGGGCCTCAGCCCGGCAGTCTTCCTGCCCTGCTTGGGTGGTGGGTCAGATTCCCTGGGGCGCCCTCCCTCCCCTCTGCCCTGCCATTCATTGATCGGCTGTCCACTGCTCCCTGGGGGCTCTGGAGAGCTGAGCCAGGCTCCTTCTGTGGGCCCAGGATGTGTGCTCTGGGCTTTGGGGGCTCAGGGCCTGGATGAGGGTGTGCCGTTGGGTTAACTGGATGAGGAGACTGCCCCACATGTGGCCACAAGGTGAGAAATGGGTGGAGAGGGAGGTCGGGGGTGCTTGTCCCAAACTTCCCTGTTCCCTGATCTTTCCACACTTAGAGAGAGGCTCTCTGCACCAATCACTCCGGAATCTGTCACCTCCCCGGGAACACAAATGCACAAGGAAAGTAATCCTGAGTGTCTCTTGCAGCTCAGAAGGGGAAATGGATGATCTATCTGGCAGATTCTCAAAATAGCTGGGATTTCTCCAAGCCCAGTGAACTCCTAGGCCTGAGCTGGGTACTGGGGCCTGGGCTGCTTGCTGGCCACTGGCTCTGGCAGGGGGTGCTGGGAGGCACTGCCATGCCTGTCCCTGGGGAGTCTCCCTGCCCCGGGTGCTTTTGAGGGGCTGTGTCCACTCAAAAGCCTCTTTCAGGTCAACCCAGCTCCCGGGGGTGCCCCAAAAGCCCCTCCAGGGGAAGTCTGTGGCAAGGCTACTGGGGGTGCTCAGACTGCGACGGTTTTATATTTAGCTGGGCAGTGGCTCTGATGCCACTCGGGTTACATCTGGCATAGAAGCCGGCAGCGCCAGGGCAGGCTCGGGCGCCTTTCCAGCACCGCGGCAGAATTTGATCGCGCCTGCCCGGCCCAGAGCTGCTTCGCGTGGGGAGGTTGGTGGTGGGGGCTGACGGTGGCAGCTGGGGCTGCTGGCCACAGTGGGCAAAGTCGAGCCGCAGGGCCAGTGGCAGGCGGCATGGACATGAGCTTGAGCATGGTGGCCCGGGAGACCAGCCCCGGCCTCGGGCCCAGCCTCAGTCCTGGCTTTGGTCCCGGCTTTGGTCTCAACGGACTCCCCCGGCCCATGCCCCCCAAGGCGGCCAAGAAACCCAAAAAGGCCGTTCTCTTCTTCGAGGTGGAGATTCTGGACGCAAAGACGAGGGAGAAGCTGTGTTTCTTAGACAAGGTAGGACCGTTGCATTGGCTGCACTGGGCCGGGACCCTGCTCATTCCAGCCCAGGAGCTGTCCAGCTGGGTCCTTTGTGCCCCACCCCCCTGCCCTTCAGAGGGCACATAAGGGGTAGCTGTGACCCCTGGGTGTGGCCGGGAGCTGGCTTCCCAGCTGGGAAGGAAGCAGGGCAGCCCCACTGGACCCTGCAGGGCTTCAGGGCCTGGGGAGGAGGTGGACTGACTGGGACCTGCCCCTGCCGACGCCAGGCCTGGGGGAAGGGGTTCGGACCATTCTTGGGGAGGACAGAAGGCCTTCACTGTGGGGGAGTTGTGGGCGGGGTGGGGGGGAGCCGTGAAGAGGAGGGCAGGGGAGCAGGCCCAGCTGCCCACGCTTAAGCCTGGCTAAACTGGAGCCCCCAGCCCACAGCTGTCCCCACACTGGCAGGGCCCTTGCTGTTTCTGCACTGGCTGTGTGGGTGGGGGCCCGGAGCCCAACCCTCCCCCTCCCCGCAGTAGCAGTCTTGGCCCCCAGTCTATCCTCTCCCTCGCACACCCCCATCCGGGTCCGGGCTCCCTCAGGGCGGACGTCCCTCTGGCCTGTGCTTCCCCAGGTGGAGCCCCAGGCCACCATCGCGGAGATCAAGAACCTCTTCACCAAGTCCCGTGAGTCCAAGGCCCGCCACACTGCCCCCCTGTGACCCCTCTGGCCAAGAGCCTCTGGGAGGGACCCCATCCTGCGTGCTTCTACCTCCAGGGGTCTGCAGAGATGCCCCCCAGCGTGGCCCAGACTTCTGGCCTTGGCTGGGGCAGGCGCCCCCGCGTGGCCCTCAGCAGTAACGCCCTTGCTGGGCGTTCAGAGGGACAAGATCCTGCTTCTGCCCGCGCTCTTCCGGCCTGTGTCCTGCCAGAGCGTGGGAGGGGCTGCGGGGTCCCAGGAACCCAGACACAGTCGGGTGGGCAGCGGGCAGCGGGCAGGCTGAGCCCTGCCAAGCTGTGGGCTGTGACCGCCCTGTTCTCCCCGCAGATCCGCAGTGGTACCCAGCCCGCCAGTCCCTCCGCCTGGACCCCAGTGAGTACAGCCGCCCGCCCGGCCACCCCTGGGCTCCCGGGTGGCAGTGGGAGAAGGCCCAGGCAGCCCCTGAGCCCTGGCCCGCCTGTCTGCAGAGGGCAAGTCCCTGAAGGACGAGGATGTTCTGCAGAAGCTGCCCGTGGGCACCACGGCCACGTTCTACTTCCGGGATCTGGGGGCCCAGATCAGCTGGGTCACGGTGAGTCGACCCCACCCGCAGTCCCCTTTCCCATCAGCCACAGCGGGTGACTCACCTGGCCCCGCTGTACCCTCAGGTCTTCCTGACAGAGTACGCGGGCCCCCTTTTCATCTACCTGCTCTTCTACTTCCGGGTGCCCTTCATCTACGGCCACAAATACGACTTCACGTCCAGTCGGCACACGGTGGTGCAGTGAGTGGGGCAGGCCCGAGGGGGCGGCCGGTGGAGGGTGGAAGCCCCGCCGGCCGCCCGGCTGAGTCCGCTCCCCCACCAGCCTCGCCTGCATCTGCCACTCATTCCACTACGTCAAGCGCCTGCTGGAGACGCTCTTCGTGCACCGCTTCTCGCACGGCACCATGCCCCTGCGCAACATCTTCAAGGTGAGGGCCGCCCCGCGCAGCCCCGCTGCCCCGCCCCGCCCCATCCCCGCCCCGCCCCACCGGCCCCCACCCCATCCCTGCCCCGCCGGCCCCCGCCGGCCCCCGCCCCATCCCTGCCCCCGCTCCCTTTCAGAACTGCACCTACTACTGGGGCTTCGCCGCGTGGATGGCCTATTACATCAACCACCCACTCTACACGCCCCCCTGTAAGTGGCCTTGGACCGCGCTCCCCGCGCACGCCCCTTCCCCAGGCCCCCCCTTATCCGTCTCATCCCCCTGCTTCCTCTTCAGCCTACGGAGCCCAGCAGGTTAAACTGGCACTGGCTATCTTTGTGGTAAGGAGGCTGGGGCTGGTGGCAGGGTGGGGGGCGCTGGTGGGCTCTGGGCTGACCCTGCTCCTCTGACAGATCTGCCAGCTGGGCAACTTCTCCATCCACATGGCCCTGCGGGACCTGCGGCCGGCTGGTGAGTGGCCTGCTGGGGCGGGGGCGGGCTCGGAGGGGGCCGGGGGCGTCTGACTCGCCCCTCCTGTCCTGCCCCTTAGGGTCCAAGACCCGGAAGATCCCGTACCCCACCAAGAACCCCTTCACGTGGCTCTTCCTGCTGGTGTCCTGCCCCAACTACACCTATGAGGTGAGGGGTGGCCCTGCCTTGCTCCCTTAGGGGGCTTGGGGTCCCATGTGGAGGGGCCAGCCCCCAGGAGGGGGCGCCTGGCTTGGCAGCTGCTTTCGCAGTCTGCACTTGGAACATCTGGAGGGGGAGAGTCGGCGACCTCTCTGGGTCTGGGGCCTGGGAGGGGTGCTAAGGCTGGGCTTCCATCACACCACCGCCTTCACTTGGGGTCCCCCCAGCACTGGAGTCGGGTCCCCACACCCCCACTCAGGAAGCTGAGTCCTGGGCATCCACATGCACAGGGGCTGGTGGGGCTGGACAGAAGAGCTGGCCTTGCCCAGCCCGGCCTGTCCTCACCTCCCACCTCCTCTGCCCGCAGGTGGGGTCCTGGATCGGCTTTGCCATCATGACACAGTGTCTCCCAGGTGAGCCTGCTGCCCCTCCCTCAGCAGGGCCGTATCCATCCGGGCCCGGCAGCCCCTCCCTGACACCCCCGTTCTTCCCCACAGTGGCCCTTTTCTCCCTGGTGGGCTTCACCCAGATGACCATCTGGGCCAAGGGCAAGCACCGCAGCTACCTGAAGGAGTTCCGTGACTACCCACCCCTGCGCATGCCCATCATCCCCTTCCTGCTCTGAGCCGCTCAGCCAAGCCCAGCTGTCGTCCCCCACCCCAGTGTCATTCTGGAGGAGGAGAGGGGGCGACAGCTCTCCAGCACCTGGAATAAAAGCTGCCTGTCCCTGTCGGACTCCGTCCCTGTGTTTCTTCTATGGGCTTGGGGACCACCAGGCAGCACCTCTGCAGTAAGAGGTGGGCTCGGCTGAGGAGCCTCGAGGCTTTTATTTCTTTGGTCCACAGGGTTGGGGGTGGATCCCCTACAGAGCCACCTCCGGAGCCACCTCTCCGGGCCCCTGGCCCCTGGCCGCCTCTGCCTCCCTCTTCTCACGCCGCTTCTTCCGCTGGAGCAGCCGCCGCTCCCGTTCATACTCCTTCATGCGCATCACGTAGCTGGGGGCAGAGCACGAGGAGGGTCACCAGGCTCTCTGGCCAGCACATGGCTCTCCCACAGCCCTGGGAAGTGGATGGGGCTGGAGCAGTGTCCCAGAGCACCCGTGTGCCTGTGGTTCCTGTCGGGAGCGCCCAAGCAGGTGCCCGCCGCTCTGACTCCACCCATTGCCTCCTTGGTGGCCACCAGGGAGCCCCAGGGAAGGGCAGGGGCCTCCCACTGGAACCCAGGCTGGGCCACTCCTCCAGGTGGCTTCAGCCCTCTGCCCCACCCAGATTTTTCCTCTGTGCCCACCCAGCAGGGCCCTGGAGAGTGTCTTTTGGACTAAGGTGGGGCCTGGCTAGAAACCTCAGCTAGTTCACTGTTCTTGGCTTCTGGAGCCTCACCCTGCTGGGGACCAGGGGTGTGGCAGGGGCTTGGGGTGGGCCTGGGGCTCACTCGAGGTGCTCGCAGTAGTTCCAGTCGTGCTGCTCGTGCTTGCAGGCCAGGAAGTTGGGGAAGCTGTCACGCTTGCACTTGAGCAGCCGGATGAGGTAGTGGGCGCAGTAGTCCCGCTGCTGGAGCGTCAGCTGCGCGTCGTTCATCTCCTGCTGCGTGGCCACCATCACTGCGGGGAGCAGGCGGGGCTCAGCCAGGCGGCCTTGCCTGGGCCCTAACTGCCAGAGGCTCCCCAGTGGGCTGATGCACGCGACATCAGGGAGCCACATCACAGGGGTGTCCCCGCTGGACGACTGGGTGGCACATGGCAGTGGATTAGGGCCATCCTCTGACAGATGCAGTATCTTAAAGGGGTTCCTTTTTCTAATTTGCATAAAGGCAACCTAGACACTGAGGCCCAGAAGGAGAGGGGTGGCTCTCTCGCCATCCCCTGCCAGGGCATGGCAATATCTCTTGATGACTCCCCCAGGGACACCCTCCCTCCACGGCCGTCCGGACAGTCCCACTCTGCAGAGCCCGAGCTCAGGAACCACGTTCTCCTGCACCACAGAATGCACTGTCAGGTAACGCAACTTACCTGAGCATGAACTGGGCTAATAACACCTGTGAAGTACTTAGGCGCGTGCCTCCAAGGACAGCCAGACTAGCTGTGGGCCCCAGAGCCCCACTCACGTAGCAAAACCTGACCCGGGACAAAATCAACTCCAGGAGGAGGCCAACTGGGGCAGTTAGGAATCACGGGCATGCACCCCAGCCTGTGCCTGCCGTGCCCAGCAATCCTGTGCTCCTTCCCGGCCACCTTCCTCAGCTCTCCGCCCCTCTCTCTTAGCGCAGCAGGGGCCACTTAGGACCCAGCCTTCCGCACCCTCCTTACCGAGACACCTTTCTTGGTCCTAGCTCCTTTCTCTCTGCCCAAGGGAGAAAGGTGCGTGCACGTCTCAACTGATTCCCTCATCTCGCTCAGGCCCAGCTCCTCCTCTCCTGCCCCCGTATCCCACTCTCTTCTGGCTTCCACCCCACCCCACCACTGTCCAGACACCCCAGCGCACACAAGGCTTCCTCAGCCTCTCACTGCTTTCTTTCTCTTCCTGTGGCTCCTCCTGCAGCGCACCTCCCCCAGGTCTCCTCCCATCGCTGAGCTGCCAAACCCTGGCATTCCAGGAGCCCTTTGCCTGATCGCCACCCCGTATGCTGAAAAGCCCAACTCGGTCCCTGCACCCTATAGCTCATCTGAGGCCTGGGCATCCGCCTGCAGCCCTCTGTCAGTTCCCATGTCAACTTGATGCCACCTGCCCCTGGCGCTCCAGTCAGCCACGCTAGACGCCTCCCTCCTTTGTATCTTACAGTCACACAACCTATAATCAGCCAGCAGCAAGGACTTCTGGGGCCCCTACTGTGTGCTAAGTGGTGGGGCTACAGCAGTAAACATGACACACCAGCATCCCTGGCCTTGGGGGGAAGTGCAGAACAAACAGAATGTAGTGTCTCGCAGAATGTCTGGCAATGGTTAAGAATGAGGGAGAAAAACAATGCGAGAGAGAGAGCAGGAGTGTTGGGAGAGGAGCAAGAGAAAGCGAGGGAGTGAGTTATGCAGATACCCGGGGGAAGGGCGCCAGGTAGCAGAACAAGTGCAAAGGCCTAGAGGTGGGAGGTTAGGGTCAGGCAGGATGCGCCAGGAGTTTTGGCCTGAGCACAAGGAAGGATGGAGTTGCCAGTTACTGGGACAGGGAGCACAGAGGGAGGGGCAGGCTTCCCGGGTGGTCAGGAGCTGTGGTTTGTACCCACCGAGTGTGAGATGCCCGTTAACACTGCATGCAGATGCCAAGCAGGCAGTGGGATCCATGAATCTGGAGTTCAGGGTCAAGGCCCAGCTGGAGATAAAAACTTGTGAGCTCTGGTCCCCAGACAGTACTTGAAGCCAGGGGATTAGCAGAACTCCCCCCCCCCCCAGGGAGTGGTGGACAGAAGAGAGAGGGCCTGAGCCTTGCAGCATTGCAAAGGGGAGGTGAGGAATTATCAGTGAAGCCCCCAGTGAGGTGCGGTCCTGGGAGCCAGGTGAGGAGGGGCTTCCAGGAGGTGGCAGCATCCGCTGTACTTGATCAACTGTGCTTCTAGCTTCTCAAGGTTAGGTAAGAGCTGAGGACTGACAATGGTGTTCAGCGATATAGTTGGCGGAAGCTGCATAGAGACAGGTGCCAAGAAGGGGGAAGAGGTGAGTTTAATCAGGGTAAGCAAGAGAGAGGAGAGGGGGTTGCTGGCGTTTGCAAAGCAGGGTGCCGGGGCAGCGGTAAGGAGGTGGGTGGACCAATGGACTGTAGGTTCAGCTGGGGCTGAAGGGCTACCTGGAGGCGGAACACTTGAGTGGTTATAGCACCTCCCAACATTCTCTCAAATCCAACCTCTCTGCACCCCCACCGCTTAGTGGTCTCCCTGCCTGAAAGTTGTCGCCCACCCGGCAGACAGCGGGAACTTCTGACAAAGCAAATCTGATCGTGTCCCTCCCTCCTCTGCTTCCAAGCACTGGCTCTCCCCTCTTTGTCTGGTTAACTCCTACTCATCCTCCTTCGGGTCTTTGCTTCCAGCCACCGCCCCCTGGAAGCCTACCTTGTTACCCCCCAGGAACTGCCCCCGAAATCTGCCTCGTTCCACTATCTTCCCCACTGGGCTGAGAGTTCCCTGAAGACAGTGCTTGGCTACCCCCAGTTCCCTGCTGCAACCAAGGTGCCCAAAGCGGGACCTGGTCCAGAACTGGCGCTCGATATGCCTGTGATATCTACTACATTAAAAATAAAAGCATCACGCAGGATAGTCTGCGCGGCGCAAGCCACGGTTTTCTTGTGCATACCTAAAAATAGCTGCGACATCGGGACAGGCCTACGCCGAACGTGTCCCTTCTGTGCTAAACCCTGCACGGCGCCCACTGTCCCAGGACAAAGCCCCGCTCCGAGCGCCTCACTCCTCTCGCTCTCCCTGCGCCCGGGTTTGCTCCAGCCGTGCCCTCGGCCGGGGACGCCCGCACACTCAGGCAGGGCCACGAGCGTCCCCCGGACTCCTCCGGGCCGCAGCCGGAGCTGATCACAGACACAAGGCGCGAACCTCGAGCCCAGCCCCGGGGACCCTGGGGTTCGGGGTCCCGCGCCCCGCTCCCGCCCGCCGCGCCTGCGCCTCACCGCGCTCCTTGCGCTCGGGGAAGCCGTAGAGGGGCGGGAAGGTGGGCATCCGCAGGGGGTCGGGCTCCACCGAGGAATCGCCCAGGTAGCGGCGAGCCAGGTGAGCCCCCATGGCTGCTGTCGCGGCAGGTGTCCACGGCCGCCGAGGGTCACCCCACTCCCACCCGGAAGCACTGCCCCCTTCTCCAGCCACGGCTTCCGGGTCGCTCGGGGCGCTGTGGGGATAATAGAGTCCAGAGGGTTCGCCTTACGCCACCTGGCGGTCAGGAGGAAGCATAACAGGTGCGGCGCCCCCTCGCGGGATAGAGTCGGACCCCAGAGGGAACGTCCCTGAATCTGGAAATCCATCTGGGTTGGAGAGAGGGGAACGAGGTGGGCCCGCGGCCTCCCTCATCCATATCTGGGGCGCTCCTGGTAGCCGGAGTATAGAGCACAAATGAAAACTATTTTTCCAAAAAACGTTTTTCTTTGAAAACATTTGAATTTCTCTCAGTAAACCCACTCAATACTGATACTATAGTGAACATCGTAATTGTTTTATTTTATTTTATTTTATTTTTTTGAGACAGAGTCTCACTCTGTTGCCCAGGCTAGAGTGAGTGCCGTGGCGTCAGCCTAGCTCACAGCAACCTCAAACTCCTGAGCTCAAGCGATCCTACTGCCTCAGCCTTCCGAGTAGCTGGGACTACAGGCACTGGCCACCATGCCCGGCTAATTTTTTCTATATATATATATTTTTTAGCTGTCCATATAATTTCTTTCTATTTTTAGTAGAGATGGGGTCTCGCTCTTGCTCAGGCTGGTCTCGAACTTCTGAGCTCAAACGATCCGCCCACCTCGGCCTCCCAGAGTGCTAGGATTACAGGCGTGAGCCACCGCGCCCGGCCGATCGTAATTGTTAATGAAATTATTTAAAGTAAATATTTTGATTGGTTGAATTTAATTTAAATAAACAAATTAAAGTTATCTATAAACAACATTATTTAAAGCTGAAAATTTGAATCCTATTGAATATATTGTATAATATATATATTTTTTCATCTGGCAAAGCATTTATTGGGCAACTGTATACTGGGTACAGTGGTCAACAAGGCAGATATAGTGCCTGCGTTGTGCACCTACAGTCTAATGGGAGAGAAAATATTATATAAGAAATTATGCAAATAGAATAGATTCAAAAATTGTGATATGAGGGGCCCATGAGAGAGGAGAAGGAGGAAATGACTTAAGTTTGGATGGTTGGGGGTTATAAAGGGATTTCCACTCCTTTTTTTAAAAAAATAATTTTTAGAGATGGGGTCTCACTCTGTCACCCAGGCTGGAGTGCAGTGGCACCATCATAGCTCACTGCGGCCTTGAACTCCTGGGCTCAAGTGATCCTCCTGCCTCAGACTTCCAAGTAGCTGGGACTACAGGTGCAAACCATCATGCCTGGCTCCACTCCTCTTTAAGAGCATGAGTGTCTTGCCTTTTAGGGAACACACTGGATTTTCATGCATTTTTTCCTTTTATTTTTAGTTGACATGTAATGATCGTACATATTTATGGGATACAGTGGTATTTTGATACGTGTATACAATGTGTAATGATTAAATCAAGCTAGCATATCCATCACCTTAAATATTTATCATTTCTTTGTCTCATGGAAATTCAAAATCCTGTTTTCCAGTCTTTGGAAAATATGCACTAAATTGTTGTCAACCATAGTCACCTTATAGTGCTGCAGAGCACTGGAACTTACTGCTCCTAGCTAGCTGTAATTTTGTATCTGTTAACCAACCGCTCTCTATCCTCCCCTCTCTCCTCTCCTTCCTCGCCTCTTGTAACCACTAGTCTCTCTACTCCCATAAGCTCATTTATTTTAGGCTCCCACATGTGAGTGAGAACGGGTATTTATCTTCCTGTGTCTGACTTATTTCACTTAACATAAGGGTCACTCGTGCTGCTTCAAATGACAGGATTTCGTTCTTTTCCATGGCCGAATAGTATTCCATTATGTAGTATATGCCACACTTCATTCATTCATCCAGTGATGGGACTTGGGTTGGTTCTGTATCTTGGCTATTGTGAACAGTGCTGCGGTAACCATGGCGGTGCAGGTATCTTTTTGATACACTGATTTCCTTTCCTTTGGGTATATACCTAGCAGTTAGACTGCCGGATCGTATGGTAGTTCTATTTTTAGCTTTTTTAGAAACTTCCATACTGCTTTTCATAACAGCTGTACTAGTTTACTAACAACAATGTATAAGAGTTCCCTTTTCTCTGAATCCTTGCCAGTGTTTGTTATTTTTTTGTCTTTTTGCTGATAGCCATTCTAACTGGAGTGAGATGATATTTCACGGTGATTTTGATTTGCATTTCCATGATGCTTAGTGACGTTAAGTCTTTTTCTGTATACATGTTGGCTGTTTGTATGTTTTCTTTTGAGAAATGTCTATTCATGTCCTTTGCCCACTTATTAATGGGGTATTTGTTTTTTTCCTGTTGAGTTGTTTGCATTCCTTGTATATTGTGGATATTAGTCCCTTGTTAGATGAATCATTTGCAATGTTTTCTCCTATCCTACAGGCTGTCTCCTTGAAAGGGTGTGAGATTCACATGCAGGCAGAGAAAGGGGCAATTATGTGCTGTGAGTTTATTTCTCTTACGTTCTGTTTGATAGTTTATTTTCCTCCGTTAGGTTATTAGCAAGACCACCTTTCACTCCTCACTCTGTTAATTGTTTTCTTTGCTGTGCAGAGGTTTTTGGTTTGATGTAGTCTCATTTATCTATTTTTGTTTTTGTTGCTTGTGCTTTTGAAGTCTTATGCATAAGCTCTGTTGAATATTTTTGTAGAAATAAGACAAGTTGCAATTATATTAATAATATTCTTCTGGTTGTTATTGTAGGGAATTGGTATTGCATTTCACATCTGTTACATTAGGGCTTACCTGTTTGCAAATTTAAGAGTGTGATACATTGTTTAATGTCACCAAATACTGAGCTCTTTGGATTCTATGTGCAACTGTAACAAATGCTGTGCTAATTTATCACTCTCTCTGGAATCCTAAAGTGGAACACAAAGAGAAGCCATTGAATGGGTGCTTGGCAGTATTGGGAAATACTGCTTGGTTACGCAAGAATAAATTTCATTTCACATGCTGTTGTCAGCTGAATTGTGTCTCCAAAAATGGATTGAAGTCCCGATACCAAGAACCTGGGAATATGACCGTATTTGAAAATAGGGTCTTGGCTCCTGTAATCAAGTTAAGATGTGGTCACCCTGGATTAGATAAGTATTAATCCAGTGACTGGTGTCCTTATAAGAAGAGGGGAATTAGGACACAGAGATACACCCACAGGGAGAACATCATGTGACAAGGGAGGCAGAGATTGGAGGTATGCATCTATAATCTGCAAGCCAAGGAATGCCAAGGGTCACAGGCAACCACCAGAAGGTAGAAAGGGGCCAGGAAGGAATCCCCCCAAGAGCCTTCAGAGGGAACATTGCTCTACCAACACCTTATTTTGGAGTTCTAGCCTCCGGAACTGTGAGATTATAAATTTTTGTTTATTAAAGCCACTTAGGCTGGGTGTGGTGGCTCACACCTGTAATCCCAGTGCTTTGGGAGGCTGAGGTGGGAGGATCACTTGAGGCTAGGCCTTCCAGATCAGACTGGGCAACACAGTGAGACCCCATGTCCACAAAAAATAAGAAAAACTTAGCCGAGGATGGTGGTGCATACCTGTAGTCCCAGCTACTCCAGAGGCTGAGGCGGGAGGATCATTTGAGCCTAGGAGTTTGAGGTTGCAGTGAGCTGTGATCATACCACTCTGCTCCAGCCTGGGTGACAGAGCAAGACTCTGTCTCTAAATAAAAAAAAGCCGCCTGGTTTGTGGCCCTTTTATGGCAGCCCTGGGAAACTAACAGGTGATGCAATTTCCCTTTTCTCCTACTTAAACTTGCATGGTGCTCAAACAGTCCTCACTATTTCTGTCATTGTCAGTGACACGACCAGAAGTCACAGGATTCAGAATATTGGCCAGAGAAGCAGGAAACCCTCCCCGGGGCCTGAATGGCGTTACTGCCGAGAGCAATGTTGCCATGTTTAGAATTACGATTGTTCTGTGCCAGCTCTGATCACGGGATCCCAAGTGACAGTGGTGTTCTGTGTTCTTCAATACATTTTTCTGGTTTATAATATGTGAGGTCCTCTGAACGAGCAGGGTGCCTCTGCCTGGGTGTTCCGTGACAGGGCTGTGTATGCAAAGCAACCCCCAAGTGCTCAAGAAACTGAGAAACCAAAGAACAAGGCAGACAGATCCAGTTTCGCGATATAGGATGATTTGTTTAGGGGAACTTACTGACAGAACATAGTCGTGGGTGGCTACAAGGTAGATCTCAACCGCAACCCCCTAGTCCCAGCCAGGGCTTATATCTTGGGCAAAAAGTACACGTGCTCTGGAAGGAGTATGTAGGGGGCCACGTCACAACTTATATATGCAATGACATCGAGGGCTGTTTTGGAGGAAAGGTGAAACTTACAAAGAGTGGGTGTTTCTATATAAAGAGGAATAAATATATCAACTAGACATTTTGGAGGCATTTCCAGACTCAAGGTTAGTCAGGCATATTAGCATTTAAAAATAAAGTCGCTCTTGTCCCCATACTGAGTCAAAGGGGAGTCCTGCTGTTGAGAGAAGAGCCATCCTGGGTCAGAATGCTAGTCATATGGCCTGAGCACGTGCTTCCAGCTCTCTGTCATACGGGGATACCAATGTTAACATCGCACAGATTAAATGTGTTAATATTTTTGGAGACAGAGTCTCACTCTGTTGCTTGGGCTGGAGTGCCGTGGACCTGGAGGGGATGAGATTAGGGAGAGGGTGATTTTAGGCAGCATGTGTGAGGCTGAGGAGGCGGCTGGGCCTCAGTCATGATCCATACCCTTCTTGTTTTTTATTTATTTTTGCGAATTTATTAATTTATCTATTTATCTTCCTTCCTCCCTTCCTTGGGGTCTCAGTCTGTCGCCCAGGCTGGAGTGCAGTGGCCTGATCATAGCTCACTGTAGCCTCAAAGTCCTGGGCTCAAGCGATCCTCCTGCCTCAGCCTCCCAAGCAGCTGGGACTACAGGTGCCATGGGACTACCATGCCTGGATATTGTAAAAAAAATTTATTGTAGAGATGAGGGTCTCTCTATGTTGCCTAGGCTGGTCTTGAACTGCTGGGCTCAAGCAATCCTCCTGCCTCGGCCTCCCACAGTGCTGGGATTGCAGGCGTGAGCCACCGCACCTGGCCCCCTTCCTGTTTTTTTCTCTGTCAACCATCTGACAAGGAAACTTTCTTGTGTCCCCTGCCCACCCCCGCCCCCAGGTGCCCTGGTTTGTTGCCCACAGCTCCCCATCTCTCCCCCTTCTTCCTTCCCTCCCCCTCCTGTCCTGCCCCTTCTGGTCTGCACCAGGCAGGAGCTACATTAGCATTTTGTGAGCAGAGCAGCCTCGGAGGCCCCATGTGTGGCCTGGTGGGGAAGGAGATTCTGAGTGGTGTCTGCACCTCACCATGGTCTGCTGGGTGGGGGATCAGGTGATCTTAGTCATTTAGTTTGAGGGAAGGAGGAAAAATAAGCTCAGTGAGGCCTCACCAGAAAATCCCTGGGGAAGGCCTCGCTTCCACCTAGGGGGCAGAGAAAACACCTGTAATCCAGGTGGGGTGCTAAGAACACCCAGGATTGCTGCTGTCTGTGCTGAGGGTGGCTGGCTGGTCTTGGAGGGATGAATGAGGACCTGCAGTGGCTTGGCCCTCGGGAGTAGCTTTAGTAGGGCTTGCTTGGTAGGCAGGACGGTCACTCATTCATTCAACAAACATTCGTTGAGTACCTACCCTGTGGCAGGCTGTAAGAAACAGTGAACACAACAGACACAATTTCCTGTCCTTGTGGAGCTGAGCTGCTCACAGGAAGAAGACAGGCAGTGAACAGATAAAGAATTGAGACACGTGCAAGGAGGAAAATAGCCAATAAATATATGAGAAAGGCTGGCCTGAAAATTTAAATATGGCCATTTTATTTTATTCTTTATTTTTTTGTTTTGAGACAGGGTCTTGCTCTGTTGCCCAGGCTGGAGTGCAGTGGCATCACCATAGCTCGTTGCAACCTCAAATTCCTGGGCTCAAGCGATTCTCCTGCCTCAGCCTCCCGAGTAGCTGGGACTACAGGTTTGCACCACCACACCTGGCTAATTTTTCTATATTTTGTAGAGATGGGGTCTTGCTTTATTGTCCAGGCTGGTCTCAAACTGCTGAGCTCAAGTGATCCTCCCACCTTGGCCTCCCAAAGTGCTGGGATTATAGGAGTGAGCCACACTGTGCCTGGCCTGAAGCCTCTTTTATAAAGGCATTAATCTCATTCACGTGGGCAGAGCCCTCACAACTTAATTACTTTCCAAAAGGCCAATAGGGATTCAGTTTCCAACATATGAATTCTCGATGGACACATACATTCAAACCACAGCAGTGGTATATGTTTCCCTGTTAGTGCCACTTTAGCTGCATGCCACGTATTTTGAGACACCATGCTTTCACTTTCATTCAATTGAAAATATTGTAAATTTCCATTTTGACTTCCTCTTTGACCCATGGGTGTTATTTAATTTCTAAATATTTGGGGATTTTCTGGATATCATTCTGTTATTTATTTCTAATTAATTTGGTTATGGTCTTAGAATATACTTTGCATGATTCCTAGTCTGTGATTCTCCTCTTTATTTTAATCCCCCAAATCCCCCACATATATCTGATTTTCCTCTCCTGCTTTATATTTCTCCTCCTCCTCCTCCTCCTCCTCCTCCTCTTCTTCTTCCTCCTCCTCCTCCTCCTCTTCCTCCTCCTCCTCCTCCTTCTTCTCCTTCTTCTCCTTCTTCTTCTCTTTCTTCTTCTTCTTCTTTTTTTTTTTTGAGGTGGGTCTTGCTGTGTTGCCCCAGCTGGAGTGCAGTGGCTATTCACAGGTGCAATCATAGTGCACTACATTTCAAACTCCTGAGCTCACGTGATCCTCCTGCCTCAGCCTCCTGAGTAGCAGGGACTATGGGAGGGCACCAGGATGATGAGCTAGTTTTTAAATATATATATTTTTGTTTTTTTTTTTTTTTTTGAGACAGAGTCTCACTCTGTTGCCCGGGCTAGAGTGAGTGCCGTGGCGTCAGCCTAGCTCACAGCAACCTCAAACTCCTGGGCTTAAGCGATCCTACTGCCTCAGCCTCCCGAGTAGCTGGGACTACAGGCATGCGCCACCATGCCCGGCTAATTTTTTGTATATATATATTTTAGTTGTCCATATAATTTCTTTCTATTTTTAGTAGAGATGGGGTCTCACTCTTGCTCAGGCTGGTCTCGAACTCCTGAGCTCAAATGATCCGCCCACCTCGGCCTCCCATAGTGCTAGGATTACAGGCGTGAGCCACCACGCCCGGCCAAATATATATATTTTTGAAACAGAGGTCTTGGTATGTTGCCCAGGTTGGTCTTGCACTCCTGGCCTCAAGTGATCCTTGTGCCTCAGCCTCCCAAGTAGCTGGGACTACAGGCATGTGTCACCTCATCTGGCTAATTTTTCTATTTTTAGCAGATATGGGGTCTTGCTCTTGCTCAGGCTGGTCTCAAACTCCTGAGCTCAAACAATCCTCCGCCTTGGCCTCCCAGAGTGCTAGGATTACAGGCATGAGCGACTGTGCCCAGCCAAAGAGTGCTCTTGATAGGCAGAGATGCTGTCAGTCCTATATACCCACCTCTCCCCCATTTACTTTTTCCCTTCCCCTTGCCCCATCCATGTGGATCCTGATAATCCCCGTGAGTGCTTAGTAGGTGTTCGCTGAGTAGGCATGTTCTTTGTGTAAATTAATGGGGCAGGTGTAATTTTGTTACATGGATTTATTGTGTAGTGGTGAGGTCAGGGCTTTTAGAGTATCCATCACCCGAATAATGTACATTGCACCCATTAAGTAATTTCTCATCCCTCCCCTCCCCCCGCTTCCCAAGTCTCCACTGTCTATCATTGCACACTCTGTATTCATGTGTTCACATTATTAAGCTCCTGTTTATAGGTGAGAACATGCAGTATTTGTCTTTCTGTGTGTGCCTTCTTTCATTTAAGTTGATGGCCTCCAGTTCCATCTATGTTGCTGCAAAAGACACGATTTCATTCTTTCTTAAGGCTGAATAACATTCTGTTGTGTATATACAGCACATTTTCTTCATCCAATCATCCATTGATGGACACTTGGACACTCCCTATCTTTGCTATCGTGAATACTGCTGTGATAAATATACGAGTGTAGGTATCCTTTTGATACAATGATTTCTTTTCCTTTGGGCAGATACTCAGTAGTGGAATTTCTGAATCAAATGGTAGTTCTATTTTTAGTTCTTTGAGAAATCTCCGTACTGTTTCCATAGAGGTCGTACTAATCAACATTCCCACCAACATACGTGTCCCTTTTCTCCGCATCCTTGCCAACGTATGTTATTTTTTGACTTTCTAGTAATGTCATTTTAACTGGTGTAAGAGGATACCTCATTGTGGTTTTAATTTGCATTTCTCTGATGGTTAGTGATGTTGAGCATTTTTTTTTTTTCATATGCTTTTTGGCCATTTGTAGGTCTTCTTTTGACAAATGTCTATTCGTGTCTTTTGCAGACCGGCTCTTTTTTCCTTCTCGGACAAATCGACATTTCCCCATCTCTCAAATGGATACGTGGTCACACCTGCCCACACGCAGCTTGGAAAGGTTCTACGACTCCAGGCAGCATCACTGGCAAAATCCCAGTCCCTGGACTGAGCTTTTAAGGGAACGCGAGGCTGATTTGCTGCCGTTCTTCTACCTCGACAGGGCTGGGCCACACCCCCTGCCCACGTGCTAGGAGAGGTTTTTCCCTTGTGGAGACTCTGGCTTGCTTATTTCGAGGCTGTCAGGTGAGACACAGATTCTGTTTTGTTTAAGTTACTCTTGTTCTGAATCTCTGTAATGGAAACCCAACCTAACCTTCCAACTTGTACATGGGGCTGATGGATTTTTTTTTCAAATTGTTTGAACCAATTTGAGTTGCATTTCCTCTTCCTTTTGGTGGAAAGCCCCCCAAAAAGGAATTGGGGTCTTTCCTTTCGGGGTACGTATGAGTTGCCTATGGTGACTCTAACAAATCACCACTGGCTTAAAAACTGATTCTTTTACCGTTTTGGAGGTCAGAAGACCAACACTCGGTTTCACTGGGCTGAGACCAAGGCGTGGGCTGGGCCGTGCTCCCTCAGGAGGCTCTAGTGGGAGAATCCGTCTCCATGCTTTTTCCAGCATCCTTAGCTGCTGGCCCCGTCTTGCGTCTTCAAAGCCAGCGGCATAGCATTTTTCATCAGTGGCCACATTGCCATTTTCTGTGTCAAATCTCTGCCTGTACCCCTTTTACATGGACACTTGTGATATAATTAGTTAATTAACTAATTAATTAATTTATTGAGTCAGAGTCTTGCTCTGTCACCCTGGCTAGAGTGCAGTGGCATCACCATAGCTCATTGCAGCCTCCAATTCCTGGGCTCAAGCGATCCTCCTGCTTCAGCCTTTGGAGTAGCTGGGACTTCAGGCATGCACCACCACACCTGGCCAATTTTTTTCTATTTTTAGTAGAGACAGGGTCTCACTCTTGCTCAGGCTGGTCCCAAACCCCTGACCTCAAGCGATCCTCCCACCTCGGCCTCCCAGAGTGCTGGGATTACAGGCGTGAGCCATGGTGCCCAGCCTCTCTGCCCTCCTTTACAGCAGAGCTCAAAGAGTGGTCCTTGCTATGGATTCTTTCCTCCACTCAAGGGTCTGGAGCCTCTCCAATTAGGGTCCCCCAATAGGCCTCCCCCGCCCACTGAAACCCTTCCAGTCAAGGTCACCAATGATCTCCACATTGCCAGGTCCAGGGTCAGTTCTCGGTCCCCTTCTGACTCTGCCTTTCAGCAGCGTTTGGCATGGTTGAGTTCTGTTCCTTCCTCACCTGACTTTCAGGAGTCCACACTCTTCTGGATCTCCTCTCCCCTCTCTGGTTACTCATTCTTGGCTGCCTTTGCCTTGGATCTTGTGGCGGGTTGAATTGTGTCTCCCCAAAAATGATATGCCCAAGTCCTAACCCCCAGAACCTGGGAATGTGACATTTGGAAAAAGAGTACTTGAAGATGTCATTAAGTGAAGGAGCTAACAATGAGATCATCCTGGATTTCAGGTGGACCCATATCCGGTGACTCGTCTGTTTGTAAGAGAAAGAAGAGGGAGATTCAAGGCACGCAGACACACAGAGGAGAAGGCCATGTGACAGCAGAGGCAGAGATCAGAGTGATGTGGCCACAAGCCAAGGAACGTTTGGAGCCACCAGAAGGTGGAAGAGGCAAGGAAGGACCCTCTGTAGCTTCCAGAGGCAGCATGGCCCTTGGGACGCCTTGATTTCACACTTCTCGCTCCAGAATTGGGAGAGAAGAAATTTTTGTTTCTTTAAGAAACCAAGTTTGTGGTCGTTTGTCATGGAATCCCCAGGAAACTAACACAGACCTTTGATTCATACTCACTCCCTCAAGAGCTCACCCCATCTCATGGCTTAAAATACTTTCTTTAACTGATAGCTCAAATTATATATGTCTTGGCTGGGCACAGTGGCTCACACCTATAATCCCAGCACTTTGGGAGGCCGAGGCAGGAGCATCGCAGGAGGCCAGAAGTTCGAGACCAGCCTGGGCAATATAGCAAGACCCTGTCTCTAAAAAAATAAAAACTAGCTGAGCATAGTGGTGCACACCCATAGTCTGGCTACTCAGGAGGCTGAGGCAGGGGGATTGCTTGAGCCCAGGAGTTAGAGACCAGCCTGGGCAACATAGCGAAACCCCATCTCTGCAAAACATTTTTAAAAATTAGCTGGGTGTGGTGGCACATGCCTGTAGTCCCAGCTACTCTGGAGGCTGAGGCAGGAGGATCATTTGAGCCCAGAAGTTCAAAGCTGCAGTGTGCTTTGATTGTGCCACTGCACTCCAGCCTGGGCAACAGTGAGACCCTGTCTCTTAAAAAAAAAATTATGTATCTCCTGCTTAAACCTGTCCCCTGACTTCAGCCTTGATTATGCAACCAGTGATTCTACCTCTTCTCTTGATTATCTAATGTGTATCTCACACTTCACGTGTACAAAACCCCAACTCCAAATTTCCACCTCCCTCATCCTTCCTCTCCCACTGGCTCTCACATCTCAGGGGTGTGATGTGCAGCTCTATTCTTCTAGAAACTTCAGACAAAAGCTCTGGCATCATCTATGGCTACTTTTTCCTGCAATGGCTTCCCAGTGTAGTTAGAGTAACGTCCAGTCTTTTCTCCATAGAGAGTTTTCAGCAGGGGAGCAACAGATTTTGATCAACATTTTTTTTTTTTTATTTCATCTTGTTATGGGGGATACAGAATTGCAGGTTACATACGTTGCCCATGTACCGCCTTTCCCCCCAAGTCAGAGCTCCAGGCGTGTCTGTTCCCCAGGTAGTGCGAGTTGCACCCATCATGAGGTATATATCCCTCCCTTCCCCACCCCCCCTTCCCGAGTCAGCACCTTCAAGTGTTACCACTCCCCAAACGGTGCGCAATGCACTCATTGTGTAGGCATACCCCCATCCCCTCCCCCACCCCCCACCTCAGTCTGATATGCAATTGGTGTCCTTCCCAGATTTGTATTTAGGTGATGCTGATCAACATTTTTAAATGTTGCTCTCTGTTCTGGGGGGAGATGGATGATGCGGGGTGCTGGGACTGTACAAGCGCTCTTGAGCAGGGCACTTCAAGTGGCTTCAGTCTGGTCATTCCACAGGCTTCACTTGGATCACGGGAAAACTGCCACATCTTTGCCGTAAAAAGAGATGCAGCCACTTCCATTGTACTTTTCCTCCTCCCCATGTCTGTCCTTTTGCTTCATGCGCTTTTGGGTGTGAGTCAAACCCCATCCCCTGGTTTCTCCAAGGGGTGGGCAGGCCTCTCCCCTTCTTTGTAAGTTTAACCTTTTTTTTTTTTTTTTTTTGTTGAGACAGAGTCTCACTTTGTTGCCCAGGCTAGAGTGAGTGCCGTGGCGTCAGCTTAGCTCACAGCAACCTCAGACTCCTCGGCTTAAGCGATCCTCCTGCCTCAGCCTCCCGAGTAGCTGGGACTACAGGCATGCGCCACCATGCCCGGCTAATTTTTTCTGTATATATTTTTAGTTGTCCGTATAATGTCTTTCTATTTTTAGTAGAGACGGGGTCTTGGTCTTGCTCAGGCTGGTCTCGAACTCCTGACCTCGAGCGATCCACCCGCCTCGGCCTCCCAGAGTGCTAGGATTACAGGCGTGAGCCACCGCGCTCGGCCAAGTTTAACCTTTTAAATACCCTCACGCCAAGCTCAGGTTCTGCATAGACGACTCATATGTGACTCTCAGATTTTGCAGGTTCTGCAGCTATGACTGTGATGGCCGGCCTTTAAGACAGTTTCCGGTGAGCCCTGCATCCTGGTATCCATGCCGTTTTGTGGCCTTCTCCCAGAATGACTCAGAGCTGGCCCGTGTGATAGAGTCCTGTACAGTGGAGAACATAGTTTGTGACTTGTGAGGTTGGGTCATAAATAAAATATATACAAAGCTATATTATTTCTTTCTGTGTCTCTTTACCAGTTGATTGTCTCTCCTTGAAGGAAGGAGCGTTCCACCTTTTTCACCTGAAGCGTGGTGCTCTCTCAACTGCAGGGGCCGTGGTCCTTGTCACCTCTATGCATGGGAGAAAGGCAAGTGTGTGTGTGTGTGTGTGTGTGTGTGTGCGCGCGCGCGGGGATAGGTCTGGGGGCTTCCCCTCAAGGTAGGTTTGCATATACTTGACTTTTAAAGGAAGAGGGAACTGAGAGAAGCCCAGACATCTGAGCAGGAAGGAGAGGTAGGAGCTGCCAAGCCCTGGCTGACACTTATTCCACCGTGTACACCACGTACACGACCCCTGGGTGCCGGGACCCAACAGGTAAGGCCCAGCCGGGCTCGGGCTGGGGGCTGGCGATGGTCGGGACCCAGGCTGCAGCATCCTCACCCCGGGGCAGCTGGCCCAGGGCCCAGGGCCTGAGGGACAGAGGGAGGAGGGGACTGGGCTCTGACTGGCCTTGCCTTTCCTCTGGAAGGCCACGCGGAGGAGGATGACGATGATGATTATGAGAACGCAGCACCATCCTACAAGGACCTTCCTCCCAAGCCAGGTAGGGGGACTTCCTGGAGGCCGGCCGTGTGCCCTGGGGGGACAGAGGGAGTAGAGTCGCCAGGGGGTGTTAGCTGGGCACCGTAGGCAGGGACCATTCCATGAGGACTGGGCTTCTCCATCTCCCGTCTCTGAGTCCACAGTGGGGCCACCCTTAGTGGCGGAGGGGGGTCCAGGGACACCGTGGAGCTCTGCATGAGGTAGGAGGTGACCTGGGCTGTGCCGTTTGATTGCCCCATCTCCAACTCCAGCACAGCCCTCACGTGATCCTCAGAGCCAACTCCAGGAGCAGGTCCATCGTCACCTTCAGGGCCACCCCTTCCCCAGTCGCCCCCTCCCTGTCTCTCCACACGTAGCCTCGTATCTGTTTCCAAATCCAACTTCATCCCTACTTCGTACCCCGACTACAACCCAACCTTAGTGTCTTTCGCATTCCCAAACCCAGCAGCGACGCCATCCTTCATCCCAACTACACCCCAAACCACAACCCTAAACTGATACTGTTTTGGTGGTATCCTTTCACGCATCTTGGTTTGGGTACCCCAGAAGCAGACGCTGAGACAGGAGTCAAGGGTAAGGAATTCATCTGAGGAGTGATCCCAAGGAACACCAGTAGGGTGGAGAAAAAGTGATGCAGGGAAGAGAAGGCAGCCAGCAAAGGATGCATAATCAAGGATGTTCCCACCGTGGACAGCCAGGGCTCAGTCCCACTGGGGTGCAGTGGAGAAGAGCATAGGACACACTTCAGAGTCCTGCCACTTGAGGGGCGAGGGAGCCGGGGTATTTATCCACCAGCTCCCATCAGTCCTGGGTTGCTGGCTGTCCTGAAGGGCCATTACTCTCTGGCACCACCATCTTATGAGTGCATGAGCTAGATATGTCTCCTGGGCAGTAAGAAAGCCCCAGACACAGAGTCATAGGTATTTGCAATAAGCAACCCCAGGCGTGTAGGGATAAATGCCAAAGGGATATGAGAGGGCTGTCGACAGCATCTGCTGCACCAGGGTGTCCCAACCTGGGCACTGTTGACATCTTGGGTTGGATCATGCTCCGTGGTGGGAGACTGTCCTCTACACCGTGGGATGTTTAGCAGCATTCCTGGCCTCTACCCACTAGATGCCAGTAGCATCCCCCACCCCCATTGTGACAATCAAACATGTCCCCAGACATTGCTGACCGTCCCCTGGAGGGAACAAAGCTGCTCCTCATTGAGAACCACTCTGATATGCCATAAACACCCATACCCACATGTATTAATAAATAAGTACAAGACAATAACATAAACAATACATTCTTTTTTTTTTTGGTAATCTGACTCAATGTTCAATGAAGCAATAAATGTTTATATATATAATATAAACAAATATAACGGAACCCTCTGGAGTAATGTTTTTGAAATTTGCTTTTTCACTGATGTATTTTGAATATCCTCCCAGACAAAATATTCTTGTGCCTGGACAAATATTAACATTTGAATGCTCTCTAAGCCTGTGGTTGTCCTTTGCTCTCTAGGTAATGTCTGCCCTGTCATCCCAGTTTCTTCCTTCTCCATCCTCTGAGGAGCTGTTCTTTTTTTCTTTCCAAGTTTGATTCTTTGGGTGCCTGTATTAAGAGCGAGGAAAAGAGTAGGGGGAGGAGGGAGGGAGGGGAGGTGAGAGAGAGATAGATAGAGAGAGAGAGAGAGAGAGAGAGATTGAGAGACAGAGAGAGAACACACCAGGAAAGAAAGGAAGTGTATCAGTCAGGACAGGTGTTGCTGCAGTAACAAACATCCCCAAAATCTTAGTGGCTGAACTGCACAAGGGATACCTGAACTATGTATCCTGTTTATGGCATTTGAGGAGTATAAATAAAAAGCTTGAATGATTTTGTATTTCTTCTGGTTGCCAGGCTATGTTTATTTGGCCTTTGTACCTTCTGATGTGGACCACATGGATCTGGGATTCGTTGGGGTTTCAGTCTGTATCTTGTTCTATAGAGATAGGATAATTTAACTAAATTTAGGTAAAACCTAGGTCAATAGTATAGAGTTGCATCTTGTCTAGGGGTTCAATTCTAGAGCCGCATGCAGTCCACATTACGCCTGAGCACCTCTTAGTAAGGGACCATCTTGAAGACTTTTTTTTTTTTGAGACAGAGTGTCGCTTTGTCGCCCTGGCTAGAGTGAGTGCCGTGGCGTCAGCCTAGCTCACAGCAACCTCAAACTCCTGGGCTCAAGCGATCCTCCTGCCTCAGCCTCCCGAGTAGCTGGGACTACAGGCATGCACCACCACGATAATTTTTTCTATTTTTAGTAGAGACAGGGGTCTCGCTCTTGCTCAGGCTCGTCTCGAACTCCTGACCTCAAGTGATCCTCCTGCCTCAGCCCCCCAGAGTGTTAGGATTACAGGCGTGAGCCACCGTGCCTGGCTGGTGATGGTTCATTTTAATGTGTCAACTTGGCTAGGCCATGGTAGCAAGATATATGGTCAAACACCAGTCTGGATGTTGCTGTGAAGGTATTTTTTAGATGAGATTAACATTTAAATCGGTAGACTTTGAGTCATGCAAGTTGCCTTGTATAAGGTAGGCATTCAATCTGTTGAAGGCTTTAAGAGAAAACAGCTTGAGGTCTCTTGAGGAAGAGGGAATTCTGACTCCGGACTATCTTTGGATTCAAGCTTCAACATCAGCTGTCCTTCCTGGGTGTCCAGCCTGCCTGTCTGCCCTGCAGGTTTTGGACTTGCCAGTCTCCATCATCACAAGAGCCAATTCCTTAAATTATCTCTCTCTCTCTTTCTCCCCCCACCCCCGACATGCTATTGGTTTTGTTTCTCTAGAACAGGGGTCCCCAACCTACAGTGATTTGTTTAATTGTTTCATTATATATTACAATGTAATAATAATAGAAACAAAGTGCACAATAAATGTACTTGAATCATCCTAAAACCATCCCTCACTCCCTGGTCTGTGAAAAAATCGTCTTCCATGAAAATGGTCCCTGGTGCCAAAAAGGCTGGGGACCTCTGCTAGAGAACCCTGATGAATATTCCCACTGATGTTTCCTAGGATAACCTCCCAAATAAATTCCTCACACTTGTCCCAGAATCTGCTCCTGGGTGAACCCAAACCGAGACACCCCTGAACTGCAAAGAAGTCTCTTCCATGCTGAAGGATAGAAATCCTCCACGTTGGGAGGATGTCTTTTGTTTTTTAAAGGGCAAAACTCGCATGACACAGTCTGAGGGTAGCAAACACATTAGGGGAGGAGCCTACTGGGCTTGTGTCCCCACGACTCACACAATGATGCTGCTCTGTGTGAGGGATTCTGAAGGCAGCTATCACATGTACCTTGTGTGTTTCCCTGGACAATGTCATTGCAATGGATGTCCAATGAGTTCATTTGGGCCTTCAAGCTGAATGTCTTCTTTTCTTCAGAGCAATTGTCTGTAACCACTCGAGTTTCAAAGGCTGGTAAGAAAAGCAATGAGCAGGCTTAGTGATGTTATAAGATGTTTTAAAAATGTGCATAGTAGCCAGTTGTGGTGGCATGTGCCTGTAGTCCTAGCTACTCAGGAGGCCAAGGCAGGAGGATATCTTGAGACCAGGAGTTCCATCCAGCATGGCCAACATAGTGAGACCTTGTCTCCCCCCAAAATGTGCATAGCAACATGAACATCTCCTTTACTGAATGTCTAGGATGTGCCAGACAGCAGGCTAAGAGCCTTATACATGTCATTTATTTTTATTCTTTATTTTTTCTAGAGACGGGGTGTTGCTATGTCGCCCAGGCTGGTCTTGAACTCCTGGTCTCAAGAGATCCTCCTGCCTTGGCTTCCCAGAGTGCTGGGATTCCAGGTGTGAGCCACTGTGCTTGGCCTCATGTCATCTTATAACCATCTCCTATAACCCCGTGAAGGATCATTATACAGATGAGGAAACTGAAGTTCAGAAGTTAGGTGAGACTGTAACTCCTGCAATCACGTTCTAGCACATTGCCTTTGAAGCAATAATTCTATTTCTGTGCATTTATCCTTAGAAAACAATCATGGACAAGAGGGCAGATTTGGCTACAAGAAAGTTCCTATCAGCATAGATAACAATGGTGAAAAATGGGTTATTACCTAGACTTTCAACAAGAAACAATTCACTTTCTATGGCCATACCACCCTGAACGTGCCCAATCTTGTCTGATCTTGGAAGCTAAGCAGGGTTGGGCCTGGTTAGTATTTGGATGGGAGACTTTCAACAAGAAACAACTGATTACATAAGTGATGACATTGCCCCATAATAGGAACCACGCTTCCAGTAAAAATGAAGTCATGAAAGGATTGTGATCAAGAAGCAAGCTCATGGAATAAAAGGTAACCAGGCGAGGTGATGGATGTGCTAACTGGATTGTGGTGATCATTCCACAACATATGTA
Source organism: Eulemur rufifrons (assembly GCF_041146395.1). Taxonomy (NCBI): domain Eukaryota; kingdom Metazoa; phylum Chordata; class Mammalia; order Primates; family Lemuridae; genus Eulemur; species Eulemur rufifrons. The sequence goes on along the minus strand of NC_090984.1, from coordinate 8,334,052 downwards.
TATTAAGTCATCACGTTATGAATCTTAAAGATATACAATTTTATTTCCCAACTTCCTCTCAATAAAGATGGGAAACAAGAAGAATGAAGCTCATGAAATATTTAGCTTAAAAAGCAGATGGCGCAAGGCTGGACATGAGCTGGAAATTGTCCAGCTGGTTGATGGGTGTAGCAGAGTTCTTATTGTCTCTTTTGGTGTATGTTAGCAGGGTTAAGAAAAAGCAAATAACAGAATAGCACATCAAGAATGATGCTATTTTGGCCGGGCGCGGTGGCTCACGCCTGTAATCCTAGCACTCTGGGAGGCCGAGGCGGGTGGATTGCTCAAGGTCAGGAGTTTGAGACCAGCCTGAGCGAGACCCCGTCTCTACTAAAAATGGAAAGACATTATATGGACACCTAAAAATCTATATAGAAAAAATTAGCCGGGCATAGTGGCGCATGCCTGTAGTCCCAGCTACTCGGGAGGCTGAGGCAGTAGGATCGCTTAAGCCGAGGAGTCTGAGGTTGCTGTGAGCTAAGCTGACGCCACGGCACTCACTCTAGCCTGGGCAACAAAGTGAGACTCTGTCTCAACAAAAAAAAAAAAAAAAAAAAAAAAAAAAAAGAATGATGCTATTTTAATAATATTTTATCATACTACAGAGAAGAGAGATAGAATAATCATAAACATAGCAATCACCACCCTAGTTCTAAGTGCATTACATGCACTACTATTATTCCCATTTTACAGATGAGGAAACTGAAGCCCAGTTGAAGCCCAGTGAGGTGGAAGCACTGGTCCCAGATCAAACAATTAGGACTTGGCAAAATCAGCAGAGATGACCATGATGCATAAGCTGAAAAATGGTTTAATTTTGAACTAAAGTGTCCAGATTCCAGTTTCCCAAGAAGGTTAGGCATTGAATTTTCAACAAACAAACAAACTACTTTTAAGTTAAAATTTCAGACCTGGGATTAGAAACCACAGGCAATCTTTTTAGTAAACAGCTTTATTGAGGTGTACACACCAAAGTGTACAATGTGATGAGTTTTATTGGGTGTATACACCAGTGAAACCAACACCACAATCAAGGTAGGAAACATTTCCCTCAATAATTTCCCCCCAAATGTCTCATGCCTCTTTGTCATCTCTCCCTCCTTCCCTTCCTTGTCACCATAGATACGTTTGCATTTTCTGGAATTTTATATAAATGGACTCATGCAGCGCATTTGTTTTTTTTTTCTAATTGCTTAACCCAGACCCCAATGGGTAACTAGTCTCCAGTATGTATAAAGTGATATCATCTTCTTACCCACAGTACTGTCTTGGACTTCCTGGACTTTTTGCCCTGGGAATTTCAAAGTAGTTTTTAGAACATCTAATTCCACATCCCGGAGGACAGATGTAGCTGCGGATGCAACTTCTTGCTTCTTTTCCATTTGCCATTTGGTGATAAATGACTCAAATTGGTAAACAATCTGTTGCAGCTTTAAAGACATAAAAATTAAAAAAACTGTAATCTGATAAGTCCCATATCTAAAAGAATGGCAGAAAGCATGAGAAAGCAGGCTCTGGAGCCAGAGGAACCAGGTTCAAGTCCTGACTCCACTGTTTACTGGCTGAGTGGCCTTGGGCAGATCACTCAGCCACTCTGTGCCTCAGGACAGTAAAAGGATTTCATAGAATTTTCTGGAAGATTAAATGAGTTAAGAGATGCTATGTTTTTAGAACAGTTATCTGTATCTAGTAAACATCATGTAAGGATTTGTTAATATTAACATCTTTTTCCAACAGGGTAGCGGTAAGTTTGTTATAAAGAGACCAGTGGTTCTCACCTGGGGGTGATTCTGCCTCCTCCCCACCACTGGAGATATTTGGCAATGGCTGGAGACATTTTTGGTTGTCATGACAAGGGAGTGGTTGCTACTGGCACCTAGTGGGTGGAGGCCAGGGGTGTTGCTCAACATCCTACAATGCACGGGACAGCCCCTATCACAAAGAATGACCCAATCTCAAATGTCAACAGTGCCAAAGTTCGGAAACCCTAAAATAGAGTTATAGCCCAAAACACACTGTTATTGGCCTTTTTAAATCAAGAAATTTGTCTATGAAGGCTAGCAAAGAGTTGGGTCAGTGGCTGGGGAAGAAGGAAGGGCGGCCAAAGTGAAGTTTTGAAAGTCATAATCGAGGTGATTTAAAAGACTATTTTTATGCCAATCCCACCTCATCCTTGTAATCGAAGTGTGGTCCTTGGACCAGCAGCATTGGCATCACTTGGGGGCCTGTTAGAAATGCAGAATCCGGGCCCCAGCTCAGGTGTACTGAATCCAGATCTGTACGATGTGATCTGAGAGACCGAAATAGGTGACCTGTATCAGCTAAAACAGACCCTGAGGTTAAGGGAAACAAAGGTTACCCACAAGTCCAGCAGAGGGTGATATGTTACTTGGTCATTTAGGGCAATCCAGAACAGTTGCAGGATTTCGGAGAAAAGGCCCTAGGGGCTAGCTGTGAGCCTTTAAGGCTGGCGGAGAGGGCAATACCAACTCTTTTTGTTATTTTTTTTTTATTTTTTATTTTATTATTATTTTTTTTTTTTTGAGACAGAGTCTCACTCTGTTGCCCGGGCTAGAATGAGTGCCGTGGCTTCAGCCTAGCTCACAGCAGCCTCAAACTCCTGAGCTCAAGGGATCCTCCTGTCTCAGCCTCCCAAGTAGCTGGGACTACAGGCATGCACCACCATGCCCGGCTAATTTTTTCTATATATATTTTTAGCTGTCCATATTAATTTTATCTCTTTTTAGTAGAGATGGGGTCTTGCTCTTGCTCAGGCTGCTCTCAAACTCCTGACCTCAAGTGATCCTCCCTCCTCAGCCTCCCAGAGTGCTAGGATTACAGGTGTGAGCCACCTCACTCAGCCTAGAATCCTATTCTTATTCTTGACGTGATGTTCATTCCATCACCCATTCCTGTTCCAACAGGATGTGGGTGGAGAGTTCATGGATAACCGAAATTCACAAATACTCCATCTCAGAAGTGTCTGGGACTCTGCCTCAAGTTGCCAAAAAGCAAGCTTCAGTCATGTTTGATTTCATAGATATATACTGAATATCTCATATATAGAAGGTACTGTGCTAGGAACTGCAAAGGTGAGGGAGACATGGCATTTGCTGTTAAGTATAGCTTATATTATTATTATTATTTAGAGACAGGGTCTTGCTCTGTTGTCCAGGCTGGAATGCAGTGATACAATTATAGCTCACTGTAACCTTGAATTCCTGGGCTCAAGTGATCCTCCCACTTCAGCCTCCTGAGTAGCTAGGACTACAGGCACACAACACCAGGTCTGTAAAATTTTTTAAATTTTTTTGTGGAAATGGGGTCTTGCTATGTTGCCCAGGCTGGTCTAGAACTCCTGACCTCAAGTGATCCTCCTGCCTTGGCCTCCCAAAATGCTGGGATTGCAGGTGTAAGCCACCGTGCCTAGCCTATTTTGATAGATTTTATGGTCTTTCACCTGCCTCTAAAACTAAATAGCTGTGAGACTTTGAGCATTTCACTTAACCTCTCTGTGCTGCCATTTCTTATCTATAATGTGGAGATGTTGTGCAATAATGAGTGTAAAGCAATTTTAGTCTGATTCCAGTCTAGAGTAGCGGCTTAGTAAATGTAAGCTTTGATTGATATTGTGGTTGCTGATATTGTTGCTTGATCTGGGGCCAGAAGGAGGGATGAGATTTCAGAGTTGGGGGACCATCTGTACAGAGGTGGTGATTGAAGTCATGGAATCATGATGTTGCCTAAAGGGAGAGGGAGTAGAAAAACAGAAGACCCTAGGCAGAATGCTGTGGAAAAAGTGTTATAGCAAAGATCTGGAGCCAGAAGGCTTAGGTTCGAATCCTGGCTCTGCCATTTACTAGCTGTGTGACCTTGGACAAACAACATAACCTCTCTGTGCCCGTTTTCTCATCTGTAACATGGGGATGATAATAATAGCATCCATCCTGTAAGGCTACTGTGAGGCTTAAAGGGGTTAATACATGTAAGGTGCACAGTGAGTTCTCAAAAATGTTGGTTGTTATTATTTTATGTGCATGAATTTATGGGGCACAAGTGTAATTTTGTTATATGCACAGGTTGCATGGTGGTGAAATCAGGGCTTTTAGGCATCATTCAAGTAACTTACATTGTAGCTATTAAGTAACTTCTCATCAGCCGCCCTCCTCGACCCCTCCCCCCCACCATTTGGAGTCTCCATATTCTATCATTCCACGCTCTAGGTCTGTATGTACACATTACTTAACTTCCTGTTACAAGTGAGAACATGAGGTATTTGTCTTTCTGTGTCTGACTTGTTTGACTTTAAGATAATGGCCTCCAGTTCCATCCATGTCATCATTATCATTCATTTTCTTGGCACAAGAAAAAGAAAAAGGAAGGGGAGGAAAGAATAGCAAGAAAGACAGGAAAAAAGTCAGTGCAATGCTAGGTCATAAAAACTTTCAAGGAGGAGTGGACATCAATCAAAAAAAAAAAAAAAAAAAAGAACTTGTGATGAGGAAGATGACGAACAACCCATTGCATTGGACCAAAAGGAAAATTTTGGCAATATTGGAGAGCATAGTCTGAATGCGTTGGTGAGGAAGGAAACCACAATCCAAAGGGAAAAGGAGAAAGTGTTCAAAGCAGAACAGAAGAAGGAGGAGAACGAGAAGACTGCTAATTGTTGAGCCAAGTAGCTCCTGACTGGGGGTAGGTTAAGTGCAGTCATTGTTGTGGTCACACTGAGATGGGGAACCAGCAGGGCCTGCTTAACACAGAATCAAAAGCCCTGACCAACCCGATCAAAAACAGGACGTGGTGGCAGAACAAGTGAAGACAGGTCAAAACCAAGATGGCAAGGAAATTAGCCGCTGCTTGACCTTGCGGCTCATTATACCTGAGTTATAATATATTTGCATGCTAAAAAAGAATCTCCCACCAACATTTCCATGAGGGACCCTATAAAGCAAGGAAAGGGAAGGGTTCCCAGTTTTAGGAAGTCACTGCTCGTTTCCAAGAATAACATGAATGTTCCTCCCCTGCTCAGCCTATGATTAAGCCAGTGCTTAAGTAAAAAATAAATAAATAAAAAGGCCCCAAAGTTGTACTTTTCAGCAGGGAGAACTAGCCTCTGCTCTGCAGAGATCTTCTATGCCTCCTGAATAAAACTTGCTTTTGCTTTACACCATACGCTCGCTCTTGAATTCTTTCTCGCACGAAGCCAAGGACCCACTTGGACTCCAACACTGGGAATTACTTGCTGCGACACCACGTACCTGGAAGAAGCCACGGCCGCAGCATTCCTGCGGTGCAGGTAACCCGCTCCAGCCGGCTCTGGAAACTCTGCTGTGAGTCAAGCCAGCCACCTTGCCTATCTCAGGAAATCTCATGAGAATTGACGCATGCATCTCAGGTCAGCTGACTCAGGAAATTGCTATAGGAAAAGTGAATTTCTGCTCTTTCACCATTTAGACACATGGTTCTGCTTTTTATTTCCTAGGGTTTTCTTTTATAGTTAATAAAGATGTATTGCATATTTCTTTAAATTTTTTTTTTTAATTTCAGCATATTATGGGAGTACAAATGTTTAGGTTAGGTATATTGCCCTTGCCCCACCTGAGTCAGAGCTTCAAGTGTGTCCATCCCCCAGGTGGTGCGCACCGCACCCATTAGGTGTGTATATACCCATCCCCTCCTCCTCCCTCCCTTCTGCCCGATACCAGATGAATGTTTTTACTATATGTGCATTTAAGTGTTGATCAGTTAATATGAATTTGATGGTGAGTACATGTGTGCTTGTTTTTCCATTTTTGAGATACTTCACTCAGTAGAATGGGTTCCACTATCCTCTATTGAGGATAATACAAGAGGTGCTAGATCACCATTGTTTTTTGTGGCTGAGTAGAACTCCATGGTATACGTACACCACATTTTACTAATCCACTCATGTATTGATGGGCACTTGGGTTGTTTCCACATCTTTGCAATTGTGACTTGTCCTGCTATAAACATTCTAGTGCAGATGTCTTTTTAATAGAATGTCTTTTGTTCTTTTGGGTAGATGCCCTGTAATGGGATTGCTGGATCAAATGGTAGTTCTACTTGTATCTCTCTGAGGTATCTCCATATTGCTTTCCACAGAGGTTGCACTAGTTTGCAGTCCCACCAGCAGTGTATGAGTGTTCCTGTCTCTCCACATCCACACCAACATTTATAGTTTTGGGACTTTTTGATAAAGGCCATTCTCACTCGACATAAGTGATATCTCATAATGGTTTTGATTTGCATTTCCCTGATGATTAGAGATGTTGAGCATTTTTTCATATGTTTCTTGACCATTCTTCTAACTTCTTTTGAAAAATTTATATTCATGTCCTTTGCCCACTTTTTGATAGGGTTGTTTGATTTTTTCTTGCTGATTTTCCTAAGTTCTAAATAGATTCTAGTTATCAGCCCTTTATTGGATGTGTGGCATGCGGAAACTTTTTCCCATTCTGTAGGTTGTCTGATTGCTCTCTTGACTGTTTCTTTGGCTGTGCAGAAGCTTTTTAATTTGATCAGGTCCCATTTATTTATTTTTGTTGTTGCTGTGATTGCCTTTGGGGTCTTCCTCATAAATTTTTTGCCTAGGCCAATGTCTGTAAGAGTCTTTTCCACATTTTCCTCTAGAATTCTAATAGTTTCATACCGTGATTTAATTTTTGTCAGAGGTGAAAGCTGTGGGTCCTGTTTCAGTCTTCTACATGTGGCTATCCAGTTTTCCCAGCACCATTTATTGAATAAGGAATCTTTCCCCAGAGTATGTTTTTATCTGCTTTGTCAAAGATTAGATGGCTACATGAGGATGATTTTATATCTGGATTCTCAGTTCTGTTCCACTGCTCTGTGTCCCTGCACTTGTGTCAATACCAGGCAGTTTTAAGAACCACAGCCTTGTAGTATAGTTTGAAGTCTGGCAAATTAATACCTCCCCCAACTAGTGCAACCCCTGTGGAAAGCATTATGGAGATACCTTAAACAGATTCAAATAGACCTACCATTCGATCCAGCAATCCCATTATTGGGCATCTACCCAAAAGAACATAAGTCATTCTATGACAAAGACACCTGTACCCGAATGTTTATAGCAGCACAATTCACAATTGCAAAGATGTGGAAACAACCCAAATGCCCATCAATTCAGGTTAGATTAGTAAATTATGGTATATGTATACCATGGAGTATTACTCAGCTATAAGAAATAACAGTGATACAACATCTCTTTGGTTCTCCTGGAGAGAGTTGGAACCCATTATATTAAGTGAAGTATCTCAAGAATGGAAAAACAAGCATCACATGTACTCACCAGAAAATTGGTCTCCCTGATCATCACCTAAATTTACATCTGGGAATGATACCAATCGGATATCAGACTGAGGTGGGGGGTGCGAGGAGGGGATGGGTGTAGGCCTACGTGATGAGTGCGTTGCGCACCGTCTGGGGAATGGACACGCCTGGAGCTTTGACTTGGGGATAGGCAGTACATGGGCAACGTATGTAACCTGAACTTTTGTACCCCCATAATAAGCTGAAATAATAATAATAAAAAAGATTAGCTATAACTTACCATTCAGCTTGAGAATGTTCTGAGTTTCATTACTACTTGAAAGATTTTTAAAATGAAACATTAAATTATGGCCCATTGATTCTAAAATGCTGTTCCAAAAGAAAAAAATCCCTTCTGCTGTGTCATGTTAGTACTACAAAGAAAACAATATTAAAGAAGTAATTTGGGGCCAGGCGCGGTGGCTCACGCCTGTAATCCTAGCACTCTGGGAGGCCGAGGCGGGTGGATCGCTCAAGGTCAGGAGTTCGAGACCAGCCTGAGCAAGAGTGAGACCCCGTCTCTACTAAAAATAGAAAGAAATTATATGGACAACTAAAAATATATATATAGAAAAATTAGCCGGGCATAGTGGCACATGCCTGTAGTCCCAGCTACTTGGGAGGCTGAGACAGGAGGATCGCTTGAGCCCAGGAGTTTGAGGTTGCTGTGAGCTAGGCTGACGCCACGGCACTCACTCTAGCCTGGGCAACAAAGTGAGACTCTGTCTCAAAAAAAAAAAAATAAATAAATAAAGAAGCAATTTGTATATAATTTTCTTATACCAGTGTCTCGTGAATTTCACTCCCTGTAGGATCTTCTTCCTCTTGCTCTGATGTTGGGCCCAAGTCTTGTTTTGCTGTCAAATCCATACATTTAGTTAAATATGAGCTTAGAGCAATGCCATAAAAGCTATAATCTTCATGCAAAAATATAGAAAATGAAAAATTTTTTGCTTTTATAAATTCAGAGAAGGTAAGTGAAGCTGAATGTGTAGCAGAATGTTTACTTTTTAAAAAAATGCTCCTAATTATCTAAAACTTGAAGAAACCACTCCGGAGAGGCACTCGACGTCACCAGCTACCTGGCATACAAACATCTCAAACGTTCACTCAGAAATTCATCCACCCAACAGAAATGAACACAACCATCAGACACAAAACACAATTGAACAGTACAGTGAAACATATAAAGCAACACTGTATAGTGTCATCGACTTCATAATATTAACAGGACCTTCTGAGGGACATGCAGAGCATGTGCTTCTTACTAATGATTGAAAAACATCACTCTTATTTTCTGTGGCTTTAGCAGCGTACACCCTATGCCTTATATCAGAGATGCTTTCCTCTAGTAGTCTGACAGCTTTCTTTTGTCTTTTAAGACTCAGGTTCCTATGTGAAGTCCTGCTAGATTCTGCCTCCTTCATCACAGAAACAGGCATCTCCTTCCTTGGGGCTGCCTCAGGACCTTACTGATTTCTCTGCTCTAACTTCCCCACCTCAACTGTCAGTCATCTCTTTCCATGGCTGTCCCCTCTGTTCCTGGAGTGTAGGGAATAACCCTCCAAAACATCTTTGCAAGAACAATCTCTATCTACTTTGCTCAATAAATATTGGCAGTGGGCTTAAGGGGATAGAAAGGAAAATGGCTTTTCCAAAGATCATGCCTGACCTGAGACTTAAAGATGGAGGTGAAGCCCGATGAAAAGCTGTAGAGGTCGGGGAGAAAGTGAGAGGCGGCCGGAAGCAGCAGGAGCAAGAGAGAAGCCTGGAAGTGCATGTGCGTCTGTCTAACACAGAGGGACTGGTGAAAAGGGCTTTCCCACTTTGGATAATGCCACAGAGAAAGGCAGACAGGGAGAGGACTAACGGGGGACGTGGGGGCAGAAGTCAGGTTATGAAAGCTTTGTATGAAATTCTCAGCTACTTGGATACTCATAATTCAAGGAAGGGTTCATCATGTTCTTTGCCCTAGAGGGACATCACTCTAAGTACTACAGGGAGAAGGAATTCCGGAGGCCTATGAAGAAATGGAAGGAGACGGAGTACAAGGCAATATTGCCACACAAAGGCAATGCAGGCCTGAAATGAATGAGTGTTCGCAGATACATTTCAGATATAAAATATCACTGCCCTGTCTACCATGCATTTTAACTGAATACCTAAATAGATAAATATGGGTTTTGCATTTTACATATTTTGGATTTTAGTGTACAATGTTGCAAATATTAATGAAGATCAAGAGAAGCTCCTGGGAATCCCCAACAATTTATACTTCCATTTGTTCCCCTTCTTATCCATATGCAGAGAGGTTAGTTAAATCTGGTGTGTTCAATGTGATCCCATATTATAAGGGACTTAAATTAAATCACGGATACACATGTCACTATGGATAGATCTCAGAAATACTACCTATCCTGGAGCAAATAAAAAAGCTGCTGAATGATACATAGAGTGTACACCATTTGTATAAAATTCTAGCACCTGGTAACAAAATCAATATAATATTTATGACCGTAGACATATGTACTAAGATATCTTCAAAGGACATGGCCATGACATCCAGCTAATTCCAGGTGCTGCTTACTTCTGCACAATAATTTTCAATACTACAAAAGGACCCTAAGGCCAAAAAGGTTCAGGATCACTGTTTCAAAGACTATGTCTACCAAATAGTCATGAACGGATGATAAATCACTTTCCTGTGTTCAATCATCATGGAAACCTCCCCCCCCCAAAAAAAAACACAGGCTGCGAATCAGAAAGTATGATTGCCTCAATATTATCAGTGTGTTGACCACAGGACGAAATAGCTAAAGTTAAAACATGACTGACATGTTAGCATGAAGCCTTCCTCTAGGTAAAGGTGAGAATCGCAATAAGCATTTGAAACACTGGGAAAATCACGCCCTGTCCTAGTGCACCTCTGTCCATTCCCTAACCAAGACAGGGATGGCACACTGGGAACTTGACGGAGGCAGAAAGACCTCTCGAGCACAGAAGTTGAAGTTGCAGTGAGCCATGGTCAGGGCCACGGCTCACCAGCCTGGGAGACACAGAGAGACCTCACCTCCAAATAACAACAGAGAAATTTACCTGATCTGGATGTCCACAGATTCTTGTTGTGTACAGCTGTTTTCGGACTCGAAACTTGCACTGGGAGGGGACGCTCAGTGCCCTTTGAAACAAAGTGTATCGTATCTTCAATAGCCAACCCCTACAATGCATTTCAGTACTGTTTCTCAAGGTTAATAACTGGAGACTAGGCAAACTTTACATTACTAGCAGATAAAATCAACACCAGTCAGAAAGAAAAGCCAATCCTAAAATGCTCATTGAAATTCTATACCATAATAAGATAGTGTCAAGTACTTAACAGACTATGTCCTTAGGGACAGGTCTACTATACTTTAATGTCCAGTAAGGACAGGTGACAAAATGACTTTCAAACCATTTACTGATTTCCTGCATAATATGAGTTACAACTCACTGGCGGACCCTCTCACCAAAGGCCCCGTTCTGGGGGGTGCGATTCTCCTCATAGGCACGGGCTGCATGAGCCCATCCTCTCCCTGAACGTAGACACTGAAGGGAATCAGAGGCCACAGGGAAGAAGACACATTTAACCTAGGCATCACTGACCAGCAATATAAAATGTAAACTTTGAAACTTTGGGAATGATGACTCATTAAATATGAGTCCAACTAAAGGCCATCAGTGCGGACATTTTTCATAATTTGAATTGCTTAGTCACGTTCGTCAATTTTATGTTGCCTTCCTTTTCAGAATAGGAGGGTAGAAAAATTAAGGAACGAACAGAGTTTCAGAAATCCTTTGCCTCTATTCCAACGGCAAAGATTAGCTATAACTTACCATTCAGCTTAGAATGCTCTGAGTTTCATTACTACTTGAATGATTTAAGGACATGAATAGAAATTTTTCACAAGAAGATAGACGAATGGCTAACAAACATATGAAAAAAATTCTCAACATCCCTAATCATCAGGGAAATGCAAATCAAAACCACAATGAGAGGCCGGGCGCGGTGGCTCACGCCTGTAATCCTAGCACTCTGGGAGGCCGAGGCGGGTGGATCGCTCGAGGTCAGGAGTTCAAGACCAGCCTGAACAAGAGTGAGACCCCGTCTCTACTAAAAATAGAAAGAAATTATATGGACAACTAAAATATATATATACAAAAAATTAGCCGGGCATGGTGGCGCATGCCTGTAGTCCTAGCTACTCGGGAGGCTGAGGCAGTAGGATCGCTTAAGCCCAGGAGTTTGAGGTTGCTGTGAGCTAGACTGACGCCACGGCACTCACTCTAGCCCGGGCAACAGAGTGAGACTCTGTCTCAAAAAAACAAAAAACAAAAAAAACAACAAAAAAAAAACCACAATGAGATATCACTTAAGTCCAGTGAGAATGGCTTTTATCAAAAAGTCCCAAAACAACCCATGTTGGCGTGGATGCGGAGAGACAGGAACACTCATACAGTGCTGGTGGGACTGCAAACTAGTGCAACCCTTGTGGAAAGCATTATGGAGATACGTTAAACAGATTCAAGTAGACCTACCATTCGATCCAGCAATCCCATTATTGGGCATCTACCCAAAGGAACAAAAGTCATTCCATAAAAAAGACACCTGTACCTGAATGTTTATAGCAGCACAATTCACAATTGCAAAGATATGGAAACAACCCAAATGCCCATCAATTCATGAGTGGATTAGTAAATTGTGGTATATGTATACCATGGAGTATTACTCAGCTATAAGAAATAATGGTGATATAGAATCCCTTTTGTTCTCCTGGAGAGAGTTGGAACCCATTCTATTAAGTGAAGTATCCCAAGAATGGAAAAATAAGCACCACATGTACTCACCAGCAAATTGGTTTCCCTGATCATCACCTAAGTGCACATTTGGAAATAACACCAATTGGGTATCGGACTGAGGTGGGCGGTGGGGGGAGGGGATGGGTGTATACTTACATGATGAGTGCATTGCGCACTGTCTGGGGAATGGTCACGCTTGAATGTTCTGACTCAGGAGGGTGGGGGTGGGGGGAGGGGATGGGGGTATACCTACATGATGAGTACGATGCACATTGTCTGGGCAATGGACACGCTTGAAGCTCTGACTCGGGGGGGATGGGCGGGACATGCGCAATATATATAACTTGAGCTTTCGTACCCCCATAATAAGCTGAAATAAAAAAAAAAAAAGAAATACTAAATTACGGCCCATTGATTCTAAAATGCTGTTCCAAAAGAAAAAAATCCCTTCTGCTGTGTCACTACACAGACTGTAGTCTGTGTCAGTACTACAAAGAAAACAGTATTAAACAAGTAATTTGTATATAATTTTCTTATACCAGTGTCTCGTGAATTTCACTTCCTGTAGGATCTTCTTCCTCTTGCTCTGATGTTGGGCCCAAGTCTTGTTTTGCTGTCAAATCCATACATGTATTAAAATGAGCTTAGAGCAATGCCATAAAAGCTATAATCTTCATGCAAAAATATAGAAAATGAAAAATTTTTTGCTTTTATAAATTCAGAGAAGGTAAATGAAGCTGAATGTGTAGCAGAATGTTTACTTTTTAAAAAAAAAGTGCTCCTAGTTATCTAAAACTTGAGGAAAGCACTCGGGGGAGGCACTCGACGTCACCAGCTACCTGCCATACAAACATCTCAAACGTTCACTCAGAAATTCATCCACCCAACAGAAACGAACACAAGCATCAGACACAAAACACAATTGAACACTACAGTGAAACATATAAAGCAACACTGTATAGTGTCGTCGACTTCATAATATGAACAGGACCTTTTGACTTACATTCAGAGCATGTGCTTCTCATTAATGATTGATAAAATCACTCTTATTTTTTGTAGCTTTATCAGCATACACCCCATGCCTTATATCAGAGATGCTTTCCTCTAGTAGTCTGACAACTTTCTTTAATCTTTTAAGACTCAGGGTGCTACACGAAGCCCTCCTTGATTCTGGCTCTTTCCCCACAGAAACAGGCACCTTCTTCCTTAGGGCTGCCTCAGGACCTTACTGATTTCTCTGCTCTAACTTCCCCTCCTCAACTGTCAGTCATCTCTTTCCATGGCTGTCCCCTCTGTTCCTGGAGTGTAGGGAATAACCCTCCAAAACATCTTGGGAAAAACAATCTTTACCTGTTTTGCTCAATAAATATTGGCAGTGGGCTTACAGGGATAGAAAGGAAAATGGCTTTTCCAGAGATCATGCCTGACCTCAGACTTACGGAGTGAGGTGAGCCTGATTAAAAGGTGTAGAGGCCGGGAGAAAGTGAGAGCAGGCCAGGAAGCAGCGAGAGCAGGAGAGAAGCCTGAAAGTGCACGTGCATCTGTCTAAACTAGAGGCACTGCTGAAAAGGGCTTCCCACCTTTCGATAACGCCACAGAGAAAGGCAGACAGGGAGAGGGCCAACAATGGAGATGTGGGCAGAAGTCAGGTTAGGAAAGCTTTATATGAAATTATCAGGTACTAGGATAGTAATTATTCAAGGAAATGTTCATCATTTTATTTGTGTTGGAGAGACATCAGTGTAACTACTACAGTCGGAACGAATTACGGAGGCATATAAGGAAATGGAAGGAGACAGACTACAAGGCATTAATGCAAAAGAAAGGCAATTCAAGCCTGAAATGAATGTTTGCATAAATATTTCAAATATAAAATATCAGTGCCCCGTATACTAGGCATTTTAATTTCATACATTGATAGACAAATCTGGTTTTGTATTATATTTTTTCCATTTTAGTGTCCAATATTGTAAACATCAAAGAATACATGGCAGTTAGTACAAAAGCTCTCAGGAATCCCCAGTCAATGTTACTGCCACTTGTCCCCTGTTTAATCCACATTCAGAGTATTTAGTTAAATGTGGTACATCATGTTATGGAGTATTATAAGGAACTTAAAATAAATTAAACCAGGGATACTTGTGTCAATACAGAGAGATCTCAAACATATCACATAATGTGGAGGAAATGAAAAAGTTGCAGAAAGACACATACAGTGTATGCTATTTATATAAAATTTTAGGACATGAAAACAAAGTCTATATAATATTTAGAACCACACACATATGTATTAAGATATCTTGAAATAGCATGAGATTGATGTACAGCTAAATCCAGGTGTTGCTTCATTCTACACAATATTTTTTTTTTTTTTTTTTGAGACAGAGTCTCACTCTGTTGCCCGGGCTAGGTTGCCGTGGCGTCAGCCTAGCTCACAGCAACCTCAAACTCCTGGGCTCAAGCGATCCTCCTGCCTCAGCCTCCCAAGTAGCTGGGACTACAGGCATGCGCCACCATGCCCGGCTAATTTTTTCTATATATATTTTTAGCTGTCCATATAATTTCTTTCTATTTTTAGTAGAGGTGGGGTCTCGCTCTTGCTCAGGCTGGTCTCGAACTCCTGAGCTCAAACGATCCGCCCACCTCGGCCTCCCAGAGTGCTAGGATTACAGGCGTGAGCCACCGCGCCCGGCCTACACAATATTTTTTAATGCTAGAAAAGGCCCCTAAGGCCACAACATTTCAGGATCACTGTTTTTAAGTCTCTGTCTGACAAACAGTCATTATGGAATGATTAATTACTCTGTTCATTTTCAAAATCACAGATACCTCCCCCCCAACACAGTGTGACCATCAGAACATATCACTGCCTAAAAATCATCAGTGTAACAGCAATAAGGTCATCTAACACTGAAGTTACATCATGACTAACGTGTTAACATAAAGTGTTCCTCTAGGTACAGATCAGAGTTCCAATAAGTATTTGAAACACTGGAAAAAGCATCCAGTCTCCTAATTTACCTCTGTCAGTTCCCTAACAAAGTTAGGCACTGCAGACTAGGAACTTAATGGAGGCAGACAGACCTCTTGAGTCCAGGAGTTTCAAGTTGCAGTGAGCCCTGAGTGGGCCACTGCACATCAGCCTGGGTGACACAGTGAGACCTTGTCTCTAAATAACAACACCAAAAAAATGTACCTGATGTGGCTGGTTGCACCTTTATTGTTCGTACACCTATTTTCGGACTAGAAACTTTCTCCGTGATGGTGGCCTTTGAAACAAAGTGTATCATAAATAACGTATATTTCCTACAATGTACATGCAATAATTCCAGATGAAAAAATTTGTTATCACCTTCAACTGATGATGTTTCTCAGGAGACCCTGAAAAACAAAGGGGACATGCAATCAATGTAAATGATTATGTTAATGCAAAGATGGCAAAGCTAGTCGTACAGCCATGGAGAATTAGTACAGAGCTGCATCCTGTAGCTCGGCTTTGAATGGGCTTACTTTCGGTTTGGGGTTGTTTTTTATTCTGGTGCTTTTGTTTTGTTTTGTTTTGTTGTTTTGATGCAAACAACAACATGACAGTAATAAACTGAAGAAAAATAGGAATATAGGTTTAACACAATACGTAGTTAAGCTGTTGAAAGTGACATTACGTTTCAAATGAAAATAACTGAAATAGGAAAGTGTGCGTATAACAATGTGAACAGTGATCTTTAGTCAGAGGTGGGAGTCATGATACTGAGAGGATAAATGACAAAGCAGATGGGAGAGGAATACAGCATATCTTTAATGCAACACATGAGAATCATTTATACCATTATGCTATGAGTATTTATCATATTCTCCAGCTGTCCTCTCATTCACTAAGGACACAGTTGTGATGACAGTTTAATGTAATGTACAAGCCATTTCTCATGAGAAAAAGTGCTTTAACTGATCAGCATGGATGCACACTTGTAGAACAACAGTGAATAAAATTATTCATACCCGTGTGGACTGCAGCTAGGCCTACATTTCTTATATCCTCTCGTTTTCCCGTCTTAAAGTTTCTTTGTCCACTCATGGAAAACATATATAAAATACATCTAAGAAATTATGTATAATCAGCTCTCAACATTGAAATATTTATCAAAAAGCATAAATTCATATCACCACATAATCATTAGATATTAGTAGCCTTTTATATTTCAAAAAGAGTGCAATATTCATTGAAAATAACAAGAGAAGTCAAAGAATAAGCTCTATAATTTTATTGTTTCTAAAATTAATTTCCTTGTTTATATCACATTAATCTCAATGATTTTTATAAAACTGCTAGTTTATAAGAAATTTGGCTTTCTTCAGAAAATAGCCAATGCTCGTATATTAAAATTAATTCCTTTTGATTAATGAATATCAATGCAGCACACATCTGATGCCTGACAGCCACGGAAAGGAGAGATGAGGCACTGCGGTGTACCTACCTCCGCAGTTCTCGCACAGTCTTGCTTCCGGCAGTCTCTGGGGCAGCAACTATCCAATCACACGTGCACCTCTAACTTCTTCCTTTCCTCCCTCTTTCTCCACTTCCAACCCCTCCTCCAGATCTGTGCTCACCATTCTTTTGATGGATTATTTCCACCACTTCTTTCCTCTTTCTTTAGCAGTAATATCTTATAGCTATCATTGTGATTACTTCATCTCTTTGCTTTTCCCCCTCTGACTAGAAACACGGTCAGAAATAAAAGCAAAATAATGCTTTCCTTTGATCCTATTTTGGAACTGCTCTCCAATGGCTCTTCTTCCAGACTGCGCTACAGGGAAGTGGGCACCCTCGCTACTCAGGGTGGTCCAGGGACCAGCAGCATTGGCATCACCTCAAAGCATATTAGAAATGGAGAATTCCAGATTTGGTGAATCAAATGACTTTGTTAGTAAAACACAGTTCTTACCTTCTGCTTGTGCATTTACTGTGTTTTTTGCTTTTTCATCGGCAGCCCCGGGTGAATATCTAAGATCCTCCTCTGAAATAATCTGTAAAATTATCATCACTATGAGTTTCAGTTAAAAATAATAATAAGTTACATCAAGATTTACTAATACCTGTCTTCAAAACTATCTGAAGTTACTTTTGTAAAAGCAATTTCGCATAAAACTACGAGAAGCATGTACTGAAAACCAAAAAATTGCAATAGAGAACTTCATATATGTTGTCTGGATCAAGCTCATCTTTTATCTGTGTATGGGTCTGTAAATGGAGCATGGAAGGCCAAATGTAACATATTCACAAACAAAATATTGACTTATGTGCGTATTTCACCAAGAAACTAACCTCAAAATAACTGACTCTACTTTGCACTCTCCACCAAAAAATAAGAGAACATTTCTTAAAAATACAATACACTTGCTATAAAATTTATAGCATTAAACATTTAAAATACTTCTAATTATAGGAATTTTTAGGTTAAAATTTGATACTTAGCAGTATAAGAAACTTTGGAATATGTCATGTTGAATATAAGCTGAACATTGTCAATGCCGCTTTATTTAGGTAAACAAGAGATTAGAGAAACCTCAATATATTTTGATAAAAATTTTACAGATAGAAAAGTCATTGAATAAAATGACACAGTATTAGCAAAAACTTTTCTTTATGTTGTGTTTAAATAAAAGCAAACAGATATTAGATATAGCACTCAACTCTTTCCCAGTTAAAAAACAACTTCAAGAGTAATGGCAAGCCTTAATAAAAAGGGAAGAATAAGATCATTTATTTTTGAAGCATCTAAAGCATGCCAGGCAAGTATTTGCACATCATCATAATAAAAATAAAATTGATGATCAAGATGGTCACTCCCTTTCCTGCTTCCTGATCTTTCTAGGATGTTCAGAATAAAGTGATGAACACATGTGATCCATTGTTCTCTCTGCCCCAAATGTCCTCCTCCTCGACTTTCACATGCCCGGCTCCTTCTCATCCTTTAGTTGGCAGCTTGAACATCACCTTCAGACAGAGCTTCTCTGACTGCAGACCTCCCAATGCCTTCCCCATTCTAACTACAATCTTCCTCAGTATTGTCTATACAATTTTATAATATTATCTGTTTTCTTTATATGAAGCAGTTATAGTGAATTAGAAATGTTGGTTGTTTTTCTGTTCCTACCATTATAGCATAAGTCCTCATCTTGTATATTCAGTGTTTAACAACTTCACACGTAGTTGGTACTCAATATCAAAAATTTCTTCAAGGTCAGAACATGTAAAATCTCATCGGGAAGTTCTCAAGCACCAAATCACTATATTCTTACAGGAAATCTTTAGTAAAACTCTGCTGAAACTCATCATACCCCAAACTAGAAATCCACATGCCCATTCTAACTTTCCTAACTTTTGATTCTTGCCTTGATACTACTGCCCTTGGGTTTAAATATCTACTCCTGATATTTACTAAGTCATTAAATACCACTGGGATCATTTTGTCTTACATTTGTATACATACTTTCCAGATTACAAAATGTTTTCACATTTCTTACCATATGTGTTCATTACACATACCTAAGAGGTAGATATTAGCACCATATTTAGGAATGATGTCACAGACATTCGTAATTATATAATTTTGGAAGGTTCCATAGAAAGTGACAGAACCAGGATGACATGTCTTTTGACTTCCACTCGGCACTGGTACCACTGTGTAGCCACTGCTTCTAAGAGGTCAGGCCCTTCCTATCTCTTTCCACAGTTTTCCCTTTAGAATACATCATCTTTTATACTGACGCTACTACAAGCATGGCTGCCACAAAAGTACTCAATGTGCTCTATTTTGAAAAATGATTTCGACTTATTAAAACACTATTAAACCAAATTCTGGCTAGTGCAGTCCCACACATTCACTATTCCCCACGATTTTCCTTCTCCTAACATCTTTGCTGCAGATCTATGCTGGACAATTAAAATATAGTAATACTTTCAAGTTTCAGGCATTATATTTTCAAGTTTCAAGTTATAAAAAACTACAGTCCAAACTGCTTCTGTCTGGATCTCGTTAGGACTTTTACACATCCATATTTACCATAGAATCATACATT
The DNA here is from genome assembly GCF_041146395.1 of Eulemur rufifrons. Lineage (NCBI taxonomy): Eukaryota > Metazoa > Chordata > Mammalia > Primates > Lemuridae > Eulemur > Eulemur rufifrons. The sequence continues at coordinate 8,314,750 of NC_090984.1, read as the reverse complement.
TGGTCATAGGTTTGCATGAAATAATTCTTTACTAGTTTTTAAACAATCTTAATTTCAGAAGCCAAACCAATTCCTTGTGACCTAAGCCTTATTATTTTGTACTATACTACACTGGCTTCTTAAATGAATCCTGCAAATCAGCAGAATTGTACCATGCAGCAGTAACATTCTTAGCACATATTTATTAATTATGAGCTGAAAATATAAGAAAATAATTCCTTATAGGCAATGCACAAGTGATAAAGTCAAAGCATCCCCCTTTATGTTTTAACAACACTAATGACTATATTAAAAAAAAAAATAACAACAGACAGTACCTCCAAACACAAACTTGGTTCTTTATCTTCCTTTTCTCTTGATCCAGATGTGGACATTACATATATAAAAGGTTATTCACAGATACATTACTGAGAAAATTTACTACTGTGAATTTCAAAGACATGTACAAGTCTATCTCCATTCACGAATATTTCAAGAAAATAAAAGTCATAGCCAAAAAGAATTTCAGAAGGTTGAAGCAGTTCCAGGAAGAAGAAGTTGGTAGTATAAAGACAGTAAAAGAAAACTATTTAAAAGAAATAGATATTTTATCTGGGTCTACCCATTAATTGTTTTTTTCATAATAGCATTTGAGCATTGAACAATTTTCAGAGATATTCCCTAACTTACCACCTGTATTATTTTTTTACATAAAAATAAAATTGTTATTACTTGTTTGCTGTGGTGGATCCCTTTCAAAAATACCAATACCACGTTCTACCATTCTTTCTTCCTCCTATTAAGAAGAAAAAAAACAACTTCAGAAAAGATATTTACGCACTCATGCACCCACTCAGTCAGCAAGACAACAAACATACACTGTGTTTATCAAATCATACACATTATCCGGGGAGAATCTGAAAATAGAAATAGACAGATTCAGTCCCATATTCAAGTGGAGGTAGAAACATATGAAAACAAATAGGAAAAGTATAATTCATGAGTTCTACAATTAAAGTAAAGTACAGTAAGGGGACAAAGGAGAGAAGAGCTGGTTCTGCCTGGGAAGCTCAGGAAATGCTGCAAAGATAGGGCTGTATTTTGAAAGGCAGACAAGGTGCAGAGTGAGAGTGTGAACGGTTTCCAGACAGGGGAGTGTGAGCAAAAGGATGAGGCATAAGACCACATGGCAAATGAGGGCTACCCAAGTACTCTGGAAAAACTGCAACGCAGTTATAAGGAATCAGATCGAGAGACAAAATGGGAGAATCAGACCAGACCACAAAAGACACGTGTCATGATAGAACGTGAACTTTCCCCTCATGTAGTGGGATCCACTCAATAAGGAGATGATTCAGAGCATCACAAATACACTTTAGAAAGGTCACCTTGGTAGCAACGTAAAGACAGAGGAACATAGGGGGGCAAAACCAGAAAAGAACATTTCAAAGTCATAGGTCAGAAAGTAAATGATGGGAATAACGTATGAACAATTGTTAGTTAGCAGGTAGAAAGTATGAGCTTGGGGAGTGACTGGGTGGTGATTTCAGGGAGGGCTGGAGTGCAGGACTTGTCCTAATTCAATGTTTCAGTGATATTTACTAGGTGTTATTTACCGGGATGGGGAAACCAGACGATGGAGTAGGTCACAGATAGGGAAGAGTCAGGGAAGGGTCAGGGACAATGTCTTCAGTTTGGGACATAACAAATTTGAAGCACCCAGGGGACACAGAAGACAGATCTCGATAAATACTTTTGGAATAAAGATAGATGACCCTACTCAGGAAAAGCATATGGTGTTCAGAAGATAAGTATTTGTAAGATACACTAAACTGGTAGAATTAAATAATGCAAACCTATACAGAACTCTGAAATCTGGAAAATGAAAACAAGAGGAGCGAACGAACTCGTAGTAATCGGTTTTTCAAATTTTATGTTTTAACATTTTTTCAAGGATATATGATTTTATTAAATATGCACATAATTTATTTCTGATTATTATGGTAATGTGCGTTTTTAAATTGAATGAAAACATTGAATTAAAAAAAACCAATTCAAGATGCTGTAAGAAAACTCCCTTTTAGTAATTAATCTTAAAAGTTTCAACTTGTAGAAGAGAAATGGTTATGTGATTAGAGAATTATGAGGCATTTTTAGGTACTTCTGGGATGTACAAAAGAAATGTAAAAACCTAGTTTGAAATTCACATGGTTTTCTTATTCCCCTGTCAATAACACCCTAATAACTCAGATTGCCTGTTCACACATTATAGGATGGTAGCTAAAAATTGGAGAAAGGATCTAATATTAAAAAATGCTATGATTATCCAAGTTGAAGATTTAAAAGTCTTCTAGTGCATCTATGATTGTCAAGCAGGACCCAATATGCACATGAGGAATAAAGAAAAGGACTAAAAAATCAAGCCAACAGGATTCCTGAGTGTTAGAGATGAAAGAATTTATGTACAAGGTTTGACAACTATGAATACAAAAGTTAATAAAGCTTTTTGAGAATAATAAAATGTCCCCATTTGTGGAGATTTTTTTTTTTTGTAAGCAAGCTAAGGAATTATATGTTTGCGCCCCGTAATATTCTGAAATAAAATTTTTAAAAAAGTAAGAAATTATCTTCCAGAGATAATTTTGTACACTCTGTTGGCGATCTTTCCTTCCTTATGATTCTATGATATTATGTAGCTTATTTCAGAAAACAATCATTAATTTTGATTGTCTTCATTGGGTATGTGCTCATTACAGGATATTACGAGCACAAGATGAATCAGAAGATCTCTAAAATAAATACTTGATTCATTTCTTTAAGAAGGGTGTAACTTAAAATCTCTTTTCTCATTTAATAGATACAGATTAAGAACCCCATTTGCATAACCAGAAATCATAATTTTAGTTAATGAAAAGATAAATATAATGCTTATTTGTTTTCCCTGTTTATTCTCAAAAAGTTCTGAAGTATCTACAAGATTATATCAAATAGTAAGATAAATTAGTTGAGACTATGCCAAACACTAAGTTAGAAACCTTAAACAAGAAACAGAAGAGTTAAATATTAATCGTTCATAATAAACCCGATAAGGCCTAAAACAGATTTTATGTTGCATTACCTAGGAATATACGTTGTACTACATTAAATACAAGATGTCGTTTTATTAAATTTAAAAGAAAAAAGAATTAAAATTTCTTCTTTTTATTTTTTAATTGACAAATAAGGGTAGATATTTTTGAGGTCCATGTGATAATTTAATACATTCATATCATCAAATCAGGGTTACTGGGATGTCCATTATGTTAAATATTTATCTTTCCTGTATGCTCATAAGGTTTGAATTATCTTCTAGCTATTTTCCAATGATAACAAAGAAATGTTATTATATTCACCATTAAGTTTTCTTTCAGTTCCTCATTAAAATCAGTTATAAATCATTCAGATGAATCTGAGCATTTTTTCATTACCTGCCTTTCTTTCCTGAGTTGCATTTAAAATAATTTCAATCATATCTTATAGTATAGAGAGATCGTGCCCTCATTTAACCCCACTATTTCTGTTGTGTTTTTATAATAGTCTGTTATTCAATCTTTATATTTATCTTGCCCTTCATCAGTAAGTCTTCCCTCTCATCCCCTCCTCCTCTCCATATTAGCTGAGCTGTTCTTTTCGGTTGCTTTCTAATTCTTTCTTCCATAAGGATAAACTTAACAATTGCTTATCCCCCCAGGTCCCCAGCTTTCACAGTTCTCAATGCTGTGTGTATCTCTGTCTTGTCATTACACGTTTTCCCTTACGATCATGAGGACTTCCATTTCTCGTTAGGATCCTTGTCATCATCATGAGGATTGGGGGCATGGTGTGTGAAAAAAGAATGGGGAAAAAGGTTTCATAAAAACAACTTACCTTTGTAGTAGGAAACTTGTTTAAAGTCGGGAATAAAAATTTGGGCTGAGGGCGATCGAATACAAAGGCAAGTTTCGGAATGCCTGGCGGGACTTCGGTGGGTCTGGAATGAAGATCTTCAACCACATCTTCCTTTGGACTCTCCCAATTCCTGTCCTCGATCGCGTTTCCATCTTCTGCCCTCACAGTGCCACGCTGTGCTTCTACTACAGTAAAAACAAGGTAAAGAGTACATGAAAATACATGTAACTAAGAATCAATGAATAACACAAGGCTAGGCGACTTCAAATAGCTTACAGTTTTTCTTGAACTGCTGAGAAGCAGTTGACAGACTTTTTAAACCCGGCTTGGGGACATTCTACAAAAAAAAAAGTAATATTTTTAAGAATAATGAGTATTAAATTTGATAAAAATACTTATAATATTTGCCATTACTCCATGATCTAACACAAAGAGCACAGGTTTTAGAGTAACTCAGATGTATTAATAGATTCAAAGCTCAAGTCTGCCGTTTACTAACCTACATCATGTCATGGGGTGAGGATTATGACAGATGATACCGATATCCTCAAAATGTTACTCCCTTCACCCCCAGTTGATTATTATACAAACACTATGCTACCCATTAGATTACATTCTTAACTAAAATAACCTAGAACAAAAATATATCCCAAGGTAATTTAGAGTATTACTGAAAATCTAACATTAAGATATTGAAATTAATTCCAGGTTATATTTTCAAATGTGTTTGCATGATTTATATTTGCACGAGTTACCTTTTACAGGGGAAATGTGAGAGGTTAACTTTCAGTAATATCTTAATTGAATGGTTGTCACTGCAAATAGTATCAGTGGCTTCTATTCTCTTGTTCAAAAAGCTAAAGATAAATGATTGTAGAGGCTCAGCTCCTTCCAAGAAAGAGACAGAAAAACAGGCTAAACTTGTGGGGCTATGACTGACGAATGAAAGCCACACATAGCTATGAAACACAAAGATGCACCTAAACATGCTGATGATGGACATAGAGCTAGACTGAAAGAACATACAGTAAAGAAATGTGCTTTGTAAGAAAAAAATTTAGGCTGGGGTAAATCATTTTTAAAAGGTGGGGAATAAGGGAGAAATAAAAAAATAAAAAATGAGATATGACAAGTCAATGAAGTATGAACTTACTCCAAGGATGAAAAGGAAAATCATTAAGTACAAAAATATATGTGGAGAGAAAAAAAAAGGTACGTGGAGAAATACAGATACAGAACAGAGACTTTTGTTCACAGTATATCCCTAATGATGTTGATTAGTATTTACTACAATTAGTCTTTGTAAATGCTTCTGTGATATAGAGTTTAATTTTATTACTATAACATAAGCCATTCAATTAGTTAAACATGCTCATCTACACTGCCTGAAAGCTGTAACATAATTACAACAGAGAGAGACCAAATGGAAAAAGATAAATGTTCCATCAATTTTCCACTTGGAGAAAGAATTGGTAATTAGAATTTTAAAAAGTAAAACTTATGGTTTGAATAAGATGTATTTATGAGAACATGCCTTGGAGATAAAGAAAGTGAAGAAATTTTAATTTAAAATTCTTTTCTAGGCCTTCAGTTGGAGGATACTAGAAAATATTCAGTAATCCTCTTTCCTAGTTCTGACATATTTCCAAATTGTTTTCTTCTAATTTATGACATATTTTCTCTGCATAAGTCCCTAAACAGTAAAAGGGAATATAAATGTAAGCCATAATTTTAGAAATGCAACAGATTTAATTCTTAGATCTAGTATACATATTATTTATTTATAACATTCCATTATATAGAAATCCATTTGGTGTTCATTTATTCCTATTCAAAAATATTGAAATGATTCTGACATGTAAGACTTTATTCTAGGTACTCCAGGATACACCCAAATATATTTCCTAATCTCCAGAGACTCATACTAATTCAGAGGCTTTAATATGATTATTTAAATAACTAATTACCAAAACCTCTGAAATTTGAGATTTAAGAATATGGTACAAGCACTTTGAGTGGATATTTTTTAAAACTACAGTGCAAAAAAAACCCTGAAATTAAAGTTTTGTCATATGGCTATTAACTGTCTCTGCTTCTAGAACTGTTTGTTATTTGGGGCAAAACATGAATTCTTCAATTAGATGAAGGGTTAAATATACTCTTAAGGGAATGACTTAGAAACCACAGTAGAATCCCTTTGCAATACAGATGTTTGGAAAGAGAATGTAAATTTCTCTATTTCTACAATTTTTTAAAAATTAGAGATGGGGTCTTGCTATGCTGCCCATGCCGGTGTCAAACTCCTGGGCTTAAGCGATCCTCCTACCTCAGCTTCCCGAGCAGCTGGGACAACAGGAATGTGCTACCACACCCAGCTAAATTTCCACAATTTCTAATATTATTTTAGTCTAATTACAGAACCAAAGACAGAAAGAGAGAACAATTTCTCTTGCAAAATCTACAGGAAGCTTATAATCAGTGTACAAGGAAAAAAAGGGGAAACTATATATTATGTGCCGCACAACTGGGGAGCTGAAAAGCACCAGACAGATTCCATGATAATATAATAAGTAACTGGATGCATTAGAGATTTATTTAGGAAAAAGTATTATTATAAAAGTCATGTTAAGGGGATTTAAAAGTCATAGTAAGTATACCTATCCAAATAAACCTTGACCAAATTTCATATTTCCTCAATTGTGGAAAAGCCTTTCCTAATATAATTTTCCTGTCACTAAGCATTTTTCAGCCCATTCTTTTTTTCAGTACCAACCCTCTCAAAGTATTTATCAGCCCTTTGTTATTCACCAACGTAAAAACTTTTTAAAACATTGCACTAGTTATATTTCTATCAAATGGTTTCCTCTGACCAACTTTCCATTACAGACATAAGGTGATCATGGGTAGAGCACTGCTAAACTTCAACAGTAAGTACTGTACAAAACTAGATTCACAGTGAGAAAATTAATTTCACAAGAGACAACCTCACCTTGGTAGCAGAGTTGAAGTCTTCTACCTCTGGTGTACTCTGTAAATCATCCTCACAATCCAGAGTGCTAGAAAGGCTTTAGGGCAAAAACATACAACAAAACTGAGTGAGTTCATTTCTTTAAAAAAAAATCTGCCAGTTCTTATCTGGGTGTTACCTCCAAAAAACAAAAACAAAAACAAAAAAATTCTGGGGAAATGTCAGCTGTCTGTATAATGTGTGATGTTTCTTGATGTAATTAAATATGGCTTTGGTTTTAAAAAAATATTTTAGTTATCTATTTCTACTGCCATCTCTCCTGACCTACGAAATAGTCAATGGAGACACCTTTAGTTCCACAACCAATAGTGACAGCCACTATACTGGCAGAGTCTGAGAACAATTTGTCTTCACAAATTATACTGAATATACAGGCTAACTGAAAATCCAATAAAGGTCTGATATAATTTTTATTACCTGAACTGAAACAAACCTGATAACCTAAAACAAGGTAGAAAAATACAATGTCCCTTCTCCATCATCTATCTCTGATTCAAAGACTAATCGGTGTCACTCGAAATGGCAGTCTTCGTTCTTCAGCGTGGACACCACGAAAGAAAGCCCCACTGTTCCCTTTCCCCAAAACAGTACAGAGAGTCTCATAAACCATTTGGAATGTTTCCAAGCTAAACGTACAAAAGCCAAAGAACAAATGTATATGTTGTTATCGGGAATACTCTTTCCAGAAAGAGTAAAGCATTAAAAATTATAAAATCTAATAATTTTTCCTGTGTAAGTCCTGCCTTATTCAGGGCCACATAAATTAGCCAGCCCTTAAAAACCTTCATAGGCACTCAGATACTCAGAGACTGCTGGGAAAACAGAGCCCGGCAGCTGTATCTCTATTTCCCTAAGTGCTATGTAATCATCGTCCTCCCTATGGTCTCTCGCTTCCAGATCCCTCTTCTGCAGGGCTCCATGGCAGTTTCCAACCTCTGAATACTCAGCCTACAAAAGCACAGGTTCCTGAAAGGGTGGGTTCAAATGATAGAGTAGGAGCTCTCTATTTCCCCACTTCTGGAAAACAGGCTAAATGGAGTCTCAGTCACCTCCCCCAGCACAGGCATGTTACCAACTACCCGCCTGAAGCTCCGTGACTGATTCACCAGCCAGACCTACCCCTGCCCTAGCCCCCAGGTGCATGCGAAGGACATCAGTGAACTGGGAAAAGAGGCAGAGGTGAGGGGACACCTGTCCTGGGCCACAGATCTATGTAGTTCAGCAACCTCCAGCCCCCTAGTGCTCCAGGGGCTCAACTCCACCTCTCCATAAGTTGGGGTGCACGCAGATGATACCATATTCCTAACTGCTGTAGAGACTCTTACCAGTGGCTCAAATTCTTTTAACATCTTTCGACAGAAACCTTCAAGTTTGACAGTCCTTCCAATTAAAGAAACAAAAAAGCAGCAACCTGTTCAGGACTCCCTTGGACCTCCCATCTCCGTTTGCCTTTCCAGATAACTTCCAACAGACCGTGTCCTTCATTCCTATGATTTACCTTTATCAGACTCGCCATAAACCCCAATATGATCTCTTTCCTAAAACCCTTACTCCTATCCAACCCGGTGCTGTCTCTGTTTAAGCTTGGCCTTCCCCTGCTAATTCCATAAGCATCCACTTCCACTGGCGTCACCAGCTCCTTCCATTCTACTCCTACTCCATCCGGTTCACTAGACCACTTTCGCTTTCTATTATTAAAACACTCACTGACAGGATGACACAAGAAGAGTACTGGGCTTTGATTTAAGGAACCTGAGTTCAGTCTCATTTCTGCCACTTGCTATATTCAAATAAGTCACTTTAATCTCTTTGGGTTTCAGGTTCTCCATCTGAACAACCACTTCACCAGGATGTTCAACAGAGGTTGAGATACAGGAGGATATTTTGATTAGTCTCTAAGATTCCTTAAAATCCTGAAATTCTTTGTGCTTTTGATTCTGTCTATAGAAAAATTGGGGATACTTAGCTGGCAGAAATAGAAAAAATGATAAAACAAAAGGAACGCCAAGAAAAACAAAAACCATTTAAAAAAATCAAGAAAAGATTACGGAAAAGTCATACAAGAGAAAAGACTCTAGAAAAGAAAAACCTTCATGGAATTAGGCAAAGGAACTTGCCTAAAGAGAAAACCAAACTGGGACGTCAGCAATTAGAGAAATCAATTAGAAACAGCATCTCAACTGATGCTAGAGGTAATTAACATAACATGGCTGTACACAGATGTCCTTCACTTACGGTAAATAATTCCTCTCTAGGACTTCCCCGGTCCCACTTATATATAGAAAAAATACTAAAAGCATAAGGGGGCGTGGTCGCACATGACTAGACCGAGCTACTCAGGACCATTTGAGGAGACGGGAGTTTGAGAGACACCTGGTCCTGTGGCCACACCACAGCTGAGCGAGATCGTCCTAAATCCTTTGATGGTAAAAACCAGGTGCTCATTACCACTGCAATTGTCAAACATGTCGGGGCTTCTGAGGAAAACTCTGAATGAGAGTTAACATAGAACTAAACGTGATCTTCTGAAGTGATCTGATTGGGACCCAGTACCTTGCTCCCAGTGCTGCACAGGTCTCTGTCAAGCTATGCTGAGAGGCCAGAGAAGGGATTTGGGAGCCAGACAGACTGACGTCAGCTCATGGATCAGCTACTTCTTAACTATAGGAACAAGGGCCATTCAGTCAACCTCTCTGAACTACAGTGGCCTGCTCAGGAAAAACTAGATCATTATAGTGCAGATACATTGCAAAGCTGTTGGGATGACTACATGAGATGATAAATGCTAAGCATATAACACGGCGTCTAGCTCAGAGTAGAATACTCAACAAATATTAACTTTTTCCCCTCTGTATTGACTTAGTTAACATACAATTTTTAAAAATCTGTAAAATCCTACCTGATTCCAGGGTCTTCAGTAATCTCATCCACTATTAAAGAGAAAAATAAAATACATTTTAAATCAACAATAGAAAAATACAGAATATTAAAAGCATAGGGGGGCATGGTGGCAGCTGCCTTAATCCCAGCTACTCAGGATCATTTGAGGAGCCAGGAGTTTGAGACCAACCTGGACAACATAGCTGGACTCTGCCTTCATTTAAAAAAAATCATGGAAGCTTTTGTCAGTGCTTTACGCTTTGTTAAAATAAGACTCTGGTGCTTTGTTACAACATATTATTTGGGGACCATACCTGGAGACTGTACCGGAATTAATATTAGTTATAATCATTATACACCAGCAGGCAACTAGTGCACTAACTCGTGCTTTCCCTCCTTTGTATTTAGCAAACACAAGGATAAATGGGATCTATTAAAATTCAATTCCCACATGTGACCTGCTGTGTACAATAATCATGGTCCTAACCAAACCCTGCCACACTGACAGAAAATGCTATCATTAGCAGGTTCAGTGTCACATGAGGACAGCGTCAACCGTAAAGAGCATGAATTCTGGACTAATGGTCTAGGAGCAGTTAGAACAGAGTCTATAGTAGACCCCTCATGTGATGGATGTGTTGGAAAAACACACTCGATGTATGTTTCCTCTGCTCTCACATCACAAAACAATCATCAGCACAGAAGACTTCTGTGAACAAACGTGTGGGGATTTTTTCCCACCAAGAAGCCAGCAATCAATTCTGCAGTGGACACCAGCTGGGTGTCCTCTGATTCAACTCCAACACCATCCCCTTGCCGATAACATCAGATCCCACAGGTTGAGGCTCAGTCCACAAGGCTGTCCCTTCCCCACACCAGAACTTCTGACCAACTGGCTTCAAGTTGGGGTTCCCACAGCCTCCTCTTTGGGTTCAGTGAATTTGCTAGAGTGGCTCAACGAACTCAGGGAAACACTACTGTCCACCAGTTTATTATAAAGGGTATTACAAAGGATACAGGCGCAGAGATGCCTAGGGCAAGGTATGGGGGAAGGGGTGCACAGCTTCCATGCCCTCTCAGGGGTGCCACACTCTGGGAAGCTCCACATATTCAGCTATCTGGATCTCTCTGAACCCTGTCCTTTTGGGTTTTTATGAAAGCTTCATTACCAGCCATGACCCAATAAATCACTGGCCTTTGGTGTTCAAACCTTCAGTCCCTGTCTCCTCTCAGGAGGTTGGGGGATAGGGTAGAAGTCCCAACTCTCCAATCCTGCCTTGGTCTTTCTGGTGACCAGCCCCCATCCTGAAGCTACCTAGGGGCTGCTGGCCATCAGTCCATCATTACCGCACAAAAAGACATCACTCTGGAGACTCTAAGGATATTAGAAGTCAAATTCCAGGAAATGGGGTCAAAGACCAAATATCACATCCTTGGTTTTTCTTTCTGTGGTTTCAGTTACCTACAGTCAACCACAGTCCAAAAATATTAAGTGGAAAACTCCAGAAATAAACAATTCATAAGTTTTAAATTGTATGCTGTTCTGAGTAGTGTGAGAAAATTGTGAGCCATCCTGCTCCATGTCACCGAGGATGTGAATCATCCTTTTGTCCAGTGTACCCCCGCTGTATGGCTATCCACCCCTTAGTCCTCACATCCGGCCCTCAACGTCACCATGGCTTGGTGATCCAGCGTCACCCAAAGGAAATGATCTCCTCCTTCTGTCATACAGTCAGAAGGTCAATAGCAGCTAACATTACATCATCGTGCCTGCATCGTTCACCTCATTCATCTCATCAGGTAGATTCTGTATCATCTCACATCATCACAAGAAGTAGGGTGAGTACAGTACAACAAGATATTTTGAGAGACAACATTCCTGTCACTTTTAGTACAGTATGTTGTTATAATTGTTCTATTTTATTATTGGTTATTAATTTGGTTTATTATTGGTTGTTAATCTCGTACTGTGCCTGATTTACAAACTTTATCATAGATATGTGTGCATAGGAAAAACTTTGTCCATACGGAATGCAGTACTATCCATGGTTTCAGGCCTTCACTGGGATCTTGGGATACATCCCACCGAGATAAGGGGGGACTACCGTACTTATTTCGTTGTGACCCAACACAGCTTCTCCAGCTCTTCAGCTGAAACTGTTCGCTTGAGCATAAGACGCCCATCACAAGGAAACGAGGTATGTGGGCACTGTACTATGCTTGCATGGCGAAACCCAGCAACCAGAGCAAGGTCAAGGGTCCTTGCAAAGATGGCCCAGCTGCCAGTGGAGGAGAGCTAAAGAGAGATCGGTGTACTTACTCTCCCTAATCCTCTTCTGGGGAAGATGCTGCTAAGTTTACTTAGTTCTAGCTATTGTCTCCGCCCTATGGACGGGGCAAACGGGGCTCAAACTCACCTGCCATTTTATCTCCCTCACAAGGAACCAGTGGAAAGGTCACTGCCCTAACAGCTTATACACTCCGAACTGTGCCTTGTATTCAGAGGGAAGCTTAAGAAGACAGAAACACGGGGCAGGCTGTGGCAAATTGCCAGGGAATGCCGACAAAGGATACATCAATCAAACTATCAACTCACTTGAGCTAAATGAATGTGTCAACAGATCTCCTCCCTAGTGGGAGGAAAAAATTCTTTTTTCACTTCATGTAAAGCAAAACAGTGTGACTCTCTCGGCATTCCTCATGACAGAAAATCTAGCGGTAGGAGAGCCGTGTTGTAATAACATAGACTGCTTTCAAATTCAGCCCTCAGAGGAAGAGGATCAGAGAGGATTTGCTCATCTGCAGAATTCACTCTCTGATCTTATTTCCAACCACAAAGTAAGTGTGCAAAATGACTTTGTGGTTCCAGGTTTTTTTTTTTTTTTTTTTTTAAGTGCAACCTCTTAAGATTGTCCCCTTACATTGCTAGAGTCCATCGGGACCCACCTCATAGACCAGGATGGTACGTTAAGTGCTATGTGCTACTCCATGACGTCATTTTTCTCACCCTGCCCCGTGATGTGGCACATGTCTACAGAAATCATGCTTTTTCAGCATGGTAAGCATGTCATCAGACCCTATGCTGATGAACAAAACAAAATGTGAAAAACAAGGACCAAGGACATCTTAAATGATGGCATTCAATTACCTTGGGGCTTTTTAATTTTTTAAATATTCCAACAGCTATCCACTGTATTATTCCAACTATATGACCGTGATGGAAAAAGCAAAACTGTGGCGATGGCAAAAAGATCAGTGTCGGCCAAGGGTGAATGAGCAGGGAGGGAAGGATGAAAAGGCAGAGTACAGAGGATTTTTAGGGCAGAACAATTCTGTAAGTGACACTACAAAGGCAGATATGTGTCATTATACATTTGTCCAGCCTCATAGACAGTGAACCCTGATGTAAACTATGGACTTTGGGTGACGATGATGTGTCAGTGCAGATTCCTCAAGTGTAACAACTGCACCAGTCTGGTGGGGGATGTTGAGAATGGGGGAGGCTGGGCATGTGTGGGGGCAGGCGCTTCTGGAAAATTCCTGTACCTTCCCCTCAATTTTGCTACAAACCTACAACTGCTCTGAAATAAAAACATATTAATTTAAAAACATATATTCACTGAACATGCTATTATATTATAGCAGGACACAGTCACCTTGAAAATTGGAGATAATTAAAGATGAAGTAATAGATTATGGATATTATCTCCCAAATGGATGTATATAAAAATACATAAAGCAAATAATTTTAATTGCACACTTAAGCAAGAAAATAATTGATATAAAAGATTGAATATTTTATCTTATTTTGTAATTATAAACAGGGATTTAACACAATATGAATCAAAACTGGACCATCCATATAATAAAAATAAGAGACTTTTTTATTCTAATTTTAAATCAGAAATCATTCTGCTGATTTTGCCTAAAAATTTTACTACAAAGTTAATCATATAAGGACAGATTATAATTATTTAATATTGTCATAGTAACTAATACACAAATACCTGTTCAATAGTCACCAAAAATCAAAAAAGTAACCAGAATTGCAACCTAATATGGATGATGCAACTAAAAGCAGTACCATGTTATGTTATATCATGATATTATTTGGTATAAAAATAAAATTTTAAGACAACACCAAAAATTAAGTCAAGGCTATGACTGCTTTGCAGAAATGATTTCATACAGCAGGCATGAGACTGCCGTCCTTACAAAGGCCTGCCTGCAAGGCTGGCCTTTGCTGGCACGTGGGAACTAGGTTTGGGAAGACTCCTACCATTCCCTAACTGACAAAAGTGGCTCACTGTCCCTAAACTGTTTGCACAATGTGGTTTACTCTGAACAGTGCCTTTCCTTATGGGAATCTAAAATTTTGATCCGTGCCAAGGAGAGGATGCCTCTGTGACTAGTGCCCATTGAAAAAACTTGGGTACTGAGTCTCTAATGAGACTCTAGAACTGGGAAAAAACATTCCATATTTGTTGTCAAAATTTGATGCCAGGAGAATATAAGCACATCCTGGTAACTCCACAGGAGAGGACTCCTGGAAGCTTGTGCCTGGTTTCCTCCAGACTTCACCACATGCACGTTTTCCCTTTGGCAATTTTGCTTTGTTTCCTTTCACTGTAATAAACCAGAGCCCTGAGTATGGATATTTTCTGAGTCCTGTAAGTCTTCCTAGTGAGTCACCAAACATGGGGGTCATCTTGAGAATCCCTGACACAATTGCATTCTGTGAAATTTTTGTTATTTGAGTTGATATTTTATGTGGGACTACAATCAGAAGGTATTTCAAAGAATGTGTTTCCATAATGGATTTCCTTCACATTATCCTTGGCAATGCCTGTATTTCCATGCCCATTTGCATACAGGCATAAAAGAGATAGATGAAACAATGATGTCAGAAAACCGCGTGACACAAGCAACAATCCTATTATAACTAGAGTAAAACATAGGGAATCTTCATGATGGACAATATGTTCTGCAGTATGAAAGTATGAAAGAACATGAAAAGATCAGGATCAATTTTCTCAGCCTTAGAAAGGTTTAATTCCTTGTATAGTAAGTTTGCATCAGGCTGGACGTGGCGGCACGTGCCTGCAGTCCCCGCTACTCAGGAAGCTGAGACAAAAGAATGGCTTGAGGCTGACAGTTCAAGAGTGCAGTGTGATATGATTTCACCTGTGAATAGCCACTGCACCCCACCTCTTAAAATAAATAACATAAATAAATAAGTAAAATAACTGTGCATCATTCAGGTAACAGGGATATCTGTAAAAAAACAAAGCCACTGGATATTGTATAATGCTGTACTACCAATCACAGAATTCCTTTTATTTGTTTCTAATCTTTTTCTTAATCTCTTAATAAAACTAAAACATAGTTCACCTATTAAAGGCAATTCTTGACAGAACCAGTCAAAAAGTCAAAAAAACCCCATTGCGTCCACATTGTAGGAGGAGCTATCCACTGCTATGCAGAAATACTGGATTTAATCTTTAAGGTTCAATAGGACTTTTAACTTGTTTGTTGGCGAAGGGGAGTTATCTTACATGGAGATGGTTAAAAGTATGGTAATCCAATTAACTACATATTCTAGTTAAGCCACAGATTACCAATTTCTAAAGATATATAATACTGGAAAAGTGCTTCCCCTGAAAACTATGTCAGATAAAACAATTTGTATTTGACAATTCCACAGACTCTTAAACTCCTGACAAACCATCATCAGTAACAGTCATTGTGCTAAAGATATAAAGAAGATTAGCATGAAAAACTAACAGAAGCCTGATCAAAAGTGAGACCCTGTCCCTACAAGAAATAGAAAAATTAGCTGCTCATGGTGGCATGAACCTGCAATCCTACTTTCTGGGGAGGCTGAGGCAGGCGGATGGCTTGAGCCCAGGAGTTTGAGGTTGCAGTGAGCTGTGATGACACCACTGCACTCTGCCTAGGTGACAGAGCAAGACCCTATCTATAAAAGAAGAGAAGAGAAGAGAAACTAATAGAATGCCGGATATACTTTAGGATAGGCAGCCAATTCTCTCAAAAAGAAATAATACACACTTGTCAAGCATACATATGTTACAAATGTGTTATAATAGTATTTTCCTTTGGGATGAAATTAAAAAAAAATCAGTAAAAGCAGAGATATCGGGAGAATGTAAATGAAAAGAGAATTACACTAACATAAAAGAGTCAGGAGCTTACTTTTCTACTGATGTCACCAAAGTTCCCAAAATACTGAGAACTAGTATATTCAGCATATCACCTTATATTTTTCTTTTGAGATATATATATAATATATTAGTTTTCTGCAACAGATATTTAAAAGATGTCAGTTTTTCCAAACTGATGGTCTCTAAACTGTTTTTTTTTTTTTTTGAGACAGAGTCTCACTCTGTTGCCCGGGCTAGCGTGAGTGCCGTGGTGTGAGTCTAGTTCACAGCAACCTCCAACTCCTGGGCTCAAGCAATCCTCCTGCCTCAGCCTCCCAAGTAGCTGGGACTACAGGCATGTGCCACCATGCCTGGCTAATTTTTTCTATGTATTTTTAGTTGTCTGGTTAATTTTTTTCTATTTTTTCAGTAGAGATGGGGTCTCGCTCTTGCTCAGGCTGGTCTCGAGCTCCTGAGCTCAAACGATCCACCCGCCTGGGCCTCCCAGAGTGCTAGGATTACAGGCGGGAGCCACCGTGCCCGGCCTCTAAACTGTTTCTGGTGACAACTTGAAACTGCCCAAACATGACTGTGTTACGATCCTATGCCACAGGGAGGGCAGGTACATCTGACAGCACGTTCCATTTCTCACTGCCAGATTTTTGGTTTGGAATGGATGCAGAACAGCTTGTCAAGGACTTGAGAATGAAACAAGTAATTCCACAAGAGGCAGATAAGAAAGACAACACTTTTCCTCACACGTGACCCTTAGGTTTTGGCAATTCTGGAAAAGTGCTGAGAGGTGTACTCACCAGTCTAGACCATCTTCCCTCATCCTGCATAGGTAGCTGCTGCACTTACAGAAACTGGTTAGGATCTTGGCAGCTATATTCCTCCACATTTGGATGCAAGAACAACCAATCGCATAAATAGTAGGCTTTAGAACTATAACTTTTTTCTTTTGGAAAGGATGTCATGTAGTCTTACTTGTTAGAATAGATACTCCCTCCTTGAAATGCTCACTTTTAAAAATTTTTGCAACATCATTTCCTCTGATTTCTCTCCTATTTTTTCCTAACCACTTCTCAGTCTTCTACACTAACTGCTTCTCCTCTGGGAAATGTTGATATGCCCAGGGTTTTCCCACTGGACTTCTTTTCATTCTGCATTTTCCCCATCGTGGATGAGTTCATTCAGATCTACGACTTTGCCTGATAATTAGAATAAGATTATTCTAAGTCTGCATGTCCAACCTCAGTGTTCCATCTCCAGCTAGAAATGTCTATTATCCACTTACCTGCTGAAAATCTCCTACATGAATATCCCAGGAAACGCAACATGTATAGAAAATACTTAGTCTTCCCTGTTAACCTGCTGCTCCCCTCTGCTTACCTGACAATTTCCTATTCCTTCCGCATGTCCAGTTTAAATGCCAGTGTACAGCATGGAAATCTATGGATCATTTGAAATTTCTCTCTGCCCCCTAACATTGCACGCTCAATAGTCATATTAACTGTACCTCTTTTCTGCCTCTGATTTATGTTTCTACTACCACTGGAAACATATACATAAGTATTCACATATAAAATAATTATATTCATAATTCTTAGTTTAACATGGGCTCCTAATGAATGGCTTTCACAGGAAGAATAAACTGCCAAGTGCCCATCAATACATGAGTGGATAAATAAAATGTGGTATATGTATACCATGGAGTACTACTCAGCTATAAGAAATAATGGTGATCTAGCACCTCTTGTATTTTCCTGGATAGAGCTGGAACCCATTCTACTAAGTGAAGTATCCCAAGAATGGAAATAAGCACCACATGGACTCACCATCAAATTGGTTTCACTGATGATCACCTAAGAGCACATTTAGGAATAACATTAATCGGGTGTCAGGCAGATGTGGGTTGGGGAGGGGATGGGTGTATAGAATGAGTGCAATGGGCACCATCTAGGGGATGGACGTGCTTGAGGCTCTGATTTGGGTGGGGGGCTGGGGGGGCAAGGACAATATACATAACCTAAACGTTTGTACCTCCATAATATGCTGAAATAAAAATAAAAATTTGTTCTTCCCTCTTCTTGCCCACTTCATTCCCACTTACTCACCACCAATCTGCTTTCCTCAGAGTCCTCCTACAATGGATGCCTGGGCATGCTGACCACTCACTAACACTCTCCACCTGAGAATTATCATCCCCACAGCTGAAGAGCTCCTGGTCTAAACATAAAAACTTTGGCGGGGGGGGGGGGGAACATGCAAAAAACCTCTTCTTGGTGTTTTCCCTGAGTTACATAATTGTCAAATTGGCCTGCATATTTCTGGTAGCTCTCCTTCTCCCTGTCCATTGTTCCCTTTTTAGCCTTGCCACTGAGAGGTAAACCATGTTCATAGCAACTAGTTTTTTAGGAACTTCTCAACAGCAAGATTTTCATTTCTGTGAAATACATTTCTTTTGTTCAAGTTTTATGATAGAGCCCATTTCCAGGGTAAATTTGCTTTGCCATGTTGTTTCTCAAATGTTAATATTTGCCACAAAAAATGTATTGTCAAAGAGGGATTAGGCAAATTTAGAAGATTGCTTTCATACTGGACATACAGTGCACAATTTTGTAATATTTCTCACCAATAGATGATCATACAAACTTTCTGTTGGGGAACATTACTTCTTGTAGGGCAAATATTCTTTGGAATATAGTTTAGGAAACACTACTCTAGAGGTAATATTTAGATCATTAACTCAATAAAAATACTGCAAATGTTCACTACTATATCTTAGGGTCTGGGGGTGTAGAGACAATAGATCCTGCCCCTGCCCACAAGAAGCTCTTTTTAGATGAGAATCACTAAAATCATTACGATATACCATGATAAATGCTGTGACAGAAGCAAAGATTCTTGGGAGCAGTAAGTGTCTGAAGTGAGCTTTGGAGATGACCAGAGCTAACGCAGTGAGGCAGAGGCGGCGTGTTTCCAAGGGAAGGAGCAGCACATGGGAAAGCACAGGGTTGAGAAGGAAGGGGCTACTTTTTAATTCACTTTCTGTATTATATGTACATTCTTAGGGTCTTATATAAGGTGTTCACTTCAGTTGAGAAATACTTAATTTTGTCCATTACTAATTGTTTTTGCTGTATTACAGCTAAGAGACACACCACTTTTGATTGCTCTGAAACAAAAAAAATGAACGTGGCAGAATTTTTAATAAAGGAAAAGGCAGATGTAAATACGGTTGATGCCCTGGACAGGTACAGTAATTAGTTCTTTTTTTTAAAAAAGTGAATGTTTTTCTAGAATGGAGTCACTCAAGTCAGAAATATTAAGCGAATAAGAAGATTACCTTATAATTATTGGGGTATAGTGAAAAATGTCAACAGAAATGTTCAGTTAGAAAATCAGTGATTTGGACTGGACAATGTAAAGAACAGTATACAGAAGGATTCATCTTCTTTTACAATATTGACTGATGTTTGTAATTTGATGTTTTTTATCATATTATCTTTTTTCAGTGATATGATCTTATATTAGCTAAAGGGGTTTCATATTAGTTTTATGAAGTATGAACTTTAACTTTTAGATTGCTTTATGACTCAACATGAACTTCTTCACCCCATCAGAGTATTTGTCTAACCCCTGCTTCTTACATACTTTTCCTTTAAAAATGCTGTATTTCACATAGATAGGAGCTGAAATTCATTTTGTCTTTTGCATTACTCAATGAGTCTTTGCTTTAAGTTGCTTTCTTTGAAGCATATTGATGTTAGGTTATCCTTAAGTGATTACGAATTGCTATTACCAGACACTGTGGATTCATCAGCTTTTTCCATTTGCATTTCTAGTGTATTTTGGTGTTTTAATTTTTAATTGGTATGGGCAGAGGGAAGAAAGACAGCTTTTATTGGATAAATTTTTCCTTGAATGAAGATGAGCCATAGGTGGGTGATAAAGAGAAAAGAGATAAATTTAGACTCCCAGAAACCTGGGAGCCTAAATCTATCCTAACTTCCCACTTGCTAGGTGTGGACCTTGGGGACATTATTGATCACCAAATATGTTTTCTGATATGAAAAGGCAGATCAAAAGATACCCACCAAGAGTTGCTGTGTGTGAGATTATGTGTGTGTGTGTGTGTGTGTGTGTGTCTGCGTGTGTGTACAGCGTTTACTTCAGTGCCCAGCACATGCTTCTCATCATCGATACCTGAAAGTACTCTGAGTACAGTTCTTACCGTTATTACTAATATTGTTGATGTGAGGCTGTAGGTAGCTTTTACTTCTGTGACCCCTACCTGACTTTGAATTAAAATATATTCCATTTAGACTAGGGAAGAATGGATAATTCTCCATTTAAATCTGGGCCTATTTTAGATAAGTGACCTCAGCATAGTTTCTTGCCCATCAAAGGACTATAAATTAGCAACTTGTACTATGCCATACCCCAGTGAGACAGGAGGCTTTCTTTTGTCCATTTCTTTTAGCCTCAGTGGTAATTTACAAAAGTGAACCCTTGAGCACCCAGGATTCTTGTGTCTACAAAGTACATGTAAATGGTTAATTGTACACAGACAGACAAGATAGTGAACTGGTAAAGTATATCATATTAGTTGTTTAAGTAACTTTATTAAAGTTCCTAAGGGTGGAGTTATCTCTCTGTTATTTTAGAACACCCCTCATGCTTGCCGTACAATGTGAATCATCCAGTACAGTCAGTCTTCTGCTCCAGCAAAGTGTTGATGTCTTTGCTAAAGATTACCAGGGACGGACTGCAGAAGATTATGCTGTTGCTATTCAGCCTTTTACGTAAGTGTACCCATTCAAAGACTAGTTGACACTAAATTGGGGTATAAGATAATTATAGCTATTGCATCTTATACATCAGGGGAGATTTCATAGTTTGGTTCAGGTAGTGCTGGAATGGCCGCGAGGTAGTCCACTTCATGTGCCGGGAATCAAGCAAAAGGCTAGCCTAGTCAGAAGTAGCAAAGGGTGCAGGATTCTTTTCCTCAGGACATTTAAGACCTTTATCCTTAGGGATCTCAACATTGTCCATTTTATTCCAAGTATAACCCCTATGCATGGATAAAAATAAGGTCACATCCTTGATACTTCTAATTAGTTATTTGGGTCTTGAAATGTCCAGTTTAGCAGAAACTCTTGTACCATACCCTGGGGGCTATCTCCTAGACCAGCGGTCCCCAACCTTTTTGGCACCAGGGATCAGTTTCATGGAAGACAATTTTTGCATGGATCGGGTGGGATGATTTTGGGATAATCCAAGTGCATTACATTTATTGTGCACTTTATTTCAGAATTATTATTGCATTGTAATATATAATGAAATATTTTTACAACTGACCATAATGCAGAATCAGTGGGAGCCCTGAGCTTGTGTTCCTGCAACTAGATGGTCCCATCTGGGGCTGATGGGCGACAGTGACTGATCTGACAGGAGGTGGAGCTCAGGAGGTGATGTGAGTGATGGGGAGTGGCTGCAAATAGAGACGAAGGCCCTCACCTCCTGCTGTGCAGCCCAGTTCCCAACAGGCCACGGACCAGCAGCAGCCTGCAGCCTGGGGGTTGGGGACCTCAGTCCTAACCTTCTCCTTGAATTTTAAAGAACTTAAGGGGTTCCAAAGTGCCAGGAAGATGATCCTCTTTTATAAGTCAGAAGGAGGGAAAAAAGAACATTCTAATCATTCAGTTGTTTCCCTTGATTCGGTTGCTGCATTGTTGCTATGGAAACTGATCCTGCCATCCGGTAATGATGACCTTTGGTACTAGGACAGCCTTGCTGGTTCAGATCCCTCAGTCTTCATGGTCATCCATACTTAGACTTCCAAGTAACATTTTTTTTTTTAGTTCACGTACAGATGCTCATGTGCTCAGCCATTGTTCCCAAAGCAGCAGGACTCTGCTCTGCAGCTGGGCCTGCTAGCTTTAGCCACACACATAGTGAGCAAGTGACCCTTCCCCCCGCACTTCAAACCTTACGTAGAACCCACATTTCGGCTTAGACTTAGTCTAAACCTTCATGGTAAGTTATCCTTTGAAGCCCTTTTCTCAAGCAAATGTTAGTTGAGATTGTTCTAAACTGTCAGAGAGGTTCAAACAATGTTGCAGGAATAGATCAGAGTTCCCTTTCTTCTTTGTTACCAGCTCTGTACCCTGAGGTCTGTTTATGTCCTGTGTAGCACCTTTTCTGAGGTAGCGAATGGTCCCATGTTGTTTTACACTAATGAGAAAACAAACAAACAAAAACTTGGTGGGAAAAGAATTTGAAAAAAAATTTTACTTTTAGTGTTATCACAAATATTTACCCTAAATGCATAAAAGAAGCTGTACCCTCTAATGCTTCTTTCAAAGTATCAATATTTCAAGTAAAACCTTAGACAATTAAGGTATTTCAAAATATTTTCATTCAGGGAATGCTTGAACTTCCAAATATGGAAAATTGACCCTTATATATGTCAATGTTAAAACAAAGGCATTTCCAGTAGTTTGAAAATAAATACCTTGTTTGTCGTTTCCAGAGTGGCACCATAAGCACGCAGTTTTGCTGCTATTGATAAATCCCCATTATAGGCAGCATAGTGGAGAGCAGTGTTGCCGTAGTCATCCACAACATTGGCATCGGCACCATGTTCTAAGAGCAGAATGACACATTCCTGTGCCTGGCATTGTACGGCCTGTCAGTATCAGACCAAGAAATAGATTGTAAATTCTAGGAATTCAATATAAACATTTCACAGGTTTCACTTATTAGTTATATTTCAATGAGATAAATTCATTTTTATTCTATGGGTTTAAAGAAAACCCATCTCATGCTGAAATAGTTGGCAGCTATATACCTTTATCAGAGGTGTCCTGTTTTCGCCGTCACGGGGGTTAAGGTCACAATTTCTGCCCAGCCGGAAAGTTACCACCGGTGCATCTCTGCTGGCACAGGCCAAATGGAGAGCAGTCCTATGAAAGAGTGAGAAGACTTTTTAGAAAATTGTAGTTCACCATCTCAAAACATTTTTATGTAATTGCAAACATTAAATCTCATGGTAGCCCATCTGTTTTCAAAACAAATCTTTAGTTTTCTTGTGAAGGCAGAATATGTCTTCACTCTTAGTACTCACTGCATTAATGAAAGAGCAGCCTGTCGGAATACAAAGACATTGACCTTTGGATTCATTTCAACTTGGGTTTGAATCCTCCTTTAAGCTGTCACTTACTGGCTATGACTTAGCTTTTCTGTGCCTCAGTTTCCTCACTATTAAAATGAAAATGAGAATAGTGGGGACACCCCCCAGGATACCACGGTGATGCTTACGTGAGAATCTATGCTAAGTGTTTTGAAGAGTTTCCAGCACAAATAACAGCTCAATAATTGTTAGATATTATAACGATTACTATGGCTACTACCTAACAATGATGACATTCTGATTAAGTAAAAATGATACAGTAATAACTACCTTGTGGTAAGTTTGAAAGATGAGAGATACAACCGTATTTCAGTGATTCCAAGAAGCTCATTTTTTCACCTCTGACATTGGAATGCCGCTTATAATTCATGATTTATTATAACTATAATTGGCAGCATTTTAAAAATTATCTTATTGATACATAAGATAATGGGGCATCACACAGTCCATGATGCCTTACATTAAATGAACTTTGGTATATAGAACAGGTCTCTGGCAGTTCTTTTCATATGATTAGCATTTAAAGACATTTTAGTTTTTACTTTCCACCGTAAACATACTATGAAAAAAGAGGGCTGAAATAACAACAGTGCATTTTTGAAACAAAGTTAATTCTTACTTTGATTTTCAAAGAACTTTAAACCAAAGGAAATGCAGGACTCAAATGAATAGGTATGGCTTATTTTATTCAGTACTTAGATTTATAGAACGTACGTAAATCAGATATTCCCAATGACTAATATTAGTATTGAAGACTTATAAAATTTCAAAAGGGCGCCTGGGAGCAGGACCCCTCCAGGGTTTCCTCATCCCAGGTGCTCAGGAGCCCGCAGAGGGGAGAGAGCCGAGCCCCTTGGGCGACAGGAGGGCTCGGGCTCCCGCACGGCCCAGGAAGGGGGGCTTCTCCCGCACGCCCCCGGCCCGCGCCCAGCCCCGGGCTCACGGTTCCTATCACCTGTGCTTCTTGTCTGTCTCATTCAGCAACTCTCTGTTGCGGTAAAAGATCTTCTGCACTTTCCGGAGTTCGTGCCGGTAGGCAGCTCTGTGGAACTTCCCCATCTCTTCCAACCGGAGGTCATATCCTCGGGTTAAGAATGCGAAGCCACACATCTCAGTCGGGGGAAGGTGGGTCGTCCACGAAGGGGCAGGGGCAGGGGCAGGGGCAGGGGCAGACGCAGGGGCAGGGGCAGGGGGAGGGGCAGGGGCAGGGGCAGGGGCAGGGGCAGGGGCAGGGGCAGACGCAGGGGCAGGGGCAGGGGCAGACGCAGGGGCAGGGACAGGGGCAGGGGCAGGGACAGAGGAGGTGGACCCCATCCTGCCGCTCAAGCCGAAAGCTTCTTTCGGGTGGAGCCTTCCGGGTCCGCGGACACCTCAGCTCCTCCTCGCGTTTCCTCCGCCTCCGTAGCCCAAGGCTGGCAACCTGGTCTGGCCGACACCCGCAAGGAGCAAGCTCCGCACCTTCGCGCCGGTCAGACCAGTAAAGGCCAAGTCAACCGTCAGCGCCCGCGCTGCACCTCAGCAGGCGATGTCGCCGGCGTGAGCACAAAGACCCACGCGCCGCGGCTGGGGAAGTCTCTGGGGCCGTTGGCGTCGCCGGCAGGTGGCGGCTGCGGCGCGGGATGGTCCGGCTCTCCGCTGGCTGCCCCGGGGCCCCCGCGCGCTGCCCGCCGGGCCGAGACAGCAGCCGCGGAGCACGCGGGGAGGGTTCCGGGACGTCCTTCTCCGCCCTCGGCGCAGGCAGGTGCCTCTCCACGCCCGCTCCGTCGGCGGGGAGGAGCGGGCCGGGCCGGGACGCTGGGCGACCCTGAGGATGACAGCAACAAGCGGCCTGCGGGGCAGGGCAGGAGGGTTGGCCAGAGGCACGGAGGCAGGGCTCCCACCTGGATGGAGTGCAACTGGGCCTCACCGATGGAGACGATGTCCCCGGGAACAATCTCGTCGCTGGCGATGGGCCTCCACTTGCGGCTTCGGTAGACCTGGGTGGTGAGGGGCGGCAATGTCACCGCGGAAGACGTGCCTGCGCTGTGCCCACCCCCAGACTGGGCAGGACTGTCCCCGCCACGCGCACCTGGATCACGCGGGGCTTGTTGCCCATCTTCCGGATCTCCGACATGTTCCGCATCTGCTGCTGCGCCAGGGAGGCCGCAAACGCCACCAGCATGGACAGCGTGAAGACGCTGTAGTACCAGTACTCGTCCAGGCACCAGAGTCCCACACACAACACCTGTGGGACATCAGCCTGTCTGTCCCCACCCCACCCGTCCTGTCCCCCGCCAGCCTCTTCTGCCCACAGGCTCTGAGGCACGAGGACAGGGACAGGTTTGGGGGGTTTGGAAGTGGCAGACAGGTTTGCCCCGGCTGTGAAAGCCCCGAGGAAGGAAACGAGAATGGCCAGAGCTGCCGCTTTACCTGAAACACGAAGAACGGGGCTGTGGCTCTCTCCTTGGAAAGCTCCGAGAAGTCGGGCACCACCATCTCGGCCCTGCAAGCGACCAGACCCCACATCCTGTTCCCGGTGCAAGGCCTCTCGGGGGTGGAGGCCCCACCCTGACAGCTCCGCTCGGGGCACGGCAGGCCTCCCCGGAAACCGAGGGGCCGTGGGTGGGTGTGGGGCACCTGGGCAAGCCTTCAGGCTCCTCCTCATCCGGGCCTCACCTGGGGCAGACGTGCTGCCCGCCCACAGCCCTCTGCTCTGCAGGAGCCCGAGGAAGCTTCTCAGTCTGCTGCTGCTGCGGGGCCGCCGCATCGTGGACGAGGCCATGCTCACGGGGGAGTCGGTGCCGCAGATGAAGGTGGGTGGCAGGAGGTGGGGGGTCCTCAAGCTACTCAGGAGGAAACAGGCCCGGAGAGGGCGGGCCAGTGGCTGGGCCAGGATCCCACCCAGGTGTAGATGGTGGAGGCGGGTGGACTCGGGTGAGTGCCGTGGACAGGAGGAGCTGGGAGGTGGTGGGAAGCAAGGAGGTGAGAGAAGCCAAGGGCAGCCAGGGTATCTGTGGGTGCCCGGGGGTGTCAGAGCAAGGTGGACTGAGAAGGGGGTGAGTCCTGGGAGAGGCGGGTGTGGTGGGGTCACAGGGAGTGGGAACTGCAAGCGCAGGGCGAGAGGAGACGGGATGCCGCCCCGGTGAGGGCAGGGCCTGGGACTTGGGTGGGATGCGCCGGGTCAGGCAGGGAGCCCCATGAGGTCAGGCTGGCTCATCGCAGCCGCAGGGCCAGCTCTCCAGGGCTGGAGAAGGAGGCAGAGTGGCCCTGGCCATCCAGGGTCACCACCTTCCTCCCCAGGAGCCAATCGAAGACCTCAGCCCAGACTGGGTGCTGGACCTCCAGGCTGACTGCCCGCTCCATGTCATCTTTGGGGGCACTTCCTGAGCCTTGTCTACCTGTACAGGGAGGCCCAGGCCCGGAGCCCTGAGAAGTGAATGCCACCCCCAGAAGAGGTAATGTCCCTGCAGTCAGGAATGGCAGGAGGATGAATGCCCAGACACTGACGGGAGAGCCTGTGGGTCGTCTGGGCCAGGGAGGGACACAAGGCCAGGCCAGTGTGGTCAGCCAAGCAGGGGCCTGGCTCTGTGCCAGGGCAGCAGGGATCCATAGAGGGTGTGTGAGCAGGAGAGGGAGCCCTGACCCCCACGCATCCCTGCAGGCAAGAGCAGTTTGTGGACCTATACAAGGAGTTTGAGCCAAGCCTGGTCAACAGCACCGTGTACATCATGGCCATGGCCATGCAGATGGCCACCTTTGCCATCAACTACTTGGTGAGGCCTGGCTCCCCGCCCCCTGCATGCCCCGCCTGCCCACCTGGCACCCACCACACACAGCCAGCTGTCCATCCCCGCAGGGCCCGCCCTTCACGGAGCCTCGTGGTGTCACTCCTGGCTATCCACCTGCTCCTCGGCTCCTCGCCCGACTTCAACAGCCAGTTTGGCCTCGTGGACATCCCTGTGGAGGTGAGTGGCCCTGAGGCCACTGGGGCTAGGCTCGGGCCTAGCTGTGGGTCGCTGGCTCACTGGCCCTCCTGGGATGGGTCTGTCCCGGGGTCAAGCCCTCAGGAAGGTTCAGGCTTGGGGCTCCTGTCCCCCACGGGGCTGTTCCCCAGTGTGTGTTGGGGGCGGGGTGTGCAGTAGAGGGAAACCGGATCCCCCCAGAAACTCCAAGGCTGACCCCTCCCTTTGAGTGGCTCCCGCTGCCTGTCTGGGGCCAGGGCAGGTGGGAGGTTGGGGGTAGGCCCAGCTCTCACCTGTGCTCCCACCCTCCTTCCTGCTGGGGTCTGAGTCCACCGCCTCAAGGCCGGCTCCGCTCAGCTTCACATCCCGCTGCGGGTGCCCCAAGTCCAGAGGGCCTGGGTCATCGTGGTGGGTGTAGGCCGCAGAGGCCGGCGGCAGCGGCTGCTCTGGAAGGAAGGGGACGCTGTCTGGGAGGGCGCTGTGGGGGAGGGGATGGGGACTGCAGGCAGCCCAGCGGCACCCAGGGACGGGAGGAGATATGTGGCCCAGAGCAGCAAACATGGGAGGTGAGAGGCGTCACAAGGCGGGGGTAGGGATCAGTGGGAGAGGGGCGGGAGACCAGGGCAGGGACTGGGGGAGTGGGGGGCACTGGGGGCGGGGAGGGACAAACAGGCAGAAAGGAATCAGGAGCCCACGTCGCTGGGAGGTGAGAGGGAGGACGGAGAGGTGATGGACGAAGGGATGGATGCACAGCCGGCGGGGGCCGAGGCCGGGCGGGGCGTGGGGTCCTCACCGAGGGTGCAGCGGCTGGGGGGCGCTGGCTCCAGGTGCCCAGCACTGCGGCAGGCTGCCTCCTGCAGGCGGCAGGCGCTGGTGTAGACCGCCCCGTCTGAGCCGCACACCGGGGCCCCATGGGCGCAGCAGCATAGGGGGCGCAGCTGCATCGCGGGACCGCCGCCCCCTCCTTAGGGGCCACCGTGGGGCCAGGCTCCCCAGGGGTCTAGCCTGGGGGACTAGGCAGGGTCAGCGGGGCCTCGGGACCCCCACCCCATACTTTGCATGCGCCCCACAGGACCTGGGGGACGGGGAGAAGTCCCTGGGGCTGGGGACCAAGCCCCCCCATAAGGAGGGAGCGGGCGCGACAGTTAATG
This sequence comes from Eulemur rufifrons, assembly GCF_041146395.1. Classification (NCBI taxonomy): domain Eukaryota; kingdom Metazoa; phylum Chordata; class Mammalia; order Primates; family Lemuridae; genus Eulemur; species Eulemur rufifrons. The sequence goes on along the minus strand of NC_090984.1, from coordinate 8,286,485 downwards.
GAAGGTCCTTGTAGTGCACATTCTTGCAGAGAGTGAGAAAGACAGAAGATCGACACATGTAATAAAGTTATTGCGGAGTGTGGAAAATACCGTTACAAAGATACATAATGTGAAGAAGCGCAGGCCGGAAGAGCACCCCACTTCAGAGGGAGAGCTGAGAAGAGACGTGGTGGTCGGGCTGTGGGGCCTGGGTGCTGGTGCAGCGTGTACGCGCGTCTCCCCAACTCTGTGTGCGGTGACATCACACTTGGTAGTTGGAGTTGAACCGTGGTAGCATTTGCGCAACAGAAGTCAGCAGACGTGAGGTATCGGGGGTTTTCTTTCTTTTCTTTTCTATTTTTTCCAGAGTCAGTTATTAAATATTTACCGGCAAGCAAATACAAGCAAAGGGAAATACACCACGGACCGTAAGGAAAGGGGCGCGCGCAAAGGTGCTGAGCTAAGAGGAGCACTTGAGGGAAAGGTGTTTCTGAGCTCTTATTTCGAACATGAAGAATGAATGCACAATGTTTATTATTAATAATGTACTTTTCTCTGCTGCAACTAAATGAATATTGAACAAATACAATATGTTTGTTTAAATGATACCAAATTGTTACCTTGACCTCATTTACTCATTACTCATTTCTTGGTTAAGACAAGGATAATATATCAGAGGTTTGTTATAAAGAATAAATCTAACACTACATGTAGAATATACGGCTAAAAGTCCCTGGCACATACCAAAACCTTGATCAATGTTGGCTGTTGTTATTATTAGTAGTATTATTATTATTTTACTTTGCTCAGTGCACTTGATACTGTAGTTATGCCAGAATCTTGGTAGTTTCTGAAATGCAAAATATTGTTTTCTTGCCTTAAATATCTTGGTCTCTTGGCCTCAAAACCCCCTTTTTGTCAACCTGGAAACGTTCTATTCATCCATCAATCTTTTACTAATTTCACATTCTTTCTTTCTTCATTTTTCCTTCTTGATCTTCTCATAACACCTCACGTAAAAGGCCCTGTATCTGCACACAAGCCAATGCTGTAACTTCTTTTTTTTTTTTTTTTTTTTGAGACAGAGTCTCACTCTGTTGCCCGGGCTAGAGTGAGTGCCGTGGCGTCGGCCTAGCTCACAGCAACCTCAAACTCCTGGGCTCAAGCGATCCTCCTGTCTCAGCCTCCCGAGTAGCTGGGACTACAGGCATGCACCACCATGCCCGGCTAATTTTTTCTATATATATTTTTAGCTGTCCATATAATTTCTTTCTATTTTTAGTAGAGATGGGGTCTCACTCTTGCTCAGGCTGGTCTCGAACTCCTGAGCTCAAACGATCCGCCCACCTCGGCCTCCCAGAGTGCTAGGATTACAGGCGTGAGCCACCGCGCCCGGCCCCAATGCTGTAACTTCTATGTATATTTTCACATGGGTTTATCACACAGTAGATTAAGTCTGAAAAGAAGTTAGCACGTTCTTTTTTGGAGGGTTTTGTGACATATGTTAAGTGGTCCGGTATGGCAAAATATCAAATCCATTGTAATATATTTATCATACATTAAAATGCTACTGAATAGTTACTGAAATTATAATGTTTCCAAAACTCTATTACTTTTCCACATCTCTGATATTGTATAGAAACACTCTAAATGTTTTCTGCTTGCATATTTGATATAACTATCAATTTTATTATTTTACTAATTTATTAATGTTCTGATTGTATTATATATAACATATATAAAACATAAATAATTCCAATATACATAATGTATGTAGTATATATACATATAAATAAACATACATATGCATACTTTATTCTGTCATTCATTAAATTAACTTATATTTTGTATCCTGCTTTCAACTAACAGTTCTGTGTTCTTGATTTATCACAAATTATATCCAAGAATTAACCAAAATTAATGTAAATTCTTAATCATTTCAGTGATGCTAGGACCTTAGAATACTTTGCTTTCAATTGCTTTCTCCCTCCTTTAGGTTATTTTAAACATGCTTTTGTTAGTATCCCAAAGATATTATTTTTGTGATTAGATATTCAGTTTTCAAAAATTTGAATTAAAATAGCATAATTGAAATTTCTTACATGGGAAACCTAATTTGTTAACAATATAACATTTTAAAATCTTGTAAAACTTTGCCCATGTTTAGATCCCGTAAGTGTAAACATTTTTATTGTGCTTATCATAAAAAGTAAACATCATAGTACCTACAAATAAGAATTGTGCTAACATGGAAAACACCTGTAAAATGACTTTAACACATTCTAAGTTAATTTGTTTAAATGTTCTCAAATTTCATATCATGATAATCTAAAATTCACGTGCACATGTATATCACAAAGGGAAAAAGATAAAAAAGATAGATCTCCTTAAGATCCACAAGAAAGTATGCGTAGATCTCATGGGTATTGTTTAGGTGAACTGGCGTCTTTCTCTAGTACAAAGCATGCAAATTTATGGTCTAACAAAATAGGGTTTTGAGTTCTTGGCTCCTAGTGCTTCTTGTGCACACTAGGTATAAAAAGATATGGAAAAGTTATTAATAAAGTTTATTGGGGTCTGCATAGATGCTGAGGTAATTGGAAGGAAAAATGCTACTTTGAAGAAAGTAATTTTTAAAAATAATTTTATGTATAAAATTACACTTGCTAATCATTCAGATATCATTGCTACTTCATAATTTTGTAAGCAAAATAAGTTTACTTTCCCAGTTTGAGAGAAAACACATGCATCTAAACACAGAAGGCTAGCGTAGTAAATAAATGTCAATTTATTTACCATTGAGAAAATAGGGAAATTTTGACCAAGAGGAGGAGGGACCCCGTCCAGCCTCCTGTAAAAAGATTAGGCCATTTCCAGCCAAATGATAAAATGGGAGTCAGGGAGGCGGAGGGGCATTGCAGTCTGATGACAGAATGTGCGCGAAGGCTTAAAAGTAGGGATACATTTGACAGGTTCAGGTACAAAGAATGGCTCCATTGACTGCAAGCCAGGAGGAGGAGAGGGATGACTCGTGAGCCGGGCTAGGCAGAGCTGGGGCAGGGCACACAGGCAGGGGCCTGGTCACAAGTGGGTCACGCTTGCCGGGGGAGGCAGGCTGCATCTTAGGGGCTAGACAGTTTGGAGCAGGAGAGAAACTATACCAAGTTCCGGTTTTAGGAAGAGGAAAAAACTCTGGCATCAGAATGGATCAGAGAGGGCAGTGTTAATGACAGGAAAATCATATTGTGGCAGAAATCCAGGGGAGAAATATTCAAGTCTTGACAGGGGAAATGGAAGTGAAGGTGTGAACAAACTTTAGACACTGAAGATGTAAACTGGATGGGTCCGGGACCAGGATGGGACGAAATAGGTACAGGAGGTGAATTCAGATTTCTGACATGGGAAGGGTATGCACAAGCGTTTCCTCATGAATGTTTAGGATTCAGAAGGAAGAGCAGGTTTGGAAGGAAGAAGAGATTGGAAAGTGTGGGGAAAAGAGATGATAGTTGCTCTGTACGCATAGTGATGCCCGAGAAATCTGGATGAATATATCCAGGAGTTATGTCTTAATCAGGCTAGGTGTGTGCAAAATGCCAAAGCAGTGGTTAATTTCAACAAAAGCAGTGGGGAAAAAAATCAGTTAAATATAAAGTAATTAAAATCACTTTAATCAGTTAAAGCGAAAAAATCAGTTAACATAAATGTATGTTAAATAATTGCCACTAGATTTTTGTCATGGACTTCATATTGTGATTAAAGTTTAAGCATTATGATCCACTGTGTTTATAGCCAGAACTCAGACTTTCCTACAAAATAATTTTGGGCCAGGATTAAAACACTATTAATTATTTCCATTTCTGTATTGGAATAAGGGACATAAGCAGCTAAAGACTTATGTTTATACTGAGGATTTTAAAATAAGATGAATGTGTCCATTTTTATAAGCTATAATACTTAACATCATATAGTGCTTAAGTTTTTGCAAAGCATGTTCACATTTTCTTACTCAATACTTAAAACAATCTTTTGGGGAAAGTATTATTACAGCCACTTTGTAAGTGAGGAAACTGACTTTCTAAGATTTTATATTATTTTCTTCTAATCAAAATTAATTACCTAATAAGCAGAGGGCCAGGCCATTACTTCAGTCTAATTATTTACATCATAAATTCAATTCTCTTTCTCCATTGTACCTAAGTGAACCTTTAACGTATTTATTTGGAAGTTGGAATTCTGATTAAAGATACTGTCTTCTGAAAACTCCAGGAAAATGATGGTAAGGAACTAAAATGGGAAATATTATAATACATCTATGGTAGCCAAGAAGGAAATCAGCCAGTTGGAGGAGAGAGATGCCAATACATTTATGGAAGACAAAAATTATGTGAAAATATGGAACTAATGGACTGTAGTGGAGACTACACTGTGTAGAATCTATTGTGACAAGACTGGCAATCGTGATGTCTGCTATAGTCACAGTGGGACCCTAGAACGTTTCTAGGTTCTAAGTCTCCAGCATTAGAAGAAACAGCTGAAATATGGCTAAAAACAGGGGCGATAAATAGAGGCCCACCTATAAAAATGATCTTTGCCTATTGTGGATCATCCCAAAGAGTTCAGGATGGATGCAGAGGCAAAATGTGGGCTATAGATCATGATTCGAAAATTCTCAATCTTGAAAACGTGAAAGCAAATCCACAGTAGGCTAAAGACGGACAGTCAAAAAGGTTAGATAGAGGTAAAAAGTGGGGCACAAACACCTTTATTTTGTGTAGTGAAAAATCAAGAGACACTTTCTAATGTTAATCCCCCAATAAACAGAGGGTTAAGTAAAAGCTTAAGTTAAAAGGTAAACAATAGAACTAAACGTAGTTGGCCAAAATTAGCAGAAAGGGAGAAAGTTGGAGGAAGATAACGTAAATGAGAAAAGCATTCGTGCTTCAGACTTGGGAAGCAATAGGTGCCATTAAGAGCTGTTCGCCTGAAGCCCTGATGCGCACGTGGATTACTTCAAGTTGTCAAAGTAGCAACCGGGAGAATTAAGAAAGGGAAGGGGGGAAAGTGTAACCTCTTTGAACGAAACTGGAGCAGGTGCGAGTGAACAGGAGACTGTTGCTTTTTACATAAATTCGTATTTCATGTAAGGATATTCCATAATGCTCTCTGCTTTTGTCCAGGAGCATGATTTATTTTGATAAAAATAAAGACATTAGCTGCTTTTTTTTTTTTTTTTCCTTTTTTTTGAGACAGAGTCTCACTCTGTGCCTGGGCTAGAATGCCGTGGTGTCAGCCTAGCTCACAGCAACCTCAAACTCCTGGGCTCAAGCAATCCTCCTGCCTCAGCCTCCCAAGTAGCTGGGACTACAGGCATGTGCCACCATGCCAGGCTAATTTTTCTATATATGTTTTTAGTTGTTTGGCTTATTTCTTTCTATTTTTAGTAGAGACAGGGTCTCGCTCTTGCTCAGGCTGGTCTTGAACTCCTGAGCTCAAACTCCGCCCGCCTTGGCCTCCCAGAGTGCTAGGATTACAGGCGTGAGCCACCTCGCCCGGCCTAGCTTCTATTTTTTATTTTTATTTATTTTTATTTTATTTTTTTTTTGAGACAGAGTCTCACTCTGTTGCCCGGGCTAGAGTGAGTGCCGTGGCTTCAGCCTAGCTCACAGCAACCTCAAACTCCTGGGCTCAAGCGATCCTCCTGCCTCAGCCTCCCGAGTAGCTGGGACTACAGGCATGCGCCACCATGCCCGGCTAATTTTTTGTATATATATATTTTAGTTGTCCATATAATTTCTTTCTATTTTTAGTAGAGACGGGGTCTCACTCTTGCTCAGGCTGGTCTTGAACTCCTGACCTCGAGCGATCCACCCGCCTCGGCCTCCCAGAGTGCTAGGATTACAGGCGTGAGCCACCGCGCCCGGCCTAGCTTCTAAAATAAACAAAGCATATTGTCCTCTATACATTTTCTCCACTTTCTGTCTTAGGACAATATCTATTGCTTTCTAACACTGAAAGATAAATATTTTATTAAAAGCATAATAAAGTTTAAATATTTTAAAGAGTTTTAACCTACTTGAGTCAGCCCACAAAACCAGCTTCCTAGATTGATTTTCTTTATTCAACGATCTTCACGTATTCGAGTAATCTTTGACCGCACTGCATTGCATTGCCCTTTGCATTGTCTTTCTTATATTCTTTTACTGGCAAATGCAGAAGCAGCCAAGGTAATTAAAATAAACAGAAAGAGAGAAACAGACAAAAAGTAGCAGCTGAGACCAAGGTGCCCACAGGGGCTGGATGACCCTTATGCCAAGAGTGAACTGGTTCCCTGCCAGCACTCAGACCTCCAAGACTACCAGGTTTGTGTGCAAAACAGGAACAATTAGGAAATAGTCTAAGCTAATGAGTTTAAAAGTATCATTTGTTTTACAACTTGCCATGTACTTCCTCAATTTTTTCTTTGTATTAGATTGAAACAGTTACTTTAGAACAAGAGAAAAAGACCCAACATATAAATTCACGTTCATTCGGCAAACATTCATTTAATGTCTGCTGTGTGCCACGCACTCTTCTAGACACTTAGAATAAATATCGCAATGAACAAAACAAGTTAATACCCTGCCTTTGTAAAGAATTAGAGAGAACCAAGACTGTTCCCAGATTATTTAAATATGAAGTTAAATTGTTGCGTCTTTACTGGATTTATAAATATTCATTCACAATTACTAAGCTATGCAGATATGATATAGAACAAAGAATTAACGTTGCTTAAAAGGCATAAACCACAATGAATAGAACTGGAGTGTAACAGTAGAATGCAACTCGCAAAAGATTAGAAATGGAACCATGACCTGATGTTAATAAGTCAGAACAGCTGCCACCTGTAAATTAGTTTAAGAATAGAATAAGATGAGGAAATACTCACACTCTGTCAGCATAGTAAATGGCTCAATCTCCTAGTTATTAAGGAAGTCCTAGTAAAATAGCAATTATCTCGAGAAATTTATGAATTTATGCTTTTAAATTTATTTATCAAATTCAGCTCTGTAACACAACGCCAGGCATTATTTTAAGCACTTTACCATTATTACTACATTAATTCTCATAACAGTCTGAGCATGGGATACTTTTCATCCCCACTTTACAGATAAGACAATTTAAACACAGAGCTTGAACAACTTGAAAACACACATCTAGTAAATGGTGGAGCTGAGATATGAGCCCAGGTAATTCCGCTCTAGTGTGTTTTTAACCACCACACTATCCTAAGAGGAAAAGTAGACTCTGACACCTTGCTTTTAGGAGTATAAATGGCTACAACTTTTAAAAAAAGGAATATTACAGTGTATATGAAAATCTAAAATTCACACATCTTTTTGCCCAGAAATATTACTATTTTGGGGAATTTATCTCTACAGAAGTAGTGGACCAAATATTAGGATGTTGTACAACATTGAGTATAGTGGCAGAAAAATAAATAAAATAACGAAAATAAAACAAATCAAATATACACAGACACACACACACATACCCCACCTCAGAAATAAGCAGGATGATTAAGAATAGGTAAATTTTGAATAAACTGTAATATATCCATTCTAGAGAACCATGTGTCTGTTGAAGTAAAGCAGTTTGATATAAATGTATACCCCAAGGAATCATTAATAATATATAATTCAGGCCAAGAAAAAAGCAAACATTATTCTGCAAAGTACTATTCAATATAATCTCATTTTTACATAAAACAAGACACTATCTGTACATACATGTTTGTGCTTGTGCTGTTCACGATTGTAGGTAAAAAGTGTGTGACAACGCATACTACACCGTGACACTGATCCACCTTAAAGAACCGGAACTGAAGAAAAAGGTATTAATCAATGAACAGTATCAGCTAAAGTGCATCGAGCACTGAACATGCGTCAGACACTGCTCTAAAGAGACCAAAATGCATAACAAAGATGAGGGCAATAATCAGCGAATCATGGACAAAAAACCAAAACCATAGAGATGATTAACAAAGATAAAAGTGGCTCCTTTAAAAAAGATAATAAAACAGAATAATCTGTGTCAAGACTAATTAGAAAAAGACAAATTAGAAATAAGTCTAATACAGAATGAATTAGAAAAAATGAATCCAGACACAATAGAAATTAATAAAATTATAAAAATATTTTATGATAATTTGTGCACCAATAAATATTAATGAATTGAAAAGTTTATACCACAAGACAAGATTTTTATAAATACAATTTTGGAGAGACTAACAGCCAAAAAATGTTGATAGGAGAACTTTCCCCAAAATAACACAAGTCCAGATAGTTTTACACGCATATTCCATCAGACTTTTAAGAGGCAGGTGATATCTATTTCTATCTTTTATAAGTTGTTCCAGAAAAAGTCAGAGAAAGTTGCCCAGTGAACTTTAGAGAGACAACATAAACTTAATTCCAAAATCAGATGGCACAACACAACCAGCCATATTTACAAATTTCTTTTTTTTTTTATTTTAGAAGAAGGTGTTTCTATTTACATTAACGGAACCAAGACTTAACAACCCAGCATATTTAAACAACAAACTGATGAAAATACTCACTTTTTAAAACATTATACTATTCTCTCTCTCTCCCTCTTAAACATAAATCAGTCTTCACTTTCTACTTAAATTGCAATGAGCAACCCCACAAATTAGGTATTTGAAAATCAGTGGGCAAACAAAAATTGTTAAATCCAAACTTCTTTAAACCAAGTTATTTCTTAAACGTCACACATATTGTCAACCACCCACTGACTCAATATTTCACTACAGAGAGTAGCGCCTATTTTAAAATAATGTGAGAAACTAAAAAAAAAAAAAAAAACAAAACCAAAAACTTGAGGGTTTGATGTGAAAAATATTGCAAGATGGAGTCTATCAACCAGAAACCACCTATTCTAGTTACTACACTCCTAATGCACTCTTAATTTCAAAACATAGGAATAATTTTTTAAAAATCCAACACAGTAAATACCTAAGTATCTAGATGTGTAACAGTTCAGCTCACAGGCTTGACTCAAGACTTTGAACTTATTACTTGGAAAGATTAAGATTTTGGACCCAATTAATCAAAAATCCACTGACAAACCCATAATGCAGTTTGTGTTACTCGGCTGTACAAATCAACCACGTAACAGCAGTCAGATGATTCTCATCTCAGTCCAACAGAAGCAGCAATAAAATTAGAAAGTAATATTTCTTTTTAGTAATTAGATACTCAATATAACAGCACTGGGATAAAATGAAGAGAATTTATTTCAGCTTCTTGTTCAATAAACTTGTTCCTCATTTTTAGATGAGGATAAAGGTATCACAACCAAATATGGGAAACTGCTTTCTCTTTATTTAGACTTTTGGGACAAAACTTAACTTTGGTCACATATTATCTAAAAAAAAACCAGAACCAGTTTTACATGTTTTTAAATAGATAGAACTAAATGAATACAGAATTAACTTCTTCTGTAAAAACTGGCCAACTTTTATCAAAAACCTAACAAAATGTAATTCAAATTATATAAAGACTCTTGGGATCATAACATTCCAAATGTATGACAGTGTTTACTCCATCCGAATAGGTGTAGAAGTACTTGCTCTCATGTTGCTTTGGTCCAAAGAGAAGAGCTGAGTACGAGGAAACTAATCTTTTGCTAACATTAATTGTGATTGGCAGCAGAAATATCCATGATGAATAGTTCTACTATAACAAAGAATAATTAAAGAATATTTCTCATGAACATATCACAGTATCAAATTTTTATAAGAGAAAAATATGAAGGAACAAAAATGCTAAAATAGCTACCACAAACAAAAAGAAGGGTCCACCCATAACTGCATCCGAAGGGGTAAAAAGGTGAGATTAGAGGGTGGATGATGCTAATATGAAAGGAAGTTGAGTGCTGTATTTATTTCTTATTTTGTACGACTCTTACTCTTTACAAAAAGGTTATAGTCATGCCCATAAAAGTGTAACCAATGGCATTTGAAAGCAAACACTCTGTGTAATTATTTAAAAGGGCCTTTTTAAAAATTATAACACAAAGGTCTGTGCTCTATAAGCAGTCCTCCACTGTGCATCCTAACAATACGTACTTTTAATACAAAGACTAAGTGTTCGGGAGTCACGAACCACTGGATTTAACAAACATCATTTTATAGTCGCTTTTTGCATCTTTTCTGTTTTGGGATCCTCCACCTCATCAGGGTGCTCGGCAGCGTGGAGTTCTTCCGCAGATTCTCCCTTCCCTGACTCTGAATCACTTTCAGAGTCATCCGGACTTTCAGGATCAGGCGAATCATCATCATCGTCGTCACCATCTCCAGCCACGTCACCTTCTCCATCATGATCTACCTCACTGCAGCCAAGTCCACAACGTCGCCGATATCTTCCTGATAATTTACTTGTCCATACTTTGCTGATACTGAGACTCCAGTTCTTCATTAATTTTCTTGTCTTCTCCCCCGTTCGGAAGTGCGATGTTGATTTGTGGTCTCCTACAGCAAGACGACCGGTCTGTTCTTTCTTTCCTGCACCCGTCAGTCTCGAGAACTTTTGTGTTCCCTCTTCATTGCCCACGTCTGCCGCCTCCCGATTGCTAGAGCCAAGACCGTCGTCTGGGGAGGCTGAACGCTTCGCCCGGGGGGTGACACCCTCTGGCAGCGCTCACGGCTGTCGGGGTCCCGGCGGGAAACGCGAACCCACCCACGGTTCCCCTCCGCCGAGACACCGGCAGCCCGCAATCTGCCGCCGGCCCAGGCAGCGCGACTCCAGAACGCCCATATTTACAAATATTAATAAAACCTCATGCAATATAATCTCTATTAAATCCAACTATAATTTTCCTACAGTTGTCCATTATGATGAAATGGCGATTCAGGATGGTTTAGCATCAGAAAATCTATTTATATAACTGGCATTATTAAGGACTACAGAAAAATTTACATAGTTATCTCAATAGGTTGGAAACCATCATTTGATCATATCCACCACCTACTGTAATGACAAAAAAGGGCTCTCAGATGAGCCAGAAATTTAGGGAAGTAACTCAACCTGATAAAAACCACCTGTAAACAAATACACAAAAAATAATTCGGCGAAAACATGACATCTGTTACATTTTATGTTTTCATCAAGATCAAAAATGATACTCACAGGATACCCCGGGGACTGTGTGGCTGGCGCCGTGCAAGCAGGGCGAGCGGTGAGTGACGGGAGCCGCAGTCACCGGAAAGGAGCGGGAAACGCCATGTCATCAAACAGTGACACTGCACTCGGTGATCACAGTGGAGCATTCACCCCGGCTCACGGCTGCCGTGGTCCCGTGCACGCCGCCTGTTCCTGCCCCTGGCCTTGACTGCGCTCTCTCCTGCGGTTCCACCACAAATGCCCCGCGGGCCTGGGCGCTGCAGAGCCTCCTTTCTTCAACCAAGTCTCTTCCAAATTCCCTGGCGGGGCCAGTGACACCGCCGCTGTCTTTCCATGGAACTGACGATGGAAACCTGGAATTTGCTCCAAATGGCCCCTTTTCTCACAGGTCCACATACACTCAAAGGACCCGTTTATATCTCTGATCTTTTTCCTTTCTGCTCCTAATGTCATACACTAACTTAGATAACTACTGAATAGGATATTTATGACACCATGGCAACAACCATTTAATTGTTGGAGGTTAAAAAGAAAAGAACAAATACACAAAACAGGTAGCAAATGCTAGGGCTAACACAAGAATTAGTAGGAACAGAGAAAGAGCAGTGTCAGAATCCACTCAGCCACTCCAGGTGATAACTGAGGAATTCTGAACTTCATAGAGATTTTTTTCAGAACAGTACATACCACATTATTGCTGCACACAAATCTATTTCACAGTTCCTTATTGCGTTAATATAAATTTGTAGTACTTCATTAACAGTAAGTACATGAATAAATGCAAAATGGGGAATTTTTAATTTAACTATGTAGAATTAATGTTTTTAGTAGTGAATAGTGGGGTGGAGGATTACTTTAAGTGACACAACAAAATGGTGGCTCAGTTGGTTAAAATGAATTCATTATGAAAAAGGAAAGTAATAGAAAAGATAACACAAATGATTATACTTCCTGCACAAAATCAAAAGAATCAAGTTAACCCATTGCCCAGGCTACATCTTAATCGGGCCATTCTTCAATAACGGTGATTCTCTGACATACATACTTCCAAGTGTTTGCATATGGCACTCCCTTCCTTTGGACTTTCTCATCTGTTTCTGCTCTTTATTATTATAAAATCTTACTAAGCTAAAGTAACTCCTCTTTGGAAAGATCTGTTTGTGGAAAACTTTATATTCTCAGAAATAAAAATATATATAATGTACATGACATAGAAAACAGTGATACATAATATGGGAAAAATAAAATGCAGGTGGAGACATGGATTGTTGGGTTGGGTACGGGGAAAGATATTGCAACTTTAAATCAAATGTCATTTCACGCCTGTTGGAATGTCTACTATCAAAAAAAAAAAAAGCTGAGTGTTGGTGAGGATGAGGAGAAAAGGGAACATCTGTATGCTGCTGATGGGAAAATGTGCAGCTACGATGGAAAACAGTATGGAAATTCCTCAAAAAATTAAAAATAGAACTACCATAGGACCAAGTAATTCTTATTCTGGAAATGTTTCCAAAGGAATTGAAACCAGGATTTTTATTGTTTTTTTTTTTTTTTTTTTTTGAGACAGAGTCTCGCTCTGTTGCCCGGGCTAGAGTGAGTGCCGTGGCATCAGCCTAGCTCACAGCAACCTCAAACTCCTGGGCTGAAGCGATCCTCCTGTCTCAGCCTCCCGAGTAGCTGGGACTACAGGCATGCGCCACCATGCCCAGCTAATTTTTTCTATATATATATTTTAGTTGACCAGATAATTTCTTTCTATTTTTAGTAGAGACGGGATCTCGCTCTTGCTCAGGCTGGTGTCGAACTCCTGAGCTCCAGCGATCTGCCCGCCTCGGCCTCCCAGAGTGCTAGGATTACAGGTGTGAGCCACCGTGCCCGGCCCAGGATTTTTAAAAGATCTACTCTTTAACGCTCATTGCAACATTATTCACAAAAGCCAAAATATAAACAAATTATCCATTGGCAAATGAATAGATAAAGAAAATGTCACACACACATACACACACACACACACACACACACACACCCCCCACAGTGGAATCTTAGCCTTAAAAAAAGAAGGAAATCTTGCCATTTGCCCTTTGCAGCATGGCTAACCCTGGAGGACATTGTACTAGATAGAACCAGCCAGACACATGGCAAATACTATGTGACACCACAGAGATGAGGAATTTAAAACAGTCAAACTCATAGAATCAGGCAATAGAATGGTGGTTGCCAGGGGCTGGGGGCAGGGGAAATGGGCAGTAATTAGTCAAAGGATGCAAAGTTATACAAGATGAGTAAGTCCTAGAGATCCACTGTGTAGCATGGGGCCCATACTAACAATACTGTATGGAATACTTAACAAAATGCTACAAGGGTAGATCTTATGCTAACTGTTCTTATCACAAAATAATAATAGTAACAAAATAATAATAAATAAAGATAAAGGGGGAGGGAGGAAAATTTTGAAGGTGATAGTTATGCTTATGGCATAAATTGTGATGATGGTTTTATGGGTATAAACTTACCTCCAAACTCATCGATTTGTATACATTGAATATGTACAGCTTTTTCCATGTCAATCAAGCCTCAATAAATGTATTTGTTTTAAAAAAAACCAATAAGGCAGTCTGGAAAGGCTTCACAAAGAAGGTGACATTTGAAATGCAATTATTGGTGTATTTTTCATATCTCCATCCCAAATTAAAGAAGAATAAATTATAACATATATTTAAATCACCAAGTGTGAGTTGTTATTCAAAAGAACTTATGCTTGAACAAAGGTAATTTTGACTACAGTATATTTAGGATCCTCATTTCTTTGGTATAATTGATGTATTTTAAACATACAAACTACAAATACTATTCTGAAAAATAAATACAGTTGAAATAGATCAAAACTCTACAGTAACTCTTACATATACACTTAGAATGTTTTTAATGAACCATGTTTAATTTCTTGTTTGGCCTTGTCATTAGCTATAGCAAAATAATTTTGCAAACTCCCAAGATAACGTAGGTATACAGAGAGTCCACAAGAGCCATTAAAAACGCCCTGGATGATTTTATTTGTCAGCATAAAGATCAGCCAGGACGGTTGTTAAACTATTAAATAAATTAGCAAGAAGCACAGAGAAAACTCAAGACAACCAGTAATTTATCATGGATTCCCTGTGCTTTGTAGATTTGAGTTAAACGTAATGAATGGGCAGAGGGCATCTTATAGAATTATTCGGTCTGGTTTTATATCTCATCATATTGAATTTGAAATCCCAGCATATACCACGTTTATCTCTTAAGATTTTTGCAATAACCACTTCCCACTTCCAATAGTGCTTGCTGCTCTATGAGCTTAAATTGAGTAAAATAATCCCACTTTCCCTCATGTTTATCCACAATCAGGTCAGAAGGAAGCAGTTAAAAGGCAACACTAGAAAACAAAACTATTTTACCACTGAGTGGAAAAGGAATTGTTTCCTGCTTCAATGGCTACATAAGGTTCCTTGGTTTCCCATGAAAAACAAAATACTGGGTTTGGGAATATAAATTTCATACCAGTATGGGCTCTGGTGAATCCTAGCTTCACCACGTAGTAATACAATATTGGCCAAATTATTTACAATTTTTGTATCTTTATCTGTAAATGGATATAATACTATAATAGTAATTACTACATCGGTTATAGAGAGGCGTCATGGAGCGACTGTATGGAAAGCCTGGCACAGAGCAAGCTCTAGATGCATGTCGCCCTGCCTCCCCCTCCGGCCCCCTGTCCCTCCTCTTCCCTCTCCCTCCTCCCCTCTCTCCCTCCTCCTCCCTCTCCCTCTCCTCCCTCTCCCTCCTCCTCCCTCCAGAACCATCGCACAGTCACCCTGAAGACCGACTCACGGAGAAGGAACTCCTGCGCGCTCTTGACCCATACAGATGACTTGGTGGCTGTCATCTCTTCCAGTTTCTTCCCAAGAAAATACAAACTACGGAATGTTCAGAAATAGACACAGGAACTATTACAACGAATGACCTGTGTAAGCTGAGCTTGCAACCAGGTGGCTCTGCCCGCGGAACGGGCATTCTATCATCTCCTTTCAGAGACTTCAGTTTTCCAGAGGGCGAATCTTAAACTCATGCGACACCTCTCGCATGTCTAGCACGTGAGAATACTGGCCCAGATTTGGTTTTGTTTTCCCTTCCATTTGGGGGAGCAAGATACTCTAAGACCTTCAGTGGGGAATGGTCTGCTTTTTCTTTTAATTTTGAAAAACGGGAGACAGTTGTCCCTATTAAGGAGGAAAAAGGGAAAAACGACTGTGGCATTGGGCGGGCTCCTGGAGGGTGGCTTGCGACAAGGGTCTACACTGAAATGCCAACCGCAGACAGAAATGTATTTACACCTGTGATGACAACTATAAAATAACGGAGTAGCCAGGCCTAGAAATGAAAGATTATGTGCCTCATATTTAAGGAACTGAAATAAAAAAGCAAAAGCCAATGTGCAAGCCAATATAGTATCTGCCGTCTACAGGGTAAGAGAAAATTTATACTCTGGAAGTAAATATTTTTTAACTTCTACTTGGTATTTTGTGATTATGTAACTATTTGCCAAGTTTTCATTACGGATGTAATTTTTTTTTTTTTATTTTGTTAGGCTAGTACTAAAGTCTGTATATTATCAGTCTCTTGTTATAGAAATGTTTGCCAAAATATCTGCAGGCTGATCATCTGTTAAATAGGATACAGATTAATATATCACTTTGTATCAGTCAATCGGTGTCTTTATATACCTATATCTATATGTGCACGCCTGTGTGTAACCATAAACAGAGCTTGTTTTACCATAATGAACTCTATGAGGATTTTGAAAACAGGTGAAATTATTTTTCTTTCTTTAAAATCATAATTAAATATTACTAATTTTATAACATTTCATATTTTACATAACATGCTAATCCAACACTAACTTGATCTTTAATTTTTTTTAACTCATTACCAAACCATATTGTCAATAGCTAAATTGTTTAAAATCAGTGTTAACAATAAGTATACTGACATTATGTGTGTAGTCACTTGTCCAATTTTCAGCATGGGAACTGAGTGCGTGGGAAACCATAATTAACCCTGAGTTAAGCTGCATCAGTCACCTCTGACGCACAGGCACAGAGTCAGCATCTACTTTCTTTTCATGAGGAGTTTTTTTTTTTTCCCCATTCTAAATTTCTCTCCCTCAGGACCTTCTCACTCTTAATTTCCATTAGGAATTCCTCCGAAGGGATCTACGCAGTAGGGCCTCACAGAGTATTTATGGAAGATCTTTAGCAGCTAATTTAGGCTTTCCTAAAGCAGCCACGATGTTACAGGAAGGTTTTTTAATACAAAATTGATGAGGAAATGTGCACAGCTATACCTTTTTATCTATTTTTGTCTTTCTTTGCCAAGAAGAAAAATTCCAATGTGATTAATCACTGAAATATTTAAGAACACAACTCCATTTGACTAACATAAAAACTACTTTTCTAAATACAAGTTCTCTACTCAAAACTAACATTGATTTTATGCAAAACTGGGTCATTTCTACTCCTAAGATATTGCATATCTAAGTATTCCCAAATGAAATGCCTTTTCCTTTAATCCAGTTTCTGTTTTCCTTGTTCATAACCATTCAAACCCCATTTACCACCACCAATAACAACAAAACCAACCAAACATTTTGCTATTTACTCTAAATTTTATTATTCTTCTATTCACTAACTCACTGTTCTTTCAATATTTCAGTGCTCCTTCTTGTCTATTTACATTGCTTTTAACTGGAATTCCAGCATTCAATAAATACTTACTGAATGAATGAAAGAACACAAGATGTTTTGCCTGTATATAATTATATTCTACTTGATTTTTCACTCAAAATGGTAATTTCATTACATTATTACTTTTAAAACTGATTGTAATGAGTTTATAAGCCACATGGCATTGTTTAGCACCACATGGTGAAACTACCTCCTTCCCTGCTACCGGACGACTCCCAAAGTCACTGCCCTGTTAACAGGCACTGCAGGAATCTGAAATCTGTTAAACAATGAAGCTCAGGAAAATTATCTCAATTTGCTACACTCGTGAGCGTTGACAGATCGCAGGGCAATGAATTCGATTCCGCATATGGATTCAAAATACATGCCTACTGAAGGAAAACGTTATAGTCACGATACTGTAGTCATGCTGAAATGTTTCAGCTGGAGATGTTCATGCTTTGATAATTCTTAGATATTTTTATTAATATCTTCCAGTATTCAAATATGATTTCTGAAACTTTTCAAAAAAATGTCAGTGTGATTCTCAGATTGTGGATGCTTCTGCAAACCTTTGTTAACTTTCTTTGTGGAAACTGAAGCTAATCCCGACAGTTGTCTTTAAATGGCTTACAGAATGGTACTTATGTTTCACAGAAAAAAAAATGTGATTAAATGATCAAAATGCCTGCAACAAACCATTTATAGGAAGTGTGCTGTCTTCACTTTCGTTTTTCATTTCTTACACTCTTTCCTAATTAAAATGGCAACTATTGTGTGTCTCTGGGGCCCAGAAAAAATGCTCTGAAGCATCATCTTCTAACTCCTGCTTGTAACACTTTCCCAGTAGGCACTTTGTTGCAGAAATACCAATGAGTAATCGCTCTGAGGATGATGCTGTGAGGATAAATTTGATCAAGATACCAATTCTGAAGGCTGGAGCAACTGGAAGTAATTTTTCTGATGCTGACTAATGAAAAAGAAAGCAGAAGATGTATTAACTGTGCCAGATTCATTGATTTCTATTTCACAAGCAAACACAAATATGAACATTTCTGGGTTGATTAAACAGTGTTTCAGTGAGAGAACAATAACAGAGAGATCCTCCTCAGGGTAGGAGCTCTTATGTTTTTGCACCGTTTCATCTGCTTATACACAGCAGCTTGAGGTTGTGTTTAAAACTAAAAGAAGCTTAAACACAAATTTTGAATAAATTATAGGTATGAATTTGATTATTGAAATCCAGAGTAATAAACCATTAAAGTATGGTGCAATTCTTCATTGCTTACACTCTTCCTCTCGGCTAGCTCATTCCCGCACACAGCTTTGAATCTCTCCTCTGTGAAGGCATCATCTTAATTTTATCTCCCATTGCATTTGAAATCTAGCGCTGCATTTCTACCTGCTTAATAAATATGTCTTCTCTCATGTCCCACAGAGATCTCAACATCAGCATATCTCTCAAATCTCACTCATTCAAGGCCCTTCATTCCTTTAAATTGAAATACTGAATTTGTAATCAGTGGCAGGCTCTCTATTGAGTGCCTAACTACTGAAATTAAAATACTACCCTCTTGCTTCAAGACTAAAGCAGATGAGTCTGGGCTAGCAGAAGGAGCTCAGGATGAGCTTCCAGGAGTTAGCAAAGCCTTCAGAAGAGAGATAGGTGAGCACAGGTGTGCTAGGTCCCAGGCACGGACACGGGGCTAAGGCATGGATCCCTGAGACAGAACACACAACGCGGTGACTGTAACAATGTCTATATTCATTATAGGGAGTGGAGGGGGAGTAGAAAGGAATGAGGCTGGCAGGGCGGCTAGGAGCCAGTTTGTAAAGGAACCTGTATCTTCTTACTATAGAGTTAATCAACCTTGAACTGTCAGAGTGACTTCTTCCCTGGTCTATCCATTTTCAACTTCCCTACTGAGGTCTGCTTTACACACCACTGTTAACACACACTTCCTAACATGCAACTTTGATAACTTAGCTCCTCCAATGCTTTATTAAGCCCACAACATATGTATTTTCTGCAATGTGGTTCCAACTCTCTCTGCCCCTTCTGTCTACATATTTATGTACATGCTGCATACAGTCCAGACAGCCTCCTGACCCTTTCCCTGCCTCCAGTCTCCTAAAATGTTTCTGTTTGTGCTGTTCTCCAGCCTCATGATAATTTCTGTGTCCTTGGTGGTCTCTATAGTAACAGCAACAGTCACAGTAGTAGTAATAGTAGCAAAGAGCATTCAATCACATCTACAAGCTCGTCTGCATGACACTTGCCTCATGACCTCTTTATCTCCCAAAAGGTTTGCATTCACTTTTGAATATATTGAACATTTTATGACTTTCTCATATTTTGTTTTGTCTTTTAGTTACACTTTAAAATATGACACTGTAGCTTATTCATTATAAACAAAATTTCATAAGGCATCCAATGTACCATATACAACACGTTCACTGTACATGCATTGTATACCTTTGAATTAATACTCCATCAGAAAAAGGTAAACCCAAGCAATAGTCCATGAAAAAGCCTGCAGAACAGGCTTTTTGGTAGATAGAGCTGTTTCTTGCATTTTTGGTATAATAACTGGAATTTCCCCAGGGTTTCTACCAGATAACCTCTAGGAAAAATAATTTAAAAAAGCACAGGAGACAAAGATAACACCAGTATATGATATTAAATGGATTTATTGTTTAACAGATTCGAAAGTCTACATGTATATACATAATATAATTTATGATATATGTATATGTCTGTGTATATCTACATCTGTATCTATATTATAGCATCAATATCTATATCTATATCTTTAAAGAGTAAAATACAACTCAATTCAATTGCCTTAGAGTTGTTGGATAATCACACAACATAAAATTTAACAAATACTTGGCCCATCGCCTGCTGAAAGGCCGTACGACTTTGTCAGCTGTGTTAACTTTCTGTTATGCCGTGGAATGCAGAAACCCTGTGGGAACCAACCAGTTTCATATCCCCGGTGGAAACACACCAGGATGATCAGTGCTGGAATGCGGACTGTCCACTCTCATGCGTTGCGCTGCCTAAGTGGGTTGACTCAGAAAGGGAATGGACTCTTCCATGACTAAATTGCAGTAGGTAATTTGCAGACAAGCATGGAAGGATTTGTTTATCAGAACCTTGTGGTTTGTTTACAGTAATAGGAAGGATAAAGTTCATTTATTCTGTGAGAATCATTGGTCATTCTGGAAAGCCAGAGACCCTCCCGCTGCTTCTCAAATGCATATGAGAAAAAAAAGTCTCCATATATTATCAGGTACTTGGTGGTTTAAAGCCATTTTTTGGCAGGATATTATGTAGCTAAGAAGACGGGAATGGGACAGAGAAAGTAGGGAAAGAGGAGGACTTTAGCAGACGTGAAAAAGTGTTTCAAGCATAATTAGCAAGAAGTTCCACCCTTTGAGAGACCTTGTTCAATATCTTAGATACTTTACATGACTGCCAGAGGGAATAAAAAATCAATTATCACCACTATCTCATGCCCCAGCCCAAATAAACACACTGTCTCACCCCAGCCTTCCTAAAATGTAAATAAGAATGGCAGAGCGTATCACCTAGCCTCATCACCAACCCACTTTTCCTGATTTATTAATGGCTGATGTGAAATCTCTGAGAACAGGCTAATTATGTCAAGTATTCACAAGAACACACAAATTCAATCCATATACAACTAACAACTATGTGTATGTTAAATATTTTAAAATTAAGATGAATAAATGGTCTTGCAGAAATATTTTCTGTATTTTGCATTTTAAAATGATATACTGGGCCGGGCGCGGTGGCTCACGCCTGTAATCCTAGCACTCTGGGAGGCCGAGGCGGGTGGATTGCTCAAGGTCAGGAGTTCGATACCAGCCTGAGCGAGACCCCGTCTCTACTAAAAAAATAGAAAGACATTATATGGACAACTAAAAATCTATATAGAAAAAATTAGCCGGGCATGGTGGCGCATGCCTGTAGTCCCAGCTACTCGGGAGGCTGAGGCAGTAGGATCGCTTAAGCCGAGGAGTCTGAGGTTGCTGTGAGCTAGGCTGACGCCACGGCACTCACTCTAGCCTGGGCAACAAAGTGAGACTCTGTCTCAACAAAAAAAAAAAAAAAAAAAAAAAAAAATGATATACTGTTTTAGACATTTTTATTTGCCTAAAGAGAAAGTAAAAGATTAAGAGAATGGGATATACATCTCTCTCTCTCTCTATATATATATATGTATATATCTATACAAATATAATGAACTTAAAATACTTGCCAAAATACATAAAATCAGATGATTATGAAAGGGCAATATGTTAATCACACTTTAGCAGTTGGGAACAGCAACAACAAAAGATCCATGGATTTACAACAGAACAAAATAATTTTTTAAGCACCATGTTAGCTATGACAATAGCACAATGACAGATTGTTGAGCTAAGCCAGGATGTATATGACCTGCCATTTCCAATTTCCCACCAAAGCAGCTCAAACAATGTAAGAAAGATTTTTATTTTTTACTGAAGAAAATAGAAAGAGGTCTTACCCATCAATATTCAGCAATTTTTCTGAAAATGGTGGCATGGTAATAGAAAGTGGACATTATTGACCTATTTATTAACTAGGAGCAATCCACAGAGCTTGGGGAATAGAAGAAGGCTTGGTTTTGTAGGCTTGTGGGAAAATGCAATAGGGCACAGTGATTGTCACCAACTCTACTACTGTGCACTTTGACATAACCTGTAGAAAGAATGGAAACTTCTACCAACTGACTTCCTGCATCTGTCAATTTCATAGAGAGAGCAAAGGGTATTTCTGTGTTCAATATCCTCATGGTAGCCCACTGGGGAAGGAGCCGTTACGTCTGCTGCCACAGGTTGTCTGAATAAATATGGAGAATGGTGAGATTCTATACAAATGCACGTTCTCTGGCCCTCTCACACTCTCTTTTCATGGAGCTGTATTCTTAGCTTTTCTAAATTATTATTATTTTTTTGTTGTTGTTTTTTTTTTTTTTTGAGACAGAGTCTCACTCTGTTGCCCAGGCTAGAGTGAGTGCCGTGGCGTCAGCCTAGCTCACAGCAACCTCAAACTCCTGGGCTCCAGCAATCCTCCTGTCTCAGCCTCCCGAGTAGCTGGGACTACAGGCATGCACCACCATGCCCGGCTAATTTTTTCTATATTTTTAGCTGTCCATATAATTTCTTTCTATTTTTAGTAGAGATGGGGTCTCGCTCTTGCTCAGGCTGGTCTCGAACTCCTGAGCTCAAACGATCCGCCCACCTCGGCCTCCCAGAGTGCTAGGATTACAGGCGTGAGCCACCGTGCCCGGCCTTCTAAATTAAATGTTTCCAATACTGGCAAGGAAAAATATCACAGTGACTACATTGGTGCTCATTTCAATCGAATGATTTTGAGGATAGTATTCTATTTCTCCAGGTTTCCATTAACTGCAGAGAATTCACCAAACAATTATCTTTCACATTAAATAAATTCACACTTATTTCTGGTCACTGAATGCCTAACAGCTAACAAAGCACTCAGGGGAGGTATGTGTCCTTCAAAATGCAAATGGCCTCATAAGGCACCGCGCTTCTTTCCTGTTGGTGGGGTTTAGCAAAGACAGTAACTTACCTCATGCTGCCTATGGAACGTCTCTTGTGTCCCTAGCTCCAGTTATACCCAAGAATTTAACTGACGTGTCTGGCCCTGTATTTTATCTGACCAAATAAGCCAGCCTCACCTAGTGGCACATGTTATAGCAATTCTCATATATCCTTTGTCTTTCTCCATGATATCATCAATGCAATAATTTCAGTTGCTTTGATGATGAATCATAACTAAATACAAACAAGGGCGCCTCGGGCAAGATTTATATGGACACTTAGCAGGGTAAATGAATCCTTAATATCGAGGATTATGAAAATAAAAAACAAAATGAACTAGGTCTCTAGCATCATTCCATTTGGGCACATTAAAAATACATGCACATGAAACTATTCTGTATGACCCAGTAACGCTGGACACGTGTTTATTTGTCAAAATCCATAGAATGAAGCACACAAAAAGTGAACTCTAACTATGGACTTTAATGATTAATAATGATGTATCAATGCTGGCTCATCAATTGTAACACATGCAATAAATAAATAATAGGGAAAAATGCATGGAGGAGGGGATATGTAGAAACTCTCCACTATTTCTGATCAATTTTTCTATAAACCTAAAAATTCTTTAATAAAGTCCATGGGCCGGGCGCGGTGGCTCACGCCTGTAATCCTAGCACTCTGGGAGGCCGAGGTGGGCGGATCGTTTGAGCTCAGGAGTTCGAGACCAGCCTGAGCAAGAGCGAGACCCCATCTCTACTAAAAATAGAAAGAAATTATATGGACAACTAAAAATATATATAGAAAAAATTAGCCGGGCATAGTGGCGCATGCCTGTAGTCCCAGCTACTCGGGAGGCTGAGACAGGAGGATCGCTTGAGCTCAGGAGTTTGAGGTTGCTGTGAGCTAGGCTGACGCCACGGCACTCACACTAGCTTGGGCAACAGAGAGAGACTCTGTCTCACAAAAAAAAAAAAAAAAAAAATAAAGTCCATGAATTTAAAAAGTAAAAAATTAAATAAAAAAACCACACACATGTAGAAAGCGAAGGGGACAAAATATAATTTTTTTAACCCTCGTAAGTTCTTAGTAGAGGCACTCCCCTGAAAACAAAAGTCAGGAAGCTGGTGGATTGTTAGAGCTTAGGAGTTCAAGAACAGCCTGAGCAAGAGCGAGACCCCATCTCTACTAAATGTAGAAAAATTAGCCGGGCATGGTGGCACCTGCTGGTAGTCCCAGCTATTCAGGAGACTGAGGCAGAAGGATTGCTTGAGCCCAGGAGTTTGAGCTAGGATGACGCCACGGCACTCTAGCCCAGGTGACAGAGCAAGACTCTGTCTCAAAAAAAAAACAAAAACAAAATCCGTATGTGAACATGGATACTTTTATTCTTTCTTGTCCAGTTTGTATGCCTTTTCTTTTTCTTGCCTAATTACTCTGGCTAGAACATTTAAGAACTTCCGGTACTTTGTAGACAAGTACAGGCTAAGTATCCCTTATCTGAAATCCTGGGAACAGAAGAGTTTCAAGTTTCAGATCATTTTTTGGGTGGGGGGATTTTGGGATATTTGCATACACATAACTTGGACATGGGACCCGAGTCTAAACACAAAATTCATATAGGCTCCATGTACACCTTATACACTTAGCTGGAAAGTAATTTTATACATTATTTTAAGCGATTTTGTGTGTGAAACAAAGTTTGTACGTTGAATCATAAGAAAGCAAAGGTGTCCCTGTCTCAGCCGCACATGTGGACAAGCTGTGGTTGTTTGGCGTCACCATCACTCCTGACTCTACTGACAAGCAGTCACTTCCTTGTGCTTATTCACACGGAAGTATGAGCGCACGCTGCTCCAGTCCTTCAGTAAGCCCGTCACATATTTTCGTGATGTCATCTATGCACACTGTTTCTGCAATGTTAACACCCTCTTCATCATTGAGGACTATCTTTATATTTCAGAATTTCAAAGATCTGACCCAAGAAACCTGGTGTACACTCCCTAATTACACACCATGGGAGGGTCTTACTTCCCTGACTTTTTTTTTTTTTTTTTAAAGACAGAGTCTTGCTCTGTCATCCTGAGTAGAGTGCAGGGGCATCATTATAGCTCACTGCAACCTCAAACTCCTGGGTTTAAGTGATCCTCCTGCCTCAGCCTCCCGAGTAGCTGGGAATACAGGTGCACACCACCATACCTGGCTAATTTTTCTTTCTTTTTTAATTGTTTTGTAGAGATTGGATCTTGCCCTTGCTCAGGCTGTTCTCAAACTCCAGTCCTCACAGTTTGGCCTCCCAAAGTGCTAGGATTACAGGCATGAGCCCAGCCTTGTATCACTTTTGACCATAGTTTTACAAATACAGGGTATAAAAGATTCAAAATGTTTCTAGAAACTCAGGAAGACAGACAGTAAATGAGGGGAAAGAATATGATAACTTATGTTAACTACTAATTCCTTTTAAATGAAATGTTGTGTTATTCTAAATGAACTGGGTGTTAACTTGGTGGTGAAGGAATGAACTACAGGTTTTTCCCTGAAAAAAATTCAGTTTCAACTTCGGTTCGTTTGTCTTAAGTGGGATTTCCCCCTTCTTCTTTTGTGACCTTGGTTCATGAAAACTGCAAATATAAAACATGCATATATAAAAATGAGGCAGTTCTCATATCTCAAAAATTTAGGTGTTTTTCATATATAACCGTAATATCATAGCTCACATCATGAAACACAATGCTTCCAGCTACTCCTCTTGTATTAATAGAAAGCCATTAAAATTTTCCCACTTTGATGATGTCAAATATACCTCATTTTCCACTAAATTAGGACATTACTCAGTAAGTCCCTAATGCCAATCGAGATAGTGATATTAAAATCTCACTAAGTATATAAAATTTAATTGTAAGAAATAAAAGTCCCTCTTCCACGTGGAGTAGGCAATATAGAAATACATTTCACTTCGTTCGTTACACAGAGGGGACACTCACTGCCCCCTGAGACAACGTAAACATGTCAGTTTAACCTAACACGCACATCTCTGAGACGCGGCGCAAACTGGAGACCGGAGCACACGAAGAAAACCGACGCAGACACGGAAAGGACACGCAAAGTCCACACCAGCGGCAGACCCGGCCCGGAATCCATTTTTTTCCTCATCGTTATAATGAAACATTGAGCAACATGACATTATTTAAGGACCTGTTATATACACGTTTACAGTTTTAAGTGTAGCTGTGAATTTTCCTAGGTGTATAGTTACACCATCACCAAGTCGGAAAACAATCAGGTGGAGAGGAGACACGCGTCGCCCGTGTTTTTATTTCAGCATATTACAGGGGCACAAATGTTTAGGTTACATATATTGCCTTTGCCCCGCCCAAGCCAGAGCTACAAGGTGCCCATCCCCCAATGGTGCGCACCACACCCACGAGGTGTGAATATGCCCATCCCTCCCCCACCTGCCCGACACCTGGTGCATGTTGCTACCGTATGTGCACATGAGTGTCGATCAATCAATACCAACTTGATGGTGAGCACATGGGAGCTTGTTACTGGATCCTAAACCTTTAACCCCTGAGGGGGGTTACTTCCCCATCCCTTTGCCTTCGCTAGAAATTATACAAATAAAACACCATCTGCCCTATGAGTCCCTCTTATCAGATTTGATGCCACGTTTGCAGAAGTGCCTAATGACATGAAACTGGCAGTGTTCTTCCGAGTCTGATCCTTGGACAGAGCCCAGGACACGTGGTGACACATTCGGCCATCACACCAGAGACTCCATTGTTACGAGGTGTACGAGTTTGGGTAAGGCCCTGTGCGCCCTCTAAAATGGAAGGAATGATTTTGGGGAAATGGAGGAAGGATCAAATGAGATACTAACAACCACGAAATTGCATAATCTCTAAAATGGGAAGAGAAATTAGAACTAAAAAAGGGACAACGACTGGATTTCCTCTGTTCTTTGATAACACGCTAAGCTGCTACTCCCCACCTTCCACGACCTGTGCTGAAGTCTAAGCGTATGGAAATGGTACCTGCGAATAGAAAATGGATCCTGGGGATTTGTGGGTCACTGGAACACAGTGTTTCCAGCCATTCCTCTTACAGAAAGACATTACAAATTCCCCACCGTGCAGACGTCAAATATACCCCCCTTTTCACTAAATTACGCTATTACTCCAGCGATAAGCTCTGTCTGCAGCTCACCCCAACTATTCCTTGGATCACTGCCCTGAGCATCATAGCTCCTTTGGTATTTCAACCCGGACATCACAGCGGACTTGCACAGACACCACTCTGCTCATAGGAAAACACCATGATGGGCCAGCACCGTGCAGATGACCAGTCCTTCCTCAAACTAGGAAAAACTCCATTTTAAATGGTGAACGTATTGCATCACTCACTCCGTACACCAGCAAAATGACACTACCAAATATCAAAGGCAGTTTGAAATCTTGAATGACATTGAACAGATACACCACAAACACCTGTGGCCCAAAGTAATGAGAAGTCTCAAGTCCTAGGATTGCATGTCCAAACTGAAGGTGACATATTACATGCACTAAAACTTCTACCCGATGCAAAAATGAAGATGAACTACACCTGTATGTTTACCTTTAGGGGAATCATGACTGCTAATCCCCAAAACTCAGGACTGGTGATATTGCTCCCTAATGTCTACATCCACACTTGGCCAGTTCCTGAAAAGTGTTGAAGACGTATTAGATGTGGAAACAGAATGATCGGTGATGCTATCTTCACTGACGCCCCTACCCTCCGTAGAGAAGACACACACACACACACACACACACACACACTAGCTTTATTATCTCACATGTCATCATTTATTACTCTTTCCTTTAATCTCCATCCTAAATACCAAAGTGTTACCATTCATTCACCACCTCTTTTTTTCACAAAAATATAAGGACCATTATCGCAAGCATTTGTTTTTTCACACCTCTGTATTCAGAGCCTGGAGGTCCTGGATTATTTACATTTAATTCTGTATGTTTTTAGTCCACATCTAGCACAGAAAGAGTGTTGAAAAATTAGCATCAAGAGCACATTATCTGAGCAAGGCTTGACTGGAGTGATACTGTCTTTGTCCCTTCCTAGGCTTCTATTCTGACAATTTACCTAAACATGTTGGCCTCTTTATACTTATAAAGGAGATTTTTAAAAAAGCTTTATATAGTCTGCTAAGGAGTGAAATTATTTATTTTAACTGAGGTACAGACAATCCCTGATATACAATAGTTTGACTTATGATTTTTCAACTTCATGATGGTGTGAAAACAATTTGTGTTCAGTAGAAATTGTACTTCAAATTTTGAACGTTAAACTTTTCCCCGGCTAGCAGCATGTGCTACGATGCTCTCTCGTGACGCTGGGCAGCAGCAGTGAGCCGCAGCTCCCAGCTGGCCACATGATCACGACGGCAAACGACCGATGCAGAACACAGTGTTCCATAAATCATATGAGACGGTCAGCACTCTGTTATAAAATAGGCGTTGTGTTAGATGATTTTGCCCACTGTAGGCTAAGTGTTCTGAGCACGTTTAAGATAGCCTAGGCTAAGCTATGATATTCGGTAGGCTAGGTGTATTAAACGCATTCTTGACTTGTATTTTCAACTTAAGACGGGTTTATTGGGACGTACCACACAGTTAGTGGAGGGCCATCTGTGCTTTATGGAAAACAGTGTCCAATACATCACAGGAAATATTTCAGTGTTTGGATAATAAGAAAGGCAAAAACAGTTCCAGAAGACTAGAATCCAGTCTCAACTCATTGCAAATTCTTACGCTGTTAAAAAAATACATCATATACCTCAAATATTAGACCATGGTCTTCTGGACCAAGATAAAAACAAGGGCTTTCTGTGACCAAGTCTCTAAAACTGGTAAAAGAGAACACATTCCAAATCACAGAAATGACAAAAATTCTCCTTTTCCTCACTAATGAGACTGCCTAATACAGGAAGTCCTCACTTAACATAGTTGATGGGTTCTTGGAAACGGACTTAAGCGGAATGACATAGCGGATACTGTACTGTATCCCACAGGAACTTAACTCTTGTGCGTACCAATTAGCCAATGGTAAAAAGTTTCATTATTTAGTAAGTCATTTCGCTTAAAGTCGCAGTTTGCAAGAACCTACTGAGGACGTTACGTGAGGACTTACTGGACTTCTCACGAATTAGGTTTCCCTCCCCTCCATTCTTGCTGCCTTCCGGGTAAGAACTATTACGACTGCCAAGGACAGAATCAAGTTCACCCCCTCACTGCATCCAACAGAGCGAAACGTCTCACTTCCTTAAACAGCAACCGATCCACCAAAAACAAACACAGATTTGTAAGAAATTCTATTGAGAAGCCACTTAGTGATAAATGACGCAGTCATTTATGGTTTGAGGTCATATTTATTACCAGAATTTATTACACCCTCTTTGACATAAGATATGGTTCTGGTGGTCTTTGGCAAGAGATCACTCCTACAGCATGATTTAACTTTTGGTATTATGAGTGAATGAGAAATTGCTATCAAAATAAAAAGTGTAACTATATAAGCATGAAAAGTAAAATTTATATGAGAAAAAAAAGTGCCTAAAGTTGTATATTCCTGTAATACTGACTCACAATGTCGAACCAATAACTTGGCAGTTATAAATCTGATCCGATCCATAGTGCAATATTTTAATATATCTTCTCAGTAGATAAAAAAGATAATAAAATGTGCTAGTACACAAGTTGTTTAAAAATAATAAACATCTAAGAAATGTAAAGAAATTTTGTTTGAAACAAATACATACTGTGTTTAATCACATACAATTGAACATAACTGAAAATGAACTGAGGCAGCCCATTCAGCAGTGACAGGAAACACCCGCCATCTTCCTGCTATTAATACAAGGAAGGTGATTATCATCACATGAAAGTACAGGATGAGACCAGTCACAGCACAGTGTGGCAGACGAACAGGTGTGCATCTAGTTGGTTTTGACGGTACCACTGTATCTGTCATGCCGAATCAAGAACGCAGTCACTGGCTGGGCACGGTGGCTCATGCCTGTAATCCTAGCACTCTGGGAGGCCGAGGCGGGTGGATCGCTCGAGGTCAGGAATTTGAGACCAGCCTGAGCAAGAGCGAGACCCCGTCTCTACTAAAAATAGAAAGAAATTATCTGGCCAACTAAAATATATATATAGAAAAAATTAGCCGGGCATGGTGGCGCATGCCTGTAGTCCCAGCTACTCGGGAGGCTGAGGCAGGAGGATCGCTTGAGCCCAGGAGTTTGAGGTTGCTGCGAGCTAGGCTGATGCCACGGCACTCACTCTAGCCCGGGAAACAGAGCGAGACTCTGCCAAAAAAAAAAAAAAAAAAAAAAAAAAGAACGCAGTCACTACCAGTATAAACAAAGATGTTTCCTGTGCAAATTAGATCTTATACCAGTTCAATCTCTACACCAAAGGACTCAGAGCATGAGAGAATGTTCCCATCCATGACAGTCTGGATTGGCTGCCTGGTATACACACTGGGGCTTGCAGGAAAATCCAAACTGTGGATGGATCTTTGGTATGGAGCTTCTGGAGACATCTGTGGAAACCTATACCTCTAAGAAAGTGGAATTTAACTAGTTAGTGGTGGTTTTGAGGATACTCTTGATTGGCAAGACAAGGAAGCTGGAAAACAGGCTGGAAGCAGGTGTCTGAACATCCTGTATGAATCCGGCTATCTCCCTGTTTAGTGCCCTAAAACACCATACTAATTTTGGTTGAAAAAAATACATACTGTTTTTAATCACATACAATGGAACGTAACTGAAAATGAACTGAGGCAGTCCATTCAGCAGTGACAGGAAACACCTGAAATCTTCCTGCTATTAATAAAGGGAAGGTGACTACCACCTTCTTCACTTCTGCCTCTCAAATCTCACCAAAGTTAGGCAACTGGTGAATTCTAACAAGGAAACATAAAGGGAATGGATTCTGGGAAATCTAGGTCCCAACATTACCAACACTGACATAACACAATCCAGAGATCCATCTCCAACTCTAGATTTTATTGTCCTATCACAGGTCTCTTTTCTTAACTCAAAGTCAAATAATCACATAACAGCCAGAAATAATGACAAAGACTAAAGGGCTAGAGATGAAAATAATAATTTGCATAACATTATACTCTATGCTACACTTAGCATACTTATAAATTGATACCATGTATTCGTTAGCAAGGGAGATGGAATAAACTTTGTGCAAAAAACAAAAAAACCCCAAAATGTAGTTTTTCCCATAAGAAAGGTGGAATATAGACATAGGGTAAGGGATATTTAAAAACTGCCATGAGGCCGGTGAGAAAATCCCAACAGAAACTCATTTTAACAAAGACTCATTTTGCAATGGCTGATTAAGCACAGAACTATTTAAAAACTAAGTAAAAATTAAATCTACCTGCATATCAGGAATAGATTTCAATTCACCCACCTAACATGCTTCCAAATGCAATGAGAAAAAATCTATGAACTGACTTGAGAACAAAAACACTATTACACTCATATACTATTGCTTAATAAGTTCTTATAAAATTCTCACCTCAGCATTGCTTTTTGAGTAAGAATCCACAGTCCAGAGATCTACTAGAAGAATGAGTCACTGATTAAGGCAATATTTTTAGAACATTTCTTTCATGGTGTGTATTTTCTGGAGCATTCTACACCAGCTACTTTGCATCAGGCTCTTCAAATGACTAACATTTACAGGATTTCTCTACATGAAGAGTTTTCACACGAGTTTGAAAGTATCTGTTAAAACAGAAAGCTTTCTTGTATTTTTCACATTTCCAGGATTTTGATCCAGTGTGCACTGTTACATGTGAGCCAACTGAAAACTTTTCCACATGGCTGTATTCAAGAGGTTTCTCTCCACAGTGTGTTCTATTATGGCTTTGAATTGGACCAGGATAACCATGAAGGCTTTTCCACACACCATACACTTAGAGGTGTTCTCTCCGTGTGCATCCCCAGGTGCGCCAGAAAGGTTGTGCAATAACGAGTTTTCCCACATTCTTTCTTTACAGTTTCTCCCCAGTATGAGTTTTTTCATGTATTCAAATGTAACTGGAATGACTGAAGGTTTTCCCCCATTCCTTACATTCATAGGGTTTCTCTCCAGTGCGAGTTCTTTCATGTCTTCGAAAGGAACTGAACCAAATGAAAACTTTATCACACTGCTTACACTCATAGGGTTTCTCTCCAGTGTGCATTATTTCATGTATTCGAAAGGAACTGAAACTACAGAAGGCTTTCCCACAATGCCTACAGGCATAGGGTTTCTCTCTACTGTGAGATATTTCATGTATTCGAAATGAACTGGGCCAGTCAAAGGCTTTCCCACACACCTTGCATTTATAAGGTCCATCTCCAGTGTGCATTTTCATGTGTCTCCCAAGGTTTTGGGGACAAGTGAATGCTTTCTGACGTCCCTTACATTCATAGGGTTTCTCTCCATTATGAGTCCTTACATGGTATCGAAGGGAACTGGAACAACTGAAGGCTTTCGCACACTGCATACTGTCATAGGGGTTCTCTCCAGTGTGTGTTCTTTCATGGGTTCGAAATGAACTTGGAAAATTAAAGCCCTTCCCACACACCTGACACTTACAGGGTCCATCTCCAATGTGCATTTTCAAGTGCCTTCGAAGGTTCTGGGGACAACCAAATGCTTTCTGACATTTCTTACATTCGTAGGGCTTCTCTCCAGTGTGTGTTCTTTCGTGTATTCAAAATGAACAGGGAAAATTAAAGGCTTTACCACACACCTTACATTTATAAGGTTTATCTCCACTGTGAATTTTCACGTGTGTCCGAACATTTATGAGAGAAATGAAGGCTTTACCACATTCCTTACAATTATAGAGTTTCTCTCCTGTGTGAGTCCTTTCGTGATTTCGTAAGGAACTGGAATAACCAAAGGTTTTCCCACACTGCTTACAACCATAGGGTTTCTCTCCAGTGTGTGTTCTTTCAGGTATTCGAAGAGATCTGGGAAAATCAAAGGCTTTCTCACATACCTGACACTTATAAGGTCCATCTCCACTGTGCATTTTCATGTGTGTCCGAACACTTATGAGAGAAGGGAAAGCTTCACCACATTCTTTACAATTATAACATTTCTCTCTAGTGTGAATTCTTTCATGACTTTGTAAGAAACTGGAGCAACTGAAGGCTTTCCCACATTGCTGACATTTATAGGGTTTCTATCCTGTGTGATTTCTTTCATGTCTTCGAAAGGAACTGGACCAAATGAAGACTTTATCACATTGCTCACATGCATAGGGTTTCTCCCCAGTGTGTGTTATTTCATGTACTTGAAAGGAATTGAAACGAAGGAAAGCTTTCCCACAATGCTTACACACATAGAGTTTCCCTCTAGAGTGAGACTTTTCATGTATTCCAAAAGAGTGGCGATAACTGATGGTTTTTCTCCATATTCCTGACACTCATATGGTTTGTGTCCAATCTCAGCCCTGATGTGCCTATTAAGGGATGAATGACTCATGCCGACTTCTCTACACATATTGCTTTCATGTGGTTTTACTCCAGGAGAAGTTTTCTTGTTCTGAATGCAATCTGAACTCTGGCTTAAGGTGTCTCCACCTGTACTACCTTCTTTACTGTCTCAGAGTCTCTCTAGAATCTGACTTCTGTGAAAAATGAGAAGCACATTACTAAAGGTTTGTTTATAAATGACTTTATATTTATTAATAGGTATTACATATTACACTTACATTTTTAACACCATCAGGGAAAAATTGTCAACTGTCCTGTCTGAATTGTTTGAATATGCATAGACTGAATGTTCACAAGAGGACTATTATTAAAACAGTGATGTTCATATGGGTTTCTTAATAGTATTTCTAAGAGAACTATATTGCAAACATTTACTAATAATATCTATGACACATTTCAGCATATATTTTTGAAGAATATTTTCCAAGAATAAATAAATATGAAGATGGGCTCGTTTCTTTTGTTTGCTTGTTTGTACAAATTCCTGTCATTCCAAGATTCTCTCTGGGGACATTGCTTTCTCTTGTGAGTGCAAATTACCTTAAATTTCTCCTGGGATTTTCATACTGATCTTCAGTGTTCTGATCTTCCCATTTTTTTCCTAAAATGTAGATCCAGAAAAATCATTATGAATTATTACAAAATTATAGAAAAATTATTAGGCTCTAGGTTCATGGTACTCAGCAACCGTCATGTCTGATCTAACACCAAAGTATTTCCTTTCCATGTTGGAAATCATGGAATAGCACTGATGGACAAAATCACTTTTCCTCTAATAGACTAAGTGGAGGCACAATGTCAT
Organism: Eulemur rufifrons; assembly: GCF_041146395.1. Lineage (NCBI taxonomy): Eukaryota > Metazoa > Chordata > Mammalia > Primates > Lemuridae > Eulemur > Eulemur rufifrons. The sequence continues at coordinate 8,252,570 of NC_090984.1, read as the reverse complement.
CCTCACCTAGAGAGGTCAGGTTCCTGAAGGTTTCCCACATCACATCTCTGTAGAGATTCTTCTGGGGAGAATCCAGCAAAGCCCACTCCTCCAGTGTGAAGTTCACAGCCACATCCTCAAAGGTCACTGAGTCCTGAAACAGCCCACATGTGCACAGGAGGATAGCTGAGATTCATACCATTGGGGACCTATACTGTATTCCTAAGATCATAGTATTCTGTAGTCTCCAGACATTTATTCCATGGACTTGGTCATCAGATTCTGACTCTGTCTTCTGACTCTGACTCACTTCCTCCCACACAGCAATTCTGATGCTAGAATTGAACTATCTGGTAAAGCAACAGCAGAAGAGAAACACACCTGTAGTTGTTAGGTCCAGGGAGTAAGATTTGCAGCTAGGTCACCCCTAATTTTTACCTCTTTGCACAGTGTGTCTATAGTACCTGTGATAACAAAGTCTCACTAATTCGTGTACAGAAGGGAGTTTATGTGAGTAAGCAGACCTGAGACTGCATATTCACAGAAATGCTTGTTCACAAAGCTCGACCTTTGACAGTATCTGGGATCTGGATTTGGGGAGAGACTCCACCAACCTAACAGATAAGAGAATAACTTACTGGATCAGAAACCCCAAAACTGAAACTTCCATGAGAAATAGTACAATAAAAACCTAAATTCAAATAAATGAACTGCTGAAGGCTGAGGGTGGACAAGTTTGAGAGTCAAAACTCCAGGGGACCCAGTCTAGGGGGTTCCACTAATTTGTGAAATTTATCTCCTGAAACTGTACTGGTAGTACTCACAGGGAAGATTAGAGAAAAATTGCTTCCTCCTTCTAGCAGGAGGAAGGAAAGAGTAGAAATTCTGTAACATGTCCCAAGAATTCTGTTCTTAACACAGCCAAGTGATGAGAATGAGAAGTATAGCTGACCCTTGAACACAGGTTTGAACTACGGGGGTCCACTTATGCCCAAATTTATTTCAATAAATATACTGGAAAAATTTTTTGAAGATTTGTGATAATATTGAGATGGCCATACTCCCCAAAATGATCTATAAATTCAATGCAGTTCCTATAAGAATCCCCAGTGACTTCATTGTAGAAATCGAAAAGCTGATTCCGAAATTCATAGAGAATCGCAAGGGACTCAGATTACCAAAACAATCTTCAAAGAGAGCAAAGTAGAAGCATTCACATGTGACAACTTCCAAACTTGATATAAAGCAAAAGTAATCAAGACGGTACAGTGATGACACAAGGACAGTCACTTAGATCAGTGAAATACAACTGAGCATCCAGGGAGAGTGAGGTCAATAAGGTGGCAGAGTAAGCCAGTCCAAACACTCAACACTCAATAAACAAGCATAACTGTCAGAAACAGACTTTTGTCAAAATTCTCAGAAACCATCAAAAGTTAATAGCAACCATGAACACAGAATCCCCGCCCCCCGCCCCCCCACCCCCCAAAAAAGGCAAGTGAAAAATGGTAGGAAAGTTTTAGGTAGTATCTACTTCTCCTTGGCCCAACCCGCCCCCCATTTGATGGCTGTCTTGAAGACAGCCACCTGAGTTCCCAGTCTGGGACCCTGCTCCATGTCCAGAGGGAGCAGAGCAGATCTTATTTGCAAATTATTGTATTTGTATGTTCCAATCTGTCTGGGAACTACCTGAAGGTCTACCATAAGTCTCTCTTTCTTCTTGTCTAAGACAGAAGCAAATAAGGGTGCAAAATAACCAGGAATTGCTTGAAAGTGGTGTAAACGAAAAGCCTGAAATTGCCTGGGACAAGAATGTGGTTGAGACTTAATATGACCACTAAAAGCCCAGGAGGAAAACTAAGGAGAAAAATTTCTTTTGGAACTTATGGTATTCAAAGGCACCCAGGTGTACTAGGGAATTCAGAAAACCCAATGCATGCCCAGGAAAGAACACATTTTCAGAAAAGACCTGAGGAGACCCTTATTTTCAGCACGAGCTAATCTCTGGGCTCAGTTCAGCAGGAAGTGAAGGCTGAAGCAGAGTTTTAAACAGCCTGGCTAAGTGTTCAAGGAATGTCCCAGCACACAGCCATATACAAAGACTGCAAGAGGTGAGGTTTTGGTTGTTTCATCTTCTTCTTCTTCTTCTTTTTTTTTTTTTTTTTAGCTCCTGGCACTCAGGGAATCTGTTGCAAAACACTGGCTGAAGACAGCTACAGGAACAGAGACTTCAGTGACTACACACCACAAGGAATACAGTCTCTGAAAAAATACTTTGGAAAAGTCATGAAACAGCCAACTACAGCCTTCAACAAACAAGAATAGCAAACACCACTGGAAAAGGGGGAGAATGTGATTTCCCAAGTTACCCCATTATAATATTCAAATGTCCAGTTTTCAACAACAACAAAATCAGGAACAGTACAGAGTACAGAGAAACAGGAAAATATGGTTCATCGATGGAAAAAAAACTGAGATAAACCATCTCTGAGAATCCCCAGATCCTGAACTTACTAGACAATGACTTTAAGCAAATTTCTTAACTATGTGCAGAGGTAAAGGCAACCATAGAAAATGAACAAAAGGAAACCAAGAAAAGGATGTATGAGTAAAATAATATCAATAAGGAAAATAGAAATTATAAAAATGGCCATATATAGAAATTAAGGAGCTTCAAAGTACATGTGAAATGAAAAACTCTCTAAAGGTTTTCAACAGTAGATTTGAACAACCAGAATAAAGAATCTCCTAACATGAAGATAAAACAACTAAAATTATCTAGTCTGAAGAAAAGAGAGAAAAAAGTAAAATTAAGGGAATGGGTCTCTGGTATATGTGCCTTGCAAGAATTCTTATGAGAAGTTCTTCATAGAGAAGGAAAATGATGTAGGTTAGGAACTCATATAGTCACATATAGAAGAGTGTTAGAAAAAAATAAAATGGAGGCAAAACAAATGCTTTATTATTCTTATTCCTATCTTATCTAACAGATAAATGTTTGCTCAAAATTATCATATAAACAATGTATTGGGTGGTTATAGTTTCTGAAAGGTAAAACGGATGACAGCAATTTCCTATGGCATGGGTGGGAGGAACCAGGAACATTCTGCTATACCTGCATAGCACAAACCAGTCTACAATAGTGTTATTTAAAAGTAGATTTAGATCAGTTGTAAATGGAGGGAAATAACTAAAAATAATTTAAGAAACAAGTACACTTGATATACTCATACAGGAAAGAAAACAGAATCATGTAGAAGGCTCAATTAAAATGATAAGAGAAGAAGAGGGGAAATTTTAAATAAAAAGAACTACAACGAATAGAAAACGGTTACCATATCTAACTATACCGAAACTCACTTTAAATGTAAATTATCTAAATACACGAATTAAAAGACAGACTGACAGAATAGATTAAAAAGCAAGATTAAACTTTGTGTTGTCTACAAGAAAAACATTTTATATATAAAGACATGGGGAAAGGGGTGATGTTGGTCAAAGGACACAAAATTTCAGTTAGAAAGAACAAGTTCAAGAGATCTATTTACAACTTGGTGATCATAATAACAATATATTCTAATCTTGAAAATCACTAAGGGAATAGATCTTAAATAAAATAAAATTTTAAATAAAAAATAAAGAGAGGCCGGGCGCGGTGGCTCACGCCTGTAATCCTAGCACTCTGGGAGGCCGAGGTGGGCGGATCGTTTGAGCTCAGGAGTTCGAGACCAGCCTGAGCAAGAGCGAGACCCCACCTCTACTAAAAATAGAAAGAAATTATATGGACAGCTAAAAATATATATAGAAAAAATTAGCCGGGCATGGTGGTGCATGCCTGTAGTCCCAGCTACTCGGGAGGCTGAGGCAGGAGGATCGCTTGAGCCTAGGAGTTTGAGGTTGCTGTGAGCTAGGCTGATGCCATGGCACTCACTCTAGCCTGGGCAACAGAGTGAGACTCTGTCTCAAAAAAAAAAAAAAAATAAAAAAAATAAAAATAAAGAGACATTAAATATAAAGGTATGCAGAAATTTATACCATTCCTAACACTAATTCAAAGAAAGCAGGAATAGCTATATTAATTTCAGATGGATCAGTTTTTAGATCAGTTCCAGAGAAGACATAATAATCCTTAATATATATGTGTTTAAAAGTCTCTAATTACATGAGGCAAAAATTTATAGAACTGCAAGGAAAATAGAGAAATCCACAATTTTATTTGGACACTTCAACACACCTCTATCAGTAACTGATCAAAAAGGTAGAATCAGTATATCAATAATGATATAGTTGAAGTCACCAACATCATCAAACAACTGGATTCAATTAACATGTATACAACACTTCATCCAACAACTGCAGAGTACACGTTCTTCTCAAGATCCCATAGAATATTCACCAAGACAGACCACATTTTGGGCTCTAACACACCTAACAAACTTAAAAGAATAGAAAACGTACAATGTTCTCAGACCAAATTGCAATTAAACTGGAAATTAATAACAGAAACATAGCTGGGAAAACTCAAAATAATTGGATATTAAACCATAAACTTCTAAATTACACATGGGTTAAAAAGAAGTCTCAAGAGAAATTCAAATACTTCAAAGGAAATGAAAACAAAAGTTCATCCAATCAAAATTTCTGGGATGCAGAGGAAAGTTTTGCTTGGGGGGAATTTAAAGAATTAAATGCACATACTTAGTAAAGATAATCTAAAATCAATCATCTACCCTTCCACTTTAGGGAACTAGACAAAGCAGAAGAAAATAATCCTAAATCAAACACAGGAAAATAACAACTAGAGAAGATATCAATGAAATTGCAAACAGAAAATCAATATAGGAAATCAACAAAACCAAAAGCTGGTCCTTTGAAAAGTTCGATAAAAGTGACGAAACTATAGCCAGGCTAACTACAAAAAAAGACAGAGAAGACACAAATCACTGCTATCAGAAATGAAACATGGGATAAGACACCATCGCTACCAATCCTATGGATGTTTAAAGACATTGTGCTAACGAGTCTGCAATTCAGGAAGGCAAAGCGAAGAGAGGCACACAGGCTTTGGACAGCGGAGGGTCAGGTGGTCATGCTCTGCTTCCTCTCCTGTGAAATGTTCACAAACAGAAAACAAACCTTTTATAATAATAGCCATTTATTGGTATGTGGGGAAATGACAATTTAAAATACTGAAGCTGATAAAATGTAGCATGGGGAACAAACAGATAACGTCTTGGTGAATTTCAAAAGGGCAGCTGGCATTTGGGAACGCAGTTAGGGGTTTAATGCCAGCCCTAGGAGGAGCTGGGCTGTGGGGACAGGGTCGTAGATTTGAGACTCTGCTTCCCATACCTTTGGAAGACTCACGGGAAACGGGTAACACCTGGAGAGAAAGGAGGGACTGGGGACCCCACAGACCGCAGCCCCGCCCACGCACGACCCCCACACACCAGTCGGGACCCTACCCCGATGACCTTCCCGCCGTCACCGCACAATCTGGGACCCGCGGAGCTGCGGGCGCGGAGCTGCCCAGACAGGGCGCCGGTGCCGAGGTCGCCGCGCAGGGACGCGACAGGACATCCGAGGGCCCGGCTGCCGGCGCAGCCCCACCCCGCTGGCCGGAGGGACGGAGGGCCGAGCTGCATCAGCGGCTACTCGTGTCTGCAGACTCCCGAGCGGACCGCGGGGAGGCCCGGGTCCCGCTACAGCCGGATCCGGCCGGTTCCAACCAACCCCTAGTCCCCGTCTGTGGACGCCCGGCCCCTCACACTCACCATTTCCCAGCTTCCGGGGTGTCCCGGCGTCCCCTCCACCGCTCCTGCGACAAGCGTTGTACACAGAGCGGCAGAGGATGCGGCGGAAGCACCTGGGTCTGCAGACAGAAACGAGACCCGGCGCGCGCAAGAGAGACAGGAAGAGGCCGGCGTGGTGCTCACGCCTGTAATCCTAGCACTCTGGGAGGCCGAGGAGGGAGGATCGCTGGAGGTCAGGAGTTCGAGACCAGCCTGAGCAAGAGGGAGACCCCCGTCTCTACTAAAAATAGAAAGAAATTATCTGGTCAACTAAAAAAATATATATATAGAAAAAATTAGCCGGGCATGGTGGCGCATGCCTGTAGTCCCAGCTACTCGGGAGGCTGAGACAGGAGGATCCCTTGAGCTCAGGAGTTTGAGGTTGCTGTGAGCTAGGCTGACGCCACGGCACTCACTCTAGCCTGGGCAACAGAGTGAGACTCTGTCTCAAAAAAAAAAAAAACAAACAAAACAAAAAGAGAGAGAGAGAGAGAGAGAGAGAGAGAGACAGGAAGACCCCCGCCGGTTTGTTGAAGGTCGCCCCCTTCTCCCAATAGCCCGACTGATTGGACAGTTTGCGCGTGGCTCGGCCCGACACCCCTGATTGGATGGTGCTGCTCCAGGGCCCGCCCCCTGAACTTGACTGACAGTAGACACAGTCAGACAGTCGCCGGTTTTTTTGTTTTTTTTTTTTTTTTGTTTTTTTTTTTTTTTTTGAGACAGAGTCTCACTTTGTTGCCCAGGCTAGAGTGAGTGCCATGGCGTCAGCTTAGCTCACAGCAACCTCAGACTCCTGGGCTCAAGCGATCCTCCTGCCTCAGCCTCCCCAGTAGCTGGGACTACAGGCATGCGCCACCATGCCCGAGTCGCCGGGGTTTTAACCACTGCCCTGCCCAGGCCGGGTTTCCTTCTGGCGGGGGACCTGGCCCCACCGAGGGGGCATCTGCATTTAAGCAGAACTTGCTCCTGGCTTTCCAGAATGGGCACTGGCTTCTTCCTCTACTCAGTGGGCGCTTCCTGCTTCTTCCTTCCAGACGTGGGGTCGCAAGTGTGCAAAGGAAATTCTAGACTCGGTGTCCCGTGGAGCGACCCCTGGCCTCATGGCAGGAGGGGCGCCCAGACCAAGCCAGGCCACACTGGATCAGGAAGGAGGGCCTACTGTCCTGCTGGGGTCAGTAATTTAGGATGAAGAGAGGCCAAGGCTTCCTCACACCTTAGCTCTCAATCTGCTCATTTTCAGCCAAGAAGATAACACACCACCAAGGGTATACAATTATTAAATGCCTGGAAAAACTGGAGTTATATGGCAGCAATATTCTACAAAGGAATCAAAACGGAAGAAAAGCAAACATTTGAACGAGCTCAAAGAAGCAGCCTGGTGCATGCCCAGTTCACAAGGAAAACCTATATTGGGAAGGTGAAACATATTCCTAAACTTCAGAGTCAGGCTTTGCTGACATGGAGACCCAGAGTGGATCACTCCCTGGCGATGAGACAGGAACATCTAATGATGTAACTCTGGGAGCTCAACATGCCCTCCTACACCCTCTGCAGAGTGGGAACACTCCCTACTTCAACACTTTAATATTCATCGGCAGGAAATTCTCACCTGGGGTCGGTTTAAGGTTCTGACCTAAATAAACTGTCAAATTCATGAATTCTTTCTCCAGGAGACCTAGTGAGTCTTTCTCTGAGCCTGACCTTTACAGATTTTCTTCCTACACAGAAATTACAGGCTGACTCTAGCGACCTTATGCGTGCCCAAACCAAAAACGCTGTCCAGAAAACGGGCCTGGCTCCTGACGTTCAACTACAAAAAGGACAAACAGCATCTGCACGTTTTGGGTTATTATAATATTCACTGCTTTCCTCTGTGTTGTCTACAAGAAAAACATTTTAAATATAAAGACATGGGGAAAGGTGCGATGTTGGTCAAAGGATACAGAATTTCAGTTAGAAGGAACAAGTTCAAGAGATCTATTGTACAAGTTGGTGATCATAATAACAATATATTCTAATCTTGAAAATCGCTAAGGGAATAGATCTTAAAATAAAATTTTATATAAAAAAATAAAGAGACATTAAATATAAAGGTATGCAGAAATTTATACCATTCTTAACACTAATCCAAAGAAAGCAGGAATACCTGCTGTCTGGTGCTCTGGGGCTTCTCAGAATCCACACTCCCTCTGTGTCTGTCCTGAGCAGACGGAGGCCCTTGCAGGAAGCTACCCGAGAACCCCTAGGGGAGCCCCATGTCCCTCCCTTTGCAGCCTCCAGACTGGCCTCAGCTTGGAGCCACTGGCCTCAGGCTCTGCTGCCCACTGCACGGTTCTCACCTGCTTCTCTCCAACACTGATCAGTTAAATGGGACAAAGACCCGCAATCTCAGGTTTGAATAAAATACCAGCAGAGTCCCTGTTTTCTTCCTGTGTTTATGTATACAGTAGAGGAAGAAAATTCTAAGATGATTTATATGGATTTAAAAAACTGGCAAATAGTTATTCCTTTGAGAAAACAAAGATGCTAGCAAAACTGTGATTTTCATGTTAACAAATTGCTCTGTAAAACAACTAATCAAACGGGAACATTCTTTTCTTCTTCTTCATCATGTCATGTTGTCACCAGGTGCTCTGTGCCTGGGGATATACATGGCCAGTTCTTTCCATTTGAAACCCTCCCTCAACCCCACCTCCACTACCATTAACCCACCCAACTACTTCTGTAGCTAAATCCCAAGCATCGTGTAAGTAGATTTCCCTTTCAAGCAGTCTAACTGGCCTCACGTTAAATCCAGCCGTGGCTCTCTCTCTCTTATATCCCTTGACTTACATTATTCATTTGAAATTGTCTTCCAGGATAGACTGTGATATCCTAGGTGAGCACTTCATCCATTTTATTTACTTCTGTTCTTTCTAATCGGTCACCCCACCTGCTCATTGAGAGCACACACAGGATATTACAATATTGGGTCTTAATCCTGCGTTTCTAACTCAAGGGCTTCTAGGAACCTTGGACTCGCTCCAATGATATGACTGTCTTTTGTATGTTAATGAGATTACTCTTGGCTGAGGACATCTAGATAGCTTCAGGATAGGGGCTGGGCTGGCCACCAGAAAGACCAAGGCATGATGAGAAGGTGGGAACTTTAATAAGTTGTTTAAGTTTATTTTTAATTAACAAAGAGAGTTGGAACTTTGAACCACACCCTCTAGACATCTGGGGAGGGGAGAGGGGCTAGAGATTGAGTCAGTCACCAATGGCCAATGGTCTAATCAATCATGCCTACATAACAAAACTCAACCCCCATAAAAACCCTTAAACAAAGGGGTTGGGAGAGCTTCTAGGTCGAGGAATAGATAGAGATTCTGGGAGGCTGATGCACCCAGACAAGGAATGGAAGCTCTGAGCGCTTCCTTCCCCTATACCTTGCCCTGTGCACCAATTCCGTTTGTGTGTTGCTGGGTTGTATCTTTCATGATAAACTGGTCAGAGTAGGTAAAGTGTTTTCCAGAGCCTTGTGAGTCATTATAGCAAATTATCAAACGTGAAGGGAGGGGGAGATTGTTTAAAACTGATTTTGTAGCCAAGTCAGACAAAAGTGTGGGTAACCTTGTTATGGAGCAAAGGGCTCACTCACCAACCTGCATAGAACCCAATACTATGGCACCGGCTTTTGAGACAACAAAAGGCTTTATTGTGAGTCAACTTGCAAGGAGACAGGAGATGATACTCAAATCTGTCTCTTCGATCTGGGGGTGTGTCAAGATTTTATGGCATTTCTAACTAGCCCCAGGTGATGCCGGTGCAGTAGATCTGCTAGGCTGGTAGGGTTAACGATTAGGAAGTTAAAAGCCTTTTCCTCATTGCACATGCTGGGGCTACATAACTTGCAATTTTGGCTCTGCGACATCTGTAACAAAAGCAATGCTTAATTAGTTTGAGCTGTTTCCACAGTTACACTGTGGGCAGCTAATTCTTGTGACTGGTTTCTGAAGTGAGGGCAGTCTCGTAGGACTGAGCCCTTAAACATGTGAAGTCTGACACTAACTCCCGGTACTGTCAGAATTGAATTGAATTGTTAGACAACCAATTGGTGTCTAGAGAGCCGGAGAACTGGTTGTTGATGTGGAAAGAGCCCACACATTTGGTGTCAGAAGTGTTGTGGGTAAAAACAGTTCATTCCCTTTCTCCCTTTGTCCAATGAGAAACATTTTCCATTCCATACCTGAAATCAGTCTCAAATGTTCCCACACATGTCATTTCACAATACCCTCACCCAGCTCTCCCAGTATCCTCCTGGGTCTCCCCAAGCCCACCCTTGTGTTCTACATCCTGTTCTCCCTACAACATCCAGAAGGAACTTTCTAGAAACAAGTGATCATGTATCCCACTGTGCTTAAAACCAACCAACTGGTGCAACCAACTGTTTGCCAGTATCTATTCAAGGTGATATAAGCTTCCCTTATGACTTAGCAATTACATTCCTAGAAACAGACCTTCTATTATCCACTAAAGGACATGGATTAGACATTCATAAAAACATCATTTATAGGAACTCCAAACTGGAAACAACACAAATGTCCATGAATATGTTCACATAATGAAATATCATACAGCCATTTTCTGTATGTATTAAAAAATATGTAGAGTTCCCCATTACCCTTGGAACAAACTCTTCAAGTGAACTTCATGGTTTTGCATGCTCTTGTCCTCCCACCTGTCTGCCTTCATGTCCCAGAAACCCTCCAGCCACATCCAACTCTACAGGGCTCACTGGACATACCATTGTCCCTGAATGCACCATGCTTGTGTCACCCCGAGCCTTGCACTTGCTGTCCCCACTACCTGGAAACCCCTCCTCCACCTGGCCGTCTCATCTGGATAACACTGACTCACCTTTCAGGGAACTCACTTTAGACCATCTCCAGAAGCCTTCTGTAAGTCTCTGGCTGAGTCTTTGACTTAGCTCCTACATTTAGCTCCCCCAGGCCCCTGGGCTTCCCTTATCACACCTCTGACCACTCTTTCCTGGTTACATGACAGCATGCCCCCACTGGACCATGAGAAGCTGAAGGAAGAGATCACTCTGTCTCTGGTCATTGGTGTATGTCAGCACCTAGAATATTTCAGGGGCAACAGAACTGGAGAATTTGTCCTCCCAAGCCCATCGGTTATTGGTTAAAAACCATTCCCAAGAGAATGCAAATTCCTAGGCACTCTTGGCCCACAGGAACCAAGAAAAGTGGGTTCTAGTAGCCTCGATTCCTAAAGGTCAGTGAGAGCTCACCAGGTACTTCTGAATTAAGACACCTCCCACCACAACTCTCTCAGAAGTGAGCCCTTCCCGGGGGGGTTCCCCGCCCTTCACAACCATAGCACAACTCTCCCTGGCTCCAGAATGGGGTGTATGACCCCACTGGACACTTCCCATTATGGGTCTCTGCACTCCAGATCCCCAGCTCTGACCTCCACACCCTTTCTATTGTTTAAGGGCAAAGAAGGCCACTGACTGTCCCTTTAAAAAGAATCAATGGACTATGTCCAACTGCTGTTCATGCAGAACGCTTTGCCACGTCAGCAGTCCATTTGAATATTTGCTGCTGCGACCAAGGTTTGCTACTTGCACCTGCCAAGGTACGGGGCACATGGAAGACACTGCCTGGTTTACAGGTGTAGGCTGAGCTGTGGGAAGGGTGGACGAGAGAACAGTTTACGGTCTTAGATTGTATGATCTGTTAGGATAAGGATGTCAATTCATTCCCAAATTACATCCGCAATGCAATTGCACTTAAATCCCAGTGAATCCACTGTTAATTTGATAAAAACAATTCCAAGACTCCTTCAGAGAAATAAAAGACAGTACAAAACCATACTAATCTTATAAATATGGAGCAGAGTAAAGTTATCCCTTTCCAGGTTCTGAGACACACTATAGAGTCATAGTCATTTTATTTTTTAAAATTTTTGAAAATATTTTTCTTCCAGATTTATTGAGGGCTAATTGATAAATAAAAATTGTATATATTTAAGGTGTACCATGGAATGTTTTGATATGTGAAATGATTGCCACAATCAAGCTAGTTAGCATATCCGTCTCCTCACATATTTACCTTTTCTGCCACGAGGAGAAAACACTAAAAATCTACCCTTTTAGCAAACTTCACGTATTATGTCATAGGCTACATTATTAACTATATTCACCATGCTGTACATTAGAACTTCAGGACTTAATCATTCTGCATGATTGGAACTTTGTACCCTTTGACCAATATCTCCCTGTGTCTCTCCCCTCTGACACACATGCAACCACTATTCTACTCTCTGCTTCTATGAGTTTGACTATTTTAGATTCTCCGTATAAGTTAGATCATGTGGCATTTGTCTTTCTGTGCCAGGCTTATTTTTCTAAGCATAATGTTCTTCACGTTCATTCATGTTGTCACAAGTGGCAGGATGTCCTTTTTTAAGGCTAAATAATATTCCATTGTAGTTACTGTGTAGACCACATTTTCTTTATCCATTCATTCAATGATGGACACTTAGGTTGATTCCATATCTTGGCTATTGTGAATAATGCTGCAATGAACATGGGAGTTGAGATAGCTCTTCAAGATCCTGAGTTTGGTTCTTTTGGTAAATATTCAGAAGTGAGATTGCTGGCTCACATGGAAGTTCTACCTTTAATTTTATGAAGAACCTCCCCACTGCTTCCCTTAGCAGCTGCACCCTTTTACATTCCCACCCACAGTGTACAAATGTTCCACTTTCTCCACATCCTTGTCATAACTTGTTATCTTTTTATAAACCATTCTGCAATAGCCATTCTAACAGACGTGAAACGATATCTCATTGTGGTTTTGATTCGCATTTCCCTGATGAATACGGATGTTGTACCCTTTTCATGTAACCTGTTGGTTATTTAGGGAAATGTCTATCTAGGTGCTTTTCCCATTTTAAGTCGAGTTATTTGGTTTTTTTCTAAGAGGTTGCCTTAACTGTATATTTTGGCTATTGACTCCTTATCAGAGGTATGGTTTGCAAATATTTTCTCCCATTCCACAGGTTGCCTTTCATTTTACTGATTGTTTCCTTTGCTGTGCAAACACTGTTTCCTTTGATGTAGCCCCATTTGTTCATTTTTGCTTTTGTTGCCTGTGCTTTTGGGGTGGTATCCCAAAAATTATTGCTAAGACCAATGTCAAGGAGATTTTTCCTTATCTTTTTTCTAGGACTTTTATGGTTTCACGTGTTATATTTAAGTCTTTCATCCATTTGGGTGGGGAAACTGGGGCCTTCTATTTTAATAAAATCTTTTTATTTTTATCAATACATTTTTGTTCATATTTTATATTTTATTTTTAAAACCAGTCTAGGATTTGTTCTGTAAAATTTGAATTCAGTCAGAAGGCTGTGCTTAAGGACCTAGAAGGCCACATGTTTTATTTGGTGGTTCTCTATTCTATTGCATTGGTCTAAATATCTGTTTTTATGTCAGTACCAAAGTGTTTTGATTACTATAGCTTCGTAATATTAATATATTTTGAAATCAAGACTCTCTGATGTGTCCTCCAGGAAGGATGCCCCAGGGCTTTGAGTGATGGGCACCGAGAGCTTTGGAGCGGGGCTGGAGGTGGTGGGTTCAGACAAACTCTACTTATTGCCTGATTTGGGGACCCCATGATATTATTTCAGTTGAATTCTCTGGGGGCTTGTTGTTTTCTTCGTTAAACATAGACCAGCTGGTTATCAGTGTGAATTTTTTGTTTGTCCTCAGCTTTTTAATCACATATTAATAGGGAAGAGAGATTTGTATAGTAGCCTGAATGGCTTCATGGTTCAGGATGCTGACTCACATCAGACAGAGACTAGGGTCCCAATTCTGGCACAGCCACTTCCTGGCTGTGTTGCCTTGGTGAAGTGAATTGATCTCTCTGAGCTTCTGTCTGCAAATGGGGAAGCTAATAATGATAACACCTGCTTCATGGCATGGTACATGTAAACTTGCTGGCACTTAGTAAATGCTCAATAAACGCTAGATAGTGTAATGTTCTTTCATCATTCAGTGGGAGTCTGCAAAGGCAGGCGGGCGGGGTCGGAGTGGATCTAAAGCTTGCAGTGGTGGGTCACTGCGCGCCCGCCCGCGCTCAGCGGCTCCACCCGCAGCCAGAGGCCGCCCTCGGCTCGCAGGATAATTTCTGGCTTCCTGCGCGGCTCCGTGTCTGGCAGGACGCGGAAGCGCAGCAGCGTGAGCGCCAGGACCACCTTCATCTCGGTCATGGCGAAGGTCTGCCCGATGCAGTTCCTGGGGGCGGGGGTGGGGATGGGGCCTCTGACTGCACCCAGGACCCCCATCCGGGCCCCATTGCACCTGAACCTGGCCCGGGACCCCCACCCTCACCCTGATCAGCCTAAAGGGCAGAGGGGGTTATAACCGTGCCTGGGACCCCCATGTGGGCTCTCATATCTCCTGAACCTGGCCCAGTTCCAGCCCCCAGCTCAGACCAGCAGACAGCAGAGGGGGTTCTGAGCACACCCTTTTCCCAAGGATCTTGTTCAAATCTCTGTCCCCCTGAAACAGCTGCCCTACAAGTCATACCCTGGTGGCTGGGGGATATGACGAAATTGCCTCCTATGCTCTCAACACCCTCATCCAGTCTCCGCCTCAGACCCCCGCTGGCCCCACCTGGGCCCCACCGAGAAGGGAATAAAGGTCAGAGGTGACCTCTCCTGGGAATTTTCTGGGTTGAAGCGGAAGAGGTCATAGACCTGGGGACGGGGCAAGACAGAGCTGCCGAGTGGGGTCTCTCAGGAGTCACAGCCACCCCCAGAAAAGACAGATGTGGGCACAGCAGAGGGGGTGTCTGATTTCACCAGTCAGGACCCCTCCCCCTCCCCAGGTCCCAGAATGGAGAGGGGGGAGGGGCAGCACCTCAGGGTCCGACCAGACTGACGGGTTGTGATAAATCCCAAAGATGCTGATGGTACAGACGTTCCCTGTCGGCAGGAGGGGACAGTCAGGACAAGGTCCAAGCTGCCTGATGGGACCACCACCCTGCCCAGGAGCCTCCTCCCCCTGCCCCTGTGGGCACCTTTGGGGATGACCCGGCCATCTGGGAGCACAATGTCCTTGGTGCAGCGGCGGGAGATGGCAGTGACTGGAGGGTGCAGCCGCAGACTCTCTTTGAGGCACATGGTGAGGAAGGGCAGCCGGGCCAGGTCCTCCCTAAGGAGCACCCGCAACGATTATCCAGGGAGCAAACACAGTCCTAATGATGCCCTGTGACTCCCTCTCATGATCTTTCTTTGACCCTTAGGCCTATAACAGAATAAATTCCAGATGAATCCAAGATTTAAGCACTAGAAAATCAAAGTCATAAAGTGCTAGAAGAAAACTTGGCCTTTAGTTTTAAAAGCATCTGTGAGCAAGATGTAACACTCAGGGGGTAGCCTTAAAAATGTGAATACATTTGCATGAAAAGATTTTTTAAAGTATATAATGAGCTAACAAAGCAGGGGGAAAAATCTCCACAGAGGATCTATAAGGTTATTTGAATAAACAAGATCCCACTTCACACTGTACAGCAAGATGATGTAATATAAAGGTGTCAATTCTTTCTAAATTAACCAATATATTCAATGCAATCTAATAAAAAACCTAACTGGATTTTTTTTTTTGGAAATTGACAATCATATTGTAATTGGAAGAGTCGATGTTCATCAAGACGTACATCAATTTAGAAAGGAAAGCTAGAAGAAAGAAACCCAGCCTACCTGGTATTAAGATCTATTACAAAGGCATAGTGATACTAATGAAATAAAATTATTTTTAAAACCAGGGTTCTGCTGCAAGAACAGGAAAACAGACACATGGAACAGAGAGCTTAAAGTCAGGCACATAAATAGGTGAGTAGTTGGCATCTGGTAAGGGAGTGTCCACACAACCCTGGGCAATGGATAGATACTTTAGTAAAAGGTATTCAAACAAGTGGTAATGTGGAAATAGAAAGAACCAGATCCTCATCTACGCCATATACAGAATGGAATCTCTTCCTATAAGAGAAAGGCAAAACTGTACGGTCAAAAGTTGATAACAGAAGAGACATTTTTGTGATCTCAGAGTAGGAATTCTTAAAACCCCAAAAGCACAAAATGGGAGTTGAAAAAAAGGAGCAATAAATATGTATAAAATGAGAATTTCTGTGTAATAAAAGACACCATGGATGGAATCATCACTCCAACAAGAGATCTGGAGATAATGTCCACAATAAATATATAGACCTAAAACAATATCTAAATCTAGAACGATGTCTTGAATAGGTAAGGTATTCCTGAAAATCATCAAGAGAAAGGACAAGTCACCAGAGGGAAAAGTAGCCAAAGGATAAGATCTAAGAATTCAAGGAAGCTCAAACACAGGAGATCTAACAAGGGATGCTCAAGGTTGCTGGTTATCAGAGAAGATGAAATTATCTAACAATGAGATGCCACTTCACATCTATTCGAGACAAGAATTAACAAGGTAGGTAATGCTAGGGGTTGGCTAAGGTTTGGGGTAGAGTGGCCTCATGCCCTGATAATGGTGTGGACAGGGGCTGCCATTCTGAGTGGCCACTGCCAGTATATGGTCAAGGAAACACGATGCATGTTTTACCGCCCAGCAAGCTGGCTCCCAAGTATATATCCCAGAGAGATTCTTGGACAAGCAGATAAAGAGACATGCACAGAGATGTTCAATGTACTGGAGGGATGGAAGCAGCCTGGGTATCTAGCACTAAGGGATGAGAGAGGAAAGGACTATATGATGGTTAAAAGCAACAAACTAAGTGTACTTAGAAGCATGGATGGCTAACAAAACCACAGCGCTCCATTTCGGAAAAAGTAAGAACCAGCACAAGATCTGGGATATAAGAGCATATTTACAATTTTAAAAGACATCCACCCCAACAACAAATTTTATGAATCCCATAAAATTCTAGAGAGACCCATCTCTCTAGAATCATATTGGTGGAGGGCTTTGAAGTGGAGAATGGGGGTAAATGGGAAGAAATAAGTACTGCATGGAAAAAGCAGGAGAACTGGCCGTGAATTGAAGAGCATGGTTAACTCAACTGAGGTCCCAAAAAGTAATTAATTAAAATTTCCAAGAGTATTTTTCAAACTAGCTAACCTGAGCGTAAAGTTTAAATGGAAAAATAAGAACTCAAAAAAATTTATAAAACAAAGTAATGAGACAGAATCAACTTTATCAAATATGAAAGTATTTTAAAAGTATGATAATAGGGAACGACACCAATCGGATATCAGACTGAGGTGGGGGGTGGGGGAGGGGATGGGGGTATGCCTACACAATGAGTGCATTGCGCACCGTTTGGGGAGTGGTAACACTTGAAGGTGCTGACTCGGGAAGGGGGGGTGGGAAAGGGAGGGATATATACCTCATGATGGGTGCAATGCGCACGACCTGGGGAATAGACACGCCTGGAGCTCTGACTTGGGGGGAAAGGCGGTACAGGAGCAACATATGTAACCTGCAATTCTGTATCCCCCATAACAAGATAAAATAAAAATTAAAAAAAAAAGTATGATAATAAAGGCTTCTTTGTGTTTATATATGGCTAATAAATAGTGAAAAAGAACAGAGTCCAGAAATAAAGCCAAATGTCTAAGTAATTTTAGCTTGCTGTGAAGCTGCTATTATTTAAAATCATAAGACAAGTACAAAATATTCATTAGATTCTGTTGGGACAATTAGCCATTTGAAGAAAAAAAAAGAGACTCCTACCTCAGTATTTATACAAAAAAGGATTTCGTAGAGAAAAAAGTATTAAATATTTAAAATATTAATAAACTTTAAATACATAAAATATTTGTAAATAAATAAATAAACCCTCTAAATACTTAGGGGAAAAATAAACCTGAACTATATTTTAATATCAAAGTGTGAAAAGTTTTCCATGCATAATTTTAATAAAATAAAAACAGAAGCTTTAAAAGAAAGAATTAATAAAATTGCCTACAAATAAACAAACTAAACTAAAGCAAATAAACCAAAATCAAAAATAAAGTCAAAGACAATTGGAGGAAGAATTTTGCATAACACAAAAACTAATTTTGGTGATATATAAAGAGTTCCTACAAAATCAATAAGAGAAAAACTAGAAGAACCCAAAGAAGGAAGGACAAATTATGCAAACTGACACTTCACAGAGAAAGAAATATGTGTAAGTGATCAACAGTTGAACACAATGCTTTATTTTACCCATACTTAAAGTGATCTTCAATAAAATAATGAAGAATTTCATGGCACCTATCAGATTGGCAAACATTTTACAGTTTCATTTAAGGGCAAACATTTTCCAGTTTGTGAGGCTAAGAGAAAATTGGCACTCTCAAAATCTGAGTGTAGGAGTGATTTTTCCAATAGCTATAAAATTGTAAAAACTCAAATGGTCTTTGGTTTGGCAACCATGCTTCTAGGAATTTGTCTTGCAAAAATGTTCACATGTGTAAGCAATGGTCAGTGTACAATGATGTTCACTACACCATATTTGTTTTAGAAAAAGGCTGGAGACTACACAAATGTCCACTAGCAGGGGAACATTTTGATAAATTATGGCACATCCATATAACGGAATCCTATACAACTATTGAAAAGGAGGAATAGGTATCACTCATCCCATCATACTCTGGAGGGTAAATCACCACAGAGATGCTAGCAGGAAATTTGGCAATATCTACTATAATTGAAAATGTTTGCATAAATGTCTCCAAGAGAGGGGAGAGTCAAATAAACTCTGGAATGCTACACAGCACTCAGAAAAAGCTCCACGATACATTGGTGAGGAAAAAGAATAAGTGACTATTTTTTATGACAAACTGATAGCTCTAGAGACCTCTCGGAAGATGGAAGAGGGGATTAAGCTTGAGGACAAGGGTGACAAAAGTGAACCTAATTTTTCCTCCAGTGTTTTGTTTTGTAAAACAAAAGTGGGGGGACTTGTTCCAATGATTCATTTTACCATTCAAAATTAATGTTTCAAAACTTTATTTTGAAAACAAGGAAAAGATCTTGAAGCTGTATTGTCAACACGCCTGCCTGAGTGCCCTGCCTGTACTCCCACTTGTACTGAGACAGAGAGAATGAAAGATGGGCCAGAGGACAGAGAATGTGAACAGATGAATGTGGGCGTAGACTGAACTGTCTGGAAAGACACAGGAAGAGGAAAAGAATTGGGATGTTGGTATGAGAAGGAAGCCTATATTCATTGTAACCCTTTAGTACTGTTAGAATTTTTACCAAGTGCATAATTATTTTGAAGTTAGGGGAACACAAAAATGTCTCCCTACTTCACAGGATTGCTATACTAAGCGAAGCCTTGAAGTTGATGGCATCACCCCATAACGTGTGTCCAGTCCAGCACCTCCTCCCAATCCCTCAGCCACTGGCCCAGAAACTGTTCTCTGGACCTGCATCCCCCATCTCATCCCTTCCAGTTTGCCCCCATACCCACAGAGAGATATTTCTAATACCCAGATCTGACCTGTATCTCTCCTGCTCAAACATCTCCCGTGGCTCCCCGTTGCTCTCCAATGTTAGTCATGGAACTCTCTTCAAGAAAGAGTTTGCCATCCAGCTGTAAGGATTTCGGTGGGCTGCTAGCCTCCAACTATAGGATCTTCAGACTCTGCACCATTCAAGCCAAAACCACGCTATCTTGAGCAGCCCCCAGCCAATGACTGAGCGTGGTCATTCACTAGTGTCTCACCATTTCTTCCCAGTGTCTGATTTCCCTAACAATAGCATCCCTGCCCACTTTTAGCTGTTATCTAACATCAGCTTCCCAAAGGACTTGAACTGACACACATCAGGTTAAAGTCCAATCTCTTTACGTGGTTTCCATGGCGTCCTAAGAGGGGCTTCCATTGCCAGCTCCAGCCTCCTGGGGAGCCCCTCCCTGTTCCTCACACTGTGCATAGGATTCAGACACCTTTACTGCTCCTCACCCTCCAAACACACCAGGCTCCCTGGTGCATGCCTCCATCCTGGCCTTTGCACGGCTGTCCCCTTGAGTGGAAGCGCTGTCCTGTCCCCACGCCCGGCGTGGTGCGTTTGCATTCACTGCTTCCCTCCCCAGCCTCTCCTTTTCCTTCTGCCCCAGCGTTGACCTTGTAGGATGGACCCCAAGTCAGAAAAGATGAGGCAGTGTGGAAGTGATTACTGAACGAAGAGACAGATGACTTTTACCCACTAAGATTTTTGTAAATCAGTGGAATAGACAGTAAGGTGTGAATTAAAAGGAAGGGCAAAAATTAAGGAGGGTGAAGGTCTTGGAAAAATACAACTTTAGCCAGAAAAACAAGTGGGTAGAGGAGAAGCTTGTTGACTGAATACATGGTGGGAGGCATCTGCTCTACATACATTGTCACTAATTCTCCAAGCAGCCCTGCGGGGTAGAAATTCGTCCACATTTACAGAGGAGAAAGTAGTTCAGAAGAGAATATTGCTTTACTAATGTCACATAGCAAGTTATGGGACAATAAACATGGACTCCCTGATCTTTCCCGCCCCAAAGCCTGCAAGCTTTCCTTTGCTGGCCAGGCTGGGTACCAGACCCTGCTTCTGGGTTCTGCTCCTACTGCCACTAGGCAATAATGGCCCAACCAGGATAAAGATCTTCCCCTTCCCACCTGGGCAGCCAATGAGAGGGGCTCAGGAACAGGCCATGAGGACCGGCACTCACCATTCAATCTCTGTAGGCTCGCGGTCCCTCAGCAGCTCTCGCACCTCCTGCCGGCAGCGCTCCTGGTATTCTGGGTGCCTCGCAAGGTTGTACAGGACCCAAGAGAGACCACTGGCCGTGGTGTCATGGCCTGAGGGGCAGCCAGGCAGGCTTGAGTCTCTGGGCTGCTCCAGCACCAGGGTGTGGACAGCGCCCACACATTGAGGCTCTCAGGGAGGAGGGGAGAACGAGAGGATGGGCAGAATGGAGTGATCCAGGGTCCACCCACCACATCCCTGGGATGGAGAGACCCCTGTCCTCATGGCAGTGGTACACTGGAACCCTCACCTGCAACCATGAAGGTGTCACCCTCTGCTCGTATGTCCTCATCTGACAACTCCTTCCCATCTTCATCCTGGAAACAAGGCAAAACCCCCGAATCACACCAGCTCTGAGGGCACCTGAGTCCAACTTGAAAAATTCCTGAAGACCCATCGTGCAAGCAGGATGCCGCCATTGTCTTCTCCAGAACTTCCCCACAGGCTTCCTCCCGGGTCTCCTGCCTCCCGATTGCTCTCCCCAAACACCAAACAGGAGTCACCTCAAAAACTTATCTGTGATTTGTCCCTCCCTTCCTCAAGTGCCTTCCATAGCTTCCCAGTGCCCTCTGAATCAAGTTGAAATTGTTTGAGCTGACACTTGACATCACTGTCTATTCTGCCTCATGAATTCAAATCCCAGAGAAGCCCACCTTGGCCAGCAGGAGCACATCAATGAAGTCCAAAGTCTTGGACTTGGTCCTGATCTTGAGGAAGTCATCAACACCCTGGGTGGCAAGAGTGCGGCGCCGTCCCTGGATGATGGGAACCGTGAAGTTGCACACCAGGTTGCAGACCCTGCGGAAGCGCTTCCCACTGGGAGTGAGGTAGTCCAGGAAGTCCATGTGCAAGAAGATCTTCTTGTACCGCTTTAATATGAGAGCACTGAGCTCCAAGACAGCAGCAATGTATTCACTGGGACTCCTGCAGGACCAGGCCAGGGAGAGGAAGCAGCTCATTAACATACACAAACCCTGGGATCACTTCCCAGTCAGAATCCCAGAACCACGTTCCATCCAGAAAAAAAAGTGCCCTCGGCACCCGCTTCTCTCTCTGCCTCCCACTCTCTGTGAGCTGCCTCATGCTCCAGGTTCCCAGGACAGAGCTTGGGCATCATGTTCATTTTCTCTGTTTCTTACTCAACACAGGGTCCTGCCCATTCTTCCATGGTTTCTCCCAAATCTGTCCCATTTTCTCCACCAAGCTCAGACCTCCTCTTGTCCAGGTCTCTCTCCATTCTGTCTCTGTGTACCAGTCAATTCTCTACAGAGTCAAATGTCCAAGCTCAGCTCTGACCATGGCTGTCATCTATCTGCTCCGTGGCTCCTTGGAAAACTTGAATAAAGTTTATACTCTTTTGCCTGGCTTTTCAACGTCCTTGAGATACAGCCATTGCCTACACCACCCCCCCTACAAACTCCTTTCCAAGGTGTCTCCTTAATGCCTGCTGCACATGCTCTGCTTGGCCTATCCTCTTACCTTCACACACACAGTTCCGCCTACCTGGAAGAACTGCTCATTCTCTCTCCTATTCAGGGTCCTTCAATGCCCAGTTCTGGCTCACCTCCTCCAGGAAGGTTCTTTTGGTTGCTCTGAACAGTCCTCTTTCCTCCACCTAGTCTCAAGATCCCATGCCCTGGGCAAGGACTCACTCCTGACAATTGCTGTCGAAGCTGAAGATGCATTTCTGCAGACTCCAAGATCATGAGGCTGATGTGCTCAAACATGTCCAGATGGGCACTGCCCTCTGAGGCCAGGCTCTGCCACTTGACCTGGCCAGAGGAGGGGACAAAGCTGGAGCCAGGCCCTGGATCCCCTGAGCCCCTCCCGAACTCCCACCACCAGGATAGACTCCCCAGAACCAGACTCCTGGTCCTCTGCCCGAGGCACCCACCCCCAGGGAGGACCAGAGGTGGGTGGGAGAGGAAGCTGTTACTATTACGAGATGAAGACCCCCAAGGCTGGGAGTTAGGAGACCTGAGTTCAAGTTCCAGCACTGCCTCCTATGCTCTGAGTGTCCTTGATCAACCCATTGCCCTCCCCTAGGTCCCACCTACTCACATCTTCAGTACAAGTTAAGTTGACCTGCTTTGCTGCCAGATAAACCAGATTGGGACCCCTGCCCCTCCACTCCTAGCTCACTTACTAGCTAGTTGAACTTGGGCAAGCTCCCTGACCTTTCTGATCCTCAGTTTCATCATCCATCATGTGGCCATCACAGTCATCTCTACCTCATAGGGTTGTGAAAATTAAATCAGACAACATGTATCATGGAATTGGCATGTTTTTCTGGTATGCAGTAAGTGCTCAGTAAATGTTAGCTCTCATTATCAACCTCCACTTTAGCATAGAAGCAGGTGATGACAGAAATGTCCCCAATTTTTCATCTCTCCCTGTATCCTCAGCCTTTTTCAATGAGACTTTGCATCTCCTTCCATTGGGGGGCAGAACCTATTTCTCCACCTCTTGAATTCCAGCTGGCCTTGGGACTTGCTCCAGCCGATAAAGGAAGGTGACATCATGACATGCCCATTCTGAATGTCTCTATGCCCTCTCTGGAACCCAGGCTCCAGCCCATGAGCAAGCTACTGGAGTATGGAGAACAAATGCAGGAGTCCAGTTGGCCCACCAAAGTCATCCTAGACCAGCCTACAGCCAGCCCCACACATGAGACAGAGCTCAGCTTGGATCTGCAGAGTGTTCTACCAGACCCACTCAGGACCACAGACATAGGAGGGAGCCCAGCCGGGATGAGAAGAATGGCCCTACCTACCTGTCCTTTCATGATCAATAACAAATACTAATTCTTTCAAGCCAGTGACTTTTAAAGTGTTTAAAGAGTTTTCAAGTTATGCAGAAAGAGTTACTTTATAAGTTTCATTATTATCATCCATACTCAACAGCCCGCAAGGCTTCTGTGAGAAATACTGAAAACTAATGCCTTCTGAGCACCTACTATGTGCCAGGGACATGACTCCACTAAGTCATCTTAGCTACCCTTCAAAGGGGGAATTGCTATTTCCATTTTACATATGGGGAAACTGAGGCTGGGGGAGGACGAGCAATGGCTCCAAAATCACCCATCACATCCAGGACTCTAGATCAGGTCTCTCTGAGGTCCCTTTGCCCCCAAGGCTCCAGCTGGGACTCTGGGTTTAAGGAACTCACATGCATGATGTTCACGCTTTTGTTGAAAATTGTAACATAGGGCTTCAGGATCTTGAAATGGAAGGCGGGTGTCAGCATGATACGGCGGTGTTTCCACTTGTCACCAATGCTCAGCAGGAGCCCCTCCCCTGGTAGGACAGCCGAGGGCAATGGGCAAAGACAGCATCTTCTCCTGGCCCTACAAGGCTGTCCCCATCCCTGTTCACCTGCAGGTACTCACCCAGCCAGGGCTTCAGGAACTTGCTGAAGACCATGTCCTTGGGCCTGATGGTGTCTGACAGAAGAAATAGACCCTCAGAAGCCATGGAAAGAGCAGGTGGGAACTTCAGAAGTGAGGGGTGGGCTCCCAGCCAGGGATTTCCCTTCCTCATCCTGCCTGGCATAGAAAGAGTGAGGCCAGTGGTGTCCAGAACACAGGTGACACTGAGGTGGGGGCTGGTGAGTACATGCAGAGAAGAGGAAGGTGGCTGAGGGAGCAGAAGGAGGGAGGGACCCGGGTACTGCAGGGGCCACACAGCGGCTTGGGGCAGGAGGAGCTGGAAGCCCTCAGACGTGCCACGGCGCCACACCACCTCAGGTACTCTGCATGGTACCTGAGGCATTGAGGACAGACCGGACGAAGTTGGGGTGGCACAAAGTGACGACGGGGAGGGTGGAGCCCAGCCACTTCATAAAGCCCTGGGGATAGGTGGCCACCAGCTGAGTCACTTCCCTCATCCCCTGCTCCGTGTTCATGACCTGCAAGCAAGGCAGGGCCGTCACCTCCTGTGACAAATAATTTCAGGTGCCAACATGACTGGGCTAAGGGATGCCCAGATAGCTGGTAAACATTTTTCTGGGTGTGTCTGTGAGGGTGTTTCCATAGAGATTAGCATTTGAACCGGCGAACTTCGGAAGGAAGATCCGCCCTCCCCAGTGGGGCCAGGCACCATCCAGTCCATTGAGGGCCCAGAGAGAACAAAAAGGCGGAGGAGGGGACTAGGCTCTGTCTTCTGGAGCTGGGACATCCGCCTTCTCCTTGGACATCAGAACTCCAGCTACTCTGTCTTTCAGACTCTGGGACTTATGCCAGCAGCTTCCAAGTTCTCAGACCTTTGGACTCACAGTGGATTGGTTCCTTGGTTTTCCAGTTTGCACACAAGGTACCACGGGACTTCTCAACCTTCATAATCACCTGAGCCAATTTCCACAATAAATTCCCTCTTATCTCTCTGTACCTGTATCTATATGTATATATCTTACTGATTCTGGGGGACTGTGACTAATATACTGCCCCAAGAGGAGCCACAGCAGGGCCCCCCTGCAGCCTCCAGACATGGCGCAGCCTCTGCAGTGACCGGCGTGTCCAGTTTCTGCACAGGTGGAGGGAATCTCTGCTTCCTCCTGCTCCTTCCCTATCGGGACTGTCTCAAAGTCCCAAGCGTTCATCCCAGGGCCCACAAAGAGGCCCACCTTGGATGGAAAAAATGGATTTTCTCATCTTGGGAGTGGTTCCAGCCCTGGGGGCAGCCACAGAGCGAGGTCCCCAAAGGGCAGCAGTGTGACCTCAAGACTTCAGCATCAGGGCTGGTTTCCTACATCTTCCCACAGCCAATGGGTTCCCAGTTCCTCCAACCAAGAAGAAAGAGTCTTCAGACCTGGGAAGTTTTTCATGCCAGCCTCGGGGAGCGTGCAAAAATGTAGGTTCAACTTAAGCCTGGCCTCAGCCAATCCCACAGGCAGCTCAATGATGCAACTCAGTTGGAAACTGTCTTCAGCCTGAGGTCACAGGGAGTTCCAGATCATGACTAATACAACAAGGGTGTGGGCTCAGCTAATGTCTGGCTGCTGCCTGAGCCCCTGGGGATCCCCCAAGGGTGCATTGCACACAGAGTCACACCACTCAGAAGCAAGGAGAACTGGGCATTTGCATACCCCTAGCAGTCAGTTACTGGCAGCAGGATCCCACCCCACCCTGGGAGTGAGGGATTCAGCCTCCCAGATGTCACTGAGCAAACCCCCATCTCTGGAAGTTCCACGAACTGAGGGTGATTCTCAGAATTAGGGGACAGCCGTGAATAGTGGGGACCACACTCACAGCGGGTGGCAGAGGGCGCCCTGGGCTGTGGAGGGCTCTGGGCAGGATACCAACGGCATCTACCACAGACACATGGAGAGAGACAGAAAGAGGGACAGATGGAGGCAGACACAGACAACTGAAGGAGGACGCTGCAGCTGACAAGGCGCTTCCTCTAGACACTTTTCTCCTGGCTTCCAGGACAGCTCTGTCTCCTGGTTTCCCTCCCACTTTTCTGGCAGCTGCTTCTCTGATACCTCACTTCTTCTCCTCCACCTGACCTCCAATGATGTTGGGGTTCCTGGGTTCAGCCCTGAGCCCTCCTCTCTCTTGGGGGTCTCTCATTCTCCCAGAACCCAGCTTCAGTCCCCTTCTCAGCCCTGGTACCCCAAAGCCCCCACTGCCAGCCACTTTCTGGGCAGCCCCCTGGACAGCCCAGACCTCCAGACTCAGGGTGGCTCAAACAGCTCTATCATTTTCCTGCAAACTGCTGACACACCCTCCACCGCTCCCCACTGCCATCTGTATTAACCCCAATCCCCACCTCCCCAACCCCTTTTCTCTGCCCTGGTCACTCTGGTGGCACCGATTCTCTTCCGTTGCTCAAAAGCCAGGTGCTCACTCTCCAGCCTGAGGCCGTGGGGCGGGCTACCCCTCCACAGGGAACACACTTTCTCTCCTTTGCTTACAAAATTCCTACTCATCCTTCCAGACCCACTTCCAACAACCCCTCCTCCAGGAAGCCTGCGTGCCTGCCCCAATGGTAGAAACCTTGATTCCCCTCTGGGGTCCCCCAGCCCCTATCTCTCCCTGGACCAGCCCTGACCACACAAGATTGGGGGGGTCTCAGTCTCTCTAGACCTGGGTCCCGAAGATTGGGGGTGCCTCCAGGGCAGAGCCTGGGCTGAGTCTCCCCAGAGATCTCCACAGGGGGGTTGGCAAGTCAGTGAGAGAAAGGAAAAGGTGACCAAGGCGCCCAGAGCAGCAGGGGCCTTGGGTTCTGCAGGGGCCACGCACGAGCTGGGCAGGGAGGGGCCGTCAAGTTTCAGACTGTGTCACGGCCCCACCACCAGGTGTTCCAGGTGGGTCCTAGTGGCGTTGGCAACAGACCAGGCACCGTCGGGGTGGCACAGACTGAGGAGGAGGAAGATGGGCCCACCCACCTCTTAAACCTTGGGAATAGGTGGACAGCAGCTGAGTCAGGACCCTCAAGCCCTGCTCTGTGGGGTGACCTGCAAGGTGGCCGTCACCTCCCCAGAAGGAGCCACAGCCCGTCCCCCCTGCAGCCTCCAGAGGCGGGTGGCCTTGGCAATGAGCTGTCTGTCTGGATTCTGCACAGATGGAGGGAATCTCTGCTTCCTCCTGCTCTCTTCCTCTGGGGACCAAGGTGCATCCCAGGACAGAGGGAGAACAGGAGGTGCGGGGAAGGTCGGGGCAGCCAACAGTCAGAGAGCTGCGGGAGACGGCCGAGGTGGGCCAGGAGGGATCCATGGGATCTGGGGGCCTGGAGGTCGCTGTCATCTCAAGGGAGCACGATAGGGCTGAGGAGCAGGGGAGCAGTGAGCGGGGAAATAGAGGCAGGGAGTGAACACAGCCTGTTGCCCACGAGGGGACGGCAGAGCCAGCCGGCTGGCAGTTTGGGTGCAGAATGAGGTGCCCTGCACAGGGGGCGGGTGGGAATTTACATGTCACCTGTCTGTCCCGTTTTGTGACTCTCTCCTGCACCCCTGCAGAGAAGCCTCAGAGGAGCTGGGTGGTTTATCGCATCCAAGGGCAAGGTTTTTCCAAAGAGCCATGAGGACGGGGGTTCCAGGCTGGGCTCTGGGATGCATCGGGACAACAGGGACCCTGGACGACAGGGTGAGAGGAGGAAGCTGCCCAGGAAGGGGGTGGGGAGAGACTGCGATTCTCTCCGTGGCCCAGCTGTGCCGTGGGCAGGGGTCGCAGCCGATCCCTGGGGGGAAGCCGCTGGCCGGAGAGAGGCAGAATCTGGCCTGAGGCCGACTGGGATGGCCCAGGCAGGGGTCAGGCCCGGTCAGTGCTGTCCCTGAGGAGGCCTCAAGTCCAGTGATGAGACTATGGGTGGAGCGGGGTCCCTGCTCTGTGCAGCCCGCCCTGGAAGCCCCCAAGTAAGAGAGGGGTGCACTACTGTGGAACAGGCGGGCAGAACTGGACCCGAAGCAGGCTTGGGGCGTGGAAGGGCACCAACGGGAAAGGCATGGGGCATGGGCTGGGCGGAGGGAGGAAGGGATGTGGTCGGGCAGTGGGAAGGAGGGGCTCCCCTCGGCCGCCCTCGCTTCCCTGCCGTCCCAGCCCCCAGCCCTCCTCCACCCCCGGCTCCCTGAGCCCCTTCCCGGCCCTGGGGACGTCCACCCACCCTGACACCCCAGTCCCATCCTGCTGCCGTACTCACCAGGCTCAGGTGGCCCCAGAACCAGCTCTGTTTCGGGGGCTGCGGGAAACAGCGGAGGCGGCTGCAGGTGCCATAGAAGGCGTAGGTCCAGGCCAGGACGCGGGCCAGGAGCCAGGTTGCCCCGACCAGCAGCAGCAGCCGCCAGGGGGAGGCGGCCACCGGCCCCAGGCCCAGCCAGGACAGGCTCAGCTGCGACATCTTGCAGGGCAGACAGGTGCAGAGGGAGTTCCTGAGGCCCAGGGGAGGGAAGGGGACTCCAGGGCCAGTGCAGAGGGGCAGGGGTGGGAGGGGTCACAGATGGGGACGCAGGGGCTGAGAGCAGGGAGGGAGACCCAGGGACCCCAGGGGAAGAGGCAGAGTGAGGGGACAGAGCGACACAATCAGGAGTGTCTTCTTCCCGTACAATCTCCTCTCCCCTCCTCCTGGGACTGCTATGCCCCTGGTCTGTTCTTATACCCTGGACAAGGCTGAAAGGGGCTGAGCTGGGCCACCCAGTCCCGGCTTGTCCCTGCCTAGCGGCCAACCAAAAACAAAGGGCATGGCACAGAGGCGTTCAAATAGCCTGAGGCGCCAGATCCGGGTGAAATTGGACTGGAACCGGGCTCCCATGACTCTGCAGTGCTGAATCTACAATTAGAACACTCAGATTTGGGGGTCGGACGTCCAGGAGAAAATTCTATACCTGCCAAGGCACTTCCACAGCTGTGTGTTCACTGAGCACCTGCTCAGTGCCGGGCCCTGTTCCAGGCACTGGGGGATGCAACGTCCAAGTCCCTGCTGTCAAGGAGGAACATCTGGTAGAAAGAGGGGCCATGGCCACATAGAGAATCAAGAACACACAGTGAGAGAGACAGGAGGGCTTCCAGGAGGAGGCGTCCTTGAGTGGGAGGCAAAAGAAGAGGGGGTGAGGGCTGTGTGATTGAAAGGACCTCCTTGACCAAGGGGTGACGTGCCCAGTGGTGTGCACAAGCCGGTGTGTCCTTGCTCCTGCAACACCCATGCCCTGATGGCAGTCGGTGTCCCTGGGGAAACCAGCCAAGGAAGAAAAATTTGGCCCATTATCCAATCCAGAAGCAGGTATCAGAGATTCCTTCAAAGCCCAGAAGGTGTCTGCAGCCATGCAAGGGGGAGGTCCAGCGCATGGATCCCAGACCAGGGGGCAGGGGGCAGAAAGCGAACCCGCTTGGGAAGCAGGAAGTCTCAGGCAGGGATTTCTTCAGCCTCAGGAAGCTGGAGTCTCTCCAGTGGTTTCTCATCCAACAAGGAACTTCTCAGCTGCCAAATCACACATCCTGACTGACGCCATGTCCCCAGCGAGTGCTGTGGGGAGGGGTCACCTAGGGAAGACGGAGGCTGGTGCTTCTCTCCAAGGGCCCTCCCACCCCACCCGAAAGCAGGCAGTGGGCAAGTGAGTCAGAGCAGCAGTGGAGGTCACTCTGCGTGACCAGCCTCAGCCAGGACCCATCAGCTTATAAGCCTTGGTATTCACGTCTGCAAAATGGGCCTGATGAAGCTTCACAGGGCTTAGCAAGTGTTGCATCAGCAAAGCAGAGGGAGCAGGCAAAAGCCAATCTCAAATGATACGTGAGTGATGCTCCCATCTCTATATAAAATGTGTCAGTGCCTGTGTGTGTCTGTGTGTGTACATTTGTATCAAAATTCCAGAAGAATTCACATATGACATCGGAAGGGAGGGACGTAGAACTGGAGTACACACACTTCATTTCCTACACGTCCCCGTTGCTGGTTTTCACACTGAGCTGCTATAAATTTAAACATTAAAACAAATTAAAACATTAAATTTTGTGTCGCCAAGAAGACACACCTCCCCGGAGTCAGCCTGGAGTCTCTCCAGGACAAGCGTGCGGGCTGCACGCTGGCTGCGGTTTCGCATTTCCTTTCCTCCTGACTCCACCTGTGTGACGTGTGGGACGACGGAGAGCATCGTCGGTTACGAACCGGAACACGGGGTGCAAATGGCTTGGCTCAAACCCCATTTGTGGGCCCCTGAATGAGAGGCGCTCAGTCCTTGGACTCTGATCCCAGGGAGCCCCTATAGCAACAAGGTGGCGGCTGTCCCTGGTGCTGAAAGGAATGCCCCCCCCCCCCCCCCCCTTTCCCACCCCGCTGCCCTCCTCTCGCTGTTGACAACCCACGCGACCTCCACTTCCTGGAACATCTAGATGAAAATAAAGTCTGGGTCTTGTCTCTATGGCAAAAAAGTAAAAAATTATTTTTAGTTCTAAAGCCAGCTCCACACCACAGAACCTTGCAATTTCTCAGATCTAACTATGGATATTTTGTTTTTGTTTTTATTTTGGTTTTTTAAAAATTTTTTGTAGAGATGGGATCTCCCTATGTTGCCCAGGATGGTCTCGAGCCCCTGGCCTCAAGCAATCCTCCCACCTGGGCCTCCCAAAGTGCTGGGATTACAGGTGTGTGATACTTTGAACTTACTGAATATTCTAATGAATGTTTTTCAACAGCAGGTTACTACATTCCCCAAAACTTAAAGTTACCTTTTGTGACTTACAACCATTGCAAAATTTAAATTGCAATGCAAAAAGGAGGGAGGGGGAGGAAATTAACCCTCAGACCTATTAATTCTTAACATATTTGGCTCCTATGTTATACATACTGGCATGTTCAGTCCTCACAACAGCCACGTAAGATGGACACTATTAGATAGTAAAAGAACTGAAGCTTAGAGAGATAAGAAGTTTTCCCCAAGCCGAACAGCTAGTAAATACAGACTGGGATTCCGACCTCGGTAGTGCAACTCCATGGTGACGTGGATTGTCTTAGTCCACTCAGGCTGCTGTAACAAGATACTGTAAACTGGGAATTTATAAACACCAGGAAGGCATTGCTCACAGTTCAGGAGTCTGGGAATCCAATATGATGGTTCCAGCAAATTCAGGGTCTAGTGAGAGCACGTTCCTTGTAGATGGCATCTTCTTTGTGTCCAGCCATGGTGGAAGGGGCAAACAAACTCCCTCACGTCTCTTTTTTAAAGACATTAGTCCCATTTATGAAGGCAAAGCCCTCATGACCTCGTCACCTCCCAAAGGACTCTCACCTTAATACCACCACATTGGAGGTCAGATTAAAAGGTATGAATTTGGGGGGGACACAAACATTCAGATCGTAGTATGGATTCAGGATCATCTGACACTTACTGAATCTACCTAGCTGCCACATCTTCCCTGAAGAGCTGTCCTTGTCTTTGGGGTCCAAGAGGACCATGGACAGTGGTTTGAGGTGAAGGAAAAGGAAGTTTATTAATTTGCCAGCCAATGAGGAAAATGGCAGACTCCCATCTTAAAGCACTGATTTTCCTAACTACAAGCAGAAATACAGAGCTTTTAAAGGAAAGGTTTTCAGCTCTGGGCTATTGCTGTTTAACTATAGTGGATGGTTCTGATCGAACCCATCTCGGGTGAAGACAATCTCGTGACCTCCACCCAGACCTGCACTGGAACAGTTCCTGAGCCACCTCCTGTGGTACAAAGAACAAAGGACACTCCCCTGCCCCTCCTGACCGCCGGCCTGAGGCAGGGATGCAGGTTTTAAATCCCAAAAAGAGTGGGAGAGTTTTAAAGGGACAGCTCATAAAACATCTTCACCCTTTTTTTTTTTTTTTTTTTGAGACAGAGTCTCACTTGTTGCCCAGGCTAGAGTGAGTGCCATGGCGTTAGCCTAGCTCACAGCAACCTCAAACTCCTGAGCTCAAGCGATCCTCCTGTCTCAGCCTCCTGAGTAGCTGGGACTACAGGCATGCACCACCATGCCCGGCTAATTTTTTTTTTTCTATATATATTTTTAGCTGTCCATATAATTTCTTTCTATTTTTAGTAGAGATGGGGTCTCGCTCTTGCTCAGGCTGGTCTCGAACTCCTGAGCTCAAACGATCCGCCCACCTCGGCCTCCCAGAGTGCTAGGATTACAGGCATGAGCCACCGCGCCCGGCCCATCTTCACCCTTTTTAAGGCGGTTCCCTCTGTTACACTGTCCCACGTGGAAAAGTCAAAGATTAGGTAGTGATTCTGGTCACCTGCCTTAACGGAAAACTGGGACACTCTCTCTCCCAAGTGTCCCCCTCCTGCTTCCTGCTGCCTGCAAGATTGGTGTGGTATCGGGAGCTCAGTCACTCAAGGTTGCAGTGAGCTGTGATTCTGTCACTAAACACCGGGAGTGGGGGGGGACTCTCAAAGCTGGGTGCTTTTCCAACTCCTTACATGAATAAATGACATGACGCCAGGCGCAGTGGCTCACACCTGTAACCCTACCACTCTGGGAGGCCGAGGAGGGAGGGTCACTCGAGGTCAGGAGTTAGAGACCAGCCTGAGCAGGAGCGAGAGCCCGTCTCTGCTAAAAATAGAAAGGCATGATTTGGACAGCTAAAAATATATATAGAAAAAAAAAATTAGCCGGGCATGGTGGCACATGCCTGTAGTCCCAGCTACTCAGGAGGCTGAGGCAGGAGGATCGCTTAAACCCAGGAGTTTGAGGTTGCTGTGAGCTAGGCTGACGCCACGGCACTCTAGCCTGGGCAAAAGAGCAAGACTCTGTCTCAAAAATAAATAAATAAATGACATGAAAATAAAATGTAAAAATCACAAAGACATGATAAAAAAAGAAAAACAGAAACCTAAAATATACATAAATTATACTTTCACACGAGGAGCATGTCTCAATTAAGAAAATGTGAAACTCTGTTTTAACAGCTTCATGATGAGAGGGGAAAAATATCAAAGCCCAGGGGTGATAGAAGCAGGGGAATTTGAAATAAGACCCCAGTCACTTAGGAGGAACCCTCAAAGGGCTCCATCTCCCAGGGTGAGAGTAAACTGAAGTGGAGGAGACTGAACGTGTGATTTCAGCTTAAATTTAAACTGGCTTAGTGACCTTGCACCCCACAAGCCTTTAACTTCTTTTAACAGAATTCAAATTGTAAAAATATTATTTCAAATATGACAGCCAATACCAAGGCAAAGATAACCAGACAGACAAAAATCGCTGACCCCATGAGTGAAAACCAGCAGAAACAACAGGCAATATAATAGACACAGATACCACAATGATCAGACACACGCTATAAAGCAACCAGGCTGATTATGTTTAATAAACATAGTATTTTAGTAACCACAGAAACACAGTGAAGAAAACTTAGGAGAGAAAAGACTGGGTGTTTTAGATCAGACACAAGGTCAGGGTAGTAGAACTGTAATGCCTCTGTGGGTTTGCTTCTGTGACTCAAGAGCCTCAAACCTGCCTCTTATGTCCCTCTTTAATCCTGGTCCTTCTCCTGCTCAAACACCTCCCATGGCTCCCTCTGGCCCACAGAAAATAGTCCATCCTTGGACTCTGGGAGAACCCACCATCAGTGTGGGAGCCCTGTGTTCAGCCAGAGAGTGAGTCAGGCTCCTGGGCTCAGGGACACCACCCCGCCTCCACCAGCCAATCCCACCTGCAGGTGCCTGCAGTCCCCGCGCGCCCCCTGCTGGCTCTGGGTGAGGCGCAGGCACAGGTGACAGCGGTTTTATTCCTGGGAGTCTGCAAAGGCAGGTGGGAGGGTCGGAGTGGGTCTTAAGCCTGCAGCGCTGAGTCACTGCTGGCCTGAGCTCAGCGGCTCCACCCGCAGCCAGAGGCCGCCCTCGGCTCGCAGGATCAGCTCCGACTTCCTGCGCGGCTCCGTGTCGTGGGGCAGGACGCGGAAGCGCAGCAGCGTGAGCGCCAGGACCACCTTCATCTCGGTCATGGCGAAGGTCTGCCCGATGCAGTTCCTGGGGGTGGAGGTGGGGACAGTGACGGCACCCAGGACCCCCATGCGGGCCCCATCGCGCCTGGAACCTGGCCCGGGGCTCCCACCCTCCACCCAGATCAGCGTGGGGGGCAGAGGAGCGACCTAACGGTGCCTGGGACCCCCCTGTGGGCTGGTATATCCCCCCACGCCGGCTCAGACTGCAGCCCCCAACTCAAGAAGCAGACGGGAGAAGGTCTGAGAACGCCACAAGTGCAGACGTGGGAGGGCGCTGATGAGGCCGCTACCCGGACCACCCTCCCCCCGTTCATGCCTCTGACCCCCGCTGGCCTCACCTGGGTCCCGCCGAGAAGGGAATAAACGCCAGAGGTGACCTCTTCTGGGGGTTTTCTGGGTCGAAGCGGAAGGGGTCATAGACCTGGGGACGGGGCAAGACAGAGTGGGGTCTCTCAGGAATCACAGCCACCCCCAGAAAAGACAGATGTGGGCACAGCAGAGGGGGTGTCTGATTTCACCAGTGAGGACCCCTCCCCCTCCCCAGGTCCCAGGATGGAGAAGGGGGGAGGGCCAGCACCTCAGGGTCCGACCAGACTGACGGGTTGTGATGAATCCCAAAGATGCTGATGGTACAGACGTTCCCTGTCGGCAGGAAGGGACAGTCAGGACAAGGTCCAAGCTGCCTGATGGGACCACCACCCTGCCCAGGAGCCTCCTCCCCCTGCCCCTGTGGGCACCTTTGGGGATGACCCGGCCATCTGGGAGCACAATGTCCTTGGTGCAGCGGCGGGAGATGGCAGTGACTGGGGGGTGCAGCCGCAGACTCTCTTTGACGCACATGGTGAGGAAGGGCAGCTGGACCAGGTCCTCCCTAAGGAGCACCCCCAACGATTATCCAGGGAGCGAACACAGCCCTACCGCTGCCCCGTGAGACCCTCTCACCTCCCTCTGACCCTGAGTCATACAACAAAATTAACTCCGGAAGAATCAAGGATGGAAGCATCAGAAAATCAAACTCACAAAAGCACTAGAAGAAAACTTGGCCTGGTAATTTTAGCAAAATACAAGCAAAAGCAAAACACAAGTAAAGGGTATCCTTAAAAGTGTTAATGCATCTGCATGAAAACATTTTAAAAATTACAAAATAAAGTAACAAAAGCCAGGGTTGGCGGGCCTCTCCACGAGGGCTTATAAGTTTATTTGAATAAGTAAAGTCCACTTCACACTCTAGGGTGGGATGACCTAATATTATAAAAGTGTCAATTCTTTCTAAAATAATCAATATATTCAACACAATCCAGTCAATATCAGGCTGCATTTTGCTTTAGAATTTCACATCCTTATTCTGATTGGAAAGAACAAACCTTGGCTAGAGTTAGATCAATTTAAAAATAAAAGATCCAAGAAAGGAAACACAGTCCACCACATATTAAGACCTATTACAAAGGCATAGCATTATACTAAAAATGACATAAAAGTTTTTTTTTTTAAGTCTGTGGTACCGCTACCAGAACAGAAGAACAGGTCCATGGAACAGAGTAGAGAGCTTTCTGTCAGGCACGTGATAGGTGAAAACTTAGCATCTCGTAAAGGAGGGTCCACACACCCCTGGGCAATGGATACTTGGTGGAAGGCGCTCAGACAGTTGGCAATGCGGCCACAAAAAGATCAGACGCTTGTCTACTCTGTACACAGGGTGGAGTCTCTTCCTAGATGAGAAAGGTAAGACTACAAAGCTAAAATAAGATAACATAAGAGATATTTCTGTGACCTAGGAGTAGGAATTCTTAACACCCCAAAAGCACAAGCAGAAAGATCAAACAAAAAATATACATGAAAATTAAGAATTTCTGTGCAATAAAAGAAACCATGGAGCAAATTACATTCTGAGGAGTGATTCAGAGGAGATATTTACCATGAATATATAGCTCTAGAACAATGTCTTGAATAGGTAAGATATTCCTGCAAATCAACAAGAGAAAGGACAGGTGAACCAACAGAAAAGTCAGCAAAGAATATGTCCCAGGAACTCACGGGAGCCCAAATAGGAGATATATTAGGAGGTACTCAAAGTCGCTTGTTATCAGGGAAATGAAAATTGTCTAACAATGACACGTCACATCACATGGATTCCAGCAAGAGTTAGCAAGGAAGGCAATGCTAAGGGTTAGCTCCGGATGCGGGTAGAGGAAACTCATGCACTGACGGTGGTGTGGACAAGAGCTGCCATTCTGCAGGGCAACGGCCAGTGCACGGCCAAGGACAGACCACGTGTGTTTTATGGTCCAGCGAGCTGGCTTCCACGTACAGATCCCAGAGAGACCCTCAGACACGGAGACAAAGAGACATGTACAAAGATGTTCATTGCACTGGAGAGACGGGAGAATCCAAGGGATCCAGCGCTGAGGGGTGAGGGAGGAAAGAATCATAGGATGGTTTAAGCAATAAACTCATTGTACTTAGAACCATGAATGGCTGATAAACTCACAGTGCTCCATTTCTGAAAATTTTAAGAACCAACACAAGATCTGTGATGTAGTAACATATTTGGAATCTTCAATTACATCCACTCCAACAACAAATTTTGCAGATAAAAGGCTCTATCTCTCTAGAATCATATTGTTGCAGGGCTGGAAGTGGGGTATTGGGATAAAATTGGAAGAAATAAGAATTGCATGGAAAAATGAGTAGAACGGACCATGAACAGAGGAGTATGGTAAACTCTCTTCTTGACAGCTGAGGCCAAAAAAATAATGAATTCAAAGTTTCAAGAGTACTTTTGGAACTGGTCAACCTAGAGTTCAAATGGAAAAGTAAGAACTCAGAAAATATTGTAAAAGCAAACTAATGAGACAGGACCAACTTGATCAAATACGAAAATGTTTTTAAAAGTGTGATAACGAAGACTTCTTGGTGCTTATGTATGACAAATAAATAAATGGAATGGACTAGAATCCAGGAGCAAACTCAAATTAATACACAAATTTAGCTTATTGTGAATCTGCTATTATTTAAAATCATAAGGCAAGTACAACATAGTCATTATATTCTTTTGAGATAATGCATTAGCCATTTTGAGAAAAAAATAGATTCCTACCTCAGTACTTATTCCAAGATAGATTTCATAGGGGGAAGGTATTACATATCAATTAATAAAATATTAAATAAAATATTTTAAAAAGACATAAAAACATTACAGGGTAACACAAAAGAGTTTTACACTTTACTATTAGAGTGTGAAAGCTTTTCCAAGCTTGACTTTTTTAGGGGGAAAAAAACCCCAGAAGCTATAAATGAAAGAATTGATAAATGTGACTATAAATAAGTGAACCAAACCAAAATAAATAAGGCAAAACCAAACATACAAAGACAATCCAAGGAAGAATTTTGCATAATGGAGAAAATAAATAATTTTCTTAATATTTAAAGAGATTTTATAAATTGGTAAGGAAAAAAACTAGAAAATCCCAAAGTAAGGAGGGAAAATTATGCAAACTGACACTTCACAGAAAAAGAGAACTGCATGGTGAACACAATACTCAACTTGACTCATATTTAAAGTGACATTCATTAAAATAGCAAAGTCTTATATTGCACCCATTAGATTGGCAGATGTTTTAAAGTGTCGTAGAGAAAACTGTTGTGAAGGATATAAGGAAATGGGTATTCTGAAAATCTGTGTGTAGGAGTGGATTTTCCAAGAGCTATTGAACTATAAAACTCAAGTGATCTTTGATTCAGCAACTGTACTTGTAGGAATTTGTTGTTCAATGGTGCTCACACGTGTAAGCCATGGTCAGCGTACATGGATGTTCACTGCATTGTATTTCTTACAGCAAAAGGCTCAGAACTATCCAAATGTCCATCAATGGAGAGAAGTTTTCATACATTATGCTGCACCAGTACGATGGAAATTTATACAACTAGCAGAAAGGAGGAACCAGAGATCACCAGTCCCATCACAAACTGGGGGCTAAATCAGTAGAGAGATCTAACAGGCAATTTGGCAATATCTATTATAATGGAAAATGTTCACATAACGTCCTCAACAGAGGGGTGAGCTGGGTAAACTGAGGACTGGTACGTAGCACGCAGAAAGGAGGAGCTCCCAGACACTCATTGAGAGAAAAGAACAAGTGACCGTGTATACATATATATATGTAGACTATATTGCCCAGGGAAAGGCCTAGAAGGGCTTACGACAAATGAAACAGATAAGATTAGGCTTGAAGGAGAGGATAACAACGGTGGACTTAATCTTCCCTGTAATGTTTTCTTTTGTGAAAACGGAAAATGAAACTTGTTCCTCTGATTGTCTTTTCAATTCAAAACTAATTTTTCCAACGTCATGCTGGAAAACTGAAAACATCCTAAAGCTATATTGTCAGTGCGCACCTGAGCGCTCTGTGTATACTGCTAGCTGTGCGGAAACAGAGCGAGAGAACGAATGCACGAGGGGAGGCAGACTGAGCGGGCGCACGTGGGTAGAGACGGACACTGGAAGGACCCAGGGAGCCATGAGGCAGGACTGGGGCTGGGGTGCTGGCACAAGAGGGAGCTTATACGCATCGTAGCCCTTTCGTGCTGTTTCAGTGTTTACCAAGTGCATGATTCCTTGAAGGTGAGGGCAGCACAGAAACAGGACAGCCGTGCTGAGCAGAGCCTGGAGGCTCATGGCAATACCTCCAAAGTGTTCGTCTGGTCCAACGCCTCCTCTCCGTCCCTCAGCCCTTGGACCAGAATGTACCCCCTGGACTCACAGCTCCCAACTCATCCCCTCCACTTTTCCCCCTTGTAGCCACAGAAAGATATTTCTGATACCGCGATCTGACCTGGACCTCCCCTGCTCAAACATCTCCCGTGGCTCCCCATTGGCCTCCTATGTTAGTCATGGAACGCTCTTCAAGAAAAGAAAAGTTCTGTCCAGCTGCAAGAAGTGCAATGAGCTGCCAGCCCCCAGCTACAGGGTCTTCAAGTTCTGCTGCACCATTCAACCAAGGCCACAGTGTCCTGGAAAGGCCCCAGCCAATGACTGAGCATGAACATTCACTAGTGCCTGACCATGTCTGACCTCCCTAACAGCAGCCTCTCTGCTCACATTTACCTTTGATCTCGTATCAACTGCTCAACAGACTAGAACTGGCACACCTCATGTTGAAGTCCAAGCTCCCTTTCTTTTTTTTTGAGGTGGAGTCTTGGTCTGTCACCCCAGCGAGAGTACAGTGACATGATCATAGTTCACCACAACCTCGAACTCCTGGGCTCAAGTGATCCTCCTGCCTCAGCCTCCTGAGTACCTGGGACTACAGGCATGTGCCACCATGCTCGCATAATTTTTTCTATATATTTTTAGTTGTACAGCTAATTTCTTTCTATTTTTAGTAGAGATGGGGGTCTCACTCTTGCTCAGGCTGGTCTCGAACTCCTGACCTGGAGCGATCCTCCCACCTCGGCCTCCCAAAGTGCTAGGATTACAGGTGTGAGCCACCGCGCCTGGCCTAAATTCCAATCTCTTTACATGGTTTCCACAGCATTCCAAGAGGGGCTTCCATTGCCAGCTCCAGCCTCACCTGGAGGCCCTCTCTGTGCCTCGCATTGTGCATTTCACAAGGATTCAGACACTTTTACTTCCCCAAACACACCGGCTCCCTCGGGGATGCTTCCACCCTGGCCTTTGCACGGCTGTCCCCTGGAGTGGAAGCGCTGCCCTGTCCCCATGCCCAGCGTGGTGAGTTTGTGCTCACTGCTTCCCTCCCAGCCTCTCCTGCTTTGCCTCCTGGCCCAGCCACGCAGAATTAAGACGGGACTGGGCACCACGTCAGGAAAGGGCAGGCGGTGTGGACGTGCCTACTGAAAGGAGAGATGGTGCCCTTTCCCCACTAAGATCTCCGTGAATCCGTGGAACAGACTATAACGTGGGAATTAGAGGCGAGCACAAAAACCAAAAAGAGTGAAGTCTTGGGGGGGAAATGCAACTGTAGACAGAAAAGCCAGGGGGTGGAGGAGCAGTTTCTTTACTGCATACCTGCTGGGTGGCATATGTTTTATACACATTGTCACTAAATCTCCAAGAAGCCCTGTTGGGTAGAAATGTGTCCCATTTACTAAAAAGAAAGGGGCTCAGAAAAGAGGATTGATTGTACTAACGTCACATAGCAAGTTATTGGGCAATAAATATGCACTCCTAGAACTTTCTTCCCCAAAGCCTGCAAGCTTTCTCTTGCTAGCCAGGCGGGGTACCAGGCCCTGCTTCTGGGCTCTGCTCCTATTGCCACTAGGCAATAATGGCAGAGTCAGCAAACACCGTCTCCCCGATTCCCCACCTGGCAGCAGAGCCAATGATAACAGGCTCAGGAACAGGCCCTGAGGACCTGCACTCACCATTCAATCTCTGTAGGCTCGCGGTCCCTCAGCAGCTGTCCCACCTCCTGCCGGCAGCGCTCCTGGTGTTCCGGGTGCCTCGCAAGGTTGTACAGGACCCAGGAGAGACCACTGGCCGTGGTGTCATGGCCTGAGGGGCAGCCAGGCAGGCTTGAGTCTCTGGGCTGCTCCAGCACCCGGGTGTGGACAGCGCCCTACATTGAGGCTCTCAGGGAGGACGAGGGTGGGGGAGGATGGGCAGAATGGAGTGATCCAGGGTCCACCCACTGCATCCCTGGGATGGAGAGACCCCTGTCCCCACTGTGGTCCCACACTGGGACGCTCACCCCCAAACATGAAGGTATCAGCCTCTGCTCGTATGTCCTCGTCTGACAACTCCTTCCCATCTTCATCCTGAAGACAGAAGGCAAAACCCCTAATCACACCAGCTCTGAGGGCACCTGAGTCTAACCTGAAACATTCCTGAAGACCCATCGTCCAAGCAGGATGCCGCCATTGTCATCTCCAGATCTGTCACCCATGTTTGTTAACTGATCTCCTGCCTCTTGCTTGCCCCTCCCAGGCACCTTCTACACTACACGGTCACCTCTGCAACTTATCTCTCACTTGTCCCGCCCTTCCTCAAGTACCTTCCACGGCTCCCCAGTGCCCTGTGGATCAAGTACAAGTTCATGGATCTGATATTTGACATCAATGTCTAGTCCACCTCTTGAATTCAGGTCCCAGAGGGCCCCACCTTGGCCAGTAGGAGCACATCGATGAAGTCCAAAGTCTTGGACTTGGCCTTGGCTTTGAGGAAGGCATCAACACCCTGGCTCTGGAGAGTGTGGCGCCGTTCCTGGATGACGGCATTCGTGAAGTCGTGCACCAGGTGGCAGGCCCTGCGGAAGCGCCGTCCGTCGGGAGTGAGGTAGTACAGGAAGTCCGTGTGCAAGAAGGTCTGCCGGTGCCGTTTCACTGCGAGAGCACTGAGCCCCAGGACGGCGGCGATGTACTCGCTGGGACTCCTGCAGGACCAGGCCGGAGAGAGGAAGCAGCTACGTGACACACACAGAACCCCAGAAGCGCCTCCCAGACAGCATCCCCGGACCACGCTCCATCCAGAAGACGCTGCCTCACGCCCACTTCTCTCTCCACCTCCACTCTCTGTGAGCTGCCTCATGTCCAGGTCCCCAGGGCAGAGCTTGGGCATCATGCTCATTTTCTCTCTCTCTTATGCAACATCCAGTCCTGCCCATTCTTCCTCAGTTTCTCCCAAAACTTCCCCATCTTCTCCACCGAGCTCAGACCTCCTCCTCTCCACGGTCCTAATCCTCACGTCTACATGACAGTCAATCCTCTGTAGAGCCAAATGTCCAAGCTCAGCTCGGACCAAGACTCTCATCTGCTCAAACACCCTCCATGGCTCCCTGGGAACCTCAGGACAAAATTCCTACCCCTCTGCCTGGCTGTCCATGTCCTTAAGACCCAGCCAGTGCCGACCCTCCACCTCCTTTCCATGGCGTCTCCTTACCACCTGTTCCACATGCTCTGCTCGTCCTAGCCTCCCTGCCTTCACGCACACGCCTCCACCTACCTGGAAGAACTGCTCTTTCTCTCTGCCCTCCCTGCTTTTAATGCTTCCCGCCTCTTCTGGGAAGGCTCTGGTCCGCTCTCCCTCGTCCACTTAATCGCACGTCCCCACACCCTGGGCAAGGACTCACTCCTGACAATGGCTGTCGAAGCTGAAGATGCATTTCTGCAGACTGTCCAAGGTCATGAGGCTCATGTGCTCAAACATGTCCAGACAGGCGCTGCCCTCCGAGGCCAGGCGCTGCCACTTGGCCTGGCCAGAGAAGGGCACAGAGCTGAGGCTGGTCCCTGGCTCCCTTGAGCCCCTGCCCAACCCCAACCACCAGGATAGACTCCCCCAGAAGCAGCCTCCTGGTCCTCTGCCACAGGCACCCACCCCCAGGGAGGACCAGGCTTGGGTGGGAGAGGAAGCTGTTACTGTTCGGAGATGAAGACCCCAAGGCTGGGACTCAGGAGACCTGAGTTCAAGTTCCAACTCTGTCTACTATGCTCTGAGTGCCCTTGGTCAACTCATTGCCCTCCCCCAGGTCCCACCTGTCAAATCTTCAGTAACAGTTAAGTTGACCTCCTTTGGTCCCAGATAAACCAACCCCTGCTCCACCACTCCTAGCTCACTTACTAGCTGGGTGAACTGGGGCAAGCTCCCTCACCTCTCTGACCCTCAGTTTTCTCATCTATAATGTGGCCATCACAGTCATCTCTACCTCATAGGGTTGTGAAAATTAAATCGGAGACAACATATATCATGGAATTGCTGTATGGTCTCCGGCATACAGCAAGTGCTCAATCTATGTTAGCTCTCATTGTCATCTCATCATTAGCATAGGGCTACGTGATGGCAGAAATGTCCTCAATTTTTCATCCCTCCCCCTTTGCCATGAGATTTGCAGCTCCTTCCATTAGGGGGTAGAGCCTTTGTTTCCATCCCTCGAAGCTGAGCTGGACTTGGGACCTGCCTTGGCCAGCAGAATGTGGCAAAATGGCGGCATGCTAGCTCCGAAAGCAAGCATCAAGAGGGACTAAGTGTTTCTGATCCCCCTCTTGGAACCCAGGCTCCACCATGCTAGCAAGCCCAGGCTAACCTCCTGGAACATAAGGGGCAAATGGAAGAGTCCAGTCGACCCACCAAGGCCAGTGAGGTTTAAAGTGGTTTGTCTTGCAGAAAGAGCTACCCTGCAATCTTCGTCACTATTACCTTAAGTTTACAGGACTTCTGTGAGAGAGACTAGAAATCACTGCCTTCTGAGCACCCACGACATGCCAGATACAGGTCTCCATTTCATCAACTTGACCGTTCTTTAAGTAGGAATTGTTCTGCCCGTTTCACAGATGAAGAAACCAAGTCTCGAAGAGGAAAAGCAGTGATCCCAAAGCCACCCAGCAGAGCCAAAATTTCAGACCAGATCTGTCCGAGGTCACGCCACTTTCCCAAAGCTCCAGCTGGGACCCTGGGTTCAAGGGACTCACATGCATGATGTTGGCACTCTTGTTGAAAATCTTCACGTAGGGCTTCAGGATTTCAAAGTGGAAGGCGGGCGTCAGCAGGCGGCGGTGGCGGCTCCACTTGTCACCGGCACTCAGCAGGAGCCCATCCCCTATGAGGGGCAGCCAAGGGCGGTGGGCCTGGGTAGCAACTTCCCCTGGTCCCCAAGAGTGTCCCAAAATCCCTTCACCTGTGGTTACTCACCCAGCCAGGGTTTCAGGAAGCCATAGAAAGTCATAGCCTTGGGTGTGAAGGCAGCTGACGTGAATGAGGACCATCAGGGCACACGGAGAGGGGGAGGGGAGGGGATTAGGGTGGGAGATGGAGGGTCCCAGTCAGGGCTTTGCACTGCCCCGCTCCAAGCCCAGCATAGCAGGGAGAGGCCAAGGGCAGAGGAAACAGGGAGGACCCGGGTGGGGGGGACCAGGCCAGGCTGCAGCTGACAGTAAGCATGACACGCCCTAACGTAGCACAGCATGCCCTATCATGCCTTGACACGGCTACTACATGGTCCAACATATTCTGCAACACCCGCGCACAGCCCAACACCCTACAAGACACCTTTAGAGGGACCTAAGACACCCTGCCTGCCTCCGCACTCCCTGGCATCTCCTGACAGGGACCTGGGACGTGGCACATGGCCTGACGTGTGTCGGCATGCTCCTGACCGTGGCCACAACATACATGACCTGCTATGACA
The DNA here is from genome assembly GCF_041146395.1 of Eulemur rufifrons. NCBI lineage: Eukaryota > Metazoa > Chordata > Mammalia > Primates > Lemuridae > Eulemur > Eulemur rufifrons. The sequence goes on along the minus strand of NC_090984.1, from coordinate 8,208,444 downwards.
TGACACAACATGCTCTGACACGGACCCGAAATGGTCTGACGTGACCTCAACTTGCCCCACAATGAGCCCCAGATGGGACCTAAATATGGACCTGCTAGTGTCCCGGGTGTGGCCCAGACATGACCCAGACTTGCTCAGTGTCCTGCTCCACTCCACGCTAAGTACTAAGTGCTTACGGTCAAGGGCTCCTCTGTCCTCGAAGAGACCAGAGGATGCCACCCCCTCAGACGCTGAGCTCTGCCCGCCACGGTGAGCTGCCACAGCTCCCTCCAGCCCTAGAGCAGCCCCCAGGGCTGACCTGACACAGTTTACCAATCTGGGGGTCTGGCGGACCTTCCTCCGGACACCCCCTCCCTCCCAAACCGCCTTTCAGCTTAGGGTCTCTCCCAGCCGAGGCAGCTGGGGCAGCAGAGAGTGCACAGGATGAAGATGGAGGCCTCGGTATGCCGTGCGACCTTGAGAGGTCATTGTGCCTCCCTAAGCCTCAGTTTTCTTACCCAGGAAATGCCCATCTCAAAAGGGGGCCTGTGACCTGGGCCAGGCAAATTTAAGGGAATCCTGTAAATACGGGAATTTTCCATGGGGGTTGAGCTTCTGAGACCCACCTTTACCAGCCTGAGAGTGAAGCCATCACAGAGAGATGCAGAACTCAGAGATGAAGACAGGATCCTGGTGGCATTGTCTAAACACCTGGATCCAGCCATGCCTGAAGGCCACCCTTCCTGGCCTTTACAGTCAATAGTTTCTCTTTCTTTGCTTAGACCACATGAGGCTGAGTTTCCATTACTCACAACTGAAAGAGACCTCAGTAGCCAGAGAGAGCCGGGGACCTGCCTGGAGTCACCCAGCAGGTTGGTGGCACAGCCATGTTCTCTGTTGGTTGTTTCCGTTTCCCTGCTCAGCCTGGCCTGTCCAGGGGCGGGAGAGGCTGGGAGCAGAGGCAGGGAAGAGGCCGGGGGCATAGGCTCCTGGGAGAGATACCTGAGGCCTGGAGCAGGGGGGCAACAAACTTAGGGTGGACGAGTCGCACGATGGGGTGGAAGGGCCCCATCCACCAGAGGTAGACGTCACGGAAGTAGTGGCCCAGATGCTCCATCAGCCGCATGCTCTCCTCAGTGCTCTGGGCCTGGGGATGGTCAAGGCTGACGCCAGGCCTGGCAGGGAGCCTCGGACGCTGCCACCGCCCACTGCAGCCCCCTGGCCACCACACACCCCCACCCCTCTCGGCCCCTCTGCCTGGATTATTGGTCTACACCTCTTGTGGAGTCAGCTTGTCTCTGTCTCTGTCTGTGTCTGTATCTATGTACCTCTTGTCGCTCACCCTCCTCTTCTGTGTGTTTTTCCCTAGATGGATACGTAGATGATGGATGGACGGATGGATGGATGGAGAGAGCAACAGGATGGACAGGTAGACATGCTAGATAGACATAAACGAGAGGTGAAGACATGGAAATGTGGAGAAATGGGTACATAGGTGACTGGTAGGTAGATAGACGTGTGGGTATCAGTGCGGGTATGTGTGTCTTTCACTCCCTGTTTATCTGTTCCTTGCTCTGTGGCCTCCCCTCCCGCCCCCTGTCCCCTCTGTCTCCCTCGCTCTGTTTCTGTCTCTCCCCATCCCCCCGACACCTTACCATTCAGCCCACTTACCGTTCACCCCCCAATTCACAGCTAATCTCACCCCACCCCACTTTCTCCTTTGTCCCCCAACCCCAGCACGGCCGCCTGCCACCAGCTCTGGCCAGATGCCTCCCGGCTGGGCAGCAAGTGAGCTGGGAGGAGGTGCAGCCGCGCCCCTTCCCCAGAGCCTGGCTGCACCGCCCCGGGACAGGTCAGCATCCCGGGCTGGAGTTCACCGGGGGACACTGTGTCCCCTCCCCGCCCCTGATGCTCCCATCACCCCTACACGGTGCCCTGGCTGGATGCAGCTGGGAAGGACCTAGGAGACACTGGGATGGACAGAGAAGGAAGTGGAAGAAAACGGTGGACGCCAGTCCGGGAACAAAAGCAGAGACAGCGGGGCAGTGGGAGAGGACACTGAAGGACAAAGGGACATGATCTTAGCGCGGACTCTCCGGAAGCAAAGCCTGAATGGCAGATGCCTGTGCAAGCGCTTTACTGACGGAGGCGCCTCAGAGGGAGCTTGGAAGAAAGAGGGAGAAGCTGAATGGGCAAGAGAAGAAACCAGGCATGTGTAGGCTCAGCTGGCATCTCCCCTCCCTAGCTCACACACTCTCCATGGCTCCCGGTGGCCCTCAGAATCCACTCCCTTCCCTATCTCCCCTTCCCCTTTTTTCTGCCTCTGACCCTGATTGCTCCAGGGGCACCAAACTCCTCATTGCTCAAAAGCCAGGTGCTCACTCTCCAGCCTGAGGCCGTGGGGCGGGCTACCCCTCCACAGGGAACACACTTTCTCTTCTTTGCTTACAAAATTCCTACTCATCCTTCCAGACCCACTTCCAACAACCCCTCCTCCAGGAAGCCTGCGTGCCTGCCCCAACGGCAGAAACCTTGATTCCCCTCGGGGCTCCCCCAGCCCCTGTCTCTCCATGGAACCAGCCCTGACCACACAAGATTGGGGGGGTCTCAGTCTCTCTAGCCCTGGGTCCCCAAGATTGGGGGTGCCTCCAGGACAGAGCCTGGGCTGAGTCTCCCCAGAGATCCCCACAGGGGGGTTGGCAAGTCAGTGAGAGAAAGGAAAAGGTGACCAAGGCGCCCAGAGCGGAAGGGGCCCTGGGTTCTGCAGGGGCCACGCACGAGCTGGGCAGGGAGGGGCCGTCAAGTTTCAGACTGTGTCACGGCCCCACCACCAGGTGTTCCAGGTGGGTCCTAGTGGCGTTGGCAACAGACCAGGCACCGTCGGGGTGGCACAGACTGAGGAGGAGGAAGATGGGCCCACCCACCTCTTAAACCTTGGGGCTAGGTGGACAGCAGCTGAGTCAGGACCCTCAAACCCTGCTCTGTGGGGTGGATGCAAGGTGGCTGTCACCTCCCCAGAAGGAGCCACAGCCCGTCCCCCCTGCAGCCTCCAGAGGCGGGTGGCCTTGGCAATGAGCTGTCTGTCTGGATTCTGCGCAGATAGAGGGAATCTCTGCTTCCTCCTGCTCTCTTCCTCTGGGGACCAAGGTGCATCCAGGACAGAGGGAGAACAGGAGGTGCGGGGAAGGACTGGGCAGCCAACAGTCAGAGAGCTGCGGGAGACGGACGAGGTGGGCCAGGAGGGATCCATGGGATCTGGGGGCCTGGAGGTCGCTGTCATCTCAAGGGAGCACGATAGGGCTGAGGAGCAGGGGAGCAGTGAGCGGGGAAATAGAGGCAGGGAGTGAACACAGCCTGTTGCCCACGAGGGGACGGCAGAGCCAGCCGGCTGGCAGTTTGGGTGCAGAAAGAGGTGCCCTGCACAGGGGGCGGGTGGGAATTTACATGTCACCTGTCTGTCTCGTTTTGTGACTCTCTCCTGCACCCCTGCAGAGAAGCCTCAGAGGAGCTGGGTGGTTTATCGCATCCAAGGCCAAGGTTTTTCCAAGGAGCCATGAGGACGGGGGTTCCAGGCTGGGCTCTGGGGCGCATCGGGACAACAGGGACCCTGGACGACAGGGTGAGAGGAGGAAGCTGCCCAGGAACGGGGTGGGGAGAGACTGCGATTCTCTCCGTGGCCCAGCTGTGCCGTGGGCAGGGGTCGCAGCCGATCCCTGGGGGGAAGCCGCTGGCCGGAGAGAGGCAGAATCTGGCCTGAGGCCGACTGGGATGGCCCAGGCAGGGGTCAGGCCCGGTCAGTGCTGCCTCTGAGGAGACCTCAAGTCCAGTGATGAGACTATGGGTGGAGCGGGGTCCCTGCTCTGTGCAGCCCGCCCTGGAAGCCCCCAAGTAAGAGAGGGGTGCACTACTGTGGAACAGGCGGGCAGAACTGGACCCGAAGCAGGCTTGGGGCGTGGAAGGGCACGAACGGGAAAGGCATGGGGCGTGGGCTGGGCGGAGGGAGGAAGGGATGTGGTCGGGCAGTGGGAAGGAGGGGCTCCCCTCGGCCGCCCTTGCTTCCCTGCCATCCCAGCCCCCAGCCCACCTCCACCCCCGGCTCCCTGAGCCCCTTCCCGGCCCTGGGGACGTCCACCCACCCTGACACCCCAGTCCCGTCCTGCTGCCACACTCACCAGGCCCAGGTGACCCCAGAACCAGCTCTGTTTCGGGGGCTGCGGGAAACAGCGGAGGCGGCTGCAGGTGCCATAGAAGGCGTAGGTCCAGGCCAGGACGCGGGCCAGGAGCCAGGTTGCCCCGACCAGCAGCAGCAGCCGCCAGGGGGAGGCGGCCACCGGCCCCAGGCCCAGCCAGGACAGGCCCAGCTGTGGCATCTTGCAGGGCAGACAGGTGCAGGGGGAGTTCCTGAGGCCCAGGGGAGGGAAGGGGGCTCCAGGGCCAGTGCAGAGGGGCAGGGGTGGGAGGGGTCACAGATGGGGACGCAGGGGCTGAGAGCAGGGAGGGAGACCCAGGGACCCCAGGGGAAGAGGCAGAGTGAGGGGACAGAGAGACACAGTCAGGAGTGTCTTCTTCCCGTACAATCTCCTCTCCCCTCCTCCTGGGACTGCTATGTCCCTGGTCTGTTCTTATACCCTGGACAAGGCTGAAAGGGGCTGACCTGGGCCACCCAGTCCCGGCTTGTCCCTGCCTAGCGGCCAACCAAAAGCAAAGGGCATGGCACAGAGGCGTTCAAACAGCCTGAGGCGCCAGATCCGGGTGAAATTGGACGGGAACCGGGCTCCCATGACTCTGCAGTGCTGAATCTACAATTAGAACACTCAGATTTGGGGGTCGGACGTCCAGGAGAAAATTCTATACCTGCCAAGGCGCTTCCACAGCTGTGTGTTCACTGAGCACCTGCTCGGTGCCGGGCCCTGTTCCAGGCACTGGGGGTGCAACGTCCAAGTCCCTGCTGTCAAGGAGAAACATCTGGTAGAAAGAGGGGCCATGGCCACATAGAGAATCAAGAACACACAGTGAGAGAGACAGGAGGGCTTCCAGGAGGAGGCGTCCTTGAGTGGGAGGCAAAAGAAGAGGGGGTGAGGGCTGTGTGATTGAAAGGACCTCCTTGACCAAGGGGTGACGTGCCCAGTGGTGTGCACAAGCCGGTGTGTCCTTGCTCCTGCAACACCCATGCCCTGATGGCAGTCGGTGTCCCTGGGGAAACCAGCCAAGGAAGAAAAATTTGGCCCATTATCCAATCCAGAAGCAGGTATCAGAGATTCCTTCAAAGCCCAGCAGGTGTCTGCAGCCATGCAAGGGGGAGGTCCAGCGCATGGATCCCAGACCAGGGGCCAGGAGGCAGAAAGCGAACCCGCTTGGGAAGCAGGAAGTCTCAGGCAGGGATTTCTTCAGCCTCAGGAAGCTGGAGTCTCTCCAGTGGTTTCTCATCCAACAAGGAACTTCTCAGCTGCCAAATCACACATCCTGACTGACGCCATGTCCCCAGCGAGTGCTGTGGGGAGAGGTCACCTAGGGAAGACGGAGGCTGGTGCTTCTCTCCAAGGGCCCTCCCACCCCACCCGAAAGCAGGCAGTGGGCAAGTGAGTCAGAGCAGCAGTGGAGGTCACTCTGCGTGACCAGCCTCAGCCAGGACCCATCAGCTTATAAGCCTTGGTATTCACGTCTGCAAAATGGGCCTGATGAAGCTTCACAGGGCTTAGCAAGTGTTGCATCAGCAAAGCAGAGGGAGCAGGGAAAAGCCAGTCTCAAATGATACGTGAGTGATGCTCCCATCTCTATATAAAATGTGTCAGTGCCTGTGTGTGTCTGTGCGTGTACATTTGTATAAAAAATTCCAGAAGAATTCACATATGACATCGGAAGGGAGGGACGTAGAACTGGAGTACACACACTTCATTTCCTACACTTCCCGTTGCTTGTTTTCACACAGAGCTGCTATAAATTTAAACATTAAAACATTAAATTTTGTGTCGCCAAGAAGACACACCTCCCCGGAGTCAGCCTGGAGTCTCTCCAGGACAAGCGTGCGGGCTGCACGCTGGCTGCGGTTTCGCATTTCCTTTCCTCCTGACTCCACCTGTGTGACATGTGGGACGACGGAGAGCATCGTAGGTTACGAACCGGAACACGGGGTGCAGATGGCTTGGCTCAAACCCCATTTATGGGCCCCTGAATGAAAGGCACTCAGTCCTTGGACTCTGATCCCAGGGAGCCCCTACAGCAACAAGGTGGCCAGGCCCTGTGGGCCGCTGTCCCTGGTGCTGAAAGGAATGGCCCCTTTCCCACCCCGCTGCCCTCCTCTCGCTGTTGAAAACCCACGCGACCTCCACTTCCTGGAACATCTAGATGAAAATAAAGTCTGGGTCTTGTCTCTATGGCAAAAAAGTAAAAAATTATTTTTAGTTCTAAAGCCAGCTCCACACCACAGAACCTTGCAATTTCTCAGATCTAACTATGGATATTTTGTTTTTGTTTTTATTTTGGTTTTTTAAAAATTTTTTGTAGAGGTGGGATCTCCCTATGTTGCCCAGGATGGTCTCGAGCCCCTGGCCTCAAGCAATCCTCCCACCTGGGCCTCCCAAAGTGCTGGGATTACAGGTGTGTGTCCCCACATCCTAACTACGGATGCTTTGAACTTACTGAATATTCTAATGAATGTTTTTCAACAGCAGGTTACTACATTCCCCAAAACTTAAAGTTACCTTTTGTGACTTACAACCATTGCAAAATTTAAATTGCAATGCAAAAAGGAGGGAGGGGGAGGAAATTAACCCTCAGACCTATTAATTCTTAACATATTTGGCTCCTATGTTATACATACTGGCATGTTCAGTCCTCACAACAGCCCAGTAAGGCGGACACTATTAGATAGTAAAAGAACTGAAGCTTAGAGAGATAAGAAGTTTTCCCCAAGCCGAACAGCTAGTAAATACAGACTGGGATTCCGACCTCGGTAGTGCAACTCCATGGTGACGTGGATTGTCTTAGTCCACTCAGGCTGCTATGACAAGACACTGTAAACTGGGAATTTATAAACACCAGGAAGGCATTGCTCACAGTTCAGGAGTCTGGGAATCCAATATGATGGTTCCAGCAAATTCAGGGTCTAGTGAGAGCACGTTCCTTGTAGATGGCATCTTCTTTGTGTCCAGCCATGGTGGAAGGGGCAAACAAACTCCCTCACATCTCTTTTTTAAAGACATTAGTCCCATTCATGAAGGCAAAGCCCTCATGACCTCGTCACCTCCCAAAGGACTCTCACCTTAATACCACCACATTGGAGGTCAGATTAAAAGGTATGAATTTGGGGGGGACACAAACATTCAGATCGTAGTATGGATTCAGGATCATCTGACACTGACTGAATCTACCTAGCTGCCACATCTTCCCTGAAGAGCTGTCCTTGTCTTTGGGGTCCAAGAGGACCATGGACAGTGGTTTGAGGTGAAGGAAAAGGAGGTTTATTAATTTGCCGGCCAATGAGGAAAATGGCAGACTCCCATCTTAAAGCACCGATTTTCCTAACTACAAGCAGAAATACAGAGCTTTTAAAGGAAAGGTTTTCAGCTCTGGGCTATTGCTGTTTAACTATAGTGGATGGTTCTGATCGAACCCATCTCGGGTGAAGACAATCTCGTGACCTCCACCCAGACCTCCACCGGAACAGTTCCTGAGCCACCTCCTGTGGTACAAAGAACAAAGGACACTCCCCTGCCCCTCCTGACCGCCGGCCTGAGGCAGGGATGCAGGTTTTAAATCCCAAAAAGAGGCTGGGCGTGGTGGCTCACGCCTGTAATCCTAGCACTCTGGGAGGCCGAGGCGGGTGGATCGCTCGAGGTCAGGAGTTCGAGACCAGCCTGAGCAAGAGCGAGACCCCGTCTCTACTAAAAATAGAAAGACATTATATGGACAACTAAAAATTTATACAGAAAAAATTAGCCGGGCATAGTGGCGCATGCCTGTAGTCCCAGCTACTCGGGAGGCTGAGGCAGTAGGATCGCTTAAGCCCAGGAGTTTGAGGTTGCTGTGAGCTAAGCTGACGCCACGGCACTCACTCTAGCCTGGGCAACAAAGTGAGACTCTGTCTCAACAAAAAAAAAAAAATAAATAAATAAATCCCAAAAAGAGTGGGAGAGTTTTAAAGAGACAGCTCATAAAACATCTTCACCCTTTTTAAGGCCGTTCCCTCTGTTACACTGTCCCACGTGGAAAAGTCAAAGATTAGGTAGTGATTCTGGTCACCTGCCTTAACAGAAAACTGGGACACTCTCTCTCCCAAGTGTCCCCCTCCTGCTTCCTGCTGCCTGCAAGATTGGTGTGGTATCGGGAGCTCAGTCACTCAAGGCTGCAGTGAGCTGTGATTCTGTCACTAAACGCCGGGAGTGGGGGGGACTCTCAAAGCTGGGTGCTTTTCCAATTCCTTACATGAATAAATGACATGACGCCAGGCGCAGTGGCTCACACCTGTAACCCTAGCATTCTGGGAGGCCGAGGAGGGAGGATCACTCGAGGTCAGGAGTTAGAGACCAGCCTGAGCAGGAGCGAGAGCCCGTCTCTGCTAAAAATAGAAAGGCATGATTTGGACAGCTAAAAATATATATAGAAAAAAAAAATTAGCCGGGCATGGTGGCACATGCCTGTAGTCCCAGCTACTCGGGAGGCTGAGGCAGGAGGATCGCTTAAACCCAGGAGTTTGAGGTTGCTGTGAGCTAGGCTGACGCCACGGCACTCTAGCCTGGGCAAAAGAGCAAGACTCTGTCTCAAAAATAAATAAATAAATGACATGAAAATAAAATGTAAAAATCACAAAGACATGATAAAAAAAGAAAAACAGAAACCTAAAATATACATAAATTATACTTTCACACGAGGAGCATGTCTCAATTAAGAAAATGTGAAACTCTGTTTTAACAGCTTCATGATGAGAGGGGAAAAATATCAAAGCCCAGGGGTGATACAAGCAGGGGAATTTGAAATAAGACCCCAGTCACTTAGGAGGAACCCTCAAAGGGCTCCATCTCCCAGGGTGAGAGTAAACTGAAGTGGAGGAGACTGAACGTGTGATTTCAGCTTAAATTTAAACTGGCTTAGTGACCTTGCACCCCACAAGCCTTTAACTTCTTTTAACAGAATTCAAATTGTAAAAATATTATTTCAAATATGACAGCCGATACCAAGGCAAAGATAACCAGACAGACAAAAATCGCTGACCCCATGAGTGAAAACCAGCAGAAACAACAGGCAATATAATAGACACAGATACCACAATGATCAGACACACGCTATAAAGCAACCAGGCTGATTATGTTTAATAAACATAGTATTTTAGTAACCATAGAAACACAGTGAAGAAAACTTAGGAGAGAAAAGACTGGGTGTTTTAGATCAGACACAAGGTCAGGGTAGTAGAACTGTAATGCCTCTGTGGGTTTGCTTCTGTGACTCAAGAGCCTCAAACCTGCCTCTTATGTCCCTCTTTAATCCTGGTCCTTCTCCTGCTCAAACACCTCCCATGGCTCCCTCTGGCCCACAGAAAATAGTCCATCCTTGGACTCTGGGAGAACCCACCATCAGTGTGGGAGCCCTGTGTTCAGCCAGAGAGTGAGTCAGGCTCCTGGGCTCAGGGACACCACCCCGCCTCCACCAGCCAGTCCCACCTGCAGGTGCCTGCAGTCCCCGCACGCCCCCTGCTGGCTCTGGGTGAGGCGCAGGCACAGGTGACAGCAGTTTTATTCCGGGAATCTGCAAAGGCAGGTGGGAGGGTCGGAGTGGGTCTTAAGCCTGCAGCTCTGAGTCACTGCTGGCCTGAGCTCAGCGGCTCCACCCGCAGCCAGAGGCCGCCCTCGGCTCGCAGGATCAGCTCCGGCTTCCTGCGCGGCTCCGTGTCGTGGGGCAGGACGCGGAAGCGCAGCAGCGTGAGCGCCAGGACCACCTTCATCTCGGTCATGGCGAAGGTCTGCCCGATGCAGTTCCTGGGGGTGGAGGTGGGGACAGTGACGGCACCCAGGACCCCCATGCGGGCCCCATCGCGCCTGGAACCTGGCCCGGGGCTCCCACCCTCCACCCAGATCAGCGTGGGGGGCAGAGGAGCGACCTAACGGTGCCTGGGGCCCCCCTGTGGGCTGGTATATCCCCCCACGCCGGCTCAGACTGCAGCCCCCAACTCAAGAAGCAGACGGGAGAAGGTCTGAGAACGCCACAAGTGCAGACGTGGGAGGGCGCTGATGAGGCCGCTACCCGGACCACCCTCCCCCCGTTCATGCCTCAGACCCCCGCTGGCCTCACCTGGGCCCCACCGAGAAGGGAATAAACGCCAGAGGTGACCTCTTCTGGGGGTTTTCTGGGTCGAAGCGGAAGGGGTCATAGACCTGGGGACGGGGCAAGACAGAGTGGGGTCTCTCAGGAATCACAGCCACCCCCAGAAAAGACAGATGTGGGCACAGCAGAGGGGGTGTCTGATTTCACCAGTCAGGACCCCACCCCCTCCCCAGGTCCCAGGATGGAGAAGGGGGGAGGGCCAGCACCTCAGGGTCCGACCAGACTGACGGGTTGTGATGAATCCCAAAGATGCTGATGGTACAGACGTTCCCTGTCGGCAGGAAGGGACAGTCAGGACAAGGTCCAAGCTGCCTGATGGGACCACCACCCTGCCCAGGAGCCTCCTCCCCCTGCCCCTGTGGGCACCTTTGGGGATGACCCGGCCATCTGGGAGCACAATGTCCTTGGTGCAGCGGCGGGAGATGGCAGTGACTGGGGGGTGCAGCCGCAGACTCTCTTTGACGCACATGGTGAGGAAGGGCAGCTGGACCAGGTCCTCCCTAAGGAGCACCCCCAACGATTATCCAGGGAGCGAACACAGCCCTACCGCTGCCCCGTGAGACCCTCCCACCTCCCTCTGACCCTGAGTCATACAACAAAATTAACTCCGGAAGAATCAAGGATGGAAGCATCAGAAAATCAAACTCACAAAAGCACTAGAAGAAAACTTGGCCTGGTAATTTTAGCAAAATACAAGCAAAACCAAAACACAAGTAAAGGGTATCCTTAAAAGTGTTAATGCATCTGCATGAAAACATTTTAAAAATTACAAAATAAAGTAACAAAAGCCAGGGTTGGCAGGACTCTCCAAGAGGGCTTATAAGTTTATTTGAATAAATAACGTCCACTTCACACTCTAGGGTGGGATGACCTAATATTATAAAAGTGTCAATTCTTTCTAAAATAATCAATATATTCAACACAATCCAGTCAATATCAGGCTGCATTTTGCTTTAGAATTTCACATCCTTATTCTGATTGGAAAGAACAAACCTTGGCTAGAGTTAGATCAATTTAAAAATAAAAGATCCAAGAAAGGAAACACAGTCCACCACATATTAAGACCTATAACAAAGGCATAGCGTTATACTAAAAATGACATAAAACAATTTTTTTAAGTCTGTGGTACCGCTACCAGAACAGAAGAACACGTCCATGGAACAGAGTAGAGAGCTTTCCGTCAGGCACGTGATAGGTGAAAACTTAGCATCTCGTAAAGGAGGGTCCACACACCCCTGGGCAATGGATACTTGGTGGAAGGCGCTCAGACAGTTGGCAATGTGGCCACAAAAAGACCAGACACTTGTCTACTCTGTACACAGGGTGGAGTCTCTTCCTAGATGAGAAAGGTAAGACTACAAAGCTAAAATAAGATAACATAAGAGATATTTCTGTGACCTAGGAGTAGGAATTCTTAACACCCCAAAAGCACAAGCAGAAAGATCAAACAAAAAATATACATGAAAATTAAGAATTTCTGTGCAATAAAAGAAACCATGGAGCAAATTACATTCTGAGGAGCGATTCAGAGGAGATATTTACCATGAATATATAGCTCTAGAACAATGTCTTGAATAGGTAAGATATTCCTGCAAATCAACAAGAGAAAGGACAGGTGAACCAACAGAAAAGTCGGCAAAGAATATGACCCAGGAACTCACGGGAGCCCAAATAGGAGATATATTAGGAGGTGCTCAAAGTCGCTTGTTATCAGGGAAATGAAAATTGTCTAACAATGACACGTCACGTCACATGGATTCCAGCAAGAGTTAGCAAGGAAGGCAATGCTAAGGGTTAGCTCCGGATGGGGGTAGAGGAAACTCATGCACTGACGGTGGTGTGGACAGGAGCTGCCATTCTGCAGGGCAACGGCCAGTGCACGGCCAAGGACAGACCACGTGTGTTTTATGGTCCAGCGAGCTGGCTTCCACGTACAGATCCCAGAGAGACCCTCAGACACGGAGACAAAGAGACATGTACAAAGATGTTCATTGCACTGGAGAGACGGGAGCATCCAAGGGATCCAGCGCTGAGGGGTGAGGGAGGAAAGAATCATAGGATGGTTTAAGCAATAAACTCATTGTACTTAGAACCATGAATGGCTGATAAACTCACAGTGCTCCATTTCTGAAAATTTTAAGAACCAACACAAGATCTGTGATGTAGTAACATATTTGGAATCTTCAATTACATCCACTCCAACAACAAATTTTGCAGATAAAAGGCTCTATCTCTCTAGAATCATATTGTTGCAGGGCTGGAAGTGGGGTATTGGGATAAAATTGGAAGAAATAAGAATTGCATGGAAAAATGAGTAGAACGGACCATGAACAGAGGAGTATGGTAAACTCTCTTCTTGACAGCTGAGGTCAAAAAAATAATGAATTCAAAGTTTCAAGAGTACTTTTGGAACTGGTCAACCTGATAATAGAGTTCAAATGGAAAAGTAAGAACTCAGAAAATATTGTAAAAGCAAACTAATGAGACAGGACCAACTTGATCAAATACGAAAATGTTTTTAAAAATGTGATAACGAAGACTTCTTGGTGCTTATGTATGACAAATAGATAAATGGAATGGACTAGAATCCAGGAGCAAACTCAAATTAATACACAAATTTAGCTTATTGTGAATCTGCTATTATTTAAAATCATAAGGCAAGTACAACATAGTCATTATATTCTTTTGAGATAATGCATTAGCCATTTTGAGAAAAAAAGAGATTCCTACCTCAGTACTTATTCCAAGATAGATTTCATAGGGGGAAGGTATTACATATCAATTAATAAAATATTAAATAAAATATTTTAAAAAGACATAAAAACATTACAGGGTAACACAAAAGAGTTTTACACTTTACTATTAGAGTGTGAAAGCTTTTCCAAGCTTGACTTTTTTAGGGGGAAAAAAACCCCAGAAGCTATAAATGAAAGAATTGATAAATGTGACTATAAATAAGTGAACCAAACCAAAATAAATAAGGCAAAACCAAACATACAAAGACAATCCAAGGAAGAATTTTGCATAATGGAGAAAATAAATAATTTTCTTAATATTTAAAGAGATTTTATAAATTGGTAAGGAAAAAAACTAGAAAACCCCAAAGTAAGGAGGGAAAATTATGCAAACTGACACTTCACAGAAAAAGAGAACTGCATGGTGAACACAATACTCAACTTGACTCATATTTAAAGTGACATTCATTAAAATAGCAAAGTCTTATATTGCACCCATTAGATTGGCAGATGTTTTAAAGTGTCGTAGAGAAAACTGTTGTGAAGGATATAAGGAAATGGGTATTCTGAAAATCTGTGTGTAGGAGTGGATTTTCCAAGAGCTATTGAACTATAAAACTCAAGTGATCTTTGATTCAGCAACTGTACTTGTAGGAATTTGTTGTTCAATGGTGCTCACACGTGTAAGCCATGGTCAGCGTACATGGATGTTCACTGCATCGTATTTCTTACAGCAAAAGGCTCAGAACTATCCAAATGTCCATCAATGGAGAGAAGTTTTCATACATTATGCTGCACCAGTACGATGGAAATTTATACAACTAGCAGAAAGGAGGAACCAGAGATCACCAGTCCCATCACAAACTGGGGGCTAAATCAGTAGAGAGATCTAACAGGCAATTTGGCAATATCTATTATAATGGAAAATGTTTACATAACGTCCTCAACAGAGGGGTGAGCTGGGTAAACTGAGGACTGGTACGTAGCACGCAGAAAGGAGGAGCTCCCAGACACTCATTGAGAGAAAAGAACAAGTGACCGTGTATACATATATATATGTAGACTATATTGCCCAGGGAAAGGCCTAGAAGGGCTTACGACAAATGAAACAGATAAGATTAGGCTTGAAGGAGAGGATAACAACGGTGGACTTAATCTTCCCTGTAATGTTTTCTTTTGTGAAAACGGAAAATGAAACTTGTTCCTCTGATTGTCTTTTCAATTCAAAACTAATTTTTCCAACGTCATGCTGGAAAACTGAAAACATCCTAAAGCTATATTGTCAGTGCGCACCTGAGCGCTCTGTGTATACTGCTAGCTGTGCGGAAACAGAGCGAGAGAACGAATGCACGAGGGGAGGCAGACTGAGCGGGCGCACGTGGGTAGAGACGGACACTGGAAGGACCCAGGGAGCCATGAGGCAGGACTGGGGCTGGGGTGCTGGCACAAGAGGGAGCTTATACGCATCGTAGCCCTTTCGTGCTGTTTCAGTGTTTACCAAGTGCATGATTCCTTGAAGGTGAGGGCAGCACAGAAACAGGACAGCCGTGCTGAGCAGAGCCTGGAGGCTCATGGCAATACCTCCAAAGTGTTCGTCTGGTCCAACGCCTCCTCTCCGTCCCTCAGCCCTTGGACCAGAATGTACCCCCTGGACTCACAGCTCCCAACTCATCCCCTCCACTTTTCCCCCTTGTAGCCACAGAAAGATATTTCTGATACCGCGATCTGACCTGGACCTCCCCTGCTCAAACATCTCCCGTGGCTCCCCATTGGCCTCCTATGTTAGTCATGGAACGCTCTTCAAGAAAAGAAAAGTTCTGTCCAGCTGCAAGAAGTGCAATGAGCTGCCAGCCCCCAGCTACAGGGTCTTCAAGTTCTGCTGCACCATTCAACCAAGGCCACAGTGTCCTGGAAAGGCCCCAGCCAATGACTGAGCATGAACATTCACTAGTGCCTGACCATGTCTGACCTCCCTAACAGCAGCCTCTCTGCTCACATTTACCTTTGATCTCGTATCAACTGCTCAACAGACTAGAACTGGCACACCTCATGTTGAAGTCCAAGCTCCCTTTCTTTTTTTTTGAGGTGGAGTCTTGGTCTGTCACCCCAGCGAGAGTACAGTGACATGATCATAGTTCACCACAACCTCGAACTCCTGGGCTCAAGTGATCCTCCTGCCTCAGCCTCCTGAGTACCTGGGACTACAGGCATGTGCCACCATGCTCGCATAATTTTTTCTATATATTTTTAGTTGTACAGCTAATTTCTTTCTATTTTTAGTAGAGATGGGGGTCTCACTCTTGCTCAGGCTGGTCTCGAACTCCTGACCTGGAGCGATCCTCCCACCTCGGCCTCCCAAAGTGCTAGGATTACAGGTGTGAGCCACCGCGCCTGGCCTAAATTCCAATCTCTTGACATGGTTTCCACAGCATTCCAAGAGGGGCTTCCATTGCCAGCTCCAGCCTCACCCGGAGGCCCTCTCTGTGCCTCGCATTGTGCATTTCACAAGGATTCAGACACTTTTACTTCCCCAAACACACCGGCTCCCTCGGGGATGCTTCCACCCTGGCCTTTGCACGGCTGTCCCCTGGAGTGGAAGCGCTGCCCTGTCCCCATGCCCAGCGTGGTGAGTTTGTGCTCACTGCTTCCCTCCCAGCCTCTCCTGCTTTGCCTCCTGGCCCAGCCACGCAGAATTAAGACGGGACTGGGCACCACGTCAGGAAAGGGCAGGCGGTGTGGACGTGCCTACTGAAAGGAGAGATGGTGCCCTTTCCCCACTAAGATCTCCGTGAATCCGTGGAACAGACTATAACATGGGAATTAGAGGCGAGCGCAAAAACCAAAAAGAGTGAAGTCTTGGGGGGGAAATGCAACTGTAGACAGAAAAGCCAGGGGGTGGAGGAGCAGTTTCTTTACTGCATACCTGCTGGGTGGCATATGTTTTATACACATTGTCACTAAATCTCCAAGAAGCCCTGTTGGGTAGAAATGTGTCCCATTTACTAAAAAGAAAGGGGCTCAGAAAAGAGGATTGATTGTACTAACGTCACATAGCAAGTTATTGGGCAATAAATATGCACTCCTAGAACTTTCTTCCCCAAAGCCTGCAAGCTTTCTCTTGCTAGCCAGGCGGGGTACCAGGCCCTGCTTCTGGGCTCTGCTCCTATTGCCACTAGGCAATAATGGCAGAGTCAGCAAACACCGTCTCCCCGCTTCCCCACCTGGCAGCAGAGCCAATGATAACAGGCTCAGGAACAGGCCGTGAGGACCTGCACTCACCATTCAATCTCTGTAGGCTCGCGGTCCCTCAGCAGCTCTCGCACCTCCTGCCGGCAGCGCTCCTGGTGTTCCGGGTGCCTCGCAAGGTTGTACAGGACCCAGGAGAGACCACTGGCCGTGGTGTCATGGCCTGAGGGGCAGCCAGGCAGGCTTGAGTCTCTGGGCTGCTCCAGCACCAGGGTGTGGACAGCGCCCTACATCGAGGCTCTCAGGGAGGACGAGGGTGGGGGAGGATGGGCAGAATGGAGTGATCCAGGGTCCACCCACTGCATCCCTGGGATGGAGAGACCCCTGTCCCCACTGTGGTCCCACACTGGGACGCTCACCCCCAAACATGAAGGTATCAGCCTCTGCTCGTATGTCCTCGTCTGACAACTCCTTCCCATCTTCATCCTGAAGACAGAAGGCAAAACCCCTAATCACACCAGCTCTGAGGGCACCTGAGTCTAACCTGAAACATTCCTGAAGACCCATCGTCCAAGCAGGATGCCGCCATTGTCATCTCCAGATCTGTCACCCATGTTTGTTAACTGATCTCCTGCCTCTTGCTTGCCACTCCCAGGCACCTTCTACACTACACGGTCACCTCTGCAACTTATCTCTCACTTGTCCCGCCCTTCCTCAAGTACCTTCCACAGCTCCCCAGTGCCCTGTGGATCAAGTACAAGTTCATGGATCTGATATTTGACATCAATGTCTAGTCCACCTCTTGAATTCAGGTCCCAGAGGGCCCCACCTTGGCCAGTAGGAGCACATCGATGAAGTCCAAAGTCTTGGACTTGGCCTTGGCTTTGAGGAAGTCATCAACACCCTGGCTCTCAAGGGTGCGGCGCCGTTCCTGGATGACGGCATTCGTGAAGTCGTGCACCAGGTGGCAGGCCCTGCGGAAGCGCCGTCCGTCGGGAGTGAGGTAGTACAGGAAGTCCGTGTGCAAGAAGGTCTGCCAGTGCCGTTTCACTGCGAGAGCACTGAGCCCCAGGACGGCGGCGATGTACTCGCTGGGACTCCTGCAGGACCAGGCCGGAGAGAGGAAGCAGCTACGTGACACACACAGAACCCCAGAAGCGCCTCCCAGACAGCATCCCCGGACCACGCTCCATCCAGAAGACGCTGCCTCACGCCCACTTCTCTCTCCACCTCCACTCTCTGTGAGCTGCCTCATGTCCAGGTCCCCAGGGCAGAGCTTGGGCATCATGCTCATTTTCTCTCTCTCTTATGCAACATCCAGTCCTGCCCATTCTTCCTCAGTTTCTCCCAAAACTTCCCCATCTTCTCCACCGAGCTCAGACCTCCTCCTCTCCACGGTCCTAATCCTCACGTCTACATGACAGTCAATCCTCTGTAGAGCCAAATGTCCAAGCTCAGCTCGGACCAAGACTCTCATCTGCTCAAACACCCTCCATGGCTCCCTGGGAACCTCAGGACAAAATTCCTACCCCTCTGCCTGGCTGTCCATGTCCTTAAGACCCAGCCAGTGCCGACCCTCCACCTCCTTTCCATGGCGTCTCCTTACCACCTGTTCCACATGCTCTGCTCGTCCTAGCCTCCCTGCCTTCACGCACACGCCTCCACCTACCTGGAAGAACTGCTCTTTCTCTCTGCCCTCCCTGCTTTTAATGCTTCCCGCCTCTTCTGGGAAGGCTCTGGTCCGCTCTCCCTCGTCCACTTAATCGCACGTCCCCACACCCTGGGCAAGGACTCACTCCTGACAATGGCTGTCGAAGCTGAAGATGCATTTCTGCAGACTGTCCAAGGTCATGAGGCTCATGTGCTCAAACATGTCCAGACAGGCGCTGCCCTCCGAGGCCAGGCGCTGCCACTTGGCCTGGCCAGAGAAGGGCACAGAGCTGAGGCTGGTCCCTGGCTCCCTTGAGCCCCTGCCCAACCCCAACCACCAGGATAGACTCCCCCAGAAGCAGCCTCCTGGTCCTCTGCCACAGGCACCCACCCCCAGGGAGGACCAGGCTTGGGTGGGAGAGGAAGCTGTTACTGTTCGGAGATGAAGACCCCAAGGCTGGGACTCAGGAGACCTGAGTTCAAGTTCCAACTCTGTCTACTATGCTCTGAGTGCCCTTGGTCAACTCATTGCCCTCCCCCAGGTCCCACCTGTCAAATCTTCAGTAACAGTTAAGTTGACCTCCTTTGGTCCCAGATAAACCAACCCCTGCTCCACCACTCCTAGCTCACTTACTAGCTGGGTGAACTGGGGCAAGCTCCCTCACCTCTCTGACCCTCAGTTTTCTCATCTATAATGTGGCCATCACAGTCATCTCTACCTCATAGGGTTGTGAAAATTAAATCGGAGACAACATATATCATGGAATTGCTGTATGGTCTCCGGCATACAGCAAGTGCTCAATCTATGTTAGCTCTCATTGTCATCTCATCATTAGCATAGGGCTACGTGATGGCAGAAATGTCCTCAATTTTTCATCCCTCCCCCTTTGCCATGAGATTTGCAGCTCCTTCCATTAGGGGGTAGAGCCTTTGTTTCCATCCCTCGAAGCTGAGCTGGACTTGGGACCTGCCTTGGCCAGCAGAATGTGGCAAAATGGCGGCATGCTAGCTCCGAAAGCAAGCATCAAGAGGGACTAAGTGTTTCTGATCCCCCTCTTGGAACCCAGGCTCCACCATGCTAGCAAGCCCAGGCTAACCTCCTGGAACATAAGGGGCAAATGGAAGAGTCCAGTCGACCCACCAAGGCCAGTGAGGTTTAAAGTGGTTTGTCTTGCAGAAAGAGCTACCCTGCAATCTTCGTCACTATTACCTTAAGTTTACAGGACTTCTGTGAGAGAGACTAGAAATCACTGCCTTCTGAGCACCCACGACATGCCAGATACAGGTCTCCATTTCATCAACTTGACCGTTCTTTAAGTAGGAATTGTTCTGCCCGTTTCACAGATGAAGAAACCAAGTCTCGAAGAGGAAAAGCAGTGATCCCAAAGCCACCCAGCAGAGCCAAAATTTCAGACCAGATCTGTCCGAGGTCACGCCACTTTCCCAAAGCTCCAGCTGGGACCCTGGGTTCAAGGGACTCACATGCATGATGTTGGCACTCTTGTTGAAAATCTTCACGTAGGGCTTCAGGATTTCAAAGTGGAAGGCGGGCGTCAGCAGGCGGCGGTGGCGGCTCCACTTGTCACCGGCACTCAGCAGGAGCCCATCCCCTATGAGGGGCAGCCAAGGGCGGTGGGCCTGGGTAGCAACTTCCCCTGGCCCCCAAGAGTGTCCCCAAATCCCTTCACCTGCGGTTACTCACCCAGCCAGGGTTTCAGGAAGCCATAGAAAGTCATAGCCTTGGGTGTGATGGCAGCTGACGTGAATGAGGACCATCAGGGCACACGGAGAGGGGGAGGGGAGGGAATTAGGGTGGGAGATGGAGGGTCCCAGTCAGGGCTTTGCACTGCCCCGCTCCAAGCCCAGCATAGCAGGGAGAGGCCAAGGGCAGAGGAAGCAGGGAGGACCCGGGTGGGGGGGACCAGGCCAGGCTGCAGCTGACAGTAAGCATGACACGCCCTAACGTAGCACAGCACGCCCTATCATGCCTTGACACGGCTACTACATGGTCCAACATATTCTGCAACAGCCGCACACAGCCCAACACCCTACAAGACACCTTTAGAGGGACCTAAGACACCCTGCCTGCCTCCGCACTCCCTGGCATCTCCTGACAGGGACCTGGGACGTGGCACATGGCCTGACGTGTGTCGGCATGCTCCTGACAGTGGCCACAACATACATGACCTGCTATGACATGACACAACATGCTCTGACACGGACCCGAAATGGTCTGACGTGACCTCAACTTGCCCCACAATGAGCCCCAGATGGGACCTAAATATGGACCTGCTAGTGTCCCGGGTGTGGCCCAGACATGACCCAGACTTGCTCAGTGTCCTGCTCCACTCCACGCTAAGTACTAAGTGCTTACGGTCAAGGGCTCCTCTGTCCTCGAAGAGACCAGAGGATGCCACCCCCTCAGACGCTGAGCTCTGCCCGCCACGGTGAGCTGCCACAGCTCCCTCCAGCCCTAGAGCAGCCCCCAGGGCTGACCTGACACAGTTTACCAATCTGGGGGTCTGGCGGACCTTCCTCCGGACACCCCCTCCCTCCCAAACCGCCTTTCAGCTTAGGGTCTCTCCCAGCCGAGGCAGCTGGGGCAGCAGAGAGTGCACAGGACGAAGATGGAGGCCTCGGTATGCCATGCGACCTTGAGAGGTCATTGTGCCTCCCTAAGCCTCAGTTTTCTTACCCAGGAAATGCCCATCTCAAAAGGGGGCCTGTGACCTGGGCCAGGCAAATTTAAGGGAATCCTGTAAATACGGGAATTTTCCATGGGGGTTGAGCTTCTGAGACCCACCTTTACCAGCCTGAGAGTGAAGCCATCACAGAGAGATGCGGAACTCAGAGATGAAGACAGGATCCTGGTGGCATTGTCTAAACACCTGGATCCAGCCATGCCTGAAGGCCACCCTTCCTGGACTTTACAGTCAATAGTTTCTCTTTCTTTGCTTAGACCACATGAGGCTGAGTTTCCATTACTCACAACTGAAAGAGACCTCAGTAGCCAGAGAGAGCCGGGGACCTGCCTGGAGTCACCCAGCAGGTTGGTGGCACAGCCATGGTCTCTGTTGGTTGTTTCCGTTTCCCTGCTCAGCCTGGCCTGTCCAGGGGCGGGAGAGGCTGGGAGCAGAGGCAGGGAAGAGGCCGGGGGCATAGGCTCCTGGGAGAGATACCTGAGGCCTGGAGCAGGGGGGCAACAAACTTAGGGTGGACGAGTCGCACGATGGGGTGGAAGGGCCCCATCCACCAGAGGTAGACGTCACGGAAGTAGTGGCCCAGATGCTCCATCAGCCGCATGCTCTCCTCAGTGTTCTGGGCCTGGGGATGGTCAAGGCTGACGCCAGGCCTGGCAGGGAGCCTCGGACGCTGCCACCGCCCACTGCAGCCCCCTGGCCACCACACACCCCCACCCCTCTCGGCCCCTCTGCCTGGATTATTGGTCTACACCTCTTGTGGAGTCAGCTTGTCTCTGTCTCTGTCTGTGTCTGTATCTATGTACCTCTTGTCGCTCACCCTCCTCTTCTGTGTGTTTTTCCCTAGATGGATACGTAGATGATGGATGGACGGATGGATGGATGGAGAGAGCAACAGGATGGACAGGTAGACATGCTAGATAGACATAAACGAGAGGTAAAGACATGGAAATGTGGAGAAATGGGTACATAGGTGACTGGTAGGTAGATAGACGTGTGGGTATCAGTGCGGGTATGTGTGTCTTTCACTCCCTGTTTATCTGTTCCTTGCTCTGTGGCCTCCCCTCCCGCCCCCTGTCCCCTCTGTCTCCCTCGCTCTGTTTCTGTCTCTCCCCATCCCCCCGACACCTTACCATTCAGCCCACTTACCGTTCACCCCCCAATTCACAGCTAATCTCACCCCACCCCACTTTCTCCTTTGTCCCCCAACCCCAGCACGGCCGCCTGCCACCAGCTCTGGCCAGATGCCTCCCGGCTGGGCAGCAAGTGAGCTGGGAGGAGGTGCAGCCGCGCCCCTTCCCCAGAGCCTGGCTGCACCGCCCCGGGACAGGTCAGCATCCCGGGCTGGAGTTCACCGGGGGACACTGTGTCCCCTCCCCGCCCCTGATGCTCCCATCACCCCTACACGGTGCCCTGGCTGGATGCAGCTGGGAAGGACCTAGGAGACACTGGGATGGACAGAGAAGGAAGTGGAAGAAAACGGTGGACGCCAGTCCGGGAACAAAAGCAGAGACAGCGGGGCAGTGGGAGAGGACACTGAAGGACAAAGGGACATGATCTTAGCGCGGAATCTCCGGAAGCAAAGCCTGAATGGCAGATGCCTGTGCAAGCGCTTTACTGACGGAGGCGCCTCAGAGGGAGCTTGGAAGAAAGAGGGACAAGCTGAATGGGCAAGAGAAGAAACCAGGCACGTGTAGGCTCAGCTGGCATCTCCCCTCCCTAGCTCACACACTCTCCATGGCTCCCGGTGGCCCTCAGAATCCACTCCCTTCCCTATCTCCCCCCCCCCTTTTTTCTGCCTCTGACCCTGATTGCTCCAGGGGCACCAAACTCCTCATTGCTCAAAAGCCAGGTGCTCACTCTCCAGCCTGAGGCCGTGGGGCGGGCTACCCCTCCACAGGGAACACACTTTCTCTTCTTTGCTTACAAAATTCCTACTCATCCTTCCAGACCCACTTCCAACAACCCCTCCTCCAGGAAGCCTGCGTGCCTGCCCCAACGGCAGAAACCTTGATTCCCCTCGGGGCTCCCCCAGCCCCTGTCTCTCCATGGAACCAGCCCTGACCACACAAGATTGGGGGGGTCTCAGTCTCTCTAGCCCTGGGTCCCCAAGATTGGGGGTGCCTCCAGGACAGAGCCTGGGCTGAGTCTCCCCAGAGATCCCCACAGGGGGGTTGGCAAGTCAGTGAGAGAAAGGAAAAGGTGACCAAGGCGCCCAGAGCGGAAGGGGCCCTGGGTTCTGCAGGGGCCACGCACGAGCTGGGCAGGGAGGGGCCGTCAAGTTTCAGACGGTGTCACGGCCCCACCACCAGGTGTTCCAGGTGGGTCCTAGTGGCGTTGGCAACAGACCAGGCACCGTCGGGGTGGCACAGACTGAGGAGGAGGAAGATGGGCCCACCCACCTCTTAAACCTTGGGGCTAGGTGGACAGCAGCTGAGTCAGGACCCTCAAACCCTGCTCTGTGGGGTGGATGCAAGGTGGCTGTCACCTCCCCAGAAGGAGCCACAGCCCGTCCCCCCTGCAGCCTCCAGAGGCGGGTGGCCTTGGCAATGAGCTGTCTGTCTGGATTCTGCGCAGATAGAGGGAATCTCTGCTTCCTCCTGCTCTCTTCCTCTGGGGACCAAGGTGCATCCAGGACAGAGGGAGAAGAGGAGGTGCGGGGAAGGACCGGGCAGCCAACAGTCAGAGAGCTGTGGGAGACGGACGAGGTGGGCCAGGAGGGATCCATGGGATCTAGGGGCCTGGAGGTCGCTGTCATTTCAAGGGAGCACGATAGGGCTAAGGAGCAGGGGAGCAGTGAGCGGGGAAATAGAGGCAGGGAGTGAACACAGCCCATTGCCCACGAGGGGAGGGCAGAGCCAGCCGGCTGGCAGTTTGGGTGCAGAATGAGGTGCCCTGCACAGGGGGCAGGTGGGAATTTACATGTCACCCGTCTGTCCCGTTTTGTGACTCTCTCCTGCACCCCTGCAGAGAAGCCTCAGAGGAGCTGGGTGGTTTATGGCATCCAAGGGCAAGGTTTTTCCAAAGAGCCATGAGGATGGGGGTTCCAGGCTGGGCTCTGGGATGCATCGGGACAACAGGGACCCTGGACGACAGGGTGAGAGGAGGAAGCTGCCCAGGAAGGGGGTGGGGAGAGACTGCGATTCTCTCCGTGGCCCAGCTGTGCCGTGGGCAGGGGTCGCAGCCGATCCCTGGGGGGAAGCCGCTGGCCGGAGAGAGGCAGAATCTGGCCTGAGGCCGACTGGGATGGCCCAGGCAGGGGTCAGGCCCGGTCAGTGCTTCCCCTGAGGAGGCCTCAAGTCCAGTGATGAGACTATGGGTGGAGCGGGGTCCCTGCTCTGTGCAGCCCGCCCTGGAAGCCCCCAAGTAAGAGAGGGGTGCACTACTGTGGAACAGGCGGGCAGAACTGGACCCGAAGCAGGCTTGGGGCGTGGAAGGGCACGAACGGGAAAGGCATGGGGCATGGGCTGGGCGGAGGGAGGAAGGGATGTGGTCGGGCAGTGGGAAGGAGGGGCTCCCTTCGGCCGCCCTTGCTTCCCTGCCATCCCAGCCCCCAGCCCACCTCCACCCCCGGCTCCCTGAGCCCCTTCCCGGCCCTGGGGACGTCCACCCACCCTGACACCCCAGTCCCGTCCTGCTGCCACACTCACCAGGCCCAGGTGACCCCAGAACCAGCTCTGTTTCGGGGGCTGCGGGAAACAGCGGAGGCGGCTGCAGGTGCCATAGAAGGCGTAGGTCCAGGCCAGGACGCGGGCCAGGAGCCAGGTTGCCCCGACCAGCAGCAGCAGCCGCCAGGGGGAGGCGGCCACTGGCCCCAGGCCCAGCCAGGACAGGCTCAGCTGTGGCATCTTGCAGGGCAGACAGGTGCAGGGGGAGTTCCTGAGGCCCAGGGGAGGGAAGGGGGCTCCAGGGCCAGTGCAGAGGGGCAGGGGTGGGAGGGGTCACAGATGGGGACGCAGGGGCTGAGAGCAGGGAGGGAGACCCAGGGACCCCAGGGGAAGAGGCAGAGTGAGGGGACAGAGCGACACAATCAGGAGTGTCTTCTTCCCGTACAATCTCCTCTCCCCTCCTCCTGGGACTGCTATGTCCCTGGTCTGTTCTTATACCCTGGACAAGGCTGAAAGGGGCTGACCTGGGCCACCCAGTCCCGGCTCCTCCCTGCCTAGCGGCCAACCAAAAGCAAAGGGCATGGCACAGAGGCGTTCAAACAGCCTGAGGCGCCAGATCCGGGTGAAATTGGACGGGAACCGGGCTCCCATGACTCTGCAGTGCTGAATCTACAATTAGAACACTCAGATTTGG
Organism: Eulemur rufifrons; assembly: GCF_041146395.1. Lineage (NCBI taxonomy): Eukaryota > Metazoa > Chordata > Mammalia > Primates > Lemuridae > Eulemur > Eulemur rufifrons. The sequence goes on along the minus strand of NC_090984.1, from coordinate 8,183,576 downwards.
GGGTCGGACATCGAGGAGAAAATTCTATGCCTGCCAAGGCGCTTCCACAGCTGTGTGTTCACTGAGCACCTGCTCGGTGCCGGGCCCTGTTCCAGGCACTGGGGGTGCAACGTCCAAGTCCCTGCTGTCAAGGAGAAACATCTGGTAGAAAGAGGGGCCATGGCCACATAGAGAATAAGAACACACAGTGAGAGAGACAGGAGGGCTTCCAGGAGGAGGCGTCCTTGAGTGGGAGGCAAAAGAAGAGGGGGTGAGGGCTGTGTGATTGAAAGGACCTCCTTGACCAAGGGGTGACGTGCCCAGTGGTGTGCACAAGCCGGTGTGTCCTTGCTCCTGCAACACCCATGCCCTGATGGCAGTCGGTGTCCCTGGGGAAACCAGCCAAGGAAGAAAAATTTGGCCCATTATCCAATCCAGAAGCAGGTATCAGAGATTCCTTCAAAGCCCAGCAGGTGTCTGCAGCCATGCAAGGGGGAGGTCCAGCTCATGGATCCCAGACCAAGGGGCCAGGGGGCAGAAAGCGAACCCGCTTGGGAAGCAGGAAGTCTCAGGCAGGGATTTCTTCAGCCTCAGGAAGCTGGAGTCTCTCCAGTGGTTTCTCATCCAACAAGGAACTTCTCAGCTGCCAAATCACACATCCTGACTGACGCCATGTCCCCAGCGAGTGCTGTGGGGGGGGGTCACCTAGGGAAGACGGAGGCTGGTGCTTCTCTCCAAGGGCCCTCCCACCCCACCCGAAAGCAGGCAGTGGGCAAGTGAGTCAGAGCAGCAGTGGAGGTCACTCTGCATGACCAGCCTCAGCCAGGACCCATCAGCTTATAAGCCTTGGTATTCACGTCTGCAAAATGGGCCTGATGAAGCTTCACAGGGCTTAGCAAGTGTTGCATCAGCAAAGCAGAGGGAGCAGGCAAAAGCCAATCTCAAATGATACGTGAGTGATGCTCCCATCTCTATATAAAATGTGTCAGTGCCTGTGTGTGTCTGTGTGTGCACATTTGTATCAAAATTCCAGAAGAATTCACATATGACATCGGAAGGGAGGGACGTAGAACTGGAGTACACACACTTCATTTCCTACACGTCCCCGTTGCTTGTTTTCACACTGAGCTGCTATAAATTTAAACATTAAAACAAATTAAAACATTAAATTTTGTGTCGCCAAGAAGACACACCTCCCCGGAGTCAGCCTGGAGTCTCTCCAGGACAAGCGTGCGGGCTGCACGCTGGCTGCGGTTTCGCATTTCCTTTCCTCATACGTCAGGGGGGAACAAGTTCTGGATTCAGCAGAGCTGAGTTCAAATCCATGCTCTGCCACTGGCCGGCCGTGTGTCCCTGGGTAAGTCGCTTGCCCTCTCTGAGCCTCAAATCCTCCTTGCTGCATCCTATTTCTGGCGATACAAACCAAGAGCGGTAACCAGCCCCTGAAGGCACGGCCAGGGCCAGATCCACTGGGCGAGGCTGCCAGTGTCTTGGCAGAGGTACCAGGAGACCACATGAGCTGGTTTGGGGAACAGTGGCCCAAGGAAAGTGTCAGAAAAGTCCAGCAGACCCACAGTAGTTGGTCCCCACCTCCCCAGGGGGGACCCCTTGGTTGGTGTCAGTGCTGAGCAGTTGGCAACAGGGCCGCCCCAGCAGCCCCAGTCCCAGAAAGGAAGGACTCAGGGTGGGGTCCACAGAGACCATCCCTGTGGAGGGGGAAAGGGTGTTTCTCATCCAGAACTGAGGGAGGGGACCCCAAGCACGAAAGGAGCAGAGGAGCCTGCGGGAGGAGAGAGGGAATTTTCCTCTTTATTCGAGCGTCTGCTTAGCCAGCAGCAAGGGGACCGCCCAGGGCAGAGGCGTTGAGCGAACCCCAGGCTTTGCAGGCTCGCGGAGGCAGGGCTGAAACATCATGGGCAGTGGGATTCTGCAGGGGTCTGTGGGCACCTGCCGCAGCCTCCACTCAAATCAGGAGGGCGGGCTTTGGTCAGAGGGGGCTTCTGTCCTCTGCTTTCCTCGGAGCTACAGCGACTCTCTCTGGGTTCCAGGAACAGCTGCTCCCTGGACCCCCGGCCCTGGCGATGGAGACAGCTCTTGGACGATGCTACCCCAGGGGGCTTCCCCCTCCCCCACGGCTTCCCTAGACGTTGCCCACACCCTTGGAAGTGGCCCCTTCTTCAACCCCCTCCTTCAGCCCATTTTGAGATCCCTGCCAGGACCCCACTGCCACATTCCCCAAAGTGAGGGGACTCCCAGACAAACCAATCTTGTGGGCGTTGGCGTTTGTACAGGCATAAAGGAAAAACTACTCCAGCCGTTGGAATGGGAAGGGGGAGTGGAAGGTAGAATTTTGCTTATAAAGGCCTACACTTACCAAGTGTTTCCTTTTCTTATGCAAAAGCTGTATAGCATTTTTAGTTATACTTACGGATCTACATAATTGTAAATTATATTTTTAAAGGAAATTGCTTAGCATCATGCCTGACACATGGTAGGACTCAATCTACGTGATTGGTGAGAAAGCAGAGAGGGTTGTGGTTAAAAACAAGGACTCCAGGTACAGACAGCTTGGTTCAAATTCAGAACAGCTGTGTGACTTTGGGCCAGTCTCCATACCTCTCTGTGCCTCAGTTTTCTAACTTGAAAATGGGGGCTAATAACAAGGTGACTGTGACAATTAAATGAGTTGAAATGAGGAAAGTGCTTACAACAAGCATCCCCAGCACACAGTCGGTACCCAGCGTGCTTGGCTTTATTACTCTGATGGCAGAACAGGGACATGGGCACCAGCCATGACCTTGGGACCCTCTGGCACAAACATCAGGAAACTTCCTGGCTTGGAACATCCCTCATGCATTCCTGTGGCCCTTCGCAGGGAGGAGTCTCTCAGGAGAGGAGCGAGTGCCCAGTTTGGGGACAGACAGGCCATGGTCAAAGCCGGACTCTGCCACTGGTCGGCTGTGTGACCTTGGGAAGGTGACTTGCCTACTCTGAGCATCATAGTCCTCGTCCATGAACAGGACACGATGATAGGCTGAAGGAGATTAGAGGAGAGAGCTGACGTGCGTGCCTTCCCTTGGGTTCCCTGGAAGTCGATCCTGATGCAAAGATTCGAATGCAAATATTTCATCTGGAGGTGACCCTAAGACAGGAATTCAACCGGGAGGCAATCCCAGGAAACACCAGTAGGGCAGCGGGGAAGTGAGACAGGAAGGAAAACCCAGCAGTCAGGGGGACTCATTAGAGGAACGTCCACTGTGGGCAGCAGGGGCTCGGCCCTGCCTGGTGCCTCTGGGAGACAGCACAGGACACGCACCTCGGAGTCATCCCAGAGTGAGGGGACAGGGGCATCGATCCACCGACACCCACCCGCCATTACTCAGGGCCGCTTCCAAGGGTGTTATTTCTCCAGAATGTCCTGCCGGCGCTGCCAGGGTCAGACCTGGGGACAGGGCAGGGGCTCTGACATCAGCTCCAGCGGTGAGCAGGAGCACAGCCGGTGTGGGCTGTTACAGCCGCTCAGTGACACCGACACACACACACACACGTGCACACACCGCAGTCACGCTCCAACACAGTATGTAAGCACACACACACATGCACACAAACACACGTGAACCCACACATGCACATATCGTACACACTAACATACACACAGGCACACGCTCACGTATGTCACAAAAACAAACACACGGACATTGAACTAATGGAGACCAGACTGCTTAGAGCCCGTTGTCCCCAAACCATCCAGCAGAAGAGGGAGCGGCCTTCACACTCAGGAGACGAAGGAGACCCCCCGCAGGGAAGCCCCTGACGGGACCAGGCCTGGGTGTGGTTTGAGAACTGCACACTCAGGTGCGGCAGAGTCCCAGGGACCCACAGACGTCAGGTGTCCCCGCTCCGTCTCTCGTCCATTCGCCATCACTCCCCTCGGGGATCCCAAAGCCTGTCGGAGTGGGAGAGGAGAAATCTGACACCCCGACGTGTAAGTGACTCTTTGAAGGAGTTTGCTGCATCGTGGAGCAAGGATGTGGAGCAGCAGCTGCTGGGAAAGTGAAGCCCATAGAAATTTCTTTGACAATGAGGAAATAGCGGCATTATCTGTAAACCAGTGGCAATGACGCAACAGAGTGCAGGACACACAGCCAACATACAAAACTCAATTCCATTTCTGTATTCCAGGGGTCAGCAAACTGTGGTCTATGGACCAAATATGGCCTACGGCCTGTGTTTTATGGTCTATGAGCTAAGAATGGTTTTTATATTTTAGAAGATTATAAAAGGAAAAGAAGGAGAAGGAACCAGAAGGGACATCCAAGGCCTAAAATATTTACATGGCCCTTTATAGGAAAAGTGTGCCAACCCCTACCATGTAAAATAGTATAAGCAATGTGAAAGTAAATGTTTGAAACTATAAATTTTTTTAGTCTCCTGCACCAGAAAAAGTGAAATTCTCAGCTGTAAATTCAACAAAATACATGCAGGATCCTCATGGTGAAAGCTTCAAGACATTGATGAAAGAAATGCAAGAAGACATAAATAAATGGAGAGGTATACAATGTTCATGGATTGGAAGACTCGATATCGTGAAGATGTTAATTCTTTTTCAATTGATCTACAGATTCAAAGAAATCTCAGCCAAAATCCCAGCAGGTCCTTTTGTAGAAATAGACCTGCTGATTATAAAATCTACATAAAAATACATACGACATAGAATAGCCAAAAATTAATTGAAAAGAAAAAACAGGCCGGGCGAGGTGGCTCATGCCTGTAATCCTAGCACTCTGGGAGGCTGAGGCGGGTGAATTGCTCAAGGTCAGGAGTTTGAGACCAGCCTGAGCAAGAGCAAGACCCTGTCTCTACTAAAAATAGAAAGAAATTATCTGGCCAACTAAAATATATATAGAAAAAATTAGCCGGGCATGGTGGCGCATGCCTGTAGTCCCAGCTACTCGGGAGGCTGAGGCAGTAGGATCGCTGAAGCCCAGGAGTTTGAGGTTGCTGTGAGCTAGGCTGATGCCACGGCACTCACTCTAGCCCGGGCAACAAAGCGACACTCTGTCTCAAAAAAAAAAAAAAAGAAAAAACATACTTAAAGCATGCGAATTACCCCTTTCAAGGCATACTATTATATAAAGCCATAGTAACCATGACTATGCGGTATTGGCAAAAGATGGACCATAACAGGGAGTTCAGAAATACATCCACCCAAATTTGGTCAATTGATTTTTTACAAACCTGCAAGCCATTTGAACACTAAAAGAATAATCTTTTCAAAAATGAAGCTGGAATAATTGGATGCCCACATGCAATAATTAAAAACAATGAATAAACAAATAAAAATAAATATGATCAATTTAAGAAATAAAAATAAGTCAAACCTTACCTCACACCTTACACAAAATTTTACTAAATAGAGATCATAGAATTAAATGTTAATCTAAAACTATAAAACTTTTAGAAGAAAACATAGAAGAAAATGACTGTAACTGTTGGTTAGGAAAAGAGTTCTCCCATGTAACAGTGTAAACATAATTCATAAAAGGAAAAAATTGATAAATTATACTTCATACAAATTTAAAACTTTTGCTGTATGAAAGAAACTTAATGAAAAGACCAGCCACAGACTGGGAGAAAACCCTTGCAGATCACATATCTGACGAAGGGCTTGTATGCAAAATGTATACAGAAGTCTCAGAATCCAACAATAAGAAAGTAAACAACCTATGGAAAATTAATGGGCATGAGATTTGAATAGACACTTCACCAAAGAAGATATACAAGTGGCCAATAGGCACATGAAAAGGTGTTCAACACCATAATTCATCAGTAAATGCAAATTAAAGTCTCAGTGATACACCAGCGCACACGCATAAGGATGGCTGGAAAAAAACTGACACCGCCAAGTGCCAGTGAGTTCGTGGAGGAACTAGAATTTGCAGACATTATTGACAGGGATTAAAAATGACAGCACTTTAGGAATGGTTTGGCAGTTTCTTAGAATGTCAAAAGTGCATTTATAATATGATCCATCCATTCCACTATGACAGCTATGAAAACGCAAGTTCTCATGAAAATCTGCACACAAATATTCATAGCAGTTTTATTCAAAACTGAAAACAATTCACAGATCCTTTAACTGGTGAGAAAAAGTGGCCCATCTGTGCTCAGAAATGAGCACTAAATATTACAAACTTTATTTATGAAAATTTGAATATAATTATAAGATGATACAGAGGGTGATTAATTACACAGATTATTTGCCTAAATATACTATGAAAGGCTACATAAAAGTACAAGTGTTTATCTTTATGATGAAGAAGAAACTGGGCAAATGAAGGCTATATGTAGCATTCATATTTCTCACTGGGTGAATTTTATTTTGTACATGAGTGAATGTATTTCCTGTGAAATTACTACAGTTGAAAATTTAGGCACCATCTGTCAAAGGGTCCAATCTGCTAAGTGGTTCCCAGGTGATCTGATGTGCCAAGGGCTGAGACCCCCTTTGAAAACCACTTTCTCTGCAGGTTAAGGCATGACCTCTGAAGCCACACTGATCACATTCACTCCAACTCCACCTACCACTGACCTTAAGCAAGTGAGTTAATCTCTCCAATCCATAAAACCAGTGTGAGGAAGAAATTGACATATTTACCTGGGGGAGCTGGAGTATCACCTTCTCCCTTCTCAGTGGTCTACCTCTGTTAATAGAACCAAAAAGTCAGTGTCTGTGGAGTCTCCAGGCCATACCTGTTCTGTGAAATGTGTCTCACCACACCCATATCTACTATGAATATTTGTGCATCTATTGCTACAAAAATGACGTATCTACCCCAACATTATTTGATGAAGAGTAACTCAATTTGTAATTGACAAAGATATCTCAAGCCATCAGTGTGTATGCAGAGAATTCCTCAAAAGTGAGACAAAGCACTTTTAAATTGTTTCCTAACCTAATGCCATCTTTCTAAAAAATAAATAAAGGGTGCCTTGAATACTTAACACAAATATTTTAAAGACAGCCAAATAATATTTCATAAGATGACTTAATGCCACGGAAAGATGTTTATGACATATTCCTATGTGAATGACAAGATTAACAAAAAATAAAATAGCATTTTTTTTGTTGAAATAAAACCACATAACATAAAACTAACCATTTTAAGCATTTTAAGATGCACAATTCCATAGCATTTAGTAAATTCACAATGTTGTGCAACCTTCACCACTATCTAGGTCCAGGACATTCTCATCATTCCAAGAGGAAATTCTTCGCTTAGGAAGCGGTTACTTCCCATTTCCACCTCCCCAAGCTCCTGGCAACCACCAATCTGCCTTCTGTCTCTATGTATTTGCCTAGTCTGGACATTTTATATAAACAAATCATAAAGTATGTGAACTTTCATGACTGACTTCTCTCCTACAGTTTAATATGTTCAAGGTTCACCCACGTTGTAATATGAAAAATTACTTTTTTATGGCTAATTTGTGTGGATGAAGGACACTTTGTTTACCCATTTATCTCTCAGTGCCTATTTGTTTTTTTTTTATATAGATGGTGAAAATCTATAACAAAATCCTGGATAGTGGAAACTTATGGGGGAAGAGTGAGGGTTATGATTATGGAGGAATACACAACGGGCATCAAAGGTTCTGGTAATGTTCTGTCATTACGTTGGATGGTGGGTATATACGTGTATGTTTCATTTGTATTATTTATTCTATACATATGTTATATAGTCTTTTTTGACATATTTTTATAATGAAAATGATCAAATAATTATATATATGTATTTTTTAAGTTGAGTAAATTTAATTTAATGGAAAATTGACTGCATTGTTTTTATTTTTCCTATTTTCTAGCAGACTGGTGAAAATATCTTTTTTTTTCCAGCATATTATGGGGGTACAAATGCTTAGGTTACATATATTGCCCTTGCCCCTCCTTCCCTCTGAGTCAGAGCTTCAAGCGTGTCCATCCCCCAGACGGTGCGCATCGCACTTATTATGTATGTATATACCAATCCCCTCCTCCCCCCTCCCATCTTCCCAACGCCCAATGAATGTTATTCCTATATGTTCACTTAGGTGTTGATCAGTTAAAACCAATTTGATGGTGAGTACATGTGGTGCTTATTTTTCCATTCTTGGGATACTTCACTTAGTAGAATGGGTTCCAGCTCTATCTAGGAAAATATAAGAGGTGCTATATCACCACTGTTTCTCATAGCTGAATAGTACTCCGTGGTATACATATATCACATTTTATTAATCCACTCATGTATTGATGGGCACTTGGGTTGTTTCCACATCTTTGCAATTGTGAATTGTCCTGCCATAAACATTCAAGGGCGGATGTTTTCTTTATAGAATGTCTTTTGTTCTTTTGAGTAGATGTCCAGTAATGGGATTGCTGAATCAAATGGTATACCTACTTGTATCTCTCTGAGGTATCGCCGTATTGCTTTCCACAGAGGTTGCACCAGTTTGCAGTCCCACCAGCAGTGTATGAATGTTCCAAGAGACTCCTGGAATTGATAAATGAATTCAGTAAAGTCTCAGGATACAAAATCAATACACACTAATCAGAAGCATTCATATATGCCAATAACAGTCAAACTGAGAACCAAATCAAAGACTCAATACCCTTCACAATAGCAACAAAGAAAATAAAGTACCTAGGAATATATTTAACTAAGGAGGTAAAAGACCTCTACAGGGAGAACTATGAAACACTAAAGAAGGAAATAGCAGAGGATGTAAACAGGTGGAAAACCATACCATGCTTGTGGATGGGAAGAATCAACATTGTTGAAATGTCTGTACTACCCAAAGTGATCTACAGATTCAATGCAATCCCTATTAAAATACCAACATCAATTTTCACAGATATAGAAAAAATAATTTTACACTTCGTATGGAACCAGAGAAGACCCCATGTAGCAAAAGCAATCCTAGACAAAAAGAACAAAATGGGAGGCATCAATTTACCAGACTTCAAACTATACTATAAGGCAATAGTAACTAAAACAGCGTGGTACTGGCATAAGAACAGAGACATAGACCAATGGAATAGAACTGAGAACCCAGATATAAAACCATCCTCATATAGCCATCTAATCTTTGACACAACAGACAAAAACATACACTGGGGAAAAGAATCCTTATTTAATAAATGGTGCTGGGAAAACTGGATAGCCACATGTAGAAGACTGAAACAGGATCTACACCTTTCACCTCTCACAAAAATCAACTCATGGTGGATAACAGGCTTAAACCTAAGAAGTGAAACTGTAAGAATTCTGGAGGAAAACGTTGGAAATACTCTTCTAGACATTGGCCTAGGCAAAGAATTTATGAAGAAGACCCTAAAGGCAATCACAGCAACAACAAAAATAAATAAATGAGACCTGGTCAAATTAAAAAGCTTCTGCACAGCCAAAGAAGCTATCATGAGAGCAAACAGACCACCTATAGAATGGGAGAAAATATTTGCATGCTGTACATCCGATAAAGAGCTGATAACTAGAATCTACTTAGAACTCAGTAAAATCAGCAAGAAAAAATCAAACAACCCTATCAAAAAGTGGACAAAGTACATGAACAGAAACTTTTCAAAAGAAGACAGAAAAATGGCCAACAAACATATGAAAAAATGCTCAACATCTCTAATTATCAGGGAAATGCAAATCAAAACCACAATGAGATATCACTTATCTCCAGTGAGAATGGCCTTTATCAAAAAGTCCTGAAACAATAAATATTAGCATGGATGCGGAGAGATAGGAACACTCAGTGCCTATTTGGATTGCTTCCGCCTCTTGGCAATTGTGATTAGGGCTGCCATGAACATTTGCATACAAGCTTTTTGTTTGAACACCTGTTTTCAATTCTTTTGAGTCTATACCTAGCAGTGAAATATACTGTATTCGGATAGGGTCATAGGACAGTTCTGTGCTTCACTTTTGATGAACCTCCAAACTGTTATCCACAGAACCTGCATCATTTTACGTTCCCACCAGGAAGGTGTGAGGGTTCTTATTTCTCTGCCGACACTTGTTATTTTCCCGTTTTCATAGTAGATTCCAGCCGTCCTAGGGGCTGGGAAGTGGCACCACACCGTGGTTTTGATCTGTGTCTCCCTAATAACCAATGATATTGAGCATCTTCTCATGGCTTCTTTGTGTTTAACATAGCATTTTAAGCAGAAAAGTACATACAAATGGAATTCATTTGGATGTCAATAAAAGTTTTCACACATAAAAAGATTACATATAAATTAAAAACCTGGAAGTGCATGTGAGAGAATGTTAACAATGTTTATTTTGACACGCTGTGATGATGTAGGATTTTCCTTTCTTACTTTTGCTTACTTGTATTTTTTCTATAAATACGCATCTTTTCAATAAAAAGTGTAAATAAGAACTCTAAAGGCAAAAAAAGCAAATTTGACTTTTATCTTAGGATATACATCTAATTCCACTCTAATTAGATATATATTCTAAGATAAAAGTCCTTCCACTCTAATTAGGTCTGTGACCCCTCCCGCTTCCACCCAGAAAACATCAAGGAGAGGTCACCTCTGGCTTTTAGTCCCTTCTCCGAAGGGCCCAGGGGAGGGTGGTGTGTGGCCCAGGCAGGGATGGGGTGATGGGTGCGGGGGTCTGGGCATGACAGTGGGAAAAGGTGGGGGAAGGGGAGCTGCAGATGGTCACAGATCGACTGTCCTTCCCCCTCCCACCCCTCCCCCACCTCCGCTGAGGTTAAGGGCAAAGTTCCACAGAATGGGGTCCCTGGGAGGGGACGGCGGTGTGCTCGGAGCCCCCTTCCCCTGGCTGCTGTTGTGAGTTGGGGGCTGCAGTCTGGAAACTCAGCCATTGACACAGGTTTGTCCCGCTGCCCCTCGTGTGTCTGCACACCCATCCATCCTTCTCTCTGCCCCCGGGGGCTTGAGAGTATGCGCCCTAGGACACACTGACATTGCAGCGCAATAGTGTGAAAAACACTTGGAGGGGAGAGACATGGCTAACTTATTATGGGCTATTTGTTACGTGTGATAATAGCTATCATACTATGGGCTATTTCTTACATGTGACAATGGCATGGTGGCTCTATCTATAAAAGTGTTAGCTTTGCATAGTGTCAGTATCACAGCCAATGAGGTTTATCCGAGGCGTGATTATTGCTACAAAAATAAACAAATAAATAAGTAAATAAATAAAATAAAGTGTCACGTGTCAGAGGTCCATACTGAAGTCATTATGGGTTAAGTAATACAGTGCTTGGGATTTTTCTCAGCAATGCTATAGCCAATTCATGGCAGGGTTATAGATGAAGCAGAACCGGTTTAGTGTTTACAACTATTGAAGCTGAGACATCAAAAATCGTTACTTTTTTTCTTCTACTTTTGTGTCTATTGGAAATTTCCACATAAAATGTAATCGATGCAATTTATCTGTTATTAACTATTTAAAAAGAAAACTACATGATGAGTGCGTTGCGCACCGTCTGGGGAATGGTCACGCTTGAAGGTGCTGACTCGGGGAGGGGGGGTGCGAGGAGCGCATGGGTGTATACCTACATGATGAGTGCAACGCGCACTGTCTGGGGAATGGACACGCCTGGAGCTTTGACTTGGGGGGACAGGCGGTACATGGGCAACGTATGTAACCTGAACTTTTGTACCCCCCATGATAAGCTGAAATAAAAAAAGAAAAGAAAAGAAAAGAAAAACATCATTTAAAAGGAAAATCAGTGAAGTTGGAGTACCAAGGAAATGTCTTTGCCTGTAAAAGGCAACTACTCATGAACCTTCCATAAATATCATGCTTAACAGTGAAATGTTGAGAACATTCTATTCTAAATAAGAAACAGTCTGTGCATTCCCACTGTTGTTATTTCTCTTTAACATTGTGACATGGGATCTAGCCAAGGATGTATGAAAAAAATCAGAAATGTATTAAAGATTGAAAAGGATGATACAGAACTATCACAATTCAGAGATGTGACTAGTTTATTCAGAGATACAAAAGAATCTACCGAAACAACTTCTTTGTTTGTTTGTTTGTTTTTGTTGTTGTTGTTGTTCTATGTCAGCAGGCATAAACAAACAACTTCTTAGAATTTTTAAGTATGTACTAAGTTTTTCATTCCAAATCAGTACGCAAAGATTAATTGCATTTGAATGCAACAAGAACAAATTGAAAGAAAAAAAGAAATATATAGAAAGGTTATATTTACAACAGTGTAAAATACACATATCATAACAAATTCAGATATTTTAATGTCTGTAAGTGAAGAATTAACAAAACTGTGTACAAACACATACAAGAAGGCCCCAATAAATAGTTAGTTATAACCTGTTCCTGAATTAGAAACTCATGTTGTCAAGATGTAACTCTCAGAACTGCTGTAAGAACTTATACTGAGGGAGAGACATGAGCAGGATGGTGGAATAGGCGATCCCAGCCTTTCTGCCCTCTACAAAGAGCAACAATTTGGAGCTAGTCATGAATGAACCTAACTCTGGAAGAGCTCCGGAGTCCACTTAAGAAGGTTCAGCAACACCGTGGAAGATGTAAATGAGAACAACCACACGAAAAGAGGAGCAGGAAGCTTCATCTGGGCTGGATCACCTCATCGCCAGGTCAGCCCTGCCCAGCACGAGAGGGAAGTCCCTGGCTCAAGAGTGCCCCTTGCCGGGTACAGGAGAGCCAGGTGGACAACCGGCATCCCCAGGCTTTGGAGCACTACTAGAATGACTGGCTTCACTTTCGCCCTGCTGAAATTGCTGTGGGAACCAGCACAGCTGAGCGGTCTGCAGACAGTGGGGAGCAAGGAAGAGGGACAGGGGTTACCCGTGTCAGCCACGCAGTGTGAGCTACCTGGTGCCCAGGGACCTACTGGGCACAGGCCTCCAGCAAACTCCTCTGCTGAGCACCTAGTAGGACTCCAGGCTGCTGTGCACCCCCCACCTCGCAGTGCGCCAAGGACCACCAGTGCTCACCACTGCAGACCCTGGGGGGCTGAACACACAGGACCTAGCAGCTCTTGACCCTGAAGAAACCAACAGCCAGCTCAGGAGTGGCGGACCTCCTGCAACTGTCACCACTAAGGGCTCCATGATCTTTCCCCTTTGCAGTCTCCAGGTGCCTGAGCCAACATCCTTCCCTCCGTCCCGCCCTCTTCCTTCTCTTTCCCCGCCCTCCCACGCAAAAGCCCGGTCACCACCCTCCTCCTCCTCTTCCCTCCCTTTCCCCAGACTGTGCCCCAAATTCTGTTTTATTCCATTTCTCATACAGAACAAAAAATTTAAAGAACTCCCTTCCCACTAGCTTACACCTTTACACCTGCTCACTCTCTCAGTCTCTCTCTCCGCACGCCCCACTTGTATTCTGACATCCTTCCCTCAACTCAACTCAAAATATACTGCCCCCTCCATTAGGGTACATCTCTACCAAAGACAGTGAGAGGAACTACAAATATTAAAGCATTTTTTTCTGAGACAAATAGATTATTTTCCTTTGTAAATGTCTTCTAATTAAAAGGATAATATTTATTAAACACTGGTCACAGTGCCTGAGACATAGAAAAGGTGCAATGCTTAGTGGCATTAATATTATCATTATGCCATTCTAGTTTTTTCTGATATTAGGGGAATATAAAATCCTTCTTTGCTTCCCCACACAAGAAGAATCATGTGCATTAGTGCCCAGACACATCCGTGTGATGATCCCCACCTGCCCATAGAAAGAAAACATGTTTATGGACACAGGTAACGAGATGAAGTTCATCACAATGAGTCACAAACAAGAGATGATGATCGCTTGAGCCTAAGCAAGAAGTGGGGGAAACAGTAGCTAGCATGTATCAGACACCCGCTGGTGTGGGTGTTTTCACACCTGAATCATTACAACAGTCCTACGGAGACAGACACTGTCATCCCCACCCTCCTGTCATATTTCTCCACCACCTAGCTGGCCATCAGGAGACTGGGGTGGAGAATCTTCTGCAGAAGCTTTCTTTTTTTTTTTATTTCAGCATATCATGGGGGTACAAAAGTTTAGGTTACGTATATTGCCCCTCTGCCCACCCCTGAGTCAGAGCTTAAAGCATGTCCATTCCCTAGACGGTGCACATCGCACTCATTATGTATGTACACACCCATCCCCTCCCCCCAACATCTGCCCGACACCCAATTAATGTTATTCCTAAATGTGCTCTTAGGTGATGATCAGTGAAACCAATGTGATGGTGAGTCCATGTGGTGCTTATTTTTCCATTCTTGGGATACTTCACTTAGTAGAATGCGTTCCAGCTCTTTCCAAGAAAATACAACAGGTGCTAGATCACCATTATTTCTTATAGCTGAATAGTACTCCATGGTATACATATACCACATTTTACTAATCCACTCATGTATTGATGGGCACTTGGGTTGTTTCCATATCTTCGCAATTGCGAATTGTGCTGCTATAAACATTCAGGTACAGATGTCTTTGTTATAGAATGTCTTTTGTTTTTTTGGGTAGATATCCAATAATGGGATTGCTGGATTAAATGGTAGATCTACTTGTATCTCTTTGAGGTATCTCCATATTGCTTTCCATAGAGGTTGCACTAGTTTGCAGTCCCACCAGCCATGTAGGAGTGTTCCTGTCTCTCCGCATCCAGGCCAACATTTGTTGTTATGGGACTTTTTGATAAAGGCCATTCTCACTGAAGTTAAGTGGTATCTCATTGTGGTTTTCATTTGCATCAGGTAAGAGAGCAGAATCAAGGGAGTCCAAATAAGGAAAGAAGAGATCAAACTCTCACTCTTTGCTGATGATATGATGTTTTATCTAGAAAACCCCAAGGATTCAACCAAGAGACTCCTGGAATTGATCAATGAATTCAATAAAGTCTCAGGATACAAAATCAATACACACAAATCAGAGGCATTCATATATGCCAATAACAGTCAAACGGAGAACCAAATTAAGGACTCAATACCCTTCAAAATAGCAACAAAGAAAATAAAATACCTAGGAATATATTTAACTAAAGAGGTAAAGGACCTCTATAGCGAGAACTATGAAACACTGAGGAAGGAAATCGCAGAGCATGTAAATAGGTGGAAAACCATACCATGCTCGTGGATTGGAAGAATCAACATTGTTAAAATGTCTATACTGCCCAAAGTGATCTACAGATTCAATGCAATCCCTATTAAATTACCAACATCATTTTTCACAGATATAGAAAAAATAATTTTATGCTTTGTATGGAACCAGAGAAGACCCCATTTAGCAAAAGCAATTTTAAGCAACAAAAACAAAATGGGAGGTATTAATTTGCCAGAATTCAAACTATACTACAAGGCTGTGATTATTAAAACTGCTTGGTATTGGCACAAGTGCAGGGACACAGACCAGTGGAACAGAACAGAAAATCCAAATATAAAACCATCCTCATATAGCCACCTAATCTTTGACAAAAACATACTCTGGGGAAAAGATTCCTTATTTAATAAATGGTGCTGGGAAAACTGGATAGCCACATGTAGAAGACTAAAACAGGACACACAGCTTTCACCTCTCACAAAAATCAAATCACAGTGGATAACAGACTTAAACCTTAGGTCGGAAACTATTAGAATTCTAGAAGAAAATGTAGGGAAGACTCTTACAGACATTGGCCTAGGCAAAGAATTTATGAGGAAGACCCCTAAGGCAATCACAGAAACAACAAAAATAAATAAATGGGACCTGATCAAATTAAAAAGCTTCTGCACAGCCAAAGAAACAGTCATGAGAGTAAACAGACAACCTACAGAATGGGAAAAAATTTTCACATACTACACATCAGATAAAGGGCTGATAACAAGAATCTATTTATTTATTTATTTATTTTTTTTTATAAATCTATAGTTTTATTAAGACAAAAACTGACAGTGTGGTATGAAGTTTACATTTAAACAAAGTTTTCACAGAAATCTAGCACATGCCTAAAAAAGATTTTATAATGTAGCTCTAGTTGCAACTCTAGATGATGTCAAGAACTGGTGGATCTTGTGATTCAAGACAGAGCATTTTGGGTATCATTTAATTCTTAGGATTTTTTAAAAAATGTTTTTTGTGTGTTGTGTTTTACAGTGAATCATTGCCCCAGTATGAAAGTTTAATATTCTCCTGAGACCAGGGCTTTTGAAATCATTCAACTCTTGAACTGATTCAATGAAACTTGTGCTGTCAGTGACTGAACCCTGCTACCCAAATGGTTTTAGAGTTCAAAGTTCAAAAAACAATAACAATAACAACAACAACAACAACAACAAAACCAGAGAGGCTCCAGGAGTTCTCCGCTCTAAGAGCAAGGGCCCTTGTCTTCCCTACTCTCCCATCTCCAACGTTCAAAGAAAAACAAAAAAACAAAAAAACACAATAACAGAGAGGCTCCAAGAGTTCTCTGCCCTAAGAGCATGGGCCCTTGTCTTCCCTACTTTCCCATCTCCTGTACCACCCTCTTCCCCAACACCTCAGCCAGTGGCTTGGATGAACAAGCTATTTATAACTTCATAACTGGAAAAGAAAGGGTCGTCTTGTTTAATTTCAGGAATTAGCACCTCTAGGACAGAATGATCTGCCGATGTATACTCTCTAATACAAGACTTTCCCTCCTCAATCAGTTTCCATCTCCAAAATGGCAGCTTTGGTAACTTATGAGCTGGCTTAGTACTTTGTGGGGAACAGCAGTAAGCTAAGGCAGGGAACACCTTGGCTTATAGGTTTCAGGCATTCACAGCTTTTAAACAGTCTCTCACAGTCCTCATTTGTGGTGCCAATGACATTTTTTGAAAAGGTAAAATATTATGGACATAGAAGCAAGTCATTAGTTGTCTGTTCTTTCCATTATTTCACCATTTCCCCAATCAGGCCCCAAATTTTAACCAAAATGATCCTACTCATCTCCCTTCTCTCCCACCCCATCCCTCCCACCCCCAAATAATACACCAGTAATAGCCAAAAACTACACACATGCTACGCTGTAAAAATGCAGAGTTAACACTATTGGGAAGAAGGCTGTGGGTTGTGGAGATGCTCTTTGAAGATCTACAGTATCTTTTTGTTCTCCCACACACCCAATTCTACAAGTTTTGTCCTTCATAGAAGGCCCTTTGCTTTTCTTGACAAAGTGCAGAATGGGCTGCCTTGAAACACTTACCCCCTTCCCCTCCACTGGGATGGGTGTGCAATCTATACAGCTTGAACGGCTTTAAAGCACTTTGGGCTGGTGCAGGGCACAGAAACTATACTGGCTCTTCAAAGGACATCTTCTCAAGCCACCTCTATGGTGTCAAGACAAGTAAAACTCCTTCCCTCCCCACTTGAAACCCACAGTCAGATGTGACAGGGGCTGGTACTCAGGAGCGTTAATTCTTGTCATCTTTTTTGTCATCATCCTCCGAGGGGTAGGAATGCCACGTCAACCTTTCCTCATAGAAGGATATGACAACCTGTGGGCACTTGACATTGGCTTCCTTGGCAGGGACCAGGTCAGCCTCATCAGAGTTTTTCCATTTCATCAGAAACATGAGCTCTCCACTGGAGTCTGTAGCTCCAATAATCCGCTCCGGCTCCAAACCCCGAGCAAAACCTCGTGGCTTTTCTGACTCCTCTTTCTTCTTCTTTGGTTTGCTCTCTTCTCCCTTATCTTCAGAATCAGAATCAGCTTTGCGCTTGCCTCCCTCTGATTTATCTGTCTCATGTGCTGTTTTCTGTGACTGCAGAAACTCAGCAATGAGGTCAGGGCAATCCAGGTTCTCTTCTGGCTCCCACGTGTTGTCCTCATCCGAGAAACCCTTCCACTTTAGGAGGTACTCCACTTTGCCCTTTACCACTCGACGGTCAAGAACTTTTTCCACCACATATTCCTCTTCCTCCTCTTCTAGCACCTCCTCCACTTTCTTCTTGTTTTGTTTTTTCCCCATAGTGCCCGCCAGCTTTCTGGTGTAGAGGGTGACGCTGCTCAGAGCAGCGCCCAAAAACCCAAGAGGAATCGGTGCCGCGCTACTGGAGCGTCGCGTCGGGCCAGCCGGGGGAGTGGCGCCCGGGGAAAGCAACAAGCTGGTGGCCGCGGTGGAGCCCCTCAATGAAGCTGCGTACCGCAGGCCCCGGCCAACGGCCCTCCCCTCTGCCGAACAAAAGAGCCTCCAAGAATCTATTTAGAACTCAGGAAAATCAGTAAGAAAAAATCGAACAACCCTACCAAGAAGTGGGCAAAGGACATGAATAGAAATCTTTCAAAAGAAGATATAAAAATGGCTAACAAACATATGAAAAAATGTTCAACATCTCTAATCATCAGGGAAATGCAAATCAAAACCACAATGAGATATCACTTAACTCCAGTGAGAATGGCCTTTATCAAAAAGTCCCAAAACAATACATGTTGGCATGGATGCAGAGAGACAGGAACACTCATGCACTGCTGGTGGGACTGTAAACTAGTGCAGCCCCTGTGGAAAGCAATGTGGAGATACCTTAAACAGATTCAAGTAGACCTACCATTCGATCCAGCAATCCCATTATTGGGCATCTACCCAGAAGAACAAAAGTCATTCTATAAAAAAGACACCTGCACCCAAATGTTTATAGCAGCACAATTCACAATT
The DNA here is from genome assembly GCF_041146395.1 of Eulemur rufifrons. Taxonomy (NCBI): domain Eukaryota; kingdom Metazoa; phylum Chordata; class Mammalia; order Primates; family Lemuridae; genus Eulemur; species Eulemur rufifrons. The sequence goes on along the minus strand of NC_090984.1, from coordinate 8,164,939 downwards.
GCAAAGATGTGGAAAGAACCCAAATGCCCATCAATTCATGAATGGATTAGCAAAATGTGGTATATGTATACCATGTAATATTACTCAGCTATAAGAAATAACGGTGATATGGCATCTCTTTGGTTCTCCTGGAGAGAGTTGGAACCCATTCTATTAAGTGAAGTATCCCAAGAATGGAAAAATAAGCACCACATGTACTCACCAGCAAACTGGTTTCCCTGATCATCACCTAAGTGCACATTTGGGAATAACACCAATTGGGTATCGGACAGAGGTGGGGGCTGGGGGGAAGGGATGGATGTATACCTACTTGATGAGTCCGATGCACACTGCCTGGGGAATGGACATGCTTGAAGTTCTGACTGGGGGGGATGGGGTGGGGGGAGGGGATGGGTGCATACCTACATGATGAGTGCGATGCTCACTGTCTAGGGAATGGACACGCTTGAAGCTCAGACTCGGGGGGGATGGGGGGGCATGGGCAATATATATAACCTGGACTTTTGTACCCCCATAATGAGCTGAAATAAAAAAAATAAATAAAAATAAAAAAATAAAAAGCTTTTCAAGGCTAGCCAAGCCAAAGATTGGCCAGACTGCCTCCATTACCTATATGAATTGGATAAATTCCTGTCCTCTGAAGGTCCCAAAATAGCAAGTTTCTTTAATGTGTTGGAAAGTGACATTCTTTACCTATTAGAACCTTGTAAAGATGAGGTACCAGGCAAGTCTTTCCATAGGGCTTTTTATCAGCTCTGTAAAGTCAGCCTTAATTCCTGAAAGCAATCTAGGCATATCTGAGAATATGCCATTCCAGTCAAAGCCTTGGTAAATAACTGGTGTCTCCAATGGTGTACTGTTATAAAAGAAAGCAGATTCCTATTGACCTTATGCAAATGACTAAATTACCATAAATTAAGAAGACTCACAAATAGTTTCTAAATTCTGGAGATACCAAGTAGAGAGAAAAATAAATGCTTCAAATTCTGCTCACAAAAACATAGTTTAATAATTTGTTGTAAGCTATAAATAACCCAAAAGAAGAAAAAAAATTCATGACTTCTGGAAAACAAAACACAAAAAGAATAAAAATTATTTCAACGTATTATAAGTTTAGTTCCATGTAATTAATTTTTTGCTCTCTTTGAGGATGTATTAGCAATCCTCATGAACACATCAGCTTTTTAATTAAGTTTTGGAAGTTTTCCTAGTTCAAATTGTATAATGTCCAAAGTTATCAGAAACCTGTATTCCAGAGTACCCATCAGAATACTTTTTGTAAATTTTCTTGAAGAAGTGAATTTTGGACTGTAGCCAGTTAAAAAATTCTTTAACATAAAACAGTAATTGTCAATGAGAAAAAGTCTTAGAATCACCATGGTTAAAGAGACAATTGACAAAAAACTTGGTTATTCCTGTAGCATACAACAATTTAACATAGTGATAATTATTACTGATAACATATATCAAGACATATCAGAATTTTTAGGAATTTCATGCAATTTTGGAACACATACTTATATAAATACAACCTAAATAATGTTAAACTCCATTTCATTTTTGATAATGCTTTCTGTAACTTTGCATATCAAATAAGCCAAATATGTTTCTCTTGGACTTCTAGAGGCCCTAATATAATTTGAACTTTTGATTTTGGAATGTTTGTGAAATACCAAAGGTTTAAAACACTCCATATCACAAAATAGAATCACAAGTCATCATAAAACAAGTCATTCATTTAACAAAACAATAATTCAAAGATTTTAAAAAACAAAAATCTTTATTCTTTAGTAAAGAAGAGATTCAGTTTCCCAAACAATCATAAGACCTAATAAAGACAAACTGAAACGGAAAGCTAATGAAAAGGTAAACTGAATCTCTTTCCCCTTCTTTTTACAGTTTATTCAAAAGGTGAACAAAAATCTTTTACCACCTGTAATAATATTATATGAAAGTCTTTTTCAATTCAAATTGTATCTTTGTGTTAGTGTATTACTAATGTTAAAAGCTAATTTTTTTTTTTTTTTGAAACAGAGTCTTACTACTCTGTCACCCTGGCTAGCTAGTGCAGTGGCGTCATCGTAGCTCACTGCAACCTCCAACTCCTGACCTCAAGCAATCCTCCCACCATGGCCTCCCAGAGTGCTAGGTTTATGACAATTTTTTTTTACCATATTTTTCTTTCCCAACTTTTTATATCTATTTAGTTTCATTTGTCATTTTTTTATTCCTTTAATTTAAAACAATTCTGAAAACCTCTTAACTGAGCAAAATTTAACCAAAATCACATCCTTTTGTCTTTTTATAACCTTTTTAAAGGTTGTATATAAAATTATTTTATTTATATCTAGTGGTTTTTAATTACATATATTAGTTATAATAACTCTTACTGACCCTTATTTTTAGGGAAAAACCTAGGAAGTTAAGGTAACTTTGAACTCTTGTTACTCTCCAATTTTTTATTAGAAATCTGAATATAGTTACATTTCTTTTTTTTTTTTTTTGAGACAGAGTCTCACTCTGTTCCCCCAGCTAGAGTGCCGTGGCGTCAGCCTACCTCACAGCAACCTCAAACTCCTGAGCTCAAGGGATCCTCCTGCCTCAGCCTCCAGAGTAGCTGGGACTACAGGCACACGACACCATTCCCGGATAATTTTTTATACATATTTTTAGTTGTCCAGCTAATTTCTTTCTATTTTTAGTAGAGATGGGGACTGGGGGGGGGAGGTGGTGGTGGGGGGGCTCTCGCTCTTGCTCAGGCTGGTCTGGAACTCCTGAGCTCAAATGATCCACCTGTCTCGGCCTCCCAGAGTGCTAGGATTAAAGGCGTGAGCCACGATACCTGGCCTAGTTACATTTCTGTAAAAGATGCCAAAGTATACTAACTTAAACTTACGTGTCTGAAGTATATGAACTTAAACTTACATTTAATAGTTATTTCAGTATTTTAATTTGCCTAAAAATGATTCATTTTATGAATATCTATTACTTAATTTAACATGAGTTTAAGATTTCAAACTACTGCAGAAAACAATTTTGAAACTGACCTACATACCCTCACTACTGTCTTCATCAGTCATGCTGGGTTCCAAGTAGGCACATGCACCCAGGGAATGGTATGAAGGGCTCATCTGGGTCCTGAATTTATATGTCACTGTTGATTTCAAGACTAAGGACAAAGCCATGGAGATAATGTCTAACCCTTCCCAGCCTAGCCGTGAGGAACAACTGGGCCAGGGAGAATTTCACATGACCCCCGGCCTTACCCCAGCCATTTGTTTAGAGCCTAGAATCTAATGGCTCTAAGACTAATCAACCAAGTACCAAAAGTATCACAGAAGCAGCAGTTCTATGACCTTAAAACACCTAGCAGATATTGTCTAAATTTACCTGACCGGACATAATGTCTAAATTAAAGTTCAAAGATATTTTTATTTTACCAACAATTTTAAAACTATCTTTATTTACCAATGATTACCAAAATCACGTGAACTTGAAAAGCATGGTTTATGAGTACTCATATTTTTAAGTTAATTTGGTACCACGTGTAGGCAATATTTAAACATATATAGACATATACATCTACGTAGATACAACATAAAATATTCACATGTACACACAAAGACTTTATAGTTTTGGGTTTAGAATTTTAGCCATAAGACAGATAGAACTTACCAGTTTAAAAGAACAGTTAAATTCAAACTACGCTTTTGTGAATGAAAAAAATAGCTTTTATGTGTTTCACTTGGCCTGAAACCCTCGTGGAGTTTTAGAGAAAAAAAGATAACAATTGACATCTCAAAGCACAGAGAGAGAATCTAAACCTTCTTTTTCTTTTTACAACTGCAAATTTTCTTTTTCCTCAAAAACAGGTTTGAATGTGTCAGTTAAAGCTGTGGTCCCCAACCTTTTTGGCACCAGGGACCGAATTCATGGAAGACAATTTTTCCACGGATAGAGGGGGGTGGGGCGAAAATCAGGCGGTGATGCGAGCGATGGGGAGGGGAGCAGCTGTAAATAGGGATGAAGCTTTGCTTGACCCACCGCTCACTTCCTGCTGTGGTGGGGGGAACCCCCTTCCTAAATTTCATGGAAGGCCAGTTTTTCCACAGGGGAGGAGTGGGGGGCAGGGCAGGGAATTCTGCTGCCTGGTCCCTAACAGGCTGCTAGGTCCGCCGGGGACCGGGGTTGGGGACCGCAGAGTTAAAGAAAGATTAAAAATGGATATGAAGGCCAAGCACAGTGACGTAATCCTAGCACTTGGAGAGGCCCAGGCTGCAGGATCGCTTGAGCTTAGGAGTTCGAGACCAGCCTGAGCAAAAGGAGACCCCCATCTGTACAAAAAATAGAAAAATCAGCTAGGTGTGGTAGTGCACACCTGTAGTCCCGGCTACGTGGGAGGCCGAAGAAGGAGGATCCCTTGAGCCCAGGAGTGTGAGGTTGCAATGAGCTATCGTGTGGCCACTGCACTCTAGCCAGGGTGACAGAATGAGACTTTGTCTCAAAAATAATGATAATAATAAATGAGTACCTCAAAAAGTCAAATGTTATATAAATATAAAACTGAAACAGATTCATTGCCTGACTGGGAATCAAACCCAGGATGTTAGGATGAAAGCACAGACTCTAACCACCAAGACAGAGGGCAAACCATGCTTTGAACTTCACCCAGCGTCTGGCCACGCCCCCTACCCCCAACTGACCCTCCTGCCCCCGTGCACACCTTCCCCTCCTTCCTCCCCAACTGCTCAGCCTGTACATGCTCCTTGAGGCCTCTCTGCTCCAGGCTCACATCAGCTCCGCCTGCCCTGGCCACATTCACGCCACCGCCCCTCCTCCCCCAGCCCACAGTGAGTGGGGAGAAGCCCCCCACTCACTGCGCGGCCCGTCTCAGGAGCGCCCACCTCCTTCGTTCAGGGGACCCCGGCCATAGAGCCAGATCTGCTGCAGGGCCCCCCCCCCACCAAACTAGTTCCCCCCCCACACACCCTGCCTGGCACTGCCCCTGTGTCACTCCCGGGTTCCTCAGCTGCCCCCTTATCAGAGGTATGGTTGGAAAAAGGGCAATGGAATGTTTTATGAGTTGTCTCTCGTAAAACACTCTTTTTGGGAATTAAAACTTGCATTCCATCCTAAGGCCAGTGATCAAAGGGGCAGAAAAGTGTTCTTTGTTGTTTGTTCTTTGTTATCTTAAAATTATGTTATAATTCACAACACTGAGTAAATTCCAGATGACTGGAGGACATGGGGCCCTCTGTCCCGTTCCAGTCTTGCTTGGCCTGGTCTGGGCTCCCCGCCTGCTCTGAGGTGACCAGATCCCTCCACTGGACACTGAGTCTGGAATTCCCTGCACACACTTGTGACCCCATTCAGGAGGAAGAAGCAGGGACAGCCCATTAAGTGCGGAAGACCACAGAGTCCCTTCTGGCGAGTGGGGAAAGTTCCTTTGGATTGCAGACACCCAGAGAGCAGGGCCCAGGGAGGGAGCTGGGTCTGAGAGAGGCTATGGCTAGAAATTGTCAGATGTGGCTCCAGGAGTCCAAGGTTTCCAAAGCTCAGGCCTGAGGGAGGGGCCTGGACGCTGTCCAGTGTGGGGCGCTGGGGCGGGGTCTGTTCCTGAGCGCGGGGGGAGGGGGGGAGGAGGAGGAGGAGGCGGAGGAGGGGGAGAGGGAGGGAGAGAGGGAGGGGAGGAGGGGGAGGGGAAGGGGAGGAGGAGGGGGAGGGGGAGGGGAAAGGGAGGAGGGGGAAGGGGAGGGGAGAGGGAGGGGGAGGAGGGGAGGGGGGAGGGGGAGGAGGAGGGAGGGGAAGGGGAGGAGGAGGGGGAGGGGGAGGGGAAAGGGAGGAGGGGGAGGGGGAGGAGGGGGGAGGGGAGGGGGGAGGAGGGGGAGAAGGGGGGGAGGAGGCCTTTAACTTCTATGCCCTCCCCTGTGGACGGTGCCCTCTGTGCTCAGGGTCCAGTCTTGGCTCCTCCGAGAGGCCCCAGGTGCCTCCGCCGCGCTTCTGTCGTGCAGTCTCCTGTGCTGCGACCTCTACTTGTGACAAGAGCCGCAAGGAGGACGCCGGGAGACCCGCAAGCCGAGAAATGGTGGATGTGCGGGGTCTGGGGTCCCCAGATACGGAGCGGGGGCCGTTTGGGACCGGCCGGAACCGGCTGTCGCTCCGGAGTCTGGGGACCCGAGTCGCCGCCGGGGCAGCTCGGCCCTCGGTCCCTCCGGCCCGCGGGGTGGGGCTGGGCCTGTCCTGTCCCCGGACTGTGTCATCAGGAGAAGATCCCAACTCCTGGGGTTGTGCGTTGGAGGGGCTGCGGTCTGTGGGGTCCCCGGTCCCTTCTTTCTCCTGTTAAAAACTAAATTAAGTCCTTGTGGTTTGTTAATGGAAAAAACCCAAACTCTCTAAAATAAATGGGCTTATTCTGGGCAGAATATGAGTGACAGGAACCCAAGAAGCTTTGAGTAAGGGGTCCCGAGGCAGTCGGATTACAGTTTGGTTTGATACATTTCAGGGAAACAGAAAGTGCAGATAAAATCATAAAACAATAGTGGACGGCACAGTGGCCCCAAAAGGCGGGACAGCTAGAAGCAGGGACTTGCACGTTATAGGTGGGTTTAGGGATTCTTTAGTTGGCAATTGGTTGAGAGTGCTAAGCTTTGTGTAAAAATTTGGAGTCACTAGAAAGTTAAAATAAGAGTGGGTTTGCTACGTGTCATGTGATCACACTCCAGCATTAAAAACAAACAAACCTGTTTAGGTTTTATGGCTCATGGAGCCTGACTTGCATGTCTGTCCTTACATCTTGTTTATAATTTGGTATCTTATTGCCACAGAGAATTTTTGTTTTGTCAGTCTTGTGATCTGTATTTTAATATTATTTTTGGTCAGTTGTGTCTAAACTCAGGAGGGATTATAACAAGTCGTCTCCCTTGCCATCAAGATGGAGAACTCATTTTTAAAGTTTTTCTGCGGTCCCTTTGGCCAAGAGGGGGTTCCACTCAGTCAGTTGGGTGGCTTAGGATTTTATTCTTAGTTTATATCTTGAAGGAAAGGCTTTATAAGGTGCGTGATGAGACAATCCAGATTAAATGATTGATTACATTATGTAGTTGTCTTATTTGGACTTGTCAAGTATCACAGTCCCCTTTAAAGACTTTATTCAGTCAAGAGGCTGTGAATGGCCATTTGGGAAAACACAGACTCCAGGCAAGAGACAGAGACTCTGTCTCAAAAAAAAAAAAAAAAAAAAAAAAAAAAAAAAGATAAATAAAAAACCAAAACATTTTTTTTAAATAAAGAAAAAAAAGACTCTTCTTTGTTGATTTCCAGTTTTTGCCCATTATGAATAAGACTGCTAAAAGTGTTGGTCTGAAGACTTTGGTGGGGACATCAGATTGAAACTTATTATAGGTCAGTACCTCAGAGTGCAATTGCTGTCTCAACTGTTAAGACCATGCTTACCTTAAGAGCCTGCCAGACTGTCTTCCCAAGTCACTGTAATGTTTTCTATTCACATCAACAGTGAATGAGAGTTCCTGTTGCTTCCCATTTTTGCCAGCATTGGGTGGTGTCAGATTTTTGGATTTTAGTCACTCTACTGGGTTGGGTGGGACCTCATTGTGGTTTGAATTTGCCCTTCACTAATGACATGCAATGTTAAACATGTTGTCTTGTTGGTTTGCTATACCTATGTCTTCTTTGGGGAGGTATATTTTCAGAGCTTTTGCTCATTTTTTACACGGGTTGATCACCCTGTCATTCTATTAACAATGTATTTTGCAAAACAAAGTTTTCATTTGAATGAAGTTCAATTTATCAGTTTTCTCATTCACAGATCTTGCTTTTGCTGTTGTTTAGGAAAACTTCTTGCCAAATCCAAGGTCATCTTTTTTATTTTTTTGAGACAGAGTCTCGCTCTGTTGCCCTAGCTAGAGTGCCGTGGCATCAGCCTAGCTCACAGCAACCTCAAACTCCTGGGCTCAAGCAATCCTTCTGCCTCAGCCTCCCGGGTAGCTGGGATTACAGGCGTGCGCCACCATGCCCAGCTAATTTTTTCTATATATATTTTTAGTTGTCCAGGTAATTTCTTTCTATTTTTAGTAGAGATGGGGTCTCGCTCTTGCTCAGGCTGGTCTCAAACTCCTGACCTTGAGCCATCCTCCTGCCTTGGCCTCCTAGAGTGCTAAGACAAGGTCATCTTGATATTCACCTGTGTTATCTTCTGGAAGTTTTGAATTTTGCATTTTCCGTTTTTTGAAACTTTTATGTTCTGTGTCTACTTCATATCTTTGCATATTGTATTCCAGATATTCCAGTACTATATTTTGAAAAGGCTTTCCACAGAGCAAATTATGGCTCTATTTGAAAATTTTATACTTTGTTTATATAAATATTTTTCATAACAAGAAAGCACTGAATAACTAGTTGAAAGTACAATGTGTGAAATACTCATTGCCTAATGATTCATAATAATTCGTAATATTGAGCATCTTTTCATGTGCTTATTGACTATTTATGTATATCTCTGAGAAATGTTATTCATATTTTTTCTCTATCCTTTAATCAATTTGCTTGCTTTTTGGGGACAATAACTTATTATGTTAATTATTGTAAAAAAAAAAAAACCACTGATAGGGCCAGGCGCGGTGACTCACACCTGTAATCCTAGCACTCTGGGAGGGCAAGGTGGGAGGATTGCTTGAGTCCAGCAGTTCAAGACCAGCCCAATCAAGAGTGAGACCCCATCTCTACTAAAAGAAAAATTGGTAGGGCTTTGTGGTGAGCACGTGTAGTCCCAGATACTCTGGAGGCTGAGGCAAGAGGATCTAAGAGGATCCTTGAGCCCAGGAGTTTGAGTTTGCAGTGAGCTACAGTGACACCACTGCAAACCACCCAGGGAAACAAAATGAGACTGTCTCAAAAAAACCCACTGATAAATTCACCAGCTTAAGCATTTTTGAGTGTACAGTGAGTTTTGCTAACCATACTCATTTTGTTGTGGGACTGATCTGCAACTTTTCACCTTGTAACGTTCAAATTTTATACCCATTGAACACCACTCCCCATTTCCCCTTCCTCTCAGGCTTTGGTAACTACCATTCCACTTCCTGTTTTTTTGCATTTAATGACTTTATATAAATTATCTAAGATGAATGATATTGTATTTTTCTTTTGCTATATGGCTTTTTATAGGTGCTGTCACATTCTGAAGTGTCATGTGTGTTGTAGCATGGGACAGGATGTTTGTAAGACTCAAGAACTTCTTGGCCGGGCGCGGTGGCTCACGCCTGTAATCCTAGCACTCTGGGAGGCCAAGGTGGGCGGATCGTTTGAGCTCAGGAGTTCGAGACCAGCCTGAGCAAGAGTGAGACCCCATCTCTACTAAAAATAGAAAGAAATTATATGGACAGCTAAAAATATATATAGAAAAAATTAGCCGGGCATGGTGGTGCATGCCTGTAGTCCCAGCTACTCTCGGGAGGCTGAGACAGGAGGATCCTTTGAGCTCAGGAGTTTGAGGTTGCTGTGAGCTAGGCTGACGCCACGGCACTCACTCTAGCCTGGGCAACAGAGTGAGACTCTGTCTCAAAAAAAAAAAAAAAAAAAAGAACTTCTCACTGTATGTGTATGGACACATGGACACCACAGTTTATCAATTCTTCCATCAATGGACACTTGGGTTGATCCACCTCTTGCCTATGTGAACAATGGTTTTCAAATATTTTTCTTCAAGATTCTGCTTTCAATTCTTTTGAGTTGAACATAAATGTACCAGGAAGTGGGTTGCTGGAATATATGATAATTTTCTTATTGATTTTTGAGGAGCCATCCTATTTTATTCTGTAGGGGCTGAGCCATTTTACGTTCTGTTGAGTTCCAGTTTCTTAACATCCTCACCAAAACTTTTTATCCCTTTTACTTCCTTTTTTTGAAGACTGGACCCTCTAAAATTATTCACTTTAAACCTAGTCTGTGCCTGGATTGACAATATATGACAAAAGAAAATAAATAAATGAACCTAGTCTGCATTCAGCCTTCAGCAATTTTTCAAGTACAGTTTTGGTTTTCCTACCTCAATACTGTTTCCCACAACAGTTTGTATTCCTGGGTTTCTGTTTCAGTAAGGAATGACTCTCTTATTTGATAGATTGGTGGAGTCCTGTCCAACGTACCATCCAAGGTTAAAACTCTATGAGTGGCTGGGCACGGTGGCTCAAGCCTGTAATCCTAGCACTCTGGGAGGCCGAGGCGAGAGGATCACTCAAGGTCAGGAGCTGGAGACCAGCCTGAGCAAGAGCGAGACCTGTCTCTACTAAAAAAACAGAAAGAAATGATCTGGACAGCTAAAAATATATATAGAAAAAAATTAGCCAGGCATGGTGGCACATGCCTATAATCCCAGCTACTTGGGAGGCTGAGGCAGAAAGATTGCTTAAGCCCAGGAGTTTGAGGTTGCTGTGAGCTTGACGCCATGGCACTCTAGTCCAGGCAACAGAGCAAGGCTGTCTCAGAAAAAAAAAAAAAAAAAAAACTTTATGAGTAAGCATTTTCAAAGTTATGAGGTCTCAGGATTGCTAATGCTAACCTTTTTCTCTATACTAATTATTCATAGATCTTTGTTACAATAGGAGCTTCAGATTCACTGTACAAAGAGATATTATAGGTGACCCAGGCAGCACATCTTTCTCCCTGGATTCACCAAGACATGATTTCCTGTTCTGCTGTTGATTTACCAAATAGTTCAATTGTAGCATCAGAATTGGTGTGTGGGAGGAAGTGACTATAGACAGAGAATAGGAGTCTCATGACCAAGTCATGGAATAAATGTTTGAAGTCCACAGCATCATGTGAACTTCTTAGCAACAGAGTATAGGTCCCCAGGGCTGTAAGTCTCGCCTGCCCTCCTCTACATGTGAGATGTTTCAGGACTCAGTGGCCTTTGAGGATGTGGCTGTGAACTTCACTCTGGGGAAGTGGGCTTTGCTGGATCCTTCCCAGAAGAGGCTATACAGAGATGTGATGCAGGAAACTTTGAGGAACCTGGCCTCTGTAGGTGAGGGCGACACTATTACTTCACTCAGTGAATTAGACAATAAGCGTTTCTTGCTATTCAGTGCTGTTCCGTGATTTGGAATATGGACCGGCATACTGTGGTAAGTAAATCAGGCATGGAGCTGCAGTGTACAGTGAATATAGAATCTAATAATTTTTTCGTAATTTAGTAATAATTCAGAACTATATTTCTGGGTCTGTATTTTAGGAAAAAAATGGAAAGACCAGAACATTGAAGATCAGTACAAAAATCCAAGGAGAAATCTAAGGTAATTTGTATTCACAAGGCAAAGCAATGTCTCTCGAATCTTAGAATGTTAGGAAATGTTAAAAACAAGCAAACAAAATAAGCCAAGCATCAAATTTATTTATTCCTAGAAAATTTTCTCTAAAATACTATACTTAAATTTGACACAGGTTTTTGGCATTTGTAAAATAGTTTACTTTGAGAAAGTATTAATAAACCTCATGTGAATATTTTTTTATGATTGATATGGACTAGCCATCTTGCAGAGCAAGTGGTCCATTCACATTGGAAAAATTCAGACAGGACAGAAAGCCTACAATTTCAGTAACAATGTTAAAAATGCAAGTATAATACTTATTAATAAATAAAAAGTCATTTATAATAAAGTCTTAATGATGAGCTTCTCATTTTTTTACAGAAGTCTTATGGGAAAGGGACTGTTTGAAAGTAAAGAAGGTAGTTTGTGTGGAGAAACTTTGAGCCAGAGTTCAGATCACACGCTGAATAGGAAGAGTCCTCCTGGAGTAAACCATGTGAAAGCAGTGTGTGTGTAGAAGTCTCCAGTGGTCATTCATTCCTTCACAGGCACGTCGGAGGTAGAATGGGACACAAACCGTTTCACTACAAGGAATTTGGAAATAAGCTATGTACATATCAGCAATGTGAGAAAACCCTCGGTTATCATGACCCCTTTCGAACAAATGACTCCTTTCCACCCACTGGAAAGAAACCCTATGATTGTACAAAATGTGGAAAAACCTTCCTTTCTCTCACATGCTTTGGAAGACACATGGTAATGCACAATGGAGATGGACCTCATAAATGTAGGTTTTGTGGAAAAGCCTTTTCATTTCTCAGTTTATATCATAAACATGAAAGAATTCACACCGGAGAGAAGCCATATAAATGTAAACAATGTGGGAAAGCTTTCCATTGCTCCAGTTCCCTTCAACCACATGAAAGAACTCACACTGGAGACAAGCCATATGAATGTAAGAAATGTCAGAAAGCATTTGATTTTTTCACTTCTTTTCGTAGACATGAAAGGACTCACACAGGAGAGAAGCCATATGAATGTAAGGAATGTGGGAAAACATTCAGTTGTCCCAGTTCTGTTCATAGACATGAAAGGACACACACTGGAGAAAAACCCTATGAAGCAAGCAATGTGGGAAAGCATGTTCTCAGTGGAGGAGCATTCAGTGTCACATGAGAATGCACAGTGGAGACAGACCTCACAAATGTAAAGTATGTGGAAAGCCTTTTATCCTCCCAGTTCATTTCAAAGACATGAAAGAAGTCACACTGAAGAGAAGCCCTAGGAATGTAAGCAATGTGGTGAAGCCTTCAGGTCTGCCGAGTATATTCAAATACATGGAAGGACTCACGCTGGAGAGAAGCCCCATGGATGTAAACAATGTGGAAAAGCCTTCCATTGTCTCAGTTCATTGCAATATCATAAAAGGACTCACACTAGAGAGAAAAACTATGAATGTAACCATTGTGGTAAAGCCTTCACATGTTCCACATACCTTCATATATATGAAAGAGTTCACGCTGGAGAGAAGCCCTATGAATGTAAAGAATGTGGGAAAGCCTTCATTTATTCCAGTGCCTATCGAAGACATCAAAGAAGCCATACTATAAATATATGAGAGAAATCTGAGTTATGTAAGGAATTGGGAAAGCATTTGATTGTCATAGTTCCTTTCAAGCACAGGAAAGGGGAGTGGAGAAAGACCCTATGAGGTAATTGCCTTTGGAGTTGAGGGGAGAGACCTGTGATAGCACAATAAAATGTAGAGTTTGAGGCCGGGCGCAGTGGCTCACGCCTGTAATCCTAGCACTCTGGGAGGCCAAGGTGGGCGGATCGTTTGAGCTCAGGAGTTCGAGACCAGCCTGAGCAAGAGCGAGACCCCATCTCTACTAAAAATAGAAAGAAATTATATGGACAGCTAAAAATATATATAGAAAAAATTAGCCGGGCATAGTGGTGCATGCCTGTAGTCCCAGCTACTCGGGAGGCTGAGGCAGGAGGATCGCTTGAGCCCAGGAGTTTGAGGTTGCTGTGAGCTAGGCTGACGCCACGGCACTCTAGCCCGGGCAACAGAGTGGGACTCTGTCTCAAAAAAAAAAAAAAAAAAAAAAATGTAGAGTTTGAGTTGCATGATTCCATGATACATTTGTCCAATAGTTTATGTTCTAGAGATTTTGAAGGCAAATGTGAGGAAGGCATCAGTCATGTTTTGGAGTAACCATACAGGGAGACATATAGATTCAAATCGGCTATGGGGACACCTGCTTCCAGCCCATTTTCCTGATTCCTTAGCTTGCCTTTCAACAATATCCTCACAATCACTTGACTGTTATTTTTCTCAGAGGTGCAGATTTCCAAAGATGTCTCCAGAAGCTCCACATTAAAGATTCATTAGCTGTTTGACTTTCTTTCAGGCATTGTAATGTCTTCAGCAGAGAATTCCAACTATCATAAGTGGGGTGTTCTCTGGTGCTCAGTTCTCCTAATCTATCGATGTAGTGGTAGATGGTCTAATTTGTATTGCAAGCACCTTTTTTCTACCGGTTATGACTCTGTTCCTGATTCAGCATGACAGCTACCATGCTGCCCTCAAAATCAACTGGATGGGAACTTGTTCCTCTGCTGCATTGTGCAGTGACTAGTCTCACCCAGAACTTTCATGTGAGAATGAGCACCTTTTTCTTTTCAGGAAACTTTTAGTGTTTCCTGTTATTCACAGCTGAATCTACTGACTCCATTCATATTTAATTATGTTTCATTATATGTGATTAAAAACAGTACATATTTGTTTTTGGCCACCAAGATTTCTATACATGTTTCTTAGGAAGTTTCTTAACAGTTTTTAACAAATTTTTGAAAACTTTTATACTAACAAATGTTATTTTCTTTGCAAGATATACTAAAATACCCTCTTGCCATCATGGATGAGATCAAGTTTACAATGATACTAAGTTATTCTTTTGATATCATGAGTTAATATTATGATGTGTATGGCCAGGCATGGTGGGTCATGCCTGTACTCCTAGCACTCTGGGAGGCCCAAGGAGGAGTATTGCTTGAGGCTAGGAGTTTGAGACCATCCTGGGCAATAGTGAGAACCCCATCTCTACAAAAAATAGAAAAATTAACTGGGTATGGTGGCGTGTGCCTCTAATTCCAGCTACTAGGGAGGGTGAGGCGGGAAGCTGAAGCAGGAGGATTGCTTGAGCCCAGGAATTTGAGGTTGCAGTGAACTATGATGATGTCACTGTACCACAGCCTTTGCAACAGAGAGAGACCTTGCCACACACACAAAGATTGATTACTAAATATATTCTTTTAAATTCAGAAGGAAATGAAAGCAGCTGAAATGAAATAAAATGAGCACCACAGAAAAGGAAAAAAACTTTAAATAGTTACAACTCATAAATCAGTCTTGTATAGAAAGAAAAAAATTTTTTTTTTTTTTTTTTTTTTTTTGAGACAGAGTCTCACTCTGTTGCCCAGGCTAGAGTGCTGTGGCATCAGCCTAGCTTACAGCAACCTCAAACTCCTGGGCTCAAGCAATCCTTCTGCCTCAGCCTCCCAAGTAGCTGGGACTACAGGCATGTGCCACCATGCCCAGCTAATTTTTTCTATATATATTTTTAGGTGTCCAGATCATTTCTTTCTATTTTTAGTAGAGACGGGGTCTTGCTCTTGCTCAGGCTGGTCTCAAACTCCTGAGCTCAAACAATCTGCCCGCCTCGGCCTCCCAGAGTGCTAGGATTACAGGCACGAGCCACCGCGCCCAGCCCTTAGAAAAGTTTTTGATCCTCTTAAATTTCTTTGTTTTTGCTTATATAACAAATAATTTAACTTAACTTTGGGGCAGTGAGGCCATTTCTCTGGAGTCTGTTTTCCTAAATCACCTGTGCCAGCCTTTCTCTTGAATAAACTCTTTAAAACTGGATTCTGATCCTCTCCGTTATTTCTGGATGACAGGGCACACACCCGCAACATATCTACTGCAGTCCCTTAACTCTTGGCTCCCCCTTCTGGGCTGAGCACCCACCCTACTTTCAATTCTTCCCTCCAAATCGTCCCCAACTCCGTGACTAGCCCTAGTAGCCCTGGGCCCCCTCAACACACCCAGATTTGCCTCACAAACTCTCTGGCCTGTCCCCATAACCTAGCCAGGCCCTAATGTAAGCACACTCTCAAGGCCCTTCAGACTAACTTTCAGCTAGCTAAAGGGAAGCTATTTTGCTTCCAGTAGGCATGCTTTCAGCTTGTTCTGTCTTAAAAGTTTAGCAAAAACCTGCTTACACAGCTGCTGGACACCAGATTAGAAAACTATATTGTAGGAAAAGTGATCCAGAGTCTGGAACTGATGACCACAGACTGCTGATGACAAGATCCACCAGACCACCTACTGTTTGCTGATAACCATTGAGCAAGTCATGATAACTTGCACAGAGCTTGCTTTCTGTCACCAACCCTCTTTACCCCTTCTCTTTACAAGAGGCTCAGTAAGCAAAGAAAGATGAGATGGCCTTTGAGCCTGTTAAAGGAAAAAAAACCTAAACTCTGTAAAATAATTTAAAGAGATTTATTGTGAGGCAAATAGGTGTGACCATGGCCCAGAGAGCCATGCCCAAGAAGGCTTGCACAAGTGATCGCTCCATAGCTGGGTTACAGTTTGGTTTTATACATTTTAGGGAGACACAAATTATTAATACAAGTAAAGTTATAAATCAATACAGGGAAGGACTACATTGGTTTGGCCCAAAAGGCAGGCCATTCAAAGCAGGGGATAATAGGTTATAGGTGAGTTTAAAGATTCTTTGATTTGCAATTGGTTAAAGAAATGAAGTTTTGGCTAGGCTAAAGGCTTGGACTTTTTTTTTTTTTTTTTTTTTTTTTTGAGACAGAGTCTCACTATGTTGCCACAGGTAGAGTGCAGTGGCTTGATCATAGCTCACTGCAACCTCAAACTCCTGGGCTCAAGTGATCCTCCTGCCTCAGCCTCCCGAGTAACTGGGACTAGAGGCACACGCCTCCACACCTAGCTTTTTTTTTTTTTTTTTTTTTTTTTTGTATTTTTGGTAGAGACGGAGTCTTGTTCTTGCTCAGGTTGGTCTTGAACTCCTGACCTGAAGCATTCCCCCCACTTGGCCTCCCAGAGTGCTAGGATTACAAGCATGAGCCACCATGCCCATCCAAGGATTTGAATGTTTTAAGATAAGGAAGTCTGTTGATCAGGGACAAGCCACTGCATATATACAGGACATATAGCCAAGGGATATCTCCAAGAAGGAAAGGGGGCATGACCAGGCATGTCTGACCTCCCTCCTCATGGCCAGCAGTTAACTCAGCTTTAGGGTATTTCTGGGGTTCCTTTAGACAAGAGGGGATCAATTCAGTCAACTCTGGGGGGGTGCTTAAGATATTATTTTAGTTCACAGTGTAATTTCTATATATGAAGAATATCTGTGAAAGTCAGGCTCAGATAAAGAATTGTTTGGCTTGTATCCTGGAGAAAGGGTTTATGAATGTGACAGTTTATTTAGGTCAGAAGCTTAAACTAACCCCAGGTGAGTTTTCCTATAGGTGAAAATGAAGGACTGGAAGGAGGGAGCGTTTCCACTAGGTCAGAGGAGTGTGTGAGGAAGCCTTTGCTATGCCTACTCCCAAATTCGTGACCCCTGGAGGACATCAGGCCCTCCCTGCAGTTCCTGTCTTGCTTGGCCTGGTCTGGGCTCTTCTGCTCTGAGGTGACAGGATCGCTCCACTGGACACTGAGTCGGGAATTTCCTGCTCACACTTGTGACCCCAGCCAGGAAGAAGAAGCAGGAACAGCCATTGAGTGTGGACGACGACAGAGCCCCTTTCAGCGATGTGGAGCCGCTTGGGCTGAAATGGAAATACCCTGTGAGCAGGGCGCAGGGAGGGAGCCGGCTTTGAGAGAGGCTGTGGGTAGCACCTGTCAGGTCTGGCTCCGCAGGTCCACGGTTCCCTTCGCTTCGCCTGTCACTCAGGCCTCAGGGGGCGGGGCCTGACGCCACATCCAATCAGGGGCCCTGGGGCGGGGCCTGGCTTAGGTCTTTTCAAACGCGCCGCGGGAAGGAGGCGACCTTTAACCTCTCTCCACTCCCCGTGGGTCGCGCCGGCAGCGCTCGGGGTCGCCTCTTCGCTCTTCGGAAAGGCCCCAGTTGCCTGCGCCACAGATTCTGTCGCGCCGTCACCTACACTGGGACCTGGACTCGTCTCTGGAGCCGTGGGGAGGACGCTGGGACCCCGCGGAGCCGGGAAATGGTGAGTGTGCGGGGCCCGGCGCCTCCAGACGCGGAGCGGAGGCTGTTTGGAACCGGCTGTGGCGGGACCCGGATCTCCCCGCGGTCCGCTCCCGAGTCTGCGGACCCGAGTCGCCGCGGGCGCAGCTCGGCCCTCGGTCCCCCCGGGGCCTTCTGTCCCGTCCCTGCGCGGCGACCTCGGCCCGGGGCCCTCTCCGGGCAGCTCCGCGGCCGCAGCCACGCGTGTCCCCAGATTGTGCGGTGACGGCGGGAGAGTCATCGGGGGAGGGTCCCGAGTCAGTGTGTGGGTCCCCAGTCTCTCCCTTCTGTTTAAAGTGAGGCCTCGTGGATTGTTAAAGGAAAAAACCTAAACTCTCTAAAATAAATAAGTTTATTCTGAGCAGAAAATGAGTGACAGAAACCCAAGAACCCTTGAACGAATGCTCCGGGGGCGGTGGATTACAGTCTGCTCATACACATTTCAGAGAGACAGAAAGTGCAGATAAAATAAAAAATGAATGCATAGAAGGTATACATTGGTTGGGCTGAACAGGCAGGACATCCCAAAGCGGGGGCTTACTAGTAATAGGTGGGTTTAGAGATTCTTTAATTGCCAATTGGTTGAGAGTGCTAATCTTTGTCTAAAAATTTGGACTCTAGGAAGGAATGCTTAAGTTAAAATCAGGGGGTGTGTTGTCTGTGACGGGATATCAAAAAAAAAAAAAAAAAAAAAAGCCTGTTTAGGTTTTATGGCTTGTAACGCCTGACTTAAACCTTGCCTTGCTGGCCTTAGGTCTTGTTTATAATTTGGTATTTTATTACCAGAACTTTGCTTTGTCAGTCATGTTATCTCTCTTTTAAGATTAATAATGGAAATTGTGTCTAAATTCCATGAGGGGGAGGGGCTGGTCTAACAAGGTGTGTGCCACTTCCCTTCCTATTAGGAAATGAAACTCACTTTTAAGGTTTTCATGGTGTCCCAAGAGGGGTGCATTGGGACAGCTGGAGGAGCTTAGGATTTTATTCGTAGTTTACAGCTTGAAGGAAAGACTCTATAAGGTGCATGAGGAGCCAAACCAGGTTAAATACTTGATTGGTTACAGTTCTGTAGTTGCCTTATTTGGACTTGTCAACCTCAAATAGTCCAAAGGATCAGATTCCAGTTTTAAAGACTTTACTCAAGTGAAAAGCTGGGAATGGCCATTTGGGAAAATACAGTCTCCATAGAAATGGGCTCAGTGCTCTGAAGTTATGAGTTCTTGCTTATATAGCCAAAAAACAAAGAAATGTGACAGGTTTACATTTTGTATGCATGGCTGGTTTATGGGGTACAATTTGTGGTTTTTCCATGGAATTCAGTTTTCTGGCTGCTCAGATTTCCCTGAGGCACTGCTTTGGAGTGAGCCACCCTGGGCTCCATCTGCAGGGTCAGGTGGGCCCCAAGCTTGGGAATGTGCTGACCTATGGGAGTGTGGGGTCCCTTGTGAACTGGGGGTGATGCAGGCTGCCTGCCTGAGCTGCATCCCTTTGCTTTCCTTTGTAGAATCTTGCTGCCATATAATTGCTTTTTCCTCGAGCATTTAAGAATTGTGTTCCATGATTTCAGTGTAAGAATTTTATTTATTACGTTGGAACCTGAGTAAATTGTGTGTTAAGGTCTGAAGAACAAAATAGAGTTCTTGCAATCATAAATTGTTTGATGCCAACTAAGATGAAATAATAAGAATGTAAACACCCAGGTTCATACCACCCAGGGAAATCAATAGACCTTGGCAGTTCTGGTGTGCCTCCCTGGTATCCTTCCCTCTGGCACCCTTTGGTCAAAGTTGTGATTCATTTTTTTGTTTTTGTTTTTTTTAAGCAAAGCATCTTACTAGTGGAATCTGCTGTTATCCTTTACAGCTTTATTATCTCTTTATCACCATGTAGAGTTTTGTCTCTTTTGAGTTTTCAGTAACAATGTTGCTATATATATGCCATTAATATTATCTGGATACACTTTATTTCTGGTTTCCTTGGGTCAGTTTGTTGCAAACATGCTGCCATCTGAAGTCCCGAGTCACCCGGTTTACTCACCCATTGCACTGCTCATGGGACTTGGGTTGTTTCAACTTTAATTTTTTGATCTTGTTGACAATATCATTCTTGTTTTTGTCCCAAGGTGTGAATGCAACATGAATTTTTTTCCCCATTGGGATAAAACTGCTATGTTGATAAATTCAAATTTAGTGGGAAGTGCCAATAAAGTATGTATACATTAATATTCTCTCCTTTCACGCATGTGTGTTCATTCTTGTGATTTACCAACACTTGAAATTATCAAACTCATTTCTTTCTGCCCAGCTGGTGTTAAACAGAATATCTTTGTGAATACTTATTGCTTTATACTGGTTGCTGTTGTTTGAGCATTTTTCCTATGTGATCATTCATCTTCTGTGAAATAGTTTCCAGTCATTTTCTCACATTTAACTCGTTTGCAGGTTTGTTTTTTTTTTTAACATATTCTGAACACTATTTCTTTTTCATTACTAGGGTCAGTAAATATTTTCTTTCAGAAATATTTTCTTGCAGTTTATCTTTTTTTTTTTTTTTTTTGAGACAGAGTCTCACTTTGTTGCCCAGGCTAGAGTGAGTGCCGTGGCGTCAGCCTAGCTCACAGCAACCTCAAACTCCTGAGCTCAAGCGATCCTCTTGCCTCAGCCTCCCAAGTAGCTGGGACTACAGGCATGCACCACTATGCCCGGCTAATTTTTCTATATATATATTTTTAGTTGTCCATATAATTTTTTTCTATTTTTAGTAGAGACGGAGTCTCGCTCTTGCTCAGGCTGGCCTCGAACTCCTGACCTTGAGCGATCCACCCGCCTCGGCCTCCCAGAGTGCTAGGATTACAGGCGTGAGCCACCACGCCCGGCCCAGTTTATCTTTTAATATCATTCTACCTTTTGATGGATTCTTCTTCATTTCAATAGAATTGAGTTTGTCCATCTTTTCCTTGGAGACTTTTTTATTTTCCTAGATAAGAAAACATTCCTTCCTGTGAAGTCACAACATTTGCCTGCAACTTCTGAAAACGTTCTGATTTTGTCTTACACAAGGTATTTTTTTTTCTGATTTGTTCATAGGGATTGCATTGAACCTGTAGATTGCTTTGGGCAGTACGATCATTCTCATTATATTATTTCTTCCAGCCCATGAACATGGGATGTTTTTCCTTTTGTTTGTGTCATCTACGATTTCTTTCATCAGTGCTTCATAGTTTTCCTTGTAGAGATCTTTAACTCCTTGGCTAAATATATTCCTAGAGATTTTTTTTTTATTGTAAATAGGATTGCCTTCTTGACTTGGTTCTTGGCCAGGTTATTTATATATAGAAATGCTAGTGATTTCTGTACATTGATTTTGCATCCTGAAACTTTACTGAAATTGTTTTTCAAATATAACATCATATTGAGTCCCAGACCTGCTGCAGCTCGAGCTGGGGGAGCAGAGCATGGTGGGGAGGGGAGCTGGGCAGGTGACCCAGGAGACAGTGGCACCACAGCCTCTCTCCACCAGGTGGCCCCAGACCCCACTGGACACCCAGTGGACAAACCGACCTCGCCTCTGGAGGCACCAATCCCTCCCTTCTTCTCTAGATCTCTTTCCATCCTTCTCCCTTTACTGGGCTCCAGACTGCACCCTCTCCTCCCTGCAGGACCAGCCCTTCTCGTCATCCCTCTTCCCCAGGGAGACGCGATTGAGCCACTGTTTCCACGTCCTCATCACTGCCCTGGGCACGGTGCCCATCTAATGCCCGTGGTGGGGAGGAAGCACCCCAGTGTCCCTCTGTGATGCCCCTTACTTGGGCCCTGCCCCAGCTGGCATCCAGGCCATGCCTCAGGGGACTCAGTTAAGTGGTCTATAGAGCAAGGA
Organism: Eulemur rufifrons; assembly: GCF_041146395.1. NCBI lineage: Eukaryota > Metazoa > Chordata > Mammalia > Primates > Lemuridae > Eulemur > Eulemur rufifrons. Next base: position 8,143,443 of record NC_090984.1, on the reverse strand, counting down.
GGGTGGAGAGGAGAAAGGGGCCTTGGGTGCCTCTGAGATGCTCCTAAGCACCAGAGGGTGCCGAATGACTCTCAGGCAACCTGGGCAGCAGGCATGGTGCCCTCACCTGGTGACTTCAGCTGCTATCTGACCTGCCGGCCCAGCACCCGGGGCCTTCCCCATCTCCCCCTCCACAGACCCTGGCTCCAGGCCCTGCTCAGGCTGGGGCTGGCCCCGCACCTGGGCATCCTGGTGATCACCTTCAGCAGGGTGGCCTCCTCCATCACCACCCCCCCGAGAGTGTCAAGAGGTCTTGCCCATCTTTGGGGGGTTGGCACTGTGTCCTGGAAGCAGCCATTCACTCTAGTGGCTTCCTTTTCCTTATTTTTGGTGCCCTGTGTCACGCTTAGTATGGCTGGCTCTGTTCTCTCCTGTAAGAATGCTCAGCTGGCCTGAGACTCTGGAGAATGCTCCATGGAAGGAAAGGTCTGTTCCCCTGCTCCAGCCCTATCCAGAGTCAGGGCAGGAACTGAAAGTTGCCCCTAACTCCCCCTATGATGAAGCCGAGGGGCCCTCAAGAACTTGCTGTTGGGCGTCTGCAGGCTCACCACATGTGCCGCCATAATCTGTCCCCTCTCTGCTGTCATCTGCTGCATCCACATCTTCTCTTGGGACCTCATGCATACACTGGCTCCTGAGCCTCGGTCTCGGGCCCCCTGGGGCCTCTGGGCTGCACGGCCTCGCCCTGGCCCCCCTCCTACACTGCTACCCAGCTCCTAGTTGCTGGACCTGGAAGAATTTGTACTGCCTGTGTGCCCACTACCCTACTGTCCCGCAGAGTACACCTGCAGCTCAGAATCAGATACACGGAGCATCACGTGCAATGGCTCCGTGGACAGCCCAGTGCCCTCGCGCCCTATTGACTGCCCCGCTTCTTATGAGGCTGTCATGGGGCAGCGAGGACACAGCCAGGCCACTCTCTTTGATCCTCAGCTTCATGATGGCTCTTGCACCTGTGAGCCCGTGGCCTCCACTGTAGATGTGTCTGTGGACAGTGGCCTCTGGTGCTGTGAGCTAAGGGCAACATCCCAGGGGCTCCAGCCTGTCAAAGGACTCGCACCTGCCGGAGCTGCAGGGCTCTGTTTGCTTCTGTTGACGACATGCTCTTCCGCTCTATCCAACGTAGCAGCCCGGGCTACTGCCTCAGCCTGGACTGTGGCCTACAGGCCCCTTTGAGGACAGCCCCCTGCCACAACAGCCCCCACAGGCTGCCCACTCCTATTCCTGCTCTGCCTTCGGGGCCCCACCCTCCCTGGGTGCCCCCACAGCTTCCTGCAGCTGCCACCAGCTGGAGGGCTGGCCACCCTGGGTGGGACCCAACTCCCCTGAGCCAAGGAGGAGGGTCCCCCCATGGAGGCAGCGGCCCAGGTGTGGCCCATGCCCAGCTGTGATCCCTCCCACCCGAGCCCCTCAGTATCATGTTGAATGAGAGTGCTAAAAGTGGGCGTCATTGTCGTATTCCCATTCTTTGGGGGGAATGCTTTTAACTTCTCCCTTTAAGTGTGATGTTGGCTGTGGGTTTGTCATATGTGGTCTTTATTATTTTGAGGTATGTTGCTAATATGCCTAGTTTGTTGAGGATCATTATCATGAAAGGGTGCTGAATTGTTTATCGAACGCATTTTCTGCATCTATTGAAATGATGATATGGTTTTCATCCTTAATTCTGTTTATATGATTTATCTCATTTATTGATTTACTTATGTTGAACCATCCTTGCATCCCTGGTGTAAAACCCACTTCATCATGGTGTATCATCTTTGTAATGTGTTGTGCATTCCATTTTCTAGCATTTTGTTGTGGCTATTTGTGTCAGTGTTCATCAAGGATATTGGTCTGTAGTAGTTTTTTGTTGTTGTGTCCTTCTCTGGTTTTAGTATTAGGCCTTGTAACTCCAGTAAGGCCTTAGGTAGTTCTGTCATCAAAAAATATATAGGCTAGGCAGGAAGCAGTGACTCACACCTCTAATTCCACCTCTAATTCCGGCACTCTAGGAGGCCAAGGTGGGAGGTTCACTTGAGGACAGGAGTTCGAGACCAACCTGGGCAGCATAGCAAGGCCCCATCTCTATAAAAACTAAAAAAAAAAAAAAAGCCAGGCATGGTTGCTTTCCCCTGTAGTCTCAGGTACTTGGGAGGCTATGGTGGGTGGATTATTTGAGCCCATGAATTAAAGGTTACAGTGAGCTTTAATGAAGCCACTATACTCCAGCCTGGGCAACAGAGCGAGACACTGTTGCTTAATTAAAAAAAAAAAATACTGGTTAGGCCGGGCTCGGTGTCTCATGCCTGCAATCCTAGCATTATGGGAGGCCGAGGTGGGAGGACCGCTGGAGCCCAGGAGTTTGAGGTTGCAGTGAGCTAGGATGATGCCACTGCACTCTACCTGGTGTGAGAGTGAGACTCTGTCTCAAAAAAAGAAAAAAAAAAAAAATACTGATTAGCTGAAAAAGGTAGTTCCAGCTACTCAAGAGGCTGAGGTGAGGTGAAATCATGAGTTTGAGTCCAACCTGGGCAGTGTAATGAGACACCCTCTTTAAAAATATGAAATAAATATATGTATATATGTCAGAACAACCTGTTTTCTAATAAATAAAAGCCCAACACCTAAATGGCAGGCCATCGTTTTAAGAAACTGAAATAGAGGACTAAAGGAGACAGTATAGTCAAATCCACTGCTTCAGAAAGACCTTTATTAAAACCCAAAGCTAAAGTTCCTATTCAATAATACCCCATGGGAAGTGGTTGGCTGTTGCGTACACAGTATTTTGTATACAATTCCCTCTCTCAGTATTATGTCTGATCTCTTTATTTTTTATTTTTATTTTTGAGACAGAGTCTCTGTTGCCCTGAGTAGAGTGCAGTGGTATCATCATAGCTTACTGCTTGCTCGAACCCCTGGGCTCAAGTGATCCTCCTGCATTAGCCTCTCGAGTAGCTGGGACTATAGACACAGACCAAGATGCCTGGCTAATTTTTCTATTTTTAGTAGAGAGAGGGTCTTGCTCTTGCTCAGGCTTGTCTTGAACTCCTGACCTCAAGTGATCCTCCTCCCTCGCCCTCCCAGAGTGCTAGGATTGCAGGCTACCACACCTGGCCTGATCTCTTTTAATAGAAAATTTTCTTTAATGTCCTAAAATAGAAACTTCCAGCCTCAAAGCCTCAAATTTTATTTATTTAATTTAATTTAATTTTTTTAAGCACACAAGTTCTCCCTATGTTGCCCAGGTTGGCTCCTATGTTTAGGGCTAAAGCAATCCTCCTGCCTCACCCTCCTGAGTAGGTGGGACAACAGCTGGGCAGCACCACACCTGGCTAAGTTTTTACACAACTAATAGTACCTAAATATTATTTGTGTATTTCTCTCAGATGCATATGATAGGACTTCTAGTTTGTTCTTATCTTCCTCTCATTAGTAACCCCCAATCATTAAATGATTTTTTAATGTTCCTTTTTTGGGCAAACTTCTCCCTAACAGAAAGGCAGATATGGTGAAATGAGCAAGTCATCTCCTTTCATTATAATTAAAATAAATATTAAAAGAAAAGTTGTTTTTTCCCACAGGCTTGCACAGACAGGAAAAATTTATGACTTTATTGTTGTGCAATGATTATTGAGCAGGAAGTCACCATTAAACAGGTACTTGGTCCTCGGTTCCCTATCTTAATCCTGCACAGGTTTGTAGTGGTATTCGTTAACACACAAAAGTCATTGCATGAGTGTCCCATCTCTATAAAAAAAATTAAATATGATAGTTCAAGTGACCATAGAAACCCCCCCCCCCTTGGACTCTTCTTCCTTAACATGACACAAACATCATGGCTTAATCTCCGGGACATGATTCTTCCACAGTGCAGTACAGGCTACCCAAAGAGGCAGGCACAACACCACTGGCGTCCCCAATTCTCCTGAAAAATGTGTGCCAATGAGCTCTGCAGTGTTCCTCACTCAAAAAAGAGGAACCTTTCTGTCTGGCCTCCTCCAATGGTAGCCCCAGTCTGGAAAAGCAAGAAAATGGCACTAAGAAGCATGGGAGATGGAGGGAATGCACAGTTCTCAGACAAGACTTGAACCTATGACCCCACTGTGTACACATCAGGTGGGGGCGCGCACAGGTTTCTCTCTGCTGCAGCAGTTCTCAGCCCAGGGTCAGCACTCCTCATGTGTTAGTTGCAGAACAGTCAGGTCACAATGGCCTAAACCCAACACTCCCTCCCCCAAGACAAAGCAACATGGGTGAAATTGACTGAAATTAACTCAAGGCTACAGAGCAAAGCCCAGTACAGAAAGGAGAGGCCTCTGGGTCTTGGGGCTTTGCACACTGGCTGGAAGCAGATAGCTTTCTCCCCTTTCTTTCCCACTATTAGGTAGGAGGCTGTTTCTTTTTCTTCAATCAAAACTGTTTTATTACAAGGGTATATAGATAGGTGGACAGCATAAAATTAACCTTTCAAAATATTTTTGTCATTGTGAATTGGTAATGACAGGATCCTTTGAAAAAGAAAAGTCTCAAAATTTAACTTCCCTTGCTAAAGGAGCTAAAGTGCTACACTATTCATTAAGCATTAACTAAAGAACAGCAGGGTAACTACTAAGGTCATAAATATTACAGGAAGCATTAGATTGCTGGAGGACCGAAGAATTTAAACAGAAACACCTTAAATTTTCTCAAGTAGGAAAGCAGTTTCTTTCAGGTAATTCAATAACCTGTGATTTGTTAGAAAATATTACCCCCAAAGGCCTCTGATCTCCCTGTGTAAGCCTAATGCCTAGAAACCGAAATAGCTATTTGCTGTTGCTTGTTTCACAAACACACATGAATAGGTCAGATGTGTTTTCTACTCAACCCCAGAGGGAGGAAGGAGAATCTGTGGCAAGCACGGAGATGACGCAACCCTAATTACACAGCAAGTGGGAAGAGAGCAGGATGGGTTTTCCAAACAGGACAGGGTCACAAACTCTTCTGTGTGTATGGTGCGGGGGTGGGGTTTGCAGTTAAGGTCCTGGCCCAGGGATCCCTCCATCCTGAAGAAAAAGACAGAAGGAAATGCGACCTGAAGACTGTTAGGGGCTGTGAAAGTGAGTAATTCAAAATCTAAGCTCTTGGAACTCTAAATCATTCATATTTTGAGTCTTAAATCAATGGGATTAGGGGGTCCGAGTCAGTGACTGACAGCTGTAACCTAGAGGGCCCTAACCTTGTGTTCCCTGGCTAGAGATCAGCCTTCTTCCCTGCTTACAGTTTTGTAAAATGCTGTAAATGACTAAAGCCAGCCAGCGGAGACCAATTCTTGTTCACTGCTGATCTTTATAGATTAACTTCCCTCTTCTCTTCCTCACACGAAGACTTGCATTGTCTTAAAATGGAATGTTGAATACACTCTTGTAAATTGCAAAGGAAATAAAACCAGCTTTAAAGAAAAGAAAATAAGCAACAGGGAAAAGAAAACAAACTGTTAACTAAATTGTTGTAACCTATACAGCAGCCTTATGTAGAAAATGTTGTACCAAACCAGACCCACCAGGCTTTGAACTTCACCCCGCGCCTGGCCACGCCCCTGCCCCCACGTATCCACTCCCGTCCCCCAAAACGCACCTTCCTTCCCTCTGACCTGGCCCCCTCCAATCCCTACTTTCTCAGTCCTGATCCCTAACCCGCAGCCTCTGGCCCATATCAGCTCCCCAGCCCGAGGCCCCAGCGCACCGCAGCCCCTGCCCCAGCCCCGGCTCCACGCGGAGCCCCCACCTCCGCTCCCTCTAGGCTGGGAAGCAGAACCGGTTCTGCCGCTGGGCCCAGCTTGTCGTCTGATCTAGCCGACTCTGCCCCCATCCTGCTCTGCGCCCCCTCCCCACATCCCAAGCCGGCCCCACGGTGCCAATGTGTCCCGCACAGGGTTCCTCACCCGCCCCCACAATCTGGAAGTCTTTTAATGCAGTTAGATTATCTTAAAATTTTCCTTCTCTACTTTATACACAAATACAAGAAGAAATCAGGGGCCCTGCTGGTGTCTTATTCTAGCACTGGGATTGCGGGTCTTTGTCCCATTTAACTGATCAGTGTTGGAGACAAGCAGGTGAGAACCCTGCAGTGGGCAGCAGAGCCTGAGGCCAGTGGCTCCAAGCTGAGCCCAGTCTGGAGGCTGCAAAGGGAGGGACATGGGGCTCCCCTCGGGCTTCTCGGGCAGCCTGCCCTCCCTGCAGGGGCCTCCTCCATCTGCTCAGAAAAGTCACAGGAGTGTGGATTCTGAGAACCGGGACAGTGTCTTGGTTGTGGCAGGCACAGGGTCGCTGCAGTCAGGCTGTAATTTCTATGTATGGAGGAAATCTGGGAAGGTCAGGCTCAAAGAAAGAACAGTTTGGAGTGTCTCCTGGAGAAAGCATTTATGGATTGGACAATTTATTTAGGTCAGAACCTTAAACTTACACAAGATGAAAGTTTCCTGCTGGTGAAAATGAAGGACTTGGAGGGAGCGTTTTCACATTGCGAGGAGGGGTTAGAGGGGTATGTCATGCTTTATCCCAAATTCCCAACACCTAGGCCCTCTGTCCTGTTCCAGTGTGGCCTGGCCAGGTCTGGGCTCCCCTCCTGCTCTGAGGCAACCGGATCGCTGCAGTGGACACCGAGTCTGGCATTCCCTGCACACACTTGTTGGGCTCTCCAGGAAGAAGGAACAGGGACAGCCCCTTGAGTGAGTTAGACGCCAGTGCTCCTTCTAGCGAGCTGGCTCAGCTAGGGCTGAAATCCAGATCTACGCTGACCGGGCTGGGAGGGAGCGGAGCCCCAGAAGCTGTGGGTAGAACCCGTCAGCCTGGCTCCGGGCGTCCACGCTCCCATCGCTTCCTCTGTCACTCAGGCTCAAGGGGGCGGGGCCTGGAGCAATATCCAATCAGGGGTGCTGGGGCGGGGCCTGTGCACTGTCAGTTCAAACGGGTCGCGGGAAGGAGGCGGCGACCTTCAGCCTCTCTCCAGTCCTGGGTGGGTGACTCCCGCCGCGCTGGCGGGGCCGTGTTCGTCGCTCCGAGAGGCCCCAGATTCCTCCGCCACGGCTTCTGTCGCGCACTAGTCGCGGGAGCCTAGAAAGGACCCCGGGACACCCAGAAGCCGGGAAATGGTGAGTGTCCTGGGTCCGACGTCCCGGGACTGTGGAGAGGGGCTGGTGGGAACCGGCCGAACCGGCTGTGGCGGGATCCGGGCCTCCCCGCGGTCCGCTCCCGAGTCTGCGGACCCGAGTCGCCGCGGGCGCAGCTCAGCCCTGGTTCCCTCCGGCCAGCGGGGTGGGGCTGGGCCGGCAGCCGGGCTCCCGGGCGTCCTGTCCGGTCCCTGCGCGGCGACCTCGGCCACCTCTCTGGGCAGCTCCGCCTGCAGCCCTGCGTGTCCCCAGATGTGCGGTGACGGCTGGAGGGTTGTCGGGGGAGGGTCCCGACTCCCTGTGTGGCGGTCGCGTGTGTGTAGGGGTCACGCGTGGGCGGGGCTGCGGCCTGTGGGGTCCCAAGTCCCTTTCTGCTGTTAAAAATTAAACTGGGGCACTTCTAAAAATCAAAGAGCGATTCGTGAATCAGAAACACCCAGTCATGGTTTGTGATTGGTTAACGGAAAAAAGCAACCTCTCTGAAATAATTTTAAAAAGTTTATTCTGGGCCGGGCGCGGTGGCTCACGCCTGTAATCCCAGCACTCTGGGAGGCCGAGGTGGGCGGATCGCTCGAGGTTAGGAGTTCGAGACCAGCCTGAGCAAGAGCGAGACCCCGTCTCTACTAAAAAAATAGAAAGAAATTGGCTGGACAACTAAAAATTTACAGAAAAAATTAGCCGGGCATGGTGGTGCATGCCTGTAGTCCCAGCTACTCGGGAGGCTGAGGCAGGAGGATTGCTTGAGCCCAGGAGTTTGAGGTTGCTGTGAGCTAGGCTGACGCCACGGCACTCACTCTAGCCCGGGCAACAGAGCCAGACTCTGTCTCAAAAAAAAAAAAAAAAAAAAAGTTTATTCTGATCCCAATATGAATGAAACAAACCTAGCAAGCCTTGGGTAAGTGGTCCCGAGCCGTTGGGATTACAGTTTGGTTTCATACATTTCAAGAAAACAGGAATTGGAGGTAAAATCCTAAATCAATACTTGCATACTTTGGTTTGGCCTCAAAAGGCGGGACATTTCTAAGGGCGCTGTGAGAGTTGGGGGGAAGAGGCTTAGAAATCAGGGTCAGTTTAGGGATCTTTACTTGGCAATTGGTTGAGTGGTGTTAACCTTTGTCTAAAAATTTAGAGTCACTGGGAAGGAATGCTTAAGATAAGGGGGTCTATTATCTGTCATGTGATACCTTCCAGCAAAAAGAGACTTAACCCTTGCCTTGCTTGGCCTTAAGTCTTGTTTATAACTTGGTATCTTATTGCCACACAAAGCCTGTGTTTTGTCAGTCTTGTGATCTCTATTTTAATGTTAAAGTTGGCTAGTTGTGTCTAAACTCGAGAAGAAAGGGGTATAAAAAGGCATGTCTGACCTCCCTTCCCATCAAGGATACAAACTCAATTTTAAGGTTTTTCTGGGGTTCCCTTGGCCAAGGGGTGGTCTGTTCAGTCCCTTGGAGGGTTTAGATTTATTTTTAGCTTACAGGTTGAAGGCAGGCTTTGATAACCTGCAGAAGGCGCCAACCCAGATTAAGTACTCCATTGGTGACAGTTATGTAGTCGCTTTATTTGGACTTGTGAAGCCGAAATAAGCAAAAGGATTAGAGTCCACTTTAAAAGAATTTATTCAGGCGAAAAGCTGGGAACAGGTATTCCAGAAAACACAGACTCCAGAGATATGGGCTCAGTGGTCCGAAGTTAAAAGTTAAGTTCTTGCTTCTATAGCCAAAAAACCAGGATTACAACGTTTTGTATACAAGGCTGGTTTATGAAGTACAGAAGTTTAATTAGTTACAGATTGTCTTTTTTGCCTACAATTCAGTTTTCTGGCTGCTCAGCCTCAGGCACTGCCTTGGAGTGAGCCACCCTGGGCTCCATTTGCAGGGTCGGGGGGTCCCAAGTTTGGGAATGTGCTGACCTGTGGGAGTGTGGGGTCCCCTGTGAACAGGGGTGATGCAGGCTGCCTGCCTGAGCTGCTTGACGGCCTCTTCTTAATTTTAACAAAGTTGAATTTGTCAATATTTTCTATTGGGGCCTACTTTACTTTCTTAGAGACAAAAACATTCCCGACTGTGAACTCACACAATTTGCTTGTAACTTTTAGAAGTGTTCTGCTTTTTTTTTACACAGATGGTTTCCTTTTTTGTGATTTGGCTTATCTTGTCGTCTCTCTTAGGAGAGTTGCTATAACCTGTAGCTTTACCCTGACCGAGCTGCAGGGGATTTGGTTGTGCATATTTGCAATATGGCTTTCAGGGAGACTTCTTATCTTTAAATTTTTTTAGAGCTGGGATCTGGCTATATTGCTCAGGCTGGCCTTGAACTCCCAGCCTCATGAGCTCTCACCTCACCTTGCTGAGTAGCTGGGACAACAGGCCCACAACACCTGGAGTAGTTTTGCTTCATTTCAATGAAAAACAAGAGAAACCTGTTCGTGGATTTTATGGAATTTAATATAACACTAGATCTATCTCACAGAGGTTATCAGGGGCTATGCAGTCTCCTTTCTAAGGACATATGACATCGTTCCCTTCATTGCATTGATGTCTTTCCACATATACTTCTTGCATTATAATCATTTTATATCCTTTCGCTGCCCTTTTTGGGACTTTAAGAAAATTAGTTTTAATAGAAATTACCTTAATAGGCTATGTTATCTTTTAAAAATGATTCAATATGTTACTAGTCATTCGAAATGCACTGAGATTTAATTTATGTATAGGGTTTGCATTCTAGAAACTTTCTAAAAACATTACATACGGAGAAAATGCATAAAACAATTGCACAATGAACAGAAATATTGCTGGAACCAGGATTGTGAAAGATAATTTCCTCACTTTTCTTCTTAGTTTTACAAACTGTGTATACATGCTTATGTCAGTGTATTTTGTTTTTGTGTATTTTTTATGCAAATGATATGTGTGATATTGTATGTCAGTTTGGTTTTTTGTGTTTTTTTTTTTTTTTCTCAGCGATGCATCTTCCATAGAATGGTAGTTAATTCACTTTTTTATTGAATAGACCTTATTATTTAGAGCAGGGGGGATTTGACCCAAAAAATTGAGCAGAGTTTCCACCTTGTCCTTCCCAGCTCGTAGTTTTCCCTATTTTTTTTTTTAACATCTTGACTTTCTGCAGTGTGTGAGATAGCTGGTGAAGCAATATATTACATTTTTGATGATGGTGAGAATTCTTGAACCAATACTACATTATTAACTAAAGCCAGTCTTTTACTTTGGTGATCTGTAATTCTGTGGGTTTTGACGAGTACGTGTGTCATGTATCCGTCCCCAGGGTCTTACACGAAGACTTTCACTGCCCTAAATTCCCCTGTATTCCACTGAGTCATCACCCTCCTCTCCCTCTAATCCTCCACTCCTCCTTCCCTGGTTGACACTTGTTACTGCCTCTGGAGTTTTGCTTTTCTGTAAGTAGCCATTTCAGACTTGCTTCTTTAGGTGACAATATATGTTTAAAGTTTCTCCGTGGCCTTATGGCTTAATAGCTCATTTCTCTTCATCCCTGAATAATATTCCACTGGGTGGGTGTACCACAGTTTATCTAATCTCTTATGAATATTGACCTGGGTGTGGTGACTCCTACTTCTAGTCCCAGCTACTCAGGGAGGATTGCTTAAGGCCATGATTTTGAGGCCACTGCAAATGATATATGGAGACACCCCGTCTCTGAATTAAAAAACAAACTGAAGAAGAAAGGCTTATCTTGATTGATTCTCGTTTTTGACAGTTATGGATAAGACTGCTAAAAGTAGTCATGTGAAGACTTTTGTGGGGACATCGGTTTTAAACTCATGTGGGACAATACCTAGGCGTGCGATTGCTGAATCATGTTAAGACCATGCATACCTTCCTAACAGCATGTCAGCCTGTCTTCCCAAGTCCCTGTAATGTTTTCCATTCACATCAGCCGTCAATGAGAGTCCCTGTCGCTTCACGTTTCCCCCAGTGTTGGGTGGGGTCAGTGTTTTAGATTTTAGCCACTCTACCAGGTATTTGGTGATACCTCATTATGATTTTCATTTGCTCTTTTCTAGTGACATGTGATGTAGAGCCTCCTGTTATATGTTTGTTTTCTGTATGTATGTCGTCTTAGCTGAGGTGTATTTCCAGAGCTTTTGCTTTCTTTTTAACTGGTTGGTTGTTTTCTTGAGTTTTAGGAGTTCTTTGTATATTTTCAGTAGTAGTCCTTTATCAGATAGATGTTTTGCAGATATTTTGTATCTTTCATTCTGTTAACAGTGTCTTTTGCAAAACAGTTTCAATTTGACTGAAGTCCAATTTATCCATTTTCTCATGCACAGATCTTGCTGTTGGTGTTATGTGTGAAATATTCTTTCTTGCCAAGTCCAAGGTGGTCTTGATTTTCACCTGTGTTATCCTCTAGAAGTTTTGAATTTTGCATTTCCTATCTAGGTTAATGATCCATTTTTTTTTTTTTTTTTTTAGTTTAGCTAAAGAAAGTTAAGTCTATGCTTAATTCATTTCTTTCTTTCTTTCTTTTTTTTTTTTTTTTTTTGAGACATAGTCTTGCTTTGTTGCCCGGGCTAGAGTGAGTGCCGTGGCATCAGCCTAGCTCACAGCAACCTCAAACTCCTGGGCTTAAGCGATCCTACTGCCTCAACCTCCCGAGTAGCTGGGACTACAGGCATGCGCCACCATGCCCGGCTAATTTTTTTCTATATATATTTTAGTTGGCCAGATAATTTCTTTCTATTTTTAGTAGAGACGGGGTCTTGCTCTTGGCTCAGGCTGGTCTTGAACTCCTGACCTCGAGCGATCCACCCTCCTCGGCCTCCCACCAGAGTGCTAGGATTACAGGCGTGAGCCACCGCGCCCGGCCTCTTAATTCATTTCTTTACACGTTAGTCAAGCTGTTCTGTTACCATTTGTTGAAAAGACTACACTATCTCCATTGAATCACCTTGGCTCCTTTGTGAATGATGAGATTACTATATGTGTGTGGGATTATTTCTGCATTCTCCATTGTGTTCTATTGATCTATTTGTGCATTCTTTTCAAAATACCAGATAGGAAGTCTTGTAGTCAGCCTGTTTTCTTAAGTGACCAGATTGGGTCTTTTGTGTTTCTCTGTCTCTGTTTATATATCTATATGTGCAGTGACAAAGCCTATTTGTCTATTGGGTGCCATATGTGTATGCCCTATAAGTCTGGAAGGTTTTTATTTTCTGGCCTGGTTGAACTAGTAGAAATTCCCTTCCCAAGTTGAATAGAAGAAGTAAGAGGAGACATCCTTGTCTTATGTCTCATCTTTGGAAGAAAGTGCTAGTCTTCCACCTTCAAGTGCGATGGTAACTTTACATTTTTTATGCATGTTTTATGATCGATTGAGGAAGTTCCCTTGTATTTCTTAGTTTCTTGAGTATTCCAGTCACAAAAGGCTGTTGAGATTTGTCACCTTTTTTACCTCCTTTTCTACATCTATTAGGATGATCTTCTATTTTGTTTGTTTGTTTTGCTGACAGAGTCTTGCTCTGTTGCCCAGGCTAAAGTGCAGTGGCATTAACATACCTCACTGCAGCCTCGAACTCCTGAGTCAAGCGATCCTCCTGCCTACGTCTCCCGAGGAGCTGGAACTACAGGTGTGTGACACCACGCCCAGCTAATTTTTCTATTTTTTGTCTAGGTGGGGTCTCACTGTGTTGCTCAGGCTGGTCTCAAACTCCTAGCTTCAAGCAATCCTCTCACCTTGGCATCCAAAGTGCTGAGGAGGCTGACTCAGATTTGGTCAAGGAGGGAGTCCTTGAACCCCAGCCTAGTTCTTCCCAGGGCTGACAATAAATCCCTAAATTAGTTAATTAATTAATTTATTTTATTTTTTTGGAGACAGAGTCTGGCTCTGTTGCCCGGACTAGAGTGCCGTGGTGTCAGCCTAGCTCACGGCAACCTCAAACTCTTGGGCTCAAGCAATCCTTCTGCCTGAGCCTCCCAAGTAGCTGGGACTACAGGCATGCGCCACCATGCCCAGCTAATTTTTTCTATATATATTTTTAGTTGTCCAGATAATTTCTTTCTATTTTTTAGTAGAGATGGGATCTCGCTCTTGCTCAGGCTGGTCTCGAACTCCTGGCCTCAAGCGATCCTCCCCCCTCGGCCTCCCAGAGTGCTAGGATTACAGGCATGACCCACCGTGCCCAGCCGAAATCCCTAAAATTCTGGTTCCAATCCTCACATTCCAAGATGCCAACTTCTTCTCTCCAATTGTCATCATTGTCAACTATGTGTCCCCCATGCTACATTTGAAACAATTGCAGTATTGTTTATCATATTTTCAAAGAGCAGTAAATGGCTGTATTTTAAAATTTTTATCATTTGTCTATCTGAATATTTTTCATGAGAGGAAAGCACTTGAGTATCTACCTGAAGCTACAATGTGTAAAATACTTGTACGTAATAATTTGTGATGTTGACCAATGTTTAGACAGAAACAAAATTATTAGGCCGGATGCAGTGGCTCACGCCTGTAATCCTAGCACTCTGGGAGGCCGAGGCGAGAGGATCGCTCGAGGTCAGGAGTTCGAGACCAGCCTGAGCAACAGCAAGACCTCGTCTCTACTAAAAATAGAAAGAAATTATCTGGCCAACTAAAAAATATATATATAGAAAAAATTAGCGGGGCATGGTGGTGCATGCCTGTAGTCCCAGCTACTCGGGAGGCTGAGGCAGTAGGATCGCTTGAGCCCAGGAGTTTGAGGTTGCTGTGAGCTAGGCTGATGCCACGGCACTCAATCTAGCCAGGGCAACAGAGCGAGACTCTGTCTCAAAAAAAAAAAAAAAAAAAGGAAGGAAGGAAGGAAAGAAAATAAATTATTAAATGAGTCCTAATGTCACTGAACATAGGCCTGGTTCTTTGCCTCATGAAAGCAGTTCATTTGGATTGTTGTCTTCTCTTCAGTCTGAAAATGAGGCTTTAGTTAACTTGAGTTTGATGTTAGATACCCAGGAGCCACAGCCCTGTGACTTAATAGCACAAGGGTTAATTAACATATTTGATATAGCTTTGATTTGATCTTGGTTTGTCAAAGATGTTAAAAGGCTGAAAACATTTCATCAAAACAGAATCACAGGTCATTGTAAAATAGCAGTAATTCACTTAACCAAGAGTGATAATCAAGACTTTAAAGGCAATGCAGAAAATTACAGGGATTTAAAAACTATCACTTTTTAAAGCTCAATTTTCTCCAAGTAGTCAAAAACCTAATGAAGATAAGATAAGAGGCCAGGCAAGATGGCTCACGCCTGTAATCCTAGCACCCTGGGAAGTCGAGGCCAGAGAGTTGCTTGAGGTAAAGAGTTTGAGACCAGCCTGAGCAAGAGTAAGACCCCATCTCTACAAAATATAGAAAAATTAGCCAGATGTGTTGATGCATGCCTGTAGTCCCAGCTATTTGGGAGGCTGAGGCAGGAGGATCACTTGAGCCCAGGAGCTTGAGGTTGCAGTGAGGTATGATGATGCCACTATACTCTAGACTGGGTGGCAGAGCGAGACCTTGTCTCAAAAAAAGAAAAAAAAAAAAAAAGAAGAAGATAACATAGGGATTATTCTAAAACATAGTCTTTGTTTCTTAGGCCAGTTACCAAAAGGTAAAGAGAAACCTTCTGCAGTGTGATTTTTTTTTTTTTTTTTTTTTCTTACAGGAAACTTGGAAGTCAAACCTGGTGAAAAGGGTACTTGAATTAATCAGACATAAGAATACTGTGTCCAGGGTGATGAGTCAACATTATGTTCTAAAGGAAATAAGAAACTAGAAAACTAGTACCTTGAGAAGGGGGATATGAGACTCTTAGTAACAGACCAAAAAGCTTTCTGTGACCATATTAAATAATTCAGACATACCAAGAAAAGCCAAGTATAGAATTAAGTTGTGCTGGAGAAAAACACTGCTTTTCTAAACCTTTAAAGTAAAACATTTTTGGGTCAGGCCACAACAACAGACTTAGAACCAGAGGAGAAACAGGAACCAATGAAAAGTTGAAGGTGAGAATTAACATTTCACCTTCAGCCTTCTCAAGGGGAGAAAAAGCTGAAAGCAGTGAGACATGGCATAAGTTGAACTTCTGGGATATAAATCTTGAGAAGTTTCAAAAGCAGCAGTTTATAGAATTAGAATCAAACTTTTTTTGCAATATTATTAGAAGCAAATCAGTATTTTAAGAAAACCTTGTTGTTTTAACCAAAAAATTTCCTTTTTACCTATAGCCAACTTGATCACATATACAGTTTATGATTTTCTGGTTTTTTCTGAGACAGAGTCTGGCTCTGTTGCTGGGGCTAGAGTGCCGTGGCGTCAGCCCAGCTCACAGCAACCTCAAACTCCTGGGCTCCAGCAATCCTTTTGCCACAGCCTCCGGAATAGCTGGGACTACTGGCATGCGCCACCATGCCCGGCTAATTTTTTTCTATATAGATGTTTAGTTGTCCGGTTAATTTCTTTCTATTTTTAGTAGAGACGGGGTCTCACTCTTGCTCAGGCTGGTCTGCAACGCCTGAGCTCAAACGATCCTCCTGCCTCAGCCTCCCAGAGTACTAGGATTACAGGCGTGAGCCACCACGCCCGGCCAAATTATGAATTTTTTATGAGCCTTATGATAACTTACACAGACCATCCAATTTTCCCTTTCTTAAATAACCATTTTATTTTAGGAAAAAAATTGTTAGACAAGATCCTTTCTCATATGTGATTATTCTCTTTTCTATTTAACCTTTTTTTACCAAAAATAAATTTTTATATCCATAAATTTCTACACATCTTTTTCCTGCTTCACTGGTTCCTTTTTATCTTGTTTTTATTTTCTTTCTAAATCTATATTTTGAATCAACCTTTAAATAACCTTCAAATTAGACAAAATTATTCTTTTAAATAAAGAACATCTTTTTCTTTATAAAAAGTATATCTTATGTAATTATTTTTGGCTCATTATATGTATAAAAGCATGCACATTAACCAGGAATTTTAACTCTGAGTAATATAAACCTTAACAAAAACCCAGGAAGCAAGAAATCTTGAATTGTCTGTCATAAGCATTTATCACACATATATTTACCTAATTTATTTATTTTAGCAATTTATGTAGATTCTAGTTGTCATTTCAAGTTATTTTGCTGTTAACCATTTTTATAGCCTGTGAATATTAGATATACAATATGATTAACTGTGCCTTCAATGAAGTCATTTAATATATAAACAAATGGAATATCTAAACACAATTTGGGAAAAGGAAAAGAATTTCAAAACACAGACCAATAAACAATCAAATTATAGTTTTAATTGCTACTTTTAAACTTTAAAAACCTACCAAGAAAACATACATAAGTATTCTAGTAAGACTTGCTATTCTGAATAACGTAACATGTTTTCTAAGTTCTACAAATATAGAAGTTTTTCAACACATTTTATTTAGATATTAACTAATTATCTCTATTTCAAATACCAACATCCCAAAATAAAATTTATTGACATGACATAACCCAACTGTAGAATGAGTAAACCCTTCAACACCAATCCTTAGCATCTCATGACAACAGAAAGTCATAACGTGATTTACATAGGATCAAGATCAAACTATTTTAAAGATAATCTGACCTGGTCTGAAGACATTTTCCAACTTAAATGCAATCCAACTTAAATGCAATGAGTACATGTAATACTTTCAAAGAGTAAGATTGTTTTGAGATTCTCTTTGGATTCTAAAAATAACCATTTTGTTTATTTTAAAATCTATTACTATACAAAAATTAAAAGTTCAGGGATTTTTTTCAAATTTTTAAAGACAAAGGCCTTTGCTGTGGCAATACAATGTACATATATCAAGCAACCTTGCAACCTACACTCACAAAACAAATTAAGAGTGAGCAAGACCAAAGGGAAAACTAAAGCCTCCCAATTTCATTTCAGTTCTCAGAACCCCAGCTCCCAAGGGCAGCTTTAAATCCCTACTAGTACTATTAATATCAGATGATAGAGTGAGTCTGAACCAGATTTTATGTACATCTTTCCACAGACAATAAAGTCAATGGAAGAAATTTTATCTACAACTAAGATTAAGAGACCAAGACCAAAATACCTTTGACTATAAGTTTCTGTTTTTGTGAACCTACTTACGTGATGTTTTACTTATTCTAATTTACTGACCTTTATTTTTGTTTAGCCATGCCTACATTATTACCTAAGGAAGCACCTTAAACACATGGATATTTTTGTTCATAACTCAGGAGATTTAGCTGTTATCATTATGCCAATAATATTAAATTAGTTTTATCAGAAATTGTACAAACACAGATCATTTTGTTTTGGCTGGGTTTATAGTTTTGTAACCTTTGTATGAACCCCTGACATATTAAAACATCTAGGAGGGACAAGTCATAAAAATGACCACTAGGCCGGGCGTGGTGGCTCACGCCTGTAATCCTAGCACTCTGGGAGGCCGAGGCGGGCGGATCACTGGAGCTCAGGAGTTCGAGACCAGCCTGAGCAAGAGTGAGACCCCGTCTCTACTAAAAAATAGAAAGAAATTATCTGGCCAACTAAAAATATATATAGAAAAAATTAGCCGGGCATGGTGGCGCATGCCTGTAGTCCCAGCTACTCGGGAGGCTGAGGCAGCAGGATTGCTTAAGCCCAGGAGTTTGAGGTTGCTGTGAGCTAGGCTGACGCCACGGCACTCACTCTAGCCCGGGCAACAGAGTGAGACTCTGTCTCAAAAAAAAAAAAAAAAAAAAAAAAATGACCACTAAACTCAGGCAAAATTTTATGCTGACAGTTTGAGATATTTTTATTTTTTTAATAAATAATTTTAAAACTATATTTATTAAAGATTATTAAGGTCATAAGAACTTAAAAAGCATTTAGATTTGTTTACTTAATTTATGAGCAAGCATTTATTTATAAGCCAATTTGGTACTATGTAGACACCACATATAATACATACACATACACATAAACATATCTAAAGTTCTTTTCCCTTTTTTATTTTCAGTTTCAAATGAGCTTTTCAGTGTTTATATTAATCTCTAAGTAGCCTTGAATTAGCAGTTTTATCTCAACACTGATAGCTTAGCAACTGTAGATTCAAAGTGGAAAAGAAAATAGAATAACATACTCCACTTTTTTTTTTTTTTTTTTTTGAGACAGAGTCTGGCTCTGTTGCCCGGGCTAGAGTGCCGTGGTGTCAGCCTAGCTCACAGCAACCTCAAACTCCTGGGCTCAAGCAATCCTTCTGCCTCAGCCTCCCGAGTAGCTGGGACTACAGTCATGTGCCACCATGCCCGGCCAATTTTTTTCTATATATGTTTTTAGTTGTTTGACTAATTTCTTTCTATTTTTAGTAGAGACGAGGTCTCGCTCTTGCTCAGGCTGGTCTCGAACTCCTGACCTTGAGCGATCCTCCCCCCTCGGCCTCCCAGAGTGCTAGGAATATAGATGTGAGCCACTGCGCCCGGCCCCATACTCTACATTTTAACTGTATTGTGGCAGAGTGATCACTCGACCTCTGAATTTTCATTGATATAATGTGGCCATCAGTTTAAACATGTACACAAGAACAGGCCATAATATGTAACTAGCAGGAGTCCTAGAAAACTTGGCATCACTTTGACCTTTCTCATAGTCAGCACATTTACATGCCGCACACCAATAAATACAAGAAGTTTCAAACAGAAGCCCAGAGAACACCAAATCAGACAAGTGCAAATGAACTGGTTCACAAATCGGGTTAAAGTCCAAAAACTATTCCCCTGACCAACAGGGTACCCCAAAAGAAATAAGAACAGAGAGTGGCTTATTCTGAGGAAAAACCCCAAATGGAAGGGAAGGGAGTTCCCAGTTGTATACATGGGAGCGACTTCCCTACAAATTCCAAATTGAGTCTGTCGGCTGCCAATTACCCTTTTCCTTTCACCAATAAAGCACTGCAGACAGCTGATTCTGTGAAGGGGACAGAAAGGAGAATTACCCCAAGATGAAAAGATTCTTGGGAGCTGCTGGGACATCTGTGGGTTCCCATCCTGCAGGTCAGGTAGCCATGAGCAGCTGGTGCGGACAGGCGACTGTTCTCTGTTGCAGCCAGCTTCCCTGTCCCTTGTAAATCAGGTGAGCTACGACCATCCAAAACACACAATCTCACTTTGCGGATCCAGAAATTTGTAACCCAGTGCAGAATCAGCTGCTCATCACCCGAAAGCCAAACGTGAGAGAGGAGGGTTGGTGAAAGGAAAAGCACCTTTTATTCAAGAGCTGGCAACCTGGGAAGATGATGGACTATGTTGCAAAAGCCGGGTCAGGTTTCTCAGGCTGACTAAAGGGTTTATAAAGGGAACAGAGGCCTGGCAGGGGCTGGCTATGTGCAGGTCAGTATGTCTTGTTCTGGTGGTTAACGCAATAGAATTGAAGGTTAACTGCTCAGCATTTTGCTCCAGCGGGGAGGGGAGGAATCCCACAACGTTGGTTCTATACTTAGTTGCTCAAGGCCAGTTTCTGGACTTACTAAGCAAGCACACAATTAGGTTTTGTAAAAGAAAGAATTACTAGTTAGCATTAAGATGGAGCTACCCTTACTGTTACACTTTGAACAGTGTGATTGGTTCCAAGATAAGACATCCTTGATTTTTATTTTTTTGTAGTTGTCATGGGTGTTATTTATGTGTTCTTCTCATTAAGACCTTGCCAGAGACGTGATTTGTCAATATTTTCTGCACTTTCATGGCTTGCCTTTTTCCCTCTGTCCATACTATACTCTGATGCACAAACATTTTTCAACATTATTTGTTTTATTTTTTTTCTTTCACGAGACTTAATATCACTCTGATGACCAGGCTGGAGTGCAGTGGTTTTACCATAGCTCACTGCAGCCTTGAACTCTTGGGACTCAAGTGATTCTCCTGCCTCAGCCTCCCCAGTAGTGGGCAATACAGGTGTGCATCACCATGCCTGGATAATCTTAAGGCTGGGCCTGATGCAATTTTTACCTTCTCTCCATTTGGCCCTCAGCAATTCATCAATTAAAATTTAGGTTTTCTAACCTCGGTACTGTTTCCCACAAAAGGTTCTACTCATGGGATTCTGTCTCAGTTAAGTTATGACTCTTCTCAGTTGGGTAGGAGAGTCCCATCCAAAATACCAAGCAAGGTTTAACTTTGTAACAAGCATTTTTTTTTCTTTTCTTTTCTTGTTTTTAAATGTCTATGTCCTAATCTTGAGAAACTAGCATTTTCAAGAATACAGTCTCAGGATTGCTAATGCTAACATTTTTCTGCACGCTAATTAGTGAGACTTTGTTATAACATGTGCTGCAGATTCATTGTACAAAGAGGCATTAGGGATGACCTGGGGAGCACATCTTTCTCCCTGGATTCACCAATAAGACATGATTTCCTGTTCACTGTTGCTCTACCCAGCAGTTATATACTAGCACCAGAATTGCAGTATGAGAGGACACGGGTATAGAAAGAGATTAACAGTCTGAGAAAATCATGGAATAAATGCTTAGAGTCACCACCATCATGTAAACTTCTTACCAATAGAGTATATGTCCCCAATGCTGTCAGTCTCCACTATCTTCTACACATATGGGATGTTTCAGGACTCAGTGGCCTTTGAGGATGTGGCTGTCAACTTCACCCTGGAGGAGTGGGCTTTGCTGGATCCTTCCCAGAAGAATCTGTACAGACATGTAATGCAGGAAACCCTGAAGAACCTGGCCTCTGTAGGTAAGGGTGAATTAGAGAACTCAGTGAATTAGAGAACAAGAGTTTCTTGTTTATCAATGCTGTTTTGTGATTTGGAATATGACATGAAATACTTTGAATAAATCAGGCATTGTTGCAGTGTACCATGAACATAAAATCTAATAATTTTTTCATAATTTTATAATAATTCATGACTTTTTTTCTGGGTCTGCAATTTAGGGACAAAATGGAAAGACCAGAACATTGAAGATCAGTACAAAAATCCCAGGAGAAATCTAAGGTAATTTGCACTCACAGGACAAAGCAATGTCTTTAAAGAAAATTTTAGATTATCAGAAAATGTTAAAAACATGCACACAAAACAAATAACCCCAGGGTCAAATTATTTTATTCTCAGAAAATTTTCTCTAAAAATGCATACTTAAATGTGACAAAGATGTTTAATGTCTGAATTTATTTGATAATACTATGCAACCCCATATGATTATTATTTTTTGATAATAAGTATGGCTAGGCCATCTTGCAGAGCTTATTGTCCATTCATGTTCAGATAATCCAGAAAGAGAAGAAAGCCTATGCTGTCCTTGATAATGTTAAAAATGCAAGTGCCACTTATTAAATGCAAAATCGTTTATAAATAAACCAGTAATAATGTGCTTCTCATTCTGTACAGAAGTCTTATGGGAGAGAGATGCATTGAAAGTCAACAAAGTAGTCAGTATGGAGAAAGCTTCGGCCAGGTTCCAGATCATATCCTAAACAAGAAAACTCCCGGAGTAAAACCTTGTGAAAAGAGTGTGTGTGGAGAAGTCTCCACTGGTCATTCATCTTTGAATACGCACATCAGAGCTGACCCTGGACACAAACCGTATGAGTATCAGAAATATAGGAAAAAGCCATACACACATAAGCAACGTGAGAAAGCCTTCAGTTATCGCTACTCCTTTCGAACACGTGAAGGGCCTCCCACTGGAGAGAAACCCTATGATTGTAAGGAATGTGGACAAACCTTCGTTTCTCTCATAGACTTTCGAAGACACATGGTAAAGCATAGTGGAGACGGACCTCATAAATGTAAGTTTTGTGGAAAACACTTTGCTTCTCTCAGTTTATATCTTATACATGAAATAATTCACACTGGAGAGAAACCATATAAATGTAAACAATGTGGTAAAGCTTTCGGTTGGTACAGTTCTGTTCGAGCACATGAAAGAACTCACACTGGAGAGAAGCCCTATCAATGTAAGCAATGTGGGAAAGAATTCATTCATTACAGTTCCTTTCATAGACATGAAAGGATTCACACAGGACAGAAGCCGTATGGATGTAAGGAATGTAGGAAAGCCTTCAACTGTCCTAGTTCCCTTCGCAGTCATGAAATGACTCACACTGGAGAAAAACCCTATGAATGTAAGGAATGTGGGAAAGCATTTACTCATCGTGTAAGCTTTGAATGTCACATGAGAATACACACTGGAGATAGACCTTATAAGTGTCAGCTATGTGGGAAAGCCTTTTATTCTCTACGGTCATTACAAAAGCATGACAAAACTCACACCGGAGAGAAACCCTATGAATGCAAGCAATGTGGGAAAGCCTTCAGTTGTTCCACTTCCTTTCGGATACATGAAAGGACGCACACTGGAGAGAAACCCTATGAGTGTAAGCACTGTGGGAAAGCCTTCAGCTGTTCCAAGTACATTCGAATACATGAAAGGACGCACACTGGAGAGAAACCCTATGAATGTCAGCACTGTGGGAAAGCCTTCCATTATGTCAGTTCCTTTCGTAGACATGAAAGGGCTCACACTGAAGGGAAACCCTATAAATGTAAGTATTGTGATAAAGCCTTTACATCTTCAACAAACTTTCGAATACATGAAATAATTCACACTGGAGAGAAACCCTATGAATGTAAGGAATGTGGAAAAACCTTCATTCGTTCTAGTTCCTGTCAAAAACATGAAAGAACTCATACTATTAATATATGAGAAAATCCAGTTAACATAAGGAATTAGGAAAACATTCAGTTGTCCCAGTTCCTTTTTTTGTTTGGAGACAGAGTCTTGCTCTGTTGCCCTGGGTAGAGTGGTGCAGTGTGTCACTCACAGCTCACTGCAGCCTCAAATCCAAGGCTCAAGCAATCCTCTTGCCTCAGCCTCCCAAGTATCTGGGACTGTCGGAGTGTACCATGACACCTGGCTAATTTTTCTAATTTTTGTAGAGATGGGGTCCCATTCTTGCTCAAGCTGGTCTCAAAGTCCTGAGCTCAGGCAATCCTCCCACCTTGGCCTCCCAGAGTGCTAGGATTCGAGGCGTGAGCCACTGTACCCGGCTGTCCCAGTTCCTTTCAAGCACAGCAGAGAAGAGTAGAGAAAGACCTCATGACATAGTTTACTTTTCAGTTGGGAAAAGAGATGATCTGTGATAGGACAATAAAAGCTAGAGTTGGAGTTGAATGATTCCATGATGCAATTCAACAATAGCTCATCTTACATGAGGAAGGCATTAATCACATTTTAGTCACCATACGGGGTGACAGCCTGGTTAATATGGGTTGTGTGGACATTTGCTTGCAGCCCAGTTTCTTGATTCCTTGCCTTGGCAATCGAGAGTATCTTCAAAATCACTTGACTTTTATTTGCTCAGAGGTGTAGGTTTCCAGATATGTCCCCAGAAACCTCACATTAAAGACTTATTTGTGGTAAAAAATGAAATTGAGCTGAAATGAACAAAGGAAAAAAAATTGTTTTAGGACTAACAAATGAATCTGCAGTTTGGTATTCTTTCAGGTATATTAATGTCTTTACCAGCAAGCTAATTTAGACTGTCACAGCTGTGAATATTCTCTCATGCCTTACTCCCTTACTCAATAGATTGAATTTACGTAAGGTGTGATTTGTATTGGAGGCATCTTTGTTCTACTGGTAGTGACTCTGGTTCAGCATCACAGCTATAATGCCACCATCAAAACCAACTAGATGGGAACTTGTTTCTCTTCTGCATTGTGTAGTGACCGGTCTCACCCAGAACTTTCATGTGGGAATAAGCACCGTCATTTTATCAGGAATTTTAGAATGTGTCCTGTCATTCACAACTGAATATAATATCTCAGCTGATTTTTAACTATGTTTGATTTTATGTGAATAAAAATAATATATGTTTCTATGGCTACCAAGATTTGTGTACATATTTCTTAGAAATAATTATTTTTTTAACAACTTTATACTACCAAATGTTATTCTCCTTTTCATTTCCTGACAAGGCATATTAAAATGTCTCATTGCCTGAGATTGCAAACTGGTACAACCTCTGTGGAAAGTAATGGGGCGATACCTCAAAGAGATACAAGTAGAACTACCATTTGATCCAGCACTCTACCCAAAAGAACAAAAGACATTATTCTATTAAAAAGACAACTGCACTAGAATGTTTATAGCAGCACAATTCACAATTGCAAAGATGTGGAAACAACAAAAATGCCCACCAATACATGGACTAATAAAATGTGGTATATGTATACCATGGAGTTCTACTGGGCCACAAAAAACAACGGTGATCTAGCACCTCTTTTATTATCCTGGATGGAGCTGGAGCCCATTCTACTAAGTGAAATAACAAGAATGGAAAAACAAGCACCACATGTACTCACCATCAAATTGGTATTAACTGATCAACACTTAAGTGCACATATAGTGATAACATTCATCGGGTGTCGGGCAGATGGGAGGAGGGGATGGGTATATATACATGTAATGGGTGTGGTGCGCACCCTCTCAGGGATGGACACGCTTGAAGCTCTGCCTCGGGTGGGGCCAATTCAATATGTAAATATCTGTACCCCCATAATATGCTGAGATTAAAAAAAAATTAAGAAAACAATGTCCCATTGCCATCATGGATCAGATCAAGTTTATATCGTGTGAGTTGGTATTGCCATGGGCTTAAAACTTCAGACTTTTTTTTCCTCTTGGAAATTTTACTTTTCATGCTTATATGCTGACAATTTTTATCTTGATCCCAATCTTTCCTTGACTCATAATGCCAAAGGTTAAATCATGCTGTTGTGAGGGCACTATTGTCAAAGATCAGCAGTACCATAGTTGCTGTCAAACAGGGTATAATAAATTGTAGTAACAAATATGACTGCAGCCCTAACTGATTCGACTGTGGGATACATCAATAAGAGGTTCCTCAATTTTTTTTTTTTTTTAAGAGACAGGGTAAGACCTCTGTCAGTACAGTGGCAGGATAATAGATAATAGTTCACTACAGCCTTGACTTACTGGGCTTAAATGATCTTCCTTCCTCAGCCTCCCAAGTAGCTTAGATTATACACACATGCCACCATGCGCAGCTATTTTTTTTTTTTGAGCTGGGGTCTGACAGTGTTGCCCAGGTTGGTCTCAGCTAATTCAGAAGTTGAGGCAGGAGGATTGCTTGAGCCCAGGAGTTCAAAGTTGTATATATTGAGCTACGATTGTGCCATCGCACTCTAGCCTAGGCAACAGGGCAATACCCTGTCAGACCCCAGAGAAGTAACCTATGGCATATACAAAATCTTTTGAACACTACTTTTATTTATTTATTTATTTATTTATTTATTTTGAGACAGAGTCTCACTCTTTTGCCCGGGCTAGAGTGAGTGCCGTGGCGTCAGTCTAGCTCACAGCAACCTCAAACTCCTGGGCTTAAGCGATCCTACTGCCTCAGCCTCCCGAGTAGCTGGGACTACAGGCATGCGCCACCATGCCCGGCTAATTTTTTGTATATATATATTTTAGTTGTCCATATAATTTCTTTCTATTTTTAGTAGAGACGGGGTCTCGCTCTTGCTCAGGCTGGTCTCGAACTCCTGACCTTGAGCGATCCACCTGCCTCGGCCTCCCAGAGTGCTAGGATTACAGGCGTGAGCCACCGCGCCCGGCCACTTTTATGTTTTTAATAAAAATTAAGCTTAGTTCTCAAGAACCACTGTAATGAGTAAACAATTCAGGTGGACACAAAGGAGAACTATGGCAACTTGTGAATAAGTGAATGGCAAAAAAGAATCTTTTTTGTGATACTCTATATGTAAAAATAAGCTCTCTAATAAGTCTGTTACATAATTTATATAATGTGACCATATATCATGATTTGCCAAGGATAGTTCTTTAAAATGCCTTTATCCCAGCACGTTTTCTAGCAGCCACTTCATCATGGGTATTTAATAAATATATATATATGGATATCATTACACATTAAAATTAAGTTTTTTAAATTCAGTGAGATTTTTAGGAAAGTTCCAATCTCAGCATGTTATTACAATTTTAAGCTGTGCTCATTTCTCCAGTCAGTGTTCACTGAACATCTTTCGTAAAATGAGGTGCAATAAAGATGTCAAAGGTATAATTTGTCATGACAGAATTTCTAATCTATAACATCCATGGAGTCTGTACTTCCTAAAATTCATTCTGTTTTCCATTTTCAGTGATACTTTTTTGTAATTCTATTTTTCCTAATTTCAATAATTTTCCCTGTTACATTTCTTAAATCAGTTTTTGTTCCTTCATGCGATCATTCGGGTACCTCAGTGTCCCTTCTGTCTGGCATTCTGAAATCAGACCTCTCTCCTGTTCAGTCTTCCTCACCATCTGCTACTTGATAAAGTCCTATGCAATTACAGCGGCCAAAGGCCTCTTTCATGGACTTCCTTATATTTACTCCTTGCCCTGTCCTGAATTTAGTCCCTCCAAAATGTATTCTTAGAAGCCTTAAACCCCAGCGTGATGGTATTTGGACATGAGGCCTTTAGGAGATGACATAAGGTAATGGGGGAGGATCCCCATGTTGTGATTGTCACTCTGTTTCTGTGCCACTTGAGGACTCAACTGAGAAGTCATCCACTCACAAGCCAGGAGGGAGGCCTTCATCCAGAACCAACTCGGCTAGATCTTGGACTTCCAGGCTCCAGATCTGTGAGAAAGAAATATCTGCTGTTTGAGACACTCGTGGTATTTTGTTGTGGAAGCCAGAGCTCAGATGCCCCTGTAGTCTCATTTCCATCATTAATCACGGTGTTCTGTGATCACTGCATACGGATCTACCTGAAACGGCCCCAAATCCTCCACTTTTGCTCACCACTCTGTCTTTACATGTTATTGATTCTAACTTAAGTACTCTAACATTTGGCATGGTACAAGCAGGAAATGGGGTAACACACTCACTGTAGTAAGAGAAACTGATGGAGCTAATATTTACCAAAGTACTGATAGTACTATAGGAAGCCCACATGGCTTGGGGAAAATGACCAGGGCAGCAACAGCAGGGAGCTAAGAGCATCACTACGCCTGAAGGAGCAACAGGAAGGAGCAGTCACCAGGCCCTAGGGAGACCCTAAGCTTCAGCAGAGGCCAATTCAGCAGGAGCTGTGCCCTGTAGCAGAGGAAAGCAGGACTGCCAACCCCTCAGGACAGCAGGGTGGCAGCCAGGGGAATAAAAACCCTCACTTTTCTTTCTCCCATTTACTCATTTTTCTGCTGGCACCTCCTATGAGCTGAACCAATCAGAATCCAGAGGC
This sequence comes from Eulemur rufifrons, assembly GCF_041146395.1. Taxonomy (NCBI): domain Eukaryota; kingdom Metazoa; phylum Chordata; class Mammalia; order Primates; family Lemuridae; genus Eulemur; species Eulemur rufifrons. The sequence continues at coordinate 8,116,003 of NC_090984.1, read as the reverse complement.
CGTGGAAGCCTGACTGCTGGGCTACTTGCAGGTCAGCTTTGTGGGGCACAGAGCCAGCTGCAAAAACAGAGTGGACCTAACCTGCAAATAGGTATCTTGAGCACATGGGTTACTTTATAAGTTTTCACAGAGACTCAGATCAAGTACCGTATCATTGGAAAATTATGGTATAACTTTTGAAAACTGCCAAGATCCTCAGCTCCCTCCTGTTCCTAGGTGAGGAGACATACGCAAACCTTACCCCAAACCCGAGGTAGGAAAGAGGCCAAAGAGAGAATGACAAATCTAGTTTCTCAGAAATACTTAATAGAGAATTCATAATGGAATTTACGTCTTGGGTGCCCACATGATGTATTCCTGTGTCAGTCCTGCAGAAGTATCCTGTATATAGCGAGCCTTTAGAATACAGAATGTGCACCTAGTCACATCTTGGGACTTTCTGAAACTCGTGACCACTGGGGAGCATAGATACACTTCTTCATGAGGGATTTATCTACGCTACCAGTGTTGCTGCAGAACACTTTGATACGCAGGAGTGAAACGTCAGTCATCATGGCAGTTTCACTTTAAGATGGTATCACTTTTATCGTGTAGCAGGCTGTTTTCCTACACTCCGCCCCTGGAAACGGGCCCTTCTGATCTCTCCTGCCCACCCTTTCTGCAATAGTCCCTGGGCCTACAGGGAGGGTGCTGAGATTGTATAGTTTTAGTAGTACGTTGGCTCCATTGGATGTAGGTGCTGCAGCCATAGTTAAGATGAGAACAGAACAGTAAATAACATGTAAGGGTTACCTCTCAAATGGAGAGGTTTCATTCACTTGGTGGGTATCAGCCCAGTAGACACAGCCAAGTTGGTTACAGCAAGGGGGTATTATTACCTGGCCCAAGTAAGGATCATACTGCGGACAGTTCCCAAAGCAGTGTGTCCCCAAACAAGGGAAGGGGGTAGCCTGGTTTTCTACTCAAACGGTAGTGAGATCTGACTGGATCTTGCAATGAGGTGATGTGAGGACACGTGGTCTTACTGGGTCCTGCCTTGGGTGATGCCAGGCCTGGATCTGATTGGATGCTGGATCATGCCATGTGTGCCTGCTTCTCAATTCAGTCCCTGCTCCTCAATCTAAATACCTAAGTTGTGCCCATAGATGCAGGTTTGGTTTATCTGGACACGACCAGGTCATGTGACCTTCAATCTGGCGGTCCATGGCAACTGAAAAACAGCTCCCAACTTTGTTACATAAAAGTTGAGCCAGATTGGTCTGGTGTGGGTACATGAGTCTAAAACCTAAGGCAAGCAGCAGCTTCTGCCACCAGGTTGCCCAGGACCCCCACAAACTATAAGACCAATCAATCACGGGGAAGATTCAGTCTGAGAGACTAGGCATGTGGGGTTTTCTGTGATTGGATATGGTTTGTTTAGCCCTCCCAAGTCCCATTCAGGTGATTTTCCTACACCCTTTAATAACCAAGTACTAGAAACACTAAATAACCACTATTTCTTCCCATTCAATGGTCATAAAGCAAGGACTCCCAGAATACAATGGGGCTGTGTACAACCATGTGTTTTCTAAAAATATGCCGGAGGATAATTTGAGCCCACAAGTTCAAGGTTAAAGCGAGCTATGGTTATGTTACTGCACTCTATCCTGGGTGACAGCAAGATACGATGTAGGGGCCGCCCCTGGGCAGGAAATTGGTTTTTGCCCAGAGTCAGCGAAACTGGACGTGCTTCTTGAGGCCAGAGATCAATAGGTCCGGGCACGGCCTATTGATGATCAATAGGTCCGGACATGGCCTGTTGAACATACCACCCGTTCCCTGTGACTGATAGCCAAGGGCCTGTGGTCTTGCACGCAAGCCAAGGCGTCTCATTGTCTGCACGCAGTGATGAGATCAAGAGGTTGAGATGCAAACATTCACCTCCCTTGAGCAATCGCCCTTAAGGAATGGAACAGGTTACCTCAAGGCATCAAAGAAAGTCACGCACCAGGAAGTAGCTGCAGGGCAGAAAGTATAAAAATAAAGCGACTGGTGCTTTCGGCACGGCAGTCTTATACCGTCTTTGTGGTCTGTGTGTTTCTTTATGTATTTTTTTTTTTTTTTTTTTTTGAGACAGAGTCTCACTCTGTTGCCCAGGCTAGAGTGAGTGCCATGGCGTTAGCCTAGCTCACAGCAACCTCAAACTCCTGAGCTCAAGCGATCCTCCTGTCTCAGCCTCCCGAGTAGCTGGGACTACAGGCATGCACCACCATGCCCGGCTAATTTTTTCTATATATATTTTTAGCTGTCCATATAATTTCTTTCTATTTTTAGTAGAGATGGGGTCTCGCTCTTGCTCAGGCTAGTCTCGAACTCCTGAGCTCAAACGATCCGCCCACCTCGGCCTCCCAGAGTGCTAGGATTACAGGCGTGAGCCACCACGCCCGGCCTCTTTATGTATGTTTATGTGTTCATCCCCCGTTCTGTAATCGGGCCGCAACATACTGTCTCTGTACGTAGATGTTATACAGGAAAGGTAGTGGGCACCTTTAGTCCCAGCTACTCAAGAGACTGTGGTGGGTAGATTGGGTAAGCCCAGGAGGTTGAGTCCTACTCGGGCAATGTATATGGTGAGATAGCTCTAACATATGAAATTTATATATGTGTCAGAACAACCTGTTCCTTCCTACTAAAAACCAAATACCTCCCTGGTGTGCTGCCTCACACCTGTAATCCTAGCACTCCGGGAGGCTGAGGTGGGAGGATCACTTGAGGTCAGGAGTTTGAGACCAGCAAGAATGAGACCTTGTCTCTACTGAAAATAGAAAAACTTAGCCAGGCATGGTGGTGCACTCCTGTAGTCCCAGCTATTCAGGAAGCTGAGGCAGGAGGATTGCTTGAGCCTGGGAGTTTGAGGCTGCTGTGAGCTAGGCTGACACCAGGGCACTCTAGGCCGGGTGACAGAGCAAGACTGTCTCAAAAAACAAACAAGCCCTTAAGTTCCTATTCAACAACACCTTATGAGAGATGGCAATACTACATATTTTATACAATTCACATGCACAATGAATTTTATTTCTAATCTCTTTTCACTGTCTCAGTCTCCTGAATAGGTGGGACTACAAGTATGTGCCACATTTTCACACAACATCTTGGATTACATAAAGTGACCAAACTTATGAATTATTCCTGAGGGTGAATTCCTCAGGGGTATTCCTGAGGGGGAAGAGAGATCAAAAATGTTAGAATACCTATTTAAGGAAATAATTAGTGAAAAGTTCCTAGGACTAGCAAGAGACTTAGACATTCAGATACCGGAGACCTAATGATCCCTAGGCAAAAATATTGCAAAAGGACTTCACCACAGCATACACAGCATATTATCACCAGAATGACTAAAGTTGAAGTGAAAGCAAGAATATTAAAATTAGCAAGGGAAAAGCGTCTAGTCACCTATAAAGGAAACACCTGAGAGTGACAGCAAATTTCACACCAGAAGCCTTATAGGCCAGAAGAGAATGGGATGGCAATTTCAAAGTGTGAAAGAAAAAAACTCTCAGCCAAGAATTTTTTTTTTTTTTTTTTTTTTTTTTTTTGAGTCAGAGTCTCGCTCTGTTGCCCGGGTAGAGTGCCATGGCATCAGCCTAGCTCACAGCAACCTCAAACTCCTGGGCTCAAGCGATCCTTCTGCCTCAGCCTCCCGAGTAGCTGGGACTACAGGCTTGCGCCACCATGCCTAGCTAATTTTTTCTATATATTTTTAGTTGTCTGGTTAATTTCTTTCTATTTTTTAGTAGAGACGGGGTCTCACTCTTGCTCAGGCTGGTCTTGAACTCCTGACCTCGACCAATCCTCCTGCCTCAGCCTCCCAGAGTGCTAGGATTACAGGCATGAGCCACCATGCCTGGCCTCAGCCAAGAATTTTATATTCTGCCAGAATAAAGCTTCATAAATGAAAGCGTAATAAAGTCTTTCCCAGACAAGCATATGCTGAGGGAATTTACTACTACTACACAGGCCCTACTAGAAATGTTCAAAGGAGTGTATACTTGCAGTGTTTTAGGAGAGGAAAAAGGAAGGAAAAAAAAAAGGAATGTGAAACATGGAAATAAAAGGTCAATATTCACCATCACAAAAGCACACAAAAATATACAACTCACAGGTCTTATCGAACAATCACACAGAGGAGGAGGAGAAATGAATTAAATGACAACGTGACAGAAATTAGGCAAACTATAAAGACAAAAAGAGAAAAAGAAACAATTCATAAAACTAAAAATCAACTCACAATATGACAAGGACAAAGCCTCACATATCATTAACCTTGAATGTAAATGGATTAAATGCTTTATTTAACATATATAGATTGGTAGAGTGGATTTTAAAAATGATCCAATTATATTCTACTTAGAAGAAACTCACCTTGCCCACAAAGATACATATAGACTGAAAATAAACAGGTAGAAAAAGATACACCACACTCCAACACAAACATTAATGCATTTAGAAGGACTTAGAGGAAAATTTACCCGAGGCTTCCCTATCTCTGTTTCTATATTGCGCTATAACTCTAACCTATAACTTGCACTTTTTACTGTTTACATGAATTAGAAGATATTACAGGAATCAATCTGAGTCCAAAACTTTTTATCCTGTGGTGGCCTACTAAGAAACTAAAGGAACTAAAATTCTCTAACCTAGCACAAATTAAAATGAAATCCATAACACCGTCTACATCATACCAGGCTATGTGCACTAAACCATACCCATTAAAGGGAGGTCATAAGGACCTGCAAAGATTCTAGAACTCCTCAAGGAAGACATTTATACAATTGGCACAAGTTATACTATCAAATAACTTTAATAGTTCAGTATGGCCTGTCCTAAAACCAAACAGGAGATACAGATGAAATATTGATTATAGAAATTTAAATAAAGCCTCACCTAAAATGCCAGGAGCATTACCAGATGTGGAAGTCATTAATAAGATCACTAAATATAATGGCAAATACTATGTGACTATGTTCTTTGCCATATCAATAAAGAAAGCCAAGAATATACCACCTTTATGTGGGAAAGCAAGCAATATCAATTTAAAACGTTACCACAAGGATATTTAAACATTCCAGTAATAGCTCACTGTATTTCATTATCATACATAGACCAATCAAAATACACATCACTAATGATATCATACATAGATGACATTATAATGGTAAACAATGACCAGCAAAAACTTAAACAAGGAAATTCCAATTAATAACACACTTAAGATTGCTGGGACAGACTATTAATATAGACAAAACCACAGGCCCACACACCAATTGCAAATTTGTAGGAGTACAATGATCACCAGAAGAGAGAGAAATCCTGAACACAGTAATAGATGAAATAAAAGCCCGTAAGGCATTAAAGAAACAGAAAGATTAATAGGTTTATTTGGACACTAGAGGCAGCATATGCCTTAGTTAAACAACATCCCGAAACCATCGTATAACTAGGAAATCACAAAACTTCCCACAGGGACAAGAAGAAATACAAGCACTTGCAATGCAAAGGCTACATTGCCACATTCCAAACTTTACATTACCCATCTCCAGATCTGCAACCTAGGTTGGAAATTCTGATGAGGGATGAATATGGAATTTGGTCATTATGGTGGGGAACCTGTGGCCTCAAGGCCACATGTGGCTCTCCAGATCTCCAAGTGTGGCCCCTCCACTGAACCCAAACTTCACAGAACAAAGCCCTTTATTAAAAGGATTTGGTCTATGAAATTTGGATTCAGTCAAAAGGCCAAAACCTGCCCCCAAACCGCAGGTTCCCCTCCCCAGTGGGAACAACTCTAATAACAAATACAGCCCACTTGAAAAACACGTACCGCTTGCATATGAAGCCCTCAAACACACTGAGCCTCTGACTGGCAACAATAACATTATAATTGAATGCCATATGCCTCTCCTTCACTGGATAAAATCGAGTCCTGAACAACTGCCAGGTATCCAAATTGATCCAAAGCTACTCACACGGAAATGGTACATACAAGGTCAAGACTCCAGCTTTTAAGGGTCAACCAGGTCTCCTCACTAAGGAGATTCACAAGACTGTAACAGACTTGCTGGAATTTATTCCAAGGACAGGGACAATCCATACCAACATAGGAAAATGGGGCCTTGACTGGTCTAATGTCTTGTCTAACACCTGCTTTACAGACGGATCGGCCTCTATGACGCAAGGCCAGACCCAATAGACAGCCGCAGCACTCAGGCCCCAGGACAAAATGACCCTGACGGAGTCAGGTCAATCACTCTGCACAACACACAGAACTGACTGCAATTGTGCTAGCAGTCACACACTCAGAAAATCAAAAGAAAATATATATATTTACAGATTCATGGGCAGCTGCAAACAGCATAGCCCTGTGGTCACACAAATGGAAACAAAATAATTTTATTTACTTTCTGAGACAGGGTCTCTCTCTGTCATCCAGGCTGGAGTGCATTGGCACGATCATAGCTCGCTGCAACCTCAAACTCCTGGGCTTGTAGTAATCCTCCTGCTTCAGCTTCCCAAGTAGCTGGGACAACAAGTGCACGCCACCACACCCGGCTAATTTTCTACTTTTTGTACAGATGGGGGTCTCGCTCTTGCTCAGACTGGTCTCAAACTCCTGAGCTCAAGCAATCCTCCCGCCTCGGCCTCCCAAAATGCTAGGATTACAGGCGTGAGCCACCCAGTCCAGCTGTTAGCACATTCTTTACACAAAATGAACAAAGAAAAATGACTATATTGGACAAGTTTACCAATAAAACATATACAAGACCAAGTTGTTTTTCCAATGTGGCCACTTGAAACACCAGAAGACCTTCTAAACTTTTATTTTGAAGATGTAGAGAGCACAACATATAGTTTAAATCAACTGACTGGTGGGAAACACTAGGAATGAAAATAAATGTGGATAAAGCCACAACAAAGTGAGTAGTCCAAAATCTAGTCTCATTTGACACTCAAGGCAAGTTTCTGCCACCTATGAGCCTATAAAGGATCAAAAACAAATTATTGACTTTTAAGATGTAACGGTGGTACAGGCATCAGTTAAATATTCGCATTTCTGAAGGGAGAAATCGGCCAACAAAACTGGCAAAGGCCCCATGAAAGTCTGAAACCCAGCAGGAAAGAACTAAATCTTAAAGGATCAAAAATGATCTCCTCTGACTCCATGTTTTGCATCCCAGGCGAGCTGGCACAAGGGGAGAGCCCTGAAGCCTGGGCAGCACTGTCCCTGTGGATTTGCTGGGCACCGTCCACACAGCTGCTCTCACAGGCTGGAGCTTTGACTCTGTGACTTTTCCAGGCTGAGGATGCACAATGCCAGTGGCTCCACTATTCTGGGGTCTAGAGGGTGGCGGCCCCCTTCCCACAGTTCCACTAGGCAGTACCCCAGTGGGGACTCCACGTGGGGCTTCTAATGCCACATTCCCCCCACACCCCGCACTGCCCTGGCAGAGGCCCTCTGCAGGGGTCCACTCCTGCGGCAGCTTCTGCCTGGGTACACTGGCTTTCCTGTGTAGCCTCGGAAATCTCGGTGAAGCTGCCAAGTCTCCGTCACGCTCGCAATAATGGGGATCCAATTTCGACATGCGATTCGGAGGGGCCAAACATCCAAACCTTATCACCTAGATCACCAAAGTAACTTTTACTTCTAAATTGCTGAAACTCACAAATTGCAGCTTTCCTTTTCTACTCAGATGCAGAAAAGCATCAGGACTCAAATAGGCTGCAACATCGCTGCCTTCCAAAAGTGGTGGCCTTGCTGGATCGTGCACACTCTGGATACGGACTCCTGTATCCTCTTGATGCTGCTCCTTGGGCTCTTTGTAAACTTCCGTAGTCAAGGATAACAACGTCGAAGTTTTCAGCCATGTCCTGTTCATCTCCCTCATCCTGTGCTTCCAGTGTCCGTTACCTTCCCTGGCCATCCCAACAGTGCCCGCTCACTTTGGGAAATCACATTTGGCGTCAAGTTGATGGCGGTGTTTCTCCTCTGTAGCCAAAACTATCCCTGTGCATTTGGCCTTCAAGGGAGAAGGATGTTGCTGTGGCTGGATTCAGGAGCACCTACCTCTGTACTGCCATCTCCCCCTTCATCCAGGTGATGCTCTAGAAGGTCTGACAGCCAACGATGGCATCTTCACTCATGTGGATACATCATCTGAGTCTGGACATGTCATCTCTACACACAGTGAGGGTTTGGTCACTGATGGCTGCTCTGTCCTGTGGTACCTGGGTTTTGAGTGTAGGGAATTTCAAACAGGCTTTTCTGAAGAGGAGCTTGGTTGGCACCTTCAAGGAAGTGATTGTTCAATGCCACTGTATAAGATATGAAACTAACTTCTGCATGTTCCATTTTATTATACAGTGCTGGTAACAGGACTGTTGACAAATTAGCATCAACAGGATATTATCTGAGCAATAATATGACTGGACTGGAAATTGTCATCATTTAGGTTTACCCACACACTCCACTTTTTCTGCCTCTTACCGAATAACTATCATTTTAAGATGAGTAAGGAATGTAGGGATCGTCCCTGGGCAAGAATTGGCTGGAGCCCAGAGTCAGCGAAGCTGGACGTGCTTCTTGGGTCCAAAGGTCAATGGGTCCAGAACGCCTCTTGAGGCCAGAAGTCAATGGGTCCAGACTCGGCCCATTGACTGCTGAATGCTTCCTGGAGCTAGAGGTCAATGGCCTATTGAAATAGACAAACTGTTTCCTATGGCAAATAGCCAAGGTGTGTCTCATTGTCCTGCAGGCGGGTAATGAGGTCCAAAGGTTAAGATGCAAACATTTGCCTTCCCTTGAGCAATTTCCATAAGAAATGGAACATGTTGCCTCAGAGCTCTAAACATAGTCACGTACCAGGAAGTAGCTGCTGGACAAAAGGAGTATAAAAATAAAGCGACTGGTGCTTTTCAGTACTGCAGTCTTTTACCGTCTTTGTGTGTCTGCATGTTTCTTTGTGTGTCTTATGTACGTTTATGTGTTCATCCTTCGTTCTGTAATCCGGCCGCAACAAGGGAGAATTAAGTTCACATCCTAACAGCATTCAATACACATAAATAACTCATTTCCTTGAATAGCAACCAAAGCACTGGAAACAAACACAAATCCTATAAAAGTTTTACTGAAAACCCTCTTACTGATACATCCCACAGTCACTTAGGGCTTGTGGTCATATTTATTAATAGAATTTATTACAGCCTCTTTGGCAACATGTATGGTACTGGTAGTCTTTGGCAACAGGACATCCATAACAGCATGATTTAACTTTTGGGACCATGAAAGAATAAAAAATAATGATCAAGATAAAAATTATAAGGATATGAGCATGAAAAGTAAAATTTCCAATAAGAAAAAGATGCCTAAAGTTATATGCACATGGTAATATTAACTCACATTGTCAAATGAATAACTTGATAACATTATAAACTCAACCTCATCCATGGTGGCAATGGAACATTTTAATATATATGCTCAGCAAACAAAAAAGAGAATAACAGTTGTTAGTATACAAGTGTTTAAAGTTAATAAAGTCAATTATTACAGGCATAACTGACTCATGCCTCTAATCCTCAAGGTTCAGGAGGCTGAGACGTGAAGATCTCTTGAGTCTTGTGACCAGGAGTTCAAAAACAGCCTGGGCAATATAGTAAAACCCCATCTATATAAACGTGAAAAACATTAGCCTGGCATGGTGTTGTGTACCTGTAGTACCAGGTACTGGGAAGGCTTAGATAAGAGGATTGTTGAATCCAGAAGTTCAAGTCCACCCTGGGCAACACAGTGAGACCCTATCTCTCAAAAAATAAGTGAAAATATGTGACCAAAAAACTAGATATTGATTTTAATCTCATATAAGAAAACAAAATTGAAAATGAACTGAGGCATTATATTCAGCTGTGAATAACAGGACACACTCCAAATTTCCTGTTAAGAGGAAGGTGCTTATTCTCACATTAAAGTACTGGGTGAGACAAGTCACTGCACAGTGCAAAGGAACAAGGTCCCATCCAGTTGGCACTGCTGGAGGCATAGTAGTTGTCATGCTGACTCAAGAACAGAGTACAAAAGTTCTTGTAATACAAATTATCCCAATACCAATCCATTCAATAGACTAGGATAGGTGAGCAGGAGACACTATTGCCACTCATAACAGTCTGAATAAGCTCGCTGGTAAACACATTATAATTCCTGAAGGTAAGTCAAAACTGGGGATAGAGATCTATAATGTGGAGCCACCAAGGACTTTTAAAGAAACCTACACTTCTGAAAACATAATGGTAAAGTGATTCTTTTTTTTTTTTTTTTTTTGAGACAGAGTCTCACTCTGTTGCCCAGGCTAGAGTGAGTGCCGTGGCGTCAGCCTAGCTCACAGCAACCTCAAACTCCTGGGCTCAAGCGATCCTCCTGCCTCAGCCTCCCGAGTAGCTGGGACTACAAGGCATGCACCACCATGCCTGGCTAATTTTTTCTATATATATTTTTAGCTGTCCATATAATTCTTTCTATTTTTAGTAGAGATGGGGTCTCGCTCTTGCTCAGGCTGGTCTCGAACTCCTGAGCTCAAACGATCCGCCCACCTCGGCCTCCCAGAGAGCTAGGATTACAGGCGTGAGCCACCGTGCCCGGCCCGGGTAAAGTGATTCTGAGGATACTCTTGGGATGGGCAAACTAAGGAATTATAGGAAAATGGGGCTGGAAAGTGTCCCCACAGCCCTATGAATCTGCCTGTCTCCCTGCATGGTGCCTCCAAAATGTGACTAATCCTCATGTCTGTCTTCAAAATCTCACAGCACAAAAGCTACTGGTGAAATGTATCATGGAATCATCCAACAAAGCTCTAGATTTTATTGTCCTGTCACAGGTCTCTCTTCTAAACTGAAGAGAGGCAATTATATCACAGGTCTTTCTCCACCCTGTTCTTCTGTGTTTGAAAGGAACTGAGACAACCGAATGCCGTCCAGTCCCTTACATTGGTTGGATTTCTCTCATATTCATAGCATAACTTTTTTATGTCTTGAACAGACGCTGGACTGACTGAAGGCTTTCCCACATTCCTTACATTTATAAGGGTTTCTCTCCAGTGGGAGTCCTTTCATGATTTCGACAGTAAGAGAAACTACTAAAGGCTTCCCCACGTTCCTTACATTTGTAGGGTTTTTCTCCAGTGTGACTTCTTTCACGTATTCCAGTGTATGTGGAACTGGTGAAGGCTTTCCCAGAAATCTTACATTCATATGGCTTTCTCCAGTGGGAGTCCTTTCATGGATTCGAACGTCTGTGGAACTAAAGGCTTTACCACACATCTTACATTCATAGGGCTTCTCTTTAGTGAGTCCTTTTATGTCTTCGAAAGCAAGTAGAATGACTGAATGCTTTACCACATAGCTTACATTCATACGGCTTTTCTTCAGTGTGAGCGCTTTTGTGACCGTGAAAGGAAGAGGAACTATGAAAGGCTTTACCACAATGCTTACATGCATAGGGTTTCTCTCCACTGTGACTCCTTTTATGTTTTTGAAATGAAGTGGGAGAACAGCAGGCTTCCCCACGTATCTTACAGTTATAAGGTCCATTTCCAATGTGCCTTTGCACACTTGGCCAACAGAAAACGCTTTCCCACACTGGTTACACTCGTACAGCTTCTCTTTAGTGTGAGTCCTTTTATGTCTTCGAAGGGAACTGGAGTAGCCGAACGCTTTACCACATATCCTACATCCATACGCTTTCTCTCCAGTGTGAAGTCTTTCATGTACAAGACACGGATTGAGAGAAGCAAAGGCTTTTCCACATAATTCACATTTATAAGGTCCATCCCCACTGTGCATTACTGTGTGTCTTTGAAAACTTGTGAGATAAACAAAGGTTTTTCCACCTTCTTTACAATCATAGGGTTTCTCTCTAGTGGAAGGCCATTCACGTGTTCAAAAAGAGTAGCGATAACTGAAGTCTTTCTCACGTTGCTTACGTGTGTATGGCTTTTTCCTATATTCCTCATACTCGTACGGTTTGTGTCCAGGGTCAGCTTTCATGTGACTGTTAAGGGGTGAATGACCAGTGGAGACTTCTCCACACACGCTGCTTTCACAAGGTTTTACTCCAGGAGTTTTCTTGTTCAGCATGTGAGCTGGAACCTGGCTGAAGTTTTCTCCACACTCACTACCTTGTTGACTTTCAAAGAATCTCTCTGCCATAAGAATTCTGGAGAAAAAGAGCAGCGTTATTAAGGATTTATGATTTTATATTTATTAGTAAACATTTCACTTGAATTTTTACCATGATTAACAAAAGTGTTTGAATGTGAATGGACCACAAGCTTTGGAAGATGGCCCACTCATACCAATTAAAAAAAAAAAACAATATTCACATGAGGTGTCTTCATATGATATCAAATTAACTTTCACAGACATCAAACATCTTTGTCACATTTAAGTATGTGTTTTTAGAGAAAATTTTCTTAGAATAAATACATTTGATGCTGGGGTTATTTGTTTTGTTTGCATGTTTTTAACATTTCCTGACAATGTAAAATTCTCTTGAGAGAAAAGCCTTTGTCTTGAGAATACAAATTACCTTAGATTTCCCCTGGAATTTTTGTACTGATCTTCAGTGTTCTGGTCTTTCCATTTTTTCCCTAAAATACAGACCCATAAAAATAGTCCTAAATTACAAAATTATGAAAAAATTATTACAGTCTAGGTTCATGGTACAATGGAGTCATGACACCAAAGTATGCCCCGTCTGTATTCCAAATCACAAAACAGCACTGATGAACAAGAAACACCTGTTCTCTGATTCACTAAGTGAAGGAATATTGTCACCCTTACCTATAGCAGCCGGGTTCGTCAAGGTTTCCCACATCGCATCTCTGTGGAGATTCTTCTGAGAAGGATCCAACAAAGCCCACTCCTCCCGGGTGAAGTTTACAGCCACATCCTTAAAGGCCACTGAGTCCTGGATTGTCACACGTGTGGAGGAGGCTGGGTTAGACTCACCATACCAGAAACCTATGTTCTTAAGAATTTCACATGGATCTCCAAACATTCACTCCATGATTTCATCATCAGACTTATTCTGTGTCTATACTCACTTCCTCCCACCCAGCAATTCTGATGGTAGAATGGAACTGTTGGTAAAGCAACAGCAGAATAGCAAAACGTGTCTTGTTGGTGAATCCAGGGAGAAGGATGTGTACCTGGGTCACCATTAATGTCTCTTTGTACATTGGGTCTGTGGCACCTATCATAACAAAGTGTTGATACTAATTAGTATGCAAGACAAAGTTAGCATTTTTAATCTTGAGGCTGTGAATACTTGAATACGCTTGTTCACAAAATATAATCTTTGTTCGTATTTTAGATGGGACACCACCAACCAAATGGATGACAGAGTCTTAACTTACTGATAGAAAATGCCATAAGCAGAGGCCGGGCGCGGTGGCTCACGCCTGTAATCCTAGCACTCTGGGAGGCCGAGGCGGGTGGATCGCTTGAGGTCAGGAGTTTGAGACCAGCCTGAGCAAGAGCGAGACCCCGTCTCTACTAAAAATAGAAAGAAATTATCTGGCCAACTAAAATATATATAGAAAAAATTAGCCGGGCATGGTGGCACATGCCTGTAGTCCCATCTACTCGGGAGGCTGAGGCAGTAGGATCGCTTAAGCCCAGGAGTTTGAGGTTGCTGTGAGCTAGGCTGACGCCACGGCACTCACTCTAGCCAGGGCAACAAAGCAACACTCTGTCTCAAAAAAAAGAAAAAAAAAGAAAAGAAAAAAAAAAATGCCATAAGCAGAAACTTTTGTGGCATACACTATTGGGGTAGGAAAACCTGTATTGTTAAAACTTGAGGGAGCCCAGTCTTAAAAAAGCAAATATGACTTACTAAATTTAAAAATGCCTGTTTATCAGAGGACCTTACCAATAGAGGGGAAAGGCAGCCCACAAAACTACAGAAAATATTGGCAAAGCATGCATCTGGAAAGGTCTTAATATGGTGAATGTGTTAATATGTCTCCACTACAAAGAAAACCTCAAGCACTACAAATAAATGCTTTGGTGCAGATTTTGGAAAATTGCAACTCATGTCACTGTCCAAAAAAATCTAAGAAGCCCCATGCAGCGGCTCACACCTGTAATCCCTGCGCTGTGAAAAGCCATGGCAGGAGGATCACTTGAGGTCAGGAAGTTGAGACCTTTCTGATCAACATAGCAAGACCCCATCCCTACAAAACACACAAAAAATAGGTGATCATGGTGGTGCATGCCTGTAGTCTTAACTACACCAGAGGCTGAGGCCAGAGGATTGCTTGAGCCCAGGAGTTCAAGTCTGCGTCGAGTTATGATCATGCCACTGCACTCCAGGCTGGGCAACAGAGCCAGACCTTGTCTCTTAAAAACAAGTAAAAGATCTTAGATCTCAGCCCCTATGGAAAATAGTATGGAGGTTCCTCAAAAGAGGGGGCAGAGCAAGATCACAGAAAACCTCCAGGGATCGTCCTTCCACACAAACACCAATTTCAACAACTATCTATGCGAACAAGGCCCTTCAGAAGAACCAAAAATCAGGTGAGCAACCACACTGCCTGGGTTGTTACATCGTATCAAGGAATGAGGCACTGAAGAGGGCAGAAAAGACAATCTTGCATTGCCTGCACCATCGCTGCCCCGTCCTCCTGCAGAGCCATGCCAGTACACCAGACGGAAAGAGAATCTGTGTGCTTCAGGAGGGAGAGTGAAATGACTGTGGGACTTCGCACTGAAACTCAGGGCCACCCTGGCACAGGGGAACACAGCACAGGGCAGAATTCTGCCAATGCCAACGGAGGGAGCACTTGGACCAGCCCCAGCCAGAAGGAAATCCTTGGCCCCAAACCTGAGTTCTGGCTGCCCCACCACTGCCTGACAAAAAGCAGCCTGGAGCCTAGACTGAATTCATAAGGCAGTTGGTCACAAAGGCTACAGTCCTTGGGCAATTCCTGCTGCTGTGCTGGCTCAGAGCCAACAGACCTGGGGTGCACTTGATCCAGTGAGACACCAGCAGTGGTGGCCAAGCCAGTGCCTCTGTCACCCCTCCCTCAACTACAGGCAGCATGACTCAGGGAGTCTTCTTCCACATGGGGAAAGGAAAGGGAAGAATTCAGAAGACTTCGTTTTGCAACTTCATTGCCAGCTCAGCCACAGTAAAACAAAGTACCAAGCTGACTCCTAAGGCCAGGCCTTAGTTCCTGGATGGCATTTTGGGACACACTCTGGCCAGAAGGAAACATGCTACCCTGAAGGGAAGAACCCAGTCCTAGCAGGATTTGCCACCTGCTGGCTAAAGGGCCTTTGGGTTTTGAATAAACATCAGAGGTAGCCAGAAACAGTCACAACAGGCTCTGGGTGAAACTGGGCTGGCCACAGGTGAGACCTGGTGCTGGTGGCCAAAAGGAAGTGCCCATGTCACTCCTCCCTCGACTCCAGCAGCCCAGCACAGAGAGTAAAGGAAGAGAGTAAGAGAGGGAATTCTCCCACATATTACCCAAGTCTACCAGGTGGTACCACAAGCAGTCTGCCAGCGTCACAGTATTCGTGGGCTCGGGACACCCCCAGTGCTAATACGGCTGCAGTGAACAAAGACTTAGATCCCACACGCAATTCCCTTTGAATATCTGGAATGCCTTCTCAAGAAGATGGGTTCAAACAAACCCAGACTGAGAAGACTAAAATAAATACCTAACTCTCCAATGTCCACACATCAACGAACATCTGCAACATCAAGAGTATCCAGGAAAATATCACCTCACAAAACAAACTAAATAAGGTACCAGTGAGCAATCCTGGAGTAATGGAGACACGTGACCTTTCAGACAAAGAATTCAAAATAGTTGTCCCGAAGAAGCTCAATGAATTTCAAGACAACATGGAGATGGAATTCAGAAGGCTATCAGAGAAATTTAACAGAGAGACTGAAATTAAAAAAAAAAAAATCATACAGGAATTCTGGAGCTGAAGAATTCAACTGACAAACTGAGAAATGCATCAGAGTTTCTCAACAGCGGAATTGACCAAGCAGAAGAATTACTGAGGTTGAAGACAGCCTTGTGAAAATATAGTCAGAAGACAGAATAAAAAAGAATGAAGCACACCCACAAGATCTAGAAAATAGACTCAAAAGGGCAAATCTAAAAGTTACTGGCCATAAAGAGGCAGTAGAGAGAGAGATTGGGGTAGAAAGTTTATTCAAAGAACTAATAACAGAGAACTTTCCAAACCTAGAGAAAGATGTCAATATTTAGGTACAGGAAGGTCATTGAACACCTAGTGTATTTAACCCAAACAAGACTACCTCAAGGTACTTAATAATTAAGCTCCCAAAGGTCATGGATAAAGAAAAGGTCCTAAGTGAAGCAAGAAAAAAACATATAAAGGAGCTCCAATACATCAGGCAACAGACTTCTCAGTGGAAACCTTACAGGCCACATGATAGTGGAATGACATTCAAAGTGCTGAAAGAAAAAAACCTTAGCCTTAGAATACTATATCCTGCAAAAATATCCTTCAAACATGAAGGAGAAACAAAGACTTTCCAAGACAAACAAAAGCTGAGGGATTTCATCCACACCAGACCTCTCCCAGGAGAAATGCTAAAAGGATGTCCTTAATCTGAAAGAAAAGGACATTAATGAATAACAAGAGATCACCTGAAGGTATACAACTCACGGTAACAGTAAGTACACAAATACAGAATACTCTATTGCTGTAACTGTGGCATATAAATCACTTTTATCTAGAGTAGGAAAACTAAAAGACAAACTTATCAAAAATAATGAACTTTTTGAGAGCTAGACAGTATAAAAAGATATAGATGGAAATAACAAAAAGTTAAAAAGTTGGGGAGATGGAGTTAAAGTGTGGAATTTCTATTACATTTCTCTTTGCTTGATAATTTCTTTGTTTGTAAGCAGAGTTATCACACATTTAACATAATCGGTTATAAAAATGGTTTCTGCAATCCTCATGGTAACCCCAAATCAAAAAACCTACAACAGATACACACACAAAAAAAGCACTACCAGAGAAAATCAATTTTAACAAAGGAATACAAGAAGGAATGAAGAAAGAGAAGACCACAAAACAACCAGAAATCAAACAACATGGTGTTAGGTTTGTTCCAGGTGGGAACTCGAAAAGTATGTATGGGACAGAACGTGGTTAATGGAAAACCAAGGTTTGTGAATCAATAGCCACAAAAGTCTGGAGAGTCTCTGGAGGTTATAAACCTAACACACAGCTGTAGCCAGCATTCCTATCCCCGCTGATAAGGATAGAACTACCCTCCTCCCTTATCTCTACACGATGAGACTGACCCAGGGGTCCCAGAAATTGGTTGTTTAAAAAAAATTTTTTTTTTTTTTTTTTTTTTTTTTTTTTTTTTTTTTGGTGAGACAGAATCTCACTCTGTTGCCTGGGCTAGAGTGCTGTGGTGTCAGCTTAGCTCACAGCAACCTCCTGGGCTCAAGCGATCCTTCTGCCTCAGCCTCCCGAGTCGCTGGGACTACAGGCATGTGTCACCATGCCCAGCTAACCTTTTCTATATATTTTTTAGTTGTCCAGCTAATTTTCTTCCTATTTTTAGTAGAGACGGGGTCTCGCTCTTGCTCAGGCTGGTCTCGAACTCCTGAGTTCAAACAATCCACCCGCCTCGGCCTCCCAGAGTGCTAGGATTACAGTCGTGAGCCACCACTATTACAGCAGCTGTTCTAGAACAGGTACTCATTCCTCCCTAAGAAATCCTCTATAAAACCCAAGGCTTTCCCCTTCCTCAGTGTGGGCGCTTTTTTGCCTCCACCCATCTGCACTCAGATGCCCAAAATAAACAGCATTTTGCTACACATGAGGCTTCGTATGTCCCTCTGTCTCGGCTCTGGACCTAACACAAGGCAGAAGTCCTTACCTATCAATAATAACATTGAATGTGAATGGACTAAATTCTCCAATCAAAAGACAAAGAGTGGCTGAATGATTTAAAAAAAAAAAAAGGAGCCAACTATATGCTCTCTGCAAGAAATCCACTTCACCTACAGACACATAGACTGAAAATAAAGGGATGGAAAAAGATATTCCATGCAAATGAAAACCAAAAAAGAGCAGGAGTAGCTATAGTTCCCTCATATAAAATAGATTTCAAGAAAAAACTGTGAAGAGAGAAGTTCATTATATACTGTAACGGGGTCAGTTCAGCAAGAGGATGTAACAATTCTAAATATACATGCACCGAACACTGCAGCACACATTTCTATAAAGCAAATGTTATCAACGCTAACGAGAGAGATAGACCCCGATATTGTTGGCGACCTGAGCACTCTACTTTCAGCATTGGATAGATCGTCCATACAGAAAAAGAAAGAAACATTGGACTTACTTAATCTGCACTATAGACCAAATGGACCTAATAGATATTTACAGTACGATTCATCCAACAGCTGCAGAATACACATTCTTCTCCTCAGCTCGTGGATTATTCTCAAGGATACACCATATGTTAGGGCCATAAAACAAGTCTTAAAAAAATTCAAATCATACCAAGTATTTTCTTTTTTTTTTTTAATTTTTTTTAGGGTGTTTTTTGTTTTTGTTTTTTTTTGAGTCAGAGTCTCGCTGTGTTGCCCAGGCTAGAGTGCCGTGGTGTCAGCCTTGCTCATAGCAACCTCAAACTCCTGGGCTTAAGTGATCCTCCTGCCTCAGCCTCCCGCGTAGCTGGGACTACCATGCCTGGCTAATTTTTCTATATATATTTTTAGCTGTCCATATAATATCTTTCTATTTTTAGTAGAGGCAGGGTCTCGCTCTTGCTCAGGCTGGTCTCAAACTCCTGAGCTCAAACAATGCACCCACCTTGGCCTCCCAGAGTGCTAGGATTACAGGTATGAGCCACTGTACCCAGCCCCTACCAAGTATTTTCTCTGACCATAACACAATGAACCTAGAAACCAATAGCAAGAGGAACATTGGAAAATATACACATGTGGAAATTAAACAATATGCTCCTGAATGACCAGTGGGTCAATGAAGAGACTAAGGAAATTTTAAAATTTCTCAAAACAAATTGAAAACACAACATTTTAAAACGTATGGGATACAGCAAAAGCAGTCATAAAAGGAAAGTTTATAGCAATAAGTACCTACATCAAAAAAGTAGAAAAGCTTTAAATAACCTAATGATGCATCTCAAAGAAGTAGAAAAACAAGAGCAAATCAAATCCAAAATTAGTAGCAGAAATAATAAAGATCAGAGCAGAAATAAATGAAAATGAAGCAAAAAAATACAAAAGACAAACGAAATGAAAAGTTGGCTTTGTGAAAAGATAAACAAAATTGACACACCTTTAGCCAGACTAAGAAAAAAGGGGAGAAGACCCAAGTTAAAATCAGAGATGAAAAAGGAGACAGTACAACTGATAATGGAGAAATCCAAAGAATCATTACAGACTTACTATAAGCAACTATGTATCAAAAAATTGGAAAACCTAGAAGAAATGGATGAATTCCTAGACAGATACAACCTACCAAGATTGAACCAGGAAGAAATCCAAAACCTGAATAAACCAATAACAAGTAATGAGATAGGAGCAGTAATAAAAAGTCTGTCATCAAAGAATAACCCAGGACCTGATGGCTTCACTGCTGAATTCTATCAAGCATTCAGAGAACTAATACCAATCCTACTTAAACTATTCCAAAAAGTCGAGGAGGTGGGAATACTCCCAAATTCATTCTACCAGGCATGTGTCACCTTGACACCAACACCAGACAAAGACACAACAAAAAAAGAAAATTATAGGCCAATATCTCTGATGAACATAGATGCAAAAAACCACAACAAAATACTACCAAACCGAATTCAACAACGCATTAAAAAGATTACTCATTGTGATCAAGTGGGATTCATCTCGGGGATGCAAGGATGGTTCAACATACGCAAAATCAACGTGACACATCATATTAACAGAATAAAGGGCAAAAACCATACAATCATTTCAACTGATGCTAAAAAAGCATTTGATAAATTTCAACATCCCTTCACGATAAAAACTCTCAAAAACCTGGGTATAGAAAGAACTTAACCTCAACACAATAAAAGCCATATACAACAGATCCACAGCTAGTATAACTGAATAGGGAAAAACTGAAAGCCTTTCCTCTAAGGTCTGGAACAAGACAAGGATGCCCACTTTTACCACTGTTATTCAACATAGTACTGGAAGTTCTAGCTAGAGGAATCAGACAAGAAAAAGAAATAAAGGGCATCCAAATTGTTTCCAAAGAAGTCAAATTATCTTTGTAGACAATATGCTCTTATATCTAAAGAAACCTAAAGACTCTACAAAAAACTATTAGAACTAATAAACAAATTCAGTAAAGTTGCAAGATATAAAATCAACATACAAAAATCAGTAGCACTTCTATATGCCAACACTTAATCTGAAAAAGAAACCAAGAAAGTAATACCATT
This sequence comes from Eulemur rufifrons, assembly GCF_041146395.1. Taxonomy (NCBI): domain Eukaryota; kingdom Metazoa; phylum Chordata; class Mammalia; order Primates; family Lemuridae; genus Eulemur; species Eulemur rufifrons. Next base: position 8,095,473 of record NC_090984.1, on the reverse strand, counting down.
TACAATAGCACCAAGTAAAATAAAATACCTTGGAATAAATTTAACCAAAGTAGTGAAAGATCTCTATAACAAAAACTATAAAACATTGATGAAAGTAATTGAAGAGGATTTCAATAGGACACCAAAAAATGGAAAGATATTCCATACTCATGGATTAGAAGAATGAATATTGTTAAAAATGTCCATACTACCCAAAGCAATCTACAGATTCAATGCAATCCCCATCAAAATACCAATGACATCCTTCACAGAAATAGAAAAAAAAGCCTAGGGCCAGGCGCGGGTGGCTCACACCTGTAATCCTAGCACTCTGGGAGGCCGAGGTGGGAGGATCACTCAAGGTCAGGAGCTGGAGACCAGCCTGAGCAAGAGCGAGACCCTGTCTCTACTAAAAATAGGAAGAAAATTAGCTGGACAATTAAAAATATATAGAAAAAAGTAGCCAGGCATGGTGGTGCATGCCTGTAGTAACAGCTACTCAGGAGGCTGAGGGAGAAGGATCGCTTGAGCCTGGGAGTTTGAGGTTGCTGTGCGGTAGGCTGACACCACGGCACTCTAGCCCTGGTGACAGAGCGAGACTCTGTCTTCAAAAAAAAAAAAAAGAAAGAAAGGAAAAAACCCTAAAACTTACATTGAACCACAAAAGACCCAGAATAGCCAAACCCATCCTGAGAAAAAGAACTGGAGGATCACATGACCTAACTTCATATTATACTACAGGGCTATAATAACCAAAACTGCTACTGGCATAAAAACAGACACATAGACCAATAGAACAGAATAGAGAATCCAGAAATAAATCCACACATCTATAGTGAACTAATCTTCGACAAAGGTACCAAGAATATACATTGGTGAAAGGACAGTCTCTTCAATAAATGATGCAGGGAAAACTGGATATCCATATTCTTCTGGATGCAGAAGAATTAAACTAGACCTTATCTCTCCCCTTATACAAAAATCAAATCAAAATGGATTAAAGACTTAAACCTAAGACCTGAAACTGTGTACTGAAACACTAGGGAAACATTTCATGACACTGGCCCGAGCAAGGACTTCTTGAGTAGTGCCCCCAAAGCACAGCCAACCAAAGCAAGATTGGACAAATGGGAACACATCAAGCTAAAAAGTTTCTGTACAACAAAGGAAGCAACCAACAAAGTGAAGAGACAACCCACAGAATGGGAGAAAATATTTACCCACCTGCCAAGGGATTAATAATGAGAATATATAAGGAGCTCCAACAACTCAATAAGAAAAAAAAAATCAAATAATCGGATTAAAAAATGGACAAAGGATCTAGACATTTCTCAAAAGACATACAAATGCCTAACATGTATATGAAAAGATGCTCAACATCATTAGTGATCAGAGAAATGCAAGTCAAAACTACTAGATATCATCTCACACTAGTTAAAGTGGCTTTTATGAAAAAGACAGGCAGTACCAAATGCTGCTGAGGATGTGGAGAAAGGGGAACCTTTGTACACCATTGCTGGGAATCTAAATTAGTGCAACCACTATGAAGAACAATATAGAGGTTCCTCAAAAAACTAAAAATAAAACTACCATATGACCCAGCAATCCCACTGCTGGGTATATATCCAAAGGATGGGAATTCAGTATATTGAAAAGATACCTGTCCCGTAATATGCTGAAAAAAAAAAAATACTGCCAAATCCTGGGAGGCAGGCAGAGCAGTGTGATGACTGGCTTGCTTGCCCATTGCATCATTATCATCACCTTACTGAAGGTCATTTAAATCATCCACTGGTCCTTTATGTTTCCATCTTTGGTAAATACCACATTTTGAAGAAGTGGATTACTTTACCACCAAATCTCAAACTATACTAATAAATATCAAGATAACCTTAAAATTCTTTTTTTGTTTTGGGAAGCAAGATAATGGCTATGTTTTGTATGATATGATGTATTGATATGATACTGGGAATATACATTTTTAGAAAATTTCATGAAATTTGATATGTGGACAGAGATAAATTCAGTGAAAAAGCTTAAAATGGGCATGTGCCTTGCCCATGTTGATCAATTTGTCTGTGCTCTTTCATTTACAAAGGTACATTATGAAAATACGTTCTTGTTAAAATTTATTTAGTAACTTCTGAAGTCTGTCATCTAATTAGAATTCAGCTTTGTTTAAATTTCAATGTTTAAAATCTTAACTCATTTATTTTCAGGAAACTTGCAAGCTGAAATTCTTTTTAAGAAAATTCTGTTAGTTTAATGATAATACATTGATGTTTTATTTTATTGTAAATTACTGTCATTTACAGAATACGTTAATATTTTTAAATGTGGGGTGTCTGTAATGGGGGAACTCCACATTTCTAGAAATTTCTGGATTGTTATTTACCAGTCTTACCTTAATGTTCTGACCTCACTGGCTGCAACAACAGACATTCAATAACCTTAAAAAAAAAGGCAACTGAGAGGAAGGGGCAACGGGGAGTCAGCATTCAACGGCTACAGCACTTGAACTTTGGAAGGTGCAAAATTTCTGGAGATCAGTCACACGACAAAATGAGTATTGTTAACACTACTCAATTGTACACTGAAGGGTGCTTAAGTTGGTAAAATTTTCAGTGGTTTTCTTTTTGCAAAAATTTATAATACTGAATTATTATACCAAAGAAGTAAACAAATTTATTAAAGGATGAGGAAAAAATTTGAATGACATTTCTCAAAGATACATAGAAATGGCCAATAAGTACATGAAAAAGGACACTCAACATCACAAATCATTAGGCACAAGTATTTTACAAAATGTAGTTTCAAGTAGTTATTGTGTGCTTTCCTCTCATGGAAGATATTCATATAAACAAAATGTTAAAAATTTAGGGTGCGGTGGCTCATGCCTATTAATCCTAGCACTCTGGGAGGCTGAGGCAGGACTGCTTGAGCTCAGAGGTTACTAGGGATACTTAGCCTGGGCAAGAAGGAGACCCCATCTCTACAAAAAACAGAAAAAGTTAGCTGGGCGTGGTGGTGTGCGCCTGTATGTAGTCCCAGATACTCAGGAGGCTGAGGCAGGAGGACCTCGTGAGCCCAAGCATTTGAGGCTGCAGTGAGCTATGATGACGCCACTGCACTCTAGGCCAGGCAACAGAGACCCTGTCTCAAAAAAAAATAAAGTAAATAAATATAACCACATATTAATGTGGATAAATGATAAACAATTAAAATACTACAGCTGTTTCAAATCTAGCATGAGGGACACATAGTTGATAAGTTTGCATTTTGGAATGTGGGGAGGGAAACAAAATTTAGGAACTTATTGTGAGCCCTAGGAAGAAGTAGGCTGGGGGTCTCAAGGACTCTCCTCCTTGACCAAACAAGTCAGCCTCCTCAGAACCCTCCTCGGGACTAGGCTGTGGCCTTGTCATACACAGCAGTTATAGCAAGAATCCTTCCAAGGCAGTTTAGAAAGAATCTCCCCTCTCCACCACCACCACCCACCCACCCACACACTTGATATCAGATCAATTTCCTCTTCCCCCACCAGTGATAGTTAATCAAGTTGCTTTTGCCTCACCCTTGATACCTAAGCAAGTTCCATCCTCTCCCTCACCTTGCCGATTGGCTGTAAGTTCAATTGCTGCATTCAAGGTTTAGTTCGATCTCTCTCTCCTATTACAGTTATTGGGGGAGTGCAACTGTGTTGGATAAAGCCTTCCTTGACCAAGCTTTCCAAGCAATCCCTTCTTAGAAAGGATAGAGGATCAGACTTGAGACCCTGCTTCACATGTATGGAATGCACAGCGGAAAGCAGCCTCCCATCCCACGGGGAGGAAGGAGGAGCTGGGGTCCACACAGGCAATGCTGCTGGGCCCACCCAAGCCTGACTGCACGAAGGGGGATGGTATCCTGAGAGTCCCACCCAACCACAAACCCAAAACACCAGGTCAGATTTCTTTCCTGATGACCACTCTGTTCTCATTCCGTAAAGTGAGTGAGATGCAAAACTGCTGGTGTACAACTGCCCAGAGAGGGCTTCGGGGAGGGTGGAGTCTCTTCCTGCAGTGATGGGGCAGGATGCTGGGAGTCCTGCCTGCTGATCCAGTCCCATGAAAGAAAGATTTTCCTCATTTCTTCTCCCCAGCAGCATTTCCAAAGCTAAGCCCTGGAATTCCATCAGAATTCACCCACCAAAAAAGGACAGACCTGAGAAACATACTATACTGGCTCTTGAGAAGAGAAAATGTAAATAAGAAATTTTAACAACTGGAATATGAGACTAGATCTTGATTTTCTCCCCCCCAAAATCTACCTCTTTCTGGCCCCTTTGCGAAATTTTTTTCTCTTTCAAGCTGTAGTGAAAAATGCATTTTCCAATTCATAAACTGAAGCTGCAATAAGTGGACAATTCTTTACAAGGGGACAAACTCACAGACGGGCAGTGCCGACTGGGACACGGACATGTCTGACTCAAGCTTGAGGTCAGGTCATGCTATAATGCTGGACATCGCTCCATCCTTATCCCGCTCACTGAAGTGTTCGAGCACCATTTCCCACCAACACTGCATTGTACCCCATGTGTGCCCCACCCCCACCCCTCCTGCTGTCCTCTGGGAGGAGTGACTCGGGCAGATACTCACTAGACACTCCAAGAGACCTGGCGGCTGTGGGCATCCTGGGTCAGCCCCAGGCAGTTCTGAAACCCAGGACCAGGAAAAGACAGAGAATGCGCTGACGACAGACACATCAACCTGAGAAGTTTCAAATGGGGAAACTCAACCCAAAGACATTCTGATAAGGTGTCTGTGCCTAGGAAAGATAAAAGGAGGCAGGAAGTTTTTTTCCTTTTTACTTTTTTTTTCCTTAAACAGGGATGTCAGGTGGTTATTCCCTAATTTGCTGATGTGAAATGTTCAGAAACAGGAACCAAATGTTTTAAAGTGCCATCCATTGCTCTGTGAAAAAATGATAAACAAAATACTACATCTATTTGAAACAAAGGACAAATAATGTGTTACACGATAAAGAGAAATAATAGATTATACAATAAAAAACAAATAGTTGACAATATTGTGAGTTGGAGAGGGAAAGTTGGTATTTGGGAATGTGGGGAAGGAACTGGAAATTTAGGAACTTACTGCAGGCTCTAGAAGAGGTATGCTGGGGAAAGAGGGTCCACAATTTGAGATCTTGCTTCCCATTTATTTGGAAAATGCAGGAAAAACCAGTCCACCTGGAGGGAGTTAAACACTTAAATAGGAAACCTGAACTGGCTGTATAGAGAACTAAGCTTCTAACCAACGATATGGGAATCTAACTCACATGCAATTCTTGTAAAGTACTATTTTAAAGAGAAATGATATATAGGCCTAAGCAACCAATAACTGACCTTTAATTACATACCCAGAAATTTTCCACCTGCATAGTCTGTGAAAATCAGTAAATCAAAATCTAAGCTTTGTAACTCTAAATTATTTGGAGCCTTAAAGTAATGTGATTTGGGGGCCTGAGTCATGTGACAGGCAGCTGTAATGTTTGTTTTAGCGATTAGCCTTTTCCTGAACTACATTGTTTGTTGAAATGTAAGTGACTATAGGGGGTCAGAAAAGAACAATAGCCTCTTAACCACAGATCTTCACCATAGATTAAGATTCCTCCTACCTTTCTCATGCAAAAACTTAATGGTTATCACACTGTCTTAAGATGCAATCTGAAATACTCTTTTAAATTGGAACCGAAGTAAAAACTGGCTGTAAAAAAAACAAGTGATATTGGGGGAAAAAACAGTGTAACTAATTAAATTGTTTAACTCATTGTTTAAACCAGCTTTGTATGGAAAATGTGGTTTCTGCCTATATAAGCAAGAACATAACTTCTAACTTCAGAGCACTGGGCCCATTTCTCTGGGGTCCGTGTTTTCCTCAAAGGCCATTTCTGGTATTTAGCTTCCATAAACTCTCCAAAAGTGGAATCTGATCCTTTCCATGATTTCAGGTTGACAAGTCCAAATAAGGCGACTACATAACTGTAAACGAGTAAGGATTTAATCTGGGTTGGCTCCCCATGCACCTTATAAAAGCCTTCCTTCAACCATAACCACAAATGTTTCTCATTTAAGAATCCCTGTTTAGGCCGGGCGCGGTGACTCAAGCCTGTAATCCTAGCACGCTGGGAGGCCGAGGCAGGAGGATCGCTAGAGCTCAGGAGTTCGACACAAGAGCGAGACCCCATCTCTACTAAAAACAGAAAAATTAGCCGGGCATGGTGGCGCACGCCTGTAGTCCGAGCGACTCGGGAGGCTGAGGCAGGAGGATCGCTTGAGCCCAGAAGTTGGAGGCTGCAGGGAGCCATGATGACGTCACTGCACCCCACCCAGGGCAACGGAGTAAACTCTGTCTCAAAAAAAAAAAACCGCTTTGCCCAAATAAACGTTAATATTTTTAAAACTGCCTCAGTTTAATTTTTAGCAAGAGAAGGAAGGGCTGGGGATCCCACAGGCCGCAGCCCCGCCCACGCACGACCCCCACACACCGAATCGGGACCCTCCCCCGACGACCCTCACGCAGTCACCGCACAATCTGGGGACACGCGGGGCTGCAGCCGCGGAGCTGCCCAGAGAGGACTCCTGGGGCGGGACCGAGGTCGCCGCGCAGGGACGGGAGAGGACGCCGGGGGCCCGGCTGCCGGCCCAGCCCCACCCCGCCGGCGGAAGAGACCGAAGAAACCGCAGCGGACCGCGGGGCACCCAGGTCCAGCCACAGCCGCGTCCGGCCGGTTCCAACCAGCCCCTGCTCCGCGTCTGGGGACTCTCGGCCATTTCCCGCCCTCCAAGGTGTCCGGCGTCCTCGCCACTGCTCTCGAGACCGGTGTAGTTCACCGCGTAAGTGACGGCGCGACAGAAGCTGTGGCGGAGGCACCAAAGGCTACCGGAGCAGCAAGGCCGGACACCGACCGCTGCTGGCGCGACTCAAGCCGGAGAGAAGAGAGGTTAAGGGTCGCCTCCTCTTTCGCGCGGCGCGTTTAAAGGGACAGCGCGCACCCCGTCCCGGAGACTCTGATTGGATATTGCGCCGGGCCCCGCCCCCGACGCTGAGTGACAGGTGAAGCCTTGGGAAAGGGGGAGGGCGGAGCCACACCGGACGGGTTCCGTCCACAGCCTGTCTCGGGCCGAGCTCACTGTGTAATCATGGCGTTTTCCGTTTCGGCCAACTCGCTCCACACTTGCCAGAGGGGGCGCTGTCCTCTCTCTCACAACGGGCTGCGCTTCTTCCTCTCGGACCGAATCACAATCGTGCGCAGGGAATTCCAGACTCGGTGTCCAGCGCAGCGATCCGGTTGCCTCCGAGCGGGAGGGGAGCCCAGACCCGGCCAGGCCACACTGGAACAGGACAGAGGGCCTGATGTCCTCCTGGGTCCGGAATTTGGGCTAAAGCATGACAGCGCTTCCTCACATGCCCCTCTATCCCCTGCTAACAGTGTGGAAACGCTCCCTCCAAGGCCCTAATTTTCACCAACAGGAAGCTCACCTGCGGTCAGTTTAAGCTCCTGACCTAAATAAACTCTCCAGTTCGCAAACCATTTCTCCAGGAGACACCCCCAAACAAGTCTTTAGCTGAGCCCGACCTTCACAGATCTTCTTAATATATAGAAATTACAGGCCAGGCGCGGTGGCTCACGCCTGTGATCCTAGCAATCTGGGAGGCCGAGGAGGGAAGATCGCCTGAGCCGAGGAGTTGGAAACCAGCCTGAGCACAAGCAAGACACCGTTTCTACAAAAAAAAAAAAAAAAAGGAAAAGAAAAAATTAGCTGGGTATGGTGGCATGTACCTGCAGTCCCAGCTACTCCGGAGACTGAGTTAGGAGGATCGCTTGAGCCCAGGAGTTTGAGGTTGCTGTGAGCTCTGATGACACCACTACACTGCACTCTGCTGGGGCGGGGGGCGCGACAGAGTGAGCCTTTCTTCAAAAACAGAAAAAAGAAAGAAAGAAAAAGAAATTGTAGCATGACTGCAGCGACTCTATGCATACCAAAACCAAAACATTGGTCAGAAAACAGCCCCTGCCTCCTGCTGTCCAACCTCAGAAACACAGAGCCCCCCAACCGCATCTGCACGTGGGTCCCCTGCTGTCCAGTGCTCTGGGGCTTCTCAGAGTCCATACTCCTGCTGGGTCTGTCCTGGGAAGCTGGAGGCCCAGGAGGGAGGCCAGGCTTGGGGGGAAGCCCATGGGGAGCCCCATGTCCCTCCCTTTGCAGCCTCCAGACTGGCCTCAGCTTGGAGCCACTGGCCTCAGGCTCTGCTGCCCACTGCAGGGTGTTCGCCTGCTTCTCACCAATATTGATCAGTTAAACGGGACAAAGACCCGCAATCCCAGTGTTAGAATAAGACACCAGCAGGACCCCTGCTTTCCTCCTGTGTTTATGAATAAAGTGGAGGAGGAAGATTCTAAAATAATTTAAACGGATAAAAAAGACTTAAAATTAAAAAAAAAAAGACATCTAGATCGTAGTGGCGGCTGAGGGACCCAGGGTGGGACTAGATGGGGTCGAGGGGGTTGCAGGCAGGGGGCGCAGAGCCCACTGGGGTCAGGGGAGGGGTCAGGGGAACAGATGGTGGCCTGAGCCCGGCGGCAGAACCAGCTCTATCCAGGGGACCCTGGGCGGGCGCAGGTGGAGACTCCTGGCGGTGAGTCCTGAGCTCTGCGTGGAGATGCGGCTGGGGAAGGAGTGAGGCAGCGATCCCACGTCTGAGCAGGGCGCAGGGCTATTCACTTAGCTCCCTATGGGTTTCTGATCAGCCCTGCGGGGACGCCTAAAATCAGGACTCTCACTCTTCTAACGGGACCATTATTTACCTCGTAATTCACTGTTCACTTAAGTACTACGTAAAAACTGTGGGTAAAAGTGTGAGGGTGCAAAGCTTAGTAGGTGCTCTCCGCACGGTTGGAGAAAGATTTCTCACGCAGAGATGCGGATATATAAAAGTGAAATTTATTTTATCCTTTTAGGAGAAAGAGAGAGAGAGAGAGCAGGGAGACGGCGTAGCATCCCAAAGAAAGAAAAGGGGATGCCTGTGGTGAGGCCAAGTGGCCTTCTCATTTTAAGGGGGACAAAGAGAAAAAAAATAGTGATGGTTCTCAGTTGATAATAAAAGCGGCAGCAGATGGCAATGTCCAAGAGTTGGTTTCCCGCCTTTTCTTGGAGAAGGGATTATCACAGTTGACGTGAGTCTGTCCTCCAGATATGACTGATGCCTGGAGCTTGCACCCTCAGGAACTCCTTAGGCTGTAAAAAGCAGATTCTCAAAAAACCAATTTTGAAAGAGAGATTTCCATTGCTATTCCTTCTTTCCTGAAGTTGTGCGAAACAATTACGAATTGGTTTCATTCCTCCCATCCTGAGCTTAATCCCAGGATGGGATTATCATCATTAATGACTATCCACATTGTCATCAGGATGAGTCATGAGCCATCTCCCACCTTGTTAGTCCACACCTCAAGATTGACAAGTAATCAAGGCCAGCAGGTCTGAAACTGGCCCTATAAAATCAACTGAAACCAAGGGGTCAAAACTTTGCTGGAGGTAAAGCTCGAACGTAAGAACTGAACAGCTTCTGCCCCTAGCCCCTTTCCCTATAATTGCTTACTGCTTAGGAGTTTGGTCACATGATTTACAACTTCCCTTAATCACTTGTGTAGATAATGCCTCTATTGTAAAACCTGAGACTGCCTTTGAAGCGGCTTCCCAGACCCTGCATTCCTATGGGCCCTGGGACACAAACCAGGTCAGTGATCCATACCTTGGAACTGACTCAGTAGCTCCTATGATCCCCATGGAGGAACTGACTCAGTGCAAGAATGCAGTTTCTACATGCCTGATTTCACCCCAACCCGAACAGTCAGGATGCCAATTCCCTAACCCCCTTGCTGGCCAAATTACCCTTAAAACTCCCAGCCTAGAGCTTTGCAGGAAGGCAAATTTGAGAAATTTCTCCCCCTCTGCAGTCAGTTGCCAAACAAATAAATAAACTCTTTCTCTGCTGAATTGCTGCTGTCTGGGTGCATTGCCTCTTTTTCTGTGCAATAGGCAAAAAGAACCTGGTTCTTTTTGATAACGCTCTTACTTGAAACACCGTATTTAATTCTTTCTATAGCCATGGGACATCCATGCAATTATTTTTGTTTACTTAGGAATACCACAAAAATCCTATGCAGGGTTAAGATAGGGCATCAAGGACCAAGTATCTTTCTTTCTTTTTTTTTTTTGAGACAGAGTCTCACTCTGTTGCCCAGGCTAGAGTGAGTGCCGTGGCGTCAGCCTAGCTCACAGCAACCTCAAACTCCTGGACTCAAAGCAATCCTCCTGTCTCAGCCTCCCGAGTAGCTGGGACTACAGGCATGCACCACCATGCCCGGCTAATTTTTTCTATATATATTTTTAGCTGTCCATATAATTTCTTTCTATTTTTAGTAGAGATGGGGTCTCGCTCTTGCTCAGGCTGGTCTCGAACTCCTGAGCTCAAACGATCCGCCCACCTCGGCCTTCCAGAGTGCTAGGATTACAGGCGTGAGCCACCGCGCCCGGCCCAAGTATCTTTCTAATGGTGACTTCCTCCTTAATAATCATTGCACAGTAAAAAAGCCACAGAATTTGCCTAACTGGAAAGCACTGTGGGAACAAAAGAATGTTCCTTTTAATATTTGTTTTTGTAAGGATGGCCTTGCTGAAATAACAGGAAAATACCTAATCCCGTAATTTTCTAATAACAGCTAAAGATAAATCCTATGAGCTCTCTCTCTCCTTGCAGGCAACCTGGTGGGTCTCTGTTTTCACAAACACCTGAAAAGAGTCCAAAAAGGAAAGGTAAATTTTCAAGAGTTGCTAGACCTATTGACTAACACTGCCTTTTTAGCCTCTGTTTCTATAGCCTGGAATAGTTCCTGAGAAGTTCCTGGATGACAACATGGGGAACAATCTCCAGACATCAAACCCAGCCCAAAATCATATCTTCAGGGCAAAGTCACTTTATCCCTAAAGCAAAGGGAACAGGATGCAGCGGTTTCACACAGCAGATTCTGTTATCTGCTTGCAGTTAAGAAGACGAGAAGGAGAGGATACAGCAATTCACAACAATTGACTATTTTTCTCTTGCTCCCTATAAAAGCAGCAAGCCACCCACCTGGCCTCACTACTGGCATCTCCCTTCTCTTTCTTTGGGATGCTGGGCCATCTCCCTGCTCTCTTCCCCTCCCCCCTCTCTGTTTCTCTCTCTCTCTCTCTCTCTCTCTCTTTCTTTCTCTATGTCCTTCTAAAGGATATAGTAAATTTTACTTTTATGTCTTAATTTCTGTGTGAGAATTCTTTTTCTCTCCACGCCGTAAGCACCTACTACGATATCCACCCTAACAGTTTTAACTCAGATGGAGACATGATTTCCTCATTTTGCAGAACATCCATATCTACCCCTGTCTTTGGGTGAAATTTGCCAAAAAGATAAACATTTAAAAAATAATTTAGGTCAGGCTTGCAGGTGCGAGCCTGTAATCCCAATAACTCAGGAGGGGGCGGGGGGCAGGAGGGTCACTTGAGCCCAGGAGTTGGAGGTTGCAGTGCCCTGTGATCCCACCTACGAATAGCCACTGCAGTACAGCCTGGGCAACATACTGAGTTCCTGTCCCTCCTAAGGAAAAGAAAAAAAAGAAAGAACTGCCTTACTTTTAAAAACTCATTAATTTGGGGATCATTAATGAGAGAAGGATCAAAACAAACTAGAATGAATAGTATTGTATGTATCTGATGGGAATGCCCAAATATTATTTAGGTACTATTAGATGTGTAAAAAATTAGCCATGGTGGGTGGCACAAACCTGTAGTCCCAACTACTATGGAGGCTGAGGTGAGAAAACACTTTAGCCCAAAAATTTGAAGCCAGCCTAGGCAACATTGTGAGACCCCAACTTTGAAATAAAATATATGTATATATATATTTGTAGCTAGAAAAAAGGTTTCCATTAACAACATTAAGAAAACATTTCTTTAAAAAGAAATTAGAGAAACATCTCTGCCCTGTTTCCTCCCCCACCCCTTCCCCTCCGGTTAAAAAAAAAAGAAATTAGAAATAAAATGCATTGTGAGATGGAGTTGTATACAATATAAAGTGTATACAATAACCAACCATTTCCAATAGGCTATTGTTAAATAGGAACTTTAGACTTTGGTTCTTTTTTATCATTTTTCATTTACTTATTTATTTTTCTGAGATAGGGTCTCACTCTGTTGCCTGAGATAGAGTGCAGTGGCATCATCATAGCTCACTGCAACCTCAAACTCCTTGGGCTCAAGCGGTCCTCCTCCCTTGGTCTCTCAAGTAGCTAGGACTGTAGGTCCAGGCCACCACGCCTGGCTAATTTTTCTATTTTTTGCCTTGCTCTTGCTCAGGCTGGTCTCAAACTCCTGACCTCAAGTGATCCTCCTACCTCGGCCCCCCAAAGTGCTAGGATTACAGGCATGAGCCACCATACCCCGCCTAAACTTTGTGGGGTTTTTTGTTTGTTTGTTTTGTTTTCCTCAATTCTCACCAAGGCTGTAACTTTGTATTTTTTTGATGACAGAATTGTCTTAAGCCCTGAAGTGCTGTTTTTAGATTATTTCCAATTCAATGTCCTAGGTCGCTCTGAGTGAGGCCTGAGTCTGAAGCTTTTTGCTTTTGGGCTCTTGGCATGTATTTTTTTTTTTCTTTTAGTATCACTTTGGTGAAAATGGCATTTATTTCTGAATGTTTTCAAGGGACAGTGCAGGTAGAAGCCTCAGATTAAATTTTCCCTAATTAGACCAGGTGTGGCGGCTCACGCCTGTAATCCTAGCACTCTGGGAGGCTGAGGCAGGAGGATGGCTTGAGGTCAGGAGTTTGAGACCAGCCTGAACAAGAGCAAGACCCCATCTCTAGAAATAGAAATAGAAAACAAAATTAGCCAGTCACCTAAAAATAGAAACAAAAAATTAGCCGGGCATGGTGGCGCATGCCTGTAGTCCCAGCTACTCAGGAGGCTGAGGCAGGAGGATTGCTTGAACCCAGGAGTTTGAGGTTGCTGTGAGCTAGGTTGATGCCATGACACTCACTCCAGCCTGGGCAACAAAGCAAGACTTTGTCTCTAAATAAATAAATAATAAATAAATAAATTTTCCCTAATTTGATGTAGGGGTTTCAGAGCAGGACACTTGCCACAAAGAATCTTATGTGAATCTTCTGACTATGACCATCTTTCACAGAGAACTTTGGATTCTGCCCCCCACCCCCGGCTTATTGGTGGAATATATTTCTTTATGAGAGGCCTATATAGCTGCATAGGTCACTGTTAGTGATCTAATGTGAGGATATGGAAGCATAATTTGGCTCCTAGTAGCAATTATGTTGCACTTAGCATATAGCAACTGAATGACTGGAAGAGCATAATTTGATGAAGGCTTTACTGATGGGTCAGTTGGGTGGAAGGGCCACTCCTTATTCATTTGACTGGTAACACTACTGCCTGAACTCAGCCATGAAGACCAAGTACGGCAGTATCTGTTCTCCAAAAGTTCCCAGTCTGCTTCCTCTCTCTAGTAACTTCTCTTCCAGGCATCTTAGTACTTCGCTGCTTTCTCCTCCTCTAACGGTAGCTAAGCAATAGTTATTTCCCTAATGGAACATGCCCATGGATGGGAACACTGCCAGGCTGATGGGGCTATTCTGAGACAAGGCAGCCTTATACAGGATGCACTTTTCTTTCCAACAGCTTCATTCTCACTTCTACTGGGTTTTTTAAATTCAGTGTCCTTTAACACATTAACTACCCTGTGAGTTGTACTTAACTCACGCTAGTTTTGAGCCCAGGGCTTTGTGAAGCATTTATAGCTCATGTCTCTTCACCTTGGGAGCCGCATGAACTATTTTTCAAGTTGCATATAACTCACACACAGAGAACAATTAAAAAACAACACATTTTTCATTAAATTAGAAAGGATTGTTTTTTTTTTCTATTTTCCTAATAAAACATTGTGGCCACAAAGAAAAAAATTTTTTTTCTAGTGTGGCAGTCAATGTGTTAAAAAGCAAAGAACCACCCAAAACCCCACAAATGTACAAAATCATATAGTGTACTAAATATGCCTTCATGACACCAGTCTGAGACAAGTTGGCTGTGACAGACAAAATGAAGATAGGTGTTGAGATTGACAGGTCCTGGGTCTACCATGTGTCAGGGAAGGATTCTTCACTGGAGAACAGGTAATTTACCGAAGCACCTGCTGGCTGGGCATCCAGAATTATCTACAGCCAGGCAGCCGAAAGAGGATTATTCAGCAAGCAGGTGGTCGAAAGGTCACATGCCTCAGTGACAAGGAAATACTCGGTCTTCTGTAATTCAGGGTTAGTTCATAGGTGTAAAATTGCACTTTGTTTCATATTTTTTAATGCCTATGTTGAGTTTTAGTGAGATAATAGTAGACTAGAGAAAAGGGGATCTTTTGTCTGTTTCTTTTGGATTATGGATGTCAATTAAAGAAAAAAATTAAGCATTTAAACAATTAAACTTAGTTTTCTTTAAGTATTTTTCTTCAAAAGGCCATTCTGTCATCCAGCATGGAGTGCAGTGGCATGATCACAGGTCACTGCAACCTCCAACTCCTGGGCTCAAGCGATCCTCCTGCCTCACCTTTCTGAGTAGCTGGGACCACAGGCAGGAGCCACCACCCCAGCTAATTTTTAAAATTTTTTTAGAGACAGAGTCTCACTATGTTGGTTGCCTAATCTGGTCTCGAACTCCTGGCTTCAAGCAACACTCCTGCCTCAACCTCCTAAAATGCTGAAAATACAGGAATGAGCCACTGTACCCACCAATTAAGAAGTCTGACTGAGGCCTATAGCCCCAGAAAAGTTCTGCCAAAGCTGCTCCAACACAGCATTTCAGTTCAGTTTATATACAGATGGTGAAGATTCAGTATATGCAATACCAGCAAAAACTGATGTCAGGGATACCACATGGAAACTTATTATAATTTTCTAGGGGAAAAAATAAAAATAAAAATAATCCACATAGTGGCACTGAAAATGGAAAACAGAATACATTTTAGGAAGTATAGACTCCATAGAAGTTATAAATAAGAAATTCTATCATGACAGAAATTATGTCTTGGGCATCTTTATTGCTCCACCCCTTACAAAACACTTTCAGTGGACACTGCATGGAGAAATGAGCACAGCCCAACTTTTTGATGACACAAATGCTGTGATTTGAACTTTACTAAAAATGTCATTTAATTCAAAAAAACCTAAATTAGCTTACGTGTAATGATGTCCATATATATTAATATTTATTGTTTAAACACAGGTAGCCACAACACACTGAGTGGCTGCCAGGAAACACTGTACGAGATAAAGGAATTTTTTTAAACTATCTTGGGCAAACCAAGATATGTGGTTACATGATTTCTGAGGTAGTGTTGTACATTATATTATGGGCTCCTTAGAGAGTTTCTGCTTCTCGCCATATATAGAAAGAATAATCACCATTCATTTATTCATCAGTTGCCATACTTCTGCTTTCTCTTGCTTATTAATGGTTCCTGAGAATTCAATGTAATTTTTATCGAAAAGCTAAACACGTTGAAAAGATTTTTTCTGTATACTTTTTTTTTATTACTTTGACCATGGTCTGACAAGTGCAGTATATAAAAGATTTAAACAGCCTATGGAATGGGACAAAGACAGTAAATGAGAAGAAAATACAACTTACGTTCACATTTGAAATTACTAAGTATTTTTAAATAATATTTTATGCAATTTCAAATGAACTGGGTGATAATTTTCCCAATCAGGAACAAAGTACAAGTTAATTTATCCTAAAAGGGAATTTCCTTTTTACTGTTTTGACTTTGCTTTATGAAAAAAGGCAAATAGAAAACATTCATATCTGAAAGTTTTCATATCTCAAAAATCAAGGTATTTTCCATCTTTACCCAGAATATTACATTCATATCTGAACATTCCATAATATCAATCTAGAGTGATGCCAAAAACCCATTAATTGCACAAAATTGAATTGTGAAAGGTAAAAGACTCCCTTCTGTGCAGAACGGAAATATAGACATACGTTTCATTTTCTCCATTAAACTTAGGAGTGTGTAACCCTGAAAATAGTATGATATTCACTATCTGTAGCTCTCTGTCTAAAGGTAGTTCCAGAATGAACAGAGTCTTAGGTGACCAAAATAATATGTATTTCTAAACTGGTGAAACTTACCAATGAAAACTTTCTTTTTTCTGATCAGATGCAGAAAACCGTATGTCACAGACAAAGCATCAGGACTGAAACAGAACAACATAACTGCCTTTCAAAGTGGTGGCCCTTAGGAAGATCCCCTGACTCTTAAACAAACAAAAAGTGGTGGTCTCTCTGGCTCATGAACAGCCTTTGGACATGTGCTACTATATCTTCTCTTTGGTTGCTCACCGAGCTCTTAGTGAAGGTTCAAGAATCTTCCCTAGTTAAGGCCAATAACCAAGCTCTCAGCTGTGTCCTGTTCACTTCCCTCACCCTGTGCTTCCACTGTCCCTCACCTGCATTGGCCAACCCAACACAGCACACCCACCCCTTGGAAAAATCACACTTA
The DNA here is from genome assembly GCF_041146395.1 of Eulemur rufifrons. NCBI lineage: Eukaryota > Metazoa > Chordata > Mammalia > Primates > Lemuridae > Eulemur > Eulemur rufifrons. The sequence goes on along the minus strand of NC_090984.1, from coordinate 8,078,849 downwards.
AGAGTCAAGTTGATGCTGATGTTTCTCTTCTTTAGCCAAAACTATCCCTGTGCATTTGGCCTTCAAGGGAGAAGGATGAGGAAGTGGCTGGGTTCTGAAGCAACCAAGTCTTTACTGCCATCTATTCCTTGATCCAAGTCACACTCTCTAGAATCTGACAGTCAGTGCCTACACCAATCACTCTGTGGATATATCTGCTGAGGCTGGACATGTCATCTGTACACACAGTGAGGGTTTGGTCACTGACTGCTGCTCTGTCCTGTGATACCTGGGTTTTATCTCTATTATAAAGTTTCAAATAGGCTTTTCTGAAGAGGAGCTTGGCTGGCTGCGGAGAGTTAGCTATGCTCCCAGCAAAAGTTCGGGTCCCTCAGACAGGGGTCATCGCAAAGGATGAAAAAGTAGCAGGAAACAGAAATGAAAATACACAGAGCCAAAGATATAGTTTATAAAGAGCAGATTTATGAAGATAGGCAAAGGAGAGTACTTGAAGGGTTACATGTCTTTCCCATCAGAGATGCAACCCTGACTGAAGTATTACACAGATATTTATAATGTACAGAGTTTCAGTTGCCAGGGGTAACAGAGGTTACATAATAACAGGTAGTTTGGTTTAGGGTCAAAGTCTTCTAAAAGGCTTCTACAGATCCTTTAACTAACTCTATCTAGGTGAACAATGGGTTATAAAATCTTCTTAGGGCAAACTTCTAAATTTTAAGATAAGGCTATTACTTTAGCAAAAACGGAGACATCTTGGTTCTGGTTATTGTGTAACAGAGATTTCAGAAGTCAAGCATGAGCTGTCCCCTATGCTATTTACTTTAACTGCATGGTTCCGTCTGGGCCCCAGCTCAGGCAGCATATCTTATTGATCAGCTCTTATCTCTGATTAGTTGTCATCTCAGGCAGCCTGTCTTTGTTGATCACCTCCCCATCCCATGGCTCCATGCAAGACCCTGCTTTGTCTTTCACAGCAGGTGAGAGCCAAAGCAGCTGCTACTGACCAAAGGCAGCTTTTGATATGCAAACTAACACATTTGCATTTTCCTTTAGGGCAAAGCCTTGCAAGACTCCCGAAATCATTTCTGTCTCTGAAAATATAGGGGGCATTTCTATAAATCAATAATTCTTAGGCCCAACAGCTAGCACCTTCAAGGAAGTGATTGGATTATTCAATGCCACTATATATTATAAAAACTAACTTTTCCATGTTGCCTTTTATTCTACAGTGCTGGCATTAAGAGGGCTGGGTATAAATTGGCATCACGAGCTTATTACATAAGTAAAAAAGGCTTGGTTGGAATGGTGATGCTGATTTTTTCCCTACCAAGTCTTCCATTCAGTGGACAATGACATAAACATATTGGCCTCACTTGACTCGGTAAGGAGTTTTGTTTTTTAAAGAATTATATAGCTTCCTAAGAAGAAAGTGAATTTATATATTTCAACTGAGGTCCTTTATGCAAAACAGTATCTATACATTGCAGGAAGTATTTTCCAGTTTACAGAGTAAGGTAGAAACATACCTGGATGTCTGGAGCTGGCCTCCCCTCACCACAAAGACAAGTTTTGTGCTGTTGGAGAGAAACATGTCACATACCTGCAACATGACACAATGTTCAAGGACCATGATGGACCAAGACAAAAACAAGGACATTTTGTATGTCTCTAAATTTAATGGAAAAGAACATTCCAAATCATAGAAATGACTTTATTCCCCTGTTCTGATGAGGTGACTGATTGGTAATTCTAATCACTTAGGGTTACCTCCACTCCGTCTTTCTGCCCTCTATCAAGAACTATTACAGATAGCAAAGGAAGAACTATGTTCACATCTTGGCAGCACCCATTTACAGAGAAATGACTCAATTTCATGAATAGCAATCAGTGCACCTAAAACACAAATTTTGTAAGAGATTCTATTGAGAACCGTCTCACTGATACATGTCACAGTCATTTATAGCTTACAGCCACATTTATTGCTACAATTTATTATACCCTCCTTGACAACAGGCATGATACTGGTGATCTTTGACAATAGAGCCATAGTCCCCAACATTTTTGGCACCACGGACCGTTTTCATGGAAGGCAGTTTTTCCACAGATGGAGTGGGGGTGGGGAGGCAGTGGGAGGGTGGTGCTTTTGGGATGATTCAAGCACATTACATTTATTGTGCACTTTATTTCCATTATTATTACATTGTAATATACAATGAAATAATTATACATCTCATCATAGGTTGGGGACTCCAGCAATAGAGAATTCATAACAGCATGAGTTAGATGCTGGAATTATTATTACTGAAGGAGAATTAGGATAAGATAAAAATTGGAAGCATAGTACCATGAAAAGGAAAATACACAAAAGGAAAAAAATGACTGAAGTTTATGCACATGGTAATATGGACTGACAATGTCAAAAGAATACTTGGTGTCATTATAACTTGATCTAATCCATGATGGCAACAGGAAATTTTAATATATCATCTCATTAATTGAAAATGAGAATAATGTGTTAGTATACAAGTTGTTAAAAACAGTTAAGAAACTATTTTTAGGAAACACATACAGAAACTTTGGTAGCCAAAAAAAAAAATACATATTGTTTTTAATCACATACAACATAATAAAAAATGAACTGAGGCATTACACTCAGCTGTGAATAACACAAAACACTAAAAATTTCCTGATAAGAGGAAGGTGCTTATTCTCATATGACAGTTCTGGGTGAGACTGTGCAGTGCAGCAGGAGAATAAGCTCCCATCCACTTGGTTTTGACGGCAGCATTGTAGCTGTCATGCTGATTCAAGAACACAGTCACTACTAGGAGGAACAAATGTCCTTGCAACACAAATTACCACTTATACCAATTCAATCTACAGACTAGAAAGTTGAGCACGAGAGGCTATTCCCGTCCATGACAGTCTGAATTAGCTCTCTGGTAAAGACATTATAATGCTAGAAGAACAACCAACTGCAGATTGCTTTTTTTTTTTTTAGGTCTTTAAAGAATTTTTGTTCTTTTCATTCAATTCTCCTCAATTTCCTTTCTACCACTAATGGATCTTTAATGTAGAACTTCTAGGGAGATTTCTGGAAACCTACACATAGAAGAAAATGAAATTGAAGTGATTTGGAGGATACTCTTGATTGGCAAGCCAAGGATTCATAAAAACGAATTTGAGGCAGGGATCCACACATTCCCGGCCGGGTGATCCACCCGCCTGGGCCTCCCAGAGTGCTGGGATTACAGGCGTGAGCCACCGCGCCCGGCCGGGAATGTTTTCTTATCTAGGAAAATAAAAAAGGCCCCCATGAAAATTTTGACGAATTCAATTCTATTAAAATTAAGGAGAATCAGCCGGGCGCGGTGGCTCACGCCTGTAATCCTAGCACTCTGGGAGGCCGAGGGGGGAGGATGGCTCAAGGTCAGGAGTTCAAGACCAGCCTGAGCAAGAGCAAGACCCCCGTCTCTACTAAAAATAGAAAGAAATTATCTGGACAACTAAAATACATACATAGAAAAAATTAGCCGGGCATGGTGGCGCATGCCTGTAGTCCCAGCTACTCAGGAGGCTGAGGTAGGAGGATCCCTTGAGCCCAGGAGTTTGAGGTTGCTGTGAGCTAGGCTGACGCCACGGCACTCACTCTAGCCTGGGCAACAGAGTGAGACTGTCTAAAGAAAGAAAAAAAAAAAAAAAAGAAAGAAAGAAAGAAAGAAAGGAAGGAAAATCTGTCAAGATCAGGCTCAAAGAAAGTGTTGTTTGGGATGTCTCCTGGAGAAAGGGTTTATGAATTTAACAGTTTATTTAGGTTAGAACCTTAAATTGACTCCAAGTGACAGTCTCCTGCTTGTGAAATTGAAAGATTTGAAGGAGGGACCGTTTCCACACTGTGACAAGGGGACAGACGGATATGTGAGGAAGCCTTGGCCATGCCTCATCCCAAATTCCTATTTCCACGAGGACATCAGGCCCTCTGTCCTTTCCCAGTCTTGCCTGGCCTAGTGTGAGGTCCCCTCCTGCTCTGAGGTGACAGGGTCCCGGCCCTGGACACTGAGTCCTGGGGCGCCATCCAATCAGGGGCGCCGGGGCGGGGCCTGAAGCCACCCAATCAGGGGCGCCGGGGCGGGGCCTGAAGCCACCCAATCAGGGGCGCCGGGGCGGGGCCTGAAGCCATCCAATCAGAGGCGCCGGGGCGGGGCCTGCGCGCTGTCCATTCAAATGCGCCGCGGGAAGGAGGCGGCGACCTCCCAGCTCCCAGTGTTCCCGTGTGTCCCGCCCGCGGCGATCTGGGTCCCATCTTCGCTGCTTCCAGAGGCTGCAGGTGCCTCCACCACAGATCCTGTCTTGCCGCCACCTACCCCGTGACCTGTACTGATCTCAGGAGCCGTAGAGAGGACGCCGGGACACCTGGAAGCCGGGAAATGGTGAGTGTGCGGGGCCCGGGGGCCCCAGATCAGGAGGAGGGGCTGGTTGGAACCGGCTGGAACCGGCTGTGGCGGGACCCGGGCCTCCCCGCTGTCCGCTCCGGAGTCTGCGGACCGGACCCGAGTCGCCGCTGGCGCAGCTCGGCCCTCGGTCCCCCCGGCCCGCGGGGTGGGGCTGGGCCGGCAGCCGGGCCGCCGGGTGTCCTGTCCTGTCCCTGCGCGGCGACCTCGGCCCCGGTCCCGGAGCCCTCTCCGGGCAGCTCCGCGCCCACAGCCCCGCATCTCTCCAGATTGTGCGGTGACGGCGGGAGGGGCATCGGGGGAGGGTTCTGTCGGTTGTTATGGAAACCGCAAGAGCTTTTCGGGTTAGGTCTGTTTGTTCGCTGCAGGGAGGGCCAGTTATTAAGACAAGGAGAATTGCGAAGGAAGAAAGGAATTTTTAATAGGAATTAGGGAGAGCGGGACAAGTGGCCTCAAATCTGTCTCCGAAAGTGGGGGGGGGGGGCGGGGGGCGGGTACGTGACTTGGGGCGGTTGTGGGGGAAGATGAGTCTTCGTGCCGCGACGTCTGCGCGGGGACCTTCGGAGGAGTCTCAACTCCTTTGTTTTGCAGAAATTCCGCCATTTCTGGAAAACAACCCAAAAAGGTCCAGTGGTCAGTTAAGGGGAAAGACTACAAAAGACCATACCTGGGTCGTTGAAATTTGTTCATAGAGCCGGTTACAGATATGTGGGGTTCCTGAGCGAGGCTGGGGGCTGTGGTTTGTGGGGTCCCCACAGTCCCTCCTTAGTCCTGTTAAAAAGTCAACTGAAGCACTGTTAAAAATTAAGGAGTTTATTTGGGCAAACAGTGGTTCATGAATGAGAAAAAGCCCAGTCGTGGTTGGTGGTTTGTGGTGCAAGGAAAGGCATTTATAAGGTGCAGGAGAGGCCAACCCAGGTCAAGTACTTGATTAGTTACAATTATGTTGTTGCCCTATTTGAATTTGTCAACCTGAAATAAGTGAAAGGATCACAGTTCACTTTTAAAGATTTTATTCAAGCGAAAAGCTGAGAATGACCATTCTAGAAAGTACATACTCCAGAGAAATAGGTTCAGTGCTCCGAAGTTAAACTGAAGTTCTCGCTCTATACAGGCAATGAACAAAGAAATGTAGCAGAATTGCAACGTTTTGTATACAAGGCCGGTTTATGGGGTACAAGAGTTTAATTAATTCCAGGTTGTGTTTTTTCCATAGAATTCAGATTCCTGGCTGCTCAGGTTTCCCTCCCACACTGCCTTGGAGTGAGCCACCCTGGGCTCCATCTGCAGGGTCAGGGTGGGTCCCAAGCTTGGGAATGTGCTGACCTATGGGAGTGTGGGGTCCCTTATGAACTGGGGGTGATGCCAGCTGCCTGCCTGAGCTGCTTCCCTTTGGTTTCCTTTGCAGAATCTTGCTGCCGTATATTTGCTCTTTACCTAAGCATTTAAGAATTTTCTTCTATGATCTGGGTGTAAGAATTTTGTTCACTTGGTCGGAACCTTAGTAGACTGTGTGATAAGGTCTGAAGAACCAAATAGAGTTCTTGCAATAAATTGTTTGATGCTAAGTTGAAATAATAATATAAATACCCAGGGACACACCACCCAGGGAAACCAAAAGACCTCGGACAGTCCTGGTGTGCCTCCCTGATCTTACCTCCCTTTGGCACCCAGAGGTGACCAAAGTTGTGATTCTTTTCTTTACTCTTTGTAGCTTTATCATCTCTTTATCACAAAGCAGAGTTTTGCCACTTTTGAGTTTTCAGTAACTTAATATTACCATTAATATACCACTAATGTGGTATGCTGAAATGGTTTATTTCTGGTGCCTTTGTCTCTCTCCTTGCTTCAGTTGTACACACACAGCTATCTAAAGTCATCAGACACCCAGTTGACTCATCCATTGCATTGCTTATGGGACTTGGGTTGCTTTGAGTTTATTTTTTGATCTTGTTAAGAATGTCATTCCTGGTTTTGTCCCCAAGTAAAAATGGAACATGAAGTTTTTTATCCATTGGGAAAAAGTTGCTGGGCTGTAGATGATGGATACATTGATATTGAGTAGGAAATGCAGTAAAGCGTGTATGAATTAATCATCTCACTTTCATACATGTTAATTCTTGTGATTTACTAACACTTGGAGTTTAACTCATTTCCATTGAATCATTACTCTCCTCTCCATCTCCCCAGCCCCCTTAATCCCTGGCAAGGAGTGATGATTTTACTGCCCCTAGAGTTTTGCATTTTCTAAAATATCATATACATGAAATCATACTGTAAGTAGCCGTTTCAGAATAGCTCCTTTCCTGTAACAATATGCATTTAAGGTCTTCCCATGGCTTTAAAGCTCATTTCTTTTTATTATTGAATAATATTTCATTGTATGGGTGTCCCAGTTTGTTTGTCCATTCACCTATTGAAAGGCTCATCTTGAGCTTGGTGTCATGTCTGGCAACTGTAGTCCTAGCCATTTGGGAGGTTGAGGCAGGAGGATTACTGGAGGCCAGGAGTTAGAGACCAGCTTACCTTTGATGGTGTCAGTGTTTTGGATCTCAGCTACTCTTCCAGGTATTTGGTGGTACTTCATTGTTTTAATTTGCTGTTCTCTAATGACATCTGATGTTGAGCATCCTTTCTTATGTTTGGTGGCTATTATGTATGTCTTCTTAGATGATGTGTATTTCCAGAGCTTTTGCTTAGTTTTTCATTGGTTGGTTATTTTCTTTTTAAATATTGAGAGTTCTTTGTACATTTTGGGTAGTAGTTCTTTATGAGACAGGTGTTTTACAGCTATTTTATCCTACTCTGCAACCCATCTTTCATTCTACGAACAGTGTCTTTTGCAAAACAGAAAGTTTTTACTTTGAATCAAGTCCAATGAGCAATTTTCACAGGTCTTACTTTTGCTGTTGCATGTGAGACCTTGACAAATCCAAGGTCATCTTGATTTTTCACCTGTGTTATCATCTAGAAGTTCCAAATTTTGCATTTTCCATTTAGGTTAATGATGCATTTTAATAATGCATTTGGGTTTATTTCTGGGCTGACTGTTGTGTTCCATTAACATATTTGTGCATTCTTTTTGAAATGTCAATACCATACTGTCTTGATTACTGTAGCTTTATAGGAAGTGTTATAGACAGCTTTTTTCCTTAAGTATTATGTTGGCCATTTGGGGTCTTTTGCATTTCTGTGTCTCTGTCTGTTTGCATATCTGTATATGCAGTGACAAAGTCTGTTTTTCTGTCAGGGGTGCTACTATGTGTATGTCCTATGAATCTGGAAGGCTTTTCTTTTATTTTCTGGCCAGGTTGTCCTAGTAGCACCTCCTTTCCCAGATGAATAGAAGGAATGAGAGCAGGCGTCATTTATTGTGTCTTATTTTTGGGAGAAAGCATTTGACCTTTCACCATTGAGTGTGCGCGTGGCTGTGTGTTTTTTGTACATGCCTTATGGTAGATTGAGGAAGTTCCCTTCTATTTCTAGTTTATTGAGTATTTTTATCATGAAGGGGTGTTGAGGTTTGTCACATGATTTTTGGCATCTATTAGGATGTACTTGTTTTTAATGTTGATTCTATTACTTTGGTGGATTGCATGAGTGGATTTTAAGAGGTAAAAGCAATGTTATTTTCCTGGATTAAATCTTAATGGAGTAAGATTTGTTCCAATAATACTCCATTGTTCATGGAGTATTATTATCATCATATATTGCTGGATTCTTCTTGCAAATATGTCACTGGGGCTTTTTGTATCAGCATTTAAAGGGGATATTCATATACAGTATTATAATACTGTCTATCATTGTTTACTATAGTGTCATGTGTGTTTATAGATAGATACATATATGCATGCACACAAATGTATGTAGTATATGGCCTAGTTATATCAGTAATTGGTTAATATCATATATAATGTATATATAACTACATATATGAATGGTATTACAGTATAATATGTTATTATGCTATTATAGTATAAATTTATATAGTTTTATCCTTTATGGTATAGTGGGTTTCAGTTCCATGTCAGCCTGCAGGATAATTCAAATATGCCAGTCTCAGCCTTTTATGGGAACAAAGCTTCACCTCACCCCCTTGATGCTATAGAGTGTGCCATCCAAAAATCTTCATAATCTTTGATTTAAGAGAAAGAGTCTGTGATATGACAACAGAAGCACTAGGAACAAAGAAAAAAATGTGATTTAGACTACATCAAAATTTAAAACTTTTGTGCTTCAAAAGACACTATCAACGCCGGGCGCGGTGGCTCACGCCTGTAATCCTAGCACTCTGGGAGGCTGAGGCGGGTGGATCGCTCGAGGTCAGGAGTTCGAGACCAGCCTGAGCAAGAGCGAGACCCCATCTCTACTAAAAAAAAAAATAGAAAGAAATTATCTGGCCAACTAAAATACATATAGAAAAAATTAGCCGGGCATGGTGGTGCATGCCTGTAGTCCCAGCTACTCGGGAGGCTGAGGCAGTAGGCTCGCTTAAGCCCAGGAGTTTGAGGTTGCTGCGAGCTAGGCTGACGCCATGGCACTCACTCTAGCTAGGGCAACAAAGCGACACTCTGTCTCAAAAAAAAAAAAAAAAAAAAAAAAGACACCATCAAGAAATTGAAAAGTATATGGCCATAGGCCATACAACCATGAGCTCAGCAGATCTCAACTGAAGTCAGTAGGGTAGCTAAGTGGGGTTGACCCCAGTTGGCAGTTGGATAGGAGAGCACCTGGGAATACCAGGTACTGTAAGCTCAAAGAAAGAAAGAAAGAAAAAGATTGAAATTGAAAAGAGAATTCACCAAGTAGAAGAAAACCTTGCAAATCCTGTATCTGGCAGGGATATGTATCAAAATGAGCTTAACCTCAGTCTTCTACATCACACAGGATCGGGGGTGGATTGGCAGCCAGACTCTCAGGCCTCCTGTCCCATCACTGCAGGAGGCAAGCTCCACCCTGGGCCCTTTCTGGGCACCCACAGTTTTGTATCTCACACAGTTTATGAGATTACAACATAGTGGCCTTTAGGAGAGAAATCTGACTTCCTGGTGTTTTGGGTTTGTGGTTGGGAGGGACTCTCAGGACACCCCCTCCCTCCATGGAATCAGGCTTGGGTGGGCCCAGCAGGATGGCCTGTGTGGACCCCAGCTCTCCCTTCCTCCCCACAGGGAGGGAGCCTGTTCTCTCCTGTGAATTCCAAACATGTGAAGCTGAGTCTGAAGTCTATCAGCTGTCTTTTGTGAAAAGAGATTGCTCTGAAAACTTGTTACAAAATGTCAAGAAAGGCTATAATCAACCCAACTGCAATATGAGTCACAAGAACTATAGTAGCAGAGAGAGATTAAACCCAAACTTGATTGCAACTGACAGTATTGAAATTATAGCCAATGGACAAGGTGAGGGAAAGAATGGAACTTGGTTAGGTAGGAAGAGTCAGGGGAGATAAGCTTGATTAATTATGACAGGTGAGGGAAAGGGAACTTGACTGAATATTAAGCATGGGGGATTCTTCTAAGAGTGCCTTGGAAGGATTCTTGCTGTAACTGAGCTCTGCAGGACAAGGTGACAGCCTAGTCAAGAAGAGGGTTCTGAGGAGGCTGATTCAAGTTTGGTCAAGGAGAGAGTCCTTGAGCCCCAGCCTAGTTCTTCCTAGGCCTGACAATAAATCCCTAAATTTTTGGTTCCATCCTCACATTCCAAAACACCAACTTCCCCTCTCCGACTGTCAGATTATGGACTATGTGTCCCCCATACTACATTGGGAACAGCTGTAGTATTTTCATTACAGTTTTTCCAGAAAGCAGCAAATGATTCTATTTAAAAGTTTTAAATTTTGTTTATATGAATATTTTTGAGGAGAGTAAAGCACCGAAGAACTACCTGAAACTACATTGTGTAAAATGGGCTGGGCATGGTGGCTCACGCCTGTAATCCTGGCACTCTGGGAGGCTGAGGCAGGAGGATCTCTTGAGCTCAGGAGTTCGAGACCAGCCTGAACAAGAGTGAGACCCTGTCTCTAGTAAAAATAGAAAAAATTAGCAAGGCGTGGTCTCCTGCACCTATAATCCCAGCTACTCAGCTACCTGGGAGGCTGAGGCAGGAGGATCACTTGAGCCCAGGAATTTGAGGTTGCTGTTGCGAGCTATGATGATGCCACTGCGCTCTAACTGGGGCGACGGAGTGAGATTCTGTCTTAAAAAAAAAAAAAAAAGTTGTGAAATACTTGCGCCTAATGATTTGTGATGTTGAGAGCATCTTTTCGTGTGCTTGTGGCCATTTGTGTATGACTCAGAGAAATGTCATTGAAACCCTTTACCAATCTTTTAATCAATTTGTTTGCTGCTTTGGTAGTATATATGACTTATTATTTTTAATTGTTGTAAAGAATACACTGGAAAATATACTACCAACTTCAGAATTTTTAAGCATACAGTTAAGTGAATAATGTTAACTATCCTCACCTTGTTGTGTGGCCACTCTCCAGAATCTTTCATCTTGTAACGCTCATGTTTTATGCCCACTCAACACCACATCTCTCTTCCCCTTCCTCTCAGCCACTGACAATAGCATTCCACTTCCTATTTTTTGAGTTTGACAACTTTCATCACTTACCTAAGATGAATCATATTGTATTTTTCTTTTTCTGACTGGCTTTTTGTAGTTAGTGTAGTGTCCTGCATTTCATGCATGTTGCAGCATGGGATAGGGTGTTATTTTATGTGATTAAATAGTATCCCATTGAATGTATGTGCGTACCACATATTGCTTACGCACTCGTTCCTCAAGGACATTTGGCTCGATCCACCTGTGGGCTAGCATGATCAATTCTTTTCATATAGCTTTTCAAGATCCTGCTTTCAATTCTTTTGAATTGAATCTTAATGTATGGGGAAAGAGTTGTAATTTTATTATTTATTTTTGGGGAACTTCCATAGTGTTTTTCATATGGGCTAAACCAGCTTACATTCCTTTGGACAATGACATGGGCTCCAATTTCTCAACATCCTCACCAAACCTTTTTATTTGAGGTGTTTGATTTTGTTGTTCCTGTTGTTGAGTCATAGGATTTCTTTTTTTTTTTTTTTTTTTTTTTTGAGACAGAGTCTCACTCTGTTGCAGGGGCTAGAGTACCGTGGCGTTAGCCTAGCTCACAGCAACCTCAAACTCCTAGGTTCAAGCAATTCTTCTGCCTCAGCCTCCTAAGTAGCTGGGACTACAGGCATGTGCCACCATGCCTGGTTAATTTTTTTTCTCTATATTTTTAGTTGTCCGGCTAATATCTATTTTTAGTAGAGACAGGGTCTTACTCTTGCTTAGGCTGGTCTCTAACTCCTGACCTCAAGTGATCCTCCAGCCTCAGCCTCCCAGAGCGCTAGGATTACAGGTGTGAGCCACCATGCCTGGCTCATATATGCTTTTTTTTTTAACTTAAGATTGGGCACCCTGGAGTTTGTGCCTCTAACATTGTCCCCATTCAGCCTTCAACAATTCATCAATTACAATTTAGGTTTTCTTACCCCAGTACTGTTTCCCACAAAAGTGTCTGCTCTTGGGTTTCTGTTTCAGTTATGACTCTGTTATCAGTTGGGTGGTGGTGTCCCATCGAAAATACCATCAAAGGTTAAATTTTGCAAACAAGCATTTTCAAGAATATGCAGTCTCAGGATTGCTGATGCTAACATTTTTCTGCACAGTAATCAGCAGAACTTTGTTGTGATCAGTGCTACAGAGCCACTGCGCAAAGAGGCATTAGGGGAGACCCAGGCAGCACATCTTTCTGGATTCACCAACAAGATGGAATTTCCTATTCCCCTGTTGCTTTACCCAATAGTTCCATTCTAGCATCAGAATTCCTGTGTGGAAGGAAGTGAGTGTGAACAGAGAATAAGAATCTGATGACCAAGTCTAGGAATAAATGTTTGGAGTTCACAGCATCAGGTGAACTTCTTAGCATACAGTATAGGTCCCCAGGGCTGTGAGTCTCACCCATGCTCCTCTGCACATGTGGGATGTTTCAGGATTCAGTGGCATTTGAGGATGTGGCTGTGAACTTCACTCTGGATGAGTGGGCTTTGCTGGAACCATCCCAGAAGAATCTCTACAGAGATGTGATGCGGGAAACCTTGAGGAACCTGTCCTGTATAGGTAAGGGTGACAACATTCCTTCCCTCAGTGATTCAGAGAACAAGTGTTTCTTATTCATAAGTGCTGTTCAGTGATTTGGAATATGGACAGAGAATACTTTGGTGAATAAATCAAGCATGACTGCATTGTACCATGAACATAGAAACTAACAATTTTTTCATAATTTTGTAATAATTCATGACTATTTTTCTTGGTCTATATTTTATTTTATTTTATCCCCCCCCTTTTGGGTCTATATTTTAGGAAAAAAATGGAAAGACCAGAACATTGAGGAACAGTACCAAAATCCCAGGAGAAATCTAAGGTAATATATTCATAAGACATAGCAATGTCTCTAAAGAGAATTTTAGAATGTCAGAAAATATTCCAAACATGTAAACAAAACAAATAAGCCCAGCGTCAAATGTATCTATTCTTAGAAAATTTTCTCTAAAAAAATATACTTAGGCCAGGCACGGTGGCTCATGCCTGTAATCTTAGCACTCTGGGAGATCAAGGCAGGAGGATTGCTTGAGGCCAGGAGTTTGAGACCAGCCTGAACAAGAGCAAGACCCTATCTCTGCAAAAAAATAGAAAAAATTATCTGGGCATAGTGGCAGGCGCCTGTAGTCCCAGCTACTTGAGAGGCTGAGGCAGACTCACTGGCACCCGAGAGTTTGAGGTTGCAGTGAGCTGTGATGAGGCCACTGTACTCTAGCTAGGGTGACAGAGCGAAACTCTGTCTCAACAACAACAATAACAACAAAAAACTTAAATTCGAGAAAGATGTTTAATGTTTGTGAGATAGTTTACTTGGACATAGTGTTGTGAAATCCCATATGAATATTATTTTTTGATAGTAGGTATGGCTGGGCCATCTTACAGAGCATGTGGTCTATTCATGTTCAAACACTTCAGACAGGGCATAAAGCCTGTGCTTTTCTTTATAATGTTAAAAATGTTGGTGTAATACTTATTAATAAGTATAGAATTATTCATAAATAAACCCTTAATATTGTGCTTCTCATTTTCTACAGAAGTCTTATGGGAGAGAAACTCTTTGGAGGGGAAGGCGATAGTGAGTGTGGAGCAACCTACAGCCAGGTTCCTGAACACATGCTGACCAAGAAAACTCCTGGAGTAAAACCATGTGAAAGCAGTGTGTGTCGAGAAGTCTCTGTTGGTCATTCATCCTTTCATAGGCACATCAGAGCTGACACTGAACACAAACCATATGCATACAAAGAACATGGAGGAAAGCTGTACTCCCGTAAGCAACACGAGAAAGTCTTCAGGCATTGTAACTCTTTTCAAACACATGAAACGCCTCTCACTGGAGACAAACCCTATGAATGTAAGGAATGTGGAAGAACCTTCAAGTCTCTCACAAGTCTTCGTAGACACATGGTAAGGCACAATGGACATGGACCTTATATATGTAAATTATGTGGAAAAGTCTTTGCTTATCTCAGTTTATATCTTATACATGCAAGGATTCACACTGGAGAGAAACCATATAACTGTGAACAATGTGGTAAAGCTTTCCGTATCTCCAGTTCCGTTCGAGCACATGAAAGAACTCACACTGGAGAGAAGCGTTATCGATGTAAGGAATGTGGGAAAGCCTTCATTCATTACAGTTCCTTTCACAGACATAAAAAGAGTCACACGGGAGAGAAGTCATATGAATGTAAGGAATGTGGGAAAGCCTTCATTTATTTCAGTTCCTTTCATAGACATAAGAGAAGTCACACTGATGAGAAGCCGTATGAATGTACAGAATGTGGGAAAGCCTTCAATTTGCCCAGTACCTTTCGTAGACATAAAAGAACTCACACAGGAGAGAAGCCATATGAATGTAAGGAGTGTGGGAAAGCATTCAACTGTTCTGGTTCCCTTCATACTCATAAAAAAACTCACACTGGAGAAAAACCCTATGAATGTAAGCAATGTGGGAAGGCATTTTCTCATCTGAAAAGTGTTCAGAGGCACATAAAGACACACACTGGAGATGAACCTTACAAATGTAAGATGTGTGGGAAAGGGGCTTATACTCCGAGTGCACTTCAAAGACATGAAAGAATTCACACTGGAGAGAAGCCCTATGAATGTAAGCAATGTGGGAAAGCCTTCAATTGTCCCAGTTCATTTAGATATCATGAAAGGAGTCACACCAACACACTCTATGAGTGTAAGCATTGTGGTAAAGCCTTCCGTTGTCCCAAGTATGTTCGAAAACATGAAAAGACTCACACTGGAGAGAAATCCTAAGAAGGTAAGGAATGTGGGAGAGGCTTTATTTATCCCACTTCCTGCAAAATATGTGAAAGAACTCAAACTATTAATATATGAGAGAAATCCTATTAATGTAAAGAATTTGGAAAGCATTCAGTTGTCCCAGGACTTTCAAACACAGGAAAATAGAGTGGAAACAGCCTTGTGAGATAAGTGACTTTTAAGTAAGGAGACCTGTGATAGGAAAATAAAATCTAGAGTTGGATGATTCCGTGATACAATTCACCAGTAGCCCATTTCACATGAGATTTAGAAGGCAGACAAGGGAGAAGTATTAGTTATGTTTTAGATGCACCATACAGGGAGACAACCAGATTCACCCGGGCTGTGTGGACATTTGCTTTCAGCCCAGCGTGCTTCCAGCCCTGATTCCTTGGCTTGACAACCAAGAATATCCTCAAAATCATTTGACTTTCATTTTATCAGAGGTGTAGGTTTTCAAAGATGTTTCTGTGGTAGAAAGAAATGGAAAAAAAAATAAGAAAAAATATTTTGAAGAAGATTAAAAGAAAAAAGAAACCAACAATCTGCAGTTTGCTTGACCTTCAAACATTGTAATATCTTTACCAGAAAGTGAATTCAGACTGCCATGGGTGGGAATATTCTCTCATGTTCAACTCCCATGAAAAATGACCAAGGTAGCAACAGCAAGGAGCAAACAGCATCATCACTAGGCCTCAAGAAAAAACAGGATGGAGCCATCACCGGACTCCAGTAAGACCCTGAACTTCAACGGAGGCCAATTCAGCAGGAGCTGTGGCCTGTAGCAGAGGAAAACAAGACTGCCAACCCCCCAGGACAGCAGGGTGGCAGCCAGGCGAATGAAGAACCTCACTTTTCTCTCTTCCTATATGTTGGTTTCCTCCTGGTACCATGAGTTGAACCGACTGGAAGCCAGAGGCTGTGGGAACCTGACTTTTATACTTGTAGGTTAGCTGCGTGGCACACAGAACCATATAGAGTATGAAAGTGCATCTACCAGGTAAATAAGTGTCTTTACCACTGGGCTAGTTTGTACTTTTTCTCAGAGATTCAGCTCAAGTACCATATCTTGGGAAAATTATGGCATGACTTTTTTAAAGTGCCAAGATCATCACCTCCCTTCTTTTCCTCTTTGAGCAGATGTATGCAAACCTAACCTACTTTGGTAGGTAAGGGACCAAAGAAAGAGAATGGCAATTCTAGTTTCTCAGAAAGAAATATTTAATCAAGAATTACCAAGAGAAGGGATGTCTTGGGTGACCACGTGACATGGTGGGTCCCTGTGCCCATCTTCCAGAAAGTATCCTTTATATAGCAAGATTTTAGGGTAACAGACTTGTACAGCTGGTCATATTTGCAGGCTTTCTTACTAAAACTTGTGACCCCTTGTGAGGTTAGATAAGCATCTTTATGAATCATTAGCTATGCTACAGGCATTGTTTAAACATTTTGCTATAGAGCACTTTGATATGCAGGAGTCAAACATCAGTCACCATGGCAGTTTCACTTTAAGATATTAATGTCACTCTGACATGCAACAGGCTGTTTTCCTACACTTCACGCCTGGAAACCAGCGCTTCCAATCTCACATGCCCTCCTCTTCTTCAACAGTCCCTGGGCCTAGAGGGAGGGTGCTTGATATTGTATAGTTTTAGGAGCAGTGCATTGGCTCCATTGGAGGCAGATGGTGCAGTAACACTAAAGGCAAAAACAGGATAGTAAACAACATATGAATATAATACCTACCCCAAGAAACACATTCCGCCACCAGTCACCCCAGGACCCACATCAGCTATGAAGCTAATCATTCAAACTGGGGATTTGATCTGAGAGATTGGTTATTTCAGTTTCGTTATGGTTTGATTATGGGTTTTTTTGACCCTGCTAAGTCTCATTCAGGCTGTTTTCCTACAACAACTAGTATATAAGTACTAGAAACACTGAATTACCACTATTTCCTTCCCATTCATAGGGCATAAAGCCAGAAATACAACGGGGCCGTGTAGGACCATGTCTAGGGCATGCTACTAAGTGTGAAACAAAGTGATAAAATGCAAGAGGCCATGTTTGCTTATTTTTCCTTACAAGCATAATTTCACAAAGCCCCTGACTCTGTGAGGATGTGCAGCTCTCTAGAAAGATGCTTTGAAAAGAAAACAGGATAGGCTGGGCATGGTAGCTCACACCTGTCATCCTACCACTCTGGGAGGCCGAGGCAGGAGGATTGCTTGAGCTCAGGAGTTCGAGACCAGCCTGAGCAAGAGCAAGACCCCGTCTGTACTAAAAATAGAAAAAAATTAGCTGGGCATGGTAGTGCATGCCTGAAGTCCTAGCTACTCAGGAGGCTGAGGCAGCATGATTGCTTGAGTCCAGGAGTTTGAGGTTGCTGTGAGCTATAATGACGCCACTGCACCCTACCCAGGGTGAGAGAGTGGGACGCTTATCTCAAAAAAAAAAAAGGAAAGAAAGAAAGAAAATAGGATAGAGCACACCACATCCCACATCCCTTGCCTGAGTCACTATATTCCTTAAAAGATAAATACCCCATGTAGGTGCGGTGGCTCATGCCTGTGATCCTAGCACTCTGGGAGGCTGAGGCAGGAGGATCTCTTGAGGTCAGGAGTTCGAGGTTGCAGTGAGCTGTGATGACACCACTGCACTCCAGTCTGGGCAACAGAGTAAGACCCTGTTTCAAAAAATAAATAAATAAATAACCCTAGTCCTGGCCTTTTTCTACACATAAGATAAAGTCTGACTGTGTTAGTGATTATGCATCTGTAAATTATAACACGATCTACTCTTGCACCCAAACTTAGATGTGAGTTTGCACATAGTCTTCAGCACCTGTATATTGTTAACAGAAAAAAACCAAACTCTGTAAAATAATGTAAAAGAATTTATTCTAAGGCCAATATGAGTGACCTTGACTCAGGGAACATATCTCAAGAGGTCTTGAGAAAATGCACCCGAGGTGGCCAGATTACATTTGATTTTACACATTTTAAGGAAGTGGGAATTGTAGGAAAAAATCATAAATCAATACATGGAAAGTATACACTGGTTTGGCCCAAAAAGGTGGGATATCTCAAAGCAGAGGCTTATAGCTTATAGGAGAGTTCAGAGAGTGTTTGGTTTGTAATTAGTTAAGGAAATAAAGCTTTGTCTAAAGATTTGGAGCCCGTAGATAGGAATGCTTGAGTTAAGATAAAGGTCTACTATCTGCCATGTCTGGTTGCAAAGTAAGCCACATTATTCTGGATAAATAAAAACCCATTTAATGAAATTTTAGGGGTTGCTAGATATGCCTGAGCCTTTGCCTTGCATGGTGTTAGGTCCTGTTTGCAGTTAATCTCAACTCCAAAGGGGCAGGGGCAGAACAAGGCATGTCCAACTTCTCTTCTCTTCTTGGCCGAAAACTCAGTTTTAAGGCTCTTCTGGCGTCCCCTTGGCCAAGAGGGGATCCATTTAGTTGGCAGGGAGCTTAGGGTTTTATTTTTAGTTCACAACGTAACCTGAACTGAAATACTGTGTTGGAGCAGTCTAGCAGAACTGAACTGCTCTCAGGTTCTAGGCCTCCTTGGTCTATAGTTCTCAGTGACACTTCTAAATAAATGTAACTTTCGTTCTTTAAAAAGTTTAATTTTTTCTTCAGTCAACATCAGTAATCTAAAGGAAACACAGAAGAATTTCCTGTCTCTATGATCATCTCACTAACAAGTCAACACCAGACATTGAGAAATGTGAAACAAAGTGCAATTTCACACGTAAACCATTAAAGACCAAGTATTTTCTTGTCACTGTGGCATGTGATTCTGCAACTACCTGCTCGAGAATTCTGCTTTAGCTGCACGGGTGCTGCCAATTCCACAGGCCCAGCCTGGCGGTTGCCCTGGTGAATTACTTGTGCCCTAGTGACAAGAGTCCGTCCCTACACGTGCTGAACACAGAACCTGCCAATCAGCAACACTTATTTTCATTTTGTCTGTCACAGCCAACTTTTATCAGAGAGGTATCAAAAATACTTATTTATTTAGTACAGTATGCCATTTTTATTTTAGGGTGATTTTGGTTGCTCTGTTTTATTTTTTTACATTTACTTGATGCTGAATTTATTTCCATGCCATAAATTTTGTTTTCTTCTCTGCTATCTTTCTTTTTAAAAAAATTTATTTATTTTTTATTAATTGAGTCATTATTTTATTTATTTATTTATTTTTGAGACAGTCTCACTCTGTTGCCCGGGCTAGAGTGCTGCCGCGTCAGCCTCGCTCACAGCAGCCTCAAACTCCTGGGCTCCAGTGATCCTCCTGCCTCAGCCTCCCAAGTAGCTGGGACTACATGCGAGCGCCACCACGCTCGGCTAATTTTTCTATTTTTGTAGAGACAGGAGAGACAGGGTCCCACTCTTGATGAGACTGGTCTCGAATTCCTGAGCTCCAGTGATCCTCCTGCCTCAGCCTCCCAGAGTGCTAGGATTACAGGCGTGGGTCACCTCACAGGCCCTGGGATATCTTTTTCTTCTGTGCAGCCTCCTCTTCTGGGTTAGGACCAATTTGTTCCTTTTCAGTAATGACCATCTCAGTGTGGCAGGGGAAGCTCATGGATGGGTCCATCTGACCATGACGTTTGCATGTCTGTTGTTGAACCTCAGGTGCTTTGTTCGCCTGCGTGTGCTTGATGACCAGAGGATCTACATCTAATCTCTTAAGTTCAGCATCACTTTCTGCATTTTTAAGCATGTGCAGCAAAAATTCAGTGCTCTTTTCGGCCACAGACCCCGTGTCCAACCCCACTGTTTGACCTGGGCATACCTACCAACTTCACCCTGCTAACAATGGAACGTTACACATTGTTTCAATCAAGGGACATCTTTCAGATACTTGGTGGCTTTTTTTATTTGCATACCCTTGAGGGCCTGGGCAGCTTCAGGAGTGTTATTGAAGTGAATCCGAAGATTTCAGCCTGTCAATGTGCATGATTTTGTGGAGTTTTTCTGGGTCAAGTAAATAGTGAACCATTTTCATGAATCAACTCAGGCTGTTTAGGGGGAAAAGTGTTCTTTGGGTTTTAAAGGAAACATTTTAAAAAATTAAGTGCAAGTGGGGAGCCATAGCTCTCACCTGTAGAGCCAGCTACTTGGGGGAGGCTGAGGTGGGAAGATCACTTGATTCCAGGAGTTCCAGGCTACAGAAGCTAAAGTGCCACACTATTCAGTATGCATTAGTTAAAGAATATCAGGGTAACTAACAGGATCATCAATATTACAAGAAAACATTGGGTGGCTCGATAAGGGAATGGTTTAACTAGAAACACTTTAAATTTTCTTCAGTAGGAAAGCTGTTACTTTTAGGGAATTTAATCACCTGTGATCTGTTCAGAAACATTCCCCCTGAAGGGCTTTGATCTCTCCACCCCGTGTGAGCCCGGTGCCTAGGAACTGAAATGACTATTTGCTGTCGCGTGTTTTGCAAACACACATAGATGGGTCAGATGTGTCTCCTTTTCCCCAACACCAGAGGGAAGGGAATCTAAGCTAAGCACAGAGATGATCCAACACTAATTACACGTAAAGGGGAAAGAGCAGGATGGGTTCTCCAAACAGGACGGGATCACACACCCTCTCAGGGGTAAAGGAGAGCAGCTCAGGTCCAGTCTCTGGGATCCCTCCATCTTGAAGAAAAGGACAGGAGGAAATGTGACCTTGACCTGAAGACTGTTAGGGGCTGTGAAAGTGAGTTTTTCAAAATCTAAGCTGGTGAGGGTCGGGAGCCTGAAATCCTAGCACTCTGGGAGGCTGAGGTGGGATTGGTTGAGGGCAGGAGTTTGAGACCAGCCTGAGTGTGAGGGAGGGGTGGGGGCAGGGGGAGTGCGCCTATAGTCCCAGCCACTCCTGAGGCTGAGGCAAGAGGATCTAAGCTGATGGAACTCTGAATTATTTTGAGCCTTAAAGCAATGGGATTTTGGGACTAACTCCCAAGGCAATTGTAACCTTTGTTTCTCTGATTAGAGAGCCTTCTTTGTCACCTACGCTGTTTGTTAAAATGTTGTAAATGACTAAGGGAGCTAGGGAAGACCCCTTCCCTATTTTTTGTTGATGTTCATTATAGATTAATTTCACTCTTAACCTTTCTCACACACAGACTTCATGGCTCTCACATTGTCTTAATATTTTCTTTTCTTTTTTTTGGAGACAGAGTCTCGCTCCTTTGCCCTGGCTAGAGTGCTGTGGTGTCAGCCTAGCTCACAGCAACCTCTAAGTCCTGGGCTCAAGCAATCCTTCTGCCTCAGCCTCCCAAGTAGCTGGGACTACAGGCATGCGCCACCATGGCTGGCTGATTTTTTATACATATATATATTTTTAGTTGTCCTGACAATTTCTTTCTATTTTTTTAGTAGAGATGGGTTCTTGCTCTTGCTCAGGCTGGTCTTGAACTCCTGACCTCGAGCGATCCTTCCGCCTCGGCCTCCCAGAGTGCTAGGATTACAGGCGTGAGCCACCGTGCCCAGCCTCACATTGTCTTAAGATGAAATGTTAAGTTGGAAAGGAAATGAAACCAGCTATAAAGAAAAGAAAACATCACAGATAAGAAAACAAACTGTAACAAATTAAATTATTGTACCCCATAAATTAGGCTGGTATAGAAAATGTAATCTTGTTACATTTCTTTGCTTTCTGCTGGGGATTTTAAGGGAAATTTGGTGGGGGGGGGGCAGGGGAAGGGAATCGGCATTGCTGATTGTTAGTTTTGGGGGTCAAATCAGGAATGTAAAAAGTGCCTTGGGCTGAGTCAATCGCTCAGTGGGGGTCATAGGACCCATTGAGTCAGTTATATGGCTTAGATCACCGATCCAGTGGGTGTTAGTGGGCCCATAGGAATGCAGTGTCTGGGAAACATGTTAAAGGCAGTCTTGGGTCTTATAACAGATGTGTTATGCATAGAAGTGATTATGAAAAGTTATAAATCTTGTGACCCAACTCTTAAGCAGTAAGCAATTATAGGGAAGCAGTGGAGGGGCAGAAGCTGGTTGGGCTGGCGCAGTGGCTCACGCCTGTAATCCTAGCACTCTAGGAGGCCGAGGAGGGAGGATCACTTGAGCTCAGGAGTTGAGACCAGCCTGAGCAAGAGTGAGACCCCGTCTCTACTAAATATAGAAAAAATTAGCTGGGCGTCATGGTGTGCACCTGTAGTCTCAGCTACTCGGGAGGCTGAGGCAGGAGGATCGCTTGAACCCAGGAATTTGAGGTTGATGTGAGCAAGGCTGATACCACAGCACTGTAGCCCGGGTGACAGTGCAAGACTCTGTCTCAGCCGGGCGAGGTGGCTCATGCCTGTAATCCTTGCACTCTGGGAGGCCGAGGCAGGCAGATCGTTTGAGCTCAGGAGTTCGAGACCAGCCTGAGCAAGAGCGAGACCCCGTCTCTACCAAAAAAATAGAAAGAAATTATCTGGACAACTAAAAATATATAGAAAAAATTAGCCGGGTATGGTGGCACATGCCTGTAGTCCCAGCTACTCTGGAGGCTGAGGCAGAAGGATCGCTTGAACCCAGGAGTTTGAGGTTGCTGTGAGCTAGGCTGATGCCACGGCACTCTAGCCTGGGCAACAGAGTGAGACTCTGTCTCAAAAAAAAAGAAAGTGGTTAATTCTTAACTATGACCATATCTTGTCTAGCACAATTTTAACCCTTTGGTTTCAGTTGATTTCTATAGGGATGTTTCATTGTGAGCGGGGCAAGGTCAGACATAACTGGGTCCATGCACATTTGTCTCTTTTCGCAAGGTCAGACTTTCACTGATACTATTTCAATCATAAAAGCCACGACCTCTGCGGCATTCTCAAGGAGGCGATTCTCCTTTGTGTTAAGGGAAAATAATAGTTTGGTGGCATATTTTGTTTTTCTCACAGGAATAATTATTTGCCAGCTTTTTGATCCATATAAAGTATTTTAGCATGTTCTTCCTCTACTTTATAATGAAACACAGAAGGGAGGTAAAGACTCTGTTGGTTTCTTACTCAAACAATAGGATTAAGGGACTTGACTCTTAACGTGTCCATGTTGGTGTGAGGCAAGTGAATAAGCTGGAGGTCTGAGGACAGTGACTCTAAGCTTAGGCTAGTCTTGGTCCTGCAAAGGGAGGGACATGGGGGCTCCCCTCAGGCTTCCCGGGCAGCTCCCTGCAGGGAGCTCCAGCTGCCCAGGACAGACCCAGCAGGAGTGTGGACTCTGAGAAGCCCCAGAGCGCTGGACAGCAGAGGACCCACGTGCAGATGCGGTTGGGGGTTTCTGTGTCTCTGAAGTTGTACCTCTGGTGCCCGGGGCCATTTCCTGGACAGTGTTTTTGGTTTTGGCATGCATAGGGTCGCTGGGGTCAGACTTGGGGTCATAATTTGTAAATATGAAGAAACTTCGTGACTGTCAGGCTTGTTTGCCGTGTTCGGGCTGTCTGCTGGAGAAACGGTTTATGAAATCGATGGTTTATTTAGGTCTGAAGCTGAAACTGACTCCGAGTGAGTTTCCTGCTGGTGAAAATGAAGGACTTGGAGGAGGGAGCATTTCCTCACTGTGAGGAGGAGGAGGGGTATGTGAAGAAGCCTTGGCCATGCCCCATCCCAAATTCCCGACCCCGGGAGGACATCAGACCTCCATCCTGTTCCAGTCTGGCCGGGTCTGGGCTCCTCTCCTGCTCTGAGGTGACGGGATCGCTGCAGCGATTCTTTTGCACCAGACCTGGCCAGAAAGACTGGAACAGGAAGGAGGCCCTGACGCCCTTACAGGTAACACTTCTCAGAGGGAACTGACGGTAAATGATTTCTTTTAGACCTTTAAAGGTTTCAGACTCAGTTAATCTTTCTTAGAATTCGGACAAGGGTAGTTGTCACCCCCACAATAGACAGCTGTACAGAGCTACTTCTGTTTGCTGACTCTCTAAAGAGCCATTCCCAAATATGTCAAAGTATATTTTGGGGTAAAATATTTTAATTTCCTTCAGTAGGTCAAGAACAAGCAAACTAAATTAAATACTTCATTGGTTATTGTGATACAGTTGCATTATTCGTTATATCCAGGTGTGGAAATTTCCAGGTTATGTAATCAGAGGTTAATTGGACAGGTTGATTAGGTTAAATTTCTTTTCCCTCTAAGTTAGTAATTTACATCAATTGTGGTTGGTTTTTTTTCCCCCATTTTAGAAATGTATTTATTTATTTAAGAGACTGGGTCTCACTCTGTCGCTCAGGCAGGAATGCAGTGGTGTGATCATAGCTCACTGCAGCCTCGAACTCCTGGGCTCAGGAAATCCATGAATTGCATTTGAGTCAGATTTCTGTGTCCTTGGCTAGGAACCTAGGGCACTACAGCCAGTTCAGTCTATCTGCCTCCTATGTAGTTATTTTAACACTCCCCAGGGGCCTGGTTTTCCCCTGCATTCTCCATGTGTATGGGGAGCAGGATCTCAAGTCACGGACCCTGCTCCCCCGGCCTTACTCTTCTAGGGCTGCAGTAAAATCCTTAATTACCGTTTCCTTCCCTACATTCCCAAAGGCCAACTTCCCCTCTCCAATACATGACATTATCAACTATTTGTCCTTTTTTGTACAATGTTTTATTTATCTGTTGTCCTTTATTTATTTGTCCCTTGTCTGTCTCAAACAGATGCAGTATTTTATTATGTATCCTTTTTTTCACAGAGCAATGGATAACTCTTTTTAAAATATTTGGGTTCTGTTTCTGAATACTGCTTGTGAACATTTCAGATAACAGGAAAGCAGAGAATAACAACTTAACACTTTGCTGTAAAAAATCTTTGTGCCTCTCCTTCTGTCAGTCCTAGGCACACACGCCTTTATCAGAATGTCTTTGGGTTGAGGTTCCCCTTTGGAAACTTTACAGGGTGATGTGTCCTCGGCCCACTCTATCTTTTCCTTATCCTGGATTTTAGAACTGCCTGCGGCTGCCCCAGGTTGCCCACAGCTGCTGAATCTCTTGGAGGGTCTAGTGAATATCAGCCTCGGGTCATTCTTCCCAGAGGACAGCTTTGATGGGGTGGGGATGAGGGATCAGCTGGATTTCCCGGGGCTGGGAGGAGTCTCCTGGTATAACCTTCATCTAAATAGCTAACTCCGCCTGTAACCCTAACACTCTGGGAGGCTGAGGAGGGACAATTCCTTGAGCCCAGGAGTTTGAGGTTGCTGTGAGCTAGGCTGACGCCACGGCACTCTAGCCCGGGCAACAGAGTAAAACTCTGTCTCAACAAAAAAGAAAAACAAACAAAAAATGTACCATTATTAAGCTGGAAAGGGTTTTTTTATGTGGTTTCTTTGCCTCAGTCTGTTGCAAACATGCTACTGTCTGAAGTTGTTGGTCGCCCAGTTTACTCAGCCATTGCATCGATTATAGGACTTGGGTTGTTTCAACTTTACTTTTGATCTTTTTGACAATGTGATTATTGTTTTTGTCCCCAAGTGAAAATGCAATATAAATGTTTTACAGGGCTGGACATACCTGTAATCCCAGTACTTTGGGAGGCAGGTGGATCACTTGAACCCAGGAGTTTGAGACCAGCCTGGGCAATATGGTGAGACTCTATCTCTAATACCAATTTTAAAACTTAGCCAGGCATAGCAGTATGCACCTGTAGTCCTAGCTATTTAGAGGATCATTTGAGCTCAGGAGTTTGAGGCTCACCTTTTTTCTCAGCGGTGCCCCAGACACAGCTTTTGTTCATAAGTTCCTATTAAAAAAAAAATTTTTTTTTTTTTAAACTGTCACCCTTTTTCTTTGGGCTCTCAGCTTCCTCAGACTTTAGCGGTAGAATTGCATGGGACTGCCCACCGCAGAACATCTTCTAATCCTGATTCCCTCTCAGAGATGCCACCTCCCATTACCATGATACTGGGGATCAGAATTTCAATGTATGAAGTTTGGGGGCAGGGAGACTTTCAGTTCATAACACTCCCTAGAACACCAGGATGTTCTGCGCAGCATCTTGGCTCGTCTTAGTCATTTGTCTTCTATTTCAGTTATTAGAATTTGTGTTTTAAAATTTCAGTGACACACCTGGAGCTCTGACTTGGGGGGAAAGGCGGTACAGGAGCAACGTATGCAACCTGCAATTCTGTATCCCCCATAACAAGATGAAATAAAAAAATAAATAAATAAATAAATAAATATAAAAATAAATAAATAAATAAAATTTCAGTGACAAAGAAACCTGGTTTTGAATTTCATGGATATATTAAAACACTTGATCTATTTCAAAGGGGTTACATCATGGTGATACTCAGTCACCTTTCTAAGGACCTATATGATGTCTTTCCATTTATATCATGTAACATCAATGTCTTCCAATGTATAATTTTTGCATTATAATCATTTTTTATCCATTAGACTTTTTTGGATTTCAAGAAAATTAATAGAAAGTGGTTTTAACAGACTATGTTATTGTCTAAAAAATTATATTCAAATGAGTTTTTGCTAGTAATTAAAAATATACTGAGCTTTATTTGTGTATAGAGTTTGCATTCTAGAAACTTACTAAACATATAACATATGCAGAAAATACATAAAAAGTTATACACAGTGAACCTAAATATTGATGGTGCCAGTATTTTGAATTATACATTAATTTCCTTTTCTTCTTAGTTTTACAACCTGTATATGCATAACTGTGTCTCATATTTTACTTTTGGATGTTTTTATGCAAATGATATACTATACGTCAGCAGTCCCCAACCTTTTTGGCACCAGGGACTGGTTTCATAGAAGACAATTTTTCTACTGGGTGGGGAGGGGAGGTGGAGCTCAGGCAATGATGCCAGCAATAGGAAACAATGATGCCAGCCTTGGGAGCAGTGAAGCTTTGCTTGCTTGTCCATTGCTCACCTCCTGCTGTTTGCACCTCCATCCCCCGCCCTGTTCCTTAAGTTTCATGGAAGACAATTTTTCCATGGACAGGGGTTGGAAACTGCAGCTGTATTGGATATTGTATGTCAGGTTTCTTTTTTACTCAGTAATGCCTCTTCCATGGAATGGTAGTTTGTTCACTTTTTTTAATCTTGCAGACCGTATTATTTAGAGCAGCAGTTGTTTGACAGAAAAATTGAGCAGAGAATCCAAAGAGTTCCACGTTTTCCTTCCTGGCTCATAGTTTCCCCTATTTTTAACATCCTGACTGTATGTAGGGTATGTTAACAATTGATAAAGCCATATATAACATTTGATGATGATGAGAATTGATGAACCAATTCATTATTACTAACTAAAGTCCATATTTTACCTTAGGGTTCCCTCTTTGTGATCTGTGGTTTTATGGGTTTTGACAAATCCATGTGTCATGTAGCCACCATCATAATCTTTTTTTCCTAAGTTCACGTCAGATGGGCAGTATGCCAATCATAACAAAGTTTGAGGGAGGTGCATTTCACACATGTGCGTGAAGACCCAATCATCACGCTTATTATGAACTACAAAAAGATGGCACCATCACAGCCTTATACAGAAGAATTTCACTGCCCTAAAATCCCCCTGGGCTCCATCTAATCATCACTCTTTCCTCCCTCTTCAATGTTTTGAAAAAGTTTGAGGAGTATTGGTGTTAATTTTTCTTTAAATGTTTGGTGGCATATTTCACCAGTTAAAATATTTCATCCTGTGATTTCAGTTGTTGGGAGTTTTTTATTATGTAATCAATCTCATTATTGTAGTTCTTTTCAGATTTTCTGCTTCTTCATGACTTTGAGAGGAAAAGAGCAGGAGAAAGCAGAGATTCCCTCCATCTGTGCAGAATCCAGACAGACAGCTCATTGCCAAGGCCACCCGCCTCTGGAGGCTGCAGGGGGGACGGGCTGTGGCTCCTTCTAGGGAGGTGACAGCTACCTTGCAGGTCACCCCACAGAGCAGGGCTTGAGGGTCCTGACTCAACTGCTGGCCTCCTATCCCCATGGTTTAGGAGGTGAGTGCCGGTGACAAGTGGAGCCGCCACCGCCGCCTGCTGACGCCCGCCTTCCGCTTTGAAATCCTAAAGCCCTATGTGAAG
Organism: Eulemur rufifrons; assembly: GCF_041146395.1. Taxonomy (NCBI): domain Eukaryota; kingdom Metazoa; phylum Chordata; class Mammalia; order Primates; family Lemuridae; genus Eulemur; species Eulemur rufifrons. Next base: position 8,050,961 of record NC_090984.1, on the reverse strand, counting down.
ATTTTCAACAAGAGTGCCAACATCATGCATGTGAGTCCCTTGAACCCAGGGTCTCAGCTGGAGCTTTGGGAAAATGGAAGTGACCTGTGCTAGATGTGGACTAAAAACATACAGAATTAAATGCAAATAATCCAGGACCTCCAGGCTCTGAATACAGAGGCGTGAAAAAACAAATCTTTGCGATCGTGGTGCTTATATTTTTGTGAAAAAAAGAGGTGGTGAATGAATGGTATCACTTTGGCATTTAGGATGGAGATTAAAGAAAAGCACAGGATGGAGATTAAAGGAAAGAGTAATAAACGATGATATGTGAGATAATAAGAAAGCTAGTGTGTGTGTGTGTGTGTGTGTGTGTGTGTCTTCTCTACGGAGGGTAGGGGCATCAGTGAAGATATCATCACCGATCATTCTGTTTCCACATCTAATACGTCTTCAACACTTTTCAGGAACTGGCCAAGTGTGGATGTAGACATTAGGGAGCAATATCACCAGTCCTGAGTTTTGAGGATTAGCAGTCATGATTCCCCTAAAGGTAAACATACAGGTATAGTTCATCTTCATTTTTGCATCGGGTAGAAGTTTTAGTGCGTGTAATATGTCACCTTCAGTTTGGACATGCAATTCTAGGACTTGAGACTTCTCATTACTTTGGGCCACAGGTGTTTGTGGTGTATCTATCTGTTCAATGTCATTCAAGATTTCAAACTGCCTTTGATATTTGGTAGTGTCATTTTGCTGGTGTACGGAGGGAGTGATGCAATACGTTCACCATTTAAAAATGGAGTTTTTCCTAGTTTGAGGAAGGACTGGTCATCTGCACGGTGCTGGCCCATCATGGTGTTTTCCTACGAGCAGAGTGGTGTCTGTGCAAGTCCGCTGTGATGTCCGGGTTGAAATACCAACGGAGCTATGATGCTCAGGGCAGTGATCCAAGGCATAGTTGGGGTGAGCTGCAGACAGAGCTTATCGCTGGAGTAATAGCGTAATTTAGTGAAAAGGGGGGTATATTTGACGTCTGCACGGTGGGGAATTTTTAATGTCTTTCTGTAAGAGGAATGGCTGGAAACACTGTGTTCCAGTGACCCACAAATCCCCAGGATCCATTTTCTATTCGCAGGTACCATTTCCATACGCTTAGACTTCAGCACAGGTCGTGGAAGGTGGGGAGTAGCAGCTTAGCGTGTTATCAAAGAACAGAGGAAATCCAGTCATTGTCCCTTTTTTAGTTCTAATTTCTCTTCCCATTTTAGAGATTATGCAATTTCGTGGTTGTTAGTATCTCATTTGATCCTTTCTCCATTTCCCCAGAATCATTCCTTCCATTTTAGAGGGCGCACAGGGCCTTACCCAAACTCGTACACCTCGTAACAATGGAGTCTCTGGTGTGATGGCCGAATGTGTCACCACGTGTCCTGGGCTCTGTCCAAGGATCAGACTCAGAAGAACACTGCCAGTTTCATATCATTAGGCACTTCTGCAAACGTGGCATCAAATCTGATAAGAGGGACTCATAGGGCAGATGGTGTTTTATTTGTATAATTTCTAGTGAAGGCAAAGGGATGGGGAAGTAACCCCCATCAGTGGTTAAAGGTTTAGGATCCAGTAACAAGCTCCCATGTGCTCACCATCAAGTTGGTATTGATTGATCGACACTCATGTGCACATACGGTAGCAACATGCACCGGGTGTCGGGCAGGTGGCGGGGAGGGATGGGCATATTCACACCTCGTGGGTGTGGTGCGCACCATTGGGGGATGGGCACCTTGTCGCTCTGGCTTGGGCGGGGCAAAGGCAATATATGTAACCTAAACATTTGTGCCCCTGTAATATGCTGAAATAAAAACACGGGCGACGCGTGTCTCCTCTCCACCTGATTGTTTTCCGACTTGGTGATGGTGTAACTATACACCTAGGAAAATTCACAGCTACACTTAAAACTGTATACGTGTATATAACAGGTCCTTAAATAATGTCATTTTGCTCAATGTCTCATTATAACGATGAGGAAAAAAATGGATTCCGGGCCGGGTCTGCCGCTGGTGTGGACTTTGCGTGTCCTTTCCGTGTCTGCGTCGGTTTTCTTCGTGTGCTCCGGTTTCCAGTTTGCGCCGCGTCTCAGAGATGTGCGTGTTAGGTTAAACTGACATGTTTACATTGTCTCAGGGGGCAGTGAGTGTCCCCTCTGTGTAACGAACGAAGTGAAATGTATTTCTATATTGCCTACTCCACGTGGAAGAGGGACTTTTATTTCTTACAATTAAATTTTATATACTTAGTGAGATTTTAATATCACTATCTCGATTGGCATTAGGGACTTACTGAGTAATGTCCTAATTTAGTGGAAAATGAGGTATATTTGACATCATCAAAGTGGGAAAATTTTAATGGCTTTCTGTTAATATAAGAGGAGTGGCCAGAAGCATTGTGTTTCATGATGTGAATTATGATATTACGGTTATATATGAAAAACACCTCAATTTTTGAGATATGAGAACTGCCTCATTTTTATATATGCATGTTTTATATTTGCAGTTTACATGAACCAAGGTCACAAAAGAAGAAGGGGGAAATCCCACTTAGGACAAACGAACCGAAGTTGAAACTGAATTTTTTTCAGGGAAAAACCTGTAGTTCATTCCTTCACCACCAAGTTAACACCCAGTTCATTTAGGATAACACAACATTTTATTTAAAAGGAATTAGTAATCAACATAAGTTATCATATTCTTTCCCCTCATTTACTGTCTGTCTTCCTGAGTTTCTAGAAACATTTTGAATCTTTTATACACTGTATTTGTAAGACTATGGTCAAAAGTGATACAAGGCTGGGCTCATGCCTGTAATCCTAGCACTTTGGGAGGCCAAACTGTGAGGACTGGAGTTTGAGAACAGCTTGAGCAAGGGCAAGATCCAATCTCTACAAAAAAATTAAAAAAGAAAGAAAAATTAGCCAGGTATGGTGGTGTGCACCTGTATTCCCAGCTACTCGGGAGGCTGAGGCAGGAGGATCACTTAAACCCAGGAGTTTGAGGTTGCAGTGAGCTATAATGATCCCCCTGCACTCTACTCAGGATGACAGAGCAAGACTCTGTCTTTAAAAAAAAAAAAAAAAAAAAAAGTCAGGGAAGTGAGACCCTCCCGTGGTGTGTAATTAGGGAGTGTACACCAGGTTTCTTGGGTCAGATCTTTGTAATTCTGAAACATAAAGATAGTCCTCAATGATGAAGAGGATGTTAACATTGCAGAAACAGTGTGCACAGATGACATCATGAAAATATGTGACGGGCTTACTGAAGGACCGGAGCAGCGCGCGCTCATACTTCCGTGTGAATAAGCACAAGGAAGTGACTGCTTGTCAGTGGAGTCAGGAGTGATGGTGACGCCAAACAACCACAGCTTGTCCACATGTGCGGCTGAGACAGTGACACCTTTGCTTCCTTATGATTCAACGTACAAACTTTGTTTCACACACAAAATCACTTAAAATAATGTATAAAATTACTTTCCAGCTAAGTGTATAAGGTGTACATGGAGCCTATATGAATTTTGTGTTTAGACTCGGGTCCCATGTCCAAGTTATGTGTATGCAAATATCCCAAAATCCGCCCACCCAAAAAATCATCTGGAACTTGAAACACTTCTGTTCCCAGGATTTCAGATAAGGGATACTTAGCCTGTACTTGTCTACAAAGTACCGGAAGTTCTTGAATGTTCTAGCCAGAGTAATTAGGCAAGAAAAAGAAAAGGCATACAAATTAGACTAGAAGGAATAAAAGTATCCATGTTCACATACGGATTTTTTTTTTTTTTTTTTGAGACAGAGTCTTGCTCTGTCACCTGGGCTAGAGTGCTGTGGCGTCATCCTAGCTCAAACTCCTGGGCTCAAGCAATCCTTCTGCCTCAGTCTCCTGAGTAGCTGGGACTACCAGCAGGTGCCACCATGCCCGGCTCATTTTTCTACATTTAGTAGAGATGGGGTCTAGCTCTTGCTCAGGCTGCTCTTGAACTCCTAAGCTCTAACAATCCACCAGCTTCCTGACTTTTGTTTTCAGGGGAGTGCCTCTACTAAGAACTTACGAGGGTTAAAAAAAAATTATAGTTTCTCCCCTTCGCTTTCTACATGTGTGTGATTTTTTTATTTAATGTTTTACTTTTTAAATTCATGGATTTTATTAAGGCAGTTTTAGATTTATAGAAAAATGGATCCAAAATTGTGGAGCGTTTCTACGTATCCCCTCCTGCATGCATTTTTCCCTATTATATATTTATTGCATGTGTTACAATTGATGGGCCAGTATTGATACATCATTATTATTCATTAAAGTCCATAGTTAGGGTTCACTCTTTGTGTGCTTCATTCTATGGATTTTGACAAATAAACGTGTCCACCATTACTGGGTCATACAGAATAGTTTCATGTGCATGTATTTTTAATGTGCTCAAATGGAATGATGCTAGAGACCCACTTCATTTTGTTTTTTGTTTTCATAATCCTCAATATTAAGGATTCATTTACCCTGCTAAGTGTCCATGCAAATCTTGCCCGAGGCACCGTTGTTTGTGTCCACTGCATCTTACCTGCCTCCTCCCCAGTTACAGATGTGAGGGCTTGTCCAATTCCCCCACTAAAAACAATGCCTTGGGGAACATTCTCTTACATGCTTCCCTATAAATAGATTTGAGAAACCAGGATAGATACCCAGGAGTGAATTTTCGGGTGTACAGGGTGTGGATATTCTTAATCTCCACAATTCTATTGTCCTAATAGCAGTGTGCAAGGGTTCCTTTCCCCCCATAGTCCAACCAACACTGACAATGTTTGAATTTGGGGAATTGCATAGGTACGCAGTGAAATTCCATTGCTTTTTAATTTTCCTTCCTCCTTTCCTCTGAACATGTCTCCTTCCTCCCTTCCCTCCTTCCTTCCCTTCCTCCCTCCCTTCCCTTCCTCTCTTCCCTCCTCCCTTCCTTCCTTCCCTCCCTCCCTCCTTCCTTCCTTCCCTTTCTTCCTTCTTCCTTTTCCTTTATTTGAGCATGTTTTCATCTGCCTGGGTAACTCCTTCTGTGAATCATCTGCTCACATCCTTTGCTCATTTTTGCATTGAGGTTCCTACTTCTAGCTGTAACTGTTTTCTTGTTTGTCCTGGATGTTATTCCATGTCAGTTTTAGACAACGCAAACATCTTTTTCCAATTTTCCATCTGCCTGTTAACTTCAGGATATCCTTTTTTGAACAGAAATCCTCAATGTTCATGTTTTTGTATCACTTTAAAAATCACCTTAATGTTTGTGCTTTTGGAATTTTAAGAAGTCTTTCCCCACGCCTGGATCACATATTCCCCTACACTCCCTTCTACTAACTATAGAGTTTTATATTTCAGATTTATGTCTTGAATCCACGTGGATTCTCCCTTTGCATGTGGTGTTAGGGAGAAATTCAGATTTACTTTACTTCTGAAAATGAACAGTTTTCAAGCCACAAACTAGGGAACAATCTACATGTTTCCCTTGATTTGTGCTGCCTCCTTTATCATATATTAGGGTCTGAAGAGTACAGAGATATTTTCTGAGATTTTCAGTCAATTTAATCAGTCTCCGTATCTGTTCCAGGTTCACACTTTAAAAAATGACTATGACTCTCCCGGGCGTCTCAGGCCCTGGGAGAGGATAGTTCTTTTCTTTGCTACATTTTTATAAGATTAAGGTAAGTTTTGCTCTGACTTTTATTTTTCTGCAGGAAATATAGGATCATTTTTAGCAAATTTACAGTGGATTCACTGGAATTGTGAATACGGTTGCATTGAAGACACAATGTGGTGAGAATTGGCGTCTTTATCATGTCAGGTCGTCTCATCCAAGACTGTAAACTGTTCCTCATGGATTCAGATCATCTACATTTTTATGTGTTTCTACCTTGATTGAAATGATCACACGATTTTTCTTTCTTAGTTGATTCATGTGTTGAATCACGTGATGGCGTTTCCGATGCTGAACTACCCTTGTCAATCATGACACATCCAACACCACTTGACCAGGACAAACTATTTTTAATATGCCATTTAATTTCTCTAAGTTATAATTTATCCTGGTTTTAAAACTCTAAATGAATGGGGGAAGTGGGCCTGTAATTATCTTTTCTTGTAAACATTCTTTTCTGGTTTTAGACCAAGATTGTATTAACCTGAAGAACTGAGCTGGGCAGATTTCATAGCTCTTTTCTATCTTATTTTACTTTTTTTTTTTTTTGAAGACCGTGTCATAGACACTACCTTAAAAGTTTCTTAAAAGCTTTAAAGTTCCGGCCGGGCGCGGTGGCTCACGCCTGTAATCCTAGCACTCTGGGAGGCCGAGGCGGGTGGATCGCTCAAGGTCAGGAGTTCGAGACCAGCCTGAGTGAGACCCCGTCTCTACTAAAAATAGAAAGACATTATATGGACAACTAAAAATCTATATAGAAAAAATTAGCCGGGCATGGTGGCGCATGCCTATAGTCCCAGCTACTCGGGAGGCTGAGGCAGTAGGATCGCTTAAGCCGAGGAGTCTGAGGTTGCTGTGAGCTAAGCTGACGCCACGGCACTCACTCTAGCCTGGGCAACAAAGTGAGACTCTGTCTCAACAAAAAAAAAAAAAAAAAAAGCTTTAAAGTTCCTTAAAAGTTTAGTAGAACTCATTTGTAAGTTATTTGTAAATTGGTGATGATTTGGGGGAAGGGCAGAAGGTCTTCAAGCACCGTCTCAATTTCCTTAAAACTTACTTGAGTATCTAGAGCCCCTCTTTTTCTTGTACCGGCTTTGGAACTTCACATTTTTTTTTTCCTAAAAATTTATTTATTTCACCTACAGTTTAAAATGGATTAACTTTATATTTTTCTTATCATTTTTATTATTTTCAAATATCCATTGTCTTTGTAAGCACTTTCCACGTTTACTGTTGGGTCTTGTTCTTAGCACCTTCTCCTTGTTTCTCTTCATCTTGTTAATCTTTTCTGGCTGCTTGATTTTGGTTTTATTAAGTAGGACCTGAGCAAACATAGTGTTTGTGGAGGAGAGAAATGCAAATCCATTTCCTGTAATTGAGGTAGCAGATCCCCAAGAGTGTGCTTCTTGAACAAGAAGGCAAAAAATGCTAATTTAGGGAGGGCACCAGTTTGCACTCCCACTCTCAGGGTCCGAGCACCCTCGCTTCCCCACACACGTGCCAGCACCGGCGGCTGTGTGTGTTGTGCATTTCTGCAAGTTTTCCAGGCCCTAAGTTATATTTTCTTGTTCTTATTGGTATTTCCCCCAAAATGAGAAAAATTATACACTTTTTTGTGTGTGTTGAGGTGAAATTCACATAACATAAAACTAACCATTTAAAGTCAGCAATTTAGAGGCATTTAGTACATTTACAATGTTACACAACCATCACCCTTGTATCTAGTTCCAACACATTTTCATCACCCCCCCAAAAGGCCCCACACCCATTAAATAGTCATTCCCCTCTCGCCCCACCCCCCGCCCCGGGCTCCCGGCATCCACGAATCTACTTTCTGTCTCTGTGGATTTGCCTATTCTGGGAATGTCATATAAAGGAAATCATACAGTATGTGACCTTTTGTGTCTGACTGCTTTCATTTGCTGTGATGTTTTCAAGATTCATGTCAGCCCATAAAAAAGATGCTCAACTTCAGCCAGGCGGGGTGGCTCACACCTGTAATCCTAGCATTCTGGGAGGCCAAGGTGGGCGGATCGCTTTGAGGCCGCGAGTTTGAGACCAGCCTGAGCAAGAGGGAGACCCTGTCTCTACTAAAAATAGAAAAAATTAGCTGGATGTGGTGGTGCGTGCCTGTAGTCCTAAGTACTCGTGAGGCTGAGGCAGGAGGATCGCTTGAGCCCAGGAGTTTGAGATTGCTGTGAGCTAGGCTGACGCGGCAGCACTCTAGCCTGGGCAACAGAGCGAGACTCTCAATTAAAAAAAAAAAAAAAAGATAACACTTCGCACCTACTACAGTGGCTATAATTCCAACACACACACATGAGAGAGAGAGAGAGAGAGACCAAGTGTTGGCAAATGCGTGGAGAAATCAGAATGCCCAGGCATTGCTGGTAGGAATGTAAAAGCGTTAGCAACTATAGAAATCAGTTTGTCAATTCTTCAAAAGTGACATATAGAATTGTCACATGAGCCAACAGTTCCACTCCTAAATATATGTACCCCAAAGATTTGAAAACAGAGACTCAAACAAATACTTGTGCATGAGTGTTCACAGCAGTGCTATTCACAGTAGCCAGAAGGTCGAAGCAACCCTAAAATGTCCATCCACAGATGAGTGGATAAACAAACCGGTATATCCATACAATTGAATTTGGAGGCATTTAGTACATTCACAGTGTTATGCAACCAGCACCTATATTCCAACACATTTTCGTCACCCCCAAAAAAACCCCTCACCCAAAGGAGTGATTTGCCTTTTGATGTGTGCTCCAGACCATCTGTATTCATTAGTTTGGTCTGGAGTCCGACTAGATGTGAATCCTAAATCTGCCACTTCTAGTTGCGTGGTAGTGATCACATGACAGTCTCAGTTTCCTTCCTCATTGGGCTTTTGTAGGAATTATAAGACATTGCATGCTTAGCACAGCCCCGGCCACATAACAAACGCTGACACTATTATAAACACGATTACTAATAATGTATTTAAAAGCTACTTCATAGCAAAAAATGGGTACTGTGCTAACCCTTTGTGGGCCAAGACAGACGGGTCTGAATAAAGCTAATGCTCAGGCTGGACGAGGTGCCTCACGCCTGTAATCCTAGCACTCTGGGAGGCCAGGCAGAGGATGGCTTGAGGCCAGAAGTTTGAGACCAGCCTGGGCAATGCAGCAAGACCCCATCTCTAAAACAATTAAAAAAAAGCCAGGTGTGGTGGTGCCCAATTTGGGAGATTGAGGTGAGAAGATCGCTTGAGCCCAGGAGTTCAAGGTTACAGTGATCTGTGATTGGGCCACTGCACTCTAGCCTGGGTTACAGAGCAGACCCTGTATCAAAAAAAAAAAAAAAGAAAAAAAAAAAACCAATACTCTTGGAACAAAATTCTTTTTCACAAAGGTAGTAGGTTCCCAATGTCCACCAGGGAAGACAAGCTAATTGTGTTTGCTCTAACAAGGGTCTCTGGGGACTGTGCCCCAGAGGCCACAGAGTTAGGCATAAACCTGCCAATGGTGGTTCCGTTGCACACTCCCTGAGAAACATGATTCTCTCCTCCACAGTTCCAGGACAAAGGTGAGGCGGTAGGCAGCCCAAGACCCAAAAAACATGACCCGGGAGCCGACAGGCCCTGGGATCTGATGGAAGCCCAGTTGCCACCAATCAAGTAAGTGTATCAGGAAGGAAAGATCTCCTGGGACTGCCCCCCTCTAAGGCTGGGGGCCTCTCTGTTCAGTTTAGCCCACACAGGCCATGGGTACCCAGCGTCACAGCCTCTTGGGTGGGTAGCGTATCATGAACTGGTCAAGAGAGTGGGCGCTGGAAAAGAGCTTGAGCCGAATCCCAGTTCCCTGCGGGAGTTAGGTTTGGAGCCTCAGCCGCCTGCCTCATAGGCTTGTTAAGGGTTCAGTGAGGTGATGCCTGTCAAATGCTTGGCTCAAGGGCTGGTATGTGGTTTGCGTCAGATCAATGTCATCGTCCTACTCAAAGTTGGAGGATTCAGGTGCAGGGGCTGAGGGTGGGAGAGAGGAGGGGAATTTAACGTGGATCAATGATTCTCAAATAGGGGCAATTTCAACACCCCAGCCAGGGTTTCAAGATATTTCTGTGTGTCCCAGCTGGTACAGGAAGGTCACCACTGGCATCTCCAGTGGGTGGAGGCCAGGAATGCTCAACCTACGACGCACAAGACAGTCACCAGCACAGGGGGAAAAAAAAGGATCCAGTCCCAAATGTCAGTGTGCCATGGTTGAGAATCCCTCAGCCAGACCCCATAGTGGGGAAGCCAGGACGGGCATCCCTGCAGACGCAAAGCCCACCTGAGGGGGAGGTGCAGCTGGGGGCAGAGAGACTTCCAGGCAGAAAGAACAGCAGATTCAAAGGTCCTAAAGCAGGGTGGGGGCGGGGGGGATCCCAGGAGGCTGCAGCCAAGTGCACAAAGCGGAAGGGAAAACAGAAACTAAAGATGTCTGGGGATTAGAGGAGCAGTGGAGAGCGGTGAAAGGATTATGTTGGACAAGACCCCATCGGCATTTTCGCGAGATCACCCTGGCTGCAATGTGAAGAATGGACACCAGGGGGCGAGAGCGGACACGGGGAACCACCACCACTATCGGGGTCCTGATTCCAGGGTTGAATTTTCTGCTTCTGTCCAACGGATGAAGTTGAGTTTTTAAATCCACGCGTTAGGGATGAGTGGGAGGTGAGAAGTGAGAGAGGAGTTGGGGTTGATGCCCATTGTGAGACTTGGTTGTGCTGGTTACCATTGTGCAGGTTACAATCTATGTGAACGGATCCCTGTGGAATTGTGCAGCGCATGTCCCAGGTGACCAAAGCCAGTAGCTTCTGGCAGGGGAGATTCCATTTGTAGCTCGTGGGACCGGAGTGTCTGTCTGGAGGATGTCTAGTAAGAAAAAGGAAAAGTAAATGTGAGTTTGGAGAGAGGTGGGTGCTGTCATCAGAAATTCAGAGCCGTTAAATGAAAAGTGCAAGAGGGTATGGAAGATGTCCCCCTCCCCCATCAAGACACTTCCACCTGTATTATGAATATTTTTGTGCCTCGGTGTACCCTGAGCATACCATGGCATGCCCCAGGTGTACTGCAAAGTAAATAGCACTCCTAGGTTCTAAGCATGGTGCTCCAGAGGTGCAAGAAATTTAGAGGTTGCCTCCTAGAGAGACACATGCACTCTTCTCTCCCTAGACTTCAGTAGGAGTGGAAGGAGGCTGGAAACCTTCAGAAAGTGTGTTATTGTTCATAAATATTTACTGCTGCTCTCTGGGAGAGGTAGCTCCTACTCCACTTCCCTGACACCACTCTTGGCTACTGAAATGTGAGTGTAGGTAACGTCCCTTTCTGGCAGAGGCTCTTAGGAGCCAACATGCATGTCATTATTCTGGCTGGTGCATTAATCGGCAAAGTTTTCCCAACAAAGACTCGTTCACCAGTCTGGATTCTGGAGTAAATTAAACATGCAGTAAAGCCTTGGCAGCCTGTGATGAACATGTGCCTGGAGGTATAAGTGTGCCTTTCTTCTTATCAGCCACCAAGAATTGGGGGATGTATGTTATGCAGCATAATTTAGCCTGAACTGACTGAGACAGAGTCACTGGCCCAGTGGATACCAGGCTCAGGGTGATGTGAGTCCCACGTGGGCTACGGGGACATCATTTATGGACAAATTAAGGTTGTCTGCCTCTAACATTGACGATAAGAAGCATAAAATGAGTGAAATTAGCTCCCTTTGAGATAACCTACCCCAAGATATAATTACATAATCTGTACAAGGAAACTGATATGGAAGATACACTGCAATAGATGAGTTGTAACATTTCAGAGTGACGCCTTAAAAAGAAAAAAAGCTTCCTTGTAAAGAACTCTGTAAGCATTGCTTCATTAAATCCTCCCAGGAAGCTGAGAGGACCTATCACTTGTTCACATGACTAATGTGGCAGGGCTGGCATTTAAACAAGGTTTGTGTGAACCCATAATTAGTGATTATTAAATCACCAAGGGATCCCAACCCTCAGAAATACACACGAGGCCAGCACTTTACATGTTCACCCCTCACATCTTTACAACAACTCTACGGGACAGGTGCTGTTACCTCCGTGAAGCAGGTACCATTATTATCCTCATTTTAAAGATGAGAAAATGGAGGCACAGAGAGGTTAAGTAACTTGCCCAAAGTCACACAGCTAGCAAGTGGCAGAAGTGGGATTTGAACCCAGGTTTGTCTCTGTGGAGAAAGACAAGAAACCCTTAATCATTCTTTGTTCTGATGATATCACTAAGGATTCTCACCCTAACTAATAAAAATAGTTGTTGTATTATTACAAGGCAAGTATAGATTAACACCCCTTTTATATATTTTTCTCACTTAATCCTTATGCCAACCCTGAGAGGTTGGAATTATTCATTTCCCTTGTAAGAGATGAGAGGACACAGGCTCAGAGAGGTTAGGTGAGCTTTTTTTTTTTTTTTTTTTTATAGAGACAGGGTCTCACTCAGTTGCCCAGGCTGGAGCTGGAGTGCAGTGGAGTGATCACAACTCACCGCAGCCTTGAACTCTGGGCTCAAGTGGTCCTTCCACCTCAGCCTCCCAAAGTGCTGGGATTACAGGCATGAGCCAACATGACTGTCCAATTTCACTATGTGGCCATCTGCCATCCACTGTGCTACACGACAATCATGAGCATCCTTCGTTGGACCTGGCTGGTGACGGTGCCGTGGATCTCAGCCAACCTCATCTCCTTGGTCCACACTCTCCTGGTGACCCGCCTGTCTTTTTGCACCAATAGGACCCTGCACTTCTTCTGTGACCTTAACGCTTTGATCAAACTCTCCTGCTCTGACACGCAAGTCAATGAGACGCTGGTGTTGGTCCTCCGGGGCTTGGTGGTTTTGGTCCCTTTTGTGTATATCGTGGCCTCTTACACACCTGTCGCTGTGGCTGTGTGGAAGGCGCCCTCAGCCCGGGGGAAGCGGAAAGCGTTCTCCACCTGCGGCTCCCACCTCTGTGCTGTCTTTCTCTTCTACGGGACGATCATCGGGGTCTACTTCAGCCCTGCATCCATGCACACCACCCAGAAGGCTGTGGCAGCCACGGTGATGTACACCCTGGTCGCTCCCACGCTGAACCCCTTCATCTACAGCCTGCAGAACCGAGAGCTGAGGGGCGCCCTCAGCAAGCTCCTCAGCTGGAACCCACTTAGCTGAGTCTCTCTGACTGCTCGTTTTCTTACTTTCTTTCTTTTTAAAAATGAATACATGATAGTCCTACATATTTTTGGAGTACACATGATATTTTGATACATGCGTACAATTTGCAATGATCAAATCAGGGTGGCTAGAATATTCATCGCCTCAAACATTTATCTTTTTTTTATGTTGGGAACATGTGAATGCTTCTCTTCAAGCTATGTTGAAATAATCAGTCAAGCATTGTTATCCATAGTGGTGCTGACACACTGGGCTCTCAAACTCTCCATCTTATTCTTCCCATTAGTACATATTTGTACATACTTGTGGGATATGTGGGATATTTTGTTACAGAGATAGAATGGACCACTTTTTTTTTTTTTTTTTTGAGACAGAGTCTCGCTCTGTTGCCTGGGCTAGAGTGAGTGCCGTGGCATCAGCCTACCTCACAGCAACCTCAAACTCCTGGGCTTAAGCGATCCTACTGTCTCAGCCTCCTAAGTAGCTGGGACTACAGGCATGTGCCACCATGCCTGGCTAATTTTTTCTATATATATATTTTAGTTGGCCAGATAATTTCTTTCTATTTTTAGTAGAGACAAGGTCTCACTCTTGCTCAGGCTGGTCTCGAACTCCTGACCTCGAGCGATCCACCCGCCTCGGCCTCCCAGAGTGCTAGGATAACAGGCGTGAGCCATTGCACCCAGCGTTGACCACTTTTTATTTCATTTCATCTTATTTTATTGTATTTTTTCCTTTTTTCTTTTTTTATTATTATTTCAGCATATTGTAGGGGTACAAAAGTTTAGGTTACGTATATTGCCCTTGCCCCCCACCCCCCCAATCAGATCTTCAAACGTGTCCATCCCCTAGACGGTGCGCATTGCACTCATTATGTATGTAGAGAGACAAGGTCTCCCTCTGTTGCCCAGGCTGGAGTACAGTAGCATAATCATAGCTCACTGCAACCTTGAACTCCTGGGTTCAAGCGATCCTCCCACCTCAGCCTCCTGAGTAGCTGGGACTATAAGTGTGCACCACCACACTCAGCTAAGTTTTTTCTTTTTTCTTCTGTTAGTAAAGATGGGATTTCACTATATTTCCCAGGCTGGTCTCAAACTCCTGGCCTAAAGTGATCCTCCCATCTCGTCCTCCCAGAATGCTGGGATTACAGGCGTGAGCCACTGTGCCTGTCCTGACCACTCCTTTTAGATCCAATTGCTTTGGAATCAACTAATGCTTCCCAAGGTCAGAACTCAGGTGGTTTTTCTTGGTTCACAGATACAACATTAAGCGGCTCCAAAATGGTATTTCCTTTTTAATTCTTTCCATCCTTCTGGCGACACCCCGAGAAAACATCTCACCTTGCTGCTGCTACACCTTTAACGTTTTTCTCATCACATCCCTGTAGGGGGTCGGAAGGCGGGTCTTGGGCTCAGAGCCTTCAGCAGGCAACAGTAGCTATCTAGGCTTCCAACAACGTTCTTTTATTTTCGTGATATTCTCTTTTTACTCTTATCTTCCGTATCAGTTGGTGTTTGGGTGGGAAAATGGAAAACAAGTTTTGCCTGGCACAGTCACCATGTGGAGTGGTTCTGGTTTTTCATTTATGGTAGTAATCTATTCGTTTATACTAAAAAATGGCTTAAAAACATGAGTTGATGTTAAGTTGAGTAAATGATAGCCTTGTTGGTACTCAGGGCAAACATTTGCCTCAAATGGCTGAGAAATGAGTGATACTGACTCAAACAGGTTGCCTGGGCCAAGGAGGGCAGAAGGACTAGAATTTTGCAATGTTTTGGGACACTGGCTTTAAAACCCGACAGGCTTGGGTTCAAATTCTCCCTTTGCCTACTATTAGTAACAGGGTGTGTGTCTCTTATCTACTCACCTTCCCTTTGGGTGTGAGTCTTTTACTTCTCCATAAAGTGGGAACTGTTCGGTCTTTCTAGCCTGTTGTTGCAAGTAAATTAACTTCACCCCTCAGTGATAGCTCATCTCTGAACTGGAGTCAATAGTGGTATTAATCTCCCCAGGTGGTTACCCCCTTATCAAAGGGGTTGTTACATAGTAAGCACTTGAAACCTCACGCTTCTGTGTTCAAAAAAATAGACACCCCAAGTTCAAGAACCTAAAGATGTATTTTAAATGAAATCTGTACCCTTAATTGTCCTTAACGTAGCATTTTTTCTAAAATAAGAGATGCAAAGTTATTTGTTTAATTTTTAAATATTTTCATGTCTCCCCCCCCCATCGACAAATGTAGCCACAAGAGACTGAAAAGAGCCCCCAGCATTTGAGGATGTTTCAGCCCATGAGAAGCAGCAGGATTTGGGGCGGAACAAGACCTCCGCATTGCAGAAACAAGCATCGGAGTGCACTTCCGAGGACTCAGGCCAGCCTTTGAGCCAAGCAGAGATATAAAGTGCTTCTTGTACCCCCTTACTATTTTGAAATAAATACATAAATAGAGAGAGAGAGATGAGAAAATAAATAAATAATAAAGAAAGCCCAAACTCATTGAATGTAACTTTTGCTATTAGACACTTTGTCTGTTTTTGCATTTGAGGCAGTCTTGTCAACAGCTTCTACCGTGTCTGCTGATATTTTGTATTTATCATCTTCCTAGACTTTGGAAAACATAAAAGGTTTGTCTGGACTGAACTTAGGTGATTAAATTCTGTTCTGTTTACTTCCTAGATCTCTCTAGAGTAATTATTTCCCTTCTCTCCATACCTATTCTCTCTCTGACAGAGCCTCCTCCCTAGCCTCCCTGCCTCCAGACTCAACTCCATCATTGTGCTACCATTTGCCAATTTCCATGGTGTAAATATCTCCCCATGGCTGAAGTAACTAAAGTGGTGTGCAGTGTTTCCATCATACACATGCAATAGGCATAAAGAATGTCACAGGCAATGGCAAATATATATAAAATAATTGGGAAGTGATGAATTTTGAGCATTTATTATGATTTTAGGGTTCTAGATTATCACTTTCTTACTTGCTTCATCTTCAAGCAAATTATTTGCCTCTAAGAATTTACTCCAGAGACTCTCAGATAAAAGAATCAATCTCCTTATAATCTTTATTTGCTCAAGACCTAGGTGTGCCGTGCTGATGTTGGCACCTGGATGAGTACTGAGAATGACAGATTAACCTTCTCAGTTGTGACCCAAGTGAGAAGAGAGGGCTCAGTCCTAGATTCCTCTAGTTTATTTTATTGTAATTTTATGCAGTGTACTTTTAGTAACAGCTGTGTTTTACAACCAGCTTGCAAAGTTTTTGAAAATTTAACTGGTTCTTGTGAGTTGGTTGGAGCTGGTAAGTCAACAGCTCCCTCTAACGCATCCTCCCCCAGGTCATGACAGAGCTCATTGCCTTACCCCCTTTCACATATTTGCTCGAATTTCTCCCCCTCTGGGTGGACTGCTCGGACTCCCCATCGACAATTGCAACCACACTCCCACCCTGCCACAGTCAATCCTTTGTACCTGGCTTTATTCCCCCCACCCCCAGCACATATCACATAAACAGTTCAACAATTTAGCTTGTGATTTTTGTTTCTTGTCTGTCTCTGCTTACTAAAACATCAGCTCCATGGGGACAGGGGTCTTCGGTTTGTTCACTGCAATATCCCTGGCACCTAGAATAGGGACTTGCAACAGGATAGGCAATTGATAAATAAATTGAATGAATTGAAATTTGTGACCATCTGTCACCCTAATTGTAATCCCTGCCCCTTGATGCTGCTGGGGGGAGTTTCAGTCTGCTTAGGAGGGAACAGAAGGCATCAAAAAGTGAGCCCTGCACACCCAAATGTAGAGAACCAGAAGAAACAAGCATTATATCTAATGGTGAAACACAGAAACATTCCCAGTAACATCAGGAATGGATCAGAAACATTGTCGATAAAATCAGGAATGTATCCGAAACGTTCCTAATAAAATCAGGGATGTTGACTCATTGCATCTCCTCTGCATTTTACTGGAGACCCGAGACAATGCACTAAGACAAGAAAACACAAGAGAGGTATGAGGACCAAACAAGAAGAGGCGATGTTGTCAATAATTCCAGATAATGACTGTATCTAGGACAGCTGTGAGGATCAACTGACAGTGTGGATTTCCTCTAGAATTATCCTCATGAACAGAACATAATTGGAAAAATATCACACTCATAAAAGCAACAGAAACTTACGAGGCATTTAAGTATAATGCTAGCGAGAAATGTGCAAGAGGTTTATGAAGGACAACTATGACATTGTCCTCATGGACATAAAAGCATTTCTAAATAGATGGAGAGAGATTACTGTATTCCTGGATACAAAGATATGAAAATGTAAACAAAAATGTAAACAAAAAAGAGTTCTCCCTAAATTAAACTATAAATTGTGTGTGTGTGTGTATATACACTCTTAGAATAGTTCCAAGAACAGAGTAAGTGCTAGATAAATCTCACTTGTTATTAACTACTACAACCATTATTACTATTATAATATAAATAGCATACTATAGATATATTATTAGTACCAAAATTATCTTAGAAAACTAAAATAATTTTTCAAAAATAGCATTTGATTGTACAGGAATATCTAAAACAAAACTTATTACATTTTTTAAAAGAAAGCATGTATTTTATTTTGAGATGGGGTCTCACTATGTTGCCCCAGCAGGAGTGCAGTGGCTATTCACAAGCACAATCATAGCTCACTGCAGCCTCGGACTCCTGGCCTCAAGCAATCCTCCCACCTAAGCCTTCCAAGTAGCTGAGACTACAGGCATGTGCCTGGCTTAAAAAAGGTAGCATTTTAAGTCAGTGGGGAAAGTTTGGAATATTTACTAAATGATTTGGGGAAAATAGCCATTTAAAAATAAGTTATAACATAATCTGAAAAATTCACACAATGTCTAGATTAAAGTCTGAGAGGTTGGCGACCTTTTTCCATACATGGCAAGATAACAAATATTTTCGGCTTTGCAAGAAACCATTCAACTCTGCCACTGTTGCACAAAAGCAGCCAGAGACAATATGCCAACAAATGCGCATGGCTGTGTTCCAAAAAACTTTTATTTATAAAATCAGCAGCAGACCCGTCATGCTGTGGTTTTGACCCCTAAACTTATAAAGGTACTAGAAGAAACCAAGGAGAATGTTTCTGACAGAAACAGTATTAAGGCACAAGAAGCAGAAAGAAAAAAATGATTGGTAGACAAAATTAGTATTTAGAATCCCTAAAAAATGCCTGCAAATCAACAAAAACAAGACAATCTAATAGAAAAATGAGGAAAGGCTTTGAACAGGCATTTTGCAACGAGGGAACCCATATATTTATAGCTAATAAACAAAGAGGATTTCCAACCCCCACTAGTAATTAGGGAAAAACAAATTAAAGCAACAACTGGAGACCATTTGGCAACCACATTGCCAAAATTAGTTTCACACTGATAAGAATTAGTGAGGTGAGGAAACAGATCTCTGTCACATAGAGGCTGGGAGTGTGGATTCCCACAGCCACTTGGAAGTTAATTCAGCAATTCTTCTTACATTGAAGAAACACATCCCCTATAATCTGACCACCTCGTTACTTAATTTGTTTGATCTGATATTGCCTGTGTGCAGCGAAAGACGGGAAAGGACACATATTGCATTATTCCCGATAACGGTGACAATTTTAAAGCAATGGAGGTGTGTCTGTTTGTAAAAGAACAGCTAAATATACACTAAGTATATTCATAATATTCAATATCAAGCAGACTTTATAAAAATGAGGTAGCTCTATGGCAGTGGTCCTCACCCAGGGTGATTTTGTCCCCCAGGGAACATTTGGCCATATCTGGAGACATTTTTGTCATAACTCGGTAGAGAGACTGCTATAAGCACCTAGTCCGTAAAGACCAGGGATTTGGCTGTTAGACATCCTACTATGCACAACCTGGCCCCCACCACAAAGAATGATGAGGCCCCCAAATGTCAACACTGCCCAAGCTGAGAAACCCTGGTTTATATAAACTAACATAGAATTTACTCCAAGATGTTGAGTGAAAAACCGAGTTACAGAAAGATACCCACAGGTGAATCAGATCTGTGTTAAACACACAGAAAATAATTGGACAGTTTGTCAAAAAGTTAATGCAGAATTACCATCTGATCCAACCATTTCACTCCTAGGCATATATTCGAGCAAATCTTTGTATGAACCGTTCAATGTTCATAGCAGCACCATTCACAATAGCCAAAAAATAAAAAGGTCCCAAATGTCTGTCAGTAGATGAATGGATAAAGTGTGGTGTCTCCACATGATGGACATTATTCAGCCACAGAAAGGAACGAAGTCCTAACCCAGGCTACACCACGGATGAACCTTGAAAACATTGTGCTGAGTGAACGCAGCCAGACTTTCACATAACATAGGATTCCACTTATGCGAAATGTCCAGAGCAGGTGAAATCCACAGAGCCAGAAAGCAAATTGGTGGTTGCCAGGGGGTAGGGGGAGGGAAAAATGAGGAGTGACTGCTCATGGGGACGGGGTCTCCTTTTGGGGTGATGATAATGTTTTGGAATTACGGGTGGTGGTTGCACAACCTTGTAAATGCATTAAATCCCACTGAATCGGACACTTCAAAGTGCTTAATTATCTTATATGAATTTCACCTCCAAAACAAGGCAGAAAACAACAATAACGCACAACAGAACTTAGGTATTTAAAGGTTTGCATTTGTCCACATGCCACATGCATAAGGATCTGGAAGGTGCCCATCAAACTCACCGTCACGGCATGCCTGGCTCTAGCCTTATTTGTACTCATTTCAGTTACTTACGAAGAAGGAACAAATATATGTGTGTTCTTTGATTTAAAAAAGAAATCTTTAGAAAGACAATGACTTGGGCACATGACTGAGGTGGGGAAGGATGAAGGTGGAGGGGTATGTTAGGGCAGCCTCCCCAGGGCCGTGGCAGGGCTGCCCCTCTGCCCATTTCAACAGCCAGGGCCCCAGATCCCAGCGTTGCGGAGCATTAGCCTCTGCTCATGCCCTTGAGAAGCTCAGGTGATTGACTCGCCCCCGGCAGGCATGGAGGGAGGGAGAGTGAGGACATTCCCTGAGGTCGCCTCCTTTCTGGCAGGGTCCCCAGGGGGCCCAGCATCCCTGCGGCAGAGGCAAAGGCAGTAGGACCACAGCAAGAGAGAAGGCAGTGGGCAGGGAGCTGATAAAAGTAGACAGGCTCAGTCAAGCCCTCGGCCCAGCCCACACCTGTGCAGCCCACACCTGTGCCTGCACCTGCAGGGAACTTCCCAACAAGAGCCTCCCCATTGGGGTGAGGCAGAAACAGGTGCAGGGCCTGGAGCCCCAGGTGAGTCACCTCCCTTCCTATCCACCTGGCCAGGAGAGACCTGGGGAACCAGCAACTGCCAGTGACTCAGAGAAACCATCTGTTTATGCATGTCTTTGGGTAAATCGAGTCTTTAGGGCAGGGGGTGACAGGCAGGCCCCACTTCCTACCTCCAGGACAGTGTGATGACTACTTTGCAGGCTTGTTTGTTTATTTATTTGTTTGTTTATTTTGGGAGCTACCACTGTCTTACGAGGTAGGTTCCTTGGACAGGTGAGGAGAAAAAGAACAGGTGTAGAGAGAGGAGAGCTATTGCTCAGAGTTACTCAGTATGTCGATGTGATTTTAACTTCTTTTCTCAGTCTTTCCAGGCCAGAAGCCAATGGAAAAAGGATTGGGAAGAGGCAGAAAAAAGAGAGAGGCAAGGAAGATTCAGGATGGAGAGGCTCCGGCCACCTCCCCAGGGCAGAGAACCAGAGAGCCCTCGCGTCTCTGGGTGGGGAGACTGTGACCTCACTGTGGGTTTCCCTGGGTGCCAGACAGCTCTCTCTGTCCCCCGCTCTCTCTCTCTCTCCCGCTCTCTCTCTCTCCCGCTCTCTCTCTCCCGCTCTCTCTCTCCCTCCTGCTCTCTCTCTCCTGCTGTCTCTCTCCCTCCTGCTCTCTCTCTCTCTCGCGCGCTCTCTCTCTCTCCCGTTCTCTCTCTCCCGCTCTCTCATTCTCTCTGTTTGGTTTACCTACAGAGGAGCCCGCTAGGTGTTCTGCTGATAGATCAACTGCTCGGATCGCTATTCTGGTCCCATGCACAGTATGAGTTTTGTTTTACTTCTAAAATGAAATTGATAGACTTTATTTTTAAGAGCTATTTTAGGTTTACAGAAAATCGATCAGATACTACAGAGAATCTGTTAAAGTGGAGATGCTGGTGCAGGTGGGTTCTGAGAAAGGTTTCTCCAGACAAAGGTTAGGCTAGAAAAGAGGTTTGTGTACTTTTGCCTGGGGGGAAGGGAATAGGACCAGCACGGAGGTGGAAAGGGAAGAATGTGCTGGCTCTGAAAACCAGCTACTGGGGCTTTCTAAAGGGATTGCAAAAATGGCAGGTACCGTCGAGAAGTTGCTGCATCCGCTCCTTCCTTTCCTCTTGGCAGCAGGTAGGTAACAAAAACTGCGCGGATATCAAAGTCCTCGAGATGGTTTCCTGCCTTTCCCTGGAGACGGGATTATCACAGGAGATGTGACTCTGTCCTCCAGATATGGTTCAGGCTTGGAGCTCCCACCCTGCTGTTCGCTCAGGAACTCTTTGGGCTGTAAAAAGCAGATTCTCAAAAAAAAAAAAAATTTTTTTTTTTTGTAAGAGAGAGAATCTCTCTCTTTTCCATTCATTTGGCTCTTTTCAGAAGATGTGCAAAACAGAACTCCTGCCTGGTGCCCGTGAGTGAGAGAACTCATAGGAGTGATCTTTAACCGTTACTGGGGAAATTGTGGGATTAGGCATTTTCCTGTTATTTTTGCAAGGCCGCCCCTTTCATTCCCCTCCCTGGGTCTTTCTGTCCTAATCTTCAGAATCATGGCAGCTTGGGCAAGTGATGTGTCCTCTGTGGGACTCAGTTTCCCCATCTGTAAAATGGGGATCATAGCAGATGACTTCTAATGTGGGGGTAAGTGTTCAGTAGGAATGTCAGGAGGGATGCTGAGCACAGTGCCTGGTCCATAGGACACATCAAACACAGGCTAACGATGCCCATCACTGTCGTTGTTGCTGAGTGCACAGTGCTGGTGCTATCAACAAAACAGTCTCTGCCTCCAAGAACTCATGATCCGGGCACAGCTCCAACATGACACATTATGATCAACATCATGACACGGGCACAAGCAAGGAGTTTTAGAGTCATTTAGGAAGCATTATTTTGGAAGCACCCAGGGATGAGTGACTGAATCTGCTTTGGGAAGAAGATGTCTAGGAGGGCTGCATGGAGGAGGTGACATTTAAGCTGAATCTTAAACAGGGGTCTTGCCAGGTGGAGAAGGGGAGGAATGGGCAGGGTGCAAAGGGAGCATGCCAAAGAGTTGCAACTGCATTTTCTGGATCAAAGGTTCTCAACTGTGGGGGTGACTTTGTTGCCCACAGGGGCATTGACATTGTCTGGAGACATTTTTTGTTTGTCACGACTGAGCAGTGGCTAACTGGCATTTAGCTGATAGAGACCAGGGAAGCTATAGAACAACTTAAAGGCACAGCACAGCCCTCCACAGAAATGATGATCTGGCCCCAAATGTCAATAGTCCTGAGGTTGAGAAACCCTGCCCTAGACACTGGGGAGCCATGGGAGGCTTGTGAGCACAGCCCACATGACATAAAGCTCACTCATTCGACCTCTCCTCGGAGGCTCTTATTTCCAAGCCATTCACCTCTCTAAGAGCTCAGGGTGGCAGGACAGGGTGTGGCTGTTCGGGACCACCACCCAGGGGAGCTACAGGCAGGTGCTGACCCAGAAGTGGGGAAAAGATGCAAGTGATTCCAGGGAGAAAGGCCAAGAAACGCTAGAAACTGGTGATGTTCGGGGAATGTGGTCTCCTCTCCCCAAAGTACGTGGTTCCCTCTTTGCTTCTCATTAGAAACCTGTCAGGGCTGGCCCAAGGACCTAAGCCCACTTACAAGGGTATTTACTACCTTTTTTAATTGACGTTTTTAAATTTTGTTTATTTTTTAAGGGTATGATGGGGGTACAAACGCTTTGGTTACATAAATTGCCTTTGCACCGCTTGACCCATCCCTCAGACAGCATAGGTGTGGGTTTACCCATCCCCTCCTCCCACTCCCACCTGCCCAGCACCCGATGAATGTTACTTCTTATATGTGCACATCGTGTTGATTGATTAGTACCAATTTAATGGCGAGTACCTGTGGTACTTGGTTTTCCATTCTTGTGATACTTCATTTAGTAGAATGGGCGCCAGCTCTATCCAGGATAATACAAGCAGTGTTAGACCACCATCGTTTTTTGTGGCTGAGTAGTACTCCATGGTATGTACATGCCACATTTTATTAATCCACTCATGTATGGATGGGCACTTGGGTTGTTTCCACATCTTTGCAATTGTGATTTGTGCTGCTATAAGCATTCAAGTGCAGATGTCTTTTTTATAGAATGTCTTTTTTTCCTTTGGATAGATACCTAGTAGTGGGACTGCTGGATCAAATGGTAGGTCTACCTTTAGTTCTTTGAGGTATGTCCATATCACTTTCCATGGAGGTTGCACTAGTTTGCAGTCCCACCAGCAGTGTATGAGTTTGCCTACCTCTCTGCATCCACACCAACATTTGTTGTTTTGGGACTTTTTGATAAGAGCCATTCTCACTGGATTTAGGTGATATCTCATTGTGGTTTTGATTTACCTTTCCCTGATGAGTAGAGATGTTGAGCATTTTTTCATATATTTCTTGGCCATTAGTCTACCTTCTTTTGAAAAGTTTCTGTTCATGTCCTTTGCCCACTTTTTAATGGGGTTGATTTTTTTCTTGCTGATTTTCCTGAGTTCTATATAGATTCTAGTTATAAACCCTTTTTTATTGTGATAAAATACACATAACATGAAATTTACCATTTAACCATTTTGAAGTATACAATTCAATGGCATTGAGTACATTTACGATGTTGTGCAAACACCACTTCTATCTAGTTCCAGAAATTTTTTCATCACCCCAAAAGGAAACCCTGTATCCATTAGCAGTCGCTCCCCACCCCCTCACCCCCGACCCCAGCCCATGGCAACCACTGATACGCTTTAACTCTTACACGCCTGTTCATCGCAGCACTGTTCACAAAGGCCACACGGTGCGCACAACCCAAACTTGCACACGCTGAGGAAGTACATCCATATAATGGAATGGTGTTTGGTCACTGAAAGGAATGAAGTTCTGACACATGCCGCAACGCAGACGAGCCTTGAAACACTATGCTCGGTGAAAGAAATAACACACAAACGTTCACATCTTGTAGGATTCCATTTATGTAAAATGTCCAGAACAGGCAAATCCATAGAAACAGAAAGCAGATGAGTGGTTTTACTCTTTTAAACTTTACATCGCTTGCCTAATTTGTTTTTTTTTAAAGATAATCATAGTTAAGTGATTCATAAAGACACCTTGAAATCTCTTGAAATTAAAGTTATCTACTGAGCACACACTGTACATTTGCTCGCTCATTGTATCGATTTAATCATCCTAAGTAGCATCTGTTCTGTGTTAGATCATCACCTTCCAAGAATAACTCCCTTACTTCTTACAACAACTCTTCGAGATAGGGAGAGGGAAACGGAAGTGCAGAGAGTTGCAGAAACTTGCTCAGTTGCCCAGCAGGCAGAGCCGGAATTCAGACTTATGTCTGCTGGCTTCCCCTCCCTCCGTCTGCCCAGACGGCTGCGTTGCGTTTCCTCACAACGTACATGCCTCATGGGAGCCAGAAAACAATAAGGACTTCATCTGTGGCTCCTTTTTTTTTTTTTTTTTTTTAAGAGCCACAGCATAATCTCTGATCCTGCATGGAAAACCCCCGAGGAAGAATCTGATGGGTTCAAGTAAGTTAGAGATACGCTGTGGTCTAAGGAGTTGGAGTCAGGAGTGGGGACATCTAGCGGTACTGGAAGCCGTCAGAAAAACAATTTATCAGAAGGAGTCGGGCAGGGGGAGCAGAGGAGCAATGGTTGGAAGCTCCAGTGAAGGAACATTTTCATCTGGGGAGGCAGCATAGAGCAGGTGTCCCCAACCTATGGTGAGTTGTATAATTATTCATTATATATTACAATGTAATGATAATAGAAATAAAGTGCACAATAAATGGAATGTGCTTGAATCATCCCAAAATCATGCCCACCTCCCACCCCCAGCTCGTGGAAAAATTGTCTTCCATGAAAACTGTCCCTGGTGCCAAAAAGTTTGGGGACCGCTGGCATAGGCGGATAAGGAAGGGTATAGTCTCCAGGGTCAGCCCAGCTGTGGGTTCAGGTGTCGGATCTGTCATTTCAACAGCTTTACCCTGAACAAGTTGCTCATCCTCTTTACACCCCAAGGTTCTCAGTGACTATGGCCAAGGTACTTTAAATGGCGGGTGCAAAAATGGTCCCTTCCTCACTAGGTTAAGGAGAGAATTAAGTTGTAGGAAGCACAGCGCGGGAACCGAACCAATGCCAGCTGTTACCATTTACCGGGAGTGGCCCCCTGGGCACATCCAGGTAGGGCAGCACGTGATGACCTTTTTTTCTTCATCCAGTAGCTGACATCTCCCTGTCACACCTCGCCTTATGCACAGCCTCCATGCAGGGAGCCAATCGCTCAGCGGTGACTGAATTCATCCTCATCGGCTTCTCCATCTTCCCTCACCTGCAGCTGATGTTCTTCCTGCTGTTCCTGCTGATGTACCTGTTCACGCTGCTGGGCAACCTGCTCATCATGGCCACCGTCTGGAGCGAGCGCAGCCTCCACACGCCCATGTACCTCTTCCTGTGCGCCCTGTCCGTCTCCGAGGTCCTCTACACCGTGGCCATCATCCCGCGCATGCTGGCCGACCTGCTGTCCGCCCACCGCTCCATCACCCTCCCAGCCTGTGCCGGCCAGATGTTCTCCTCCTTCACGTTCGGCTTCACCCACTCCTTCCTGCTCACCGTCATGGGCTACGACCGCTACGTGGCCATCTGCCACCCCCTGCGCTACAATGTGCTCATGAGCCCCCGTGGCTGTGCCTGCCTGGTGGGCTGGTCCTGGGCTGGTGGCTCGGTCATGGGGATGGTGGTGACCACGGCCATTTTCCAACTCACCTTCTGTGGACCCAATGAGATCCACCACTTTGCTTGCCACGTGCCACCACTGTTGAAGTTGGCCTGTGGAGATGACGTATCCTGGGTGGCCAAGGGTGTGGGCTTGGTGTGCATCACGGCTCTGCTGGGCTGCTTCCTCCTCATCCTCCTCTCCTACGCCTTCATTGTGGCCACCATCTTGAGGATCCCATCCGCTGAAGGTCGGCACAAGGCCTTCTCCACCTGTGCGTCCCACCTCACTGTGGTGGTCGTGCACTATGGCTTTGCCTCTGTCATCTACCTCAAGCCCAAGGGTCCCCACTCTCTGGAAGGAGACACCCTGATGGGAACCACCTACACGGTCCTCACACCCTTCCTCAGCCCCATCATCTTCAGCCTCAGGAACAAGGAGCTGAAGGTTGCCCTGAAGAAGACCTTCCTCAGCAAACTCTACCCACAGAAAAATGTAATGATCTGAGAGAAATTCCTTGGAAACAATGACATTGGATTACCAAATGCTACTGTTAAAAATGATACTCCATGAACCTATATTCATCTGGTGCATTAAGGTTTACATGCAGGATACGAATGTATACACAAGGGCTAATCAGCACCAGGGAGGTATTTGGGGTGGACAGATGTGGGAGATAATAACTCAGAGAAAATCAGATTGGTTTGAGTCCTACCTGCTGTAGGATACTTTGTCAGTTAGCAACACACCTGAAATCTGTTCTCTTCCTGCCAAAACCCAGGGTCATCCTAAAGACACAACTTGGCAGCGCAGAGAAAAATGGAAGTCTTCATGCGCCAGGCTCTGTTAGGCAGCACTGGGTAGCTACAACTCGGATTTATTAAGGCTACCCCAGATTACAGCAGAGGAGGGCAAAGCACCCTAAATTTCAGCATCGCACAAATCCGTGTAATAGAAGTTAGGAACAGCAATAAACAGACTCCCAGAAAAAAAGGAAATCTTGGCCTTTCAAATGTGAACCTTGAATAGTTGTGGAGAGACAGAGATGTCTTCATGGTTTGTTCAAGAAAAAAAGTTCTGCTGTGAGATATGGGCTGCTGTGTTAGCATGTGGGAGAGTGGGGAATTCACTGTTAAACCAGAACAATGAATGCAGAGCCAAGGGTGAAAGTATATCTCATGGTCCTACGGGCACCACATTCACCCATTTGTCAATAAGAAGGGATTTAAGGTTGACCCTGCTACATAGTATTGACAATTTGTTGAAAATAGGTGTTTTCAGGTTTAAGTTGAATAGTAAACTATACATCATTTGTCCTAAAGTGTGAATTCAGTCTTTCTCTATCACCTGAGCAGCAAAAAGAATCCCAGATTCACATGAAGTAGGAGGATGTAGGAAACAATTTAAGTCAAACCCAGGAAACACAGAGAAGCCCCTTTGCAGAAAACATGTTGCATTTCATGCTTCTTGTTACTTCTCTCGTTCACTGTGTCATTACAGCCTCACATGGTGGGATGAGAACAAAGGCTCTTTCATTTCCCCTTCATTTGACAGAGGGGAAACTGAGGCTCAAAAGGTGCGTGGCTCATCAGAGATCACAAAACTTGGAAAAGCCAGGCTTCCAATGTAGGTTATTTTTATTTCAAGTCCTCTTCATTCAACACTTCATGCATTGTCTTCCAACAGTGGGTTTTGTGGCTCCTAATTCCAGGGGGACTTGTTCTTCTCCAAACCAAACATCCCAATATCCATAGTCTTTTACAGCAACTGCAACCCACCATGCACTGATGCATGCATCCTTGGAATGCTGATGGAATGTTTCTATAAACTCAGGAGTCCTTTGTGATTTTAAAATAAGTTTAAGTCTTAGACATCATCATTCTCACGACTGCTCTATTTTGTTGTGTCATAATCCCTATCACCTTCTAATTTGCCATATGTAGTTTGCTTATTTTATCATGTTTATTATCATGTATCCTTCCTCTAGAGTATAAGCACAAAGAAGACAGGGATTTTGTATGTTTTTAATCAATGCAACATATTCCCAGCACCTAAAATAGTGCCTGGCACATAGGAAAGACTCAGTAAGCACTTATTGAATAAAGTGGATCTCCTACACTAAAAAAAAAAAGTTTTAGTCTTGGAGGGATTTCTGAGTAAGTTCCACACATTGAGCTAAGAAGATGCTTTGTCAAAGATTAGATGAAAATATGCAGATGGTTTCATTTCTGGGTTCTCAGTCCTGTTCCAAAGGTCTATATCTCTGTTCTTGTGCCAGTACTCTGCTGTTTTAGTTACTATAGCCTTGTAGTAAAGCCTGAAGTCTGGTAGACTAATACCTCCCAGTTTGTTCTTTTTGCTTAAGATTGCTTTGGCTACAAGGGATCTTCTCTGGCTCCATACAAAGTGTAGAATTATTTTTTTCTAGATATGTAAAGAATGATGATGGTACTTTGATAGGGATTGCATTAATTATGTAGATCACTTTGGGTAGTATGGACATTTTAACAATGTTGATTCTGCCAATCCATGAGCAAGGTAGATTTTTCCATCTGTTTACATCTTCTACAATTTCTTTTCTTAGTGTTTCATAGTTCTCCCTATATATGTCTCTCACCTCTTTTGTTAAATATATTCCTAGATATTTAATTTTCTTTGAGGCTATTGTAAAATGTGCTGTGTTTTTTATTTGATTTTCGGCTTGACTGTTATTGGCATATATGAATGCCTCTGATTTGTGTGTATTGATTTTGTATCCTGAGACTTTACTGAATTCGTTGATCAATTCCAGGAGTCTCTTGGTTGAATCCTTGGGGTTTTCTAGATATAACATCATACCATAAGCAAAGAGTGAGAGTTTGATCTCTTCTGTCCCCATTTGGACACCCTTAATTCCCCTCTCTTGTCTAATTGCTCTGGCGAGGACTTCCAGCACTATGTTGAATAGAAATGGAGATAGTGGGCAACCTTATCTGGTTCCAGTTCTAAGTGGGAATGGTTTCAATTTTTCCCCATTCTTTCTCAATATCATACCAAGTACCAGCATGATACTTGGAAGATATCATCAATTCTTAACAGATATTTCTAGGGTGGACTAATTTAATCCCCACATCATCGAACAAACCAGAATGTTGGCTTTATGGGTTCACTGTGAGAAAGAAACCTAGTTGCCCTCTAGAGCAGGGGGTGAGGGTGTGTGGGGAGCCGTGTTTGAGTCAGACAGACCTGGGTTCAAGTCCTGCCTCCTACTTCCCACTGATAGATCGACATCTTGTAGACATATTCCACATTTGCATAAACAAAAGGATATTGAGAGAAGTGACATTTATAATTGGAAATTATTAGACATATCTTCTAATAAAGGGCCGTTAAACAAATGTTGGCTTGTTCATACCGTGGAATGTAAGGCAGCCTTGAAACCCATTAGAACCTTGTACTTCATCTCGTCCCTCCCTCCTTGGGAGTCCCATCCAGCATCATGAAATTATGTGCCATCTGCACACAGATGTTTCCCAAATCCTGATCTTTATGTCTTTCCAACTGCCTACTCAACATCCCCACAGGGCTAGGAGGCAGGCATCTCAAAAGTTAATGTGTCCAGATCTCTAACTCATGCATATCCTCATCATTAAAATTCCCTCTCTCTCTCTCATATTTCTTCCTCTCAAAATCTTTCCTATCTCAGAAAACAGCATCTCAAACTCAGTAATACCTTGGAGACATTTTCAACTCCTCCTTCCCACCCCTGCCATGTCCAATTCATTAGCAAATCAGTGGGGACTCTCCCTGTAAAATGTATTCAGAACCTGTCCCATCCTCACCCCCTCTGTGGCTACCTCCCTAGTCTAGACCACCATCCTCTCTCACCTGGATGGTTTCCATATCTTTCAAGCTTACCTGACTGCCTCCACCCTTCCACCTGTACACTACATTCTCAATAAGGTGGGATATTGAGCCTTTCAGATATACATTGTATAATATCCCCTCTACTCAGAGCCCTCCCACGGCTTCCTGTCTCTCACAGAGGGAAATTCAAAGTTCTTACAGTGCACATAGAGCCCTACACACCTGGGCTCTGCTGCTTCTCTGACCACACCTTCCCCATCTCTTTCACTGAATCACTCAGCTCCAGCCCCCTCACTGTCCCTCAAACACACCAGACATGTTCCTGCCTCAGGACCTTTGCATGCGCTATACCCTCTACCAGGAACGCTCCTGCCCCAGATGTCCACATACCTCTTCTGTCACTGCCCAAAGCTTTCTGCTGGAATATCAATGACTCCTTTCCTAACTACACTGCACAAAACAACAACGTTCCTGGGCATACCCTGTGTCTCTTGATTTGCTTTACTTGTCTATATGTGCTTATGAACACCTGGCATCTCTCCTGCTTGTTGGATGTGACTGTCTCTCACCACTATAATGTTGCTTTGAGGAGGTCAGGGACTTGGTCTATTTTGTCCACTGACATATGCCTAGATGGCAAATGGTAAGCTCTCTACTTGTTGAATAAATTAATTTAGAAGAATGAGGACAAAGAAAGGTAATTAAAAGATACATTTTTTGTGCATCCAATTGGAAAAGAATTTCAAGATGTTAAAGCACTGTTGGAGCGAATGAGAGGAAACTGGCTTTTTTCGTACATTGCAGTGTGTCCTTAGGCAGGTCACATCCCTTCTCTAAACTTGTAAGAATGTAAAAGCACCTGCCTTCCAAGGCAGCTGCCAGACTGAAGTGAGACAATGTTTGTGAATGGCTTAGTACACTATCCAGCACTTGATACTCTTGAGTAACCGTAGTTGGGATGGTATCAGAGTTTCAAGCTTGGCTTGATGTGCTGGAGATCAGAGGGAGAGGTGTGAGTTGGAGAAATGCTCAGTTGAAGCCACCAACCTCTGATGCATACGTCTTGGTAGTCAGTGAGGTGGCAGGTGTGGAAGCACAGCAGAAGGCTGTGACCCAGCAGGGGACGCCACTGGGAGAAGTGTTGCTCCGATTCAGCTCTCGACTTGCTTCTCCCGGAATCTTCTCCAAGAACAGCCTCTTCCCTGTGGCTCCCAGAATCCATGAATGGTCCTAGACTCATCACCATGGCAACAGCTGACAGCAAGTAAGACAGGCAACCCCTTGCTCTCCCAAGAGATAAAGACAGAGAGACATTCTGACCTGCCGGGAGGACTGTGCACTGATTAAGTGATGAAGCAAATTGGCTTTGGATAAATCACATCCCATCTCTTAAGCTCAGTTTCCCATCATTCAAGTGGGTTTAGTAATAATAATGATATGTCCACCTCTTAGGATGGTTCTGAGAATTAAATAGCATCATCTATATAGGGCAGTTGACAGTGACTGGCACACAAAAAGCACCTGGTAACTGCCAGATTTTTAAAGATGAATTTAATAATTATTTGTGGCCTTCTGTATATCAAAACTTATGTTAGTTTTCAGAGTGCAGAGAAGGGTCCATTGCTGTTCCCTGCCTTTCAGGTATTCCCATGATGTTTGGTGGAATGACACACAGAGAAATGTCAGGGATGTAACCAAGATATGGACTGGCCAGGCGTGGTGGCTCACACCTATAATCCTAGCACTTTGGGAGGCCAAGGTAGGAGGATCGCTTGAGCTTAGTAGTTCAAAACCAGCCTGAGCAAGAGCGAGACCCCATCCCTACTAAAAAGAGAAAAAATTAGCCAGGTGTGGTGACATCTGCCTGTAGTCCCAGCTACTTGGGAGGCCGAGGCGGGAGGATCACGTGAGCCCAGGAGCTGGAAGCTGCAGTGAGCTATGATGATGCCACTGCACTCCACCCAGGGTGATAGAGTAAGGCCATCTCAGGAAAAAAAAAAAAAGATATGGGCTATGTTAGTCAGGGTTTTCCATAGAAATGGAACTAATAGGCTGTAGATAGATAGATGATACATATATAGATAAAATGCAGATCGATGGATAGATAGATATTTATTACAAGGCATTGGCTCACACACTTATGGAGGCTGAGAAGTCCCACGATGTGTCATCTGCACACTGGAGACCTGGGAAAACCAGTAATGTGTCACAGCTCAAAGGCCCAAGAATTCAAGATTCCAATCCGGGTCTGAAGGCCTGAGAACCAGGAGCACCAAGACCAGCAGATCAGTGTCCACGCTCAGGCACTCAGGCAGAGGGAGTGTGAATCCAACACTCTCCTTTCTTATTCTATTCTTGCCCTCAACAGGTGAGACGAGGCCCACCTGCCTTGGGGAGGGCCGTCTGCTTTACTCGGTCCACCAGTTCAAACGTTGATCTCTTCCAGAAACACCCTCACAGACACAACCGGAAACAAAGTTAAATCAGCTATCCAAGCATCCCATGACCTAGTAAAGTTAACACATAAAATTAACCATCAGACAGACCACGTTCTAAGGGTACCAACAGGGGAAGACTGCTACAGCCTGAGATACCTCAGCCAAGTCCTCCCTCATTCCTGTATTCCAGTGGTTCTCAGCCAAGGTGATTTTTTACCCCGCAGGGGACATTTGGAAGTTTCTGGAGACATTTCTGATTGTTATAACTGAGGGAGAGGAGAGGTATGCCACAGCATCCTGTGGGCCAAGACCAGGGACGCGGCTCAACACCCTGCAATATGCAGAATAGTCCCCGCCACTAGCCTCAGATGTCAACAGGGCCAAGGATGACAAAGCCTGCTGTATTCATTCAAAAAGCATTTATTGAGCACCTACTGGGTGCCAGGCATTTTTTTAGGCACTAATGGGGATAGAGAGTTTTTTTTTTTTTTTTTTTGTTGAGACAGAGTCTCACTTTGTTGCCCAGGCTAGAGTGAGTGCCGTGGCGTCAGCTTAGCTCACAGCAACCTCAGACTCCTCGGCTTAAGCGATCCTACTGCCTCAGCCTCCCGAGTAGCTGGGACTACAGGCATGCGCCACTATGCCCGGCTAATTTTTTCTATATAGATTTTTAGTTGTCCATATAATGTCTTTCCATTTTTAGTAGAGACGGGGTCTCGCTCAGGCTGGTCTCGAACTCCTGACCTTGAGCAATCCACCCGCCTCGGCCTCCCAGAGTGCTAGGATTACAGGCGTGAGCCACCGCGCCCGGCCGGGGATAGAGAGTTGAACCAATTAGACAAGACCCCTGATAGCAGTGTCTGCACTTAAGAGAGGAAGGCATAGATGTTAAACAAATAGTCACAGTAATTATTATATATGATACATTGTGATCAAAGCTCTGGTGGAAATAAATGAGTTGCTATGAGGGCTTGTAATAGGGGTGCCGACCCAGGATAGGGAAGTCACGAAGCGCTTGCTCGGAAGGTGACTTTTAGGTCAGAACTGAGAGTGTGTGGGAGTAGGCAGGGGAAGGATGTCACAGAGAGGAACAAGAGCAGGTGCAAGGCCCCTGTGGCCTGAATGTGCTTTGCTTACTGCAGGAACAGTGGGAAGCCCACTGGGGCTGGGAAGACGGAGGATGAATTTGGAGATGAAGTCTGGACCTGGGCGTGCAGACTTGATGGCCACACTAGTGTTCGTTCTGTATCCTAAGAGAAAAGGAAGGTTTAAGCAGAGGGGTGATTTTTCAGAATTCTCTTTTAGGAGCATCCCTCTGGCTGCAGGGCAGAGACAGTATGGAGGCTGGGGGTTGAACAAGAGGGAAAACTTCCTTAAGGAGGGGACTGGGCTTTCATCCAAAACCAAAGGGAAGAGCAAAACAAGAGAAGTAAACAGTGCAAATCGCATCTCTTGAGCTGGCCTTGGCCTCTAGCTAAATTATCTTTGCAACACTGGGCTGCCATTAGCTCAGGGAGGCGGTCCCCTCAAGTCTGGGGATCTCCCTGTCATCACCAGCCTGTCTCTGCTCCTGCCCCTTAATCACCTCTCTGGGCTCTGGCCCTGCCTTGGGGGATACCAAAGAATGTGGCCCAGAGGGGACCATTAGCTCGACAAGGCAAAAAGCTATGAATGCACGGGTGGAGGACTTCAGAAAGCGAAAGCTAATTAATGAAGGGAGATGAGCACAGCGTCCCCAGGGAGGACTGGCCAAAGCTAGTGGGCAGAAGGCAGCTGTCTCCATCCCTGCAGTGTGGGGGCTCATCACCCCAGACCTGGCTGTGTTTACATGGAACTTCTGGCACTTATTCCTATTTTGAATAAATGATGGCTTCTATTTTTTGGTCTTTGGATAGGAAAAAAAATGCAAGCAATTTTTTTTTTCCTTTTAGGAGAGGGAGGCAGTCACCTTGAACATCCAATTTAAGGGGCCACTAAAAAATCCAATCATTGTGATAAAAATAATATTTAATGCAATATTTTTAAAATCAAAATTAATGCAAAAAATTCAGGATGAATGAAATGTCAACATTTTAAATAAAGACAGGATGCAGAGCTGGTATCCTGGCACTTTGGAGATCCTACCTCACTCTCTTCACCTTGATCCAGCCCTTGGGGTCTAGACTATGTCACATATAAAAACAACATACAGGCCGGGCGCGGTGGCTCACGCCTGTAATCCTAGCACTCTGGGAGGCCGAGGTGGGCGGATCGTTTGAGCTCAGGAGTTTGAGACCAGCCTGAGCAAGAGCGAGACCCCATCTCTACTAAAAATAGAAAGAAATTATATGGACAGCTAAAAATATATATAGAAAAAATTAGCCGGGCATGGTGGTGCATGCCTGTAGTCCCAACTACTCAGGAGGCTGAGACAGGAGGATCCCTTGAGCTCAGGAGTTTGAGGTTGCTGTGAGCTAGGCTGACGCCACGGCACTCACTCTAGCCTGGGCAACAGAGTGAGACTCTGTCTCAAAAAAAAAAAAAAAAAAAAAAAAAAAAAACATACAGTTCTAAATAGATTCTAGTTATCAGCCCTTTATCAGATGTGTAGCATGCAAATATTTTCTCCCATTCTCTAGGTTGTCTGTTTGCTCTCGTGATAGTTTCTTTGGCTGTGCAGAAGCTCTTTAATTTGATCAGGTCCCATTTATTGATTTTTGTTGTTGCTGTGATTGCTTTTGAGGTCTTCTTCATAAATTCTTTGCCTAGGCCAAAGAAGAGGCCAAATTATAAGAGTTTTTCCAACATTTTCTTCTAAAATCCTAATAGTTTCATACCTTAGGTTTAAGTCTTTTACCCACCATGAGTTATTTTTTGTGAGAAGTGAAAGGTGTAGATCCTGTTTCAGTCTTCTACATGTGATTATCCAGTTTCCCCAGAAACATTTATTAAATAAAGATTCTTTTCCCCAGTGTATGTTTTTGCCTGCTTTGTCAAAAATTAGATGGCTACATGAGGATAGTTTTATATCTGAGTTCTCACTTTTGTTCCACTGCTCTATGTCCCTGTTCTTATGCTAGTATCAAGCTGTTTTAGTTACTATAGCCTTGTAGTATAGTTTGAAGTCTGGTAAATTGATGCTTCCCATTTTGTTTTTGTTTTGTTTTGTTTTGTTTTGTTTTTGCCTAGGATTGCTTTTGCTATACGGGGTCTTCTCTAGTTCCATACGAAGCATAAAATAATTTTTTCTATATCTGTGAAAAATGATGTTGGTAATTTAATAGGATTGCATTGAATCTGTAGATCACTTTGGGTAGTATAGACATTTTAACAATGTTGATTCTGCTGACCCATGAGCGTGGTATGGTTTTCCACCTGTTTATGTTCTCTGCTATTTCCTTCCTCAGTGTTTCATATTTCTCCCTGTAGAGGTCTTTTACCTCCTTAGTTAAATATATTCCTAGGTACTTTATTTTCTTTGTTGCTATTGTGAAGTGCATTGAGTCTTTTTTTTTAATTTCACCATATTATGGGGGTAAAAATGTTTAGGTTATGTATATTGCTCTTGCCCCCACCTTCCCTCTGAGTCACAGCTTCAACCATGTCCATCCCCCAGAGGTGTGCATCACACTCATTATGTATGTATTATACCCATCCCCTCCTCCCCCTTCCCATCTGCCCAACACTGGATGAATGTTATTCCTATATGTGCACTTAGGTGTCGATCAGTTAAAACCAATTTGGTAGTGAGTACATGTGGTATTTATTTTTCCATTCTTGGGATACTTCACTTAGTAGAATGGGTTCCAGCTCTATCCAGGAAAATACAACAGGTGCTAGATCACCATTGTTTCTTATAGCTGAGTAGTACTCCATGGTATACATATGCCACATTTTACTAATCCACTCCTGTATTGATGGGCACTTGGATTGTTCCCACATCTTTGCAATTGTGAATTGTGCTGCTATAAACATTCGAGTGCAGATGTCTTTTTTATAGAATGTCTTTTGTTCTTTTGGGTAGATGCCCAGTGATGGGATTGCTGGATCAAATGGTAGATCTACTTGTATCTCTTTGAGGTATCTCCATATTGCTTTCCACAGAGGTTGCACTAGTTTGCAGTCCCACCAGCCGTGTATGAGTGTTCTTATCTCTCCGCATCCATGCCAACATTTGTTGTTTTGGGACTTTTTGATAAAGGCCATTCTCACTGGAGTTAAGTGATATCTCATTGTGGTTTTGATTTGCATTTCCCTGATGATTAGAGATGTTGAACATTTTTTCATATGTTTGTTAGCCATTATTCTGTCTTCTTTTGAAAAGTTTCTGTTCATGTCCTTTGCTCACTTTTTGATAGGGTTGTTTGATTTTTTCTTGTTGATTTTTCTGAGTTCCAAATAGATTCTCATTATCAGCCCTTTATCGGATGTGTAGCATGTGAAAGTTTTTTCCCATGCTGTAGATTGTCTGTTTGCTCTCGTGACAGTTTCTTTGGCTGTGCAGAAGCCTTTTAATTTGATCAGGTCCCATTTATTTATTTTTGTTGTTGCTTGGGGTCTTGTTCATAAATTCTTTGCCTAGGCCAATGTCTATAAGAGTTTTTCCAATGTTTTCTTCTAGAATTCTAATAGTTTCATGCCTTAGGTTTATTGGCGTATATGAATGCCTCTGATTTGTGTGTATTGATTTTGTATCCTGAGACTTTACTGAATTCATTTATCAATTCTAGGAGTCTCTTGGTTGAATCCTCAGGGTTTTGTAGATATAATATCATATCATCAGCAAAGAGTTAGAGTTTGATCTCTTCTGTCCCATTTGGACGCCCTTAATTCCCCTCTCTTGTCTAATTGCTCTGGCAAGGACTTCCAGCACTATGTTGAATAGCAGTGGTGATAGAGGACAACCGTGTCTGGTTCTAGTTCTAAGTGGGAATGCTTTCAATTTTTCCCCATTCAGTATGATGTTGGCTGTGGGTTTGTCATATATGGCTTGTATCATTTTTAGGTAGGCCCCATCTAAGCCTCTTTTCTTAAGCATTTTTATCATAAAAGGGTGTTGAATTTTGTCAAATGCTTTTTCTGCATCTATTGAGAGGATCATATGGTCTTTGTGTTTGCTTCTACTTATGTGGTGAATTACATTTATAGATTTGTGTATGTTGAACCATCTCTGCATCTCTGGGATGAAGCCCACTTGGTCCTGATGGATTATTTTTTTGATAAAAAATATATTTTGATAAAAAAAAATTTGGCTTTGGTTTGCTAGGATTTTGTTGAGAATTTTTGCATATATATTCATAAAGGATATTGGTCAGTAGTTTTCTTTTTTGTTGTTGTTGTTGTTGTTGTTGTTGTGTGCTTTCCTGGTTTTGGTATCAGGGTTAT
Organism: Eulemur rufifrons; assembly: GCF_041146395.1. NCBI lineage: Eukaryota > Metazoa > Chordata > Mammalia > Primates > Lemuridae > Eulemur > Eulemur rufifrons. The sequence goes on along the minus strand of NC_090984.1, from coordinate 8,013,332 downwards.
GTTGGCTTCATAAAATGTGTTGGGGAAGATTCCTTCCTTCTCTATGATGTGGAATAATTTCTGCAGGATAGGCATCAATTCTTCTTTGTAGATCTGGTAAAATTCGGGTGTAAAACCATCTGATCTGCGGCTTTTCTTTTTGGGGAGGTTTTTTATTGCTGTTTCAATTTCAGTACTTGATATTGTTCTGTTCAGAAATTCTGTGGAAAAAGTGGGAAAAGGACATGAATAGAAACTTTTCAAAAGAAGACAGAATAATGGCCAAAAAACATGAAAAAAATGCTCAGCATCTCTAATCATCAGGGAAATGCAAAGCAAAACCACAATGAGATATCACTTATCTCCAGTGAGAATGGCCTTTATCAAAAAGTGTCAAAACAATAAATGTTGGTGTGGATGTGGAGAGACAGGAACACTCCTACACTGCTGGTGGGACTGCAAACTAGTGCAACCTCTGTGGAAAGCAATATGGAGATACCTTAAACAGATACAAGTACACCTACCATTTGATCCAGCAATCCCATTACTGGGCATCTACCCAAAAGAACAAAAGACATTCTATAAAAAAGACATCTGCACTCAAATGTTTATAGCAGCACAATTCACAATTGCAAAGATTTGGAAACAACTCAAATGCCTATCAATATATGATTGGATTAATAAAATGTGGTATATGTATACCATGGAGTTCTACTCAGCTATAAGAAACAATGGTGATCTAGCACCTGTTGTATTTTCCTGGATAGAGCTGGAGCCCATTCTACTAAGTGAAGTATCCCAAGAATGGAAAAATAAACACCACATGTACTCACCATCAAATTGGTTTTAACTGATCAACACTTAAGTGCATATATAGGAATAACATTCATCAGGCATCAGGCAGATAAGGGGGGAGGAGTGGGTGGGTGTATACATACATAATGGGTGCGGTGTGCACTGTTTGGGGGATGGACATTCTTGAAGCTCTGACTCAGGGGGAAGAGGAGGGCAAGAGCAATATACGTAACCTAAACTTTTGTACCCCCATAATATGCTGAAATAAAAAAAGAATAAAATACTAAAACAACATACATTCACTAAGTTCAATTTCTTTGGTTGTTTTAAATGTACGTGACTAATACTAAATAGTAAAGGAGTAAACGTGAAGTTTATTTCAATGTCAGAATGCATTGATGTCGTTCAACCAAACTAGAGCAAGTTAATGTTTTTCCTCTGGTGACCATAGAGAACCACAATGATGTTTCTTAGATATAACCCAGAAGTCACCTTCACTGTGACTGTTTCAAATTCACATAGTCTGATTCTTACCTGTTTCCCAGCCTATTCCAAGTTGTCTCTGGAACTTGGATTAGCTACAGAGCACTAGCTGCACCCCAGGACTTGTGCTGCTCATTTAGACATTTCCTCATTTATGACAACTCCAGGGCATGGGGAGTGCAGGAAGAGTTTACCATATAGGTCCCCTTCCCATTTATAGGGCAGGCAAAGGATGCCCTCAGATATTGCCAGTTAACTACCTTGGAACTGCTAATATAACTCAGGAACCTGGGGTCATGAATTTTTTAGGGCAAACAATTTATTTTTAAAAATTACACTCTTTTCTGTTTTAATACGTCTACTAAAAGGAAAACCAAACTCAGAAACAACACAGCCAATTTGGCCAGACTCACAAAGAGTCTCCCCAATTCTCTCAACTGGGCGTTTCTTTCTAACCTCATGAGAACAACATATCATTGGTGCTGGCCGCATATCACTGGTCCTGGCCTCATATCATTGGTGCTAGTTAGAATTTGTCTCTTGTTTCCAATCCAGGTCTTCCTCCCTTTCTGGAACAGACTGGCCTGCCCTCCTCATAATGCCTGAGAAATGTGCACTTCTGATCCCCAGCTTCAACTTAAAAAATAGGTTCAGTTCTAGCTTTTCCACTTCATGGGCAAGGCCGTTAGCTGACTTACTCTCTTTGTAGTTCAGTTTCCTCATCTTCAAAATGGAACTAAAAATCCTATCTTCCCTGTGAGCAAAAGAACTCGTGTATGTTAAGCACTTAAAACCTATCCTTTAGTCATCAAGAAAATGCAAATCTAAGCTACAACAAGGTACCACCAGGATGTCTATAATCAAAAAGTCAGATTTTAACAAAGCACTAGCCAGGATGTGGAGAAATGAGAACACTCATACGCTTCTGGTGTGATTATAAAATGAGGCAGTAATTTTGGAAAAGGCTCTGGCAGTTTCTCAAACAATTAAACATAAAGTTACCATATGATGCATCAATTCCACTCCTAGGACCAAAGAAATGAAGACATATGTTCATACAAAATCTTATTTGTTTGTTTATAGCAGCCAGAAGGTGGCGACAACCCAAATGTTCCTCAGCTGATGGATGGATAAACAAAATGTGGCATATCCAAACAATGGAATATTATTCCATCTATATTGAATGTCCAGAATAGGCAAATCCATAGTGACAAAAAGTAGATTAGTGGTTTCCAGGGGCTGAGGGGAAAGGGGAACGATAGCCAAATGGTACTGAGTTTCTTTCAGAGATGATGAAAATGTTTTATTAATAAATTGTGGTGATAACTGCATATACCCTTAAATGGGTAAATTATATGATATGTGAATTATATCTCAATAAAGCTGCCAAAAAATACCATGCCTAGCTGATGACAAATGCTCAAAAAACTGGGAACTATGACAGGTTCAGTATCCTTTATCTGAAGTGCTTGGGAACAGAAGTGTTTCAGATTTTGGACTTCTTTGGATTTTGGAATATATATATACATATATATACATGATATTAATAAAATATCTTGGGGATGGGACATTAATTTCAACATGAAATTTATTTTTCATACACAATTTATACACATAGTCTGAAGGTAATTTTATACAATATTTTAAAATAAGTTTGTTCATGAAACAAAGTTTATGTACATTACACCATTAGAAAGCAAAAGTGTCACTATCTCAGCTACCCACGTAGACAATCTGTGGTATCACATTGGCACTCAAAAAGTTTCAGATTTTTGAGCAGTTTGGGTTTCAGATTTTCTAATTAGAGACCCTCAACTGTACCAACATAACTATTAAGAAGGAAGAAAGAAATAATGGGAGGAGGGAGAGAGAGACAGAGACAGAGACAAAGAAGAAGGAAGGAAAGGAGGGAAGGAGGGAGGAAAGGGGGAAGGAAGGAATGAAAAGGGGAAGAAGGGAAGGAGAGAAGGAAGGAAGAAGGCTGGAGTGTCCCCATCCACTGCACCCCCTGCCAGAAAGCCAGCCACATCAGGAGTTCTGTGAAAAGAATTTGCTGACAAAGGTCTTCTTCATGGTGACCTTCAGCTCCTTGTTCCTGAGGCTGAAGATGATGGGGCTGAGGAAGGGTGTGAGGACCGTGTAGGTGGTGCCCATCAAGATATCTCCTTCCAGAGAGTGGGGACCCTTGGGCTTGAGGTAGATGACAGAGGCAAAGCCATAGTGCACGACCACCACAGTGAGGTGGGACGCACAGGTGGAGAAGGCCTTGTGCCGACCTTCAGCAGATGGGATCTTCAAGATGGTGGCTACGATGAAGGCATAGGAGAGGAGGATGAGGAAGAAGCAGCCCAGCAGAGCAATGATGCACACCAAGCCCACACCCTTGGCCACCCACGGTATGTCATCTCCACAGGCCAACTTCAACAGTGGTGGCACATGGCAGAAGAAATGCTGGATCTCATTGGGTCCGCAGAAGGTGAGTTGGAAAATGGCCATGGTCACCACCATCCCCATGACCGAGCCACCAGCCCAGGACCAGCCCACCAGGGAGGCACAGCCACGGGGGCTCATGAGCACATTGTAGCGCAGGGGATGGCAGATGGCCACGTAGCGGTCGTAGCCCATGACGGTGAGCAGGAAGGAGTGGGTGAAGCCGAACGTGAAGGAGGAGAACATCTGCCCGGCACAGGCTGGGAGGGTGATGGAGTGGTGGGCGGACAGCAGGTCGGCCAGCATGCGTGGGATGATGGCCACGGTGTAGAGGACCTCGGAGACGGACAGGGCGCACAGGAAGAGGTACATGGGTGTGTGGAGGCTGCGCTCGCTCCAGACGGTGGCCATGATGAGCAGGTTACCCAGCAGCGTGAACAGGTACATCAGCAGGAACAGCAGGAAGAAGACGGGCAGGAGCTGCTGCGGGAAGGTGGAGAAGCCGATGAGGATGAATTCAGACGTGGAGGTGCGGTTTGGCCCCAGCATGGCAGCCACACCTAGCGGGGAGAGAGGGAGGAAGACCTGCTGGTTAGGGGCACAGATGGCCCAGTGAGTCCACCTGGGAGCACACCTGAGCGTCTCCCTCACCTGTCCTATCCGAGACACGTCCATCTGCAAAAAGGCGTTAATAACCTATTGAAGTTTAAATATAGTCATGCATTTCAAGTGCTTCATACAGCCCCCGGCACATAGTAAGAGCTCCATAAACAGTAATACCGATAATAATAAATTATTACTACTTTTTTAAAATCCCACTGGTAAGAACACAGAGTCTCTATTCAGCCACACCTGGGTGAAGTCCTTACTTCAGAGCTATGTGACGTTGAGTTGGTCCCTGAATCTTTGTGACCTTAGTTTTCTCATCCCTAAAAGGAAGTTGATACTAGTAATCCCAAACTGACAGGACTGTTGGGAGAATTAAATAAGATTATGCTGATAATGTGCCTACCACAGGGCCTGAAAGAGAGTAAACCCTTAAAATGTAAGATTGAGGATGGGCGTGGATGGCCACAGTCAGATTTTCTTAAATTGTGGCAACCTATGGTTGTATCTCTTTTTTTATTACAAGAAAGGCCCATTTGATTTTTTCATAATTACAATTGTTTTGGTACTTAATTCTGGCACTTTTAATATTTGAGTTATTATATATAAATATATTTATAGCTAATATATATGTATTACAATAATACATATATTATTAATACACAAATAAATGGGCACACATTCCTTTTCAGTACACACACAAAAAACAAACATTGCTTAAGGCACAGAATTGTCACCAAAAAGCACCTTGTGTTAGGCAATAAAGGAAGTCTAGAAATTGGAATTTAATCAGCAGAGGATACCTAACAGTTCCTATATATTTGGAACATAAATATCAGGTTGACTCAGGTGACATTGCCATAGCAATGTGTTACTGAGTAATCTTTGGGGTAAAAGGAAAATTAATAAATACTAAGAGCAAAATAATAGCAAAAAGTTGAAATAACAACAAAATGAAATGGATTCTATTCCGGAACATAAAAAGGATATTAGACAAAAACTTGCAAAAGTTCAGTATGGTCTGTAGTTTGCTTAAAAGTATTGTACCAACTTTAATTTCCTGATAATTGTACTGGGGTTATGTAAAATGCTGACAAAAAGGGGAGAACAAGAATTTTCTGTATTTGTTTGCAGTTTTTTTTTGTAAGTTTAAAGTTAGTTAAAAATAAAAAGTTAAATACAACAAGGCATTATACAATTCGAAGTAGCAGCGAAATCTATCAAGTATCTAGGCTTTAGTTTAATCAAGAGCACACAAGACTTCCTTGGAATACTTCACTTAGTACTCACCATCACATTGGTTTTAACTGATCAACACCTAAGTGCACATATAGGAATAACATTCATCAGGTGTCGGGCTGATGGGAGGGGGGAGGAGGGGGTGGGTGTATAGATACATAATGAGTGTGATGCGCACCATCTGGGGGATGCACACGCTTGAAGCTCTGACTCGGGTGGGGCAAGGGCAATATACGTAACCTAAACATTTTTACCCCCATAATATGCTGAAATAAAAAAATGTAAAAAAAAAAAAAAAAAGACCTCCTTGGAGATCAATTAAACCTCTCATTATCAGAAAACATGGCAGATGATTTAAATAAATGGTTGCAATGGAATGACGATATTAATATAAACAAATTATAATATAAACATTCAATGGAGACCTCTCAGAAGACAATTCAGTTGTATTTTTTTTGAGAAGGATGATATACTTGTTATAAAACTTCTGTGAAAGAATAAATGTCCATGAATAACTAAGTTGACCTGAAAATGAAGAATGAAAAGAGGAAAAATTTCCCTTTCCTTAGCTGGGCATGGTGGCGGGTGCCCGTAGTTCCAGTTACTCGGAGGCTGAGGCAGAAGGATTGCTTGAACCTAGATGTTTGGATTTTGCCTGGGCAACAGACAGACCTCATCTGGGAAAAAAATTCCTACATATGGAGAAAATCTATAAAGCCTTGGAATTAACACGTTGTGGGATCAGACAGACAGACCAGTGGTTCAGAATGAAGACCTCAGAAATGGAGTCACATTTATGGTTATGGTCACCCCACAAGTCAACAGACAAAGGATTAATGGTTTAGGGGGTGCTATTGAGGAAGGTGTCTCTCTATGGAGATAAAACTAAAACTGAACTCCCCATCAACGCCCCATTCAAAGAGAGAAGCAAGATACACTAAGGACCTAACCGGGGAAGATAAAACATGGTTAATAAAAGAAAGTGTAGTATGATCATTGTGGTCTAAGGACAGGAAATGACTTCTTTAAAAGCAAAACAAAAGCACAAATCATAAAAGAAATGATCGATTCCATTGCGCCAAAACCCCAGATCACATCAATAAAGAGCATCATGGATGAAGCTAACAGATGACAGACAGCAAGAAGAGATTCACAATATTAGAAATGGACACGAGATACTATCTAGGATCTACAAGGACTGTCCACAGACCGGTAAGGAAAGAAGACAGGAATCACGGTAGGAAGTGGGAAAAGGGTAGATACGGGTGATTTGCAGAAAAGGAAACCCAACAGGCCAATGGCAAATTAAGACACATTGAAATTCATTAGGAATTAGAGGAATGCAATTTAAATTGATAAAGTGGTATCACCTTACCCCTGTTAGAGTAGCAAAATGTAGAGAGCCGGATGCTGCCATGTGTTGGCCCAGATGTGAGGATGGAGAGCTGTGGACATTCTAGCAGGTACCCAGAGGTTCACAGCCACATGAAGGGAAGGAACACTTACCCTAAGTCCCAGAAATGCCACTCCTGGGTCTCCACCTTAATAAACTTCTCACGCGGGGCGGTAAGGACATTCATTGCAGCATTGTCCAGGATGGCAGAGAGTCAGGGGCAGCCTGGGTGACCTCCACTAACTAGGGCAGTGGAGAGGTGAAATGGAGTAGACGTAGCCCAGAAGGTAGCAGACAACATTTAAGAGCAACGAACATGACATGGACATAGCAACATGGATGACTCTCAAAAACACAGGGCTGGGCGGAAAACCAGAAAAAAATATGAGACCTCCAGCACAGAACAATGTCCCCCAGTGAAAGCACGTATAGGCAACTGTATACATTTTATAAGAATTCGTGCAAGCAGAAGGATATATTTTGAACATATTAGGACAGCTGCCTTTGGCAGGTAGGGGAACAGAAATGAGGCATAATGATAAATGGGCATAAATAGAACAGGACCGCCCCTGTTGTGCAGCTCAATGACGATAAAGTGTCATCGACTGAGGAGCGCAATGAATTCAAATGTCTGCAGTTTAAGTCCAACAAAGATTTTCAAATGTATATATTTGTGCATATATATGTATCTTTGACTAACTCAAGCTACTGTTTTGATAACAGGTTTTCAAATGTTCCGAGACAGGGTGCATGCCAATATTACATCTCCTCCCAGCACTCACTACCCGGAGAATTGTTGCTAAGTGTTCTCTTCTGAGCCACATCAGTCCAATGCTTGGAGGGCTGAGAATACCACCTGGAGAATGGACAGTTTGGCTCAAGATGAGAAGGGTATGTCCTCACAGGAAAGTAGTGTTTGTGGGTTAGAGGGGACCCAGACGGCTGAGCCAATAACTGGAGCGCCAGACGTAACTCTCCCCTCTTCCTCAGCCCTCCTGTCCTTCAGCCGCCACCCTGGACCTCACTCCCTGCCCCTCCATCGCATGGACACAGACCCGGCTCTGGCCTCTTGCCCTCTCTCCTGGACCACTGTGCCTGCTCATCTCCCCTCCTCTCTTCCACCCCCCTCCGACTGCCAGAGCCAATTCTCTAAGACAGGAGTCCCCAATCTATGGTGAGTTGTATAATTATTTCATCATATATTACAATGTAATAATAATGGAAATAAAGTGCACAATCAGTGGAATATGCTTGAATCATCCCCAAATCATCCATCCCCCCTCCTCCCTGGTCCATGGAAAAATTGTCTCCCATGAAAACGGTCCCTGGTGCCAAAGAGGCTGGGGACCACTGCCATACACAGCTTGTGGACTCTTGCAGACCCGCCGCTCGGATCCCAGGTTCTTATTGTGTGTTGGGAGAACCAGACGCCTGCCCTTGTGGATCCTGTTGGGTTGTGATGCGAAGTGCTCAGCACAAAGTTTTCCAGCGTCCCCGCTGGCAGTGTTGGGAACATCTCTGTCACTGTTGCTATTGTTGCTATTTGCCGTCTACTGAGCTGGTTGTCACTCAGCTTTCCCCGCCAGGTGCCCCATATAGACACTGTGACAGTCCAGGGTTTCAACCCCATTCCAGACTACTCTTCCCTCCGACACCGTGAATACCCCCACCCCGTGCCCAGCTCCGCTCCCTCAGGCTGCCCACCTCTTCTCCTCCCCTGGCTGCAAACAGGCTCCAGGGACCTGCTCCTAAGTACACAAGTAGAGATTGCACAAACGGCTCTCCCAGCTCCCTGTCTCCCTCTGGCACTTGCTCTGTCCAACCCTTTCCCAGAGCAACCCCCTCGGCAGGGTTCTCCAAGGGGGCTCTCCAAGTCCCCTGCATGAGGAGCACACGCAGGCTGGCTCCCGCACGCCGCCCCAGTGCCCTCCTTCCTCAGGGCAGACACTCTTCAGCTCCTTCCGCCCTCTGCGTTTATGCAGCTGCCACAGATCTGAGACTGTGCACACAGGTGTAAACACAGACAGAACTGAGCAACGACACACAATCACAACGGTTCTGAAATGCACACTGGCAGGGACACCCAGGGAACAGCCAGAAACAGACATCATCGCTCATTCTGCACACACCTCCAGAGCACAGGTGTCGGTGGTCATCTGGGATTGGGATAGACGAGGGACACACAGTGGCGACGTGTGCAATGACACCGCTTTGGGTTGAATAGTGTCCACCCAGAATTCATGTCCACCTCAAACCTCAGAATGTGACCTTGTGTGGACACAGGGCTTTGCAGACGTGATTCAGTTAAGGGTCTCAAAGTGAGACCACCCTGAACAAGAGCGGGTCCTAAACCCTGTGAACGGTGTCCCCGTGAGAAGAGGAGAAAACACACACAGAGCAAAGGTCACGGGAAGGCGGGAACAGAGATCGGAGTGATGCAGCACAAGCCACTCGATGCCTGGAGACACCGGAAGCTAAAAGAAGCAAAGAAGGATGCTCCCCTGGAGTCCTCCAAAGCAGTGTGGCCCTGTAGGCACCTCGATTTCAGACTTTGAGCCTCCAGAACTGTGACAGAATACATTTCTCTTGTTTCAAAGCCACTGGGTTTGTGGTACTCTGCAATGGCAGCTACGAGAAACGAACGCAGGCACACGCAACTCCACAGACATGCACACGCAGCGCAGGCAGAGCAGGCAAAGGGGTGCACAAGCGCATGCACCTGCACGGCACACACCGTGCGGCCCTCCCGGCAACCGGCTGCAGAGCCCACTCCCGGCCCCGGAAGGGACCCTGGTGACCACAACTGCTGTGGAAAGGGGGCAACTATGGGCAGTAGATGGACTCCGTAGGGGGCCAGGAGGCAGGACAGCCCTACCCAGCCTGGAGCGGGGTTGCTGGGGCTGCAGACTCCCTACTCCACATCATCCCATGCTCCGCGCCCGCTCCCCTGCCAGGGCCGCCCTCTGCTCCAGTTTTCCCTGGTCCTCATGCCTTCTCCCTTGCAGCCCCTGGGGCTCTTGCCACTTCATCCTGGAAAATGGCTCTGGAAACAGTGGGCTCCACTTACCCTCCTTGGAGAGCTTTGATGATGCCCTGCAGCCAGGCCTGGGGCGGCCCAGCACCCAGTAAGCCTGGGCCATGGTGGGTGGGGCAGATTTATCTCTGCAGGCATCTTCCCCAGTGGCAGGTTCCCAGAGACCTCTCCAGGGGCCTGCCTGGGGATGTGGGGTGTGTTATGCATTCCCCTTGAAGTCCAAGAAGGGCGGCTGTGATTCTGGAAATGCCTGCTGTCCCTCCATACCTACTTCCTTCCTTCCTTCCTTCCTTCCTTCCTTCCTCCCTCCTTCTCTCCCTCCCTTCTCTCTCCTTCCCTCCCTTTTTCCTTCTTTCCTTCCTCCCTCCCTCCTTCTGCCTGGGACCCCCTTCCACCCCTCACTCTCACCTATCTCAGTCCTCTTCTTCCTTGAGGTCTCAGTTTAAACATCACCTACTCCCAGATCTCATCAGTAATTCCCCACCCCTGCATTGGGTAGTCAGGCTGGGCTGGGCTGCCCCCCAAGTCTAAGCATTTTGGGAAAATGGGACTGGACTCAGGGATGATGTTTTCCAGGATGGTTTCTTCTCTCAGCAGATATCAGGAAAGGAACCTCGAGAGGTGTAGAGGTCTGGTCCTCAGAAGAAACATCCTCTGTTGTTGCCTCTGAAAACACAAAATCCAGAGAGGGCAGGGAACAAGGCCAAGGACACAGAGCAGGCTCCTGTCTCAAACCCAGGGATAGAGCTGAGGGAGCTGAGATCTCTGGCTCTGCCTCTTCCTCCCCATAAAATTGACAGGATACATTATGACACAGTCATGAGCACCTTCAGAATCATCCAGTTCCCTGTGGTTCCAGAAACAGTCCAACAGAGACTTCAGATACTGGAATTAGCAGGCAAGGACTGTGAAACAACATTGCTTTCTAGGCTTAAAGAATGAAATGTAGTTTTAGAAATATCTTCAGAGAATGAGGGATTGTCAAGAGTGATAGAGCTGAGTTTTAAAAGAAACAAAACGTATTTTTAGAACCAAAAATGTAATACCAATAGTGTGGAAGTTTAATGTAGGTCAGACATGATTCAAGAGAGAATTAGTGAATTGGAGCAAGAGTCAGAAGAAATAATAAAAAAAAAAAACAGAAGCACAGAAAGGCAATAAGGAATGGAGACTACAGAAGCCAGGGAAGGAAATGTAGGGGTTAGAATGACAATGTATAAACTTTGTTTAATCAGAATCTCAGAAATAAGAGAGATATGATATGGTATATGCATTATTTGAAGAAATAATGGCCAAGATTTTTCTAAAACTGATAAAAAACATCTATCCGTAGATTCCAGAACCCCAATGAACCCCAAGCAAAATAAATAAGAGGAATCCATACCTTGACATGTTACAGTAAAACTTCAAAAAAGCTAGAGAAAAGAGAACAAAATTCAAAGCAGCCACAAGTGGAGGAGTAAAGAGAGAGATTATATTCAAAGGGAAGGCAAGTGGGCTGACAGCTAACTTCTCAACACCAAAAGTCAAGGTCAGAAGACTACAGATGTTATTTCCCATGGGCCTCAAGAAAGTAACTCTAATCTAAACTTTTATATACGACTAACACATCCTTCAAAAATGAAGGCAAAATAAAGACATTTTTCTGATAAACAAAACTAGAGAATTTTTACCACCCAAAGAGCCGAACTGAAAGAATTACTAAAATGTACTCTTCAGACACTTTTGGTGGTCAAAATGCCAAAGCAAATGATCAATAGAAGCAGGATGAGAGACATAGTAGTCAGGCAGAATAACCTCCAGGGCTGTTCCTGGGGCCTCTGTTCCCACCATTGTGGGGAGGAAGATAGACACAAATACTCCCAGAACTTTCTTGTGGATTCAGCTCTGTGCTCAGAAGATGTTCATTATATTGTATGCGGTATCTCTAGGTGTTTCTAGGTATCCAATAGCAGGAGTATGTTCATATAGTTTAGTCTTCCATATTCCAGACTTTGGAAATCTCCATGAGTCTTGCTATATATTACCTAATTTCTATCTGGAAAACGTTGCATCAACTTGCAGTGTGTGAGACTCTCAATTTCAATGCCATCACGCCAGGAATGGAAGTGATCATTTTTATTTATAAATAACTTCACATGTTTTTTTTTAAAGTCCTTCATTGTGTTAATTTGCATGTCTTTGGTTGCCAGAATAAGTAGTTTTCAAAGATTGGATGAACATATTATATGGATGAGAAAGCAAAATCTCAATAAGAACAGTGAATAGGCCAAAACATAGTGAAAAAATAGCTAAAGGATATTGATAGAAACAGTCTAACTCAATTGTACTTAAGAACAAACATAAAATGAAAACATTTGCAGGAAAATAAAAATTGAGGAAGTTACCACCAACAGAAGTTCTAAAAGATGAACCACGAGAAGGAAAATGTTCCAGAACGATATTCTGAAATTCAAGCAAAACATTTAAAAATGGTAAAAATGCAGGCAAATTCAGGCAATGATCGTAGATAAAGAAACAAATAATGGTTTCTACTTGTATATATAAAACACAGAATGGAAATATTGGGTAGCAATATAGAAGGAGAAGTGGTGAACACCAAAACTAAAGCACTGTAAAGTTTATATATACATTTTTAGGACAGGAGTCAAAATATTGTTTATTCACAGATAACACAATTGTCGTTAGGGAAAATCTGAAAGAATCAACACAGAGCTAATTGAAATCATGAATAAATTTGGCATAGTCAGAGGTGCAAGGCCGTTACACAAAAATCAATCCAATTGTTTGTTGGTTATACTAGCAATGAACAATTTGAAAATGAAAATATAAAGTTGATAACATTGATAATGGCATCATAAAAAACAAAACACCATGGAATAAATTTAATGAAATCGGTGCATAACTTGACACTGAAAACTATAAAACATTGTTCAGAAAACATGGTAAACTCTAAACAAATGGAAAGATAACCATGTTCATTGATTGTCACGTTCCATATTGTTCAAATGTCCTTTATCCCCAAACCAATCTTTAGATTCAACACAATCCCCAATTACAGAATGCTTTATTTATAGAAATCGATGAGCCGATTCTAAAACTACTGTAACATTTATATACAGATGGAAACAGCCTAGGAAAGCCAAAGCTATTTTTATAAAGGAGAACAAAGTTGGAGAACGTATATTGTCTGACCTCAACACTTCTAGAAGGGTGATATCAGCAGGATGGTGGCGTAGGGTTCCACCGTCAGCTCAGATTGCCCCGCGACAGCGATAATCTCGCAGCCAGCCATGGACCCAAGGGCCTCTGTGGGAGACTTGGGATCAGGTAGGAGGTTGTAAAACTCAAAGGTGCCCAAGACCTAGAAGGGCTGTTTTGAGATGGCAGACCCCCCCCCTGTGGGGCAGACGTGCTGACCTTGGTCCCGGCTCAAGATCTGGAAAAGGCCCTATTTCATGAAAGGCTTAGCTGTAGCCCCAACTGGCCTTGATCCTTCTTCCAAAATCATCCAGCAAGGGGTCTAGGAGGAGTCACAGGTGACTGGTGCCTCAGCAGACAGGCTCACTGACATTGACCTCAACAGTGGACCTGAAAATTACCCCGTGACTTGGCTCTATCTCCAGTCACCTGTGGTCCCAAATTAGTCCTGATCACGCAGGGACCCAGAGGGCCACTCACCCATCTGTGTCACCTACGGGTTTGCAGGCCTCCATCCCACAGCAGATTCTGAAGGGGCCCTCAACCCCAGCTTCAGCCTCTGCTGACTGTGGTCTCGGCGCAATCCCATCTGCACAGAGAATTGCCGGAAGTCTCAAGCACCAGTGCCACTGAGTTGAGCTTCCCAGCCTTAGTCTCACAGCAAATCCTAAAACATCCCTAAAGCTTGGATCCTGCCCCTCCCACCTGTAGTCCTGGAGCAGTTCTTCCTGGCCAGAGTTTTACCAGGAGATAAGCCCCGCCGGCAGGACTGCCAACCTCTGACCCACAGGGGATCCTCAAAAGCCCCTTAATCTCAGTTCTGGCCTCTCTCGGCTACAAATTGAGAGGCATTTTTCCCACCCAGGAACCCTCGGGAGGCATGTCTGGCGGCGCCACTGCAGGCTGACTCACTGACCTCAGTCTGATCATGGATCTCAAAACTGCCCTATGCATCGGCTCCGGTCAGCCCCTCTCAAGTGTGGTCTGAGAGCAGGCGTGCCCACCCTGGCACCTGCCTGGAGACAACACCTGTCTGTGGCTCCAGAGAGAGGCCTGAAGATCTTGGTGTCAGCTGTAGACCCTAAACCACATCCTTGACTCCATTCCAGCCACACTCAACTCTGGAACATGGCAGTGTGGCCTGCACAAGGACTCCCTCCCCCTCCCCGCCAACCCAGTGATTCAACAGCCCTCCCAATGGCCTGCAGGAAGCCACACCCATAGTGCACCTGGCAATAGAGAACTATCTGAAGACACTGAAGCATATCCTCATCCTGGCACCAGCTCCACAGACAAAGTTCCTGGAAACAGTCCAGTCCACCCAGGCCCTAGGTAAGATCCACTGGAGCCCCTCATACCAGGCCTGCCAACTGTGATCTCCACTACAGACCCAGCGGCACTACGTGTAGCTCTTTGAGGTATCTCCATATTACCTTGATACAGGTTGCACTAGTTTGCAGTCCCACCAGCAGTGTATGAGCGTTCCTATATCTCTGTATCCATGCCAACATTTATTGTTTTGGGATTTTTTTTATAAAGGCCATTCTCATTGGAGTTAAGTGATAGCTCATTGTGGTTTTGAGTTGCATTTCCATGATGATTAGAGATGTTGAGCTTTTTTCATATGTTTCTTGGCCATGAGTGTTGGTCTTTATACATGAGCACCAGCAAGAAGCACAGGTGAGGGCTCTGTGAGTGTCATTACAAGAAAGGTCCCATCACTGTGAAAAGAACATCTTGTTCCTCATCTGGGGGAGCCAAAAGCTGAACCAACAGCAATTCCTCACATCCATTGGAGGCAAGAGAGTACATGTCCTAGAAGGATCCACTCAAACTGCATAGAAATGGTGTCAAAAACACTTGGAGGAGAGATGTGGCCACCTATGGAGGGTGGGATGATAAATGGTGCAGAGCCAGGAGTTGTCTTGTGGGTGACCACACTGGAGGCCAACAGGTAAAACAATTCCTGTCGTCACCCTTGCCCTCATTGGACACTGCAGACCACAGCAGATCACAGATGACACCTGAATAATACGAATACACAAAGTCAAACAAGCTCACATGGATTCATACCAAGGTGGTTGTTGGTACATCTGTATACCAGAGCCCTGAACTCAACATGGGGCCACATGGAATAACCACTAATTGGTGCATCAGCACCACCAGGCTGCCACGTCCCCAAATGAAGGAAATGCTATGCCCACGGGGAACAGGTGCAAACCTCAGAGCTATTTGGGGCTTCTGGTCAAGCTCTTGTTTGGACTCAGGTGTAAAAAGTTCCCTGAAAGGGAGACACAGGCAGTAGAATTGGCCCTGGCAGATGCCAGGCACCAGAGGAGACACTGAAATTTTTGCAGTAGGTGCTTCCTACCTTTGCTGAGCAGTAAAAGTGAGTGTGAGTGGGGGAATCAGTGGACACCTCCCCAAAGCCCCTAAAGCACCCCCTCTGGGCCCTGATAGCATCTCCAGGTGTCTGGAGGACCACACAGGTAGTGAGGGGACAGCAGAGGGAACAGGAGAGGCTCTTCCTCCATCAGCACCAGGGACAGTGACCACCCCAGGATTCCTTGGCCTCTATGGCTGCAGGAGCTCCAGCCAGCTCAGGTGCATCCCATGCACTCCTGGTGCTCAGAGTCCAAGTCCTCAGTGTCATGCAGGGTCCCGCAGAGTAGAGACCTGCAGGGATTACTTTTTAAAAAGGGGAAAATATCACCAGTGAAATGTGTAAACATGTAAATACCTATATGTATATTAATAGCTGTAGTCTAAACTAAAATATTATTCATGCTAGGGAATATTGACACAAATATAACAACCAGGAGCTTATCCATTAATTCACTTTCCACCCACTTGTGAGAAAATGTCGCAGACTATACATGAGGTTCCGCATCTCACGGTCTTACTTGGTATCATATCTCGCCTCTCTTGACATGCGAACATACAGCAAGGAAGGTGCATTTTAAACAAACCCCCGCCTCATCAGTGTTACCACTGGTTATGTTTGAGGCCACTGCCATAGAAGACCTACCTTCTAATGCTCTTTAAAGGAGTAGACCATGTGTGTGTGTGTGTGTGTGTGTATGTGTGTGCGCGCGGTGAGCTCTCCATCCTGGGGCGCATACAAGCAGAGACTGTCAGGGATGCAGTAGCTTGGTGGTCCACGGCTCGTCTCTCATTGGGTAGGAGGTAGAATCCATGCACTGACCAGCCACCAGCAGCCACAACAGCAGAAGTCCTCCCCAAGAATCCAGCTGTGAGCACTGCTCAACATCTGGCAGGTGTTCAAGGGTTCCTGTTGCTACTTCTCCATGGAAAACTCTTCTGGATTCAGGCCAAGACTCCCCATGCCCAGGAGGGTGCTCCCCGAGTCATTATCGACGGCCAAAGGGACCAGATGGTGAGAACAGGCTGGACCTGTAGGGCCCTTCTTCAAGACAGTGCAGGGTCGACACCTCTGACCCCTGCAGGGTCCAGTCCGAGCCCCATATCCAGCTCACACACAACAGTAGCAGCATCAATAATAACGAGTAGCATTTACTAGGCCCTTGCTCTGTCTTTGTCTCTTTTAATCATCACCACAGTCCTGAGCGGTGAGTTCTGCTGAAATGGCCGTTTACAGACACAAATGAGCGCAGCCCAGTGGTGGAGGGTGCCAAGGTGAGGCCGGGTGGTCTGGGGCACAGCCTGGCTCCACCAGCTTTGTGACTGTGGGTAGTCACATAAATATTTTCCAGACTCTATTCCTCATTCGTAAAATGGAAATAACAATGGTGAATATAATTAAAGGGCTTAAAACAGGCACAGTGACCTGTGTTGGCGAAGGGTGGTGGCCGCCATTCCTGCTGTAGGCTGCCTGCCCAGCCCAGGCACACAGTAGGTCTTGCAGTGAGCTGAGCCCCTCTGGCCACTCAGGGCTCTTTCTTCTGTATCTCCAGGACTGCCTGGTTTGTCATACTCCGGATTTGCCCTCAGACCCTGAAGAGCATGAACCTGCCAGCAGGTGAGGTCTTCCCAGCTGCAGCAGGAGATTAGGAGGGGGCACACCCCACCACCCGAGTAGGGGGCGCAGGGACCAGCTGCCCAAATCCTCTGGCTGATTGAGCTGGACGGGGACAGAGGGAGGTTGGAGTCTCCCTAACATGCCGCCAGCGTCAGGACTGTCTTTTCCCGCCCTCCTGCTCGGCAGCTCTGCTAGGAGCCCCCCCCTTCAGGCCCTCCCTCACCTGAGACCGCCCATGGAGCAATTCTGATCAGAATTCAGGGAGAGCCAAGCGTGGGGATTGCACTAGGTCTGTTGGGTGGAGCATCCTGGGTGTGGGAGGAGGAGGCAGGTGGTGATACAAGGGCCTCAAGACATTTCCCCTCTGGGGCACCACATTGACGGATGTTCCACTACTATAGATGTCCCTGGATTCGTATGGCATTGTGCCCAATGAATGGGAGCAGAGTAGCTTGGCAGAGGGAAAGGTTGTAGGCTTGAGGGTCTGACAGACCTCAGTTCCTATGAGCTCTGCAACTTGGGCTAGAGACTCACCCTCTCTGAGCCTCAGTTTGCTCTTCTGTTAAATGGGCATCTTCCTTCCTCTGGAGGCTATTGCTTGGGTCTCTGCATCAATGTCCAGAGCTCTGCCAGAGAGTTGAGGGGAGCGGGGTGGAAGTGCACCGTGCATTGTGATGCAGGTGAGCATCTGACACAAAGAAGGCACCCTTTCTGTAGAGTACCTGGCACACAGTGGGCTTACTTTATGTAGAGCAGCCGGCACACATAGTAGGCATGTTTTATGTAAAGCACCTGGCACACAGCAGACAGGATTTATGTAGCGTCCTTGGCACACAGTGGGTGCACTTTATGTGGGTCACAAGACACAGAGTAGACATGTCCTATGTAGAGCATCCGACACAGTAGGCATGCTTTACATAGAACATCCGGCACACAGTAGGTACATGTTATATAAAGTACTGTGCTCAGAGTAAATTTGCTTTCTGTAGAGTACCCGGCATACAATGGATGCACTTTATGTAGAGCACACAGTGGGTGCACTTTACGTAGAACACACAGTGGGTGCACTTTACATAGAGCACACAGTAGAAGGACTTCACAGTCTCTTGAACAGAGCAGAGCCCTGGCCCACAGTGGCTCAAGGGCCACTTGCCAGCATTCCCTTCACTTTCTCTTTTTGGGCCTCCCAACTCTGTAGACCCATCCTGTCTCCCAACTAGGACCTCATCTGATATCCCATTTCCCAGATGGGAAGACTGAGCCCCGGACGGCTGCCACTGTCCAAACTCAGAGCAAGGGCAGGGCAGCACGAGGACTCCACTCAGGGTCCCCTGGCTCTGCCCTCACTGCCTGGACCCCGTCTGCTCACGGCCCTTCTCAGCCTCAACCCCAGTTCCTCCCCTCTATCCTTGGACACTGAGCCCAGCCTCTAGGTTTGCCCTTGCAGGTGGGCTCTTTTTTTTTTTAAAAGACAGGGTCTCTCTCTGCAGTGCAGGCTGGAGTGCAGTGGCATCAGTCTAGCTCACTGCAACTTCAAACTCCTGGGCTCAAATGATCCTCCTGCCACAGTGTCCCAAGTAGCTGGGACTACAGGGGTGAGCCACAGTGCTCAGCTAATGTTTTCTATTTTTAGTAGAGACAGAATCTCACTCTCGCTCAGGCTGATCTCCAACTCCTGACCTCACATGATCCTCCTGCCTCGGCTTCCCAAAGTGCTACAATTACAGGCATGAGCCACCACGACCGGCCAGCAGCTGGGCTCTTTATCCCTAGACTCTGACTGGAATAATCGCAAACTGGATTGTTTGTTTCTGTTCCTAGCAGTCATGGCTCAGCCCAGGGCCTGGGCTGCCTCCAGGAGGGATTTGAACTCCTGCCAGACTGCGCAGTCTGGGCCCCTGGGCTTTCATCTCTAAGCCTCCTAATCAGCACCGAGAAATGGCTCATGTTCTCCTCCAGACCCTCACTGGGACAGGAGCTCAGGAGATGATCGGGACAAGGGTGGCCTGGCCCTGCTCGCCTGGCACCTGAATTCTCTAGTTCATGCTTTTGTCTGCCACACCCTGGTGTGTAAACCTGGAGGCTCTGAGTCACCTTTGATCGCCCCTGACTCACCCCCACCCCTCAGTGGGGGAGGTGCTGTGTCCTCCCGAGCTGATTCCTCTGCACACAGCTGCTTCCCCCGCACCATGTATTGGACGCCTGCCCTGGCGTGGCCCAGCCCAGCCCGGCTGCAGCCGCCATTATCAGGGCCCAGGGGCAAAGACCGCCCAGCAGGGGGACGAGGAGGTTGCGTGGACAAGCTGCTCCTGAGAGAAGGTGCCAGGCTGGGGGTGGTGGCCCTGGGGGGGTCCTGGCCCGGGATGGGGAGGGGCTGCCCAAGCTGGGGCGGCTCCAGGGATGTGGCCCTGGGAATGGTGGTTTCCTGGAAACCGAGCCCCCGGCAGTCTCCCTGTGATTCAGGCTGGGGCTTTCTGACTGTCATCAGCCTCTCCTCCTCTTCCCCCTCATCTTCCTCCTCCCCCTCCTCCTCTTCATATTCTTCCTTTTCTTCACCTCTCATCTGCCTCTTCCCCTGGGGTCCCTGGGTCTCCCTCCCTGCTCTCAGCCCCTGCGTGCCCATCTGTGACCCCTCCCACCCCTGCCCCTCTGCACTGGCCCTGGAGCCCCCTTCCCTCCCCTGGGCCTCAGGAACTCCCCCTGCACCCATCTGCCCTGCAGGATGCCGCAGCTGAGCCTGTCCTGGCTGGGCCTGGGGCTGGTGGCCGCCTCCCCGTGGCGGCTGCTGCTGCTGGTCGCGGCCTCCTGGCTCCTGGCCCGAGTCCTGGCCTGGACCTACGCCTTCTATGGCACCTGCAGCCGCCTCCGCTGTTTCCTGCAGCCCCCGACACGGAGCTGGTTCTGGGGTCACCTGGGCCTGGTGAGTGTGGCAGCAGGACGGGACTGGGGTGTCAGGGTGGGTGGACATCCCCAGGGCCGGGAAGGGGCTCAGGGAGCCGGGGATGGAGGTGGGCTGGGGTCTGGGACGGCAGAGAAGCGAGGGCGGCAGCTCACTCACTCCTCTGCTCACTGCCTCACTGCTCTGCTGTGCCGTCCCAGGCCTCTGTGCCCTCCTGTCCTCCCAGCCCAGCCTGCTCAGCATCCTTTTCCTGCCTGTCTTCCCACACTGGTGCACTGTGAGGGCTCCCGGGGAGGGCTGCACAGAGCGGGGACCCCCGGTGTCCCCAATTCTCCACTGCGGGACTTGAGGCCTCCTGAGGGGCACCGTCCGGGGTCTGCTCCCTGCCTGGCCTATGTCCTGTGTCTGCCCCTCTCTGGGCTGTGACTCCCCCACCCCCCAAACACACAGGGGCACCGCTGGCCCAGAAGACAGGTGGGGACAGTGTGCCACCCCTGCCCTTCCTGGGCAGCTTCCTCTTACCCTGCTCTTCCCCACTGAGATGTCCCCATGGGCCCTGCTGTGCAGCCTGCATGAAAGTTGGCCCCTCCCTTCCCCTCTCAGGAGCCTTTCCTAACCCCCTCCCACACCTTGGCCTCTGACTTGGACCTGCTCTGTCCTTTGGGGGACTTGGCCCCAGTCTGTTCATTTGTGATGGCAGGGCCATGGGCGTGTCCTTAGGCTCAGTGGGAGGGCGCACAGCACACACTATGCACAGAGATTGACGGACAGAGATGCTCACAGGTGGGAGCCACTGTCGTGATGGACAGTGAGAGCTCCCGTCTGCTCCCCGAGGTCAGCTGAGGCTGGAAGGTCCCGAGGGTGCAGACCCTTCTCCAGAGGAGGAACTGAAGCCCATGTGCACCAGCCAGGACATGAGGGCATGTGGAAACCTGCCTTAGGGACACGTCCTGAGGTCACACTGCTGCCCACAACCCCCTCGGTGGGGACATCGCCATATGGCTGCCCCCAGGCCGGAACCACTCCCAGGACAAGAAAACCCTTCCTCTGGAGCCAAGGTGGCCCCTGCGTGGGCAGACAGCGTGTCCTCTCCCTCTGCCCTGGGGGGCACCTGTGGCGTTTGGAGACGCCCCAGGAGAGAAGGAGCAGGAGGAAGCAGAGATTCCCTCCATCTGGGCAAGATCCAGACACGCTGTTCACTGCAGAGGCTGCGCCACCTCCAGAGGCTGCAGGGGGGACCTGCGGTGGCCACTCCTGGGGGCGTGGATTAGTCAGTGTTCTGCAGAGACACAGAATCGCAGGGCACACAGATCTGGGTGTAGGTCTAGACAGACAAGAGGGGATTTACTATGAGAACTGGCTCGCGTGACCGTGGAGGCTGAGAGGCCCCACCCTGTGCCGTCTGCAAGCTGGAGACCCAGGGCGCTGAGCTGTCATTCAGTCCGCGTCCAGAGGCCTGAGCAGCTGCAGTTCTGATGTCCACGGGCAGAGAAGGCGGATGTCCCAGCTCCGGAAGACAGAGCCTAGTCCCCTCCTCCGCCTTTTTGTTCTCTCTGGGCCCTCAGTGGGTTGGATGGTGCTGCCCGCACTGGGGAGGGCGGATCTTCCTTCCTCAGTTTACCCATTCCACTCCTCATCCCTTCTGCAAACACCCTCGCTGACACACTCAGAAATTATATTTACCAGCTATCTGGGCATCCCTTAGCCCAGTCACGTTGGCATCTAAATTTAACCATTACAGGTGACAACTCTGCCTTGTTTGCAGGTCACCCCCACAGAGGAGGGTTTGAGGGACGTGACTCAGCTGGTGGCCACCTACCCCCAGGGCTTTAAGTTCTGGCTGGGCCCCATCCTCCCCGGCATCACTTTGTGCCACCCCGACATCCTCCGACCTGTCCTGAACGCCTCAGGTACCATGCGGAGCTAGTGGTGGTGGGCGCCGTGGCACATCCAAGGGCTTCCAGCCCCTTGTCCCCCAAGTTCCTCTGTGGCCCCTGCAGGACCCCAGCCCCTCCTTCCCTCTTCTCCCTCAGGCACCTTCCTCTCCCCTTCCTGTACTCACCCGCCCGTACCTCAGTGTCTCCTCCCTGCACTGCCATCTGCTCCCTGCCCTGGTGTCTTGGGCACCACTGGGGCCCCAGGAGGCCTCTCAGTTCAAGGCCTTGTCCTGGGGGAACTCCCCAACTTCATGTGGTCAGGAATGGACCAGAGGAAGATGGACTCTGACAGCTCAGCGAGAACTAAGTTTCTGCTAGTGCAGGCAGGAAGGCTTCCTGTAGGAGGAGTTGCTGGAGCTGGGTCTGGATTGATGAGGAGGAATTTTTTAAGTGGAGGAAGGGTGATGCCGTGGGCACCATTAGTATTGCAGGCTCCCTGCCAGGCCTGGTGCCAGCCTTGCATGTGCCCAAGCCCAGGACAACGAGGAGAGCTGGCCGCTGGTGCAGGACCTGGGCTGCTTGCATGAGTGCCACCCCTGTGGGTCAGCTCTTCTGCCCCACCCGGTGGCTCGTCTGCCCTGGGTTCACTGCTCTGCTGCTGCAGGCCCCAGGAATCTCCAAGGAGACCCCGCTGCAGCCTGGTGCCCTTCCCTCGCTCTCTGCCCTCCCTTCCTTGGACAGCCGAGGCTGAGCCGGGAAACCGGCAGCATCCCACAGGGACTATGGCTCTGACGCTAAAATGCTGAGTGACTCGGGGCAGGTCCCTGGGTCTCTCTCTGGCTTCTGACGTCTCTTTCAGTTGTGAGTGATGGAAACGCAACCTCATGTGGTGTCAGCAAAGAAGAATCTATTGACCATAAAGTCCGGAGAGGGCGGCTGTCAGGGCGTCCGCATCTTCCACCCCCCGCACCAAGCCCGTGCTCTTCGCTCAGACAGACCTTGCACTGGCCGCAGCTCGCCCACTGCTGGGGTCTCTCTGCTGCTCCAGCTGGCCCTGGGACCCGAGTGCAGACAGGAGGGGCTGTGGCGGAGATGCCACTGCCTCTGTCTCCCCTGGACTGACCTGTCTGACCTCTGACCTCTGGTCCTGTCTGCCATAGTCTGGGCACGTTTGTGTGACGTCTGCTGTATGGACACACCTTGTCACCTGTATATTTACACCTGGGGCCAGGTGGCACCTGGTACATGTTACACCTGCTTACACCTGGTTTACACCTGGAATCATGGAGATCACCACGTCTGGGGCTCAGCTGTAGCCAAGGTCACTTGGAACATGTTGGGGCCTATCTGGTTCTTGGCTGAAATGTTATTTGAGACTTTCCTTTTCTCCTGTTTGTCACATCGGGGCCATATTTGGGGCTGGTCTGAGGGCCGGGACCCAGGGTCCCTGTGTGGACCGAGACAGGCCTTAAGTACATTCAGGTCATCACACCTGGGGCATGGTCTGGGTCACACCCGGTCCACATCTGGGATATTAAAAAGATTCTATTAATATTTAAATCCTATCTGGAGCCCAACCGTGGGGCATGCTGAGTTCGTGTCAGACCATTTCAGGTCAAACTCGGACCATGTTGTGTCATTTAGGGTTTGTCCTGTGTGCTGTGGCTGTGTCGGGACCTGTTGACACATCGGGGTCAGGTCACAAGTCTGAGATCCCTGTCAGGAGATGTCAGAGAGTTCTGGGGCAGACAGGGTGTCCTAGGTTCTTAGGAAGGTGTTTTGTAGGGTGTTGAGCTATGTTCGGGTCCTGCAGACATGTTGAACCATGTAGGAGCCATGTCAAGGCATGATGGGGTGTGCTGTGCCGTGTTAGGGTGTGTGTTGCTCTAGTGTCTGCTGCAGCCTGGTCTGGGGATCCCTCCCTTCCCCTGTCCCCTCTGCTCTGTCCGCCCTTGGCCCCTTCCTGCTATGCTGGGCTTGGAGGGGGAAGTGCAAGCCCCTCCACCCCCATCTCAAGCCCCTCCCCTCCCCCTCCATGTCCCTGATTGTCCTCGTTCATGTCAGCCACCATTGCACTGAAGGACAACGTTTTCTCCAGGTTCATGAAGCCCTGGCTGGGTGAGTAACTGCAGGTGAATGGGACTGGGGACAGCCTGTGGGGCCAGGAGAAGGTGCTGCCTTTGCTCACTGCCCTTGGCTGCCCTACTAGGGGATGGGCTTCTGCTAAGTGCTGGTGACAAGTGGAGCCGCCACCGTCGCATGCTGACGCCCGCCTTCCATTTCAACATCCTGAAGCCCTACGTGAAGATTTTCAATGACAGCGTGAACATAATGCACGTAAGTCCCTTGACACTGGGGTCCTGGCCGGAGCCTTGGGGTAGAGGGACCACAGACAGGTCTGATCTGGAATTTTGGCTCTGCTGGGAGGCTTAGGGTCATTGCTCTTCCTCTCTGGGCCTTGGCTTCCTCATCTGTAAAATGGGAATCATAATCCCTACTTAAAAGGAGGTCAAGATGATGTAACGGAGTCCTGTCCCTGGCACATAGTAGGTGCTCAGACAGTGTCGGTTTCTATGTTTCTCTCACAGAATTCCTGCGAGCTCAAAAAAGAAATGAGGAAGATTACATAGCAGCTACTGCTGCACACAAACCACTTCCAAACTCATTGGTTTAATCAACGTGGTTATGATTGCTAACAAGTCTACAGGATAGTGGGCTGGTTCTTGTGGATGTGGAAGGGGTCACTCGGGGTGTGTGATCAGCTGCGGGTCAGGTGGCAGCTTTGCTGATCCTGGCTCCGTCTCTCACCTGTGTGGGGCTTGGCCGGCGTCAGGCTGATCTAGGATGGCCTCAGCTGGGACAGCTGGACTTTCCTCATGCGAGTCTCTGCCTCCAGAAGGGATCCCAGGGCTGTTCACATGGCAGGGACAGGGCTCCAAGGAGTGAGAGGAGGCTGCAATGCCTCTTGGAGCTTGTTAGAATTATTAGGTCCATTTTCTGCACATCGTATTGGCCAAAAAAAAAAGTCAAAGGTCCAGCACAAAATCAAAGGGTGGTGGGTAAAATAGGCTTCATCTCTTAATGGACGTTGCTGAAAAATCACACTGCAAACGGTGTAGGCAGAGGGAGAAGTGGAAAATTGGGGTTACAGATTTTTGTATGTATTTTGTATTTTTATTTCAGATTACTACGGGGGTACAAACATTTTGGTTAGAAAAATTGCTTTAGTACCATTTGAGTCAAAGTTGTAAGTGTGTCCATCACCCAGATAGTGTGCATTGCACCCGTCGGGTGTGGACTTACCCATCACCCACTGCCCCCTTCCACCCACTGGATTTCTGAATCTGATGAATATTACTTCCATATGTGCACATAAGTGTTGATCGATTAGTTCCAATTTAATGGTGAGTACATGTGGTGTTTGCTTGTCCATTCTTGTGATAATTTACTTAGAAGAATGGTTTCCAGGTGGGATATGGAATTTTTGAACTGCCTAGGGTTTTATTCCTTACTTGCAAGGTTATAAGTTAGCGTGTTACTTACTGTTCCATGGATTTTGCCACAAGACATGAGACTCCAGGGTCAGAGACAAAGGGCAGTTGACTACTCTTGGCACAATAGCACGTGCTTCCTCTTGGTTTGCCTCCTTTTTCCAAGCCACCCAAATCCCTTGTGGGGGACACAGGAGGGATTCTATGGATGCTTGTTCCAGGAGTCTATTGCATTACAGGGAAGGGGCACTAGGCTTAGGGAACCTGATTTTATAGCAAACAGAAGTAAGCCTAAAATGTGTCCGGGGGAATTATTACCTTATCCCTCAAGGTTCTTCTCTGCAATCACAAGGTTGAGAAATGACCCAGGTTAAGAACATCAGGACCTTGCATTCTTGGCGTCCCCAGCAAGGATGCTCAGGGCCCACAGAAGACTACTTCTACCAACACAGGGATATTTTTGCAGTCAATTTATAATAATAAAGATGAGGAAAACCAATATTTTTGAGCACTCACTATGTGACAGAAATGATTCCTTGTGCCGATTTGCCAATTCCATGATATAAATTGTCCGATATAATTTTAATGCTCCTGTGAGTTAGCATTTCTTTTCACCCCATTACAGATGAGGAAACTGATGGCCAGAAAGATTAGAGGGCTTGCCCAAGTCTACCCATGTAGTAAGTCCTGGGGTGGTGGAGCAGGGATTCTAACCTCATGTATCTGGCACCAAAGCAGGACATCTTAACTGCTACTGACGATTTGACAGGTGGGACCTAAGGGCAGAGCTTCCCAAGGGCACACAGAGCACAGGATGCAGAGCTGAAACGTGAACTCGGGTCTCTTGTTCCCAGCCATGGGGTCTTCATCTGCTAATAGTAAAAGCTTCTGCTTTCACCCAAGCCGGGTCCTCCCTGGAGATGGGTACCTGGGGCAGAGGACCAAGAGGCTGGTTCTGAATGTGTCCATCCTGATGTTCAGGGTTGGGGAGGGGCTCCAAAGAGCCAAGGCCCAGCCCCAGCTCTGTGACCTTCTCTGCAGGCCAAGTGGCAGCGCCTGGCCTCAGAGGGCAGTGCCCGTCTGGACATGTTTGAGCACATCAGCCTCATGACCTTGGACAGTCTGCAGAAATGCATCTTCAGCTTCGACAGCCATTGTCAGGAGTAAGTCCTTGCCCAGGGTGTGGGATCTTGAGCTGTGGGTCCAAGGGCATAGGTGGGGAGGGAGGACTGAGGAGAACAATCACAAGAGCCGTTCTGGAGCAGGTACGTCACAGCTGGGCTGTGAAGGGCCAGGAAGGGTAGGTAGAAATGTTCAAGTGAAGGCAGGGAGGCTAGGATGAGTAGAGTATGTGCAGTAGACAGTAGAGGTGACTTTGTATGCAGGAGGCTAGGGTGGGGGCTGGGCCAAGACCAGGTGGAATCTGATAACATCCGAGCTGTGTGCACGGTTTTGGGAAAGAGAAGGCGCAGGCCTGGATACTGGGCAGGAGACGGAGCGGAGGAGGGGCATGAAGTCCCAGCTATGCTCTGGCTGCCTAGTGGCACCTGGGCAGCTAACAGAGGTGGACGCAGGCAGAGAAGAGGGTTTGGAGAGTCAAGTCTCATGGCCGATGCCATCTGTGTATCTGTGGGTCCATCTGTTTCTGGAGGCTCCGTTTCTTGATGGGAGGTAGATCCTGGCTGCTGGTGGGAAATGCTCCTGGGTTTCAGGTGTGTTAAGTTGTTTCCTCCACATTCCCTGATCCTGCAGGAAGCCTAGTGAATATATTGCCACCATCCTGCAGCTCAGCGCCCTCATAGAAAAAAGGAGCCAGAACATCCTCTTGTATACGGACTTCCTGTACTATCTCACCTGCGATGGGCAGCTCTTCCTCAAGGCCTGCCGCCTGGTGCATGACTTCACAGATGCCGTCATCCAGGAGCGACGCCGCACCCTCCCCAATCAGGGTGTTGATGACTTCCTCAAGGCCAAAGCCAAGACCAAGACTTTGGACTTCATCGATGTTCTCCTGCTGAGCAGGGTGGGCTTCCTGGGATCTGAACTTCAGAGATAGAATGGGGAGCTTCATGTCAAATGTCAAATCCAAGAACTTGGACTTGATCCAGTGGGCACTGGGGAGCATGGAAATTATTTGAGTCAAGAAGGGACCCATTCCCTAATTCCTCCTAGGGCAATTAAAAGTTTTCACCTGTAAGTGCACCAGAATTTGCACCACAGTAGAGGGACCCGCACATTATGAACCTTGGAGCTCATAGAGAACAGCTGGCACATCTGTGCCTTCATCCTTCCAGAGACACAGAGAGAGAGAGACCTTTGTCCTGGAGTATAAACTACTCCCCAGTGAGAAGGCAATGAGTATGGGTTTATAAGCCAAATGCCGTCAGGGGAGATAGCATTCTCTGTGTTTACCACCCTTGAATGTGAGCAAATATCTTTGGAGCAACACTTAATTTCTAAGCTCCAAGGCAAATTGTCCTTTAAACATCCTGAAACCCAGGATGCCAGCAACTTTTTCCCCAAAAGTCCTCATTATACAGAAACATGAAAATGTTCATGGATCACTGATTCCTTCCACCAGGGACAAAAGAGGAGGCCAGGCAGTGACGGAGGAAGCCCATCAGGCGAGGGCGCTGGCAATGGTGTCCAGGGAGATCTAGGAGTGCAGGGTGGGTTTGGGTTTCTGGAAGGAGGATGCATCTTCAGAAATTGTCTCATGTTAAACTCAGGAGTCTCAGAGCTAGTGTGATTTGGGTGGTTTTGCCTTCTCTGCAGGATGAAGATGGAAAGCAGTTGTCAGATGAAGACATAAGAGCGGAGGCTGATACCTTCATGTTTGGTGGTGAGGGGCCCAGGGTGGGGACAGGGGTCTCTCCATCCCAGGGATGCAGTGGGTGGACCCTGATCACTCCATCCCTCCCATCCTCCCTGAGGGCCTCCATGCAAGGGCACTGTCCACCCCTCTGGTGCTGAAGCAGCTCAGAGACCCAGGTCAACCTTCTTGCCACTCAGGCCATGACACTACAGCCAGTGGTCTCTCCTGGGTCCTGTACAACCTTGCAAGGCACCCAGAATACCAGGAGCGCTGCCGGCAAGAGGTGCAAGAGCTGCTGAGGGACCGCGAGCCTACAGAGATTGAATGGTGAGTGCAGGTCCTCATGACCTGTTCCTGAGCCCCTCTCATTGGCTCTGCTGGCAGGTGGGGAGGAGAAAAGTTGTATTTATTGATTCTACCAGTATTTCTTAGTGGTAATAGGAGCAGATCCAGAGACAGGACTTGGCACCCAGTTGGCTATCAGGGGAAAGATTGCAGGTTTTGGGGACAGAAAGACTGAGGTTGCTGAGAGAATTAGTAACGATGTATGAGGGCTCATGACGCCACTTAGCACATGTTCATTAACGAACTTCGTCTCCACTCCCATTCTTTTCTCCATGAAACACCATTCCTTTAAACAGCTTCACTCACTGAGTGTTTGCTCCTCTGTGCCCTAATTCCTACCCGACTGTCCAGACCAGGGATTCCCAAAGGAGACCCAGAGGTAAAAGTCACCCATCTCTTGCCCAGAACACCTGTGTCACTCGTCCACCCAGCCTCCATGTAGCAAACACTCCTGCACTGCCTTCCCACCCCCAGTTCTGTGCCCAGCACTTTTTTGTGCTCTGGAGACCTGGGAAGGACCCAGCCCAGGGATCTGCCTTTGAGGTTCTCCCGGTCTGCTGGGGGAACAGTCCCACATGAGGACACTCCCAGCCCACAGGAGCGTGCATAGAGTTGAGAGTAAGAGAAACAGGACTGGGGGTTAAAAAATTGTCTCAGCTGAGTCCCTGAATGATGGTCAGTAGATATTTGGGTGCAACTGGGAAACAGTGCTCAAGGTCAAGGAGACAGGCTGGGCAAAGGTGTGAGGAGAGACGAGACAGAAACAGAGGGAGAGAGGAGTTTTAGTGGTCAACTTTACCCCAAGGGTAATGGGGAGCCAGGGGTGATGGTTGAGCAGGGGAGGGAGAGGTCAGATCTGGGTACCAGAAAGATCTTTCTAGGGCTAGTGTGGACAGGAGATTGGAGGGGACATGCTGTGGAATGAGGGTTCAGGGGGAAAGTTCTGAGATCTGAACCAGGCCAAGGATGGGGGGATACAATGGAAGCATTGGACTAGACTCGTGTTTGGAGGTGGTGTCCTCCCCTCCAAGCCTTTGCTCAGCACAGCATTTTCTGTGAGGCAAAGAAACATTTTCGTGCATTTAAAACCAGGATTTCAGGAAAAATTATTCACTTGGGGCCGGGCGCGGTGGCTCACGCCTGTAATCCTAGCACTCTGGGAGGCCGAGGTGGGCGGATCGTTTGAGCTCAGGAGTTCGAGACCAGCCTGAGCAAGAGCGAGACCCCACCTCTACTAAAAATAGAAAGAAATTATATGGACAGCTAAAAATATATATAGAAAAAATTAGCTGGGCATGGTGGCGCATGCCTGTAGTCCCAGCTACTCAGAAGGCTGAGACAGGAGGATTGCTTGAGCTCAGGAGTTTGAGGTTGCTGTGAGCTAGGCTGATGCCACGGCACTCACTCTAGCCTGGGCAACAGAGTGAGACTCTGTCTCAAAAAAAAAAAAAAAAAGAAAAAAAAAAAGAAAAAAATTATTCACTTGGTAAAAAATATAAGTGTCCAGAAGAGTTTATGATAGAAATATGCTTACTTCTTAAGCCGCACCCTAGTAGTGACTATGGCCAATGGTTTCCTGTGTGTCCTTCCAGAAAATGGCTAACCTGATGCCCACATTTATGTGAACACACACTCTCCTCTTCTGTACAAATGGGAGTATCTAAGACCGACACAGGTCTGCCCATTAACAATATACTGTGAGGTTGTTTCTTTTTCTCAAAATATGAGCTTTGGAAAATTAGTTGATTTTTAAATTTTTTTTTTATTTTATTTGACACATTTTAGTTTTATATATTTATGTACTATAATGTGATATTATGATATATGTGTACAATATGGAAGAATAGAATTCAGCTAATGAACATATCTGTCCACTCATATACTTTTCATTCTTGTGGTGGGAACATTTGAAATGTACTCTCTTAGCAATTTTGAAAAACACAATACATTATTGTTAACTATCATCATCATGCTATGCAGTAGATCTCAAAAATGTATTCCTCCCATCTTACTGAAACTTGTACCCTTTCATCAACATCTTCCCGTTCCTTTCCTCTCTCCCTCCTCTGGTAACAACCATTCTCTTCTCTGTTTCTACGATATCTATGTTATCTATTTTAGGTCTCACAGGTAAGTGAGATCACATGGTATTTGTCTCCTCATGCCTGGTTTATTTCACTTGGCATAATGTCCTCCAGGTTGACCCATGGCATCACAAATGATAGAATTTCTTTCGTTTTGAATGCTGAGTAGCATTCCACTTTGTATATATGTCACATGAAAAATGAGCTTTGAATTACAAAAACAAATGAGAACAAGTTCTTCTTGTACTAAATGAGACATTACAAAGAAGACTAGGGTTATTGTTGACATTCCTCCCACCGCCCTGAATCTCCTCCCTTTCTCCCCAGGGGTGTCTAGAGATATCAATTCATCATCTATCTGTTTATCTATCCATCTACCTAGCTATAAGTCATCTCCTTATATATTCATATAGTTTCTACCTTTTGATATGTGTGTGTGTGTGTGTGTGTGTGTGTGTGCAACTTGGTTTTATCCCCTCAACAGTGTGTCTTATGGCTATTTTTTGCTGAAGCTGCGTAACATTCCATATTTTATTCAGCTCACCCTCACGTTGAAGACTCCTAAGTAAATATTTGCATTTATAATAGATATCACCAATAAGCTTCCCAGTCCCTGGACTGATTTACCTCCTAGTCTGCAGTGCAATAGAACTCCTGATCCTCGTTTCTTCCTTTGGTGTAGCTGTATAATAGTCTATTTTGCAGATGTACCATGATTTATCTAAACATCTTCCCACTGATGTATACTTGCATTGTTTCTAGCCTTTTGCTAAATTAAACATGGTGCAGTCAGCGTGCGTGTCCAGTGACCACTGCATAAAGTGGGAGCACCTCTGAAGAAAAGATTCCAAGATGTGCAGTTGGTGAATCAAAGACCACTGCAATGCACAATTTTAATGATTGCAAAGCCATTCCTATTACCTGAGTTTGATGGCACCAGCTTTGCCATAACTTCAACAATACTATTATTGTATTTATTGAATTTTAAATCTTTGTCAATCTTTCTATTTCTTCTTTAAATGGGCATTCCTTTAAATAACAATGAGATTGACCATCCCTTACACGTGTTGATAAGTCATTTGTTTTCACTGTACGGAAGTGGTCATCTTACATGTTTTGCTCTTTTTCTTTGGGTTCATTTCTTTTTCATATTTACTTATAAGCATGTGTATCAGAATTAGTCTTTTTTCTGTCTTGTGTTGCAAAAGATTGCCTTTTGATTTGGAGGGGTATTTTGGTTAATTTTTATAAAACCAAATTTGTCTACATTTTACTTTACAAACAGACTACCCATCCATTTCCTAGGGAGCTGTGGGACTTCTTTTACCGGATGCGAAGTTTTCACTTATTTACGCGGTTGTCTCTCTGTTCCATGGGTCCATTCTGCTGTTTTTGCAGCAGTGTCACACTTTTTATTACTGTGACTTTATAATAGGTCTTACTCTCTGGTAGAATAACTTCCCCCTCTTTAATATTTTATTTTCAAATTGACCTACCTCTTCATGATCTTTATTCTTCCAGAAAAATTTTAGAGTAAGTTTATCAAGTTCTAAAAAGTCAGATAGACTTTAATCTGACTTGAATATATATATATATATTTCATTGGTTGAGTTCAATACATGATTGATTTGTGGGAAACATAACTTCATAATATTGACACATCCTCTCTCATAGTATGAAATGGATATTCACCTATTCAAATAATCTTTAGTCTTTTAACAGAGTTTAAAATATTTGCTTAGAGATCTTATGCATTTTGTTAAACCAACCCTTAGACACTTTTGTTGCTATAGTGAAGTGTATCTTTTAATTGGATTGAAGGAAATTTATCAGTTTATCTGGAATATAGAGGTTTCATGTTTCTTAAGCTTAATCCAGGTATTTTATATTAATGTTATTAGGATCTTTTCTTGTATTATCTTTTCCAACTGTTTGTTATTTCTACATAAAGAAACTAATGATTTAGGCATATAGATTTTGCACCCAATTAACATAGTAAATACTAAAAATGGTGTCTAGTATCAACAGGAAAAATATGGGTCATTTAATAAAAGCACTTGGAAAACTGGGAAGCTATCTGGAAATGTCCACATAAGTCACATATTTAATATGTTTTTTAAAAGAAGAGTCTTAAAAGCTCTAATTGAAACCATGGGGAATTTATTTCATAGCTCCTGAGTAGAAATAACCCTATTTTGACACAAGTCCTAGGAGATAGACAAGAAGAGAATGATATAATGTTGAATAAAAAAAGATACACAGTAGTATGTATAGTACCATAGCATGATAACTACAGT
Source organism: Eulemur rufifrons (assembly GCF_041146395.1). Lineage (NCBI taxonomy): Eukaryota > Metazoa > Chordata > Mammalia > Primates > Lemuridae > Eulemur > Eulemur rufifrons. The sequence goes on along the minus strand of NC_090984.1, from coordinate 7,980,364 downwards.
GTAGTTATATAGCATGCTACTGTATAATTTCTTAAAGATGCTTAAAAAGTAGCTTTGGATGGACACATTAAAAATTAATAACCCAGGAAACCTGTGAGGTGGTATTGGGCCATACAGGTGGGTGAGGTTATATAGAGTTTTCAAATTTTGAGCCACTTAAGTGTATCAGGTCCTAACATTTTAAATAGGCACTGGAAAAGAAGTGGGCAAAGAATTCAGCCCACTTACTGGATCTTCAATGTTTATAAAAGTTATCCAGTGGAATCGCTTGTGTTTTCTAAATATAAAATCACTACCTGCCAAAATGATACATTTACCCCAACATTTCAAATTGTGTTACGCTACTTTTTTCTTGTCTAATTGCATTTGCTAGTATCTCTAGTACATTCATAAATAAGAGCAAAACATTGGACCTGTGTATTTTGTTTCTTATTCATTTGTATTACAATTTTGCTTTCTTGCCATAAAAAAATATTTTTCTGCAAATTTGTTAACTTTTTACAGTTGGCTTTTGGATGCTGTGTTTTCCTCAGAACCATCTGTTAAAAATACCTGGCTAAATTTCCTATGGTACTTTTCTAATTCTCTGCTCTTCTGATTTTTTCTGCTTCTATAATTCTCAAATATTCAATTCCCGTGGAGCTTAATTTCTTATAAGGAGAAAAATTCTCATTGGGAAACACAGCACCTGGAGGATTCTGTTTCTCTCTTTGCTCCCTGGATAATTGTTGGGTGGGGGGCTGTTTCCTTAGGGACGACCTGGCCCAGCTGCCCTTCCTGACCATGTGCATTAAGGAGAGTCTGCGCCTGCATCCTCCAGCCCCAATGATCTCCCGATGCTGCACCCAGGACATTGTGCTCCCAGATGGCCGGGTCATCCCCAAAGGCACCCACAATGGCGGGGGCAGGGGGGGAGGAGGCTCCTGGGGCAGAAGAGGGGCCCATCAGGCAGTGGGGCCTTGTCCTGACTGCTCCCTCCTCTCGTCCAGGTGTCATCTGCCTCATCAGTATTTTTGGAACCCATCACAACCCAGCTGTGTGGCCAGACCCTGAGGTGCTGACTGCCCCTGTACCATTTTTGCCCATTCCAGAGGTCCTAGAGGAGGGGGCGGGGCTTCAACAGGGAAATCCGAGATCTCCTCTCTCCCCCACTACCAGACACTCTCATCTGTCTCTCCAAGGCTGGCTGTCCTGGGAGACCCACCCAGCAAGCCTGTCTCCCTCTCGCCCCCAGGTGTATGACCCCTCCCGCTTCGACCCGGAAAACGTCAAGCAGCGGTCACCTCTGGCTTTTATTCCCTTCTCTGCAGGGCCCAGGTAAGGGTGGTGTGTGTCCCAGGCAGGGAGCAGTGATGGGTGCGGGGCGTTTGGGCGTGACCGTGAGAAAAGGTCGGGGAAGGGGAGTTGCAGATGGTTATAATTTCAGCTCTTCTTCCCTTCCCCCTCCCAAGGTTAAGGCCAAAGGTCCATAGAATGGGGTAGCTGTGAGGGTACCGTGGTGTGCCCAGCACTCCATTCCCCTTTTCTGCTGTTGTGAGTTGGGGGCTGCAGTCTGGGCCAGGCTCAGGAGTTACGCAAGCCCACACTGTGTGTGTGTGTGTGTGTGTGTGTGTGTGTGTGTGTGGTGGGGGGAGGGATCCCGGGTACACTTAGCTCCCCTCTCTGCTCCTCAAGCTGATCTGGGTGGAGGCAGGGGCCTCTCCGGCCAGGTTCCAGGTGCAGTGGGGCCAGGATGCTTGTCCTGGGCAAACTCAGAGTCCCCACCTCGGCCTCCAGGAACTGCATCGGGCAGACCTTCGCCATGACCGAGATGAAGGTGGTCCTGGCGCTCACTCTGCTGCGCTTTCGCCTCCTGCCTGACCACACGAAGCCGCGCAGGAAGCCAGAGCTGATCATGCGAGCCGAAGGCGGCCTTTGGCTGAGAGTGGAGCCGCTGGAGGCGGGCACACAGTGACCCCTCAACCCAACCACTTACCTTTGCAGATTTCTGGGAATCACACTGAGCTGCCACCTCTGCCTGAGCCTGGTCGACAGACGGCCGGGAGCCCTTGGGGACTGTGGGGATCCAGGGCGTGTGCCTGCGTGGGTTAGGGTAGGGCTGGTGGTTCTGAGCCCCAAAACGTGACTGCCTCTCTGGCTGACCACAAGGCCCTCAGGCGGATGCCAGGTTGTCTCAGAGCCCAAGTATGGACTTTCCCCTGTGGGCTACAGGGAGCCATGGGAGGTGTTTGAGAAGGAGAGGTACCTGAGTTGAGGACAGATATAACAGGCAATATTGAGGCTCTCAGTCAGCGAGAAAAACAATAGGGGCAGATCTCTTAGTTTGGGCTGCAGGTGCACCCCCACAAGACAGAGCCCCCTAACCAGCTCAGAACACAGGGCCTACACCTTCCACACTGGCAGCCTCTCTGAGATTGTTGGTTCCCTTCCTGCTCTTGTCAATGTCCCACCCCTGTGTCTGCCCCTCCCAGGTGGTCCCATCCGTGATCCCTTCCCCTACCTTCAGGGAGCCCCTCCCTTTCCTCTTCTGGGCCCCTGATGCTGCCCGGGCAGCCTGGACAACACACACTGGCTGAGCCCACTCAGGAGCCCCCACAGGAGTGTCAGGCTCCTCCCCACCCTCTCACCTCTGGTTCCTCCTTCGTTCCCATCACAGGCCTCCCGGGCCCATCTTGGGGTGGGGTACGGGGCAGCGCCATCCCCTTTGAGTGCTGAGATTCAAAGCCAGACCAGTGGACACAAATACCAACCCCAAAAGCATGGGATCTGGAGCCTGACTGCATGGGCTCAAGTCTTGGCTCTGCTGTGTGACTGAGGCAAGTTAATGTCCCTCCTGTGCCTCCATTTCCTCAACCATATAATGAGGACAGCAACACTACCTAACTCGTGATTGTCCTGAGGACCAAATAAATACAAAAGACTCAGAGCTGTGACTGGTGCACAGTTAATGCTCAATAAATGTGGCCTTATCACTGCCTCTCTCAGAAAGTCTGTTGAAGCATGCTGCCTTTCAAGGTAGTTGTTCCTGCCATGACTTTTAAGAGTGTGCCTTGCCTGACTGACATTTACAGGACATTCTATCCAAAATCCACTGAACATATGTTCTTCTCATCAGCTCAGGGGACATTCTCTAAGACTGACCATATCCTAGGACACAAAGCATGTCTTAAAAAATTTTTAAAAATGGAAATTATACCATGCATCTTCTCAGATCACAGTGGAATAAAAGTAGAAATCAACCCTAACAGAAATTCTCATTTCTACTCAAAGTCGTGGAAGCTAAACAAACTTCTCCTGAATGATCATTTCATAAATGAGGAAATCAAGACAGAAATCAAAAGATTCTTTTAACTAAATGACAAAGTAGACACAAGTTATCAAAACCTGTGGGACATAGCTAAAGCAGTCCTGAGAGGAAAGTTTATTTTCATAAATGCCTATATCAAAAAGACAGAAAATTTACAAATAGACAATCTAATGAATAGACTCAAAGAGCTGGAGAAAAAAGAACAGACAAACTCCAAACCCAGCAGAAGGAGAGAAATTAATAAGATCATATCAGAACTAAATGAAATGGACAACAGGAAAACTATATGGGAGACTAATAAAACAAAAAGTTGGTTCTTTGAAAAGAGAAGCAAAATTGAAATGCCTTTGGTTAAACTAACTAAGACCAGAAAAGAAAAATCTCTCATCAGGAACATGAAAGGAGAAATTACACCTGATGCCTCAGAGATACAAGATATCATCTATGAATTCTACAAAAACCTTTATGCACACAAATTGGAAAGTGTGGAGGAAATGGACAAATTTTTAGAAACACACAACCTCCCTAGGCTCAACCAGGAAGAAATAGAATTCCTGAACAGACCAATATCAAGAACTGAAATCAAAACAGCAATAACAAACCTCCCCAAAAAGAAAAGCCCAGGACTAGATGGTTTCACACCTGAATTTTACCACACCTATAAAGAACTGGTGCCTATCCTACAAAAGTTATTCCACAACATTGAGAAAGATGGAATCCTCCCCAACACATTTTATGAAACCAACATAACTCTAATACCAAAACCAGGAAAGGACGCAACAAAAATGGAAAACTACAGACCAATATCCCTTATGAATATACATGCAAAAATTCTCAATAAAATCCTAGCAAGTCAAATTCAGGTGCTTATCAAGAAAATAATACATCATGACCAAGTGGGCTTCATCCCAGAGATGCAGGGATGGTTCAACATACTCAAATCTATAAATGTAATACGCCACATAAATAGAAGAAAAACAAAGATCATATGATCCTCTCAATAGACGCAGAAAAAGCATTTGACAAAATTTGACACCCTTTTATAAGAATGCTTAACAAAATAGGCTTAGACGGGGCCTACCTAAAAATGATACAAGCCATATATGACAAACCCACAGCCAACATCATACTGAATGGGGAAAAATTGAAAGCCTTCCCACTTAGAAGTGGAACCAGACAAGGTTGCCCACTTTCCCCATTGCTATTCAACATAGTTCTGGAAGTCCTTGTGAGAGCAATCAGGCAAGAGAGCAGAATCAAGGGTGTCCAAGTGGGGACAGAAGAGATCAAACATTCACTCTTTGCGGATTATGTGATATTATATCTAGAAAACCCCAAGGATTCAACCAAGAGACTCCTGGAACTGATAAATGAATTCAGTAGAGTCTCAGGATACAAAATCAATACACACAAATCAGAGGCATTCATATATGCCAATAATAGTCAAACTGAGAACCAAATCAAAGACTCAATACCCTTCACAATAGCAACAAAGAAAATAAAGTACCTAGGAATACATTTCACTAAGGAGGTAAAAGACCTCTACATGGAGAACTATGAAACACTGAGGAAGGAAATCACAGAGCACGTAAACAGGTGGAAAACCATACCATGCTCGTGGATGGGAAGAATCAACATTGTTAAAATGTCTATGCTACCCAAACTGATCTACAGATTCAATGCAATCCCTACTAAATTACCAACATCATTTTTCACAGATATAGAAAAAATAATTTTATGCTTTGTATGGAACCAGAAAAGACCCCATTTAGCAAAAGCAATTTTAGGCAATAAGAAAAAAATGGGAGGTACTAATTTACTAGACTTCAAGCTACACCATAAGGCTGTGGTTATTAAAACAGCTTGGTATTGGCACAAGAACAGGGACATCGACCAGTGGAACAGAACTGAGAATCCAGATATAAAACCATCTTCATGTAGCCATCTAATCTCTGACAAAGCAGACAAAAACATACTCTGGGGTAAAGAATCCTTATTCAATACATGGTGCTGGGAAAACTGGATAGCCACATGTAGAAGATTGAAACAGGACCCACACCTTTCACCTCTCACAAAAATCAAATCATGGTGTATAACAGACTTAAACCTAAGATGTGAAACTATTAGAATTCTAGAAGAAAATGTGGGAAAAACTCTTACAGACATTGGCCTAGGCAAAGAATTTATGAAGAAGACCCCAAAGGCAATTGCAGCAACAACAAAAATAAATAAATGGGACCTGATTAAATTAAAAAGCTTCTGCACAGCCAAAGAAACTGTCACAAGAGCAAACAGACAGCCTATGGAATGGGAAAAAATTTTTGCATGCTACACATCTGATAAAGGGCTGATAACTAGAATCTATTTAGAACTCAGGAAAATCACCAAGAAAAAAATCAAACAACCCTGTCAACAAGTGGGCAAAGGACATGAACAGAAACTTTTCAAAGGAAGACAGAAGAATGACCAACAAACATATGAAAAAATGCTCAAAATCTCTAATCATCAGGGAAATGCAAATCAAAACCACAATGAGATATCACTTACCTCTAGTGATTACGGCCTTTATCAAAAAGTCCCATAACAACAAATGTTGGTGTGGATGTGGAGACACAGGTACACTCAAACACTGCTGGAGTGACTGCAAACTAATGCAACCTCTGTGGAAAGCAATATGGAGATACCTCAAAGAGATACAAGTAGAGCTACCATTTGATCCAGCAATCCCATTACAGGGCATCTACCCAAAAGAACAAAAGACATTCTATAACAAAGATATCTGCACCTGAATGTTTACAGCAGCACAATTCACAATTGCAAAGATGTGGAAACAACCCAAGTGCCCATCAATACATGAGTGGATTAATAAAATGTGGTATATGTGTACCATGGAGTTCTACTCAGCTATAAGAAGCAATAGTGATCTAGTACCTCTTGTATTTTCCTGGATAGAGCTGGAACCCATTCTACTAAGTGAAGTATCCCAAGAATGAAAAAATAAGCACCACATGCACTCACCACCAAATTGGTTTCACCGATCATCACCAAAGAGCACATTTAGGAATAGCATTAATCGGGTGTCAGGCAGATGTGGCGGGGGGTGGGGATGGGTGTATACATACATAATGAGTGTGATGTGCACTGTCTAGGGGATGGACATGCTTGAAGCTCTGACTCAGGGGGCGGGGAGGGTGGCAAGGGCAATATACGTAACCTACGCTTTTGTACCCCCATAATATGCTGAAATAAAAAATAAATAAATAAAAATAAAAAAATTAACAAATTAAAATACTAGTCTCAAATAAAAAAATAAAAAAGAAAAACATCGTTTAAAAAGAAAATCAGTGAAGTTGGAGTAGAAAGGAAATGTCTTAGCCTGCAAAAGACAACTACTTATGAACCTTCCATAAATATAGTGCTTAACAGTGAAATGTTAAGAACATTCTATTCTAAATAAGAAACAATGTATGCATTCCAACTCTTGTTACTTCTCTTTAACATCATAATGGGGGACCTAGCAAAAGACGTAAAGAAAAAACAGAAAAGTATTAAAGATTGAAAAGCATGATACAAAATAATCACAATTCATGGATATTACTATGTTACTATGGTTGTACAGAGATACAAAAGAATCTCCACAAACAACCTTTTATAATTTTTAAGTATGTACACAGTTTTTCCCTTCCAAATCAGTATATAAATATTAATGGCATTTTTATGCAACAAGAAGAAATGGAAAGAAAAAATATATACAGAAAAGGTTATATTTACAATAGCATAAAATATACGAGATATTCAAAACAAATTCAGATATTTTAATGTCTGTAAGTGAAGAATTAACAAAACTGTGTACAAACACATATAAGAAGGCCCCAATAAATAGTTATAACCTGTTCCTGAATTAGAAACTCATGTTGTCAAGATGTAACTCTCAGAACTGCTGTAAGAACTTATACTGAGGGAGAGACATGAGCAGGATGGTGGAATAGGCGATCCCAGCCTTTCTGCCCTCTACAAAGAGCAACAATTTGGAGCTAGTCATGAATGAACCTTACTCTGGAAGAGCTCCGGAGTCCACTTAAGAAGGTTCAGCAACACCGTGGAAGATGTAAATGAGAACAACCACACGAAAAGGGGAGCAGGAAGCTTCATCTGGGCTGGATCACCCCATCGCCAGGTCAGCCCTGCCCAGCGCCAGAGGGAAGTCGCTGGCTCAAGAGTGCCCCTTGCCGGGTACAGGAGAGCCAGGTGGACAACCGGCATCCCCAGGCTTTGGGGCACTACTGGAATGACTGGCTTCACTTTCGCCCCGCTGAGATTGCTGTGGGAACCAGCAGAGCTGAGCTGTCTGCAGACAGAGGGGAGCAAGGAAGAGGGACAGGGGTTACCTGTGTCAGCCACACAGTGTGAGCTACCTGGTGCCCAGGGACCTACTGGGCACAGGCCTCCAGCAAACTCCTCTACTGAACACCTAGCAGGACTCCAGGCTGCTGTGCACCCCCCACCTCGCAGTGCGCCAAGGACCACCAGTGCTCACCACTGCAGACCCTGGGGGGCTGAACACACAGGACCTAGCGGCTCTTGACCCTGAAGAAACCAACAGCCAGCTCAGCAGTGGCGGACCTCCTGCAGCTGTCACCACTAAGGGCCCCGTGATCTTTCCCCTTTGCAGTCTCCAGGTGCCTGAGCCAACATCCTTCCCTCCATCCCGCCCTCTTCCTTCTCTTTCCCCGCCCTCCCACGCAAAAGCCCGGTCACCACCCTCTTCCTCCTCTTCCCTCCCTTTCCCCAGACTGTGCCCCAAATTCTTTTTTATTCCATTTCTCATACAGAACCAAAAATTTAAAGAACTCCCTTCCCACTAGCTTACACCTTTACACCTGCTCACTCTCTCAGTCTCTCTCTCCGCACGCCCCACTTGTATTCTGACATCCTTCACTCAACTCAATGTATAATGCTTCCGATACACACACTTAGGGTATATCTCTGGCAAAGACAGTGAGAGGAACTATAAATATTAAAGCATTTTTCTCTGAGACAAATAGTTTATTTTCCTTTGTACATGTCTTCTAATTAAAAGGATAATATTTATTATACACTGGTCACAGTGCCTGAGACATAGAAAAGGTGCAATGCTTAGTGGCATTAATATTATCATTATGCCATTCTAGTTTTTTCTTATATTAGGGGAATATAAAATCCTTCTTTGCTTCCCCACACAAGAAGAATCATGTGCATAAGTGCCCAGACACATCCGTGTGATGATCCCCACCTGCCCATAGAAAGAAAACATGTTTATGGACACAGGTAACGAGATGAAGTTCATCACAAAATTGAGCCTAAGCAAGAAGTGGGGGAAACAATAGCTGGCATGTATCAGACACCCGTCGATGTGGGTGTTTTCACACCTGCATCCTTACAACAGTCCTACGGAGACAGACACTGTCATCCCCACCCTCCTGTCATATTTCTCCACCACCTTGCTGGCCATCGGGAGACTGGGGGGCAGAACTTTCTGCGGAAGTTTTCACTGATGGCATTCTTCAGCTCCTTGTTCCTTAGGCTGAAAATGATCGGGCTAAGGAAGGGGGTGAAGACCGTGTAGGTGGTGGCCATCAGGGTGTCACTGTACATAGAATGGGGACCCCTGGGCTTGAGGTAGATACTGGAGGCAAAGCCATAGTGCACAACCACCACGGTGAGGTGGGATACACAGGTGGAGAATGTCTTGTGCCGGCCCTCAGCAGAGGGGATCCTCAGGATGGCAGCCACGATGAAGACATAGGATAGGAGGATGAGGAGTAAACAGCTTATCAAGGCTGTGACACACACCAGGACCACACCCATGATGACAGAGGATGTCCTGTCCCCACAGGCCAACTTCAAGAGGCTAAGCACGTGGCAGAGAAAATGGTGGATCACATGTGACCTGCAGAAGGTGAGATGGAAAACTATTGATGTCACCATCATCCCCATGACTGAGCCACCAGCCCAGGTCCAGGCCACAAAACGGGCACAGCCACGGGGGCTCATGAGCACGTGGTAGCGCAGGGGGTGGCAGATGGCCACGTAGCGGTCGTAGCCCATGACCATGAGCAGGAAGGAGTGGGTGAAGCCAAACATGAAGGAGAAGAACATCTGGTTGGCGCAGGCCACAAAGGTGATGGAGCGGTGGGTGGAGAGCAGGTCGGCCAGCATGCGGGGAGTGACGGTGACCGTGAACAGAATCTCAGAGATGGACAGGGCGCACAGGAAGAGGTACATGGGCGTGTGGAGTCTGTGTTCAGTCCAGACAGTGGCCATGATGAGCAGGTTCCCCAGCAACGTGAACAGGTACATCAGGAGGTACAGCAGGAAGAAGACGGGCAGGAGCTGCTGGGGGAAGGCTGAGAAGCCGAAGAGAATAAACTCAGACGTGGTGCTATAGTTCTGACCAGGCATGGATGCTGCGTCTGGTGAGATGACAAACAGAATGAAGGCGCGCTGGTTAAAACCTAGGCCCTACCACGGGTGAAAAGGCGTAAGGGCTCTACGCGATTCGACAACTTGCAGAACTTTTCTGAGTCTCACTGTCTTCATCTGTAAAATGGAGTAAATAATAGTTTTTAACATTCAGCAATGTGATAACAATAAAATGAGATCAATATAGTGTTTAACGTTTAGGAATAACATTAACCGGGTGTCGGGCAGACAGGTGGGGGAGGGGATAGGTGTATACATACGTAATGAGTGCGATGCGCACCGTCTAGGAGATGGACACGCTTGAAGCTCTGATTTGCGGGGGGTGGGCAAGGACAATATATGTAACCTAAACTTTTGTGCCCCCATAATATGCTGAAATTAAAAAAAATATGTTATGTGTTTAAGACAGAGTTTGGCTACTAATTGGGTTTTTATTAATACTGACTAAAACAAAGAAAAGGGCCAATATTTGGAGCCATTTGAGACAGGCGTGGATGATCAGTGTTAGATTCCCTTGACAATACGCCTGTTCCAGAAAACATGTATTTGGATCTTGAGGTTTTAAAAATTTCCTGTGAGAGGGTTTATCTTCTAAATGTTTATTTAACCCATTTACATTTAATTTAATACAATTTTGTAGGTACCCATTGGTACCCACCTCATTTCATATTTTGCCTTTATTATTCTAAAGAAATTGAACAGAATGTTTGAAAATAAAAGGATGGATAAATATATGTCAGGCAAATATGTACCAAATGAAAGTAGAGGCTGCAATCTTAATAATTTAAAAAATGGAATTTAAGGAAACAATAATGTCTAATAATGTCTTTGATACCAAATGCCACTGAAGGAACCAGGGTTCCTCGAGAAATAGTTGATTTGTGGTCTGGGCATGGATGAGAGCCTAGGACATCTGACAGAGTGTAAAATGAAACTTTCACTGAGGAATGGGATAATATTTAAAGGATGCAGGTACCAGATTGAAAAGATACCCACTGACCAAAAAGAATAATCATTATACAGAAGATGGAGGAACGAGCTAAATGACCCCGTGAGGAAGCAATCGGACAAATCCAGAAGGTGGAACTTTCCACAGAACAATTGGTAAACCAGGGTCGTTCGAAGGATGAGAGAGATTCAAGGACATGACAACCTGATGCCATGTAGGGTACTAGACTGGATCTTGATTTAGATGGATCAGCTGCACATATTTGTAAGGCAAAAGAGAAAATTTTGTTTATGATATGAATGAATGATTAGGTATGATTAATATCAAGGGATTATTTTTGACCTGATTATAAATTTTTCAGTGTGATCTCATTATTTGGGCAATGAAGGAGAATGTTCATATTTTCTCAATGCATGGTGAAATTTAAAAATCACACACACGTGCACACACTCTTAGGCACAAAGGATAATATTTGTACTGGTTAGAAGCACATTACAGCAACCAGCATAAATATTACAAATCTATATAACAATATCCCTGGAATATTAAAAAATAACACAACTTTATCAAGATAGAAATACCTAAATCAGTGATAGAGAGATAGATCAATAATTATCAAATTATCACTAGAAATTTTAACCCAGAGTTCAGAAATGCAATTTATTAATTACAATGCAATTAATAATATTCAGACATTAGCTATTGGATACACATAGACTCTTCACCAGAGAATAAACATTTTTTTCAAGCACACAGAGAACTTTTACAAAAATTGACACTTCATTAGGATGTAAAAAGTTCTTCATAAATTCCAAAGTATAGATATTCTATAGATCATAATGCATCAAAATTAAAAAATAAATAGGGCAGGAATGGCTTTTTTCAAATACCACGTATTTGGAAGCTAGTTATATAATTAAATAATCTTTAGTTTCTATAGTAAATCATAAAATAAATGAAGAAATATTCCAATGGACATATGTGGAGGGCACCAAACATGCTTGATGTTGGAAGATGGCAGGGAAGGTACAAAGAAAAGAAGCAGGAGAATTACGAGTTGGTCAGGCAGACTAGGAGCGTGAAACGGCACTCCAGGAAGAAAGAACAGTGCCCGCCAAGTGGGGAGAGACGGTGTGGACCCTCAGTGGTCACAACAAGCCTGAAGGCCACCTCTATTCCGACCCTTTGCTTTATCTTATAGAGTCTTCTCTTTATGTTGAAAAAATAAAAGAAGAGAATGAGTTAGAGAAATTAAAAAACTAATTAATTAAGAAATATTTAAAATTAAATGATACTTTAAACATGGAATACCAAAATTATAACTTAAAATAGCACTTTCAGGGAAATATACAGCTCTAAATATATTTATCAAAAAGCTTCATAATGAAAAAATCATGCTAAATAAAACCAAAATCAAGTTATTGGAAAAGATAGGAACAAGGAGAAGATGCAAATAACAAAACCCCAAATTACAAACATAGAAATGATTACAGAGATAATGGATATTTTTAAATTAACAAAAGTAATTAAGAAAAAAATGTTAATAAATTTGACATTGTAGATGAATTGAATAAATTCTTAGAAAAATATAAAATTCTAAAACTGGTATAAGAAAAGAAACAGAGGATCCTGTATATTCAAATAAGTTTTAAAGAAATTGAAAAGATAGTCAAAGACTTTCTCTCTCTAAAATCATTGCCCCACTGGGTTCTACTAAAATGTAGTGAGTTCTATTAAACTGTTAAGAAGCAGTTGGTTAGTATTTTATACATGATCTTCAAAACCATAGAAAAGAGCTATGAAATCTGCCCAGCTCATCTCATCGGGTTAATGCAATCATGGTCTAAAATCAGGTAAGAATGTTTACCAAAAAAGACAATTATATGCCCATTTCTCCTATCAATTCAGATTTTAAATTCCAGAATAAAACACAACCTAGTCAAGTGCAATGGTGTGCTAAATATAGTTTATCATGGTCAAGTGGTATTGGTTTATCTCATAAATGACAAGGATGATACAGCAGCAAAAAACAAACCATGGCGATCTATCACATGAGTCAACTAAAGAAGAAAAACAATGTGATTATTTCAATCAAGGCTGAAATACATTTTCTAAAACTCAACTCCTATTTATGATTTTTTAAAAAGCCTCTTCACAACCCAAAATCAAAGGGGTCTTTCTTAACTAGTAAAGAATAGATACCATAAAACTAGCAAATTCTTCACTCAATGGAGAAATGTCGGGTGCATTCTTTTAGGACCAAGAACAAGCCAAGGATACTCACTATGCTGTTCTTTAACATGGAACTGGAAGTCGTGAGTGATGTTATAAGGAAAGCAAAGGAGAAAAGATAGAAGAGGACTGGAAGGGAAGAGACACGCATATCTAAGAGAAAAGAGAAAAGAATTGAGGCGAGACATATTAGAACAATAACAGAGTGCACAATGCTGCAGATGGCGAGATCAACTCTGGCGTCTCAAACGGTATGGCACCAGAAATAATCATTCAAGGTATATAATTTACATAAAAAGTAAGATAACATTTCCATACAACACAAACTGTAAAGAAACATCTCTCAAACACTGTGTTCTCAGGATCACTTTACACCCCCAAATTATTGGGTGCCCTAAAGGAACTTTGTTTAGATAGATTTGGAAAATCTTTATGCTTCTTGATCAATATTTCTACAAACCTAAAATTTCTCTAATAAAATAAGTCCATTCATTTAAAAAAATTTTAAAACATGTGCACATAGAAACCAATGTGTATCTTACAAGAACATAATACAAATCAAAAAGTGCTCATACGTTCAGTATGTTAGAATGTCTGTCAAAAAAAAAAGAAGGGAAATGGAGTGAAAGAAAGGTGATCGACAGGCTGGGTGCCGTGGCTCAGGCCTGTAATCCCAGCACTCTGGAAGGCCGAGGCGGGTGGATCGTTTGAGCTCAGGAGTTCGAGACCAGCCTGAGCAAGAGCAAGACCCTGTCTCTACCAAAAAAATAGAAAGAAATTATCTGGACAGCTAAAAATATGTAGAAAAATTTAGCCAGGCATGGTGGTGCATGCTTGTAGTCCCAGCTAATCGGGAGGCTGAGGCAGAAGGATTGCGTGAGCCCAGGAGCTTGAGGTTGAGGGTGACAGAGTGAAACTCTGTCTCAAAAAAAAAAAAAAGAAAGAAAGAAAGAAAGAAAGAAAAGAAAGGTGATCAATAAATGAAATAAGAAAGGATCTTTTGCAACCCATGGTCATCAAAACCACGAACTGGAAATATCATGGACCCAAATCTCTATACCTGAAATCTACCAGAAAATGAGACAAAAATATTTTTACAAGTACCTTCAGCCACTTCTCTAAGAAGGGTTACTAAACCCTTGGCTCCAGGACAGGACCACCCATAGTTTCTCTGCGTGGTCTTATCAGGGCACTGTCTCCCAAGTATTCCCTCAGCAGGGGTCAGCCTGGAGCTTGGAGGACACGGAATCACCTGGACAATGAGGAACTTCACAGGAATGAGGATGGGAAGACTGCACTTAAGACCTGGGGGGAAAAGTCTCTGACCCACCCACTCGCCCTCCCCAGAAGTCACACACCAGCATCAGCTCCCTTCTGTCCCTCACCCTCCCAGCACTTGGCGTCCTCTCTCCCTGCTACCCAGCTCTCCCTTTTCTCCCCTCCCCTCCACCCTCCTGGCTCCATCCCCTCCCTCCTGGACCCCTCCCCACACCCCTTCTCTGCACCCACTCCCCTCTGGCTTCCAGAGAGAATGTTCTGAAACACACACAAGCCATACAGTCATCAGACCCAGGGCTCCAACCCCAGCTCCCACTGTGTGACTTTGGAGAAAGAACTTTCCAGCTCTGGGCGTCTTCTGCCCAACTGCAAGAATGGCGGTAACCAGAGAACTGCCTTCAGAGAGTCCACGAGGATTCAGGTAAAGGGCTCAGGGTTCACCTAACAAATGGAGTCGTCATTGATTCTGATACAGTTTTCGGTCTTCTGAGCTGGTTGGTTTTCATCCTTCAGTACCAGATGTCACTAACTGACCTCATTCTAAACTCAGGGGCTCTGACCCCAGCAGGGCCCTGAGGACCTCTGATAATGTCACAACAGTTCCCGCAGGGGCTGATCCAGCTGTCACCCTCTCCTCAAGCCCCTGCCTCACCCCTGCGGTCTGCCTTCCCACCTCCTGCTGGGTAGAGCACCAGGGCTCTCGGGGCTGGGCTTCCCCATCTCCTCTGACAGGCGACAGAGCTCTGCCACTCTGGTCTCACTGAGGATGGCCCACACACAGGCGCTGAGCAAACATCTCACAGCACGGGGACGCGCCCAGCTCCGCCCTGCCCTCCCCGCATCTTCCCACCCAGACTGGCAGGGACACAACAGCGAAGCAGAATACGCCCAGTACAGGGTTTCCCAACCTCGCCACTAGTGACATTTGGGGCTGGGACATTATGGTGGGGGCTGCCCTGTGCATTGTCTGACACTTAGCAGCATCCTTGGCCTCAAACCACTAGATGCCAGAAGAACCCCACCCCAAGTTGTGACAACCAAAGTGTCTCCAGACATGACCAAATGTCCCCTGAGGGCCAGAATCACGTCCGGTTGGAAACCGATGCCCGATAAGCTGCAGTGGGCACCTGGGCTGGCTGAACAACCAGGAACCAGACGGGCAAACAGACAAGACCCCGGCCAGCCACCTGAGGCTGAGGACTCCCTCTCTTCTGCTCTTCTCCCCAGCCCCGCACCCCATCTCCAGGCTGGACAGCTCTACCCACAGCTCTCTGATTCTGCCTCGTACCCTCTCACTCCAGTCTCTCTCCACTGGCCAGAAGGAGAAGGCAGGAAATCACCTCTGTCTGATGCTCTCAGGGGCGCCTGCAGGCAGGTGTAGGTAGGGGCCAGACCAAGGGCCTCTTGGTTCAGATGCTGTGCGCTTTATACCTGCTGTGGCCTTCCCGGCAGGACATTCCCATGGGCCTCTCCAGGAAGCCAACCTGGAAGGGCTGTCCTCTGGGTCTGGAGAGGCCGGGAGGGGCCCCAGGGGGCCTTCAGGGACCTGCAGCCCAACTGCCTCCTCCAGCACACAGCAAGGGCTCCCTGTTGCCTCTTCCTGCCCAAAGAGCCCCGGCCCCTGCGGAGGGTGAGGAGCTCCCAGTCTTGGGGGAGACAGAGCTGGATTCGGAAGCCTCTAGCCCCTTGCAATCGCGGCAGGGTCAAAGGGAGGACAGGAGAGGGGGGAGCCCAGAGTGGGACTCCAGGACTCAGCCCTGAGACAGGAGCAGCTGGAAGGCTTCCCAGAATAAGGGTAGCTTGGAGCCAGGTGTGTGGAAAGTGGTTTCTCTCAAGCAATGTAGGTGTTCGGTGTCTTCTGCTCACGCTGGACAGCCCTGCCTCTCTTCTTGGTCAACCCACCCCATCTCTGCTGTCCCGGTGATCCGAGCCAGACAGCTTGGCATCAGTGGTGCGCCTCCCTGTGATACAATGAAAAATAAACATTGGTTCTGTCAGTGGAAACGAACCCAAACTCTGTAACATAATTTAAAGAGGCTCATTCTAAGCCAAGTATGTGCAACCGTGACCCACACGGCCACGCCGAAGAAGCCTTGAGCAAGTGACCCTGCTGTGATTGGGTCACAGTTTGGTTTTGTACATTCTAGAGAGAAAGGAATTATAGGCAAAATCATAAATCAATTCATGGAAAGTATGTATTGATTTGGCCTGAAAAGGCAAGAGATCTCCAAGTGGGGGCTTACAGGTTATAGGTAGGTTTAAGGATTCTTTGATTTGCAATTGTTTAAAGAAATGAAGTTTTGTCTAAAGGCTTGGAGTGTTTGAGTTAAGATAAGGAAGTCTGTTTCTTTTTTTTTTTTTTTTTTTTTTGAGACAGAGTCTCTCTCTGTTGCCCAGGCTAGAGTGAGTGCCGTGGCATCAGCCTAGCTCACAGCAACCTCAAACTCCTAAGCTCAAGCGATCCTCCTGTCTCAGCCTCCCGAGTAGCTGGGACTACAGGCATGCGCCACCATGCCCGGCTAATTTTTTCTATATATATATTTTTAGCTGTCCATATAATTTCTTTCTATTTTTAGTAGAGGTGGGGTCTCGCTCTTGCTCAGGCTGGTCTCGAACTCCTGAGCTCAAACGATCCGCCCACCTCGGCCTCCCAGAGTGCTAGGATTACAGGCGTGAGCCACCGCGCCCGGCCGGAAGTCTGTTTCTTAATCAGAGACAAGCCACTGGACATGTACCGAGACTCGAGTGACCTGTTAAGTAAATTGATGACCTGCAGGTGTGGTTTAACCTTTGTCTTACATGGCCTTAGGCCTGTCAATGATTTATTAATGCAGTGCACAAAACTACAGTAAAATAAACTAGGGGAATCTGAGTTAGTGTCTGATTGTTGCAAAGAATTAACTCCAGGAGGGCTGGGCATAGCTAGGCGTGTCTGACCTCCCTTCTCCTCATGGCGACAACTCAACTTTAAGATTTCTCGAGTCCCCTTGGCCAAGACGAGGTCCATTCAGTCAGCTGGGGGGCTTAGGATTTTATTTTAGTTCACAACTTCCCCCTTTTAGCCAAGATCTGCCAGAGGCAGCAATGGCCAAACTTTTACTTTGTCCCGTGGTTGCCAGGGTGGTGTGGCTACCTGCCCTGGGTCCTCGGTGACCAAGGGACTTGGTGCCAAAAGCCTTACAGCCAATTAAACGTTCTAGGCCAAGCGGGAGTGGAGGTGGATAGGCACTCATCAACCTTTTGAAACCTTTTTGGTGACGTAGGAGTAAAACCCCAAAGTCCAAAGCAAGTTACGAAATTAACTTATCTATAAGCAGTGAGCTGTGGTCATCTTGGGTTTAGTTAGAGCCTTGTAGCCACCTGTTACATAACACATAATCACTGTGAACCACTGAAGCTAAGGAATTTACAGACTTTTGTTGCACAGCAATGTATTTTTCCAGTCACTTCAGTCACTTGTCCTTAGATGGCCAATAAATTTCTTATTATGTGTCTATTTGCATAAACCCCATAATTGGGAACATCTGTACCTGTTACTGTCATTAGGCATCTTGATATCCTCTCTTGTCATTTTTGTTTAAGTTTATGGGAAGCGGGAAATTCTTTATGGTTGGGATGGATGCCTGGACCACGTGGCCTGAAAAGGCGAAGTCCCTCATTTTAGCAGCTGTTGAGGCAATTGTGTGTCCGTCCTTGACCTAGATGGTGTGAACTAACTCCATCCCTCGGAACTGGCCCTCACAATGGCATGTCCCCTCCTCTTCCACTATAGTCCCTGGGCCTAGAGGGCGGATGTTTATAGTTTTAGCAGCAGGGTTTTGGCAATACAGAACAGGTTGGGGCTGGTGGGATAGAACGTTTTTTAAATTCTGGAGGTATCAGGTAAACTTTGTTATTTACATAATATTTGTCTTCACTCTGGAAAACAAAACAAAAAAATCAGTAATGTTTAAAATAAAAAGTCATAAAAAATATTTTAGTTTTCTTTCCATGAGTTATTTTTTCAAAAGCAAAGTTTGGACCGTCATTGATTATAAAAGGTTGTTTGAGAAGAATCAAAGCAAAAGAATAATTGTCTGTTAATGATAAAAGTCTTACAATGGCCATGGGTAAAGACACAAAGGAGATTTGGTTATATTTGTGGCATACAACAATTTATCATATAATTATTATTGGTAACATATACCAACACATATCAGAATTTTAGGCATCTCATATCATTTTAGAGCAGATATTCATAATATATTTATACAAATATAACCCAAAGAAAGTTAAACATCATTTCATATTTGACAATGCTTCCTGTATGGTTTTTTTTTTTTTTTAAGATTTATTGCCAGTTTTAAATCAACATCATACCCCCGTGGATGCATGTTTATTTTATGTGAGTCATAATTTTACAATTATTGAATGTTATACTTTAATATAATACAGTTGATATAAATTTTCTTTTTTAATTTTTATTTATTTATTTATTTATTTTTTACATGTTCTCTCTTCTCTTACTATTTATTTATTTATTTTTTATGTCTTCATTGGGCTTTCATATTAAAAAGCTGGTGTGAGGTCAAAAGGACCGAATTTAGAATTTTGTTTTTGGAAAGTTTGTCAAATAGTTAAGGTTTAAAACATTTGTTCAAAATGGAATCACAAGTCACTTTAAAATAATGGTCATTTATTTAACCAAGAGTGATAGAGTCATCCCAAGACTTTAAAGGCAATACGGGAAGTTACATGGCTGTAAAAACCTCAACGCTTTTAAAGTTTAGTCTTTCCAGTTAGTCAAAAAACCTAAAGAGACAACACAGGGATTGTCTTGACAGAGTACCAAATCTTTGCTTTTTTGTTTGTTTGTTTGTTTGTTTGTTTTAGGCCAAATATCCAAAAGGTAAAGAAAAACATTCAGTAATGAGATTGTTTTTTTCTTGTTTGTTTATTTTTTTATGGGAAGGCCATTTAGACAACTTTGGAGCTAAACCTGTTGAAAAGGGTACTTGAATTAATCAGACACAGCGAGAGTGTGTCCAGGGTCTTGAGTGCACATGACATCATAGAGGACTGTGAACAAGAAAAACTAGTACCTTGATGGGGGACACATGACATCTAGCAACAGCATGAAACGTCTTCCGACCATATGAAATAATTTAGACATAGCAAGAAAAGTCAAGGGTATAGGATTAAGTTATATTGGAGGAAAACATGGCTTTTCTAAATGTTTAAGATGAAACATTGTAACATCAGGCAACATTTTAGCAACAGACTTAGAACCAGAAAAAATAAAAAAAAAATTACAGGAGCTGAGGAAAGGTTGAAGGTGACAGTTACCATCCCAATTTTTTTAAGGGGAGAAAAAGCTGAAATCTGTAAGACATAGAAGTTGAACTTTTGAGGTATAAGCCTGAGAAGTTTTCTTTTTTTCTTTTTCTTTTTTTTTTTTTTTCTTTCTTTTAGAGACAAAGTCTTGCACTGTTGCCCAGGCTAGAGTGCTGTGGTGTCAACTTAGCTCACAGCAACCTCAAACTCCTGGGCTTAAGCGATCCTCCTGCCTCAGCCTCCTGAGTACCTGGGACTACAGGCATGCACCACCATGCTTGGATAATTTTTTTCTATATATTTTTGGTTGTCCAGATAATTTCTTTCTGTTTGTAGTAGAGATGGGGTCTCACTCTTACTCAGGTTGGTCTCGAACTCCTGACCTTGAGTGATCCTCCCGTCTTGGCCTCCCAGAGTGCCAGGATTACAGGCATGAGCCACCTGGCGCCTGACCAAGAAGTTTTCTTAATTTAAAAACGAAACAGGTTATAAAATTCAAATGAATACATCATGTAATTTCATTAAGAACAAATTAATATTTTAAGAAAACTTTGTTGTTTTAACCAAAAATTTTCTTTTTAATTATAGCCAACTTGATTGCATACAAAATCCCTTCATAAATTCTCTTCTATGAACCTTAGACTGACTTGTACAGCCCATCTATAATATGCTTAAGCTTTCTGTTTTGTACTAAAATTTTTTTTTTAAGTGACTACTTATTTTATTTTAGGGCAAAAATTCACCAAACAAGATCCTTTTACATACAATATTATTTTCTTTTCTGTTTAACCTTTCTTACCAAAATATATTTTTATATTCATAGTTTGTTTTTTTTTACCTCTCTCTCCCATACTTATTGGTGATTGGTTCCTTTGTGGTTTTTGTAATCTCCTTTTTGGTAAAATGGATTATGAGATGGACATACAATTTTTGGTTAATCACAAACTATCCAGACATATAATGAGCATCTTTTATCTAACTTAACAAAACTTTAAGATCATTCTGAGCCAAATATGTGTGACCACAGCCCAGAGAGCCACACCCAGGAAGCCTTGAGCAAGTGGTCTCCCTGCGCTTGGGTTAAAGTTTGGATTTATACATTTTAGGGAGACAGCAATTACACGTAAACACATAAATCAATGCATGGAAGGCATACATTGGTTCAGCCAGAAGAAGTAGGACATCTTGAAGAAGGGGGCTTACAGGTATAGGTGGGTTTAATGATTCTTTGATTTGTAATTGGTTAAACAAATGAAGCTCTGTCTAAGGGCTTGGAGCACTTTAAGTGAAGATAAGGAAGTCTGTTTCTTAGTCAGAAATAAGCCACCGGACATATACTGAGACTCAAGTGACCTGTTGAGTATATTGCAGGTGTGGTTTAACCTTTGTCTTACTTGGCCATAGGCCTGCTGATGATTTCATATCTTACTGTTACAAAGAGTAACTCCAGAAGGGATGGGCATAAGCAGGCGTGTCTGACCTCCTTTCTCCTCATGCCCAGCAACTCAACTTTAAGGTTTTTCTGGGGTCCCCTTAGCCAAGACAGGGGTCCACTCAGATAGGGAGCTTAAGATTTTATTTTAGTTCACATTTCTGTAAAAAAATAAAATAAAATCAATATTAGGACCATCCAAACTCGTTATGCCAAAGAGAAAGTTAAGTCTGGACATTGAGTCATATGATTGAGTCATGAGTCATGTGACACTGGTGTTCCTTTCACAAATACATGACTGTTGCTTCCCACATTGCTGTTAAGGTATTTTACATTGGCCAGACCCCTGACACACACAAAAAAACACAAGGCCCCACGCGTCTCTGGATGACTGCCCTCAGAAACTATTCATAAGTAAATTCTTCATTTACCCCCTCAACTTTTCAAGACATGTATTGTCCCGTAAACAAACAGATGTCAACTGTAACCTTAGCTCTGCAACTAAGTCTGACCCCTTTCTTCAGGGAACTGAAATATGTCAAGTTTCACACTGACAGTGTTGATTACAAGCTTCTTTTCCCAGGTGCAGAACAAAGATAGGATGAGATTGATCGTTCCTCCACCAGAGCCTGAGACTTCTACATCCGTGGTCCCGAACCCGTGTTAGAAACACAGCCACACAGACACGCCTAGTTATGCTCCCTCTCTTCAGAAGTCACTCTTTGTAACAGTCAGATACTAAACCATTAGCAGGCCTAAGGCCATGTAAGACAAAGGTTAAACCACACCTGCAGGTCAGCAATTTACTTAACAGGTCACTCGAATTCAGTATACGTCAGTACATGTCAATTTCTCTGATTCAGAAACAGCCTTCCTTAACTTAAAACACTCTAAGCCTTTAGACAAAGCTTCATTTCTTTAACCAATTAAAAATCAAAGAATCATTAAGCCCACCTATAACCAATAAGCCCTCACTTCAAGATGTTCTACTTTTTTGGGCCAAACAAATGTACATATTCATTCATGATTTTACATGTAATTCCTTTCTCCCTAAAATGAATAAAACCAAACTGTAACCCAGCCACGGAGAGACCACTTGCTCAAGACTTCTTGGGCGTGGCTCTGTGGGCCATGGCCACACAAGTTTGGCTCAGAATAGACCTCTTTGAATTATTTTGCAGAGTTTGGGTTCTTTTCCATTGACAGTATAGTCACAGAGTTGTACAATCATCACAACAATACATTTTAGGACATTTTCATTGTCTCTAAAAGAAACTTCCTGCACATTAGCAGTCACCCCCCATTTCCCTCCCCCTACCTTAGGCAGCCACTAATCTGCTTTCTGTCTCTATGTATTTGCCTGTTCTGGACATTTCATTTCAATGGAATCATATAATATGCAAATTTTATGGCTCGCTTTTTTCACTCAGCATAATGTTTCCAGGTTCATCTATGTTACCATTTGTATCAGCACTGCCTTCCTTTCTATGGCCAAATGACACTCTATTGCACGGTTATTTCCATTTTGATTATCTGTTTATCCATCGATGGACATTTGGGTTGTTTCCATTCTTTGGCTATTATGAATAGTTCTGCTATGAACACTGATGTATGAGCAAGAAGATCTTAAAAGCACAGGAAACTGTAATGGGTTTTGCTTTGCTAATTGATGCAGCTTCCTAAGTAAGGCTGGGAGGAATTGGTGGTTTTGGCAGCTGTACACTAGGAATACCATCTATGTATTTTCTCTCTTCATTTGATTAATTTCCCACACCAATGAGCCAGGTCTCAGTTTGAGGAAATTTTACTTTCTGCGTGGAAGATGACCCTTTGCTGTGCCCACTCCACAGTGGGAGACAACATCAATGCCTTCACCACATAAATCCAGCTCAGCAAGTTAATGACAAGATACTCCTACTGCAGGTTTCATGGGAAGATGGGGAGGAAGCCTTAGAACTGATATTTTGTGGAAACTCTTTTTAAAAATCTATTTCCAACACCTATGTTCATAAAATCAAGTTCTCCATCAGGCTTTGAGCCGTCATCTGCTTTCTCTTCCCCTAAAGAGCCCAACATGACCAATAACAGAGTCATCTTATCTTGTTTCTCTCTGTCTCTCCCCTGCAACCCCCACCTCACCATCCTCATACCTAACGCTCAGCTCACAAACAAGTCTCTTCCTATGATTCAATCCCCCTCAAAGCCAGTGAGGAATTATAAATAATGAGAAATTATAATAATGAGAATATTGCTGACACAATAAATATTCTTTTTGTATTCCTTTACAGGTTTTTAGAAATTAAGAAATGATCTACGAAAATTAGTGAACATAGTTACTGTTCAACATGTAGTAGGTACAGTGGTTACTAATATTTTTTTTACTATTGCTATACAGCAGAACTGGAAGCAACCTAATAGCCAGCAATAAAGTTTTTGTTTGCTAATTCAATCTGAATAATGTATACACCTAGCTGTGTGTGTATGATGAATTCCTCACCTCACAAATTACATAAACACAGCCATGGATCACAGGTGGAAATTCACAGACATGGACAGTTTCAAGGAGATTGAAATCACATCTAAATCACACATTAAGCCTTGGCCCCTACTCCACACCATATACAAAAATACACTCCAAATGGATCAAAGACCTAAAAGAAAGAGCTAAAATTATAAAACTCTTCTTAGACAACACAGATGTTCATGGTCTTAGATTAAGCAATGGTTTCTTAGACCCAACACCAAAAGCATGAGTGACAAAAGAAAACAATAGGTATATTGATGCTATCAAAATTAAAATTTTTTGTGCCACAAAAGGACACCAAAAAGAAAGTGAAAAGACAACTCATAAAATGTGAGAACATATTTGAAGATCACATGCCTGATAAGGGAGTTGTAACTTGAAAACATAAGGCATACTTACAACTCAACAACAAACAAATAAACAACCCAATTAAAAAACAGGTAGAGTATCTCAATAGATATTTCTCCAAGAACCCATAGAAATGGCCAACAAGGACAGGATAAGATGATGCACAACATTACTCATCAGGGAAATGCAAACCAAAACCACCATGAGATACCACTGCACACCTACTAAGATGGTTATGGTCAAAAAGACAGACAATAAAAAGTGTTGCAGAGGATGTGGAGAAACTGGAACTCAGTAACACTGCTGGTGGGAATGTGAAATGGTGCAGACAGTTTGGGAAACAGTCAGGCAGTTCCTAAAAATTTAAACATAGAGATGCCATTTCACCCAGCAATTCTACTTTAGTGTATATACCCAAGCAAAGTGAAATATATATTTTAACAAAAACTTGTACACAATCGTTCATAGCAGCATTATTCAAAATAGCAAAAGTTAGAAACACTGAAATGTTCATCAACGATGAGTGGATCGATAAAATGTAGGACATCCATACAATGGAATATTATTTGGCAATAAACAGGAATGAGTACTGATACGTGCTGCAACCTGGGAGAATCTTGAGCACATTAACACTCAGGGAAAGAATCCAGTGGAAAACACTGTTTCCATTTATACTCCACTGATATGAAATGTCCAGGATGAGCAGATCTATAAGGTCAAAAAGCAGAGAGTGACTGCGAATGTTTCTTTTCTGGGTAATCGAAATGTTCTAAACTTAACTGCAGTCGTGGCTACGTAATCCTGAATATACTGAAACTATTAAAATGCACACTTTAATGGGTAAATGGTTTGGTATGTAAATTATGTCTCAGTAAAGCTGTTAAAAAAAGCTCAAGAAAAAATAAAACTAAGATAAGGACACACAGATCAAGGGTTCAAGAAATTTTTTTAAAAGTGTTTAATATTTATTGAGAACCTATTACGTGATGAGTATTGTCATATGCAAATCTTTGCAGCAATCTTACAAGGAAGGCATTATTAACCCCACGGTACAGATAACAGTATGTCACCCCCTACCGTGTTCCACAAATCCCTCTGCACTAGCTACTCAAGTGTCTGAGGAATGGAGTTTGCTGAAGAAGGTCTTCTTCAGGGCGACCTTCAGCTCCTTGTTCCTGAGGCTGAAGATGATGGGACTGAGGAAAGGTGTGAGGACCGTGTAGGTGGTGGCCATTAGGGTGTCACCTTCCTGAGAGTGGGGACCCTTGGGCTTGAGGTAGATGACAGAGGCAAAGCCATAGTGCACAATGACCACAATAAGGTGGGACGCACAGGTAGAGAAGGCCTTGTGCCGACCTTCAGCAGATGGGATCCTCAAGATGGTGGCCACGATGAAGGCGTAGGAGAGGAGGATGAGGAGGAAGCAGCCCAGCAGAGCAGTGATGCACACCAAGCCCACACCCAGGGCCACAGCTGGTACATTGTTTCCACAGGCCAACTTTAACAGTGGTGGCACGTGACATAAGAAATGCTGGATCTCATTGGGTCCGCAGAAGGTGAGTTGGAAAATGGCCAAGGTCACCACCATCCCCATGACCGAGCCACCAGCCCAGGACCAGCCCACCAGGCAGGCACAGCCACGGGGGCTCATGAGCACATTGTAGCGCAGGGGGTGGCAGATGGCCACGTAGCGGTCATAGCCCATGACGGTGAGCAGGAAGGAGTGGGTGAAGCCGAACGTGAAGGAGGAGAACATCTGGCCGGCACAGGCTGGGAGGGTGATGGAGCGGTGGGCGGACAGCAGGTCGGCCAGCATGCGCGGGATGATGGCCACGGTGTAGAGGACCTCGGAGACGGACAGGGCACACAGGAAGAGGTACATGGGTGTGTGGAGGCTGCACTCGCTCCAGACGGTGGCCATGATGAGCAGGTTGCCCAGCAGCGTGAACAGGTACATCAGCAGGAACAGCAGGAAGAACACGGGCAGGAGCTGCTGTGGGAAGGTGGAGAAGCCGATGAGGATGAATTCAGACGTGGAGGTGCGGTTTGGCCCCAGCATGGCAGCCACACCTAGCGGGGAGAGAGGGAGGAAGACCTGCTGGTTAGGGGCACAGATGGCCCAGTGAGTCCACCTGGGAGCACAGCTGAGCGTCTTCCTCACCCGTCCTATCTGAGACACGTCCATCTGCAAAAAGGCGTTAATAATGTATTGAGATTTAAATACGATCATGCATCTTAAGTGCTTCACACAGCTCCTGGTACATAGTAGGAATTCAATAAATAAAAACTGATAATAATTATTACACTATTGTTATTATTACTATTATTAGCTCCATGCACCTCACCTCACACCATGCTTTTCTGCCTTTGTTCATGCTATGCTTTCTATGTTTCTCCCATCTTTATGGGTCCAAATCCTGCCTGAATTTCAAGCTACTCCTCAGTTGCCACCTTCAGCTGGAAGTCATCCCTTCCTGTGGCATGGAAAGGACATAGGCTCTGTTTCAGTGTCCCAGCGCCGCTTACTACCTGTGAGACCCAGGGGGGGCTGCTTCCTCTCTCTGGGTCTCATTGCTCACATGGAAAATGGAGTTATAATTTTCGTATCACAGGGCTACTGTGTTGCTTAAATGACATGAGGCACATTAAACACTTAACTGCTGTTTTTCTTGTTTGATCTGACTCCTACGAGTCCCTCACAAAGATGAAGCACTAATTGGCTTCACCACAGAGTCACAGTCTCTGACCCCAGCTGAGCAGTCTATCTCTGGTCACTTGCCAATGCTCTTCCCTGAATCTCCTCCCTTCTCCTTGACCCGTACCCCAATCCTCTGATCCCCAACCTCCTGAGGAACGCAGAAACCACAGCTCTCAGCCAGGGCTTCTCTCATCTCCTTCCCGGAGTGGCCACAGAACCAGATCCGCCTCAGATCTCAGTGAGGGCAGCTCCCCTCCCTGCACCTGCTCCAGCAGGAGCCCAGCCCTCTGCCCCGGCTCCTCTCCCTGTCTCTTTCTCTCCAGCCTGCAAACAGGGTGGATGCAACATACCAAATGTATGCTGAAATGCAAAATGGATCAATGGATACACAGAATGAGGTCCACACACACAGTGGAATATGATGCAGCCATGCAAAGGAACGAAGCCCTGGTCCAAGCCACAACGTGGACGAACCTCGAAGACATTACACCAAGTGAAGGAAGCCGGACTCCAAAGGCCACCTGTTGCAGGATCCCGTTTATATGAAATGTTCAGGATAGGCTAATCCACGGAGAAAGAAAGCATGTGAGTGGTTGTCAGGGAACATGGGTAGGATGGAATGGGGAGTGACTGCCTCATGGGCTTGAGGTTTCCTTTCAGAGTGGTGAAAATGTCTTAGAACTATATAGGGGTGGTGGTTTCACAACACTGTGAATGTACTAAATGCCACCAAATTGCGCACTTTAAAATATTTAGTGGCTAATTTTTTGCTAGTAAACTTAACATAAATAAGAAAAAATGAAGCACTGATTCATGCTATAAGAGGGTGAACCTTAAAAACACGCTGAGTTAAAGAAGCCAGACAGGAGAGGTCACGTATGTTCTGATTCCATTTGTATAAAACATACGGAACAGGCAAATTGATACAGACGGAAAGCAGATTAGTGGCTGCCAGAGGCTGGGGAGGGGAGTGGGGAGGGACTGCTGATGGGGACGGGTTTCCTTTGGGGCTGATAAAAATGTTTGGAAACTAGATAGGGATGGTGGTTGCCACAATATTTCTGAATGAACTTAATGCCAGTGAGTCGGGCACTTTCATTAATAAAATGGTTAATTCTGCATTGTGTGAATTTTATCTCAATTTTTATAAAGGCACTCTGGACTTCCCTCGGCCTTCCTCCACCTCCCTCTGTCTCTCCGCTGTGTTCACAGCCCAGCGTGTCCTCAGGAAGTGAGAGAAGGGTCTCCGAGTGTTCAAGGCCAGCCCAGAGCTAAGGGAGGCAGAACCCACGGGCCGCCCAGCTCAGCCTTCCTGCTCCCGAACCCGGGTCTTCTGAGAGCGGAGGCGGAGGCTGCTCAGGAAAGCTCTGCTCAGAGATGGGCAGCCTCGTCTCCACACGCAGGGCACAGGTGCCCACTGTGTCCCACACACACCTCTTCACATACCTGCATCCACCTGCCACCTGTCCCCACACGCTCAGGTGCTGCAGGCTCTGTCACTAACACCAACCGTGCACACAGTGGGGCGACGCGTGCACCCTCAGCCTTACAGGCCCTCACACAGAGGCGGAGACCCCGCCGGCAGAGACGGGCACACACCTGCAGAGTCCCGGCCCCATGCGCGCCTGCAGGTGCACCCCGACGTGCACACTCACAGTACCACGGTACCTACGGAAACACGCGGGTGCTGGGTAAGCGCCTGTGTCCCTCGCACTCAACTTTCACTCTGTGACCTGCAGCGACAAGCACACAGCAATCCTGGGTAGAGGACTCGGTAATATGGAGCCACCCCAGAGGCTCAACTCGCCTTGGACCTCATTGGGCCGGTTCTAGGTCCAAGATCCACCCCCAACATTCCGGTTACCCTCAGCCCTTCCCCAGATCCCGCTGGCATCACCTCCTCCAGGAAGGCAGCCTGGGGCGCGCACTGGCCTCCCTGCAGTGAGCGGGGAGCGCAGGGAACCCGGCCCCCTCGCCACACAGTGAGCTCGGACAGGGGGCAGAGCGGAAGGCTGCGCCCTCACTTTATTCCTGTCTTCTCCAGGGGCACGTTCCACGTAATCTCGGGGGGCCCGTCGGTACTGGATGCGGGTGGGGCCGCTCTCAAGACCCAGGAGACAGCAGGGACCTCGGGGAGCCTTGGGGACCTCTGAGAGCCTTCAGGGCGCGCCAGGCGTCCCCGGGATCAGCGCACATTCGTCCGCGCAGCCCCCAAACCTTCTTCCCTGACGGCCGCTGTGCCCGGGTCGCTCGCAGCTGGGCTCTTCCGAGCTCCCAAAGGGGACAGTTAGTGAGGGTGATGGGAGTGACAGTCTATCCCTGGGAAGGCTGGGGACAGGTCCTGGGTCAGAAAAGGAAACAAAGGAGGCCCGCGCCCCCCTTTTCTCAAAACCCCTCTCCTTCCCTGGCTGGGAGGGACCAGCGAGCGGACACCCCATCGCACAGCCCGGGCTCCATCCACGCTCCCCGGCGGCCGCCCCTGGGCATCCCTGGGAGGACCGCGCAGGCTCCAGGAGCGGACGCGGCCCACGTGGGTCGGCAAGTCGGGGTCCCACTGCCGCAGGGCGTTTGTAAGGGTGGCGGGGACTCGCCTGCTGCCTGGTGCTGAGGAAGATGAGGGGCGGCCCGAGCAGGACTCTGTCAGGGGGACCCCACCCAGTACCCAGGCTGTCCAGGGCTAAAGAACTGGAGAGGGAAGCAGGAAAGAGCCCCAGGCCAGGCCCTTCAGCCTTGAACTTGGGGTGGGATTCTCGTGTGCTCCAGGCTCGCCTGGCTTTGGGGCCAAAATGGGACTCAGAGTCCAGCCCCGCCCCCCGAACCGCCTTACTCCTCATCCCCAAGACCCTCAGCCTGGTGCAGACACTTCTAACCCAGGAGACAGTGTTGGTCTCCGCACTCGTTCTCTGGGGCTCCCACAACACAGTACCACAAACTAGGTGGCTTAGCAAAAAAAGCAGAAATTTAACCAGGCACAAAAGAATGCACTTGCAGTCCCAGCTACTACACAGGCTGAGGTGGCAGATCCCTTGAGCCCAGGAGTTTGAGGCCAGCCTCAGCAACATAGCAAGACCCTCATCTCTAAAGAAAAAAATGTATGCGCTGTGTTCCAAAGGCCAGAAGGTGTTGGCAGGGTTCTTCCCTCCAGGGACTGGGAGGGAGCGTTTGTTCCATTCCTTTCCCCTGGCTGCTGGTGGCCAGTGGCAGTCCTCGGCAGTTCCTTGTCTTATACACATCATCTCCCCAGCTTCTGCCCCTGTGTTCACATGCCCTTCTTCTCTGTGTCTCTGTCTTCTCTGTTTCTAACAAGGACATTAGTCACCGGGTGGCCCCGAACCCAAGATGGTCTTGACTAATTACATCTGAAAAGAGCACACGTGCAAATGATTTCACACTCTGAGGTCCCAGATGGACATGAATTTCTGGGGGGACCCTCTGCCACCCACTGGCTTCATCCCTTCCCCGGCAGCCTGTCTGCTGCACAGAACCAGAAGGATCCTGCTAAACAAACCAGATGACATGCACCCCACGCTTAGAACCAGCCAAGGCTCCCTGCTGCCCAGATGCCTTACTGAGACCTAGAAGGTTCTGTGCAGTCTGGTCCTTGTTAGTTTCTCCGATCTCTTCTCTCAGCTCCCTCCCCCACTTCCAACACCCTCTCTCCCCTTTTAATCTCCGGGCTAAAATGAGACTGGAGCATTTTAAGTATCTTGTCTCACCCCGGGTCCCTCGCTGCTCACTCCCCCCTCCCATCTGCTTCAATCAAACGGACTCAGGTCTCATGTCACCTCTTCCAGGAAGCCGTGAGATCCTGTAAGGCAGGTGAGCAAATGGAGCAGGTGGCATTTGCACTGAGCTTCGAGGAATGAGCAAGAGTGCCCCACACAGCACCAGGGAGGGCGCCCCGGGCAGAGGAGCCAGCATGAGCAGAGGCACCGAGGACAGGGGAGACGGGAAGGCGCACTGGGGCCAGACTGTGAAGGGCTTTGGAGACACCTTAGGACCACCCCTGGGGCCTGGCTGGGGGATGGCGGGGGCTGGAAGGAGAGGCCAGGAAGGGTCCGGGGTCTCTAGCTTGGCAGGGGCAGATGCCAGCCTGGACTGAGGGTGCAGCCAACACTGTCCTTGAAGCTCTAGCCTCCCAGGACAGCAGAAAACCCAGAATTTGGAGGAATTGGGCTGGACCCACAGATGTCCCTGAGATATTTCCTTGGCACAGCCGAAACCAGGAGGGGACATCAGAGGGACAGATGTGCAGACAAGAGATGGAGCCAGGACTCCGAGAAAGATGTTATTGCTCCTTCTGGGAGCCCAGAGAGATGAGGACACAGAGGGGGCTGGGTTCCCCGGACCCAAGGTGAGTTGTGAGCCAGGGGACAGGCTGGAGGGGCCCAGGTCACAGTTCAGCTCCCTCCTGACGTCCCCCCTGGCGGGGGCGCTGTGACCTGGGGCCAGGCGCTTGGCGTCTCTGGACCTCACTTTCTCTTTTGTAAAATGGAGCCGGGTTATCGGGTAAGGGACGCGTCCTCTGGGAGCGGCCTGGCGCACAGTAGGTGCTTGCTCAGGGTGAACTCCCCTCCTTCTGCCCTCACTTTAAATTTTCCTCGAGCCGCGACCCTGTTCTTTCATTTGTCCCGCAAGTGTTCGCTGAGCGCCCGCCGCGCGGAGCAGTGCGTGGCCCCTGCAGGAACCGCGGCGGGTGGGCGGAGCCCCTTGGACCGCAGCCCGGAGCTCTGCTCGGCGTCTCTCCCAGGCAGGGCCCCGCACTTCGGGGTCCCCAGCGGGCTTCACCAGGGAAGACCGATGAATACGAGTTCAGGTGGTTTCAGTCCCCAAACGTGCGCCACCCTCGCTGTGCACCGGAACCTGCGCTCACAGCTGCAGGGAGGGGACGGGCAGACCCAGCTCCCCGGGAAAAACCTTCTCCGCCTCCTTCCCTCCCTGCACCTGCTCTGCAGCTGGGGAGGGGGTGGCCATTTGCCTGTTTCTTCAACCTGATCTTCAGCGCATGAACCCTGGCAGATGCTCTTCAGTGTTTATTTGCAGATGGATTCTCTTTCTGGATCTTTTAACCTGGAGGGGTTTCAGAGGAGGGAGAAGGACTGTAACTGCCCCAGGGGCCTGTCCCAACTTCCCTGTATTGGTGTCCCGGTATGTGAATGACTTCTGCGCTGGTCTGTCTCCCTCCCTTGTCGAGGAGCTCTTAGAGGTGGACTCTGGGTCCCGTCACCTTTCCTCTGTAGCACAGAGTGCATAGACCATAGATATTTCTAGGGTAGCATTTCCACTAGAGACTGGAAGTGTGGGCTGGGTTGAAGGGCTCTTCAATGCCATGGTCAAAGTCTTGCTCAAGAGGTCTCCTCTTTCTGAGACAAGCAGCTGCCTGCCAATAAACAGAGGCAGGAAACCTCATGCCTGGTTTACCTTTTGGTAACAAGGAGACGTCAGAACAGCTGCACCAGCTGCTTAATATGATAAAAGAAAAAAATGACCAGCCTCGGTACCTAAAGACTGTGTACAAGATAACCCTTATCTCCAGCTTGGAGGAAATCCTGCCCCAACTACCACACGTTCAACAGATGTGTCCGGGGCGTCTGAGCCCATCCCTGAGCCAGGAGCTGGGGAGGTCACAGGGGACAGGACAGACATGGTGCCTGTTCTTGTGGACTTTACAGTGGAGGGGAGAAGGTGGGTGAGGAACAGCTGAATTTCAGACAGTGTGAGGAGGGGATGGCCGTGGCTGTGAGATGGACAAACTAATCCTTGGAAAGCGGGGCAGGCTGTTGGGGGAGGGCTTCACGGAGGAGGTGACATTTCAGCTGAGACTTTCTGCTCCAGGGCAGAGGGAGAAGAAAGGGTGCACTAGGCGGAGGGAAGAGCGTGTGCAAAGGACCTGCGGTGGGATGATGATTGGTCATCTGAATAACAGGAGGAGGGCGACATGACAGGGAGCTCGGGCAGCAGGGGGTAGAGAGTGGCTCCAGGGGCCTAAAAAAACAGGCAGGGTCTGATCTCAAAGGACCGTCCCCCATAATCCCAACAGCCCTGAGATGACGCTCGTCTCCATGCGGGATGCTGTCTATGATCCACGCACAAGGGCAGATGAGTTCTTGTGATGTCAACCACACCTGAAAAGTGAGTTTCAGATAAGTTAGAAGGATTTTGCAACTCACAGACTCTCCACAGGGTTGTAATGAGAGAGCCCTTTGTCTTCCCAGCTAGTATTTACTGAGCACCTATTAGGGGCCAGGCATCGGGATCCCAGTGCTGAGCAAGTGCAGCGTGGTCCTGTCCTCTCAGGGCTACCAGTTCAGTGGGGAAAGAGGGCAGGTGTTGACCAAGTAATTCACATAACAGAGAAGGGCCGGTGTTACGATGGAGGAAGTGGAAGCCTCAGCCTCCCTCAGAGCTCCGGAGACCCTCACCCCCATCTGTGCCGGCAGCATGGTGTGTTCACAGCCACCACACGTGGCACCAAGTGCTTTGCAGTCCGTGGCTCTGCTGTCCGAGGTGCCATGGTGCTTTCTGTAGCATTTGATCATTTGAAGCTCTGGGATTCTTGTGTCTTGGGAAAAGAAAGGGCCACCTCCGATCCCTACCTGTGTCTCTTGCTGCTTGTCAGACACCTAAGTTTGGCCTGAGGCTAAGGGGGAAACTGTCAGGGACGCTTCCTCCAGAGTGGGCTGAACCTGTGCCTGTCTCCGCCTCAGTTCTCAGTTGTGAACCAAACCTCATCTGCCTGCAGCTCTGTGGCTGATCCTCGGGGACTTTTTAATTCACACAAATGAAGTGGAGATGGGAATTGTGTGTCAACTTTTAATGAGCCCACAGGGGTCACTGAAAATCCCACGGCTTGTTCACTAAGAAAACTTGGAATTGGCTTCCCGGGGACTGTTACGGCAGCGGAGTTTGCCAGGTGGTGCAGGCAGGCGTCCCACTGGGCCCTTTAATGCCAGCCAAGACTCTCGCCCTGTTCTCTGATGTGTCCTCCAGGAAGGATGCCCAGGGGCTTTGAGTGATGGGCACTGAGAGCTTTGGAGCAGGGCTGGAGGTGGCGGGTTCAGACAAATTCTGCTAATTGCCTGGTTTGCAGACCCCATGACATCACTGCGGTTGAATTCTCTGGGGGATTGTTGTTTTCTTCTTTAAACAGAGAGCAGCTCGTCACCAGTGTGAATTGTTTGTGTCTCTTTGGGTTCTTAAACACAGATTACTAAGCAAAGTAAGATTTGTAGAGGAGCCTGGCAGTTTCTTATGCAGCAATTGATAACTCACACAGTCCTCACGGGGGTTTTCCTCCCAAATATGAGAATCTCCAGTTATGACACACCATGGCCCCTGAACACTTGGTTTGTGCACCTGGCTGAGACAGAAGGATTGCTTGAGCCCAGGAGTTTGAGGTTGCTGTGAGCTATGATGACGACACTGCATTCTACCCGAGGCAAAAGAGCGAGACCCTGTGGGGGGGGGGGGAATAAGTCGTGGGTCACCTTGTTAACTGCTTACAGCAGCCTCTGGTATGGGTTCATTCTGAAAATGATGAAACTGTGGCTCAGCGAGTTTAACTTTCTCACCCAAGGATGTGCATGTCGTAAGGGGCAGAATCAGGATTTGGACCAGCTCTGCCTGACCCTGGAGCCTGAGTCCTCACCACCACGGCACGAGGCTCCAGGAGACCCCAGTGTTCTAATGCTGTTCGCAGCTGGCTGTTTGTCTAGGGGGCACGTACATTAGCATTGAATCCTGCTCCAACTTCATCGGATTAAACACTGGGGTGACACCAAGGCTGAAGATAAGGAGAGAGACAGCTTCCCTCTGCGCCCCCTCCCATCCCCGCAGCCATCAAGCTACCCAACCCATAGCCACCTCCTTCCCATCCCAACCCCAGCTCTGTGGGCGCCTTCATTTCTGAGATGGGAACTGGGGGTCCTGGCTCACTCCTATTGCCCCAAACCCCACCAAGACATCCCCTCCCCGTTTGTCAGTACAGTGCTGAGGAAAGTGACCACCAGAAACACGAACAGGGTCATTGTCAGGCAAAGAACTCCAGGGATTAAATGTTTGCTCCCATCATCCTGGGGAGAAAATAATTCAAGGGAGGTCAGGGGGCAGAGAAGAGCCTCTCGCCTCCCCGCCCCAGGACACACCCTAAGCCCCTGGATTTCTTGCTTTACTCTCTGCCCAGCTGGGGGTGAATTTTCAGAGGCTGAGTCTCTTCCTGATAAGGGAGAAGACATCAACACGCCCACCTCTCCTGGCCCTGCCTGGACTCTGGCTTATGGGTTAAAGCACGATTTATGCAGAGGATTTACAATGCCTGACACACCCGGCCGAGGCTTCTGCACAGAGAACTGTTGGGAGTGGAGGCTGTCGGGGTCAGACGAGGAGATAAGCCCACACTCCAGCTTATCGGGGTGGGTTAAAGATCCCCTTTGCCCAACTCTGATCTATCTGACCCACTTTGACACTTTCTCCCCATCATGACTCAGTACTTAGTATAGTCCCATGTCTGACCCTTCCCCCACTTCCTCCCCTGAGCCTGCCAGTCCATAAAACTGCATGAGCCTTTTGTTGAGGGATTCCACCACGCTGAGACAACCCCACGTTTGTGTGATCCACCTGACCCCCAAATGTCAGGGGGAATATGGACAGGGGGGAGCCGGTGCTCTCTCTGGTGTAGCCTCATGCTTGTACTGTCTCGGCAACTGTTGAAAGTCTTGACCGTTACTTTAATTTGGGCATGTTATCCTAATTGTCTATGTCACACTTGACAGATAGCTCTCTCTCCTGCTCAGATGAGCTTGTGACAAATAGAAATGAGCAACTTCTTGGGCTGTCTTCTCTTCTCTTCCGTTGCATCTATAACTTGTGGATCAGTTCTGTTTCATCTGGTTCTTTCTCTTTCACGCTCTTAGGAAAACGAGGGTGAATATGGGTTGCCCTGTTAGTGAGTGAGTGAGTGACCGCGTTGATTATTGTTGCATCTGTTGTCTTTGTGTTCGTGTCACTCCCCATCAGGGCTCTTGGTAGGTGGGTGGATCGTGATGCTATCAACAGTCTCGGGTGGTAGGAGCGGGGCAGGCAGGCTAACGAGCCCTTCCCAGTTGCTGAGTTTAGGAAGACGTTGCTAGAGGAGACTGAGGCTCTAGTGAGTTTCCTTCAGTGTCCTGTTCTTTGTTTCTCTTTCTCACTATTCACCGTGGAGATCTGGAGTCAGGGGAGAGGAGTCTCTATCAGACTCCAGTAGCATGAGATGCGCCACCTGTAGCTCTCCAGAAAGACAGGGAGAGGGAGAGAGATAGGAAGACGGAGAGGGAGAGGGGGAGAGGCCGGGGGGGGGGGGGCACCTGCGGTCCAGAATCAGGGACCTGCCTCTACTGTTTACTCCCTGACTCAGAGCCTCAGTCTTGCCCCTTAAATCCATCCTTATGTTAGTCCTCCTGCTCAAACACCTCCCTTGGCTCCCTATGGAGAAAGTTGACACTGGGTTCTCAGAGGACCCAGGATCTGCTGAGGGCCTGTGTTCAGCCAGAGAGGCAGTCAGGACTTTGGGCTTAGAAACACCAGCCCCACCTCCACCCACCCACGCACACGGCCCTGGATCCCCGGAGTCCCTAAGTGGCCCTGATGGCTCTGGGTGAGGCTCAGGCACAGGTGACAGCAGTTTTATTCCTGGGAGTCTGCAAAGGCAGGTGGGAGGGTCAGAGTGGGTCTTAAGCTTGCAGTGCTGAGTCACTGCTGGCCCGTGCTTAGTGGCTCCACCCGCAGCCAGAGGCCACACTCAGCTCTCAGGATCAGCTCTGGCTTCCTGAGCGGCTCCCAGTCGTCAGGCAGGACGCGGAAGCACAGCAGCGTGAGCGCCAGGACCACCTTCATCTCAGTCATGGCGAAGTTCTGCCTGATGCAGTTCCTACGGGCGGAGGTGGGGACTCTTGACTGCACCCAGGACCCCCATCCGGGCCCTATTGCGCCTGGAACCTGGCCCAGGACACCCACCATCATCCCAATCAGCCTGAAGGGCAGAAGGGGGTATAACCATTCCCGGGACCCCCACGTGGGCTTGCATATGCCCTGACCCTGGTCCACATTCCAGCCCCCAACTCACAACAGCAGATGGGGAGGGGGTTCTGAGCACATCGCGGTCCCCTTTTGGACCTACACAACCCGGTTCTGTGGACCTTTGTCCACAACCTCAGAGCAGGGGCGGGAAGGAGGGCTGGAACTCTGACCATCTACAGTTTACCCCTTTTGCCGACTGTCATGCCCAGACCCCCACACCCATCACCCCATCCCCACCTCACACACCCACTGCCCTCACCTGGGCCCTGCAGAGAAGGGAACAAAAGCCAGAGGTGACCGCTGCTTGATGTTTTCCGGGTCGAAGCAGGAGGGGTCATACACCTGGGGGCGAGAGGGAGACAGGCTTGCTGGGTGGGTCTCCCAGGACAGCCAGCCTTGGAGAGACAGATGAGGGTGTCCGGGGGTGGGGGAGAGAGGAGATCCGGGATTTCCCTGTCAAAGCCCTTCCCTCTGTAGGACCCTACAATGGTAAAATAGGGAGTCAGTCAGCACCTCAGGGTCCGGCCACACAGCTGGGTTGTGATGGGTCCCGAAAATACTGATGAGGCAGATGACACCTGGACGAGAGGAGGGAGCAGTCAGGACAAGGCCCCACTGCCTGAGGGGCCCCTCTTCCTGTCCTGGTTCCTCCTCCCCGTGCCATTGTGGGCACCTTTGGGGATGACCTGGCCATCTGGGAGCACAATGTCCTGGGTGCAGCGGCAGGAAATGACAGTGACTGGAGGATGCAGCCGCAGACTCTCCTTAATGTACATGGTCAGGAAGGGCAGCTGGGCCAGGTCGTCCCTGTGGAAACACCCGCCCCCCACCAACCATTAATCAGAAAGCAAGGAGAGAAACAGAATCCTCCAGCCACTGTGTTTCCAACTGAGAACTTTTCTCCCTGTAACAGAGTAAGCTCCACAGGAATCAAATATCTGAGAATTAAAAAGCAGGAAAAATTAGAAGAGCAGAGAATTAGAAAAGTACCAATGTTTAGGCAGGTAGTTCTAAAGGACATTTCTCTTGAAAATACAACAATCAAAAGCCAAATGTAAAAAGTTAACAACTTTACATAAAAATAAAGAAAATACACTGTAAGAAAGAAAATACACAGACCCAATATTTTACTCTTATTTATCACTGTACTTGAGATACTAGCAAATGCAATTAGATAAGAATAAAAGGAGAGTAATGCAATTTGAAATGTAGGGGTAAATGTATCATTTAGGCAGATACTGATATGATGCTTAGAAAACAAGTGATTCCATCGGGCAAATCTTATAAACATTGGAGATCCAGTAAGGGAGCTCAATTCTTTTTCCTAATCTTTCTCCTTTTTGTGTGGCTATTTAAAATGTCAATACCTGAAACATTTAACTGTTTTAAAATTTGTAAGCTATAAAATATTACCCACTTCTATGGCTCAAACCACCCATTTCCCACATACACAAAACACAGGTTGCATAGGTTGTTTTTAATACATTCTTCCATAGCTACATTCAATCATTAGAAAAACATATAGTAGCACACTACATACCATATGCACTGTTCTGTGTCATTTATCAATCTATTCTTGTATATCTCCTGGGACTTGTGTCAAAATGGGATTCTCCCTACTCTGTAGCCATAAAATAATTTTCACATAGTTTAGATCTCTTAGGATTCCTTGTTTTATACATTACAAATACTTGATTTATGTGGACATTATCTTGTCATAAGACAGCAGAAGAAGGTTGAAATGACTTTTTTCCAGGCAGTTCCCAGTTGTCCCAAGAGCTTTTATTAAATGATCTATAACTGATAGACTAAATGATCCTATTGATGTGAGACACCATATGTAGCATTTACTATGTTCATTGGGTACAAAATTTGTATGCATAAATCATTAGTTTTTATGTAGAAATGACAAACATCTGGGAAATATAATAAAAGAAAAGATGTTAATAATAATGATGGTGATGTAAAATACTTGGATTAAACTTAGCAAGAAACACGAAGTCTCTATATTCCAAATGAACTTATAAAGTTCACTCAAGCCAAATAGAAGATATATTTCTCCATAGCAACGAAAGTATCTAGGGGTTAATTTAATGAAACATGCATAAGATCTCTAAGCAAATATTTTAAACTCTATTAAAAGACTAAAGATTATTTGACTAGATGGATATCAATTTTACACTCTCGGAGGGCATGTGTCAATATTATGAAGTAACCCATTTTCCATAAATATCAATCAGATATTCAAATCAACCAATAGGATATATTCACTTTGAATTAAAACCCACTTGATTTGGGGGCAACTGATAAACTTACTCTAAAACTTTTCTGGATGAATAAAACATTATGAAGAGCTAGGCCAATATGAAAATAAAATATTAAAGAGGGAGGAGTCACTCTACCATAGTCTAAGACCCATTACAAAGTCAGAGTCATAAAACTAGTGTGGCCCTTCTGCAAACACAGAAAAGCAGACCCGTGGACAGAACAGAGAGCTCAGACACAGACACATGAATAAGTGAAAACTTCACGTTTGGTAAAGGAAGCCCCACAAAACCCTGGGAAATGGATCGATAGTGTGACTGTAAAAGAAAATTTGGACAAATTTGACCTTGCAAAAATTAATCAAAAGTACCCCCATTCAAAGTTAAAAGGCAAAGTTTTGCAATACAAAACAGAAAAAAAGATTAATTTTAATACACATTCTTAAAAGTAAATATTTTTCAATAATCCAAAGAAAAAGAGTAAAAAAGAAATGACAACCACACCTATAAAAATGACTTATCAACATGTGCAGAAGATGTTCAATCTCACTCTTATTTAAAGAAATGTTCATTAAAAGAAGAAATATGAAAATTGACAAAGATTTAAATTCGATAATACAATAAGGCTATCAGTAAAATTATGGGAAAGCTGATAACTTTAAACTCAGCTAATAGGAAGAGATCTGTAATTAGAAGCAAAATTGCACAACACAAATCGTCTTTAATTCAGCAATTGCGTTTCTGGGAATTTGTCCTGCAGAGGTGCTCCCACATGTAAGCAACGGTCACTGTGCAGGCACGCTGACTGCACTACGGTTAACTTAGCAAAAAGTCTGAAACAACCCAAACATACATCAATGGGAAGATGTTTAGATAAATCATGGTACATCCACACAACAGACTACTACACAAAAGGAGGAAATAAGGATCACTAGTCCTATCACAGACTGCAGCTTGGAAGTTAAATCAGTACAGAGATCCTGTAAGGCAATTTGGCAACATCTATTATAATTGGAAATGTTTAATTGTCTTCAACGTAACGTAGAGTGACCTGAATAAACTATGAAATGTTATGCAGCACTCATAAAGAGCTGTAATACACCCTGCTGAGTGAATGTATGTATACACATAATGTATATGTATAAAAAATACCAAAGGACAAAAAGTATATGGATATGCATGACGGTAAATAGATAGATAGATAATAGATAGATAGCCAATCCCTAGCTCTACGGAACCCTCAGGAGAAAAGAGGAGGATGTCAAGGATAACCTTAGTCTTCTCTGTAATGTCTCAGTGCAAGAAGAATGTGTTCTTATTATTGTTTCTGAAATTTAACACTCATTTTCTCTGTGGTGTATAAACACAGTGTGATACTATTCAGCCTTAAGAAAGAAGGAAATTCTGTCATTTGCAACAGAACAGATGAAACCTGGAGGACATTTTGCTAAGAGAAATGATCCAGGCACAGAAAGACAAAAACCGTGTGTTCTTACTTATCTGTGGCATGTAACACAGTCAAACTCATAGAAGTATACTCACATATTGTCACTAATTCTCTCAGCAGCCCAGATCTTTTTGTCCCCAAGGCTTGAAACCTTACCCCTGCTAGCCAAGCTGCATACAGCCTGACCTGTGGTCTCTTCTCCAATGGGCAAAATCAGCAAAATCATCTTCCCCCTTCCCCACCTGGCAGCAGAGCCAATGATAACAGGCTCAGGAACAGGCCATGAAGACCTGCACTCACCATTCAATCTCTGTAGGCTCGCGGTCCCTCAGCAGCTCTCGCACCTCCTGCCGGCAGCGCTCCTGGTGTTCTGGGTGCCTCGCAAGGTGGTACAGGACCCAGGAGAGACCACTGGCCGTGGTGTCATGGCCTGAGGGGCAGCCAGGCAGGCTTGAATCTCTGGGCTGCTTCAGCACCAGGGTGTGGACAGCGCCCTACATTGAGGCTCTCAGGGAAGCTGGGAGGAGGGAGAAGATGGGCAGAATGGAGTGATCCAGGGTCCACCCACCGCATCCCTGGGATGGAGAGACCCCTGTCCCCACTGTAGTCCCACACCGGGACCCTCACCCTCAAACATGAAGGTGTCAGCTTCTGCTCTTATGTCCTCATCTGACAACTGCTTCCCATCTTCATCCTGGACAAAGAAGACAAGATCTCCCAAATCACACTAGCATGTACGGCTCCTGAGTCTAACCTGAGACAATCTCAAAGATTCATCCTCCTTCCAGAAGCCCAAGCCCACCCAGCACTCCTAGACCTCTCCTGGTCACCATTGCCAGAGCCCTCGTCCCACAGGCTTCCTCCCTGGCTTCCTGGCCTCCTCTTTTGTTCCTGGTGGGAGCAATCAATGAGCCATGAATATGTTTATGCTGCTGCCTGATGAGAGATTTCTGAGGAAAAAGTTCCTGGCAGCCTGGGTTACAGGATGATGAAATGGCCATTTGCCTTGGAAGTCAGAGATTAAGTACTGCTCCAAAGATACTTGCTCACATTCTAGATAATAAATCCAGAGAATCTTATCTTCCTTGGAAACATTTGAGTTGTAAACCTATATATACACTTTGGCATCTCACTGGAGACGATTTTTGTTATGCTTCAGAGAATTAAGAAAAGTTATTTTTCTCTCTCTTTCTCTCCTTCTCTCTCTCTCTCTCTCTGTCAGAAGAGGGAATGTGCCAGGTGCCCTATATAAGTTCCAAGACTCATAACACAGGGACCCTGTCCTGTGGTGCAAAATCTGCTGCACATACAGATGGAAGCATTGCATCACCTTCGGAGGCATTTGGGATTGGGGAGCCAGTGCTGCAATCCAGCTCTGGCTGCTATTATTGCCATGAGTAAGAAATGGGCTTCTCTGATCCAGGGGTTGCATCTGTCAGAATAGATACAGACATAGACCATGCATAGACATCCGAATAGAAACAAAGACCTGGGCAAAGACACAGACAAGGACATAGAAACATGCACATGCATACACATAGACAAAGATAGACATAGATGAAAACAGGGCATCAACATGGTCATAGACACAGACACAAAGCCATAGACGTAGACACAGACACATTCACATACACTGAGACACAAACACATAGACAAGACATCACATAGTTAAATATAGATGTAGATGTTGATATACAGATAAAAACGTTGCAGACTAATTTCTTAACTTGTAAATAGAGTAACATCTCAGACTCTTCACAGTTTCAGACTTAGCAGTAAGTCTCTGTTGCTCGCATTCCAAAGAGTCATCTCCAAAACCTATCTCAACGTGTCCCTCCCATTTGCAAAATAAATTCCATGACTCCCCTGTGCCCTCTGGATCAAGTCAACATTCTTCAATCTAAATAAATTTTAATTCTTTCCTCATTTGTTTGTTTGTTTTTTATAGACGAGGTCTTGCAGTGATGTCAGGCCGGAGTGAAGAAGCTACTCATAGGCGAGATCATAGCACACAACAGCCTGGAACTCCTGCGCTCAGCAATCATCCTCCTCAGCCTCCCAAGGAACTGAGACAACATCCTCCTCAGCATCCCAAGTGATGCATGCACCACTGCACCATGCATCATTCTAGCCTTCAACTGAGATCCCAGGAAGCCCACCTTGCTCAGCAGGAGCACATCAATGAAGTCCAAAGTCTTGCTCTTGGCTTTGGCCTTGAGGAAGTCTTCAGTATCCTGATTGGGGAGGGTTTGGCGTCGCTCCTGGATGACTGCATCTGGGAAGTCGTGCACCAGGCGGCAGGTCTTGCAGAAGCGGCGTCCATTCATGGTGAGATAGTACAGGAAGTCTATGTGCTGTAGGATGTGCTGGTGCCTTTCTGACACAAGGGCACTGAGCTCCAAGATGGCAGCAATGTATTCACTGGGCTTCCTGCAGGATGGGGGAAAAAGGGAGCAAAAAATGTAACGCACTTGAAGGACCAAGAGCACCTCCCAACAGCACCCAGGATCTACCTCCCATAAAGGAAACTGAGTCTCTAGAAACAGGTGGCCCCACAGATACACAGGGGATCAGCCGTGAGACTCAAAGCCATTAATACAAACCCTCTTCTCTGCCTGCATCTACCTCTGGGAGCTGTCCACATGCCACTAGGTTCCCAGAGCATAGCTTGGACATCATGCCCCTCTTGTCCTCTGTCTTCTACTCAGTATCCAGTCCTGCACCTTCTCCTTCCTGAAACTGTCTACACAGCTCAGACCTCATCCTCTTCCAACTGGTGCATGGCCCAGACCCCACCCTACACTCTTGCATCCAAAGTCAGATCCATCTAGCGTCCACATGACAGTCAGTTCTCCACAGAGCTCAGCTCTGACCGTGCCCATCAACAGCTCAAACACTTTCAATGGCTCCCTGGGAACCTCATGAAAAAGTTCATACCACTTTGCCTTGGTTTTCAATGTCCTTGAGATCTAGCCCCTGTCTACCTCTACAGCCTCATTTCTGTTGTCTACTGCACATGCTCTGTTCATCCTAGGCTCCTTTCCTTTACTCAAACAGTTCCAAATACCTGGAAAGACCATGCTTTCTCTCTCCCTTTTTCCATCCTTCCAAGCAGAGCTATGACACTCTTCAGAGAAGGCTATTCTGGTTGCTCTGGTCTGTCCTCTTACCCCCACCTATACCCTTGGGTCCATGGCCAAGTTCCCAGGCCCTGGGTAAGGACTCACTCCTGACAATGGCTGTCGAAGCTGAAGACGCATTTCTGCAGACTGTCCAAGGTCATGAGGCTGATGTGCTCAAACATGTCCAGGCGGGTGCTGCCCTCCAAGGCCAGGTGCTGCCACTTGGCCTGGACAGAGAAGGGGACAGAGCTGGAGTGGGAACCTGACTCCCTTGAGCCCTTCTCCAAACCTAACCACTGAGATGGACTCCCCCACAACCAACATCTTGTCCTTGGCCCCAGGAACCCATCTCCAGGAGAACAGGGTTTAGGGGGAGGGGGAGCAGAAGCTGTTATTACTTGGAGATGAGGACACAAGGCTGGCATTCAGGAGACCTGAGTTCAAGTTCCAGCTCTGCCTCCTATGCTCTGAGTGTCCTTGGTCAAGTCCTTGCCCTCCCCTAGGTCCCACCTGCCAAATCTTCAGTAACAGTTAAGTTGACCTGCTTTGGTGCCAGACAAACAAAACAGGTTAGCACCCCTGCTCCACCACTTCCAGATCACTTACTGGCTGCGTAGACTTGGGCAACTCCGCAATATCTCTGGCCCTCTGTTTTATCATCAAGAATGGGGCAAAAATAATCTCTCCTTCCCAGAGCTATTAAAATTAAATTACAAAATATACACTCATATCATGGAATTGGTGCATGGCATTGTTTCTGGACTAGGGAGAGTACACAATAAATGTTATATATTCTTGGCTCTGTTGTTACAAATTGGATACAAAAATATCCCTATGTTGGGAGAGGCAGTCCTCCATGGGCCCTGAGCTTCCTTGCTGGGCATGCCAAGGAGGCAAAGCCCTCATGTTCATAACCTGGGTCACTTCTCAGACTTGTGTTTGCAGAGAACAACCTTGAGGGATAAGGTAATGACTGCCCCTGGACACATGTCACGCTTCTGTCTGCTTGCTGTGAGGCAGATTCCCTAAGCCTAATGCTCCTCCCATGTAATGCAATAGACTACTTGAGCAAGCATCTATAGAATCCCACCTGTGTCACCTCCACGGGATTTGGGTGGCTTGGAGAAAGGATGCAAATGAACAAGAAGCATATACTGCTTGCAGGGCCAAGAGTAATAAACTGCCCTTTGTCTCTGACCCTGGAGTCTCTTGTCTTCTGGCAGAATCCATGAAACAGTAACAAGTTAATTTATCACCTTGCACATAAAAAAAAAAAAAAAAAAAAAACCCCACTGCACTTCACTAAACCCTTATTCCCAATTCTTCACTTCTCCCCATAGCTAAACTCTTCACAATGTTATTTTTCGGCAACTTCCATTAAGACATGGAGCCTATTTTACCCTTCTTTGATTTTGTGCTGGACTTTTGGCTTTCTATGGCCAAATACAATGTAGACAAAATGATTAGGTAGTAACAGTAAAATACCTAAGACTCAAGAAATATT
Source organism: Eulemur rufifrons (assembly GCF_041146395.1). Taxonomy (NCBI): domain Eukaryota; kingdom Metazoa; phylum Chordata; class Mammalia; order Primates; family Lemuridae; genus Eulemur; species Eulemur rufifrons. The sequence continues at coordinate 7,935,428 of NC_090984.1, read as the reverse complement.
GCACCCTCCTCTCACTTGGAACCCTGTCTCTGCCGTGCAAACAACGATGGGATTCCTTCCTGAGGGAGAAATCAAATTCAGGGCAGTCCAGTTGTCCCGGTTAAGAACATCCTAGATCAGCCTGAAGATATCCAAGCCCAACACATGTGAGAGACTGAGCCAGGGTCAGGTGACCTACTTCTGATAATGGAACCAAAACGTCAGTGTCTATGGGGACTGCAGGCCATACCTGAAGGTCACCTTCTACCAGAGATGTCTAACCACACCCGTATCTTACATGAACACATGGGCATCTATTGCTGTAAATAAGAAGTCTCTTGCAAAGTGAGACAAAACACTTTATTTTCCAACAAAATGCCATTTTTAAAAATAAAATAAAGAATAGCTTGAATACTCGACACAAAGATTTTTTAAACCACAAAATATTGTTTCATAAGATGATTTAAAGTCATGGAAAGATGTTCACAACATATTATTATGTGAATAACAAAAATTAATTGAACATATGTATGATAAAATAGCATTTTTTGTTTGAGTAAAATTCACCATTTCAACCATTTTAAAGAGTACAATTCATAGCATTTAGGACATTCACCATGTTGTGCAACCTTCAACACTGTCTCGTGCCAAGACATTTTTATCGTCTCTAGAGGAACCCCCGTCCCCATTAACAGTCACTTCCGAGTCCCACCTCCCCGCAGCTCCTGGCAACACCAGACTGCTTTCTGTCCCTGTGGATCTGCCCATTCTGGACACTTCCTGCGAGTGAAGCATACACTGTGCGACCTTTGTGTCTGACTTCTTTCACACAGTATAACGTAGTCAAGGTTCATCTGTGTTGCAGTGTCAGCACTTCATTCCGTTTATGGCTGAGTAATATTCCAACGTATGGACAGACCACATTTTCTTTATCCGTTCATCCATCAATGGATACTTGGATTGTTTCCACCTTTGGCAATTGTGAATAGGGCTGCTATAAACATTCACATACAGCTTTTTCTCTGAACATTTGTAAATTCTTTTGAGTAGATACCTACAGTGGGATACGGTATAATGGCATAGAGTCATGTGATGATTCTATGTTTCACTACTAATGAACCTGCAAACTGCTGTCCACAGCCCATGCACCATTTTACACTCCCCCCAGGCATGTATGAGAATGTCCATTATCCCACACCCTCACCAATATTTGTTATTTTCCCTTTTTTGGATTCCAGCCATCCTAGTGGTTGCAAAATGGCATCACATTGTGGTCTAAATTGGAATCTCCCTAATGGCTAATGACATGAACTTCTTACTGTGTTCTTCTTAGTGTTCAAAACAGCATTTTAAACAGAAAATTACATGTAAATGTAATTCATTTGGACATAAGTGACATTTTCACGTGTAAAAAGATTGCATATAAATTTAAAAACAAAGTACATGTGGGAGAATAAGAAAATGATTATTTTCTCACAATGGGATTACGAGTGGTTTTTATTTCTTACTTTGCTTACTTATATTTTCTTCTATGAATATGCATTTTTGTGATAAAAATTTGTATTTTAAATTTTAAATCAGCACTCTAAAGGCAAAGAAAAACAAATGTGACATTCAGCTTAGAATATATGAGATATTTATTCATTTCATTTTGCAGAATTCATTTCTTATTTTGCAGCAATTCATGCTCCCAGGCCCCCAATCTGTAGCACTGAGACCCTGCCCTGCTTGAGCCCCTGACCCCCATGGGGAGAAGGGCGGAGACCTAAGGCAGCCGCTGTCCCTGGTGCTGACAGGAGTGGCTCATTTCTGTCCTCCTCTCATTGTGGAAAACCCCGATCTCTACTTCCTGGAGATCTCCACTTCCTAGAATATGTTGGTGAGAATGAAGTCGGGTTCATGCCTCCCTGGGGGAAAAAAATAATTTTTTTCAATTCTAAGCTTCGAGCCAGCTTTGACCCAAAAGCCCATGTAACTATGGGTATTTTGAATGTACTGAATATACTAACGGATTTTCTTCAATAGCAGGTTGCCATGCTTTCCAAAGCTTAAAGTTACCTTCTCTAATGTTAAGACATTTTAAAATATAATATGATGCAAAAATAAATGAAAGGGATGAAATTAACCCTCATGAACTACCAATGCTTAACAGATTTGACTCAGTTATTTTGTACTGACTGTCTTGTTCAGCGTTCACAACAACAAGGTGGATGCTATTACATAGTAGAGAAACTGCCATACACTTGAATATGAGTTTTCCACAAGCCAAACAGCTAATATACAGCAGACTGGGAGTCTGACCTTGACAGTACAACTCCAAGATGGTATGAATTGTCTTAGTCCATTCAGGGTGCCATAACAAAGCACCTTAGACTTAGTAACTTATAAATAACACACATTTACTGCTCTCAGTTCTGACAGCTGGGAAGTCCAAGATCAAGGCACCCCAGTACATTTCATGCCTAGTGTGGGCCTATTCATCACAGATAGCGTCTTCTCTGTGTTCCCCACATGGTGGAAGAAAATAACAATCTTGCTCACGTCTCGTTTGTAATTTCACTTATGAAGGCAGAGCCCTCGTAGCCTAATTATTTCCCAAAGGTCCCCCATCTTAAGACCACCACATTGGAGACGAGACTTCACCTGTGAATTTGTGTGGGGTGGGGGACATTAGGATCATAGCGGGGATCCCAGATCATCTGCCCCTGCTGCCAGCTGTCTGCCCTGTGCCCTGTCTTCCCTAAAGAGCAGTCCCTGCCTTCAGGTCCAAGATGAGCTCCAGCTACCACATCAGTCTTACAAGGAGCAGGAAGGGGGAGAGAGAGGACTGGCAGGGAGAGTGTCCCAGCCTTCTCTTAAGGAAGGTTACCAGAATTACCACCACCTAATCTTTGACTTCTCCACATGAGACGGGTCACAGCCATTTATACAATCCAGCTTAAAGAAAGGCTTTCAGATATAACCTGTGTTTCAGGCTGCCGTACACTTACATATAAATTAGAGATTCTCAGTGGGCAAAAGTGAACATCAAAGTGCACAGTTAGCAGTCTCGGACACAGTCCACTCCATTAGCTACAAAAATGTCCAACGCAGACTCTCCTTCCTACACAAGGACACACTCATGGCATCCCCAAAGGAGTCAAACCCAGATTCCATCTGCTCCCTCTAGACAGCTCTGAGTTCAGGATCTCTGGGTGACGTGCAGTCCTCGCCCTCCAGTTCTGGGGGACCTTTGGGAATCTGGAAACCTATAAATTCAAAGGCAATTATCATCCCTACTTAATCCAAGAGCAGAGTAATCACTGCATCATGAAAATTTAAGAACACATTTCGGACTAGGTGCTTCTATTAATGGCAAGCTAACTTATTTGGATTAAACTTCTAGCTTTTTAAGAACAACTCTCAGAGCTGAATGTTTTTCCAATTACTTATAAGAATAAATGACATGAAAAGATAGGAAAAAACTAGGAAGACACAATTGGAATGAGAACAGAAACACAGAGATAAAATGAATGTAAATTATATGTTCACTGCGCAGGCATTTCTCAAAGTAGGAAAACGTGAACCTTGTCGTAATGTCCTCATGATGAGAGGGGGAAAATATCAAAGCAACAGAGCGACACAAGGAAGGAAATTTGGAAGAAGACCCTTCTCACATAAGGGGAGCCCTCAAAGGGCCACATCTCTCAGGGGGAGAGTAAACTGAAGAGAAGGAGCCTGGAAGTGAGATTTCACCTTCAATCTAAAGCCTGCCACGTATGTCTCTTCTAAATCCTGGTCCCTGTCCTGCTCAAACACCTCCCATAGCTCCCTATCATCCACAGAAAAAAGTCCATCCTTGGACTCTGGGAGAACCCACCATCAGTGTGGGAGCCCTGTGTTCAGCCAGAGACTGAGTCAGCCAGAGGCTCAGGGACACCACCCCGCCTCCACCAGCCAGTCCCACCTGCAGGTGCCTGCGGTCCCCGCGCGCCCCCTGCTGGCTCTGGGTGAGGCTCAGGCACAGGTGACAGCAGTCTCTGCTGGCTGCATTCTAGAGGGTCATCTCTAAAACTCATCTCTGACCTGTCCCTCCCTTTCTCAAAATAAATTCCATGGCTCCTCAGTGCCCTCTGGATCAAGTCCATGTTCTTTAATCTGAATCCACTCTTTTTTTTTAATATATAAACAGTGTCTTGCTGTGATGCCCAGGCTGGAGTGCAGCGGCTGTTCACAGGTACAATCATGGTGCACTGGAGCCTCGAACTCCTGGGCTCAAACGATCCTCCTTCCTCAGCCTCCCAAGTAACCAGGACAACAGACATGCACCACTGCACCGTGCATCACGGAGGAGTGGGCCGGGTATAAAGACCACCCCCTGAAGCCACACCAGGAGCTTTAAAGACCCAGCACCAGGTGGGGCAATTGAAGCACCCAAAACGTGTGTCTGTTCTTGCTTCTTTCCTCACTCCTGCTGAGATAAACAGACATGGGGCCATTTCACTCTGCGTCCATGGGGGAAGCAGACATCAGTTGGGCTACAGACTCCCAGTGGTGGGGAAATCTCGCCCAATATTCAAGCTGCAAACTGTTGCTCCCGTCCATTCACCACCGTACAGATTATGAGGCATACCCAGCCCCTGAAGGCACCCCTAGAAATAGCAGACAAGATGATCTTTTCCATAGGAAGAAAGGGGGCACCTTATTATCTTATACTGATTGTCCGTTGCCCCCAGCAGTCTCTCCCACGAGGCACGGGCAGGCTCTTTGAACATAAAATCAAACGACTATTAAAGAACTCCTCCTGGGATTCTCGGTGAAGCCAGAGGATCAGTAGCTTCTCTGTGAACTCCACTGGATTTTTTTTATATGAGAGGGGGTCTTGCTTTGCTCAGGCTGGTCTCAAGCTCCTGAGCTCAAGTGATCCTCCCGCCTCAGCCTCCCAGAGTGCTAGGATTACAGACGTGAGCCACAGCACCCGGCCAAAACTGGATCTTCATGGCAAAGAATCTTTTTATCATCCTCTCTTGACACCCACTCTCATGCCTCATTAGCTTCATCTTCTCCAATCTCGCCTCGGTTGACATCTTTTTCCCTCCACCATGGGTTCAAAAACACCAGACATCCTCCAGAAGAGAACAAAGTAACCATTTATGCAGACTGCCTCACAGGATATCCTATGCCATGGTTTTGGCTGGGAGGAACTGTCTCCTTGACAACGGCTTATTTGTAGCCATTGGTCTTGTCTACTGTTACACATTTGTGAGCTTGTAGCTCTGAGCCCAGCTAGTTCTGTATCTTTCTTAGTTCATTACTACGTTGGGGCAACCCTTACGTCCTCATCTGATTTTGGCTTAGGTGTCATCACATCACACTATGATTTTTGTCATTTCTTCAGTGACCCTGCCATGGCCCTCGTGGGTACCAATGATACAGGAAAGTGGACCCCAGTTTTGAAGGCCAGGTGGGTTCTTGGCTACATGCAGGAAAGAATTCAAGAGCGAGCCAACGGAGTAAGGCAAAAGCAAGTTTATTGGGATAAGAAAAGAAAAGGGAAAGGGTGCTTCCCCACAGACAGAGTGGCGGCTAGCTTTCACAGCGACAGAGAGTAGCACTCTTGAGTTTCCAGGGTCTTATTTTATACCTTTTATTTACTTGTACTTTAAGCAGAGGAAGGATTATTCATAAGATTCCTGAGAAAGGGATGGGAAGTTCCCAGAATGGAGGATTCCTCCCCTTTTTCAAACTACATAGGGTAACTTCTGGGAGTTGTCATGGCATTTGTAAATTGTCATGGCGCAGGAGGGAGCTTCCTTTGGTACACTAATGCATTATAAGCAGGGTATATATAATGAGCAGCGAGATAAGCTGAGGTCGTTTTTCATCGCTGTCTTGGTTCTAGCTGGTTTTGGCCGGATTCTCTACCACCTCCTGTTTTATTAGAGACCTTAGTTCGGGCCCTATACTCCTCATCAAGCAGGGCCTGCCGGTTCCCTATCTCACCAGTACATCCAGTCTTTGCGCTATTGCTTGATCTTGGGTCTGTGAGTTTGGGGAGCACCCTCAGAGAATGTGGTTTAGAGAAAGAAATTACCTTAGAATAATAGGTAGGGAGAGACCTGCCCACATCAGCCCAGAGATGGCCACTGCCAGTGAGCCGTGAGCCTCTTGCGGACAGGGCACCAGGCTCCCAGCTCCCTAGGGGCACCTCCTGGTCCGCCGACCTGAGCCGATGGGCAGGCGCCATATTGCTTCATTCTCCCCTCCCCTTTCCCTACCGGCCGCTGCGGAGAGGCAATTTAGCCACCACCCGGAGGCATCTGTAGGGAACGGGACCTCTCCCTTTGGGGACCTACAGCAGACTGAGGGGTACTCAGACTGTGAGCTCCCAACCCACCCACGCTCCCAGGTGCTGTTTGCCTGGTGACTCCAGGAGAGCAGAGCAAATCCCGAGGCAGAGAGACACCGATCCAGCTGGGGCACCCCGTGGGTGACTTGAGACCAGCACTCTCTCCCTGGCAGGGTCAAGGATTGACCTCCAGGGCCCAGGGGACAGGCCTGCAGGCCAGATCCCGTATACCCAGGCCTCAATCGCATTGCCCTGGGGCACAGCAGGATTATTTGCGAAGGAGCCTACCGAGGTGTGTGTGCCTTCAGGGGCAGATCAGCGTGCCTGAGGGGCAACCCACCTCCCACAGGAAGGCCGAGCACCCAGCCCAGGCTGCCATCCTGGGCAGGGAACCTCCTGGCCGGCATGACAGCCAGGGGAGATCCACTGGCTTGAGGTCCTGCCTGCGGACAGAGGCCCCGGAGAAACTGTGGAACAGGGGAGGGTGGAAAGGAGTGAGGCCTGCTCTAGACTGTAGGTCTCAGACAGCCCCACCCCCCACAGGCAGACTTTTCTGCTGAGTGGGGCCATTCCAGCCCCTCCCTGGCAGCTTTGCCCAGAGGCAAAGAACAGACCTTTGACCCCTGCTAACAGCATTTGTGGAGCTTGAGGGCAGGCTCACCCAACCCAGCTCCGCCCAGCCTCACTACCCCACCTGCCTCCACTGAGGTGCAGAATAAGGACACACCTGGAAGTCCCAGGGCCCCACCCACCACGTGAGGCACTAGAGTGTCTCTCCAGAGGAACCAGAGCAGGACCCAAAAACAACACTGCAGCCTGCCCCTCCCAGCAAGCGCCACCTACTGACAGGGAGGTCATTCTGCACACCCTTTTACTGCATCTACTGACTCATCATATAGGGTGTGGTCAAATCTCACCCACAAACACCACCTTCTGGCTCAGAGACTAAACAGGGTGTGTCATTATCCAAACGAATATCTAAAGGCAAGAAGCAGCAGCTGATCCAGATGGGAAGGAATCAGCGAAAGAACTCCGGAAATATGAAGAATCAAACAGAAAGCACACTCCCAAAGAGAAACACCAGCTCTCTAGCAATGGAAGTTAACCAAACTCAGAGCACCAAAATGACAGAAGAATAATTTCAAACATGGATCATCAGAAAACTCAGTGATATGCAAGAAAAAAATGGATAACCAACACAAAGAAACCACAAAAAAAAAAATCCAGGATTTGGAAGAAAAATTCACTAAAGAAATTGAAATATTAAAGAAAAATCAAACTAAACTCCTGGAAATGAAGAATTTATTCGGGGAACTAAAAACACAGTGGAAAGCCTCAAGAGCAGGGTAGATCAAACAGAAGACAGAATCTCAGAGATCAAAGATACACCTTCCAATTAAAGAAGTCAGTCATAGAGATAGAGCAAAGAAATAAGAGAAAAGACCAGAGTCTGCAAGAAATGTGGGATTATGTGAAGAAACCTAATGTGAAAGTTATGGGCATTCCTGAGGATGAAGAAGATAATATGCAAGGGTTGGATAAGCTATTTGAAGATATAATTGAGGAAAATTTCCCAGGCCTTGCTAAAAATCTAGATATACAGGTACAAGAAGCCCAAAGGAACCCTGGGAGATTCATTGCAAATAGGAAAACACCAAGTCATGCAGTCATCAGACTGACCAAAATATCCACTAATGAGGCCCTTCTTCAAACTATAAGGTGAAAGAAACAAGTGACATACAAAGAGAAAAGCCCATCCAAATAACGCCAGATTTCTCAACTGAAACCTTATAAGCAAGAAGAGACTGGGGCCCCATTCTCACTCTTCTGAAACAGTATAATGCCCAGCCTAAAATCTTGTACCCAGCAAAGCTAAGTTTTGTACATGAAGGAGAAATTAAGACATTCTCTAATAAACAAAGACTGAGGGAATTCACCAAGACAAGACCAGCCCTCCAAGAAGTACTCAAAACAGAGTTGCACATGGACTAGCACAAGAAACACTCACGAATGTAAAACTACTCAAAAGCTAAAGATCAAAGGCCAGATACCACAATGGCTCAAGAGAGAAAACAAAGCAATTAAGGTCTACCCAACAGGATGAACACAAATCTGCCCCCCCTATCAGTTCTCTCAATAAATGTGAATGGCTTGAACTCCCCACTCAGGAGACATAGTCTGGCCCAATGGGCAGAAAAATACAAGCCAAGTATCTGCTGTCTTCAGGAAACTCACCTAACCTGCAAAGATGCATTTAGACTGAAAATAAAGGGATGTAAATCAATATATCAAGCAAACAGAAGCCAAAAGAAGGCTGGCATGGCAGTTTTAATTTCAGATAACTTAGTTTTTAAATCAACAAAAGTAATGAAAGACAAAGATGGTCACTACATACTGGTGAAGGGTACAGTTCAACAAGAAAACATAACTATATTTAATATACCTGCACCCAACTTAGGTGCACCCAGATTCATAAAGCAAACCCTACTTGATCTAAACCAAATGATAAACAGCAACACCATAATAGCCAGAGCCTTCAACTCCCCGCTGACAGCACAGGACAGATCCTCCAAAAAGAAAATAAACAAATAAATAATGGGCTTAAACAGAATGCTAGAACAAATGGGCCTGACTGACATTTACAGGACATTCTACCCAAAATCCACTGAATGTATGTTCTTCTCATCAGCTCATGGGACATTCTCTAAGATTGACCATATCCTAGAACACAAAGCATGTCTTAAAAAATTTAAACAAATAGAAATTATACCATGCATCTTCTCAGATCACAGTGGAATAAAAATAGAAATTAACCCTAACAGAAATTCTCATTTCTACTCAAAGTCATGGAAGCTAAACAACCTTCTCCTGAACAATTATTTTATAAATGAAGAAATCAAGACAGAAATCAAAAGATTCTTTTAACTAAATGACAAAGGAGACACAGGTTATCAAAATCTGTGGGACACAGCTAAAGCAGTCCTGAGAGGAAAATTTATTTCCATAAATGCCTATATCAAAAAGACAGAAAACTTACAAATAGATAACCTAATGAATAGACTCAAAGAGCTGGAGAAAGAAGAATGGACCGACCCCAAACCCAGCAGAAGGAGAGAAATTAATAAGATCAAATCAGAACTAAATGAAATGGACAACAGAAAAACCATATGGGAGATTAATGAAACAAAAAGTTGGTTCTTTGAAAAGATAAACAAAATTGACATGTCTTTGGCTAGACTAACTAAGAGCAGAAAAGAAAAATCTCTAATAACCTCCATCAGGAACATGAAAGGAGAAATCCCAACTGATGCCACAGAGATACAAGATATCATCTTTGAATTCTACAAAAACCTTTATGCACACAAACTGGAAAACATGGAGGAAATGGACAAATTTTTAGAAACACACAGCCTCCCTAGGCTCAATCAGGAAGAAATAGAATACCTGAACAGACCAATATCAAGAACTGAAATCAAAACAGCAAAAAAAAACCTTCCCCCCCCCAAAATAAAAACCTTCCCAAAAAGAAAAGCCCCGGACCAGATGATTTCACACCCGAATTTTACCACACTTACAAAGAACTGGTGCATATCCTCCAAAAATTATTCTACAACATTGAGAAGTATGGAATTCTCCCAAACACATTTTGTGAAGTAAACATAACTCTGATACCAAAACCAGGAAAGGATGCAACAAAAATAGAAAACTACAGACCAATATCTCTTATGAATATGGATGCAAAAATTCTCAATAAAATCCTAGCAAATCGAATCCAGGTGCTTACCAAGAAAATAATCCATCATGTCCAAGTGGGCTTCATCCCAGAGATGCAGGGATGGTTCAACATACGCAAATCTATAAATTTAATTCACCACATAAATAGAAGCAAAAACAAAGAAAATATGATCCTCTCAATAGATGCAGAAAAAGCATTTGACAAAATTCAACACCCTTTTATGATAAGAACACTTAATAAAATAGGCATAGATGGGGCCTATCTAAAAATGATACAAGCCATGTATGACAAACCCACATCCAACATCATACTGAAAGGGGAAAAATTGAAAGCATTCCCACTTAGAACTGGAACCAGACAAGGTTGTCCACTATCCCCATTACTTTTTAACATACTTCTGGTAGTCCTTGCAAGAGCAATCAGGCAAGAGAGCAGAATCAAGGGTGTCCAAACAGGGACAGAAGGGACCAAACTCTCACTCTTTGCTGATGGTATGATATTATATCTAGAAAACCCCCTGGATTCAACCAAGAGACTCCTAGAATTGATAAATGAATTCAGTAAAGTCTCAGGATACAAAATCAATACACACAAATCAGAGGCATTCATATATGCCAATAACAGTCAAACGGACAACCAAATGAAGGGCTCAATACCCTTCACAACAGCAGCAAAGAAAATAAAATACCTAGGAATATATTTAACTAAGGAGGTAAAAGACCTCTGCAGGGAGAACTGTGAAACACTGAAAAAGGAAATCACAGAGCACGTAAACAGGTGGAAAACCATACCATGCTCGTGGATGGGAAGAATCAACATTGTTAAAATGTCTATACTACCCAAAGTGATCTACAGATTCAATGCAATCCCTATTAAATTACCAACATCATTTTTCACAGATATAGAAAAAATAATTTTATGCTTTGTATGGAACCAGAGAAGACCCCATTTAGCAAAAGCAATTTTAGGCAATAAGAACAAAATGGGAGGTATTAATTTACCATACTTCAAACTATACTACAAGGCTGTGGTAATTAAAACAGCTTGGTATTGGCACAAGAACAGGGACATCGACCAGTGGAACAGAACTGAGAATCCAGATATAAAACCATCCTCATATGGCCACCTAATCTTTGACAAAGCAGACAAAAACATACTCTGGGGAAAAGAATCCTTATTCAATAAATGGTGCTGGGAAAACTGGATAGCCACATGTAGAAGACTGAAACAGGACCCACACCTTTCACCTCTCACAAAAATCAAATCACGGTGGATAAAAGACTTAAACCTAAGGTGTGAAACTATTAGAATTCTAGAAGAAAATGTGGGAAAGACTCTTACAGACATTGGCCTAGGCAAACAATTTATGAGGAAGACCCCAAAGGCAATCACAGCAACAACAAAAATAAATAAATGGGACCTGATTAAATTAAAAAGCTTCTGCACAGCCAAAGAAACTGTCGTGAGAGTAAACAGAAAACCTACAGAATGGGAAAAAATTTTCACATGCTACACATCCGATAAAGGACTGATAACTAGAATCTATTTAGAACTCAGGAAAATCAACAAGAAAAATCAAGCAACCCTATCAAAAAGTGGGCAAAGGACATGAATAGAAATTTTTCAAAAGAAGACAGAAGAATGGCCAAGAAACATATGAAAAAAATGCTCAACATCTCTAATCATCAGGGAAATGCAAATCAAAACCACAATGAGATATCACTTAACTCCAGTGAGAATGGCCTTTATCAAAAAGTCCCAAAACAATAAATGTTGGCATAAATGCAGAGAGACAGGAACACTCATACACTGCTGGTGGGACTGCAAATTAGTGCAACCTGTCTGGAAAGCAATATGGAGATACCTCAAAGAGCTACAAGTAGACCTACCATTTGATCCAGCAATCCCATTACAGGGCATCTACCCAAAAGAACAAAAGACATTCTATAAAAAAGACATCTGCACCCAAATGTTTATAGCAGCACAATTCACAATTGAAAAGATGTGGAAACAACCCAAGTGCCCATCAATACATGAGTGGACTAGTAAAATGTGGTATATGTATACCATGGAGTATTACTCAGCTATAAGAAATAATGGGGATATAGAATCTCTTATGTTCTCCTGGATAGAGTTGGAACCCATTCTACTAAGTGAAGTATCCCAAGAATGGAAAAATAAGCACCACATGTAGTCACCATCAAATTGGTTTCACTGATCATTGCCTAAGAGCACATTTAAGAATAACATTAATTGGGTGTCGGGCAGATGTGGGTTGGGGAGGGGATGGTTGTATACATACATAATGAGTGTGATGCGCACTGTCTGGGGAATGGACATGCTTGAAGCTCTGACTCGAGGGGGGGTGGGGGCGCAAGGGCAATATATGTAACCTAAACTTCTGTACCCCCATAATATGCTGAAATAATAAAAAAAGAATAATAGGTAGAATAGGAAAGCTAGATTATTTCCTGGTTTTTCCTCCAACTTCATTATTTCACTCAGAAGAGATTCTCTGAAGATCAAAATTAGTATCTCATAGCCAAGCACAGAAAGACAAATCTCGCATGTTCTCACTCATATGTGGGAGCTAAATATTAAAGACAATTGATCGCATGGAGACAAAGAGGAGGATGACGGTTACCAGAGGCTGGGAAGGGTGGCAGGGAGGGGGAGATAAAGTGGGAATGGTTATTGGGTGTAAAAATATAGTTAGATAGATAGAATGAATAATGTTTGATAGCACAACAAAGTGACCATAATCAGGATATATTTTAAAATAACTAAAAGAGTGGAATCAGAATGTTCCCAACAGAAAAAAATGATAAGTGCCTGAAGTGACGGATGACCCAATTACCCTGATTTGATTAATTCACTTTGTGTGCTTGCATCAACACATCACATGGACCCTATAAAGATACACAACTATTCTGTACCAATAATAATTAAACATTTTCAAAAGATAACATTGTGTGCAAAGGTGTCCATGCTAAAAAAATAAATAAATAGACAATATTTTCACATCCCCTTCTTTCACAAGAGGACAAATGAAGACTGTTCAATTATCTGACACCATTGTTTGGATGTAGATCCTCCAGAATGTTCAGTTATCCACCACAGTGCTCTCCCACCGTCCCAGAACTGAGAGTTGGAAAATGCTTTTTGCTGTCCTCCGGGGATCATTCTGGTCTCAAATTCTCCAGATCCCATGGCTGTTAATTTTCTCTCTGACAAAAAGGGGAGAGGAAAAAGAAGCTTTCTGATGCAACATTGTCCTCCAGAGTCTCCCTACTCAGAAAATTTTGTCAAAAACCTTATAAACTGAGGCAGATTCATTAAGCAAAGTCACTGGATTCCAGGGAGGTTTGATCAAGGAGGCATCCCATAATATGGACAATCGAGGTACATAATAGGGGTGGAGAGAGGAGGTCTCTAGGATCCTGGCAAGTAGAAGTGGGAGCCAGGAACCCCACTGTTAGGGGGACTCTCTAAAATCTAGGCGTGAGGTCAGCAGAGATATTGATGGCAAGCAACACCCGAGGAGCTGGAGGTTTGATGTTCATGTCATGACCATGCCCGGTTTGAGTATATGCAGGCATTTGGAGGGGAAGAGAAATGCTATCAGCCTGTTGATGTTCCCCTCCTCGCAGGTGGGCATCTGAGCATTTCACCAAGTCCTCAGAGGAGGTCACCTTTTTAAAGTCCGTGCTTGAATTCCATAGCAGCTGCTGGAGTGGGAAGACTTCCAGCACTTGGCAATTGCTGGGAGGTTAGACCTAGGACGTGGTGCCTGGCAAATCTCAGAGACACCTTCAGCTGCCCTCCAGGGGCAGCCAGGAACAATGACTCCCTGAAGCAGTTTTCAAACATCAAATCAGATTACCTTGGAGGGCCGGAACAGAAATACCCAAAGCTCGGTTCAACTGGCAGAGAAGAGAGAATTATCTGACTTGGAATCGGTCAGAGGGCGATTCAGTTTCCAGCTCTGCCAGTCAATTCCTTTGTCACCTTTAGACCCGTCACAACATTCAGTATTTCCCGTGTGGATTTCATTCATTGAGCAAATGCTTCTGGTGTACTTGTGCCTCATGGGAAAGAGGGTTAAATAGACACACACACCCCCTAAAAAAACGGGAATGCTTTGTGAACTGGGCTATCAAGGAATTGTTTTTCTCATTATTACTAAACTAGCAAAGGCAGACAAAGACAGAACTTCAGTGTGACTTTCATGGGCTGGGAAGACACCCTTACCTCCATGGGCTCCTTCCTCCAAAAACATAATATTAAAAGTTATATTTTCAGCTTGTTGTTTGTAGAAAGATACTTCTACTCCAAGCTGGATAGAGTCATCTTTTTTATTCTGAATTTAAAAGAAATTAAAACCTTTTTGTGGGCCCTCGGTTTCCTGTGCCTTATGAAGAAGGGGATCCATCACGGACGCAGGATGCTGTGAAGGTTTTATTGGCAACAGGGTGTCAACTAACCCTAATGCTTCTTCACTCACCTCTCATTTTTAGCAAAGGGCATCAGATCTTCAATGCAAGCAGCAATGAAAAAAGTGGAAAAGGGAGGAGTTTGGGGGTCTTCGTCCTAAGGTATCAGAGAGCAGATTTAATACAAAGAAGTTATCCAGCCAGGCTCAACCTAAACCAAGATCTGTCTGTGTCCAGTCCTGCCTGCCTGACTGGGGAAGGTGGGTTTAGTACAGGGAACCATCTTTCCCTAAAATGTCCTGAAGGAATAATATGTCCCAGGGCCAAGACAAACCATGACATAAGAGGATCGCAATCCTATTCAAGAAGCTACTTGCAGGGGATTCTAAAATGCAGTGCTTTCGGGAAGGCGCTTCATTGTAGGTGCATCGTTAACAGAGAGGCCACCTGAATTTCTGGAAGGAAAGGTGAGGCCAGTGAAACCCAGGGTGAAGTGTGTGAGAGGAAGAAGGGAGACTTTCACCAGGAGGACATTGAGGACATCCCAGATTGTCTCCAATGGCAGAGGACGCAATATACCAGGGCCAGTGGTGTGGGTGCACATCGTGTCCCTGGCCAATCAATGCTTCTAGGAGGTAAACCAGAATGAGTCGACCTGCATGGTATCTTCTCAAGACAGAGCCTGAAAATCTGTTGATCGGCTTACCCATCAGCTGAAAGGACCACCATGCCAGCGCTGGGTGAGTGACCAGGGGCGTACCAGAGCAAACATCAAAAAGACCATGCACCCTATGTCTGGTGAGGTAGCTTCAGCCCCAGGATGCGGAGTAAGATAATCATTAAACACAGGAGCTAAACACAACATGATTGGAGCAAGAGAACTAAAGCTTTCCTGGGGAATCAGGTCCTTCATGGTCTATTACAGGTCTGGTAGCAGAAAGTCAGATTTGAAGGGGAAAGCAGGAACTCTGGATTGACATCAGCTGTTATTTAAAAATTTATTTCTTGGCCAGGCACAGTGGCTCACACCTGTAATCCTAGCACTTTGGGAGGCCGAGGTAGGAAAATCGCTTGAGTCCCAGAGTTCTAGTTCAGCCTGGACAATATAGCAAGACCCCATCTTTACAAAAAAAATACATTTTTTTAAAAAAAAGTAAATAAAATTTGATGCTACCACTTGTTCACTGGGTGATCTTGGACTGGTGCCTTAGTTTCCTGCCATAAAAAAGTACCACAAACTGGGGGGCCTAAAATAGCAGGAATGTATTCTCTCGCAGTTCTGAAGGTCAGCAGACTGGGACTGGCAGAGTTGGCCCGTTCTGGAGTTTCGGGGAGACAATCCTTCCCATGCCTCTCTTCCAGCTTCTGGTGGCTCCAGGTGTTTCTGGGCTTGTAGACGCATCACTCTAGTCTCTGCCTCTGTCTTCGCATGATCTGCTTTTCTTTCTTTCTCTGTGTGTCCCCTCCTCTTCTTATAAGGACACTGGTTACTAGATTTGGGGCACACGCTAAATCCAGGAGGATTTCATCTCCAGATCTTAACTAACTATATTTGCAAAGGCACCGTTACCAAATAGAGTCACAATTTTACTTTCCAGGTGCACATGATTTGAGGGGACAGGAGGATATTATTCAACCAAGATTAATCAGTTACTCTGCTTCTTGGGAATCTCTGTTCCCTCATCCACACAATGCACACGATAATGACACCTGCTGGTGAGAATCAACTGAAAAATCATGACTAAAATACGTAGAATTATCCAGGCCAAAATGTCAATTAAGCCACAGTTAAGAAACCCTTCAACTGAAACCCATCAGCCCTCTCTGACCTTAATGCGGCACGTGGTCTATGGTAAAGGCTTAACGGTAACCAACTTCCTTTTTCACCTTTAAGGATGGGAGTGGGGACATGTGTCCAAAGAGAAGAACCAAGTCTATCGTCCACTTGAAAATCCTTTGTCACAGTTCAGAAGGAATGTTTGGCTATGCATTGGCCTTAAAGGATGAGGACTAAAGAATGAAACTTTCTCTAGACAGAGATGCGGAAACAGAGAAATTCCTCCACGAGGTAAGCTGAGATTGATTTTGTTAATAGCTCCTTTAAATGTATATGGAAATGAAATTTCACAGAGAAATCTCTAGTCTTGCGTGTGACATGAAGCTCGTCTCTGCTGGAACACCAAGTCAATGGGCTCAAGAGACTTCTCAGAGGCTCTATCCAACATCAGAAAAGGGCTGATGAGTTTAAATTAAAGGTTCTTTGACCTTGGCACTATTGACATTTGGGATCAGATAATTCTTTGCCATGGGGGCCGCCCTGTGCATTGCGGCATGTAGAGCCGCATTCCTGGTCTCCGCCACTCCGTGCTGGCAGCATCCCCCTGGTCGTGATGACTAAAAATGTCTCCAGATACTGCCAATGTCCCCTTGTGGGGAGAAGGAGGAAAAATCACCTCTGGTTGAGAGCACTGAGTTGGGATAAGAAGAGAAGAACTGTCATTTCAGGAGAGCTTGGCTGAGAATGAGCTAGAATTGGTCCATTTTTGCCATGCCACTAGACCAGAGTTATAATGTTGAATAATGTCAACAAAAGGAGCTAATATGTGCATTGCGCAGTCTCACTAAATACCAAACACTGAGCTAAGCTCTGGGCGTATCTTACCATACAAAGGGATATTAGAAGTCACACAGCCCATCTTTTTAATGTTTGCATTTCCTTTACAATATAAATAATAGTTGTTCACTTAAATCAAGAAACTACCATATGTGGGTCATTGTGCTAAGTTCTTCAATTCATTGTCTCATTTAATCTTCATAGGGACTCCTACAAGGATAGTGTTATTTAGCCCCACATGCAGGTGGGGAAATGAGTCCCAGGAAGGCTGAATAACTCGCCCAAACTCACAAGGCTAGGATGCAGCTGAGTTGGCATTCAAATCTTGCTGTTTAAGCCCAGAGTGCATTCTTTTAACTATATGTCAAACAACCCATACACACCATCTTCCTTCTTGGGATGACCTTGCTTTCTCGATCTGCCTAGAAAATTATTCCTGCTGATTTTCAATACTCAGCTGAAAGGTCTCCTTTTCTGTGACATTTTTTTCTAACCACTATCACTCCAAGGCAAAGCTGGGCTCCAGACCTCTCCGAGAACCCACAGCACCATGTATATGTCTCTGTTGCTTCTCTTTTCATACGGTCCTGAACTGGTTTGCTTAGCTGCTTGCATCCCTACCAAACTCTAAGTGCTTTGCAGGCCTTGCTAAGGAGTCTTTGTATTTCCAGCCCATCCATTGTTGATTGAATAGGACAGACTCGACCTCAGGAAGCTCTGCATGCTATTGTTGGGTAGATTTCATTCCTGTAGAATGTTTTGTTCGACAGAACCACAACTGGCCTGTCTGATTCCCAAGCACATGTGAAGTGGGCTAGTTAGGTCTCCCCTTCCCTTCTCATAGCAGTTTGTTAGATTTTGACAGCAGCTCTCACCTGTCCAGAAAGACCTCCCTCAACCGTGTCATCCAAAGATATTTTCCCTAGCAAGTTCCTATACGATCACTCTGTTTATGTTTTTTACATTTATTTCTATTTAAAAAGTATATGGTTTACTTCTTTCTTCTCTCTCTGCAATGAAACTCTGAGCCTCATGCATGGAAGCATGACCTTGTTCATCTTTTTCACTACTGTGTTCCTTCTGCCTCCTTCAGTGACTCACGCTAAGGAGGAGCTCAATTAACTGTCACTGAATGAATGAATGAATGAATAGTTGGGGACAAAAATCAAAATGTGTAGTAATCTAAGAAAGCCTTAAAGCCAGGCACGGTGCTCACACCTGTAATCCTAGCACTCTGGGAGGCTGAGGTGGGTGGATTGTTGAGCTCAGGAGTTCGAGACCAGCCTGAGCAAGAGCAAGACCCCATCTCTACTAAAAATAGAAAGAAATTAGCTGGACAACTAAAAATATATAGGAAAAAAATTAGCCGGGCATGGTGGCACATGCCTGTAGTCCCAGCTACTCGGGAGGCTGAGGCAGGAGGATCGCTTGAGCCCAGGAGTTTGAGGTTGCTGTGAGCTAGGCTGACGCCATGGCACTCTAGCCCAGGCAACAAAGTGAGACTCTGTCGAAAGAAAGAAAGAAAGAAAGAAAGAAAGAAAGAAAGACAGACAGACACCGATGAGACGATGGATGAGAAGGGACTTCCCTGACCTAGCAAAGAACATTTGATGTTCTTACTCTCAACCTCACCTTCCAATAAGCACACTCATACTGTCCTGAAACACCACTTGCACACATCGTCTCCAATACTGAGAACTTCTGAATTATGTTCTGGACCATTTCAACACTATGAACTTTTGGACTCTGTCTCAAAAGAAAGCCTTAAACTCCAGCTTTAGTGTGACATCGAGGTGAGCAAAACAAAGAGCTAGAGCTAGAGATGGCAGTCAGAGGTTAAGCAAAGGAAAAACATCTTGATCGAGATTCATGATTACAGAGAATCAAGTTGGAGAACCTAAAAGATAACCAAGGTAGGTGCATCATTGATTTGGGCACCAGAGGACCTTAAGTAGTCACCCACCCAACAGGGACCCTTCCTGGTTTTCAAGTAGCCCAACTTCTTTGGGCATCTGGTAAAGCAGACCTTTACTGGATCCATCCAAGGTCTACCCTCCTTGTCTGAAAAAGCCAGCTTCCCCTTCCATCTCTCTGTTCTCCTCTATATCTCCCCACTAATCATGGCAAGAGATGCTCCTTGCATCCAGAAGTTCTCAGTGTTAGAAGTGATGTGTGCAAATGGCATTTCAGGACAATATGGGTTTGCTCATTGGAAGGTGAGGTTGAGAGTAAGAACATCAGATATTCTTTGCTAGGTCAGGGCAGTCCCTTCTCATCCATCATCTCATTGGTCGTCTTTTTTGTCAACTACATTCATTCAGCAGAATTTTGTTGAGTGCTAAGCATAATATTCTCCACTCCTGTCCTACAAAATCAAGCCTCAGACAGATGGCTGATGTTCTGGACAACTTCTCACACACCTGCACTGTAAAGGGACATATGAGTTCCAACCTCGATCACTCATATGTCCCTAGGTCCACATCCTAAATATCATCCCACCTCTGCCTCATTGCAAACTTTGGCTCTGCCCTTCTCTCACACAATAATTTGGAAACAAGCCCTTTCTCATGGTTCTAGACTTAATTTTTTTAATCCAACCTCATCATCCCCTATTATCTTGGGCAAGTTCTCCCTACATCACATTCTAGTCTCGTCAGAATCTCACCTTGGCTTTGGCCCCAGGGAATCCGGGGTGGTATGTATTCTGACATTTCACTTGGGCTGTCTTGTGTTTGCTAGCCTGGGGACAGACAGTTTAACTCCAAGCATTTGTAGGTAGTGTTTTTCTGGAGGGGGAAGGTAAGACTTTTAGTTAGAAATGGCAAAATCAGGGCACAATGTTACTGTTCCCCACCTCCTGACCAGAGCAGACATAAGGATCAATTATGGTATATTTTTTGTCTTAATGAGCCTGAGCTGCTCATACCCTTTCCCAAGAGACTCCAGACAGCCACCATCAAACAACTGAAGTTAGCGTGTAAGATGAAACTAGCCCCATCGAGACCTCTTGCCAAATGCGCTGTTCTTCCTGCAGGTGAATTACGCCTCCTGGAGGATGGAGGAATCAAATCAATCAATGGCCACAGATTTTATTCTCATGGGACTCTTCAGCCACACAGGGCCACACTTGGTCCTGTTTTCCCTGGTGGCTGCCACATTCACCACAGGCCTTCTGGGCAACACCGTCCTGCTCTTCTTGATCAGCACAGAATCCAAGCTCCACACACCCATGTACTTCCTGCTCAGTCAGCTCTCTCTGTTGGACATTGGGTTTCTACTGATCACCATCCCCAAGATGGCAGCCGACTTCCTGCAGGGAGGGGGCTCCATCTCATTCGGGGGGTGTGCAGCTCAGATGTTCTTCCTGATGGTGATGGGCATCTCTGAAATTGTCCTGCTGTCCCTCATGTCCTATGACCGCTACGTTGCCGTGTGCCACCCCCTGCATTATCCCATGCTCATGCAACATCAAGTCTGCCTGCTCATGGTGGGCACTTCCTGGTTCTCAGGTGTGCTCGTGGCCTCCATCCAGACGTCCATCACCCTGCACTTTCCATACTGTGCCTCACGCAATGTGGACCACTTCTTCTGTGAGGTGCCCGCCCTCCTCAAGCTCTCCTGTGCTGACACATCTGCCTACGAGTTGGCGCTGTCCGTCTCAGCGGTGCTGATTTTGCTACTGCCCATGTCGCTCATCGCAATCTCCTATGGCCATGTGTTGGCAGCTGTTCTTCACATGCACTCAGCAGAGGCCCGACACAAAGCCTTCACCACGTGCTCCTCACACATCGCCGTGGTGGGACTCTTTTACGCGGCTGCCCTGTTCATGTACATGGTGCCAGGCACCTACCACAGCCCACAGCAGGACAACGTGGTCTCTCTCTTCTACAGTCTCATCACCCCTACACTGAACCCCCTCATCTACAGCCTGAGGAACAGAGAGGTTCAGGTGGCTTTGGTCAAGGTCCTTGGCAGAGGTGGCTTCTGGTCAAAGAGATGACCTCTTTGCTGGTAAATTCTTTCAATTACATGAGAAAGAAATAATGCCAATCCCATACAAATTCTTAAAGAGAAGATAGAAACACTTACGCATTTTATAAAACCAGAAAAACCCTGATATCGAAACCCAACAAGGACTTTATAAGAAGATAAAATTAGAGATCAGTATTCCTCATGAACATAGCTGTAAAAAAAATCCTGCAGAAAATAGTAGTGAAATATCCCATCATATATAAAAAAGATCATCATGACCAAGTGAGGTTTACTTCAAGAGTACAAGTTGGATTTGCTATTTGCTATTTGAAAATCTATCAGTATAATGCAGCATATTGACAGAATAAAAGAAAAAAGCAAGAGGTTATCTCAATAGATACTGGAAAATCATTTGACAACATTCAATATGCAGTAATCTTAAAATAAGAAAAGCTCAACAAACTATACGTAGAAGGAAAATTCTTCAATATAATAAATAGTACATACAAAAAAACATACATCTAACATCAAACATAATAGTGAAAGACTGAATTCTTTCCCCTTTATGACTGGGAAAAAGGCAAGAATGTCTGCTCTCATCATTTTTATTTAACATTTCACTGGAGGTTCTAACCATCAGATAAGAAAAAGAAACAGAGTCATAAAGATTTCTTCAAACTGTCTTCTTGCAGGCAACCTGGTTGTATACATAGAAACTCAAAAATCTACAAACTACTAGAACCAATAAATGAATATAGCAAATGTAGGGGGCAAGTTTAGCCTATTAAAAATCAATTATATTCCCATGTGTTATCAGCAAATAATTGGCATATGACATTTTTAAAGCAATAATATTTATAATAGCATCAAAAACCATAAAATAGGCCGGGCGCGGTGGCTCACGCCTGTAATCCTAGCACTCTGGGAGGCCGAGGCGGGTGGATTGCTCAAGGTCAGGAGTTAGAGACCAGCCTGAGCGAGACCCCGTCTCTACTAAAAATAGAAAGACATTATATGGACACCTAAAAATCTATATAGAAAAAATTAGCCGGGCATAGTGGCGCATGCCTGTAGTCCCAGCTACTCGGGAGGCTGAGGCAGTAGGATCGCTTAAGCCCAGGAGTTTGAGGTTGCTGTGAGCTAAGCTGACGCCACGGCACTCACTCCAGCCTGGGCAACAAAGTGAGACTCTGTCTCAACAAAAAAAAAAAAAAAAAAAAAAAAAAACCATAAAATAACTAGAAATAAATGTAATAAATGTGTGCAAGACTTTTACATTGAAAAATACAAAATTTTTTAAAATAATTTTTTTAAATACATGAGGAGATATACCATGTTCATGAATAAGACTCAAAATGATTACAATGTTTATTCTTCCAACATTAATCTATAAATCTGTATATTAATCCTAATATAAATACTCACAAGATTTTCATAGAAACTCACAGCCTGAATCTAAAATCTATATAGAAATTACAAGTGTGACCTTGAATAAGTTGACAATTGTGAGGAAAAAAAGAGCAAAGTTAAAGGACTCGCTACCTAATTTCACAACAAAATAGAGTCCAGAGATAGCCTCACACGTATTTAGTCAATTGGTTCTCTACAAAGACTCTGCAGTCAAGGGGAAAGGTGAATCTATTCAACAAAGTGTGCTGAAGCAACTGGATACTCTCAAAGAAAAAAAAATTAACCGTGACCTACCTCAGACCATACACAAACATTGAGCTGAGATGGATCATAAACTTGAAGGTAAAATCTAACACTTTAAAGTTTTTAGAAGAAAACATAAGACCATGGAGTAGGCAAGAAAATGTTTAGCAGGGCACAAAACACACTAACCCTAAAACAGTTCATAAATGAGACTTCATCATAATTAAAAACTTTGCTTATCAAAAGATACCGTTTAAAAAATAAAAGGCAAACACAGACTGGGAGAAATATTTTTGATAATATATCTAACAAAGAATTTATTCATGGCCAGGCACAGTGGCTCAAGCCTGTAATCCTAGCACTCTGGGAGGCTGAGGCAGGAGGATCACTTATGGTCAGGAGTTCCAGACCAGCCTGAGCAAGAGTGAGACCCCGTCTTTACCAGAAATAGAAAAAAATTAGTTGGGCATGGTGGAGTGCACCCATAGTCCCAGCTACTTGGGAGGCTGAGGCAGGAGGATCTCTTGAGCCCAGGAGTTGGAGGCTGCAGTGAGCTATGATGACACCACTGCACTCTAGCCTGGGCAACAGAGTGAGACCCTGTCTCAAAAAATAATAATAATAATTTATATTCATAATGTATAAAGAACTCCCACAAACTTAATTTTTAAAACTCATTTTTAAATGGGCAAGAGACTTGAACAGACACTTCACAAATGAAGAGATGTGAATAGCACATGAAATAAGCCCATGAAAACATGTTTAATATCATTAATCCTCAGGGAAAGGCAAAATCGCATAACAAGGAGACACTTACACAACACACATTTGGGTGGGAAAAATTTAGACAACTGACAATACCAAGTGTTGGTACCAACTGGAATGTTCATAATTTGCTTAGAGGGAGTGTAAAACAATGCAATCGCTTTGGAAAATGGTTTGGTGCTTTCTATTAAAGTTAAACACACATCTCCCTTGTGACTCAACAATTCACCCCCTAAGTTGAGACATAATGCACACATCCACAAAAAAGACTTGTATGAAAATATTCGTAACAGCTTTATTCATAATAGCAAAACAACAGAAGTAACCCAAATGTCCATTTACAGGAGAACAGATAAACAAAATGTAATCTATCTGTACAATACAATGGAATACTATGTGGCAATCACAAGGAATGAGATACTGACACATAAAACAACGTGCATGAATTTCAAAAGCATTATATTGCATGAAGAAGCCCAACAGAAAAAAATACACAATAATTCCATTTATTGAAGTTTAAGAAAAGACAAAAACAAATGGATCTATGGCGATAGAAATTCAGTGGTTGCCCTGGGAAGGGTAGAATGGGATTGGGACAGAAAGGGGCAAAAGGGACATTTCTGGAGTGATGGGAACACTCTCTATCTTGGTTTAGTGATGTTGAAATCGCTGTTTGTTGATTTGGGTGAATATTCTCTGTCGTGATTTGGGTGACAATAACATAAGTAATTACATTTGTCTAATCTCAAGAAGCAAGGGTCCCCAACCTATGGTGAGTGGTATAATTATTTCATTATATATTGCAATGTAATAATAATAGAAATTACAATGTAACAAAATTATAGTGTAATAATAATAGAAATACAATGTAATAATGATAGAAATGAAGTGCACAGTAAATGTAATGCACTTGAATCATCCCGAAACCATCCCCCCACCCCCACCCCAGTCTGCGGAAAAATTGTCTTCCGTGAAAGCGGTCCCTGGTGCCAAAAAGGTTGGGGACCACTGTTTTACTATATATAAATTATACCTCAATTTTTAAAAAATTTAAAGGCTGGAGGAAATGACAGTGGGGACTGCAGGTGCAAGACGGGGAGACATAAAGAGAGAGCATATGTCTTGGGGGGGCTCTGTGTTCGGAGCTACACAGGATGGAGTAACTTTGAGGCCAGAACCGGGGGGTGGATCCCATCACAGAGAGCTCTTTCTGCTGCTGCGCTGCCATATCCACACACTGACAGTGCGGTCAGTGACAGACCGAGTATATGACGGTGGTCCCATACGATTATAACACCATATGTTAACTGTACCTTTTCTATGTTTGGATAAGTTTAGATACACAAATACTTACCATTGTGTTCCAATTGCCCATGGGGTTTTTTAATGAATAAGGCTGTAATGAACATTTTCCATGCATTATTTCTCTTGGTAGAAACGGATCTTGCTATGTTGCTCAGGCTGGTCTTGAACTCCCGGCCTCAAGCCATCCTCCCACCTGGGCCTAAAGTGCTGGGATTACAGGCGTGAGCCACTGCACCTGGTGCCTATGTATTCAGTACAGTAACATGCTGTTCAGGTTTGTACCGTAGGAACAATAGGCTACACTAGACAGCCTAGGTGTGTAGTAGGCTATACCATCTAGATTGGTGTAAGTGGACTCTAGGATGTTTGCACAATGACAAAAATCACCTGATGACACATGTCTCAGAAGGTATCCCTGTCACTAAGTGACACATGTCCATGGCTGTATATGAATTCATTCCTCAACAGTAGGTTGATTGCAACTCTTTTGTGGCATATATTCCAAACCAATCACCAGGAGGCACTAGCATGTCAAAGTCAAATGGGTCGTTTCGGAAAATTCTCCAGGGGCATCATATTTTGCTGCTCAGAGTCTGGACAGGCCCAGCTATTTCTTTCCAAATATCAAAACCGGGCAGTGCCCTCCCTGCCCCTGCTTCGTCTCAGGAGACTCTGAAATTACTGGAGATCTGGGTAGAGAAAGAAAGAGAGAGAGAGAAAGGAAGGAAGGAGGGAAGGAAGGAAGAAAGAAAGAGAAAGACGGAAGGAAAGAAGGAAAGAGAAAGAAAGAAAGAAAGAAAAAGAAAGAGAGAAAGGGAGGAAGGGAGGAAGGATGGAAGGAAGGAAGGAGAAGAAAGAAAAAGAAAACAAAAAGAGAAAGAACAAAGAGTTTGGCTGCAAAATACAAAAGGAAAACCACAAAAACAGAAATCAATAAACGTTTAAAGAAACGACTGCCAAATGGAATGTCACATTAACTCCATTCCTTGTTGGCATTAGCATTTATAAAAACACCATTACAGCCCGCACAAATGACCCAAATGTTCTTCAACAGGTGAATGGTTAAACAGACTCTAATACATCCATGCAATGGCTACCACCCTGGATCAGTTTCCTAGGGCTGCCGAGTGCCACAGACTGGGTGGCTTAAGACAACAGAGATCTATTTTCTCACAGTTCTGGAGTCTAAAAGTCCGAGACCGAGGTGTCAGCAGGGTTGGTTCCTTCTAATGGCCATAAGGGAAGAACGTGTTCCCGGATTCTCTCCGTGGCTTGTGGATGGCCGACTCCACCCTGTGTCTCTATTTCGTCTTCCCTCTGTGCATGTCTGTGTCCAAATTGCCTCATCTTATAAGGACACCAGTCATATACATTCGGGTGCATCTTCATGACCTCATTTTAACTTAATTACCTCTATAAAGACCCTATCCTTAGGGCTTCAACGTATAAATTTGGGGTGGGAGGGGAGGACACAATTCAGCTCATAGCATACCCAACGATAAAAAAAAAAACAAAAAAAAAAACCCATAACATATCCAAAATGACTTGGATGGGTCTCAAGGGCATTTTGTTGAGTGCAAAAAAAATTAAAAGTTAGTCACAAAAGGTAGTATACTGTATGACTCCATTTCTGTGATGCCTTCAAAATATCTAAAATTATAGAGACAGAGAACAGGTTAGTGGTTTCAAGGAGGAGGGGGCGGATAAGTGTCCTAACAGGAGGGATTCTTGCAGTCCGGAAACAGTTCTGTCGCTTGATTGTGGTGACGGCTACCCGAATCTACACGTAATAAAATCACATAGAACTGTATACACACGTTGTACCAGTGTGAATTTCTGGGGATCTGATACTGTACTGTGGTTATGTAAGATGTAGCTATTGAGTAAACAGATTCTATTGGGTATCTAGGATTCTATGTCCTATTTTAAGAACTTGTCATGTGTTTATATTTATTTCAAAATTAAAAAGTTTTTTTAAAAAACCTTGCTTTGGTAATCCTCTAAGTATCCAGCTAAGGGTTACATAAACTCATGGTAGCAAAATAATTTCAAGAGGAAAATTATAAAGATCTTTTCCTTTTTTATAGAAAAAGTGTATACACACACGTAAATTTAATGTAAAACTACATTTTAATTTCTCTCTTAGGAAGTGGCATGTCTAGCAGAGTACAGAGATGGGTTGAGCTACCCAGGTTTAACCAAACGAACCCTCACATAATGGACAAGTAGTTTCAAGAAAGTTCCTTGAAAGGTACCGACAGAATGAAATTCATTTTAACAATGCAAGCACCGTGCCTGTGAAAATGACTAAGGAAGGACCCTTTGCTGGGCACAATGTGATGGGAAAATAATCTATCAGCTGATTTGGCAGATTACATTCTCCAAGGATGTCCATACCAGTATATCTATCTCCCACCTGCATAATCTTCTTACAATCTGATGTTGACATTTCTCCATTGAGAAGTAGGGTTGAAGTTCCCTCCCCTTAAATCGGGTGCTGGGGGGAGGCTGTGTCTGTGACAGAGTGGCATTATGTGACTTCCAAGGCTGTAATTAAAGGTGATACAGCTTCCACCTGGTCCTAGCTCTTGGAAGCCAGCAGCCATGTTGTGAGGAAGCCCAGCAGTCACCTGGAGGCGCCATCTGCAGGTGTTCCAGCCCAGCCCCAGCTGAGGTCCACCCGACAGCCAGAGTACATTTCGCCTCCAATGGATCCCAGCGCCTAGCCATCGAGTGGAAGAGATGCGCTGACCTCGCCAAGTCCTGTTCAAATTGAAATTCATAAGCAAAATTAATGTTGTTTTTATCTACTAACTTTTGAGGTTACTTGTCACACAGCAATTGATAACTGAAACAGCTGGGGTAGATGTCAGCCCTCCAAAACTCAAAAACGTCAAGAGGACAGATTTGTGTGCATTGATGTTAACCTTGATATGTGCCTTGAGGTATAAGCTAAGAATGCTATGAAGCCTCCCATAATTAAAAATCCATGTAAATTGTATTTATTTCACTCTTGCCTTTTATAAATTAATATTCACAGGTTATATTTATGTAAAATATCACATATTAGGCAAAATGCTGTACATTAGGTAAAATATTATATATTATCTCTGTAGTGCCTGTACATAATTTAAAAATAAGCATGAGTATATGGTACCAATGCTTTTAATTATAAAAGTGCTATGTAAAAAAGTGCGGAGGCCACTGTCTAGGTATGTGAGCCATGGTGGGATTTGGAGCAATAGAGGAGCACCAAGGACTTGCCACCAATGACCCAGGAATGCCAAGGAATTCTGAGATTTCTAAGGTCCTTGTAGAAGGTTCTCCCTAAAGTAAGTGCCCCAAAGACCGGGGTCTCTCACCACCCCAGGCTCAGCAGAAATGGAGGAAAATGAAAAAGGACACAGTGAGTGTGGCTCTCTTTCCCCAAGTGGCCACAGCGAACTGTGGTTCCATTTGGTGCAGACAATTATGTGGCATCTGGCTCCCTAATAAGGGACTCAGGGGCTCAGCTCAGGGTGCAGGGATGGGGGTAGGAGCACTGTCAGCCCCCCCCCCAGGGACCTGCCCCCCATGGGCAAAGCCCTGACCCCATCCCCCACATAATCCAGCTCTCCACTGGACAGATACCCCCAAAGCCAGAAGGCACAGATGGATGGGCCATCGTGGGCAATAAGGCTGACAACATCGCTCACCTTCCAGGTAAATGGGGAGAGAGGTAGAACAGGTGAAAACAGAAAGAGAAAGCAGGCGTTCTGGAGTCAGCCAGACCTGCTGTGTGACCATCGACAAGTAACTTTGCCTCTCTGGGCATTGGATAGTTAGTCTACATGTTACATAAATGAGACCATAAACATCTCACATGTGTCATAATAGATCTTATGTCGCAATGTATTTAACAATGGGCTTTGGAACCAAACGGACTGGGTGACTTCACCTCCTGGAGCTGCCGTGTCCTCCCCTAAAGAACAGAGTAACAGTAGCTACCTCAGGGAATGAGAAAAATAGCATGCAGAAAATCACTCAGTGAGTGCTCAGCACTGTGAACTGTCTACAGCAGGGAAATGGGGAGCTGCCGAAGGGGCCCCGCATGGGAGAGGCAGGTCGGGTTACTTTGCAGATTGCCGGGGTGGTGGGGAGTTAGAGGAGGCGTTCAGGTGACCAGTGAGGGGCAGATGGGCAGTCCAGGAGGGAGAGGATGCAAACCGTGTGAGGGCTCTAGGAAGGGGTGCAGAGGACAGGAAGGAGGTCAGATCAGGAGGGTGGTGATGGACTGGCCCTGTGTGTGAGGAAGAGGCAAGAGGGGTGGACAACACCTGGTGTCTGGTTTGAGGCAGTGAAGGTGGCGGGGAAGATTATCAGGGAGGCTGAAAGTCCTGAAGGGTGTCCACCGGGAGAAGCCCAGGAGGGTAACCTCAGCCCAAGCAGTGTGGATAGAATCCAGAAATACTGGCCTGTCCTAGTTCATTCTGGCTGCTGTAACAAAACACCATAGACTGCGTGGCTTATAAACAACAAGCATTATATCTCACAGTGCTGGAGGCTGGGAAGTCAAAGATCAAGACACCAGAAGACTCTGTGTCTGGTGAAGACAGGCTTTCTGGTCTGGACATGGCACTTTATAGCCATGTCTCCACATGGTGGAAGGGGCAAAGCACCTCTCTGGGGTCTCTTTTATAAGATTTCTAAGGCCCTTGTAGAAGGTTCTCCCTAAAGTAAGTGCCCCAAAGACCAGGGTCTCTCACCACCCCTGGCTCAGCAGAAATGGAGGAAAATGAAAAAGGACACAGTGAGTGTGGCTCTCTTTCCCCAAGGGCACTAATTACACTTATGAGGGCTCCGCCCTCATGACCTAATTATCTCCCAAAGGCTCCACATCTTAATGCCATCACATTGTGGACTTGGGTCAACGCATCAATTTTGAAGGGGACACACAAACATGCAGCCACAACATGGATGGTGGATCCACTTCATTTGTTCACACATTCTTCCTTGAGAATGGAGGACAGGAACCATGTCAAGCATGTGTGTAAGGGTGTGTGTGGGTGAGAGAGAAACAGAGAGAGAGAGAGAAAGAAACAGAGACAGAGACTGAGAGACACAGAGATAGAGAGACAGAGAGAGAAATAGAGAGAAAAGCATTTAGACTTCAGGCATTCAAAAATTGTTCGGTATCTTTTTTATTATTATTATGCAATGTCCACAGAGATTGTTCAAAATTGCCAATGCTGACTATGTCACAAGTCACCATCGCAGGGTGTTGGGAAGAGTTTTTAATTCACAATAACCATCCCTTATATGAACCTCATTGGTTATGATACTACCGCTGTGCAGACCTTGTTCAGTATCTTGATTGTGGTGATGATTTCCCGGGTCACACATATGCTGGAGCTCATTGAAATTCTGCATTGAAATATATACCAATTATTGAATGTGAGTTACACCCCAGCAAAGCAGTAATAAAGGTCAAAAGGGAAAATGTTCAAGTATCATTAATAATATTAATATCATTTATAAGGTAGGTCTTAAGGAGAATCAGTAACCTCCTGTGAGGCAACTGCCTTAAGTAAAGTTGTTGCAAAGTCTTCAAACCAGGTAAGACTAATCTCATCATTTAGGAAAAGAGTGGTTGGGTTTGGTTTGTTTTTTGCTAGAAAGCAAAACGTGGGGGGCAGGGGTTGGGGGTTCAAAGTTCTCATTTTTCATATATATCCACCCAAATATTCCCATTCTAATTTTCATAATCCAACTCCTCACCAATCAACACTCTAATTTTTATATAAAGAACCTTGCAAGGCCGTGAGTTTGACTTAAACATGATTACGCTGCAAATCACAGAATCAGATTCCAGGTCTGTTTTTCAGCTACCTCAGCTGTTAGCTGCAAAAAGTGAGAGCATCTTTTAAAGCTGTCTTGGAAGAGCTCTGATTCTCTGACCATGATTTCAGCCACGGATTTAAAGCCCCGAGCTCGCCATTTTCCTTCTGTAAACTCTCCAGTGCAGCTTAAAAAAACAGCCATCTCATCCCGCAGCACCCGCCGTCGTGGTTCTCGCCTTAACAGTCCACTGTCGCGGCCGCTGCTCTTCCAGGGCAGGCGACTCCAGGTAGCAACGAAGGTAATTGTTCTGCTGATGCCCCAGTGGACTCACAGTAGCCCACTTGCCACTGGCCACTTGCAGACAAGTTCAAACAAAAAACAAAACCAATCCCAAAGTCATAATCTATTTGAGAGTCCATTTCCTAGGGCCACTGCTAGTACCAAATACCGTATCAGGCTAGTTTCATTCAGGAAAATAGAAACCACTCTAGGTATTTCCAACAGAAAAGCATTTAATAAAAGCAATTAGGTTGGAAGGTCAGGAAATTGGTGAAAGGTCAGGATGAGCAAAAAAAAAAAAAAAAATTGAGGGGAGATGGTATTACCCAGATATCACCAGCTGCAGAAACCACAGCCATTTCTGCAAGAAACGGCATCGGTTTGTCCCCATGCTGCTGTGCAAATTCTGATTCCTTGCTGGTGGCTGCCCCTGCGGGAGCCTGCGTTCTTCAGCACACACTTTTCTGTCCTTGCATTGCCACGTCAGGGCCTGTGTAAGATTCTGCCGTTCCCTGCCACCGCCACGCAGCTGTCAGAGCCGCAGACATCTCCGTTCCGTCACTCCTCATCTCCTGCTGATGCTACTGTGAGAGCCTCCGGCACTATCACAGTCACCTACCTCTTCAACCGTCCTCCCACCTTCCGATTCTACGTGAGGCCCTCATATCAGCAGAAAGTAAGCGGAAACCAGTCGGCTGCTGAGATGACCAACGCGCAGAAACGCAGTGAAATGTGAGGACATGTCTCCCCTCGTGCCCTGGGAGGCGCCACGTCCTCCGTAGCCCTGACACACTGCAGCCCGCACCCTCTGCCCAGGACAGCGCCTGGCCAGACAGGCTTTCCTGGCTCTTCCTCAGGGACCTCTCTTCATCCCAGGGTGTCTCAAAAGCCATCTGAGCATAAGATGTCCGGGTCCAGAAAGAAGGCGGCGGACAGCATCACATGCCTCCTGAAGTTCCGCACCAAGAAGGACACGACACCACTTCTGTGGTTCCTGTGACACTGTCCAACTTGAATCTAAGCACGAGGAAACATCTGGTAAACCCACGCCGAGAGGCATTCCGCACGAAAACGGGCCTGGATTTTTCAAACGTGTCAGTGTCAAAATGGTGCGAACTAGGTCAGGCGCAGTGGCTCAGCCTGCAACCCCAGCACTTTGGGAGGCTGAGGTGGAAGGATGGCTTGAGGCCAGGAGTTCGAGGCTGCAGTGAGCTATGATCGCAACACTGCACTCCAGCCTGGGCGACAGAGCGAGACTCAGTCTCTAAAAAAAAAATGAAGAGGAAAGAAAGAAACCGAATTTCAAAAATGGAGAGGGGACTGCAGGGCAAAGGCAGATGGGGGGCAGGGAATGTTGTGTCGGGGCGAAGCACACCTCCGAGCTGGAGTTCGGGTTTCCTGGAGCCGGGATAACTAGGAGGGAAGAGTGAGGAGCCGGCAGCCCAGCGGGGGCTGCGCGTGGATTTTCTGCGCCCCCACGTGGGCGCGGGTCCTGCACCCTCCCAGGGCGCGCTTCCCAACCGCGACGCTGGGAGGCGCTGGTACATCGCGAGCCCCGCGACGGTCATGCCACGGACGCCGCGCAGTCACCCTTTTTCCTCCTGCAGACCCAGAGACCCGCAACCGCGCCCCTGGGTTTCCCAGAAGTCTCCGAAAACATTCGAGGCCCGGAAGAAAAAAATTAAAAAGCCACACAGTTGCATGTTCCAAAACATAAGAGCAAGGCAGCAAAATCAAAAGCAACAAACGTTTGCACGAAATGTCTACTTCGCTTAACGTGGTGTCGCCTGGATTGATCGCTGGCTTTAGCATTGCCCTAAAATGCCATTGTCCTGGAAAGCTATTTGTGGGCGAGGTGTGCTCTGTTTGCAAGAATCCCTGTGGATGAACAATAAGCTAATGTGTTTTGCACGGCGCCTTAATAATTTCAAAAGCAAAAATATAACTTTTTTTCTACTTTTTTTAACAAAGGAAGAAATACATTTAATGTGAGCATCTTTTAATACGTTTGATGTGAGACAGGACAGGACCTCCAAGAGTGCAGGAACCCAGCCTTCTGCCTTTGCATACGCTGTTCCTTGGCCCTCAGTCACCCTTCCCTTCCTCCCCATTTTGGCCAACTCACCTCCCATTCACCCTTCCTATGTCAGCTCAGCGTCACCTCCTCAGGGAAGCCTTCCCTGGCCCCAAGTAAGGGCCCCATTACCCGCTGTCTTAACAACACATGCTCCCCTGGCTCTCTTCACATTGTAACCACAAACTTATTATTTATGCCCTTATTGGACTTCTGTCTCTCTTCTCCATTCAACTGCAGGACAGATGAGGGGCGAGACACTGTCTGTCTTCACCTGACCTGGGGCTTGGAACATCGTAAGTACTCAGTGACAATTGAATGAATGAATGAATGAATGAACACAGTGCATAAATATTAATAAGCATGATAAACTTGTGCCTATAGGGACAACCTATGGTATCCCCAACCTATGGTGAGTTGTATAATTGTTTCACTATATATTACAACGTAACGATAATAGAAATAAAATGCACAATACATGGAATGCGCTTGAGTCATCCCGAAACCATCCCCCTTTCCCCAGTCCGTGGAAAAATTGTCTTCCACGAAAACAGTTCCTGGTGCCAAATAGGTTGGGGACCTTTGCTGTAAGGGCTTTCCCATTCAACTCAAAATTCATATGATCTCAGTGCAACAAGATGAATACTAGCTCACAAAGTCATCTGCCAAACACACTCATTCGTTTCAGCAACAGCCTCTCTCCTCCTGCCGGCCTTCAGTGCCAGCCCTGTGCTGAGCTGTGATGAGGCAGCAGAGAAAGCTTAGCCCAGGCCATGCCCTCGCCAAGCTGCAGTCTGGGGGTAGGAGCACAGAGCCTGACACAAACATCCCCAGCCCATGTGTTTAGGGACAGGCCACAGTGAGCACTCCAGGAACGGGGAGTAGTGAAGGGAATATGTCCTGTAGAAACAGCTTGGGCTTGGCATGGAGAGCAGAGTATGAGGAATGGTTAGGAAGCATTAGGGGATTCCAGGCAGATAGACTACAGATGCAAGGGCTCTGAGCTTTGAGACAGGGAAGTTTTAGGATAGAGTAGGGGATGAGAAATGGCCACAGAGGAAATTAGTAAGGTCAACTGGAGCCAGCTTGTGAGAGACCCGGATGCAGAGCAACAGAATAGAGCCAGCATCAGCTGTTGTCAAAGTGGGGCAGGCAAGATGTTCCAATGAGAAGCAGACGGGGCTGTTAGGAACAGTGGAGCAGGTTGTGCACTGCACTAACTTCATGGGGTGCCATCCACACAGATGGCAATGAGAGCAAGCACATGTGCACACAGACACAAGGGAATGATTCCACATAGTGGTTGCTATAGACTGAATGTTTACTGTCTGTGCAAAATTCATACCTTCAAACATAATCCCCAATGTGACAGTATTTGGAGATGGGGCCTTTGAGAGATGATTGGGTCATGAGTGGGATTAGTGCTCTTATTTTAAAAAACACCCCAAAGAGAGCTGCCTCACTCCTGTCTATCACAGTGAGATGACAGCCATCTGTGAACTGGGAAGCAGGCTCTCTCATCAGACACCAATTCTGCTGGCACCTTGATCTTGGACTTCCCAGCCTCCAGAACCGTGAGAAATATGTTTCTGTTGTTTATACACCACTCAATCTGTGATATTTTGTTATAGCAGCCTGAACAGACTAAGGCAGTGGCCCTGCATGCAAGGAGATAACTGAAGAATTTTGTTTACATTCATTTTTATCTTCCAAACATTTTTTTTTTTTTTTTAGACAGAGTCTCACTCTGTTGCCCAGGCTAGAGTGCCGTGGTGTCAGCCTAGCTCACAGCAACCTCAAACTCCTGGGCTCAAGCGATCCTCCTGCCTCAACCTCCCGAGTAGCTGGGACTACAGGCATGCGCCACCATGCCCAGCTAATTTTTTCTATATATTTTTAGTTGGCCAGCTAATTTCTTTCTATTTTTAGTAGAGACGGGGTCTCGCTTTTGCTCAGGCTGGTATGGAACTCCTGACCTCAAGTGACCCACCCATCTCGGCCTCTCAGAGTGCTAGGATTACAGGCATGAGCCACCGCGCCCGGCCCAAACATTTTAAAATACAGTAAAATTATAAAAATGGGAAAAGACTTCAACACTTGAACCGTTCACCAATGAGGATATACGATGACCAGGAAGCACGCGGAAAGATGTTCAACGTCATTAGCCCTTAGGAAAATGCAAATGAAAGCCATGATAAGATACCACTTACCATGACAGCAACCAAAATCTTCACACTTTACTAGCGGAAATGCAAAATGGGATGGCCACTCTGGAAAATGGCGTGGCAGTTTCTTACGGAGTTCCTCTTACACGTAGCGTACGGCCCCGCAATCCCATCTCTGGGCATTTCTGCACATGCAGATATGAAAATGTATGCACATGAATATTCATAGCAGCTTTATTCATAATATGCAAAAGCTGGAAACAACCCAAATGTCCTTTAACTGCCGAGTGTATAAACAAACTGTGGTCCCATCCATGCAATAGGACACTACTCGGCAACAAAAAGACACAAACTATTGATACATGTAACAACCTGGATACATCTCAAGTCAATTATGCTGAGAAAAAGAATCCAATCTCAAAAGGTTAGATGCTATGTAATATTGTTTGCATAACTCTCTTGAAACGACACAATTATAGGGATTGTTTGTCGGATTAGAGTTGCCAGGGGTGTGACGCGCCTATGAAAGGACAGCGTGAGAGGGTTTGTCAGGGGTGCTGGAACAGTCTGTGTCCTGACTGTGGTGGTGGCTACATGAGTCGATGCAAGTAGTGAAATTTCACAGAGCCATGCAAAACGACAAAGCACACAAAAAACTGGCGATCTCTGGGGTGGGGGGAGGAATAGGGGGGTTGGTGTTTAACAGGGACAGAGTTTGTTTTATGTGATTTAAAAAAAAGTTCTGGAAATGGATGGTGGTGATGGTTGCACAGCAACGTGGATGTATCTAATACCCTGAACTGCAGTCTTAAAAATGGTTAAGATGGTAAATTGTACGTTGTATGTCTCTTGCCACAA
The DNA here is from genome assembly GCF_041146395.1 of Eulemur rufifrons. Lineage (NCBI taxonomy): Eukaryota > Metazoa > Chordata > Mammalia > Primates > Lemuridae > Eulemur > Eulemur rufifrons. The sequence continues at coordinate 7,899,447 of NC_090984.1, read as the reverse complement.
GAAAAAATATTGATGAATTCGGAATAAGATCTTTAGTTAATATTACTGTACCAATGTCAACATCCTATTTTTGATAATATTCTGGGGCTACATAAGATGTTAATATTGGGGAAAATTGGGTGAGGGGTACACAGGATCTCTGTGTATTATGTTTGCAACCTATATGTGGTTCTAAAATTCTTTCAAAATAAAAAGGCTTTTAAAAATGAAAAGAAAATGTACCTTAATAATAGTTTATATTCCACCGTATTGACTCAGCTTTCAGCCTACATTGATGTGCATAATGCAGTTTCCATATGCCGAGATGATTAGAGTTACAGGTTGTGTTATCCATTTTTCTTTGTTTCGTTTTTGAGACAGGGTCTCATTATGTTGCCCAGGCTGGTTTCAACCTCTTGGGCTCAAGTGATCCTCCTGCCTCACCCTCCCAAGCGGCTGGGATTGCAGGTGTGCACCAGCTCATCCGGCTACATTTTTATCCCAACCAATCATCAAAATTGAACTTGTGAGGCAGGCGGGGGGGCGCAGCTTAAGCCTGTAACCCCAGCACTTTGAGAGGCCAAGGCAGGAGAATTGCTTGAGGACAGAGCTCAAGACCAGCCTGGTCAACATAGCTAGACTCCATCTCTACAAAAAATAAAAATAATTAGCTGGGCACAGTGGCTTACCTGTAGTCCCAGCTACTCAGGAGGCTGAGGCAGGAGGATCGCTTGAGCCCAGGAATTCGAGGCTGCAGTGAGCTAAGATTGCGCCACTGCACTCCAGCCCGGGCAATGTTGGCAAGGATGTGGAGAAATTGGAACACTTGTGCATTGCTGGTGGGAATGTAAAATGGTGAAATCACTGCGCTAAACAATTTGGCAGTTCCTTAAAAAGTGAAGCATAGAACTGCCGCACGACCCAGCAATTCCACTCCTAGGGATACAACCAAAGAACTGAAAACAGGGCCTCAGACAGATATTTGCACACCGATGTTCACTGCAGCACTATTCTTAATTACCAAAAGTTAGAAACAACCCAAATGTCCATCCATAGATGAATGAATAAACAAAATGTAGTATATCCACACAAGTGAAAATTATTCAGCCATATAAAGAAATAAAATTCTGATCCATGCTACCTGCTACAAAAAAAACCTTAAAAATATGTCCAGTGAAAGAAGCCAGACACGAAAGGTCACATATTGTACAATTTGAGATGTGAAATGTCCAGAACAGGCAAATCCATAGAGACAGGAAGCAGATCGGTGGCTGCCAGGGGCTGGGGGAGGCGAGTGGGGAGTGACTGCCGATGGGGACGGGGTGTCCTTTTGGGAGGATGAAAATGTTTTGGAACCAGATAGAGGTGGTGGTTGCACAACCACGCCAGTGTATTAAACAATACCAGTAAATTGTTGACTTTAAAATAGTTAATTTTATGTAATAAGGTGAATCTCACCTCGATTTAAAAATAAGAGTTAAGAGGTCATTATTCTCAGCAGTGGAGAGCCACGCACTTACCCCAATGGTGGGCCGGTCTGGCAGAGGTGGGACAATTCCCAGTGAGGCCCCCCCAGGGGTGGCTGCAGCCGCCTCCTCCCCAAAGAGGTAGGCACAGCAGGGACAGGGCTTGGAGGGACAATTAGCAGGTGCCCTAATAAGACACAAGGGACTGAGCCCGATGTCTGAGGACAGAGGGATAAATTGTGTTCTGCCGGATCCTCACGTCCCCTCCCATGGGGCTGAGGACCTGCCCCTACGTCTCACACAGCCCAGCAGGACCCTTCCCCAAGAAGAGCTGGCTCACCTCCGCAGCCAGAGCAACACCTCCCACAGGTGAGCGGAGAGAGACAGAGGGAGGGAGGTGCCAGGCAGGGAACTTCAAGCAGGGAACGGTGGAGTCTCCAGCCAAGCCTGCTGTGTGACCTTGGGGAAATGAGTTTGCCTCTCTGAGCCTCAGTTAACTTCTCTGTCAAATGAAAACAAAATGAAATGGGAAGCCCCTCTAGGAGGTTGCAGCTTCTACATCCTGCATGGCAGAGTTTGAACAGCTTAGGAACAAGAGAGATTGGGAGATAGTGGATAATTTTTCTCTCCTATCTTCCTCATCCTATAAATAGAGGTAAGAGTCTTTGTCTTAGAGGGTTAAGTAAGAGGAAGGCATGATGAATTCCTAGTCATGGTACCTGGTGCACGGGAAGAGTGTAATAAATGTTAGTTATTAGTAGCAGGGTAATAGGGAGCCAGCACAGGATTTTAAGCAAAGAAGGGGCAGGTCATCTGGCCCGGGTGGTGGCCATCGTGGAGGGCGAACTAGGAAAGCAAGGCTGGAGCCAGAAAGACCAGTCAAGAGGCAGGTTTGAGAGTCTAGGAGTGACAAGATGGGAATCTGGAGGGGTGCTGGGAAGGAGAGAGGGGACCAGGTAAAATCGTCAGGAGGCAGTGAGTGGGCCAGGAGGGGACCCGGCTGCTGCCTGCATCTCTGCCTGGGTAAGAGACGACTGGGTGGTCAGCTAATCTGGGGTACAGAGAAAGGACCAGAATTTGGATAGACGTTGAGCTGGGTTTGACACCGAGTCTGCAGGGGCCTGAACAAGCCCACCAAGGGAAGAGGGACACCCAGCAGGTGTCTGGACCCTCGGGATGGGAGCCCAAAGGACGCACTGACCTTGACCAGGGAACGGTGATGGAATCTGTAATTCACTTATGCAGCCCATCCAGCTCTCTCCTAGTAGGTCCTGGAGGGTGGGAACCACACTGCGCATGTGTGCGCAATATTTCAAAAATTCCAAAAGCACAGGTAATAATTCCAGCTGGAACACACCTTGCGTTCATCACCCAATTTAAGAAGTAAAAACATCGCAGAGAAAACTGACGTCCTATGTCCAACTCATCACTTCCATGTACTTCTCTCCCCCCACCCCATTTAGTGTTTCCCATTCCCATGCACGTTTTACCTTTACAACATGGATGTATTCATGAACAATGTATCCAATTGTGTTGTGTGTCTGTAAACTTTATATAAGTGACATTATTCTGTGCACATCCTTCTAGAATTAGTTTACTTCTCTCTCAGTATTATGTTTTTGAGATTCATCCAAGTCAGTGCAAGTATTATAGTTCCATCTTTCTTCCATTTCTATGACTATGGAAATATCCACCAAGCAGGAAGGTCATATTCGATGCACGCACCCTACTGTGCATAGACATTTCTCCTTTCCAATCATTCTTGAATGTGCCTCCCCGTGCAGCTCGAAGAGAATTCCTCTTTGTTGGAACCGCAGGGTTGTAGGACGTGCATGAACTTCAACTTTATTAGATGTTGCCAAATTGCTCTCTGAAGTGTTTGTGCCAACCAGGAGGCCACCCTGATGTGTGTGAGCGCTCCTGCTGCTCCCTGGCCAGGCCAGCGCTTGGTGGTGTCAGATATTTTAATTCTGGCCAGTCTAGTGGGTGTGAAATGGCATCTCATTGCGATTTCCGGTTCCTGGTTATCAGTGAGGTTAAGCACCTTTTAATTTGTTGAATGGCCATTTGAGGGGTCAGGGGTGTCTCTTCTGTCGTATGCTACTGGGTTAGGGGTAGGGTGACGCTGTCTTTGCCATCGTCTTAGAATCCCCTTCCACAGCTTGGGGAAGGCTTCACTGAAGATACTCAATAAGTAATTGATAGGTTAACAAGGAAGTGAGACAGAGTGTAGACTTCCTGGGCAGGGGAGGACAGAAACAGGCAGCAGGCAGAGGGGTCCATGGAGAAGGACCCTCTCCACTTCCAGACCACCGAGTCATACGAGGGCAGAGAGCCCAGGGGCCACTGTGGGCTGAGCTATAGGAGAAGGAAGGGTTTAATGAGGGTCTTGAAAGCTGGAGAGAAGTCCTGAGGGAAGAACATTCCAGGTAGAGAAAACAGGAAGTGCAAAGGGCATGAGGCAGGATCAATCCTGGGCCAAGAGATCTGTGTGGCTGGGCCTCAGTGATACGAGTTGAGATGTTGAGAGGTGAGTGGGGGCCAGACTTTGTAGGATTTATAATTTTGTTCTAAATAGTATAGGGAGAGGGTGGTATGCAGAGGACAAAATCGAATTTACTGTTGTAAAAGCTCGTCCTGCCTGCTTAGTGGAGATGTTATTGTAAGGACCAGAAGTGGAAAGCAGAGTCGTGTGGAAAGAGAGTTCCAAGCAGAGAAAACAGCAAGTGCAAAGGCCCTGAGGCAGGAGCGTGTCTGGCTTGTTCAAAGACCATCACAGTGAAGATGGGAGAGTAGAAGGTAAGATCAGAGGCTGGGCTCCATGTAAAACTAACACTCTGGGAGGCTGAGGCAGGAGGATCACTTGAGGTCAGCAGATCAAGACCAGCCTGAGCAAGAGTGAGACCCCATCTCTACTAAAAATAAAAAAATCAACCAGGCGTCATGGCGCATACCTGTAGTCCCAGCTACTCAGGAGGCTGAGGCAGGAGGATCACTTGAACCCAGGAGTTTGAGGCTGTGGTGGGCTATGATGACACCACTGCTCTCTACCAGGATGACAGAGTGAGACTCTGTGGCAAAAAAAAAAAAAAGAAAAGAAAGAAAGAAAAGAGAAGAGAAGAGAAGAAAAGAAAGAGAAGAGAAGAGAAGAGAAGGAAAAGAAAAAGGTCAGAGACGATGGGGTGGGATTTCTGATAGGGTCTTGTAGGCACAGTGAAGGACTTTGGATTTTTCTCCAATGATAGGCTTTGAGCAAAGGGCTAATGAAAACAAATCTATGTTTTAAAAGAATTTCCTCAGCTGTCATATGGAGATGAGGCCATCAGAGGCCAAGTGTAGAAGTAGAAAAACCAGTCAGGTGACAACTGCAAGACCCAGGTGCTGAAGACAATGGCTTGGAGTAAAATGGGAGCGGAAAAGGTAGTGAGACCTGTTTGGATACTTGGATATATTTTCAGGGTGGAGTTGACAGAATTTGCTGAAGGCTCCGATGTGGGTGTGAGAGAAAGGCAGTTGGAGGATGACGCTAAGGTTTTAGGTGCAAATGGCCAGAATGACGGAGCTGTCATTTGCTGAGATGGGTTCAAAGTGATAGTCGCCAGGGGTCTCCTGCATCCTAAAAAAAATAATAATAATAATCAAGATTTTTCTTTTTTTTTTTTTTTTTTTGAGACAGAGTCTCATTTTGTTGCCCAGGCTAGAGTGAGTGCCGTGGCGTCAGCCTAGCTCACAGCAACCTCAAACTCCTGGGCTCAAGCGATCCTCCTGCCTCAGCCTCCCGAGTAGCTGGGACTACAGGCATGCGCCACCATGCCCGGCTAATTTTTCTACATATATATTTTTAGTTGTCCATATAATGTCTTTCTATTTTTAGTAGAGGCGGGGTCTCGCTCTTGCTCAGGCTGGTCTCGAACTCCTGACCTTGAGCAATCCACCCGCCTCGGCCTCCCAGAGTGCTAGGATTACAGGCGTGAGCCACCGCGCCCGGCCAAGATTTTTCTTTCAACATCAATAATATCGTTCAAAGTGTTGAGTCTTCTCTCAGCTTCTACCAACTTAACAGAACTATCATTAAAAGCAAAGTCCTACTTCTCCCAACACTGTCTGAGATTTTTATGTATTCGACACCTCACCCCTTGATTAAGTCCCAGAAATTGTTTAATTATCATGTTTCTTCGATCACCTTAAATTTTATTAATATCTGTTCCACAGAGCTCCGACCAGCTTCTAGGAGTCGATAAATGTAGTCACTTTTCCAGTTTTGTCATCAAACAACAAGTTTATTTTTATAAAATTTAGTACGCCCCCAATACATTCTGCACACCACCATCACCCCTCTCCCAGAACTGACACTTACCCTGTTGGCTTTCAAATGGCGTATCCCACATCCTCTCTTGCAACCGTACTTCTGCTTCAACATTCTCTTAACTGGTTTTTATGAGTTCAATCACTTTTTATGTATCGTTTGGTATCTATTGTCATGCACCATTGGATACATTATTATTAGCTTTAATGACTGAAATATTTCTTTCTTGTAAAGACAAATGAAGTATTAACCTCCCTGTTACAACTGCATTTACTAAAGCCAAATCTTAAAAAGCAAAAAAAAAAAAAAAAAATCTTTATTTTCTAAGCATTTACTTACTCCTCTCTTACAAATTTAATTGAGAAGAATTTATAAGACAACATGATTTCCAAGCTTCCTTTGTAACTCCAGCCCTGCCAGGTCCAAACACTCCTCCAATTCCCTCTTTAGGTACCTTTGGTTTATTCTTTCTGTATTTATTAAATGCATGGTGACAAATATATAAAGCTTTGAGAAAAAGGTTTAAAGTGATTCATTCACGTTATATCTTTTTTTGAATCATCCAATATTTGTTAGACTGGAATGATACCATATTAAAACATCCAGAAAGTTTTTGTACATTTTGCCTGAAACTCCAGACTTAACCAAATATCTGTTCAAAATCCAAGAAGGTTCTCACACAAATGTTTTTCCATTGAAATGACATTTCTAAATACCACCAGAGCATCACAAACATCGGTTCGGCCATGTTTTAGATTAAATAAATTTAACTACATTTTTACTTTTTGCAGATTTTATTTCCAATGTTGCTCTGAAATAAATCACACAGCCTCATGGGGTCCACAACAAATCTTAAACTGCCTTCAAAGTCTTGAGTTTCACTTTTTATATTCCAAAAACTTCCTGGAGTTTTTTTTTTTTTTTTTTTTTTTTTTGAGACAGAGTCTCACTCTGTTGCCCAGGCTAGAGTGAGTGCCGTGGCGTTAGCCTAGCTCACAGCAACCTCAAACTCCTGGGCTCAAGGGATCCTCCTGTCTCAGCCTCCCGAGTAGCTGGGACTACAGGCATGCGCCACCATGCCTGGCTAATTTTTTGTATATATATATTTTAGTTGTCCATATAATTTCTTTCTATTTTTAGTAGAGACGGGGTCTCGCTCTTGCTCAGGCTGGTCTCGAACTCCTGACCTCCAGCGATCCACCCGCCTCGGCCTCCCAGAGTGCTAGGATTACAGGCGTGAGCCACTGCGCCCGGCCCACTTCCTGGAGTTTTAATTACGGAAACAATTTTAATGACACCTTGGAAATGTCATAGATAATGGTTGAAATTGGGCTGACTTGACGTGGTTTTCTGCCAAGCTGTTATCTCTTTTCAATAAATGGGTTTTGCCACAGTAGATCCATGAGTCTGACTGGCAAAGTCATGCCCGTATCAATTTTACTTTTTTTAAATTTCTATTAAATATTTTTAATAACTGCAAAGTCTGTTACTTTTAACTGTACATTAGAGTGGTTAAAAAATCTTACATTACTTTCTAAATGCTTTCTGTCTGCCGTTATCAACATACCTTGACTTAAAACAATTTTTTTCCTGGAACTCTGTTATTATTCCAGTGCTTTATACGGTGAAACTGAAGAATGATGTTCTTTTCATTTTTCCTCACTGACTATTGCAAATTTTCTTTACTTCAGCCAAAAACTAACAAAAAATGATTGCCATTCAGATTAAACATTTGTGTATTCACATTTTCACCTTCTTTTCCCCAGCTTTATTGAAGGGTGATTGACAAATACAAATTGCATCTATCCTCAGGCGTGCAATGTGTTGATCTGATACACATTGGGAAATCACGGCCACAGTCGCACTAATTCATACATCCGTCCTCACGTAATTACCTTCCTTGTGTCTTTTGTGGTCTAAGAATATTTAAGATCTACCTTTAAGCAAACTTCAACTGTGCAATGCATTATTATCAACTACAGTCACCACTCTGTAGATCCAGAACTTACTCTTACCACTGAAACTTTGTATCCTTTGACCAACATCTCCTCCCTCCCAGCACCCCCAGCAGTCCTGGTAAACACCATTTATTTCACTCTCTGTTTTTAGGAGTTTGACTTTTATAGATTCCACATGTAAGTGACATCAGTAGTATTTGCCTTTCTGTTTCTAGCTTATTTCACTTAACGTAATGTCCCCCAGGTTCACCCATGTTGTCACACATGTCAGGATTTCTTTCTTTTTTAAGCAACCTCACTTCTGGGTTTATCTCCAGAGGAAACAAAATCACTGACTCAAAGAGGTATGTGCACTCCCACGTTCCTTGCGACATTATTTTTAACTCCTAATGAACAGTTTTTGAGCAGAATTTGCAACTAATATTTATAACACCTGCACCATAAGCAACTCATATTTTTGTTTAAAATTTTGTATTTTTGGAGAAGGAAGAGGAAGAGGAGGAGGAGGAGGAGGAGGAGGACAGGGATGGAAAAGGGTTTGTTTTGCACTTTGCTGAAAACCTTCAAATTGTTAATATTACCACAGCAGCTGCTAGGCTGAAGGAAAATACGTTTTCCTCATCTATAAAATTCAAAATAAATAAATAAATAAATAAAATTTTGTACTTTTAATTCCAAAAATACAAAATCGGCTGTTATATTTCACAGCGAGCCTTACGTTATACAGTAGCACGACTGTGCCAGGTTTCTCTGATTTCTGCAAGAATTGGATGCTCCAAGGCTGCAGTTCACTGTGAATACCATGGCTTTGCTGCTCTCCCATGAGCACCGCGGAGCACAGCTCACGGTGTTTAACAGGAACTTTAAGAAGCTCATCCAGACTTTGTTGCCTTTTCATTCTGGATACTTTCTTTCCATGTTTTATTATAAACTCTCCAATTTACAATCATCAAACATCATACACTTGCAACTTAAAAGTTACAAGGCATGAACAATAAAAACCAAACAAAATCCTCACTATTTAAAAACCAGAACCAACCACAAAATGTGAAAATATGGTTGGATATTAATTGTAGATTAGCAATAGGAGGTCACGGTTGCCTTGGACATGCAAGAACAGATGATATTTTCGAGGAGTGTTGAGGGCCAATGGAGCAGAGAAAATGGGTAGTTGGAATGAAAAAGGGATTCTTTCGAAGATGGAATAAATTCTAAAATTCTTGCATCATACTTGGATTCTCCCCAAAGCAGGTTTTGAGTCAAGGATTTGAGTGTAAATAGTTTATTTAGGAGGCTGGGCGTGGTGGCTCATGCCTGGAATCCCAGCACATTGGGAGGCCAAGGCAGGAGGATTGCTTGAGGTCAGCAGTTCAAGACCAGCCTGGGCAACATAGCAAGATCTCATCTCTACAAAAAATAGAAAAATTAGCCAGGCATGGTGGCATCCACCTGTAGTCCCAGCTACTCGGGAAGCTGAGACAGGAGGATCACTTGAGCCCAGGAGTTCAAGACTGCAGTGAGCTATGATGATGCCACTGCACTCTAGCCCAGGGCAACAGAGCACGACCCTATTTCAAAAAATATATGTACAGTCTATTTAGAAGATAATCCTGAGACCTAACGAGCATCGGGAGAAGAGGGAAATGGGAAGGGAGGTTGCAGATGAGTAGGCTCCCACTCCGGGCAATTGCAGAGTGATTCCTCTAGGGAGTCCAGAAAGACTGTAGAACACCCCAGAACTGCCCCACTCGGGAATGAGGAAGCCAGGGATTCACCCAATCATTCCTGTCTCTCGACAGCCAAAGGTCACTCCTAAGGGCGTCAATTCCCAGGACTTCCATGTTACGTCTGCATGCAAGCTGAGCTGCCCCTGTGGCCAGATGAAGTTTTTGGGCTTAGAGATACAGGTGGTCGAGGTAAGAAACGATGGGCGTGCTTGGGAGCTGCCTGCCACGCTGCAGGTGACATCCTGCAGGCGGGCTGGGGGGCAATGAACAGTGTCTGCTCTGGTTTGTGTGTTGATGAGAATGAACAAATGGGGAAAGGCGGGGGGAGAATTGCTGAATATCTGAAACCGACAAGAGGAGATGAGATCGAGGTGCAATGGATGAGTGGATGTCTCCTCCGTTTCCTTTCTGATTGATGCAGGATGGCGAACTTCACTCGGGTCTCCGAGTTCCTGCTGCTGGGCCTCTCAGAGGACCCTGAGCAACAGCAGCTGCTGTTCGTCCTCTTCCTAAGCATGTATCTGGTCACAGGACTGGGGAACCTGCTCATCATCCTGGCCATCGCCAGCGACACCCGGCTTCACACCCCCATGTACTTCTTCCTGGCCAACCTGGCCTTCGTGGACATCTGCTTCACCTCCACCACCATCCCCAAGATGCTCGCCAACCACGTGTCAGGACGCAAAGGGATTCCTTATGCCGGCTGCCTGACCCAAATGTTCTTCTTCATCTGGCTCGCGGGCATCGACAGCTTCCTGCTGACCGCGATGGCCTACGACCGCTATGCAGCCATCTGTCACCCTCTGCACTACGCCAGCTCCGTGACACCACAGCTCTGTGGCCTCCTGGTGGTGGCGTCCTGGACCTCCGCCTTCGGGAACGCCCTGACCCACACGGTGTTGCTGACCCACCTCTCGTTCTGCACCCACAACCGGGTCCCCCATTTCTTCTGCGACCTGAGCCCTCTTCTGAAACTGGCCTGCTCAGACACCTTTCTCAACAACGTGCTGGTGTACACCGTGGGCGCCCTGTCCGTCATCGCCCCCTTTGTGGGCATATTAGTCTCCTACACCCGCATCTGTGGGGCGGTGCTGAGGATTCCATCTGCAGGAGGGAAACGGAAGGCCTTCTCCACCTGTGGCTCTCACCTCTCCGTGGTGTCCCTGTTCTATGGGACACTCATTGCGGTTTATTTCAGCCCCATGTCCTCCCACACGGCCCGGAAGGACAGGGCCGCTGCAGTGATGTACACGGTGGTCACCCCCATGCTGAACCCTTTCATCTACAGCCTGCGTAACCGCGACATGAAGGGCGCGTTGGGTGCTCTCGTCAGCAGAAAGCCAGTCGTTACTCAGTGAACACAGGACTGGGAGGCCCGAGTGTTTGAATACAGTACTGCTCTGTCCTGCATTGCCCTGCACGGCCCCAATCTCAAATACCATATTACCCTCATTTCATTTGTCTATTACTTTATTCCTCCACAAACTGTTTATTGAGCCTCTATTATATCTCAGGCACTCTTTTAAGGGTGGAGGATGCGGAAGGGAAAAAACAAAATCCCTGACCTTGGGGACCTTACACTCCAGAGTGAAGAATACCCAAGGCCTAAAGGGAAGTGCTCCGGACACCAGAGACGCCAAGATTCGAGTCCCACTCTGGATTACGGTTTGCGTTAAGCTGCAATACAAAGAGACCCAAGATGCAAAGGCTCAAAAGTCACAAGCTTTTGCAGACTGGGCTCTGTTTCTTTAGCAACATAGTTTCTTCCAAAGGAAAAAAAAAAAAAAAGAAGAAGAAGAAGAAGAAAAGAAGAAGAAAGAAAGAAAGAAAGAAAGAAATTAATTTAGTAGACATCTGGTCTAGTTGCTCCTAGTTTGTTCAATTCCTTGGAATGGCATCCAATTTTTTTTTTTTTTTTTTTTTTTTTTGAGACAGGATCTGACTCTCTTGTCACCTGGGGCTAGAGTGCAGTGGCATCATCATGTTAATGATGATTAATGATTAATAATGATTAATACAATAGCTCATTGTAACCTCCAGCTCCTGGGCTCAAGCAATCCTCCTGCCTCAGCCTCTCGAGTTGCTGGGGCTACAGGCGCTGCCACCACACCCAGCTAATGTTTCTATATTTTGCAGAGACGGAGGTCTCACTCTTGCTCAGGCTGGTGTCCTCCCACCTCAGCCTCCCAAAGTGCTAGGATTGCAGGTGTGAACCACTGCGCCCGGCCCATTAATTCTAATACAGAAATTGGTTCCAGACATGAGGTGCTGCCATTATGAAAATGACAAATTGGTTACATTAGCTTAGTGGCCTGGAATTGAGGACACAAATAGTGCAGGCTGCAAAGCTGGTGAACCCTTGCTATGTCTAAGAATAAACTTTGGTAAGACCATCACATGTTATCACCTAAAGGTAGATCGTGTGTCTACTGAACGTGTTTCTAGAATGATTGGAAAGAGCATGAATGTCACCAAAAGTTGGCTGCTTCTTAAGCCAAGAATTACAAGAAACAGATGATCTCAGACAAGAGTTGGTCACCCTTCAGGGTCAGAAACATCACCCGGCTGGGCTCATGCCTGTAATCCTAGCACTCTGGGAGGCCGAGGCAGGAGGATCGCTCGAGGTCAGGAGTTCGAGACCAGCCCGAGCAAGAGTGAGACCTGGTCTCTACTAAAAAAAAAAAAAAAAATAGAAAGAAATTATCTGGACAACTAAAAATATATATAGAAAAAATTAGCTGGGCATGGTGATGCATGCCTGTAGTCGCAGCTACTAGGGAGGCTGAGGCAGGAGGATCGCTTGAGCCCAGGAGTTTGAGGTTGCTGTGAGCTAGGCTGACACCACAGCACTCTAGCCTGAGCAACAGAGTGAGACTCTGTCAAAAAAACAAAAACATCACCAGATTGGAAAGACCAACAGCTTTCTGTCTGCCAAACAGTAGACACAGGGTCTTCCTCCCTTCCCAAAGCTATTGTTTCAGATGGCTGCAAGGTGAGCCTCTATTAACTGAACGTGACAAAGATATGGGTATTTTAAGGAAGCAACTGCTGAAAATTAAACACACATAAGAACTCTGGCCAGAAAAGAACACTGGGGTAGACTCTTCCATCTCTGTTTGCAAATTGACCAAGTCCTTGCCCACCAAGTCCATATCTCTCTTGTAAGACTTTGCTAAAAGCAGCAAGGAGCACCAACTCACAATAATATTCTGTCTCTTTCTAATAATTTCATCTACAGATGTAGACTCAATTACCATTTGAACTATCCTTCTGTTTTTCTATGGCTATTGTTTTACTAACTGTTTTGCTTTGGCGTAAGGATGATATATAGCTTTCCAGCCTGAAATATCTGTGTCCTCACAACCCGGCCATTAAGCAAATGCCATCTGGCCTTCCGGCTGCACCCCACTTCCGGAACCAATTACTGTATTTCTTAGGACAAAAATCTAAGCTCCAGTGCACAGAAGAGAGAGGTCCAAAATGCAATATTTCAAACAAGATAGAAGTTTATCTATCTTTCCAGGTCCAGGTGAGCACGCAAGTCTTCTTGGTGCAATCATTTAGGGACTCAAGTTTTTTCCATTTTATTTCTTCTTCAATCCCTAAGACATTGCCTCGTCTGCAAGCTGGCTCATAAGTAAGTCCATACTCCAGCTTGCCAGCAGGGAAAAAAGAGAGCAGAGAGGAGGTGGGGATACTGTCTCAGAGGCTTCATGCAGAAGGTGCACACATAACTCACATTCATGCTCCCTCCGTGAGAACCACCCACATGGCCTCACAACCAGGGAGGCTGGGAAATATGATGTACCTTCGAGGTCACAGCCTGTCAGCTAGAGAAGAGGGGGAGACTAGGACTGGGACAGAGCTAGCGTTCTCCAAGATGCTTCCACTATTTTCTTCCTGCGTAGCCTTGGGCCTGTCGTGTCGCCCCTCTGAACCCCAATGTTCTCCTAAGTAAAATAAAGATAATAATACCTATGGCCCAGAAATGTTAAGAGGGTTAAATGAGATGATGTGGTGTATGCTTACTGGCAAGCAAGATGATTTAAGATGTTAAATCGATAACTGCATTTTATTTAAATGTGTATTAGGAAAAAAACAAAACTAGCACCTCATGCCTGCACTTAAGCTAAATGGCCTACTTGAGATTTTTTTTTTAAACAATAGATTTAAAGAAAAAAAATATTGCAGGTAATCCCAGCTACTCAGGTGGCTGAGGTGGAAGGATTACATGAGGCCAGGAGTCCGAGACCAGCCTGAGCAACATAGTGAGACCTCGTCTCTAAAAGATGTTTTTAAAAATTGGCCAGGTGCGGTGGCATGCACCTATAGTCCCTGCTACTTCGGAGGGTGAGGTGGGAGAATCCCTTGAGCCCAGGAATTTGAGGCTGCAGGGAGCTATGATCGTGCTACTGCACTCCAGCCTGGGCAGCACAGCAAGACCCCATCTCTAAAAAATTAAATTAAATTAAAATTAAGAAAAATATCAAGTAAATGATAATACCTCTGGTACACAGATATAGCCTTAGCAGACACTCTTGGTCACCTCTTCCTGTATTTCTTCAGCCGCCCCGTAGTTCACCTGCACAAAGTTCTCATACACACTAACAATTTCCAACATGGAATATTCTTGGCCCCACCCAAGAAAGACCAAAAGCACCAAGGCATTAATGTCCGACAGGTACCCACCAACCAGTGAACGTCAAGAGATAGTGGGCAACTGCCCTCAGTGTCCTAACCCTTCCGCGGGACGTCTCTGAGGCTTCTTCTACTCAGTCATTCAGATGATCCCATGTGGCGCCCAAGCTGCCCACTTGCAAATGTGTCTCCCCTTCCTGCCCCCTTTCTCCACCCCGTCACTGGCTTCCTGGGACCACCTCCCACAAATCCTTGTTTTGGGGTCTACTTTCTGGGAAACTCACGGTAAGACATGGACAAAAGTTGGAGGTGAGGCGGGAGTGACTGAAGTTTGTAAACCCTGAAATAATGCATCGTAAGCGCTTGCTCCGTGCCTGGCACCTAGTGAGTGCGCAACAAATGCTATTAGTTATGGCTGGTGTTGCTTTTTTCCCATTGCGGTAAAATGCACATGACATGAAACTTACCAGGAAGTGTACAGGTCAGTGGCATTAAGTACGTTCACATCCTGCAACCATCACCACTGTCCACGTCCAGAACTCTCTTCGTTTTGCAAAACTGAAACTGTCCCCATCAAACACTGTCTCCCCATCTTCCCTCTCCCTGGCCCCTGGCAACCACCATTCCACTCTCTGCTTCCAGGAATTTCACTATTTTAGTTACTTCACATAAGTGGAATCATACAGTGCTTGTCCTTTTGTTACTGGCTTATTTATTTAGCATAATGTCCTCAAGGTTCATCCGTGTTGTAGCCTATGTCAGAATGTCCTTCCTTTCTGAGGCTGAATAATATTCCGTTGTATGTATGGATATGTCACATTTTGTTCCTCCATTCAACCATTAATGCATAACTGGGCTGCTTTCACCTTTTGGTTATGGTGAATAAGGCTGCTATAAACATGAGTGTGCAATGTTGTTTTTACTTTTTAAGTATTCATTCATTCATTCAAAGTCCCAGGAATTCCAACATGCCAATGTCCAGACTGAGGGTATTTTAGGAATAATTTCCATACACAGTCAGCCCATCCATATGCATCCTCAGATTCAACCAACCAGGGATCCAAAATACTTGGGGAGAAAAAAAAAACAATAAAAATTAACAGCAGAGCAATAAAAATGACATAAATTTTAAAATACAGGCTAAGAACTATTTACATTGCATTAGGTATTATAGGTAGTCTAGAAATGATTTAAAATATACAGGAGGATGTGTGTGGGTTATATGCATTTACTACACCATTTTATATAAGGGGGAAGAACATTCGCAGGTTTTAATGTCCTAGGGGGAATTCTGGACTCAAGTCCCTGAAGATATGTAGGGATGATTGTAATTTGGGAATATAGAGGATTTCTCATAAAAGCAGATTCCCTAAGCAAAAGGAGACAGCTTTGGTGGATGTCCAAGATGTTGGTCTTTCCTTAAGGGAATGATTTGCAAAAAAGGAGGACCATTTAGCCCGCCCAGCAGTGCACATTTGGCAACGTCAGGAAACATCTTTGGTTGTCACGACCAGCGAGGGGTCGTGACATCTAGGTGGTCGAGGCCAGCTATGTTGCATCAACATCTTCCAGTGCTCAGGGGAGCCTCACATTTTAAATGATTTGGGCAGTGAAGAGTTAACACATGCCATCCTTTAAGGTTGATATGTCAACTTTGGCGCTATTAACTCTCTGCTGCCACACTCTGCATCTGGTCAGAAAGGTAGCGGCAGAGGTCGGCCAAATCCAGGATCCCAAGAGAGACACCCTGGTGACAGCTGGCATCCCAGAAAAAGCAAGCAGGTGTCAAGAACTGTGAAGGGTCTGAAATCTTACTCTCCTTGCAAGCCGACATTTTAACCTGCCGCACCTTCACGGATGCTGGCAGAAGACATGAGATTCCAGGGGCAGAGACAAAAGACTTCATTACTTGTAGCACAGTAGGCGGCATGAGCTTTGGTTCACACCAGTTCCTCCCATGTCCCACACTGGGTTTATTCCACAGTCATGGAACTCTGAGCTTAGAAATCCCAATTTTTACAGCGGACTGCAAACAAACCTGCCCTCTGCGCCACAGGAAGAAACGATCTTCCAAAACTGTTTGCAATATAAACAGTTGTTGTTCATGCCCCCGCCTGTGAGGTGTACAGAAATTCAAGAGACCCATGGAGAATTGTTCCCCAATAGCAGCACTGACACCTAGTGGGCGTGGCTGTCTGCAAGAGGAACTAGGCTGGACGTAGACTAAGGGAGGCTGCTCAGGGTATAGTTTAGTGGTTCAGTGTGTGGTCTCTGAGTCAGACCAGCCTTGGTTCTGATCCTAAGTCTGCCACTTCTTGGATGTGTGGCCTTGAGCAAGTGACTTTCCCTTCCTGTGCCTCAGTTTCTCCTTCTGTGAAATGGGAATTATAGCACCTATTTCACAGAGTGATAAGGAAAATTAAGTTAGTGTAGAAACAGGCAAGGCACTTAGAACAGCATGGGCAGATTGACATGTCAGTGTTAACTATAATTATTACTAATTACCGTGATGCTGCTGCCAAGCGTGTGGTCATGCCTGTTTTTCGGCATTCGTGGGCAAGCTCTCTAACCCACACGGTTCCCTTGGAGTGGCTCAGAGATCTTGGGGAGGACGAGGGGCCCTTTGTGCCCTCTGACCCAACACTGACTTTCCCCTTCCCAGATAATTTTTTATTTTTTTTGTTTTGTTTTATTTTTTGACACAGGGTCTTACTCTGTAGCCCTGGCTGGAGTGCAGTGGCGCCATCATAGCTCATTGTAACCTTGAACTCCTGGCTCAAGAGATCCTCCTGCCTCAGCCTCCCAAGCAACTGGAACTATAGGCGCACACCATCAGGCCCAGCTGATTTTTCTATTTTTTGTAGAGGTGGGGTCTTGCTCTTGCTCAGGCTGGTCTCGAACTCCTGGCCTCAAGTGATCCTCCCACCTCAGCCTCCCAAAGTGCTAGGATTACAGGCATGAGCTACTGCACCCAACTGGTTTTTAATTATTGACCAGAGAACCCAGTCTAGCACTTTAGGACTCCAAGGAAGCTGTCCTTCCTTCCCAGGTAATTCATTATAAATGGGGCACCAATGGGGGGGAGGGTAGAGGTGGTTACAGGGTCCCCAGGAATCCGACAGACTCAGGTTCAAATTCAGGCTTCACCACATGCCAGCTGTGTGACTTTGGGCGAGCAGTTTTGCTGCTGGGGACCTCTAGGGACACAGTGCACAGGTTCTAGATGAAGGATCAATAGTCCTCCATTCCCCCACCCCCCATGTGACCTGCTCAGCACAGCGTCTGGCACGGGGCATGTCTGGATCATCCTTGGCCACAGCATTTATATTATCAGGGCTTTTTTATATTATTATTATTTAAGAGAGAGAGTCTTGCTCTGTCACCCAGGCTGGAGTGCACTGGTGCAATCATAGCTCACTGTAACCTCAAATTCCTGGGCTCAAGCGATCCTCCCACCTCAGCCTCCCAAGCAGATGGGACTACAGGTGTGTGTCACCACGTGCAGCTCATTTTTTTTATTTTTTGTAGAGACGAGGTCTCCTCAAAGTCCAGGCTGGCCTCAAACTCCCGGGCTCAAGCAATGCTCCCACCTCTGGCTTCCAAAGTGCGGGGATGACAGGTGTGAGCCACCGTGCCTGGCCCAAGGCCATTTTTATCATCATCCTTGTCATCTTATTATTCCAGTGTACTCTGTGGAGCAGGACTTGTATCCATAGGATACAAGCTGGGGACGTATTTGCTCTTTTCCATCAGAACTCAGGGAACTCACTCTGTCCCCTTGGTCTCTCTGCATGCCTCAAACTGCAAGAGACACATTTTGGGGAAGGGGGGACATCCTCATACTCTCCTCTGCTGTTTGATTCCTGGAGCCTCATCGCCCACCACACCCCACCTCCACCTCTGCATGCTAGGTGGACACTTTCACCTGCTCTCAGTCCCTTCCACCTGTGACCTTTGCATATGCCCCTCCCCCACCCCCTACCGTTCAGACCTCACCTCAATTGCCATCTCCTCAAGGAAGCCTTCCCTGACTTCCACTCAAGACTGATCAGTTGCTGGAATTATACATGCCATTAACATTTTTAGCCCGCAGTCTTGATGTCCACCCAGGTGTTCTGCTGCACACCAAAGGTGACCTTCTTCCAGCACCTGCATCTCTCTGCTGGGGGGAGAGAGAGGCTTTCTCCAGCTGATGAAGCCGACGTGGCCCATATAAGGGCAGGCCAGCAGTGTTGGCGAATCAACACCCCTCCTCCCCCAAGAGCATCCTCGGACCAATGACGATGTGCAATTGGTGGGTAGATACCCCAGCTCCCTCGCCCCTCAGCTCAGACAACGCCAGAGTGTGCTCTCTGCTGCCGCCAGAGGTCGCTGGTGAGACTGCACCCTGTTTGCCCACAGCTGTAACTGTCCTTGTCACACACCCTTTACTGGCCTTTCTCTTCCTTGTCTCACTTCCCCACCCTCTATTCATGTCTCCTTGGGTGACCTCCCAAATAAACTACTTTCCCTCGAATTCTTGCATCAGGGTCCACTTCTGCCGGTGCCCAACCTAAGACAGCCATGTGCCCTATTGTAATTCATTCCACAATTTATGCCACAATTGCAGTTACTGGTTGCTTAGGAAAAATTCAACCCGTGATTTTCCTCTGCCCTCACACGACGTCAATGCAGAAGACTTCTGTGACCCCAAAATATGCGGAGATTCCTCCCCACCAGCAGGCAAGGAATCAATTCCGCAGTGGACACCAGCTGGGTGTCCTCCAAGTCAATGCCGACACGACCTAGCCAGAGGCAGCGTCAGATCCTGCAGGGTGAGGCTCAGGGCCCAAGACTGCCCCGCTCTTTGGACCCCAGCTGCAAGTCTGGGCCTCCAGAACTTCTGACCAACTGGCTTCAAGTTGGGGTTCCCACGATCCCCTCTTTGGGTTCCATTAATTTACTAGAGCAGCTCACAAGACTCAGAAAAATGCTTACTTACATTTACTAGTTTATTATAAAGGACTTTTTTTTTTTTTTTAAGACAGAGTCTTGCTCTGTTGCCCAGGCTGGAGTGCAGTGGCATCATTGTAGCTCACTGCAACCTGAAACTCCTCGGCTCAAGCGATCCTCCTCCCTCAGCCTCCCAAGTGGCTGGGACTACAGGTATGCACCACCATGCCCGGCTGATTTTTCTATTTTTAATAGGGACGGGGTCTCGCTTTTGCTCAGGCTGGTCTTGAACTCCTGAGCTCAAGCGATCCTCCCATCTCGGCCTCCCAGAGTGCTGGGATTACAGACGTGAGCCACCGCACCTGGCCCTATAAAGGATACTTTAAAGGATACAAATTACCAGCCAGATGAAGAGATACACAGGGCAAGATCTGGAGGGGTCCCACGCACAGGAGCTTCTGTCCCCATGGGGTTGGGGTGCACCACCCTCCTGGCACGTGGGTAAGTTCTTGGTCGCCTTCCTGTCAGCCTCCATGTGTTCAGCTCTCCGGAAGCTCCCCAAACCCTGTCCTCGTGGGTTCCTGTGGAGGCTTCATTACACAGGCATAACTGACAACCATGCAGAAATGCGATTGGGCAAAAAAGGTGCGATCTAAACCCAGCAAGGCCTGTCTGCTCAGAGTTTTCCTGGCCTCTCGGGGCAGCATTCCTTCCTCCAGGGTACGGAGTGGGACTCTCTCTGGAATGAGGGTCTTAGAACCCACAGTAAGAGTTCACTTGGACAAGTGAAAGGAGGGCAGGAGGAGATCAGAGAGATTCTGTTTCCTGAGGCTGCTTCTGGGGCTAAAAGCACCCCAAAATTTTACCAAAAGGCTGGAACAAGGGCTATGGGAGTTATGAATCAGGAACTGTGGATGAAAACCGATATATATAGAGAGAGAGACAAACATACTATATATACACTATACTATATATACACACACCATAATATCGCACTGCTTGTCTTGTCCCACTGGGCTGAGTCATGTCCAACACAGCATCCCTAAAACCCACAGTGCCTGGCATATAGTAGATGCTTGATAAATGACCCTGAGTCTCATGACTGAGGGGGCTAGGATGGTGCTGGGGACTTGTGTCTCCCACAACCCCTCCCCAGAAGCCCCCAAGTTGGAGAGCTGCAGTGCAGGAAGGAAGCTCGCTCCTTCTAAGCTATAAATGGCAGCCTCTACCTGCCTTATGCTCCAGGCCACACAGCCTGAACAGGGGGGCCAGGGCCCCCAGGGGACCAAGAACCCCAAATGACCCTCCCAGCCCCAGCCAGGACTCCTGTGGTGTCCCTGGGGCAAATACATGAGGAAGGCATTAAGTGCATTCCAAGGCCGTAGCACAGGGGCCACAAAAGTCCCTAATAGAGTGACACAGCCGGCTCTAACGCCATGCCTAGCCCCCTTCTCCCCTCCAAGGCCTAAGATTCCACCTCTGGGAGGTCCCTGAGCAAGAGACTGTGCCAGGTACCAGGGTCCGCCTGACAAGGCCACGGAGCAAGGGGACGTCTCCTGCGGGAGGGAACCCTTTCCAGAGCCAGTGGTGTCGGGCCTGGAATTGGCCACGACACCTGCGGTGAGGCTGGTCCCAGGGACTCCGGGGACAGCAGGGGTGGACGAGCTGACCTCTGATGACTTCAGCCCGAGGCAGAGAAGCTAATGAAGGCGCCTTAGGACCCTCACCAGCTCTGTTCTAGGGTCAGCTGGGTCACTCGCAAGCTGGTGAGCCGCCCTGGGCCTCAGTTTCCCCATCTGTAACATGTTCGGGGCTAAGAACTGTAGCTCATTTCTAGGGTTTGTTGCAAAGACAAAGGAGCCTCACTCAGTGTGGCCACCTCACTGGCTGGACGGCCTTGGGCAAGCCGTGTGACCTTGAGAACCAACTTCAGGTTCCTCCTCTGTAAAATGGGTATAAAAACAGTCCCCGACCTCTTAGGGTGCGGGAGACTGAAGAGAGACGTTGCAAGTTATGCACTGGGCTCAGCTGGCAAATGAGAGTCACTATCTGTTTGGTGTCTCTCAATGGGCGTTGACATTCATCCAGATGCAACTATTATGGTCTGCTTTTGTCACAAGAGGAAACAGAGTCTCCACAGCCAGGACATGGGGAACGGTGAGATAAGAGAGGACAGAGTTGGGGAGGAGTCTGGGCTGGGCCCCCTCAGCTTCCAAACATGGGGAGAAGCCGACATCCTTAGTGCACGGAAGAGGTTCTAGAATGTTCCCTTGCTACCTTTCTGCCCATCCCCCATGCCAACAGGAGTGAAGTTCTCACCATGACAAAGAGAAGGAAGCTGGCTTAAGGGACGGTAAGCAGCTGAGCAGGGGGCTGGGACCTCAATGTCTTGGCGTGACCCCCACAGTCCCCAGAAGCACTCACTGGACACTGTCCAGTCTCTGCCTTCATCCTGCTTCCTCTGGGGCCTTGGGCAAAAAACAATGAGGCCTCCCTACCTACACCCCATCCCTCCTAGAAGTCTTTTTTTTTTTTTTTTTTTTTTTTTGAGACAGAGTCTCGATTTGTTGCCCGGGCTAGAGTGAGTGCCGTGGCATCAGTCTAGCTCACAGCAACCTCAAACTCCTGGACTTAAGCGATCCTCCTGCCTCAGCCTCCCCAGTAGCTGAGACTACAGGCATGCGCCACCATGCCCGGCTAATTTTTTTTTTGTATATATATATATTTTAGTTGTCCATATAATTTCTTTCTATTTTTAGTAGAGACGGGGTCTCACTCTTGCTCAGGCTGGTCTCGAACTCCTGACCTCGAGCGATCCACCCGCCTCGGCCTCCCAGAGTGCTAGGATTACAGGCGTGAGCCACCACGCCCGGCCCCTCCTAGAAGTCTTAATGCTCCCTCCAGGAGGAGTGTGTCTGGGAATCTGGGAAGACTTCCTGGAGAAGGCACCATCCAATCTGGGCCTTGAAGCATGAATAGAAGTTTCATAGGCAGAGAAGCGTGTGCATGTGAGTGTATGTGTGTGTGTTTGTGTGTATACGTGGGGGAAATGGCATGTGTTATTTAACAAGCATTTTCTCATTTTCTGGGGGGACCACAGACAAGACTGAGGCACAGGCCTGCCCCAAAGCAGTTCACAGTCCAAAAATGATGCTCGAATAATAACAATAGTAGTAATAGCTCCTGCCTTCCAGGCACGCACTGCCAAGGCACAGCGCGGGAGCAGCACCCTGTTTCAGTGGAGTGAATGAATGAACGAATGAAAAAAACTTTCTGAAGTCAGCAAATCCTGCCCGGCATTGCTGGAGGGAGAGAGGGACAGCACCGCAAGCCGGGGGTCTGCAAGAGCAAAGGCCTAGCGGTGGGAAGTCGGGGTCCTGTGCGGGCTGAGGTGGAGGGAGGAGTCTATGCAGGGAGCCGAGAAGCTGAGGCTGTGTCCTGTTCCTGTGGGTACTGGGGAGCCACAGCCAGGTTCTGGGCAGGGGAGGGAGGGGAACATGGGACCTAAGGAGGACGGCAGGGGGCAGGAGAGACAGAGACAGAGAAAGACAGAAAAAGACATGGAGAGAGACACAGAGACAGTCATCGAAAGAGAGACAGAGGCAGAAAACGATGAGAACGAGACCCCACAGAAAGAGGTGGCGGTAATCCAGGAAGGCTTCCTGGAGCAGCAGCAGGAGACAGGACAGAGAGAGGCCTGACCCCCCCCCCCCCGCCTCCGAGGAGAGGGGAAAGGAGGACAGGAGCCTCCCCAATTCATAGCGCCCAGACTCTGCACCCACCCATACGTGCTCTTCACTCCTCCCAATGACAGATGGGGAAACTGAGGCCACCTGGAGCGCCCCCACCCCCGGGGCTCTGCCGCCACGGGTCCCTCCTGGCTTGCACTGTGCCTGCATATCCACAGAGGACCTGTGTCACCAGGTTAAAAATGGAAACGGTGCAGGCCCTTTTTTTTTCCCTCCCTTTAAGACAATCCGAGGCCCAAATAAGGCGCGGGCTGTGGGGCGCCCGGTGAGCTGGCCAAGTCCTCCCGGCAAGCGAGTGGTGGCTGGCCCGGCGGCCGGGGCTTGGGCCTCCTCCAAGACGAGCCTGGCTGCTGGGCGGTGCACCCCGGCCGGCTATAAGGGCCTCTCCTCCACCCTCCGAGGCTCACTCGGGCCGCAGCAGCCACCCCCTTGAGCCTGCGCCACCCACCCCAGCGCCCAGCCATGGAGGCCATCAAGAAGAAGATGCAGATGCTGAAGTTGGACAAGGAGAACGCCATCGACCGAGCCGAGCAGGCCGAGGCAGACAAGAAAGCCGCGGAGGACAAATGCAAGCAGGTGAGCCGCCCTCCTGCGCCGGGCCGCGCCCTCTCTGTGCCAGGTCCCCTGCCCGGGAAGGCCAGGCAGTGGGGCCGAGGGTGCGCGGCACAGAAACCTGCTGGGACCAGGGCGGAGAAAGAGTGAGGCAACGCTGCCTTCCCTGGAGTGGGGTGTCTGGGCGGTAAAGGGGGGTGACAACTGATCCCCACGTCCAGCAGGGCCATTGGGAACACAGTGAATGGGACAGAGGGAGGTGGGTGAGAGTGAGACGGTTTGCAGGACAGGGACGGGTGTTCTGTGTACTCGGGGCTGGCCTAGATTTTCTTACAGTGGAATCAAGCGTGTCTGTGTATGGGCATTTGTGTGTGCACCTGTGTCGTACACGCCCGTGTCGTGTGTGCGCGTGTCTCGGCCGGGGGTTAAGGTCACCGTGAGAACGAGCGCGGACGGGACAGGCGCGAGTGTGGGGCTGCGGCCTGCGGTTGCCGGGAAGCGGGCGTGAAAGAGCGTGGATGTGCTGGTGACTGTGTAGACGGTGGTGTCAGTGTGAGCCCGTGGGGGGAAGAGTGGCTGTGTGTGCGCTTGCGCAAACGGTGGCATGGCAGCGACTGAATGTATGTGTCGAGGTGGCTGTGTGTTTGTGGCGGCACACGCCTGTGTGTCGGGGGGATGGTGGGTTTTGTTGGCATGTACGTCGTGTGTGTTTGGATGGGCGTGTCTCTGCCGGCGTGCGCGCGCGCGCATGCGCACTCCGGGGAGAGCGCGGCAGCGCAGAGCTGTGCGCGAGCGTGGGTGGCCCTGTGCCCGTGTATCCGGGAGCACCCACCTGTGACGGGAGCCTGGGGGTCCACATCGGCAGCTACCCGAGGAGGGTGGCCCCATGCCTGGGTGTGTGATGGGGACCCAGGGCTGTGACCCGCTGAGGGGACGACTGGGTAGGGCCTGGGGGCCAGGGCGGAAGGAGAGTTGACAGTGAGCCTGATAATCTCAGCGTGTCCCTGTGGATCCGAGGTGCCCCTGCCGTCCCTGCTGTAAGCCTGGGGGCAGGGGGAGGTGGGCGGCCCATGGCGGGCAGAGGGCGGGGAGGCCAGTTCCCATCCCCCAGCGGCCCGGGAGCTCACACAGACCTAGGGCTTTGGGGATGAGAGTCCCGGGAGGCCCTGCCAATCGGGTGCCTCGAGGAGCTAACGGAGGGGCAGTGAGCAGGGGCCTGGGGCACAGCAGACATCAGTCGTCTAGGTCTGGTGGCCGGAGCAGTGGGTGGCAGGAAGGAAGGGAGTCCCCACAAGGCTTACCACACCCCAAGGTCAACTGCCAAGCCCTCAGGAGCGTCTAGGTCTCAGACAAGCCCAGGGAGACACCCAGGAGGGGCGACACCGAGTGCCCGGCCCTGCCCAGTCCAGGCGCCAGGACAGCTCGGCAGGTGAAGGCAGCGGCTCTGAGCTCAGACCGGCCACGTCCAAGTTGCAGCTTGTCACTGGGTGCCCCAGAGCGAACGCCCTCACCTCTCTGGGCCTCGGTGGCCACATGTGGGAGATGGGGACATAACAGTGGTACCTCCCTCGCTGCCGCCACAGCAGGATCAGAGGTGACTGTGCAGGTGGAGCCCTTGGCCCGGCGCCTGGCACAGAGCAAGCGCTTGGTAAACGTGGGTGTATTTCCTGTCCCGCCCTACTTCCCCTTTGGCCCCATCCCCCAGTGTCCTGGGACTGCTCTAAGAGTCTGTGACACATCTGCACAGGCCAAGCCCCACCCCTGCCACGTACTCCCTCCTCCTTCCCTGTGCCCCTCCCTGGCAAACACAGAGGTCCATCCTGTGCTGGCCCCTGGACTGCTGGCTTCCAGCCATCATTTAGCCCTCACACCATGGGCTTAGCCAGAGAGTCAGAGAGAAGTAAGTTTATGGCTCTAATTCTCACTAAGATGTGAATGACTGATACAGCTTAATCCCCAAAGGCAGCCACAAGTTCAAAAGGGAAGGATCCTCAAAGCCTTCAGCCAACTGTGTGGCCAAAGAGGTAGGGACAGATTCTCCATACTCCAGTTGGCTTTTCATTATGCTTTTTATAATTTTTTTTCCCACAAAGCCACCCACTGGGGTGGACTTGGGTTCAAATCAGGGCGGGGGCTTCTTCTAGCTTTGTGACTCAGAAAAGAGCACTTTCCTGCACTTCTCTGAGCCCTCAGTGTTCTCATCTGTGAAATGGGGACAAACTATGTCTTCTAATGGCTGGATGCGGGACCTAAGATCCCAGAGCTCCGAAGCAAAAGCCAGAGGCCCACAGGGTGGAGGGCCCGTCCTGCCTGGGAACAGGGGCAGGAGGTGGTGAGGAACTCAACTTACCTAGGGTGCCTTTAGCTGCAGGAGGCCAGAGACAGCACGTCTGGGGGCCAGCCTGACCTTTGAGGACACTTGGAAAAGTCCCGATTCCCAGCGCTGTCCTTCTAGTGTGGGAACAGGACAAAGCTAGGCCAGCCCAGCCGCTTCCTGCCCACTCCCCTCCCAGGGCAGTGACACCCTCCACAGCTGGTCTTTGACCCCACATCCTGCTGCAGTCCTGACCTAGGGCCCCATGCGCAGGGACTAAGGTGTGTGCAGTCCATGATCCTCCTGGCCATCTCACAGGCAGGGAAACTGAGGCCCACAGGAGGACAATGACTGGCCAGGGAAAGGCTACACACGCCCACACCTCCTTTGTGCGTGGAACTCGGGCAGCAGGAACGGAAGCTGATGCATGTCGGTCCTATTTATTTTTCACAACCACTACCTACCACTGAGGGGTTTAGCGTGTCATTGATCCAGTCTGCAAACTCCCCACAGTGTTCCAACGCTGGGGCCCACAGTGGCCTCACCCCCACGACCCCCAGGCTGGGGGAGACAGAATATCACACACGGATGTCCCCAGCTCAGGGGGCAGGGCTGGGACAGAGGGTGGGACAGAGGCTGGGAGAGCCCTCAGGGAAGCAGGTGGGCCACCAACGGGGTGTGGAGGACCAGTTGGAGTCCTCCCAGCAGAAAGTGGGGAGGAGGGCTGTTGGGCGGTGGGTACAGCACGGCCCCCTAGCCAAGCAAACCAGCTTAGATTCAAACCCCCAATCTGTGTGGCCTTGGGCAAGCCCCTTCCCCTTAATCCAGGGTCTCAGTTTGCCCTCCTGTAGCACGGGGCTTCAGTGACATAATATTTGTAACACGCCTGGCACATTACATTCTAAATACCCGATAGCCCTCTTATCCAAACGTTGCCAAAAAAGTTGTCGAAACCCCAACCTATCTTTAAACCCTGATGAGTCCAGAGCTGTCAAATTTGCACTCACTCTTCTTATATGTGAAGAGAGTCCTGTGCCGGGCACACAGCTAGTGCCCCCTGCTGTGATCCACAGATCTGGAAGGAAGTCGGTGGACACTGGGTCAGGGCTGACCTGTGAAACGTCTTTAAGGAAACTGGCTCGTTTTCTCAGTGGAGGGAGAAGTTCAGAAGCAGCTGCCAGGGTGCTCAGAGACTACCACCTCAAGGCTTCCATTCTTCAGATGGGTAAACTGAGGCCAGAATAGGAAACAGGGGCCATGTGGCTGGGATTTGGAGTCGAGCTTCCAGGCTCCCCCTCTGCCTCCCTAAACCTCCTGGAGGTCAACTTCAGGCCCTGTGGACCATGACTTTGGCTGGAGCTGCTATCAGCCCTGGGTTGGGCCCTGTCTTCCGCCCCCGGCGATTCATGGACATTGTTGGGGTGCCCTGGTAAACTTCAGAAAGACCAGCCCTCCCTGCTGTCTGTAGCACCTCAGCTAGAGATCCTTGCAGAGCACCCCAGTGACTTCAGCCAGAACCCCAGCCTCTGCCGCCACCCTCTCCCAACTGCTCCCCCATCCCCCAGCTCAGCAGCAGGGAGCTAGATGATTGATACTGCCCTGAGGCAGGGGCCCCGTTTAAGAGTTTGCGCTGGTGTGCGGGTGCAGACAGGCACAGAGCACCTGGTATGCTTTGCACATAGTCTCTGGGGTGAGCGCATAACCCAGACCAGATCCAGAACTTGGTCTAGACACTGCAGGTGCAGCTTTTATAACATACCCTCTCTTTGGGAAGGAAGAGAAGAGAAGCAAGTTACAGAGGAAGGACAGCCACACTGCTGAGGGACAGGGCCAAGGGCATTGTCCCGGTCAGCTCAGGCATTTATAACAAAACACTATAAACTGGCTGGCCTAAACAATAGACATTTATTGCTCACGGTTCTGGAGACTGGACGTCCAAGATCAAGGTGCCGGCAGATTTGGTGCCTGGCAAAGGCTCTCTAGATGGCTTGCAGATGGCCGCCACCTTGCTGTGTCCTTACATGGAGCAGGATGAATGAGCTCTGGTGTCTTCCTCTTCTTACAAGGGCGCAAAACTCATCATGGGGGGTAGTCCACACCCGTGACCTCACCTAAACCTAACCACCTCCCAAAAGCCCTCACCTCCAGTCACCATCGCACTGGAGATGAGGGCTTCACGATATCAATTTGCGGATGGGGACACAAGCATTCAGTCTGTAACAGGCTCGTGTTCAGAAGAAGTGGGTTCAAATCCTGCACTGCGTGACCTGGGGAAAGTCACTCCACCTCTCTGGGCCTCCTGCTGCGAGGAGGCAGGAGAACGAAGGTGGGCCCAGTGGGGTTGCCTGGCCACCCTGGGATAACGGACACAATCGGGGTCAACAACCTGAGACGCAAGTCAGATCAAGGCAGGAGCTGGACGACACCACCCCAGCCCAGGGAGGGGGGGCTACGGTTTCTATCCCACAGACCTGAGCTTCTCAGACTGGGGGTGGCAGGAGGGTGGGGGCAGACTTGAAGGAAAAACAGAAAGGACTGAAAATTGGGGGAAGGCAGGGGACATTTTTATCATGATGATCACACCAAATAGGCAAGCATTTAAAAGATTTAACCTGAGCCTCCAAAGCAAGTGATCCTTGAGGGATGGGTCTCTTCTAGCCAAGCCCCCAAAACCCAGAAGGGGGGCTAGGTCTGAGCCCTTCAATGCTTCAGGGTATTTTGGTGAGACAGTCTGAGCACCACTGCCTTGGGCAATGGGGAGCCATAGCAGGTTCTAGGCAGGGGGAAGGGCAGACATTTTCCTTAGGTTTCTCTGCTCGCTGGGAGGTGGGCAGAACCAGAAGGAGATAGGCTGAGAATGGGTAGTGGGGATCCAGGCCCAGAGAATGAGACTCCCCTTCTTCCGCTTAACCCAGGATCGCGGGGAGCCTGCACCCCTGAAACTGGAATGCAAAATTGAACGTGTTTGGGGCAAACGTGTAGGCACTTCAATTTCCCAAAACTGTAAATGAGTCCCCAAGCGCACTGGGGTCTCTAATAAGGATAAGAACAGCAGATCCCCAGGGCAAGGGAGGAAGATGTGAAAGCCATATTAACCTGTAGCATTTATTGAATGGTGCATATTATTGTTAACCTATTTTACAGATGGGGAAACTGAGCCCAGAGAGAGAGACCGGGGACTCTTGTGACTATGGGGGACAACCCCGCACCTCGGGGTCGTGGCCCCCGGCTGATGCGTCCCCCCGTCTGTCCCCAGGTGGAGGAGGAGCTGACGCACCTCCAGAAGAAGCTGCAAGGGACGGAGGACGAGCTGGAGAAATACTCCGAGGACCTGAAGGAAGCGCAGGAGAAGCTGGAGCTGACGGAGAAGAAGGCCTCCGACGTGCGTGCGCAGCGCCGGGGCGCCCGCGGCAGGGACGGGCGGGATCCCGGGCTCGGGCGGGCGGGAAGCGCCGGAGGAGGAAGAGGAGGAGGAGGAGGAGGAGGAGGAGAAGGCGGTTCCTACCGGCGCTTTCTCCAAATAAGTCCCGAAAAGGGGCACTTTCCAGCAGCTGCGGCCAGCGGTGCCGACGTCAGGCCCTCCCCCAGCGGTGCTGACGTCGGCGGCCGGGCCGGGTGACCTCACCGCCCCGACGGCAGCCGGGCCGGGGGCGGGGAGAGGCGGGGGCGGCCCCGGCGCAGGCAAAGGCTCGGGGGCCGGGGCGCGGCTGCTGCAGCTCTCGCCGGAGCCGAGCCGAGCCGAGCCGAGCGCCCGCTGCGTGCGCCTCCGCGCCATGGCCGGCCTCAACTCCCTGGAGGCGGTGAAACGCAAGATCCAGGCCCTGCAGCAGCAGGCGGACGAGGCGGAGGACCGCGCGCAGGGCCTGCAGCGGGAGCTAGACGGCGAGCGCGAGCGGCGCGAGAAAGTGAGCGCCCGGCCCCGGCCCCGCGCCCGCACCCCCGGCCCGGGTCTGCACCCCCAGGGCGCGCCCGCATCCCCCGGCCCCGGCCCCGCACTCCTGCACACTCCGGCCAGGCGCCCGCACCCCCTGCCCCGTGCCCGCAGCCCCCGGCCCCGGCCCCGCGCCCTGCTTTCTTCCCCTCTTTGGGCGCCGCCTGCTTCCCGCGCTCCCCTCCCGCCAGCCGCCGCCGCCCCATCCGCGCCTGCCTGCGCGCGCTCCCGCCCGGCCGCGCCCGAATCGCGGACCCGCACCCGGCACCCCTTTCTCCGCTGCCATCCTCCCTCCCGGGCCTGGCACGCGGGAGGGGGCGCCGCATCCCGGCCGGGCGGGGCCGGCAGAGCGGGAAATGAGGGGATGGGGCCGAGGGGGGGCGCGATCCCCGGTGGAGAGGTGGGAGGGGGTGCACCGCGCCGGCTCCGCCTGGAGACTGGCGCCGGGATCCCGGGCTGGGGGGGGGACCCGCCCGCTACTGGACCTGGAGGCGGGAATGAGGATGGAAACGTTGAGTTTCCATTGTCTGGGGGTTGACCGGCCCACGCGGGTTTCGGCGGTGGGGTTGGGGGGCCGGCGGGGAACGTCGCAGTTTCTCGCCTCTTTGGCGGCTTCCCGGCTCCGGCTGAACTTTCCCAACCGTTCCCAGGGCCGCGGCGGCGACGTGTCTGCTCCAGGCGGGGCGCGGGGGATGGGGGGGTAGCGGAAGTTCATCCCGGAGCCGCCTGCCTTTCTCTCCCCAGCTGGTCCCAGCGGGAACTAGGGCTGCGAGACCCCGCCTGCGTCCAGAGGGCCCCTGGAATGTTAGCAAGGGGAGAGGGGGGGCCCTAGACCCACGGTCATTTGAGCGCCTGCTGTGTGCCTAACATAGATAATAGGTCTGAAAGAGGAAGGGGGTCTCACCACCCCCTTGCCATCCCCTGTCTCTCAGGACAGGTGGTGGCAGCGCCTGGGGCTGGGACAGATCTGGATTCTAATCCCATTTCATACCACCTACCAGCTGTATCACTGGGTACTTCATCTCTGGGGGTGTTGCCCCATCTGTAAAAGAGGTGATACTAATGCCAACCCCTGGAGTAGCTGGGAGGGTCCTAGGAGTAGGATTTCCCAGCGTGGAGTCTGGCACATAGTAGGTGCTCAATTTGTGGTTTTTCTTCCCTCCCTTGATCCTGGGAAGGGTTCACAGTCTAATGGAGGCAAGGGGGCGGGCAGACAAATGAGACTGATGAAGTGTGGTTTGCGTTCCAGGAGTTTTTTGTGCTCTGTTGTGTGACAGAGGGAGGCCGCCAAGCAGCTGAGGACAGGGGAGGCTTTAAAATGGAGGTTGTGCAAGGAGGGTCTTGTAGAATAAATAAGTTCCGCTGGGACAAGAGACCTGGGTGAGCAGAGAGTCGGGAGCAAGAAAGTTGTGTTTGGGGGGAGATGGGGTTGAAGCCCAGGGGCTGGGAAAGCTGAGTACCGGGGCTCAAGGTGGGGACCCCAGAGTGTAAACGATGCCGGGTCAGATGGAGTTGGGGGTGTGCACCGACAAGGCTGGGAAGAGCCCAGACTGCGGCTGTTCCCTCGTCCCGAGGCCACTGGCCCGGGTTGGAGCGTTTAATCCTGCGTTAGGGATCCTTTGGCGTGAAGAGGCAGCAGAAACCCCGTGTAAGCCTCAAACAGTAGCTGGTCTGGCCTCTTTCACACATGTAACCCACGGAACTCTCCCCCTCTCCCTCTGATCTCATCCCAAGTCATCTCGCTGGAGGACAATTACTTCTGCTTCAAAATGGCCCTCAGCCGCGAGCCAAGACTTGGGACTGGGATGGTCCAGTTGGGAGGGAAGCTGTTTTTGGAAAGTTTAAGACTTCTTACAACATTCACTTTACAAAGCATGCTTCTCTCAGTCAGAAGAGGGAAAGCCAGAGATGGTTCCAGGGCATAGGAACTGAAACAAGAGACCAAGGGAAAAAACCTCTCTCGGTCTCTTGTGGAATAAGCCAAGAGCCCGGCGTGTGGCAGACTTCTGGGCCTGCCTCCCGACAGCTGGTTTCGTTTAGATTTTTGTGTGATTAACCGACATCTTCCTGTTCCTTTGCCACATGTATCTAGCAAGCCTCTTTTCCCTTATAAGGGAAATCCTTTGTAGAGTGTGGAAGGCTTTGATTGCAGGAAGGGGTGGAGCCCAAAATGACTAGCAGTGACTAGCAGTTTTTCAAAAATACATATATATGTTGTAGGTATGCACATATGCGTGTGTATCTCAGAGCTCTTTCGGTTCCAGACGGTTGAAAATCTGCCAAAATCGTGGTTGCCAGGATTCAGAATTTCCTACATAACAGCTACTCACCTTTCTTTTTTTTAAGACTCATGAATCAAGCACCTCGGTATGATCTTAAAAATCAGTTCCTTGACTGCTAACAGATATGTGGCTTTTTGGGGTGATGAAAATGTTCTGGAATTAGTGGTGTCGGTTGCAGAATTTTGTAACTGTACTAAAAACTGTTGAGAGAGAAATAAAAAGCAGTTCCTGCCCCAGTTGCTGGCAGTGTTAGGAGGAGTTAGGATTTAGGCAGTTGAAAAGGATGAAAAAGGCACCCACTCATTGGAAGGACTGGATGGGGACATTGTCCTAAGACAGTTCACCAGTGGTTTTAAAGGATTCTCCGCGTTGGTGTTTCAGAGGACACTGCGATCAGAAACACCTTTGGGGGTCTTCTCTGTCCGCTTCTAGAACTCTGGGGCTGAGAAGCCTTCCTGACTCTTCTCTACTTGTGCTTTTCAGCCACTCTAGTCTCTCTCTCTCTTTTTTTTCTTTTTGCTGTATTAACCCAGGGGGCAGGGGAGGGAGCGGTGTCCCATTAATTTTTATAGCCTTCCCCAATTCAGAGATTCCTTATTTGTCCTGATAGGAAGAAGCTAGTGTAGCTTCACCTGCACCTTCAACCTTCGGTGCAGCCCCATTTGGCCAACTTTCAACATTGCTCCCTAAGGGTGGACGTCCCTGGATAACTTGTCTGGCCTCGAAGCCCCTGTAGGACTCAGGGGGTAGGTTCAGAAGGGGAAGAGCCCTGGATTGGGACTCAAAAGGCAATTCCTTACCAGATCTGAGTCACTGAACAAAACTGCTTCACCTAGCAGGACCCCTCAGTTTTCCCATCTGTAAAATGGGTGAGAGGTGTGAGGATTCAATGAGGTGAAACCATGGCAGGAAGAGCTGCCCTTCTTGCCAGGGGCAAGCAATGCCACGCCTTGGGCTACGGCCCTCACAGCAGCAAATAGCAACCAGGCTTTGGGATAGAAAAGTGAAGCCAACTCCGCATGGCTATAAATTGGCAAAGCCGGGATTCTTTTTCTTTTCTTTTGAGACAGAGTCTTGCTCCATTGCCCAGGCTAGAGTAGAGTGGCCTCCTAACAGCTCACTGCAACCTTGAACTTCTGGGCTCAAGCAATCCTCCTGCCTCCTCTTGAGTAGCTGGGACTACAGGCGTGCCTCACCACAGTCAGCTAATTTTTCTATTTTTTGTAGAGACGAGGTCTCACTCTTGCTCAGACTGGTCTCAACTCCTGACCTCGAGTGATCCTCCCGCCTCGGCCTCCAAGAGTGCTGGGTTTACAGGCTGGGATTCTGACCCAGCACTTTTTGACCCCAGAGTTCCTGTTTTTATGCACTCTACCATACCTCCTTCCTTGTAGGTGAAAACACCTTGAAAAGCCAATAGTGCTCTTCGGATATCTCTTCCATGCCCGTAACCAAGTTTTCTTTCCTTTCTCATACCTTTTTGTTCCATCACCTGTCAGCCAGGC
This sequence comes from Eulemur rufifrons, assembly GCF_041146395.1. Lineage (NCBI taxonomy): Eukaryota > Metazoa > Chordata > Mammalia > Primates > Lemuridae > Eulemur > Eulemur rufifrons. The sequence continues at coordinate 7,866,108 of NC_090984.1, read as the reverse complement.
TTAGCTAAGGATGGTGTTCTGCCTAGGCTGCCTCCTCCCCACCCCTCTTGCTAATTGTATGGTCACCATTTAACTGAGGCTTCTATATTCTTGCATGTATCTTGCCATTCAGATGAGAGGGAGCAGATCTTATAGGACAGGATGAGCTAGGCTACTGATGACTCTAGGAATCCCACAGTGAGCCCCAGAACCCTCTGTGTGGTAGCACTGTGTGTCTTTTTCAGGGAAGAGCCTACATTACATGTTATACTAACATTGGGTCTATTATGAGCTGCTGGAGAGACCAGCACTGCCATCTTGGAGCACACAGTGTACTTGTCTCTCTTCTGTGTTGATGTGACTGGGACACTCACCTGTCGTCATTGAGTGGTGGATGTTCCCTGACATTGTCAGGGAAAATCATACTGAAATTTTACATTCTCCAGACAAGAGAGTGTGAATTGCCGATGGCCTGGATTCCTGGTAGGCTTCGGCGGGGAATCGGGTTAGCTGAGGGAAGGGCGCAGGGCAGGTTCCCACTGGTGGCTGGCCTGATACTTCTTAACCTGGCTGTACCTCTGACCTCCCCAGGCTGAAGGTGATGTGGCAGCTCTGAATCGGCGCATCCAGCTCGTGGAGGAGGAGCTGGACAGGGCTCAGGAACGGCTGGCCACGGCCCTGCAGAAGTTGGAGGAAGCGGAAAAGGCTGCGGATGAGAGCGAGAGGTAAGGACGCTTCTAACCTGGTGGCGTCAGTGTGCACTTCTGGAAAATGGGGATTGCATTACTGACCTCCCAGAGCTGGAGTGACAGCGGACAGGATCACGTGGACATGCGCGTGTCTGCAAACAAACGCTTTATAAACCATCATAGCGCATGTAGCGATGTCTGTCCTCATGGTGGCCATGAAGGAAAACTTCCAACAGGCAGAGAAAGGCCAAAAAATGGGCGGACGCAAGACTGCAAGTGTGACTGTCCATGGTGGTCAGTTTGCAAAGTGCTGCTTCTCTCAGTTTCTCTGAAAGCCACGGTACTTCTCATTGGTGTTCTGAAGACATCGAGTTTCAGGGTGATATGAGAAAGGGAAATGAGAAGTTGGGACGGGCTGTCTGCGGAGGTGGCAGTTAGCAACGCTGTCAGGCGAGCTTTTGCCTCTTGGGTGGTGACAGCTGTATTTTAGGGACATGTGCAAACCACCACCGTTAATGTCCTTGCATTGGACAGTGCTCCTCACCCCCATGGCGTTTGCAGTGTGTTCGGGCCTCCAGCAAAGCGCTCTGCCCCCAGCAGCGAGCGGGGTCATTCTCGGGCACGCCTGGGCACAGGCTCGGCAAGACTGAGGGCAGATTGTGTGGCCCACAGGAGCGGTGGCCTCTGCGTGGTGGTAAATGGGTTCCTTGTGCGGCAGCGATGCAGGCCGGGCCAGTGGCCGTGGCGTATGTGCCACGCCATCACACCAGGGTTCTCACTCGACCCAAGAGAATCCGCCGTGCTTTTCCAGTTGAAACTCCTCCAAAGGATTCGTTTCTCACTGTGCTATTGTAACCGTTACCAGAGATTAGAAACCAACTAGGGGATCTTAAAGACTGCCTGTTGCCCGAGCTGGGACTTTCTTCCTATGTAGTGGCACAGCCAGGGTGGAGGGAGCAGACCCCACTGCAGGCTCTGCCTCAGCCGCCGGACAGAGGGCGAGGTGGCAGCCCAGGGTGGGGAAGTGTGAAGGAGCCCGTGGTGGAGGGCTCGGGGCTGCGCCTGGAGCCTGGATCACTGCTGCCCGTGTGCCCAGCCTGGCAGGATGCTTACTTCAAGGGCCTCCCTACTGGGAAACCAAGAGAGCCTGGGAAGCCAATAGCTTGTTTGCATCATGTCACCAGAGGCCTCTGGTGACACCCTTGTTGGAGGCTGCTGTGTTTCAGTAGAAAGAATTCTACACTTGGACCCGGACGATCTAGACTCAAGTCCTTCCACTGCCACCAACTACGCAGCCTTGGGCTAGTCGCTTTGAACTCTGAGTGCTACAAAGGGTTTTCCAACAATAAACATCCCAGCGGACACTGACTCACCTGTTGAGGAGCAAGGCCTGGTACAGGTGTGGAGGCTGCTTCTGACAGTTAGCTGAGAATGGGAGTGACAGACAGCCCACATGGAAGTGTTTCTTGGACAGCAAGAAGTATATAGTCCTCCACTCTGGGCAGGAACGACACACATCACGCTACGTTGGAGCCTCTCTGGAGGTCTCTGATGTTACTTTGTCCATTCCAAGCAGGGCCGGCCAAGGTGACTCATGACACATTTCACGGTCAGCCAGCTGAGGTGTAGCAGGGGTCCAGCTGTCCCCAGGACACTGTCCTTTCCAGATTGGATGTTTCCACTTTAGTTCTGGCCCTCCTCACCCCCTGCCTGTTGGAACCTGCCTCTTACCTGGTCTTCCCATGCGGTCCATCCACTATGCTGGTTTCTGCTCACTCCTGTTTTTGAAACCTTCCAGCAGGTCCTTTCCCCTGGCATAAAACCCTCAGCACCCAGCCCGTGTTCCAGCCACCCTGAGCTCTGAACCCCCTGCCAGTTCCCAGATGTGCAGTTCTCCCTCCCCACAAAATACCTCCTTGTTCATTTGTGGATGCTTTTCCTACCCTTGGATGCCGGGCATAAATGTCACCTCTTCTGGAAAGCCTTTTGTGACCTACCCTCCAACCCCCACTGCTCCTCAACATGTCCACAGCCAGCTGCCACAGACCTCTAATCATGTTGTGGCAACTGCTGGCTTACAAGTGCGCCTCGTTACGAGTTATTGAGGGGAACATGGAAGGGGGACACAGACTTTGGAGCCAGACCGCCAGGCTGTGAGTCCCAGCTCTGTAACCTTCAGCAAGTTACTTATCCTCTCTCTGTAACTCAGTTTCTTCATCTGTAAAATGGGGATAATGTACCTATTTCAAAGGGCAGTCGCGAAGATCAGTGCCTGGCGATCAGTAAAGATGAACTTGGCTGGGCGCGGTGGTACACGCCTGTAATCTCAGCACTCTGGGAGGCTGAGACAGGAGGATTGTTTGAGCCCAAGAGTTTGAGGTTGCTGTGAGCTAGGCTGATGCCATGGCACTCTACCCTGGGCAACAGAGTGGAACTCTTTCTCAAAAAATAAAGATGAAGTCACCGTGAGCTTGGTGACGGCAGGGCCTGCAGGGTTTTCATCTTTGCAGTGTGGTAGATTCAGAGACGCCTTTAGATGAGAGGTGGGTGAGGGCTTTAGCGTGGACAGTGGTGGTGACGGTGAGGCTGCTCCTTGCAGGGGAATGAAGGTGATAGAAAACCGGGCCATGAAAGACGAGGAGAAGATGGAGATCCAGGAGATGCAGCTCAAAGAGGCCAAGCACATCGCTGAAGAGGCCGACCGGAAATACGAGGAGGTGAGTGGCGCTGGCGGGTGGCAGCGGCGGGATGTGGGCGGAAATGGATCTGCTGATAGGGAGGATGCCGGGGGCCCCCCACAGGAAGCCCTGGGTTGGGTCCTGTCCTTCTGTGTGCACATCTGTTTCTGCAGAGACAGCCGCTTGGCTGGGAAACTGTATCTTCCACCCTGCCAGAAGTCCTGGGGACACTTGTCACTTGGTGGGAAAACCAACTGATCCACTCACGTTTGTCCTTCCTTCAGCTGAGTGTTTTGGCACAGTTTGGCGAAAAATTGAGGATTATGGTCTCCAGCTGTGGATCCTCGGAGCAGGAAAACTCGGTCCCTCTTTTGCCCACTTTTGTGACTCAGCTCTTCTTCCCCCTGTCTGCCTCACTCCTGGGGCCTAAGGAAGAGAATTAGCATTCCCTCCAGGCCCCAGGACTATTTGAGTTGAAAAACCAGCAGAAAGGTCCACACTACAGAGGGTCGTGGCGGGGCGGGGCTGCCTGCACCGCGCATCCTACTAGCGCGGCTGGTGGGGACCAGTCTCAGTTGGGCCTTTCTGTCTCTGCAGGTAGCTCGTAAGTTGGTCATCCTGGAAGGCGAGCTGGAAAGGGCAGAGGAGCGTGCAGAGGTGTCTGAACTGTGAGTGGCAGGACGGGACCGAGTGGGGACGCCTCGGCTCCCTGGGCATGGCGTGCGGGAGTTGGTTGTGTTGGGAATTGACGCTGACGGGGGTATCTGGGACTCCTGGTATCTGGGACTCCTGGCTCTTCCCTCCTTTTTGTTTTCACGGCTGATGGTGGCAACTATTTGTTCTTACTGCCCTGGGAAGCATTGCCCATGTGTTGACTGTTCCCACAAAGATACTGGGAAGTAGGAGTGAGGCAGGTGGCGGCAGAGAAGCACAGAATTCCCATTCCCCGGGGAGGAGATCTTAGGAGGCTGTGCCTGCTTGACAGAGCACTGCCCTAAGGAAGGCAGGCTGCCCATCAGTGTTTGAATGCTCTGTTCCTGGTGTCAGTGTTTGGCCATGACTCATTCCTGGGGGGAAGGTGAGACGCTTGACCGGGATCCTGCAAACTCCGAGAAAACAGAACGCCTCTCATCTTGGTCTGGGAGATGAGGAATTCAACCACTGAGCATCCCGCGGTGCAGAGAGAGATCTGGTTTCACAGATCCACTCCGGGCTGGCTTGCTGGAATGTCCGGTGTAAACTCTGATCACAATCTCCCAGCCTCCTGCCCTCTGTCTCATTCCTACACCTTCCAGAGCCCGCCTCATCAATCATAGATTTCACAAGTCCCTGCTGCCTCACCCTTGGCGGAAGCCCAGGAGTGCTTTACGGCCCTCCAAATCCTCCTCGGCCTGCCTCGCCTCTGCCTGGTATGACAGGGTGTTGATAAGTACACAGCCTCGCATCTCAGAAAAATGCATTAACATTTTTCCCCACATTCCTGCTGGGGGCCCCCCAGGGAAGCGTAGGTTTCTCCTTTTGAAAACTGCTTTTAGGGGGATTGTGTGCTGTAAAGGGAGGTAAGACACAAAAAGTCCTTTGTCTTTGTGCAGAAAATGTGGTGACCTGGAAGAAGAGCTCAGGAATGTCACTAATAACCTGAAATCGCTCGAGGCTGCATCTGAGAAGGTGGGTGGTTGGCGTGTGGCTCGCTGGACTTCGTTCCCTCCTTTCGCCAGGGTTCACGGGAGCATGCCAGGGTATCAGGAATCTGACCTTTATTCATGACCAGTAGCCTTGGTGCCCAGCGGCCAGTGTTTTCCCCACAGAAAGGGCTGTCCGGTGGCTGGATTTCCCCTGCAGGCTCTCGGGTCCTCTTCCCTGGGGTCTTCGCAGCATCTTTTACCTCCATCTCAGAGGAGGATGGAGATGGAATCTCCTCTTAGGGAGATCTGAGCATAATCATATGCACACAGAGCCTCCCTCCCACCTGGACCCCCTGGCTCCCCCAGAAATACCATCGCAGAGGTGGAACGGCAATATCGGAGGTGGGATTGGGCTTTGGGGCTGAAACGGTACCCAGCACGCTGTCACGTGACAGCTGCACCAGGAGCAACGTCCACACTCTTCCGCGCCCAACCCACTGTCTGCCCCAGCGCGTGTCTTCCTCACTCCCCCCTCCGTCCCCGCAGTGGCATTGCACTGAAGCTTCACGGACATCCCAGGATCGCCCACCACCTACAGTTCTTTGAAACTGCTGTTCACGCAGCCTGGCGCGACCTTCCTTTTTCCCTTTGCTTGATGAACCTCTCTCTGTTCGTCCCTTCGGCCTCTGCTGAAGCATCACCCCTTGCCTGACCTCTCATCTCGGTTGGGTGTTTCTCTACTGTGTAGCCCCATTTGCTGCTTTTCCTATCATTGTGGTTTATCACATTTATTATAATTACCCAATTAATTGCATGCCGTTCTTGCTAGATTGAGAGTTTCTAAGGACAGGGACCACAGCTGTCTTGTTCAAAGCTGTGTCCCTGCTACTTGCGTTGTGCCTGGCATATATCTGATACTAGGATAGGTAAGGAATAAATGCAGCCCACGTGTAGAACAAACGCTGCCCTGGGCCAGAAGGACAGGTGTTACGGCAATAATATGGCTTCTGCTCTTTTTTTCTTTTTAATTTTAAATATTTAATTATTACGGGTACCTAACGGTTGTATATATTTACAGGGCATGTGCGATGTTTTGATACAGGCATGCAATGTATATGAATGAAATCAGGGTGACCGGGGTATCTGTCACCTCGAGCATTTATCATTTCTTTCTGTTAGGAACATTCCAACAATAGTTATTTTAAAGTATACCCTAATTTATTGTGAATAGTCTGGCTTTTGCTCTTAAAGAGCTCAGAGTCTAATCTAGTGGAAGAGATTGACCAAGTTACAGATTGCTCTGGGAATACAACAGAGGGATCTTGGAAAGTTGCGACGAGGTTACCAAGAAGAGGTGACCGATGATGGCTGGGAGCACAGATTCCAGAGTCAGGCTCCAGTCATGGCTTTGTCACTTAACAGCCACGTGTCCCTAGACAAATAACCTTTCTGTGACTCTTTCCTCATCTATAAAATGGGAGTTAGGGCATCTAGCTGTGATGCCGCTGACTGTCTGGACCCTGGCACGCGGTTAGTAAATATTAGTTACTGTGAATCTGAGTTGAGCATTGAAAGACAACTATGATTTCTGACAGGTAGTCCTGGGGAGAGGAATGTTCCGTGTGAGGGACAGGCCACATTTATAGACAAGGGCCGGGGTAGGAGTGCCCAGAACATGTTCGGGGAGTGGCTGGCACCTTGGGGGTGGGCCGGGCCAGCCGCTGGGAAGGGCCTTGGGTGGGGCTTGTATTTCCAATGATCTGCCCCGTCTTCATCATCTTTTTCTCTCAAGTGACCAGCCCAGGCCTTTACATTAACACCCCCTGGAGGGCTCTGCTGTGGATTCTCTGCCTTTCACACATAATTCTGCCTGGAAGGTCCCTGCCTCTACTTTGCTTCTTAGGCACGTTTATAGCGCTTCATGCACACACTTTTCTCCGAGGTATAGAGAACCTGCCTTCTTTTATGCTTTTTTTCCCCCTCTCCCCTCCTTTTCTTAAAGCAATGTTTTGGTTTTTCCCACAGTATTCCGAAAAGGAGGACAAATATGAGGAAGAAATTAAACTTCTTTCTGATAAACTGAAAGAGGTGAGTGTGATCGCACCTACCAAAGGCAGGTTCCTTCTGGGGCTGGCCGTGAAACGGTGATGGTGACTCCCTTCTTCCTTTCTAGGCTGAGACCCGTGCTGAATTTGCAGAGAGGACGGTTGCAAAACTGGAAAAGACAATTGATGACCTGGAAGGTATGAAATCACCATCTAAATATGTTTGTGGGTCCCCTCCCTCTGTGACACGTCCACAAACAGCTGGGAGATGTCTGCGGAGGGGTTGAGTTGGGGTTTGTTCGCCTTAGGAAAGTGAAGTGCAGAGTGATGTCACATCTGGAGCACGGGAATGGGACAGTGCAAATCAAATTCAGACTTGAGTTGCCATTTCCAGAAAGTATGATCTCTCTGCTGAATTAGCTGCACGTGTGAGTAGAGACCCAACTACAATACGGCTCTGACTTAAAAAAAAAAAAAAAAGTCTTTAGAATTTCCTTCGGTTTGCTCATTTCTGAGAGATGCCTTGCATTTTTTTTTAAATGCCTTACATTTTTACAGAAGCTTTCTCCCAGCGAGCTCAAAGCTTATCACAAGATGAGAAAACGGAAATACAAAGAATAAAGACTCTGGTCTGCAAGCCTGGTGCCCACATACCCCAGAATTCCTTGGAGAGGTCCAATTTTGAAAATTCTGTCCCGTGTTCTTTATGATATAGCCCGGAAATTCCAGATCTTGAGGTTCACATGAAATCTCCCAAACTGCCTGTCCTGCCCCACCCCCGCCAAAGGGTGCAAAAACTCCTTCTTCAGCCCCACAGGCCCCAGTGTTTGGTTTGGGAAGTGAGGTTTCCATATAAGGAAAAATGCCCCATTCCAAAGTGTAACCTTTGGACTGGGTGACATCATTGGAAATCAGAAATACCCTGCTGGGTGGGGGGCGGTGGGGCAGAGCTCTGTCCTTTTCCAGTCACCACTCCTCTAAAGGTTCATTATGGCTAATCCCCTGCAGAACCGCCGACCACTCAGAAATCACTCCATACACCTTTTGGTTTTTCTATTTGTTTTACACAGGATACAACTTTCTCCTAGTTCATGCTTTGTTTTCTCACCTTTTTTTTTTTTCTTCCTCTCATTGCTCGTGTGTGACACTCCATCCTGACCCTCGTGTTCTGTCCCCTGTACCTCTTCTTCCAAACTCTCTCCCTGGGGACCTCCGCCCTCTAGATGAGTTACATGCTCAGAAGCTCAAGTACAAAGCTATCAGCGAGGAGCTGGCCCGTGCTCTCAACGACATGACCTCTCTGAGGGGCAGCCAGGGTGCGGCCCTCTGTCCTAGCAGTACTGACGTCTGCCTTCTCACTGTGGTGCCCACACTCCCGTGGGCTTCTGGGAGCTCCAGTGGCCTGCCTCCTGGTTTGATCTTTCAAGCTTTCTTCTGATGTGTCTGGGACCTCTGGCCGCAATAAAGACAGGCAGTCCTCATCTTCATGCCCTCTCATTTTCATTTTCTCCACTTGCCGCCTTTGAGTCGTAGTTGTGTGCCCTTGACCGTGGCTGGAACAAAAAGTGGCTGGTTAGCCTTCTCTCGCTCACAGATGAAGAGCTCATTACAGAAAAGAAACTTATGCTTATGTGATTCTTTTCTGAAGAGGCAAAAACAAAAGCCAGTTTGGCACGCGCTCTCGAATGGGCATTAGCTCACTGCATGTGCGTGCCAGGAGTTTTTCCTTAAATAGAAATTTTTTCAATGGAGGCTCATCCCTATCAACCTCTTAGCAGCTTAAGAGTCAGCAGAACTTGCAAAGACCAGCGAGCCTGTGTCTAAAATGAGGCTACCCTTGAATGGGGTTTGAGCTGCGAATTCAAATAGCGGCAGTGGCATTTTGGTCTCCTTCTTCCTTTTCTCTTTTGTTCTCTGTGTTACACTCTTGGAATGGTGACTGGGGTTTCCCACGTCTTCACTGTTCATGGAACATTTATCCAGCTCCCCGTCCTGGGAGGAAGTTCACCAGTGAAGTTCACCTTCACACCCAGCCCTTAGGAAACTGACTGTACGAGGAATTAAAGAACATCCTACTGACAGGGAAAGGGAATAGAAACTGCTGTGATGTCAAACAAAAGTGGGTGATTCTTTACTGAGTTCCAAAGTTGCCTGAGATGCTGACAACTGTCTCCCTTCATACCCGAGTTAACTGTAACCAGGAACCCTGCTTTAGTTTCGTAACAACTCATAGGGTTGGCCTGTGGGAATTAAAAGGTCATACTTTTAGTGATCAAAAACACAGATTTTTCCAAGAAAATCCAAAATGCATCTCCCCTAAACCACCTGCACCTTTCCAGCCGAGTCTCTCCCTGTTCCTAACTGCCACTCATCCTGAGCTTTTATAAAAAGCATTCCCCTTACACATTGCCTTACGTATGCCCTTGGAAAGATGACAGATTGTGTAGGGGGCTATTTTTTGTTTGCTTTGTCTTTGTATCTGTTCCCGGGATTTTTCCGGACATTTGTAGCCTCCACCCTTTGAAATGACTATGCAGCCTGCCTATCCTGTCATTCTACCTACCTAAGCACCTAAGTGGAGTTTCAGAGATTAACGCTATGGAGTTCTGCTTCTACCTGTTGATAGTCTGTGGGCCTCATGACAATTCTCAAGGACAACGAACACTTTACGGGGAAAGTAATTTTTTTTAAAGATTCATTTTATTTAAGATGCATAAAGTAACATATTCTCCTAACTATAATACATTAAAATAAAACACAGACTGATCTTTAATACTGAAACATAAGGCTCAATTATCATACTACACAGATGGGGAAAAAAAAAAAAGTTGTTCAGAGAAGTCAAGAGATTTTCGAAAAGTCCAACATCTAGCTAGCAACGAGATTTCAGTTCTTCTGACTTTCAGACCAAAGTGTCTTCCGTTTCTTCCATCCATTAATGAAATTGTGGTAGGTAGAATTGTAAGATGGTCCCCAAGATTCTCACTCCCTGGTGTACAGGTCCTGTATACCCAAGGGAAAGTAATTTTATCTCAGACCTAATAACAAAATAGATGCCAATAAATCCAGGTGACAAGGTAAAGTGTGGTCAGGATTCATAGTCGAGAGACCAGGGTATGAATCCTAACTCTGCTTTAGCTGTGCAACCTGAACAAGCTGCTTAGCTTTCCTGCAAAATAGAGGTGAGACCTCAGTTATTGTGAGGCTTAAATGAGATGATGGAGAAATTGGCTCATACATTCAGCATTCAGTTAACATTCACCCAGACTAGACAGGCCCAGGCCACCGTTCTGTTTCTGACGGATCCAAGTCATAGTCACTTGATTTCTTTGTTAAGTGCCTTGTCAAAGGAAAGGTTCAGTCGTTGCAGCAAAGGCTGCCATCTTCTGCAGGCATTTTTTTCTTCCTGAACATTTCCAGGCTGATCACATCACATTTTATGAGGCATTTTGCTTTCCTCCGGTATTGTAATGAGTTTTGGCCTTAGCCCTTATCGGCCGTCACTCTGCAAACAGTTCTCTCGTGCTGTCGTGCATAGCTCTCAATGCATCTTTTTCTTTTTCTTCTTGGTTTCATCAGCTCAATCGCTTGATAACGTGCCTACAGTCTGGCTTAAATTTCAGTCATGTTGCCTTTACCTGGGGTTTGACCTCATTGCTGTGGATACACAGACACAATAACACCAATATGCGGAATTTAAACAACCATTCCCAGAAGCTCCAAAGGAAAGATGCGTTTTAGGATTGTATTTTCCTACCAAAGGCTCAGGGTCTAATAAACTGAGACTAGGGGAATAATGTATTAAGTCATCCATGTCTAGGACTAAAATCTTATGTTTGTGTAGCAGCAAGTCATAGGTTCTGAAACATTTCTCATTTATTCCTCATAATAACCCCCACAGCACACATTGGTATTATATTATGTCCATTTGACAGATGGTAAAACTGAGTCCTAGAACGGTTAAATGGCTTACTTCAGTCGTACAACTGGGACTTAAATTCGGGTATTCTGACTCTAGGGTTGCCAGATTTAGCAAATGAAAATTCAAGTTAAATTTGAATTTCAGATAGGCGATGAATAAATTTTTTGGCAAAAGTATATCTCATGCAACATGTGGGATATACTTATACTAAAATATTATTTGTGGCTTATCTAAAATTCAATTTAACTGGACATCCTGTGTTTTATCCTACAACTCTGACTCCCAAATTTGGTGCTTGGTCCCTATTGGTCCATGGTGTTCTGTTATAATTGAAATACAAAGTATTTTCTCTGCTGTGACTTTCACTCTGGCAGCTTGAGGTTTAGAAGCCTTTTTTATTTTTCCTTTAACAAAGATGCTTATTAATTTATTTTCCTCCCACTCTTAATCCTCACCAGAAAAACTTGCCCAGGCCAAAGAAGAGAACGTGGGCTTACATCAGACACTGGATCAGACACTAAACGAACTTAACTGTATATAACCAAACAGAAGAGTCTTGTTCCAACAGAACTCCAGAGCTCCATGTCTTTCTCTTCTCTTGTAAGAAGTTTCTTTTGTTATTGCATCTTCGCTTTGCTGGAAATGTCAAGCAAATTATGACCAAATATTTTGTATCAGAGAAGCTTTGAGCACCAGTTAAATCTAATTCCTTCCTTTTTTCAAATGGCACCAGCTTTTTCAGATCTATTTTTTTTTTCCTTAAGTTGCATTTATTCCTAAGGTAGGCAGGGTATTTCATGTTGAGCATACTCTCTCAAGACTGAGGGCACATTTGGTTCCTGGGAGAACAGACAACCCCACACTTTCACAAACACAGCCTCCAATATCTAGTCATGGACCAATTTAAAACGCTGAAGAATAGAACCTTCTGGGTCACCACTGGTCAAACTACAGGAGACTAGGGACTATCACACGGGTGGGGATTTTCCATCCAGAGCAAATAGAACGGGGAGGGAGCGCTGTTGTGGGAAGTCATAAACCACAGGTAGATTAACCTAGTCATGCTGGCCCTTCTCCACACTCCACTGTGCAGAGCAAACATCCTCTTGAGCAGCAAGTATGAGAATGCTTGGGAAATAGTTGCAATAATTGCCCAGATATTTTCTGGCTAGACCCTTGATGTAACATTCTCCTCTGAAGGCTTCTAACATTGTTCTCTGAGGACCAAGTGTCTTAGTCCAATAATGACTCATGTTTTTCTGCTCAGATATAATGCCATCCACTCAGCAGGAATATGGTGGAGTTCAGTCCTGTTCGGGTCAGCTATATCAGAAAGACTGCCTGCTATCAATAAACTGGGCTTTTTTCTATTAGCAGAAGGGGCTTCTCTGGCAGCAGAGCAGAGATAAAAAATTGGCCCAACTTCATTCCCATACTTCAGAAAATGGCAAATTGAAGAATTACTTATCTAGGACTTTAATGCCTTCTTCAGGACCAAGTTAGTAAAAGACCAAGAAACTCCTGATTAAACTGGATATGGAGTATTTTGTAGGCCGGGCTGCACATTTTGGCTTTGTTACATTTGTTTTCTCAGTTAACATCTCAGCGCTGAAACATTCCACATTCCCCAAGTGTGGGGGCCGAATCAAGTTTACAAGTCTGACTGAAAATCACCCTGCTTCTAGCTTATCTGAGTTCCCTGCCCCTCACTCCTATTTATTAAGCATCACACTACCCAGGAGATACACTAGCAAATTGTGCAATTGAATAAAATTCACACTTCTCTTTAGATTCTTGCAACTGTATCATATGTAATAGTATCACTTTTTCTACATTTTGGTCAAATAAATTTTTACATAAACTACAATTTGTGTGAATTTTAGAATGCGTGGGGACATACAAAGCATTTGGTTCAACAAATGTTAATGGGATGGAAAGGGAAGATAATTGTGCCAAGAACTTAGCAAGTGTTATTTATTTGCTTTGCACCATGACTTTACAATATAAGGATTATGATCACTGTGTTACAGATGAGAGCGCTTGACCTCAGTAACGCAAAAGCCCCTGTCCTTTGTTATCCCCAACCCTGCCTGAGCCAGGCTGTGAAGAGTGAATAGGGTTTTAATAGATGAGGGAGGTGCAGGGCAGGTGATCTCTGCTGCCTGAGTTAGGAAAGTACAAGGCCTGCCTGGGTGAATAAGGCTTTCTATGTGTTGCACATATAATGCAAAGCAGAAGTAGGAAAACTGGAAAGTAGGCTGGTTCCACGCTGATGAGAGCCTGAACTTCATTTGGTCAGGAGTGGAGAGCCACTCAAGACTGGAGTACAGGAATCAAAGCAATACATTAGGAAAATCCACTTGGCATTCATTTTCAGGAAGGACTAGAGTCGGGGTAGACTACAGACAGGAAGGCAAGTTCGGAAAATGTTTCAATCCAGGACAGTGACTGCCATAGAAGAAGAAGAAGTGATCCGCAGAAAGTAATCTTAAAACTTAGCTGACTGGATGACAGGGAACTGAGAGAACAGTGTCCGAAGACCACTACAGTTTCACTACCTGAATTGCTTTGATAGTGTGCCCCAAGATTTTATGCTGGGGAGGGGAAGTAGGGAATCAGAAGAAGAAAAGAAATCCTTTAAAATGTTAATGCAGCCAGGCACAGTGCCTATAGTCCCAGCTACTCAGGTAGCTGAGGTGGGAGAATCCCTTGAGGTCCGGAGTTAGAGCCCAGCCTGGGCAAAGTAGGGAGACCTGTCTCTAAAAATCTTAAAAAATTAAAAATTAAAAAAAAAAAAAGCTGGGCATGGTAGCACACACCTGTAGTCCCAACTAGTCAGGAGGCTGAGGTGGGAGGATCACCTGAGCCCGGCAGTTCAAGGCTACAGCAAACTATGACCATGCCACTGCACTCCAGCTTCAGTGACAGAGCAAGACCCTGTCTCATTAAAATACAATCAACCAATCAATAAAACATCAGTGCAGTCTCCAAACAATTTTTTCTTATCCAGTATGATTAAAACACTTCCTTCATATCAATTCAATGTTTAGCTGACACTGTTAGCTTGTTTAGATGGCAGGTACAGGGGGTGTCAATCAGTAAAGTGTCATTCCCTCCTCTAAGTGCGCTAGCATTACTAGATTGAAGTCACTCCTCTGTGTGTCTGTCTGCTCCCTCCTCCCCACCCCCTTGGGTCGTAATCCAATCTCAGGATACTGTTTTAGTCATCCTTGTGGCTCAGCGCTTAAGAAGTGCTGAATGAGGCCGGGCGCAGTGGCTCACGCCTGTGATCCTAGCACTCTGGGAGGCCGAGGCAGGTGGATCGCTCGAGGTCAGGAGTTCGAGACCAGCCTGAGCAAGAGCGAGACCCCCTCGTCTCTACTAAACAATACAAAGAAATTATCTGGCCAACTAGAAGTATATATAGAAAAAATTAGCCGGGCATGGTGGTGCATGCCTGTAGTCCCAGCTACTCGGGAGGCTGAGGCAGGAGGATCGCTTGAGCCCAGGAGTTTGAGGTTGCTGTGAGCTAGGCTGACGCCACAGCACTCTCGCCCGGGCAACAAAGCAAGACTCTGTCTCAAAAAAAAAAAAAAAAGAAGTGCTGAATGTTAAACTGACCTGTCCCAGATCTTGGGTGTTCCCAATCCCATGAAGTGTGGGTGGAACACAGGGTGAGGTTAGGACCAGATTGTGCGGGATGTATGCTAAGGGAAAGGTTTTGGACTTTACCCTGCCAAGAGACCACAGAGGGATACTAGATAAGCATACTTAGGCAGTAGCTAACATCCACTGCAGAGTGGAATCTGGGTAAGAGAAAATGGCCAGTGGAGAAACGTGATGCGCTGACTGTGGCAATGAAAATGAAAGAGCAAGATTCAAGAGCAACGCAGAGCCTCCTCAAGAACCAGGATGTGAGAGATGTAAGAAAGGTGTCCAAGATGACTTGGGTTCACTCAGAAGGAAACCCCACAAACCAGCCTGAGTAGAAGATGAGTTCAGCTGTGAACGTACTGAGTTTGAATAATCTTTGACAAATCCAAAGGTAGGCGTCCAGAAAGCAGTTGAACGTAGGGGGAAGGCTGAGCTATGGATAAAAAACTTAAGAATCATCAGGGTGGAGGTGTCAGGACCACAGCAATGAATGCGATCACCCAGACAGTGAAAAGAGGCAGAACCATGAAGAACACCAACATCCAAGGGGCAGAGACCCCAAAAGAAGACTGCAATGGAATCTGAGAAGCAGGACCCAGAGAAGGGGAGGCGGAGGTGCCAGAGGAAACAAACAAATGAAACGGGGAAAGTACCAAGAAAAAAAAAATACCCTGGGAAGATGGTCAAGAGTATCAAATAATCCACTTGACCAGCCTTTAAAAAAAAAAAAAAAGGGTATCAAATGCCACAGACGCTGGGGCCTCCAAAGTGGTCAGGGGCTCTGGCTGAAGCCTTTCTTAACCGGAGCCAGACTAGGAAAAGAACGAGCTGAGGTGGGAGGGAGGAGGCAAGGCCACCTTTCCGCGGATCCTCGGGCAAGTCCCGAGCGCCTTCAGTAGCACGCGCCAGCGGCCCAGTCTTGGCTCCTGAGTTCGCGTTCCAACCTTCCACGCTGGACCCAGGGAAAGTCACTTTGCCTCCTCTGGCTTCAGTCTTCTCACCATAAAACGGGAGGAAAAAAACCAATAATACCTACCTCTCTGGGCTGATGTGGGCATTAAATATTTTGTATTTTTTATAAAGGGCTAAGAGCATTGCCAGGCACAGAACCAAATGCTCCTGAATAATGCCTAGAATCATCACCTGCTAACTCCCTCGGCGGGTGCCGCCTCAGAGGACCGGCTGGGCGAAGGACAGAGAGAGTGGCCCGGACAACCGCTAATTAGGCCAGAGGGCGGGTCCCCGGGAGTCCCGCGCGCCTCCGGGCGCAGCTTGTGGCGGTGAAGCCGCAGGTGTGGCAGAGGCCTTGGGTGTCTCTAATGGGCCCCTTGGCCAGCGCCGAGACCCCGGGCCACGCCTCCAGGGGGCCACTTTTCGATTGTGACCGGCGCCTTTTCTCTTTCCTTTTCCGGCTCCCGCTGGCCCGCCGTGGAGGTCTCCAGACCACGCCGCCAATACGGCCGGCACTGCAGCGCCTTCCCGCGCTCCCCTCGGCGCCCACTGCGGCTGCGCGAGCCGTGAGGGCGGGACCCACAGACACACCCACTTCCCCCCCCCAATGCGCGTGCGCCCTCTGCTGGCACGTAACGGTCTTCCCGGCGTGCGTGCGCACGCGCCCCAGGCCTCGCGCCTAGGCTGCCAGCGCGCGGAGCCGTTGGCGGCACTCCCTGCCCTCCCTCTCCCATAGAGGGGCGGGGCGGGGCCGCCCCGGAGTCGGGGGAAGAAGGCGGGGACATGGAATGCCACGCCTCTGTTCCGTGTCCATTTGAAGCCCCTCGACTCTTCACCGCTGGCCAATCACAGCCCGCCCTCTCCCGAGCGCCGGCCAATGGGCGGCACGCTCGGGCAGCTTCCGGCTCCGCGGCCGTCTCGCCCCTTCCCCAGGTCTCTCCGCGACGGGCGGGGCGCGGGGGGCGGGCATCGGCTATGATGACGCGCGGCGGGCCGGGAGCCAATAGGGGGCGGGCTCGGCGCTGATAGACGGGGCCAGTGGCCAGTGGCGAGGCGCTGGCCGCACTTCCCGTCGCGGAGAGAGTGTAATATGGCGAAGACCTACGATTACCTGTTCAAGCTGCTGCTGATCGGGGACTCGGGGGTGGGGAAGACCTGTGTCCTGTTCCGCTTCTCCGAGGACGCCTTCAACTCCACTTTCATCTCGACCATAGGTAGCGGGGCTGGGGAGCGGCCGGGGGCGCGGGAGGCCCGGGCAGGGCGCGCCCCTGAGGGGCTGGGGCTGAGGGATTGACCGGGCTGGACGGGTCAGGGGATATGAGATGGTCGAGGGGTCCTGAGAGAAGAGCAGCCGCCTCCACCGCCGTCCGGGGGTTTCCGGCTCGTGGGGAGGGGAGGACCAAATGCCCATTCTGCAGATAGGGAGACTGAGGCTCTGACCCTCAGCCCGCTCGTTAGGGAGCATATGTCGTGGGCTGGAGTCTTTGCGCCTGTCATCTCGTTCTGTCCTCGAAGCGGTTCTTTGGGAGTTCCCGTCTTACAGAAGTGAAAACTGAGTCATGAGGAATTGGCTACGGGAAAAAGACGGTGACATCTGACCTTATCGAGCATTTACTATGTGCCAGCTGCTTTGTGTGCATGATCACACTCTCCAGTCTTCTGTATTAGGTACTGTTGTGAGCCCTTCTCACAGAGGAGGAATTTGAGGCTCAGGGAGGGCATGGAACTTGCCCAAGGTCATGCAGTCTGCAGGTGGTGAGGATGCGATTTGAACCCAGGTGTGTCTGAGCCCAAAACTCAAGGCTCAGCCATCCAGAGAGATGCCACCGTATACCCCCAGGACAAGCACAGCTAATCCACCTCAGAGTCAGGACTTTAACTCACACCTCTCCTGCTCTTTGCTCTGGAATATTCAGAGGTTGAGCCTCTCTCCCTGACCCTGTTTGCCCCATGAGTGTATTTTCCTTTGGGAAGGAATGATGAGGAGTCAGGAGCCTTTTCCTGCCCGCCTTCCATCCTGCTCAAGGGTGACAGCAATGGCAAGTGACAGCTGCCCGCCCTGGGACTTGTCAGGCCTGAGGAGATGCAAGATAAAAGCCTCAGTGAGAAACTAGAATCAGCCACTGCCACAGACATCCTTGACTTCCCTATCGCAGGGCCCAGGACACCGGTTGTCACTTCAGAACAGCCTTTCCCACAGGGCCAGCCCACATTGTGGTTGAACAGAATTGGCTTGTTGCATCTCAATTGTGACGTCCACAGAAGTGGAGCTGAATTCTCTCTGCGCCACAAAAACAGTCATTGCCCACAATGAAGAGGTTTGACCTGAGAGTAACGGATCAAACAGAGTGGCCTGTGAGGTGTGTAGCCCTGCTCAGGACGAGGGAAATGGCAGAACAGTCAGCAAGCCCAGGAGTTTATTCCAAATCAAGAAAACCTAGGGAATGGCCTTTGCTTTACTGTGTAATAACTTCAACCAAATTGTGTTGTCTCTCTGAACCCCACCATGGCATGCTAATTCTATCCTTGCCCTTTTCTGGGAGCTGCACTTTGTAAGAAGTGCACATGGAAAGAATTGGACTAGAAATCTTCATGCTTGGTTTCCATTTGCTGTTTGCCTTTGAACAAGCACTGCCCCTCCCTGAGCCCTGTTTCTTCAGAATAGGAGTAACACTGTCTGCCTTGGCCAGTGCCCTGGGTGGTTGAGGGTCAGAACTGTCCAATGACTAAGGGTTGTCACCACTGCCAGAGGCCATATAAACGAAGTAGAACTGCATCCCACCCCTGGAGACAAGTGCTTCTGAATTCTTCCCACTCTCCCACTCCAAGGTCAAACTCTGGAATAACTCTTGAGTCCCCACCAATAAGGAAGTGGTGTTAACTCCAGACATGCCATGGCTCATCCCCCAGAGCTCAGTTTCCTGGCCTCAGTACCTCTCCCCATCCCCACACTGACACAGGTGAGATCAATACAGGGGTTGGGTTTTTTTTTTTTTTTTTTTTTTTTCCGTTTTTTTGCTTTTAGGAGACAGGGTCTCACTCCTTGGTCCAGGGTGGACTGGGGTGCAGTGTGCTTTTTAATCCTTTTTGTTGGAGACAAGATCTCACTCAGTTGCCCACGCTGGAATGCAGTGGTGTCATGATAGCTCACTGCAACCTCAAACACCTGAGCTCAAGCGATCCTCCTGCCTCAGCCTCCCAAGTAGCAAGGACTATAGGCATAGGCCATTACACGTGGCTAATTTTTTTAAATTTTTTGTAGAGACAGGGGTCTCACTAAGTTGCCCAGGCTGGTCTCAAAATCTTGGTCTCGAACTCCTGGCCTTAAGTGATGCTCCCACCTTATCCTCCCAAAGTGCTAGAATTACAGGTGTGAGCCACTGCTCCCAGCCAGTTTTTAATTCTTGACCAGAGTAGCACTTTGGGGCTCCAAGGAGGCCGTCCTCTTCTACCTGCAGATTAGAATGGAACTTGGTCAGGGTTGCCCAGTGAGACGGAGGTGTCACTTGAACCCAGGTTCCCCGCCTCCGACCCCAGTATTCTGCTCCTCACATTTATATCCTTCTAGGAAAGTTTAATTCACCATGACCTTGAAGTTACGGCCTCATAATTCCTAGGCCTCGTAAAGTTTACACTTCCTGGTTCAATCTGACTTGTTAATAAAACCCAGGACAGAGTAATGCTGTGGGGCTCGGGCGACTGAAGGGTGCTGCTTGATTTTGTGTGTCTCTGCACCTCTGTGACAAGAAGTGGGGAATGTTTCAGGAAGAGTCAGCACTGGACTGCTTAGTCCTGAAATACAACTTAATCCCTAAAGGCAATTCTGTGTTGGCACCAAGTGCACCCCTGGGCTTGCTTTATAGATTAAGGATTGAGTGGCTGTTCATTTTCGGCCCAGGTTGCGTTTTGCCAAAGCCTATTCTCATAAGCTCCATCAATCATTTGTGGTGTAAACTTGGCCGTGTCTCCCTGGAGTTGGTTCTCACCAGCCTGGCATGGTCCCCGCTGCCTTCTCGGGCCCATTCATGCCTTCAGTGAGATGGATGGTGTTTGTGAAAGCGCTTCGTAAACCCTGCAGCACTGCATAGGCCCTGTTACACTTCAGTGTTTTCACCCAGCCAGTCCCTTCGATGTGCCAGGCATCCGCCTAGGTGCAGGGGCTGCAGAGATGACTCGGGCGAATCAGAGGGAAGCAGAAACGTAACCTGGAATCCAGGTGTGTGTAGGACACACCTTGGGGGGTCGGCTCCTAGGCCCCTGGCGAATGTTTTATCCCTAGATGTAACAGCAGTGAGTAAGACGTATCAAGTCCTTGCCTCCGTGGAGCTTATGGTTTAAAGGGCGAAATTCCAGGGCTGAGGCCGGTGGGATGGAATCAGCTCCCCCATCGTGAGCTGAGGGAGGTTAAGCCAGCCGGGGCCTCAAGTCTTCCAAGGTGGAGATTTAGATCAAACTTCTGGCAGCAAAGGCTGAGTTTGGCTGTTTCAAGGCTACCCTGAGGACAGGATCTGAAAGGGGGCCTGGGTGAAGGGATGGGGAGCCAGGTGGCTTCGGAGGGAAAGAACATTCCAGAAGAGGGAAGAGAACATGTCAAAGCCCTGAAGCAGGAGCATACTTGGGATGTTTAAGAAACAGACACATCCAGCCTGAAATACATACATTAAACAGTAAAGATAGGCCGGGCGCGGTGGCTCACGCCTGTAATCCTAGCACTCTGGGAGGCCGAGGCGGGTGGATTGCTCAAGGTCAGGAGTTCGAGACCAGCCTGAGCGAGACCCCGTCTCTACTAAAAAATAGAAAGACATTATATGGACAACTAAAAATCTATATAGAAAAAATTAGCCGGGCATAGTGGCGCATGCCTGTAGTCCCAGCTACTTGGGAGGCTGAGGCAGTAGGATCGCTTAAGCCCAGGAGTCTGAGGTTGCTGTGAGCTAAGCTGACGCCACGGCACTCACTCTAGCCTGGGCAACAAAGTGAGACTCTGTCTCAACAAAAAAAAAAAAAAAAAAAAAACCCAGTAAAGATAAAAAAAAGAAGAAGAAGAAGAAACAGCCATGCAGACAGTGTGGCCTAGGTGTGGCCAGAGAGAGGAGGTCATGAACCGGAGTGCTGAGAGGTGACCAGGTTAGGCGGGACCTTGGTGCACACGGGCAGCTACTTTCACTTTTTTCTGGAGGAAAGAGGGCCAGGGAAGCCACTGGAAGGTGCTTTTTTTTTATGAGCTTTATTGAGGTACAATTTACGTGCCATATGATTCACCCATTGAAGTGTACGGTTCAGTGACTTTTGGTGCATTCACGGAGGTGCACATCTGTCACCACAGTCAGCTTTAGGACATTTTCATTATGCCAGAAAGAAAGCCCATACCCCTCAGCAAACCCTCCCAGTCTCCCCACTGCTTCTCCCCCGCCCCTGGCAACCACGAGTCCGCTCTGTCTCTGGATTTGCCGGCTTGGACGTTTCGTGTCAATGGAATCATATATTATGTGGCCTTTTGTGTCTGGCCTCTCACACTCAGCGTCATGGTTTCGAGGTTCATTTGTGTTGTAGCAGGTGTCAGTGTTTCGTTGTTCCGTTTTATGGCTGTATAACATTCCATTGTACAGAATATACACATGTAGATTGTTCATTCATAAGGTGACTGTGGATCTGTCGGTGGACAGGCGGGAAGGTTGGGAGCATAGGTTAGCTTCGTGACATGGTTAGGGTCGTATTTTTGAAGGCAGGGGAAGGGACTGAGAGGGAACTTCAGGAGCCTGGGGAGCAGTGTGGTCACTTCGAGGTCACCCTGGGGAGAAGGGATGAAAGTGGGGGGTGGAAGAGAAGGAGGATGGGGTCAGAAAGGCTTCCTGGGAGGAGGACCTTTGGGCGAGCCTTAAGGAGGAGAAGTTTGCCCAGCTGATGGGCCACTGGGGCACAGGCCACCCACAGAGAAGGAATGTTTGCAAAAGCCCAGGCCAGGAGATGGTGTGGCCCACATGCGTGGGTGCATTGTGGGTGCATTGTGGGATCCGGGGCCCTGCATGCTGGGGAGGGAGAGGCAGTTGCAGGGTGGAGGGAAGTGGGACTTGGGCCTGCAGAGGACTCTGGTGAGACCCCCTCTGTGCAACTACCTGGGGCAGAGAGGCAGGTTCAGCTGGCAGTGGTAGGGGACAAGAGTGAGGCTTTGCCTCCCGCACCACCTAGGTTTGCCCCCTGGCCCTGCCACTTGCCAGCTTTGCTCCAGGCAGCTCCTGTCAGCCCTTGGAGCCTCAGGTTCCCCTCTATGAGAGGGCAAAGTTTCTCCAGAGGCTTCTAGATTCTGAGATCCCATGTGCCAGCGCCAGGCAGGTGCCCCACAAGCCACAGCAGCTGTCACCTGCACAGGTTTGCAGCGCCTACCTCAGACACAGCTCGGGAAGCGTGCCGACCGTGATATGCCTTTTTTTCTTTTCTTTCAGGAATTGACTTTAAAATTAGGACCATAGAGCTCGATGGCAAGAGAATTAAACTACAGATATGGTAAGAGTTGTCGCTCTGTCACACTCTTCACCTGGTGAGCACTTCGAGCCAGAAGCCAGCCCTGACACGGGGGGCTGTCTTAGAAGCTCCTCGAGTTTCTCACCCTACGCTGTGCTGGCTGCGGGAGCGGAGGGTCTGTGTCAACACCTGCTGGGGACAGAGCTGCCCAGACCCGGTTAGCTGAGCAGTCCAGGGTGGGCAAAGCCTGGGTCTGAGCTGCAGAGCCGGCTGCTTCTGTTGAACTTGAAGAGAGCCCTCTGCGCCAGATGGCGGTGCAGGCCTCGGGGATGGAGAGATGCCTGGCAGGGAGTTTCCTCTCCAGCCCATCAGCCCACTGAGCAGTATGCAGCTCTGACATCGCTTCCCCTTTTCTCTCCTGGGGAAGGCCAGGTCTCACTTCCTGGCATGCAGACCTGAAAGCCCCGAACCAGAGTTAAGCTGAGGCCCCCTGGTGAGACCTGTTTCCATTCCTCAGACCTGACAGTGACTTCTCCTGCCACGTAAAATGAGGGAAGTGGTGAGACTCCCAAGTCCCCATCGCTGGCGCTGACCCTGGTCTGCAGCCCATGGCATGGGGCCCTGAATTTAGGTGTTCAGGTATGGTGGAATCCACCCTGTGTCCACATCACTTGCGTAGCGTCACTAGCCCCAGGCGAAATACAGAGAAGAAGACATATTTCAGTGTGCGATGCAGTCCCCATCCCAGGCAAGCACCTCTGGGTGGGAGTGGGATGCCAGGAGATGGGCCATGAAGCCGCCCTCCGTGCAGCGTGTCGCTCTCCCTCAAGTCTCAGGGCATGAGCCATCACCCCAGCTTTGCCAGTGCTGTTGGGGGGCCTCATGCGTACCCTCAACTCCAGGTGATGTTCATCTCTTAATCTGACTTCTCAGCCGAAATCTGGGCAAGGTTTAGCACTGTCAGTCCTGCAGACATTGGTAGTCAGTCTCTGGCCACCTCGTAAGTTATGAGCTGTGGAAGTTTCTCCACTTCCAACACGTTGGCACCAAAGCAGCCTTTGTTCCCAAGTCCAAAGTGACACTGTACCAGCAAGCAGAAGGTGCACTTTCCTCCTGTCTTCCTGCTTCTGCCCTTAGCAATCTTGATGGGTCAGTGACTCAAAACTCTTCTAAGACAACTAAGACCTTGGTTAAGATTAAAATGACTGTTCGTAACCACTAATGTCACCTGCCACTGGCATCAGAATGTCAACTTAGCACCAAGTGAGGCATTTCTGCATAGTCCAGACAGTATGGGGCCCTCCTGGGGTGTGCAGGGCCCTGGGCTAAGGGACAAAAGGTACGGGTCTTGCCCTGCCACCGATCAGTTAGGTCACCTTTAAACCAAACACTGAGTGTCCTCCGTGCCAGGAGCTAGATTCAGGCGTCACCTCCGGGGTGATAGGCACTGCTTCCCCCATCGTATAGGTGAGGAACTTTCCCGGTCACCCAAAGCAAGACAGAGCGTGAAAGCGCCGAGTCCCAGCCCCTCCCAGTAGCAAGGGCTGCATCCTCTGCCACGTGACTGGCTTTTTGTGACTCAGAAACTCCGGGGAGAATTCCCTGGAAGCAAAGCTGCAAGAGGGGAGGGGGCGCATGGGCCAGGAATCCGGCAGCGACAGCCCCAGCGGGAAGCCATCAGAGGACCTCAGCCCTTCCAAGCCACATTTCCTTCTCTGTAATAATCGAGAGATTAGAAGGTGCTGGCTCACCCAGTTAATAAAAAGAAGGAAAACATTTTTTGAATCTTTCAATATACAACTCCTTTAAAAAAATAAACAAGAACGTGCTGCCTCAGCAGGAGGATGAATCACAGCAGTCAAAAGGCTGGCATCCCAGGTAGATGTTCTTTGTCCCCTCCTGGGGACGATTAGTTGCCTTTGGTGTCGCTAATCTCTCCTCTTCTCACATTTAGGGACACGGCTGGTCAGGAACGCTTTCGGACGATCACGACGGCCTACTACAGGGGCGCAATGGTACAGATTGGTCTTTTTGTTTTTGTTATTTTTTTAAGCCACAATGAATGTCACTGTGTGTTCAGTACCTAATTCTGGATGTTTCTGTGGACCCTGTGGTCTGGTTCCTCGGGGCTCCTTGGTCCTGAGTTAGTTTTAGGAAGAGGCTGTATGCCCCCCCACAACCCGCCCCCGCGTACACGCCTCCCCTTCTGGCTGCAGAGACAATGCAGGGTTTAAATAAAGTGGAAACGTGATTCTTGGGGAATGAAGACACAGGAAGCTGGTTCTTCCAGGTGAGGTCAGTGAAGTAGGAGCCGGCATGCCCCAACATTTGCCCCAGCAATTAGGCGCGTTCACGTGGCCCGCGTCAGTCTCTGTGGAATTTGCTACCAAAAATTTGAAGATCTTCCAGGAGCTGACGTGCCCCGGGCTGCTGGCCATTATATCTGTCGCCCAGGCCAGAGGCAGGGTGACAGGAAGACTCATTTGTCATGTCTCAGATATTTACCAAGCACCTTCTCTGGGCCAGGCCCAAACGAGACGCAGAAGGCGGCAGGGGACTGGATGGGGTTCTGCGCTCGAGGGCAGCTGTGTTTCCAGTGCCCTAGTGTTGCGGGAGGCCAGCGCAGCTGGATGGGACAGAGCAGAGATCATTGTCACTATTGAAGCTGTATCATCATCTCTATCCCGGAGGTCCTAGTCCCTGAGGTCTAGAAGGCCCAAAGTTGGGGAGCACTGGGTGTCTGGTGACCCGTCACAAGCTTACAGATGTGTGGAGATGCGCCGGGGCAGGGCTGCAGAAAACTGTCATTGAGCCCTGCAGGGAGTTTCAAGGAGGGCCTGGAACAGGGTGAGCCAGTGTTTTCCAGATACTTCTGCTCTGTCCCAATAGAGAGCTGAAGCCACTGCCCTCTGAAGTCCCAAATTGACTCCCCCTCCCCTACAATAGGTAAAAATCTAGGAATTTGGAATGTTGGGCACATGGTACCAACTTGTTGGCGGTGGTGGGGACTCTGGGCCACCAGGGGGGCCAGGGCATGTGGAGATGGAGGGAGTAGGAGACAGACCCCCTGGACCTGGCCCAAGACCCTGGGTCACCCTCTGAGCTCCAGCTCCTTTCTTAGGAAATGGACCAGAGAACTTGACAATGTCCCAGGCTGCAGTGAGGGTGAATGGCCGTCCCTCCCCCTCCCCAGCACCCCCTGGCCCCCAGCCTTTCCCTAGCACACCCTGTCGTCTAACGGAGCGGGCACCTGTTTGCGCCGCTAGAACACAAGCTCTGTGAGGGCAGCGCCACGTCTCGGTCACTGCTCCGTGCCCAGTGCCTGGGAACCTGCCGGGTGTGCAGTAGGAGCTCGGGAAAGGCCTGTGGGTGGCAGCAGTGAATGGGGACATTAAGTATTTAGAGCATCCCACGCACCATCTGAAACATAATAGAAACTCAATCGTGTGGGCTGCAACCTTAGTGCTCCTCATTAAAATTAATTTACTTATTTTCCTCTCACCTCGGCCGTGCTCTGGTGGAAGGTGTGATGGGGCGGGGGCCTCAGGATCCTGGGGTCCTGGGGGAGCTTCTGCCCTTGGAGAGAGCTGTGTGACCTCGGGCAGGTCCCAACCCTCTCTGGGCTGAAATTGCCACCCAACACCCTGTCCTGATTGCCGAGACACTGGGCCCAGGTTGTAGCCCAGATTGTCTCGTAGCATCTTGGCCATAAACCCACCCCGAGTGTAGGTGCCAGTGTCATTGCCCCGTTGTATGCTGGGAACCTGAGGTTCGGCTCGGTTGCCTGCCCTGCTTAAGTGCACGCAGAGGTCGGTGGCTGGGCCAGACAGGTGGGCTGTCTCCAGCGCCCACGTCCTCGGTCAGCACAGAGATGATTGTGGCTTTCGGTCCTCCTAGACTCGGCCTAACCCTGTTTGAATTTAAACCAGTTAAAATTGAAAATCCAGTCCCTCGGTCAGAGCAGCTTGGTTCGTGTGCCCCAGAGCTGCGTGTGGCCAGCGGCGGCCACACGGGCCAGAGCAGAGAACATTGCCACCGTTGCAGCCACATCAGCATCTCCATCCTGGAGGTCTAGACGCTGGGTCCAGAAGACCCAAATTTGGGAAGCATTAGATGGCTGGTGACCCGTGCCATCCAAACATATGTGGAGGCGGGCTGGGGCAGGGACCCAGGAAATAGTCACTGCGGCCCTGTGGGGAGTTTCAAGGAGGGCCTGGAATAGGGTGAGCCAGTGTTTTCCAGATACTTCTGCTCTGTCCTACCAGAGAGCCGTACCCACTGCCCTCTGAACTCCTACATTATCTCCCCCTCCCCCACAACGGATCAAAAATCTAGGAATTTGGGATGTTGGGCACATGGTGCCAACTTGCTGGTAGTGGCGGGATCCCTGGGCCATCAGAGCAGCCAGTCCTGGTCAAGGGGGCAGAAACACCCTCACGCCCCTCTGGCCCTGACAATGTTTGACTCCCAGGGTCTGCCCACCTTGGCTGGGGCATGGCAGACATCCAGGCCACTGAAACCTCTGGGTCCTCCCAGCAGCAGCCTCCCCAGGGACCCCTGAAAGAAGGCTCCCATGCAGCGTCGGTGAGGGGCCCTGGCGGTGGTTGCAGCAGGCTGCAAGGACATTCATTTCCGAGTTCACATGGGATTTGGGCGTGTGGCGGCTTTCTCGCCCCACCTGCACGGTTTTGTCCCACACCTGTCTCCTAGTGCCACACGGCCTATGGTCTTACTCTGCAAAGTCTGGCGGCCACAGAAATGACTTGGCCAACACCAGAGGCCATCAGCATGTCCCGAGGTGCCACAGACACAGGGCTGGGCCCTTGGAGCAGGTAGCACAAAGGAATGGGTTAAGCCAGGCCTGGGCGTGCACTGGCCACGTGCCTCGGCACCAAGGGTGCTCAGCCGAGAAGGGGGCCTTGCGGTGGCCTGCATGCAGGTCCACAGGCTGGCCCGCCGGCTGGCCCGCCATGGGTGCCCCTCGAGGTCATGGGAGTAGCAAGTGACTGTCGAAGTCACTTGTTGGCCCCACTTGTTGCTTTTGGTGCTGACAAGGGCCCAGGGAGGTTCCCAAGAGGGGCGGTGTCATCGCCTCTTCCAGGGTTAGCCCCCCTGGGCTTGAATCTTAAAGGTCACGTCTCTCTGTGCCTCAGTTTCCCCTTGTGTCATGTGGAGATATTTGCCCTTCTCCACAGTGATGGTGAGATCGTGGGCTTAGGCGGGGCCGCTCTGCGGCTCTGTCAGGACCCCTGGGCTGTCTCCCAGGCGCACAAGCATTGGTTAGGTCTGCGGGTCCCCAAACCCTGGGCTGAGGACCAGTACCAGACCGTGGCCTGTTAGGAACCGGGCAGCGCAGCAGGTGAGCGGTGGGCGAGCGAGCAAAGCTTCCTCTGTATTCACAGCCGCTCCCCATCGCTTGCCATCCCCCCTGCCCCCCATCCGTGGAAAAATTGTCTTCCATGAGACCAGTCCCTCTTGCCAAAAAGATCGGAGACCTCTGAGTTAGGGAGCCCAGAGGGCCTCAGCACCACCCAGACCCCACTCTGGTAGGCTCACTGGAAGGCACGTGTGTCGGGATCAGGCCACCTGGGTTCAGAGCCCCGTCTTCCCATTTACTCTCTCCTGTGACTGTAAACAGGGGCCTCACCCCCACCCCCACCCCCACCCCCCACCCCCGTCTCGGGCTACCCATGAGCAGAGTGGGAATGGTGGGACCACCCGACCAGGGCCTGGGGGGCTCTAGTGAGACCCCACTGCAGTGCCAGCACATCGTAGGGTGTGGGGGAGAAGGGTGTGAGGGGCGAGGAGGAGCCTGCTGCAGGGGAGGGTCAGCATGAGGGGAGCCTGGTGGGCTGCGGGACCTCATGGGCCACCGGGGCTCGTCAGCCAGACTTACCCTGCCGGCCATGGGGAGCCAGCCAGGCTGCTCCCCAGCACGGGCAGGATGGCCTGGTCTGTGAGGCAGAAGGGTTGCCGGGGCCAAGGGGGCAGGTCTAGAGCCTGGAGACCAGGACGGGGCTGGCCTCCGGGGCGCCTCACTGGCGGAGAGGGTGGCAGCCGAAGGGCTTGGCCGCGGGGCAGGCGGGGCCCCAGGCCACGTCCTCCATCCCCACTGTCCTGCTGGGACTCTCTCTTCAAGAGCCTGTGTCTCTGTCTCTCCCTCTCAGGGCATCATGCTGGTCTACGACATCACCAACGAGAAGTCCTTCGACAACATCCGGAACTGGATTCGGAACATTGAGGAGGTGAGGCTTACCGGCTCCTCCCACCAGCCCCCTCCTCGGCCCTCGCCCCAGAGCCCCCTGGTTTACAGATGACAAGGCCCAGAGGCACCTAGAAGTGACTGGCCTCAAAGTTAGGGACAGAGGGGAGCAGGGACTGAGACCCAGGCAGTCGACCCTAGGGACCACATGCTGGCCTGGCCCCTTCACAGAATAGCTCTGAGAGCCCATTCATTTACCCAGCTGAGCTGTCAGCTGGCCAATGTCACAGTCACAAGGAAAGGGATATCCAAGCTCGTGGTCACCATGAGCATGTGGTGCTGTCTAGAGAGGGAAGGTTCTAGCACCAGCATGACCCTTGTATTTGGCGGGTGTGGTGAGCAGGCAGGTCAGACTGTACTTTGAGCTATGTCAGAGCAGGGTGTGAGCTGCTACCCATGTTCAGACCTTGAACTGTGGGGCAACAAGGAGGCGGAGGCCAGCCCCACCCCACCCCAAAGCCAGCATCTCCATCTTCCCACCGCCCAGAACGCCGACCTCACCCCAGAGCTCTCCTAGACTGTGGCTCCTGCAGCTTTTGATAACCAGCCGGGTGGGGCCCTGGGTCTGCGGCGCAGCCAGAGAACTTTACCCATCCACAAAGCCACGGCAGAAGGTCCAGTCACCGTCCACCTAGAACTCGTGGACCCCTCGGGCCAGGCCGAGAGACTGGCCCTGTCAGTTATGGACACTTGCACTGGGCCCACCTCCCCAAGGACCCTGAGAGGGCTGCGGCTGCCCTCAGGCCGGGGAAGCTGTCTCCATGGGTGGCAGGGAGGAGGGACCGCCACGCTGGTGTTTGCGGGCGTCCTCTGTTCCTGGCCAGCGAGCCAGAGGGTCTCCTGGTTCCTGGGAAGTCAGGCAGGAGCGGTGCGTGGGTTCCATCGAGACCAGGCCTGAGTGAGTGGGAGAAGATGTTACTTTCCGATGTCGCCGTCCTTCAGGAAGCAAGATCCGCTCCTCTGGGGGCTGCGGGAGGACGAAGGAGCCATTTTCAGGGATGAGGGCAGAGCTAAGGCAACATGGGGGATGGTGGAGTCCCCAGGGCTGGCAATGGCAAGGACTTGCAGCCCCCTCAGGCACAGCCCATTTCCGGAGCCCAAAGAGAGAGTTGAAAGGTGAAAGCAGGACCCAGGACTGCAGCCGGGGTCTCCTGCGGGGGAGCTGGGGAGGGAGGGGGAAGACAAGAGGGTGAGAGGGTAAATATCTCAGCCTTGCTCACCTCCCATAGGCCAGACCCCAGCAGCAGCCCAGGCCCAGAGGCCCAACTGGTGCAGCCCATGGGGAAGCTGCTCTCAATAGCTGGAAAGTGTGTGTCTGGTCAGGGGAGCAGCTAGAACCCTGGCATGGGCTGTGTGACGTGGGCTGAGCTGCTCAGCCTCTCTGAGCTTCAGCTTATCCCCTGGCCTGGGCTGTGCCTGGCAGTCCCAACCCCACCATGCTGATTTAGGGGCCAGGCCACGTGTGGGTAGAGGTGTCTGGCCTGTCATCCAGCCTGACCACCCCCTTTCTGCCTCTCTCCCCTCAGCACGCCTCTGCAGACGTCGAAAAGATGATACTTGGGAACAAGTGCGACGTGAATGACAAAAGACAAGTTTCCAAGGAACGGGGAGAAAAGGTGGGCATGGTGGCACCGAGGGGTCTTAGGGTTCCCTGCACAGAGAGCTTCCCCTGTCCCTGCCCTTCCCCAGAGCCCCCTAAGTGCTCACTGGCGGAAAGGCCAGGCTCAGGGGGGACAATCCGCACAACCTTGTGAGCAGGCCTGGGCCTGGCTTCAGGTACAGACTGCACTGCAAGCCCCAGGGCTTCTGGGGTTCCCTCTGCACAAACCCACCGCGGCCACACAGGCCGCAGCCCCAGGCTCTCAGGGCCACAGGGAGCAGGCGATGGAGCAGGGGTTGAGCGCAGCAGGCCCTGTCCCTCGCCCCACCCTGTCGCTGCTCCACCTCAGCACCAGCCCTGGCCCTCGGCTCGGGGCGCCTGACGGCTGACGTGCGCATGCGTGTCCCTTCCTCCCTCGCAGCTGGCCCTCGACTACGGAATCAAGTTCATGGAGACCAGCGCAAAGGCCAACATCAATGTGGAGAACGTGAGTCCCAGGCCCTGCTAGGGGACAGGGGGCCTGCGAGATCGGTCCTTTTGGGCCAAGGGATGGGCTGGCATCTTCCGGGAGGTTCTGCCAGAGGGACCGGCCTCAGGTTCTGTGGTGCTGGTTGGTCCTCTGAGGGACACTTCCTGGGCAGCCCTGGGGAACAGGCGGTTTTGCAGATGAGGAAACTGAGGCTGAGAATATCCCAGGCAGCCGGGCACCCAGGCCCAGCTCCCGGTTCCCGCTCTGGGCCACACCGCTTGCCCACAGATAGACCGTGGTCAGAAGTCCAGGCAAAGTAGGGAGCTTTTACCAGGTCTTGTCCCTGTCCCCACTTTTCTCTCCACCGGGTGACACCAGCCTGTGGCACCAGCCTATGGGTGACCTGGTTCCCCCTGCACTTCACTGTCCCAGTAATGTTTCCAAAATGGCTCTTCCACATCTCACCGTACTGAACCCCCACACTGACCGGAGGGTATAGCTCGGGCGCCTCGCCTGGCACAGAAAGCCCCCCTCGCTGGCCCCAGCTGGTGTGTGCTGCCCAGGGGCCACCTGGGCCACTCCCTCTTCTGAGCCTTTGCCGAGTTCCCTCCCTCGAGCCCCCTCTTCCGCCTGTCAGATTCCCCCTTCCCGCAGGGCCCAGCCCAGATGGCTCAAGGAGTCAGGGGTGGAGAGCTGGACACTTCTTTCAGATCCTTCCGGATCGGTCAGTTAAGCACTGGGTGTTTAATGGACAAGTCACGTGACGTCTCTGAGCCTCAGCTTCCTCTCTGCCCACCTGAGTGTGGCTGCACCTCGCAGCGTTGTTGGCTCAGGGGACACAGCCATGCAAAAGTCCTCCGTCAACCATAAGGCGCCCTACAGACGTGAGAGTTGACGTTGGAGAGTTGGGGCAGTCGGGTGGGCAGGAGGAGCCCGGGAAGGACAGGAGGTGTGGCGGGACAGGCCAGCCGAGTCCACTGCCACAGGCAGGTGTCAAAGGGCCTAGTGGGAGACCTATGCCTGGAAAGTCATTTTAAGGCTGTGTACTGCCCACGCCCACTGTCCTGCCACACCCACTCCACATGGGTGGCCGAGGACTCAGGGTCCTGCCACTCCAGGGTCCTAACACTATGCCTATTCCACAGGCATTTTTCACTCTCGCCAGAGACATCAAAACAAAAATGGACAAAAAATTGGTGAGTATGCGTCCCTCCCAGATCCCCAAGTGGGACTCTGTCAGATCCGGCCATAGTCACAGGGGTGACGCAGCCCAGGCCAGGTCCTGCCTTCTAGGGCCCAGCTAGACCCAGGAAGAGGAGCTGGGAGAGGGGAGAGTTCTCAGGTGTGGTTGGGGCAGGGGCACTGCGCAGATAGACAAGGCCCTGCCCGCCGAGCCCCAGGCCAGCAGGGGACAGACAGCTGTTTGCATTCTGCAAGGCCCTCTGTAGTTCTCGTGTCTGACAGCCACCATCTTGACATTCGTGACAGACTGGTGACCTCCCGCCATCCCCTACCCCAGCCCCAGCCCCAGCCCTGCAAGTCATGACGGCTCTGTGACCTGCATGGGATCCCAGAATTCTCTGAGGCCCCTGGGGAGGCCTGGCTGAATCCCTCCCCAGCCACCCTTTGGTGTGTTTCCTGCTTTTTCTGTTTACCACGTGAGCGACTTCATAGTCCCCAGGTCTCAGCCTAAATGGTACCTGTTTGACTGAGTCCAAACACGTCCCTCTGCTTTGGGTGCACCTGGCGCCCAAGCACCATTGCAACCCTTCCTCCCAGTTCCTGGTCCCAGCAGCCACCCTTTCCCGGCTAAATTCCATTCGCTGTCTGAAGAGCGTAAAGAGCTCTGTTTGTCAGTTACTGTAAGTCTGGTCACACGACACTGCACGTAAAACACAAAGTGTCATTCAAGTAGTTTACATCCGATTCAAAGCAAATACATTT
Organism: Eulemur rufifrons; assembly: GCF_041146395.1. Classification (NCBI taxonomy): domain Eukaryota; kingdom Metazoa; phylum Chordata; class Mammalia; order Primates; family Lemuridae; genus Eulemur; species Eulemur rufifrons. The sequence continues at coordinate 7,833,828 of NC_090984.1, read as the reverse complement.
TCATAATTCTAAGATGCTGTAAATTGAATAATAATGCGCACAATTGATTTAACAGCAGCTCTTTGGCCGTTAAATCAGAGCAGTAAACAGTCTACATAAACCAGTGTTCTGACGAACAACAACGTGGAATTTTCTTCCAGTATTTCTTTCCCCCCTTGGATGTAAAGGTCAAGGTTTGAGTCTTCACGGCCCTTCTGACTCGCCATGGCCCGCTGAGCGTCAGGTGGTGTTTGGCTTTCCTCCGCCCGCGCTCGTGCTGCCGGGCAACTGCCTGCCTGCAGAACGCGCCGGATCCTTTCGTGGCGTAGACGTGCCCGTGTGCAACCCTCGTCCTGGCCGTTTTGCTTTTTCTTGACTGAATTGCAAAGCACGGACAGTAGACTCCTACCCCGTTCTCTGACCACAGCTGCTCCTTGTTAGGGTTCCTGTGACCAGACTAGGCCCCCCTGGGTATTCCAGGCTCCTCTCCCCACCTCACCTTCATCTCATTTGCAAAGTCCCTTTTGCCAGGTCAGGTGCCATATTTACAGGTTCCAGGGGATGGACGTGGGCATCTTCGTGACTGGTATTCTGCTGACCACACCCCTGGACCACCCCTGGTCTCACTTCCTCCCCTTGTGAAGCCTCCATTCGGACGTTGCCATCGAAACATACCTCCCACCGTCACCTCCACCCCTCGTTCTCCTCTCTTTCTCTCATTGCTCACCACTGTGGGAAGTCACACTGCGGGTGTGTTTCCCAAGTGATCTGTCTTCCCCCCGCACAGGCTGAGCTCCCCTGGACAGGACCCCTTGTCTCATCTGCCACTGCACCTGGCACATTGTAGGCCTTTGATAGCTGCTGTTGAATCAATCAGGTTTTACCTAAGAGCCGAGAGATGAAGAGTTAGTCAGAGAAAAGAAGGTCGGGGGTGGGAGGAGTGGGTACAAAGTCTTTCAAACAGGGTGAGGTGGAAGAAAACAGGATTTGAGTTTCCAGGGTCCGCAGTAGACAGATCACAGAGGCTTTGCGTGCCAGGCAGCTGACTTAGGGCATTCCGTTCTGAAGTTGGTGGGGGCACTGGTGGGTTTTCAGTAGAGAATGAGTTGACAAGAGTAGAGTTCAGGTCTTACATTCCCGATGATGGCAGGCGGAAAGCAGATTAGAGAGGAGAATGGTGAGGCAGCGCCGTGGCACAGGAACACGGAGACCAGTGGGTGGAAGTGGTGGTGGGACCTGGAACCCAGGCCTCCCAAATCCCAAGGGACACAGTCTTTCGGCTGCCCCTGGGCTGCCTCCATGCAAGGTGCACAGCACAGATGAGTAGATGGCTGGAGAGAAGGAAGGAGAAGCGGGCAGGTGATGGAGGGAAGGAAGTATGGAAAGAAGAGAGTTGGATGGGAGAATAAATGGTTGGAAAGATGTCAGGAGGTGAGTGGGAAGGGTATGGTAGGTGAATAAGTGATTGACATAATGGTTGGAAGAGGTGGTGTGTAATAAATGAAAAGTAGATGTGTTTGTGAAGGGACAGTTGGATGGGTGGGTAAAAGAGAACAGAGGGATGGATGGTTGGAAGGGGATGGATGATTGGAAGGAGATGGATGATGGATGGGTGGTAGGAAGGGGACGGATGATGGATAGATAGTTGGAAGGGGATGGATGATTGGAAGGAGATGGATGGATGGATGGATGGTGGAAAGGGGATGGATGGTTGGAAGGGGATGGATAGATGGATGGATGGTTGGAAGGGGATGGATGATGGATGGTTGGAAGGGGATGGATGGATGGATGGATGGTTAGAAGGGGATGGATGATGGATGGATGGTTGGAAGGGGATGGATAGATGGTGGAAAGGAGATGGATGATGGATGGATGGTTGGAAGGGGATGGAGAATGGATGGTGGGAAGGGGATGGATGATGGATGGTTGGAAGGGGATGGATGATGGATGGATGGTTGGAAGGGGATGGATGGATGGTGGAAAGGAGATGGATGATGGATGGATGGTTGGAAGGGGATGGATAGATGGATGGATGGTTGGAAGGGGATGGATGATGGATGGATGGTTGGAAGGGAATGGATGGATGGTGGAAAGGAGATGGATGATGGATGGATGGTTGGAAGGGGATGGAGAATGGATGGTGGGAAGGGGATGGATGATGGATGGTTGGAAGGGGATGGATAGATGGATGGATGGTTGGAAGGGGATGGATGATGGATGGATGGTGGAAAGGGGATAGATGGATGGATGGTGGAAAGGGGATGGATGATGGATGATGGGAAGGGGATGGATGAGGGATGGTTGGAAGGGGATCGATGACAGCTGGATGGCTGGAAGGGGATGGCTGGATGGATGGTTGGAAGGAGATGGATGATGGATGATGGATGGGTGGCTGGAAGGGGATGGATGATGGATGGATGGTTGGAAGAGATGGATGGATGGTTGGAAGGAGATGGATGATGGCTGGATGGCTGGAAGGGGTTGGGTGGACAGTTGATTAGGAGGAGATGGGTGCATGGACTGGTGGGTGACTGGCTGGTTGGTCACGAGATATGGCACTGATGCTCAGCAGTAACCTTGGAAAACCTCTTGTGACTTCAGGAAGGTAACAGCCCCCAGGGGAGCAACCAGGGAGTCAAAATCACACCAGACCAGCAGAAGAGGAGCAGCTTTTTCCGGTGTGTTCTTCTGTGAGGAACGCCGCCTTACTCTGCGCCTCACTCAGCCGAGCTGACTGTGCCTGTTCCGAGTGAGCCCCTCACTCGGCCGGGGCCCTCCCACCTCCAACGCCCCACCCGCGCCGTGGCCACCGGGCCCGCGGCCACCAGAATGCAATTGAGAAATTGTTTATTTTAGTAACTGTCTGATCTTTTTCAACTTCGGAGATGGAATAAGTTAAGAATTGCTATTTTTTCCTGTAACGTCCGCTGAACGGGCCGACCCACACATCGAGTTTCCAGAAAGAGAAAAGTGCAGTCAGGGTGTGACCGGCAGCAACAACCAGTGGCAGGCCTCCGGCTGCGGGCCTCTGATGCCTTGCCGTGGCGTGCGTGACACAGAGCCCCACCAGAAAGCCCGTTTACACGACCCCGCCGGGGAAGCAAGGCCACCGAAGGCCAGCGGCAGTTCTAGGAGCGTCAGGCTCCGCACTTTGATCCAAGCAACCGGCCACCAGGCCCAGGAGGCATCCGCCCAGCAAACCTGCTGCCCACTTCCTCCCCTCTCGGTTTCGGACAAGTGACAAAAACCATTTCTCTCCCCCCTCTCTGTTTTTTAACTGTTAAACCAAAGGGAAGCACAAGTTAAGGGAGTCCTGTGCAAGGCGTCGAGAAGGGAAGAGCCTGGGACGGTCCCTCCCATTCACGGCGGGGTTGAGGGCTGAGGTCCAGCCAAGCCCCTCGGCCAGCCCTGTTTGAGCACCGAGGGGACGCTGGCTGTGCGCACCACAGGTGACCCCAAAACACAACCACACCTGCCACACGGTCCTCCTGCCATCGGGTCACCCTCCTCTCAGCCCCGAAATGGCCCCTGCTTCTCTGCGTCCCCCGCCGCTGTCTCCAAATTGGACGTCCTTCCTAGCTGAGATTTTTATATTTCCAGATTCGTAGTGCCATGAAGTGATTCCATCTCTGATTTCCGACGGCAAACCTAGGTGATGAGGAACAAGCTCCTAATACCCCCAGCTGGATGTGGCCGAGACACAGGCATTCCGTGGCAGCGGGGTTGGTGTTCAGCTGTCATCGATGGGTTCTGTCTTGACAGCTGTGCTGTCCCGCACAGAGACTGCAGTTGGGACCAGGTCACCATGCTGGAGCAGTGCCACCAGGGAGCCTTTTCTTTTGTTTTTTTTTTTTTTTCCCCCTCCTTAAGCTGCTGTCAATCGAAGCCATTGGCATCGTAGTGTCTTTCTTTTTTTTTTTTTTTTTTTTTTTTTTAATTAAAACCAACATACCAGCAATAGTCTGCGCTCCCCTGGAATCTCTAACATGCTCTGTTTACATCAATAAATGCACTTAAGGAAAACAAAGCTCACTTTAAAGTTCATGGATTTTGATGTCCACGTTTTCCCTGTAGGCCGCACGGAGGGGGCCACGTGTCGGGGTGGAGGGGTCTCAGGTCTGGACAAGATCAAAGTAGGAGCTGGGGGCCACCTCGGCCGGGGGGTGCCTCGGAGGACATGACACCCATCCTCAAAAGACAAACTTGGGAAAGGAAGCTCCCAGCCCTGCCCCTCTGCAGCCGCGCTGCCTCTGCCCACTTTTGCAGGAAGACAGACTTCCGTGCCCCGTGTGCTCTGCTTAGCCCACTCAGCCAGCGTCCATCCCCGTCGGGCCACCAAAATTCTCTGCTCCCGGTGCCTGATGACACCCATGTGGCCAAGTTGAGCCCTTGGTTCTGAGACCTCGCCGCCCACCCCTCACCAGTTTCTGCCACACATCTCGACCACTGTTTCCCTCCCGCCTCCCTCGTGGCTCCTTCCAGGGCCGCCACCTCCTGACTGCTCTCCAGGGTGTTCTACTCGGTCGGGGGTTTCCCCAAGGCCACCCCCAGGTTCACGGGTTCACTAGGACCTGGCATATAGCTGCACTCAGGGCCAAGATGTGTCACAGCAAAGGGGTGCCACGCAAAACCAGCAAACAGAAAAGGCACACGGCGAAGTCCAGAGGAAACCAGGCAGAAGCTTCTAGAATCCTCTCCCAGTGGGGCCACGCACCATGTGCTTAATTCCCCCAGCAACAAATGTGCAATACGTCTTATCACAGAAGCTCGTGAGAGACTCCATGCTCAGGTTCTTACTGGGGCCGGTCATACAAACAGCCTTCGCCTGGCACTTACGGAGATTGCAGACCCCCAGAAAGCAAGCACGTGTGGAGCATAAACTGCATTGTTTGTACAAAAGAAGTTTAGACTGGGTGTTTTGGCTCACGCCTGTAATCCTAGCATGGGAGGCCGAGGTGGGAGGATCACTTGAGGCCAGGAGTTCAAGACCAACCTGGGCAACATAGTGAGACCCTCTCTCTACAAAAAATTAAAAAGTCAGCCAGGTATTATGGCATGCACCTATAGTCCCAGCTACTCGGGAGGCTGAGGCAAGAGAATCGCTTGAGCCCAGGAGTTAGAGGCTGCAGTGAGCTACGATGATGCCACTGCACTCCAGCCTGGGCGACAGAGCAAGGCCCTGTTTATAAAAAAAAAAAAAAATGAAGGACACACAACACATGGCCTCCGGGGTGAAGGGGTGAGCAGGGAGGAGCTGACATCTCTCCCCTCAAAGCAACCAGCTGCTAGGTTAAACCTGTGGCCTCTGCAACCTCGTGGGCAGCTCCCCATGCCCAGGCATCCTCTTTTCTGGGCCCCTCAAACCACCTCTAAATCCCACAGAGGAGAAGGCAGTATAAACAAAGGGTTTGGGAGCCCCTAGCCACACACTCCCTCCCCACCTGACCTGGTTAGGGGCCTGCCCTGGTGGTCCTCAGCTTAGCTGCCATCAACATCGCTGGGCCCCATCCCTGGGCCTCGGAGCACCACTTTGGGAGGACCCTGATTGCTGCTTCTAAAACTCAAAGCCCCCCAGTGATGCCTGGTCATCAGCCACTTGGGAAACCTTTGCTCTCTTTCCATTCCTGCCCAAAGCTGCAAAATTCTGAGGAACTGATGGCTGATGCCAATTAATAGCAAACGCTGATTGAGCACTCGCCCTGCGCCTGGCTTTCCTCTGGGCCCGTCCCAGGTCACAGATCAGAGGCAGCTCCCCCTGCTCGAATCCCAGACCCACGGCACAGCCTTGGGCACGTACCCTCTGCAACATGGGATGATCAGTTTCCACGCCGCGAAGGGCCAGTGAGATGGTGGATCCCAGAGGAGAGAGAGACACGTAACAAGCACCAAGACAGAATAAGCCACCATCAACAGCATCGTCACACCTTGTGGCCCAAGAAAAGAACCCACTTCTCTTTTCACCCCTTTTCACAGGGGACAAGTCACCAACGTAGCTCACAGCTTTGAGTTGTCATGGCGTTTGCCCCCAACTCCTCTGATTTCCCACCCAACCGGGTCAGGGTTCCTTCAACTCCTAAGTCCCACCTTATAGCTGCTCTCTTGCTCAGCGTAGCCCTAACTTCCCATCTCTAGGGGCTTTGATGGTATGGCAGGCAAGGAGGTCGTCCCCTTGTACCCAGAGAGGTGACACCTCAGCTTTTTTCTTTTGTTCTGTTTTTAGAAACAGGGTCTCGCTCTGTTGCCCAGGCTGGAGTGCAGTGGTGCAATCACAGCTCACTGCAGCCTTGAACTCCTGGGCTCAAGCAATGCTCCCGCCTCAGCCTCCCAAAGTGCTGGGACTGCAGGCGTGAGCCATCGCGCCTGACTGCTTGGCTTTATTTTTTTTTAATACCAGCTTTATTGAGCTATAATTCACCCACTAATGTGTGCAATTTAATGGTTTTTAGCATAGTCATAGAGTTGTACAACTATCACCCAAGTCAATTTTTCTTTTCTTTCTTTTTTTTTCTTTTTGAGATAAGGTCTTGCTCTGTCGCCCAGGCTGGAGTGCAGTGGCATAGTCATAGCTCACTGCAGCCTTGAACTCCTGGGCTCAAGCGATCCTCCTGCCTCAGCCTCCCCAGTAGCTGGGACTACAGGTGCACACCACCATGCCCGGCTAATTTTTCTATTTTCAGTAGAGACGGCGTCTCGCTCTTGCCCAGGCTGGTCTCGAACTCCCGACCTCAGCTTTGAACATTTGCATCATCACCGTCCCTATTAGCAGTCGCTCTCCACTCCCCTCCCCCAGCCCCTGGCCACCACTAATCAGCTTCCCGTCCCTGTGGATTTGCCTGTTCAGGACATTTCATGTCAGTGGAGTCGCACACTGTGTGGCCTTTGTGTCTGGTCTGGCTTCTTTCGCTCAGTGTAACGTTTTTGAGCTTCATCTACGTGGTAGGTACCATGTATCACTGCTTCATTCCTTCACGAGGCAGAATCACCTCCCACGGGGAGGAAGGACTGTATTTTGTGGATCCATTCACGTACTGATGGGCATCTGGGTTGTTTCCACCTCTTCGACACTTTGGCTGTTTCCTCCTCAAGCTCGTCTAGTGCATTCCTGCCCCAGGGCCTTTGCACTTGCTGTCTCCTCTTCCGCCAGCCTTTCCTGCAGGTGAACTTGTTCAGCATCTGTCTCCCCATGGGCTGTGGACCCCAGCAGGTCGGGACGGTGCCTGTCCTCCCTCCGGCTTCAGCCCCAGCATCTAGCATGGTGCCCGCACAGACCTGGGGCTCAGCCAGTGTTGGTGGGATCAGTGAGTGAACAGAGGCGTCGTGGGAAGCTAGAACCATAAAAGTACATCAAGCCCAGCACTGGCCGAGCCTCCGGACTTCCCCTCTCCCTAACATCTGTGGTTCCAGCACTGACTCAGTATGGTGGCCACCTGCTCGGAGGGCCACTCCCCCATGGGGCTGTGAACGTCCCACTCGCCAGCTGAGGCCTCCAGAGAAAAGCCCAGATCTACCTCCCTGCATGAAGCTGACATTGGAGGGAGGGGGGCCTTGGAGTCCCATCCCCACTATCTCCGCCCTGGGGCACCTCCGTTCCCCCGCACCGCACAGGCCTCCACTGGTCCCCTTCCTCCCTCTGGGGGCTGCATGTCCACTTGCGGGCCAGGGACTGTTGACACTGAAGGGTTGGGGGGGTGATTCTGTTGTGACATTCTTGAAAGGAAGTCGTTAGTTTGTGGGAGACCACATTGCCCAAGCAATGTCAGGGGAAGTGAACTGGAGCCTTTGCTGTGGGGCCTCAGAGAGACCTTGAACTCCACACAAACGAGACCCCGGATGGCCAGACTTTCCCAGGGGCAAGGATCTTTCAGGCACTTCCAGTCCCCTCCCCCAGCAGCGTTTGTCCCTCACCGTCGAATCTGCGAGCTGGCCCACTGGGCTGCGGAGGGCGTGGGGGATCAGAGAAGTGAAGTGAGTTGCCCAAGGTGGCCCAGCCCATGCGATCCGGAGCCCAAGACTGTGTCTCCCTCAGCCAAGCACAAAGGCACTGGATTAGGTCACAACTAAGAGTCCTGATGTCATTACTCTCGACTGAGCTCCATGCCCCATGCTGGAGGGTGGTCACACCTGTCATCTTCACGTGACTGAGTTGTTCTATTGTCATGCCCACTTCGCACTGCAGGCTCAGAGAGGCTGAGCGACTCACCCAAGGCCACACAGCAGGTGAGCGAGAAGCTGGGTTCCATGTGTCTGTCTCCTGCTCCGGGCTTGTTGACCTACAGACTACAGACAACACCCCTCCCCCCACCACCCCGAGAAGCAACAGGGGGCTGAAGGGGCACCCGGCTTGAGCCCACAGCAGGGATTATCCCGCCCAGCTGGGCCGCAGCGATAGGCCCAGCCAGGGGGATCTGAGCCCTTTCTGCGTGAGAGGCGAGGAGGAAGTGGCTTTGCCTGTGTGCCCACTGGCCAATCCGTTAAGCACGGGGTTGGGGGGCCACACCCAGGGCCCACGAGGCATGTGTAGGAGCTCCCAAAATATTTTAACTTCTTTCCAAATCAGAAAAAAGAAAACGAACACACCGATAATAAATACATAATAAGGAATCCAGTCTGGCTGCAGGGGCTTGATGCCAATGCAATTGTAAAATCTAACGTTAAGTGCGTGTGGGTTTTTTTGGTTTTTTTGGCTTTTTGTTTTTTGTTTTGACAGAGGAAGACCTGGTGTGGCCCTGTGTGCGCTGTGGGCCCCCAGCCTGTCCAGGCTCGGTCTGGTCTCAGAGCCTTTGACCGCGCCGTTCCCTCCACTGACAACACTCTTTCTGCACCACAGCCCCCGCCCGAAATCGCCTTGACTCCTGCGTGCCCTCAATGCTGCTTTTCGAGATCAGCAAGACCCCCTCTGTCCCCCCTTGTGACAGTAATGACTTCTCACTGATAGATTCTACATGCCAGGAGAGGAGGGCTTGCACCTGTCTTGGGGTCACCCCTATGTCCCCTGAAGAGCTGGCACACAGTAGGTGTTCAAGAAAAGCTCGTTGACGGCCAGGCAGGAGCTAGCCCCAGCTGCGGCTCCATGGCTTTGTGGGACGGCAGACAGAGGGTGGCTGGTCCCGCCTCCAGGGCTCACCTGCTAGAGGAAACAGAAACCCAGAGCCACTTGGGGCAGCCGGCCCCGCCCCACTGACGACATGCAGACCCTGAATCGAAACCCAGGCTCCTGCAGCCACCGGCACAGCCACAACGAGGGTCTCGGCCACCCAGGGGGCCCCCAGGTATGTGCTTCAAGAGCCTCAGCACCCTTCTGGCCCTCTTTCGGGGAGACAGAGCATGGGGGTGGAACTGGTGGGGTGCAGAGCAGCATGAGGAATTTTCTGGAGGCATGGACTGCCTGGAAGAGGGGGCATTTGAGGTGACCATCAGAATATGGAACTTGAGTTGGGGAAAGAGCACTCCTGGCAAGGGAACGTGGGCAAAGGCGTGGACGGGAGAGAGAGCAAGGATGGCCTTAGGACTAGAATGTGGGGAATGAGGAAGTGTGGGAGGCCCTGAGACCCAGGTCAGGAGTTTGAAATTTAGTATGGGTTCATGCATCGCTAGATAGCTGTTCTTTGGCAAGCACCCTTGCACCCTCCTCTGGGCCCGGCCAGCACCAGGGGATGCTGGGCACCCAGATTGAAAAAAAAAAAGAGCCCAGCCCTGGGTCCTGGGCCTCAGGAGACCCCAGTCTGGTGGAGGCAGAGCCAGATGAAAACACTCCAACTCCATGGGATCATAGCTGGGCCAGAGGGAGAACCAGTGGGGAAGGCGGGGACAGAGAGGGGTGCCAGGGCTTTATCTGGGAGGAGAGGCAGGAAAGCTGCCTAGACGAGGGGACATTCTTACCGGGTTTTGCATGATAAATAGGAGTTCTCCCAAGTAGAAAAAAGAATAAGCCTATAAACATTGCCCTGTGCTAGTTCACAACTGGATTTACCAATATGACATATATATACAATGTTTACTCTGTGCCAACTATACCTTCCCAGGCAAATATCATTATCCCCAAGTAACAGATGAAAATATAGGTACAGAGAGGTTAAGTGACTGGCCCAAGGTCACACAGCAGCTAAGTGGGGGAGCTAGGGTTCAAACCTAGGCCATCTGGCTCCAATTCCAGGCTCTCCGTCTCTTTGTCACCCTGTTTTATTAAGCATCTCTCATTAGATCTGTTTAATCTTCCTGGCCCCCAAATTCCCTTGGGCTACATCCCAGAGGGTGTGCTCGTCTTCTCGCAGGAGAAAGTCAATATTGACTGCCATTGGTCAACACGCCAGTGTTTCTCTGTCCCCAGAGAAACGGCCCAGTAACAAAGACCTTTGGAGATATTGAAAAAGTAGATGGAGCCAGTGAGGGCGGGATCTGAGCTCCAGTCTGAAGACAGAATTATGGATGAGCACGAGGGGGCCTTGGGGCTGATTCAGTAGGCCACGATCCTTTTGCTAGTTTTACACCAACTTGATGCCGTTTTGCAAATCGGTGCTGTTTTCTCTCTTTCTCCAGCTCTGTGCTATTGCTCACAAAGTCCAGTGGTCCTTGAGCTTAAACTTGTTGATAATGTGTGTGAATTAACGACACGCCTGACACATCGTAGGAGAGCCATCGGTGGTCACTACGTGTGGCAACACTGGTGGCAGAAGCAACTGTCTGGGCCACATGTCTCTAATGTTTAATGAAACCAAGGCAACCCTTTGCGGTATGCACCGCGGGTGGGCTGTTGCATTCCTTTGCTTACCATTTTGCTCTCTCCTCATCCCTCCGGGGGACATTGATAATTGACTTGATATTTAAATAAACTCTATTCATACATTTATATACACTTATTTATAAAGGAAACTTTCTAGCCCTTGTAGTAATGCATAATAAAAACAAAAAGGCCAGACATGGTGGCTCAAGCCTGTAATCCCAGCACTTTGGGAGGCCGAGGTGGGTGGAACTCTTGAGGCCAAGAGTTCGAGACCAGCCTGGGCAACATAGTGAAACCTCATCTCTACAAAAAAATTTTTAAAAATTAGCTGGATGTGGTGGCACGTGCCTGTAGTCCCAGCTATTCAGGAGGCTAAGGCAGGAGGATCTCTTGAACCCAGGAGTTCAAGACCAGCCTGGGTGACATAGCCAGATCCTGTCTCTGCAAAACAAAAAAAGAAAAAGAAGAAAAAAAGAAAAAGAAAGGAAGAAAAAGATGAGAAAAATTAGCTGGGCGTGGTGGCGCGCGCCTGTAGTCCCGGCTACTCAGGCGGCTGAGGCAGGAGGATCACTTGAGCCCAGGAGTTCAAGGCTGCAGTGAGCTATGATCACACCACTGCCTGGGCAACAGAGTGAGACCCTCTCTCTAAGAAAAAGAAAAGAAAAGAAAAATGAATAAAAAGAAAAGTGCTAGAGGATTTCGGGGAGGAGACAATGAATGAATATGTAAAAAGCGCCAGACACATAGTGAGTGCTCAAGAAACTTAAGCCACTTTTAAGCCCGTTGTTCTGTCAAGCCTAGAGGACTTCTCAAAGAAGGAGGAGCATAAGATGTGAGAATAGAGCGAATATGGGAGGTGCACCAAACTTGAATGTCCCCCTCTCTCGCCCCCAGGTGAACCCCACCCCCAGAAGCCATGACAGAGGCCGGTAAACTGCCCCCACCGCTACCCCCACGACTGGACTGGTTCGTGCACACCCAGATGGGCCAGCTGGCCCAAGATGGGGTCCCCAAGTGGTTCCATGGTGCCATCTCAAGAGAGTGAGGACACCAGTACCCTGTACCCTCTTTCCTGTGTGCCCCCACCTTGAGCAGGTTTTTATTTCAGAGCCCTGGGCTCAGCTCAGCTGAGTAAGAAAGGGGATGGAAAGAGCTCTCGAATTCTGGGCTCAAATCCTACCTCGTCTGCGGACTCACTGTGTGACCTTGGGCGAGTTAATTGCCCTCTCTGGGACTTGGCTTTCTCTATACAAGTAGCCACCAGGCCAGCACTGCCAAGGTCCTGGCAGCAACCCCCACCTTACCCAGGACAGGTATCATCAACCAATGATGGCAGGATACAGCCTCAGAATCCTTCTTAACACAGTGCCCCAAGCATCTTCTCTCAATCCATCAGGATGTCACCAATGTGTCCTTTCTACTTCCGACTGTGAGCTCTGAGGACATGAACAAATAAATCCAGCCAGTTAGTTACCTCCAGGGCCTGGCTCTAAATAAATGGAAGTAAAGAACATTTATAGCCACCTTCTGTATACAGGAAATTGAGAGAATTCTGGGAAGGCCACAGAGAGGAAGCATTGGGCATGGTGTCTGAGCTCTGGGGCCGCACTGATAGAAATATTACATGAGCTGCACGTTGCAATTTAACAATTTTTAGTAGCTATATTAAAAAGTGGCACATGCCTGTGGTTCCAGCTATTTGGGAGGCTGAGGCAGGAGGATTGCTTGCGCTGAGGAGTCCGAGGCTAGCCTGGGCAACATAGCAAGACCCTGTCTCAAAAAAAAAAAAAGATGAAGTCAAAGGTAACAGTTGAAATTAATTGCAATCTTATATTTTATTTAACCCAGTCTATCCAAGATACCACTTCAACATGTAATCCAAACTAAAAGTTTGATCCATGAGGGCCAGGAGCAGTGGCTCACGCCTGTAATCCCAGCACTTTGGGAGGCTGAGGTGTGAGGATTGCTTGAGGCCAGGAATTCGAGACCAGCCTGGGCAACATAGCAAGACCCCATCTATAAAAAAATTTTTTTTTAATTGGCTGGGCGTGGTGGCATGCACCCATAGTCCCAGCTATTCAGGAAACTAAGGCAGGAGGATTGCTTGAGCCCAGGAGTTCAAGGCTGCAGTGAGCTATGATCATGCCACTGCACTCAGCCCAAACAATAGAGAGGAGACCTGTTTCCAAAACAAAAAAAAAAACACTGTTTTCAAAATCCAGCATATATTGCAAGCTAAAAGCACATCTCAATTCAGACCAGCCACGTTTTAAGTGGTCAGTAGCCACGCGTGGCCAGTGGCCTCTGTATTGGACAGTGCAGATCCAAAGGCTCCCATGTTACCCCACAGAAGGCTGCCCTGCTCTCTGTGAACCCCAGATAATAGCATTATAGTAAGGACAGAATACGTAATAGTAATCATAATAGCAAATACTTTGGGAGCACTTACCAGGTAGCAGGCCGCACGCTCACCACGTTGCATGTGTTTCAGCTGTTCTCACATCCGCCCTGGGAGGGAGAGTTGACTGTCTCCTCGAGGAAGCTGAAGGTCAGAGAGGGACAGACCATCACCTGAGGTCACACAGCTGATCAACAGCAGAGCTGGGCTTTGAACCCAAACGCATCCGAGGACATCTCCTGCTCTGTTACCTGTGATACCCTGACCCAGCCAAAGGGGCCTTAATGTGGGACTTGCAGGTGTTTGGGAAGGCAGGTGGGGACTGACAGAGAAGGGAGGAGGTCTGGCCTGGGGTCAAGGTCATCAGAGGCCTCCTACCATCTCTGGTGAACACCCCTAGTCCCTGAATATCCCAACGGAGAAAAAAAATGGTTTTAGGTTTTTTGTTCATTTAGAAAACCAAAAAAGGACCAGCTTCTGTGGCTCCATGGCACCAGGAGTCTGGCCAGTACCTGGGGTGGCTGAACAGTGGCTCTCTCCCTCCTGTGTGTGCCCTTCCAGGGACGCTGAGCACTTGCTGGAGTCACAGCCACTGGGATCCTTTCTCATCAGAGTCAGTCACAGCCACGTGGGCTACACACTCTCTTACAAGTAAAGGCCTGGGCTAGGGGCCAGGGCAAGGGCAGGGGGGCTCTGGGGCTTCTTTGGAGGTGGCAAGGGGTGATTCATGCCACAACTTCTCGGAGAGCAATCAGTGTGAGGGTGTGGCCAGATGCGGCTGAAGAGTGAGCGGCTGCAGGTCTGGCTGTAACCAGCAGACGTAGGCTCGGCAGTAACGGAGACTGTAGGTCTAAGAACAAGGGGCTGCTGGAGGCCTGAGAATGCTGTTCTCCTCCCACCGCTGACATTCTAATCAGTGACTCCCTGACTCAGGGTTAAGGAAACCCAGGGAAGTCCCGCTCTTTAACACCTGAAAGCCTGATCTGGTATTATTTCAAAAGATTCAGAAGCACAAAACTTATTTTTCAAAGGGCAAATCCAAAAGATTCCAGGCAAAAGGAATAAACAAGTCCCCACAGTGGCAGAAGCTTGGGCCAGGAGTCACATAGTCCAAGGTTCAGCTCTGCCATTCTATGCTGTGTGACCTCAAACAAGCTATTCAACCTCTCTGTGCCTCCTGCAAAAGAATGCTAAAATTCAATTCAGAGTCTTGATGTGAGGATTAAATGAGATATAGTAAGCATATAGCCATTAATAAATAGTTGCATGGATTAACAGAGCATTTATTGAGCGCTTGCTGTGTGCTGGGCACACAGCCTTATGCTGGAATCTACTCAACATGTTTCATTGTTATCATGTCTACTGCTCATTTACCCCCAGCCAGGCACACAGTTTTGCCTGTAGTAGCTTGTTTTATCTTTGCAAGAACTGAGGTCCACCTTAGTAGCCCCATGTTATAAATGGGGAAACTGAGGCGGTGAGGTTGGTAACGTGGCGGGTGTTGCATGGCTAGCCAGTGGGGGTTAGGGGGAGGAATGAGGGGGAGGGGGATGTCCCAGCCCAGACAGTGTCTCCGCAGAGCCCAAAGCTGCTGCCGCCACTTCATGGTGAAGCTCTTGGACGATGGGAGTTTCGTGGTGCCCGGGGAGACAGTGGCCCACGCCTCACTGGACGACCTGGTCACCTTCCACCAGCAGAAGCCAATTGATTTGCACGGGGAGCTGCTGACACAGCCCTGCGGACAGGTGAAGGCAGGGCCCATGAGGGCCACAGCCATCTCCTTGGAGCCAAGCCTCCCAGACCCCTTTGCGCCCACCCGTCCCCTTTAGCTTCTCTTGATTCTGTCAGTCTCATGGCCCCTGACCCCTCCTGGCCCCCTGCACAAGGGTTCATGTGCAGGGCTTGGCTGATCTGTAGGAATGGCACGTTTCCTTACAAGGCCCAGTGGATGTGGCCCTAGCCCCCAGGAACCTGCTATGGGTGGGGCGTATTTCCTTTTAAGTCTCAGTGGGTGTGGTCTATCCGTTAAGAACCTGCTGTGGGCGGGGCGTATTTCCTTATAAGTCTCAGTGGGTGTGGTCTAGACCTTAAGAACCTGCTGTGGGTGGGGCGTATTTCCTTGTAAGTCTCAGTGGGTGTGGTCTGGCCCTCAAGAACCTGCTGTGGGCGGGGCGTATTTCCTTATAAGTCTCAGTAGGTGTGGTCTAGCCTGTAAGAACCTGCTGTGGGTGGGGCGTATTTCCTTATAAGTCTCAGTGGGTGTGGTCTAGCCCTCAAGAACCTGCTGTGGGCGGGGCATATTGCCTTATAAGTCTCAGTGGGTGTGGTCTAGACCTTAAGAACCTGCTGTGGGCGGGGCATATTTCCTTGTAAGTCTCAGTGGGTGTGGTCTAGCCCTTAAGAACCTGCTGTGGGTGGGGCGTATTTCCTTATAAGTCTCAGTGGGTGTGGTCTAGCCCTTAAGAACCTGCTGTGGGCGGGGCGTATTTACTTGTAAGTCTCAGTGGGTGTGGTCTAGCCCTCAAGAACCTGCTGTGGGTGGGGCGTATTTCCTTGTAAGTCTCAGTGGGTGTGGTCTAGCCCTCAAGAACCTTTTGTGGGCGGGGCGTATTTCCTTATAAGTCTCAGTGGGTGTGGTCTAGCCCTTAAGAACCTGCTGTGGGCGGGGCATATTTTCTTATAAGTCTCAGTGGGTGTGGTCTATCCCTTAAGAACCTGCTGTGGGCGGGGCATATTTCCTTATAAGTCTCAGTGGGTGTGGTCTATCCCTTAAGAACCTGCTGTGGGCGGGGCATATTTCCTTATAAGTCTCAGTGGGTGTGGTCTATCCCTTAAGAACCTGCTGTGGGCGGGGCGTATTTCCTTATAAGTCTCAGTGGGTGTGGTCTAGACCTTAAGAAACTGCTGTGGGGGGGGCTTGTTTCCTTATTAGGCTTAAGTGGGCGTGGCCTAGGTCCTAAGGAGCTGCAGTGGGGTGGGGCAGTCCCTTAGACCCTCCTTCCAGGGTTCATTCAGCACCCCAGTCTGGTGCCTTCCCTCCCCATAGTGCTGAGCTGCGGGTCCCTTTTACCCCACAGAATGACCCAGAAAACGTGGATTACGAGGATCTCTTCCTTTACTCTTACACACTGGCTGAGGAAGCCGCCAGCCCCACCCCTGACCCCAGGGAGCATCAGAGGCCTTCCTCCTGTCCGGTGGCCACACCTAAGGAGGTATGTGACCCGAGACTGGCACCTCCATCTGAGGGAAGGGCAGGAGCAGTGGTGGTCAACAGCTGCCAGGGGAGTCTCCTTCTGGAATGAGAATTAGGTCTTACATGTAGCTTGGTACTTACAAACCTTCCAGTGCTTTCCTGAGATTAAATTCAAACTGCAACCTCAACTCCTCTTCCTGCCCACCATCACTGGTGGCCCTTCTCTGGAACCACAGGACCTTTGCACATGCTGTGTGTTCTGCCCCCTGACCTCCCATGCCTTCTTGCAGTTCTCCTTCAAGGGTCTCCTTCCCCAGGCTCCAGACTCAAAGCAAGACCGACTGCATTTTCTCCCACATCACCCTGTTTATTCATTGCAGAGTGCTTCTCAGAACTTAAAAAGTCTTGTTTATGTATGGGTTTACATGTTCCCTGTCTGCCTCCCCCATCAGACTGTGAGCTTTGGGAGGCTCAGGAATCCATCTTCCTTGTTTGCCGCTGCTTCTCCCACCCCTAAGAGAGGACCTGGTATATTGAAGGTCCTCAACTGATGAGTCTGTGCAGTAGGTGAATAAATGAATAAATGAATATATCCCAACTTCTCAGGGATGGGCAGACTTGGAGAGCCTAGCTGTTCTCCAAGCCTCCTGCATAGCAGGGAAGTTCTGACGGTGGTGGAAATGAAATAGGCTGGTGCGATGAACATCAATGGAGGAGCAAGTCAGCGGAGGCAGTCAGGGAAGGCTTTCTGGAGGAGGTGGTATAGAACTGAGATGTGCAGGGTGAGGAGGACTCTGGCACATACAGAGACGCAGGCAGAGCGTCCAGGTGGCAGGAACAGCACATGCAAAGTCCTGGGGCTTAGTGTGTTTGCAAAGTGAAAAAACAATAGCCAGGGTGTAACGGAGTGGAGATAGTGAGAGGGAGACTGTTGAAAGGTGAAGCACCTGAGTCAGCGGTGGCCGACTGTCATGGAGGCTTGGGGCCAGGGTGAGAAGCTGGGATTCTATTCCACGTGTGCCGGAAAGCTGTCGGAGACGTTGAGCGTGACTGTATTGATGGCTTTAAATGTTCCTTGTAGCTGCTGCCTGCAGATCTTCTGGCTTCTGGGGGGCAGAAAGAAGGAGGCAGGGGCAGCGTCCAGGTGGGAGGGTCCAGAATGGGAGCCCTGGGGGTGGAAGGAGAGTGGATATTTGGGGCGTGTTTTAGAAGGGAGCTCGTGGATGGCTCAGACGCGGAGGGTGAGGGAAAGAAGGATGTTGTCAAGGTGTGGGTCTCTTGGTCCTCTGGTATTCGAGAGATGACCCCCGGAGATGGCAGTAGGGGAGCCGGGAAATGCGGCAGGAGAGAGAGGACAGTGAATGAAGGGTGCGTTAGTGAGTGGGTTACCCCTGCGGGCAACCAGGGCTCGGTCCCCTGGGGAATGCTGGGGGGCTATGTAGAATATGCACCTCAGTTATGTCACCTTAGGGGCGAGGGAGCCGGGGTATTTATCCTCCAACTTCCATTAGTCATTGGGAGATTTTAAATCTCTTACTTTTGGTCCACCGTGCACAAACACAGTGGGCACTGGTGACCAAAGGAGGTCCCCAGGCAGAGTCCCCAGTACTGGCATTTGGGGGCGGGGCTGGGGGCACTGATGTGCTCAGGGCGAAGGGATATGGAGCAGGGAGGGGCATTGACACTCATGTTTTTGGCCTGAACAACTGGTTAGATCAGCAGTTGGCAGCCTGTGGCCCTTGGGCCACGTCAGGTCCACTGCCTGTTTCTGTAGGGCCCTTGAGACCATTTCTGAATGGTCGAGACAAACAAAGTCAAGATAATACAGAATCAGATGACATCCAAATAAAGTTTTATTGGAACACAGGCACGCTGGTTCACTGATGAACAATCTATGGCTGCCTTTGCCCTACAACAGCAGAGGTAAGTAGTTGTGGGTATGGCCTGCAAGGCTGAAAATATTTGCTCTCTGGCTCCTTCCAGAAAAAGTTTGCCGATCCCTGGGGGAGATGGTGAAGCCATTTCCTGAGATGGGATGGATGGGGCGTGGAATCTGGTTTGGGGGTTCACACAGGGACGTTTCTCGGCCCCAGGGCATCCGGGTGGAACCCGGGCCACAATTTCTGGTGCTGTCGTGGGCAGGTTGGTCCCAGGTCTCACCTGCTTTCGGTTTCAGGCCTCCCCAAAGCCAGTCCTGCTGGATGGCCCAAAGGAAAGCAAGCCGTTGACAGAGATGGACGGAGGACCCACAGAGGATGCCCCTTCCTCCTGCCCCCCAAAAGCCCCTTTTGGGGATGCCCGCCAGAAACTCTGGAGGAACTTCAAAACGCTCCCCGAGAAGGGCAAGAGAGTCCAGCAGCAGCTGAAGTCCCAGCTCACGGCTGTGAATTTGTCATCACTCTGGGACGCCAGGAGATCGACAGTGACCCATGGCTCCAGGGCCAGGGCAGGCCGCAGGGAGCATTCAGGTGCTGCAGCCCCTGAGGACAATGTCTGCAGGGACCCCTTTGCGGCTGCACCCCTGAAAAGCCCCTCTCGGCCCCAAGCCCCAAGAGACAGAAATGTCCCCTCCAGGAAGACCAAGAGGTCTGTCAGCTGGGACAAGGTGACTCCAGGGGATAGGAGTTGGCACCAATCAGTGGTGAGGACTCTCTCCTACTCAGGGTCCAGGCCGGAGCCGAGGGGCGTGGCAGAGCCCCAGGAGGACTGGCTCCCCGAGGAGTACCGCCCGCCGCCACCCTTTGCCCCTGGGTACTGCTAGAAAAGGGGTTCACCCCGGCTCCAGAACCTTCGCTGTCAGAGGCTGCCACACTCCTGATGTCCTCGCTCTGCCATGGCCCCACACCAGTCCTTGGGAGCCCAGGAAATGTAATAAAGATGTTTTGTGGGTCTGGTCCAGCAGTCACCAGTGGAGTGACCCGATTATTTTAGTAATAATAATCAGAGTCACAGCAACGGTTCGACGCACCTACTGCATGCCAAGGCCCCACGCCAAACCCCCTTGTTCGTTATTTCTTTTATGCCTCTGAGCAAGCCCATCAGATAGGGTCATTCTCCGCATTTTGAAGAGACTGAGGTTCAGAGAGGAGAAGAGGCATGACAAAGGCCACAGTGTCAGCACCAGGATTTGAAGACGGGTGAGTCCGAGCCTTTTTCCCACATAGTCCGTGCTCTTGTCTAAAACCAGAGCTGCACCTGGGCGTGATCACCTTCCAGCATGTTCTTGCCTATAAATGGAGCTGTTCACACCTTCCTCCTGAGGTTTTTATGCAGATTAAGGAGATGAAATGCGTTGAGGGCTTGGTGCACAGTAGGCTCTACGACATCATCGGTGTCAGCTTGAGGATAAGCAAATGAGCCCTTTTTCTTTAAAAAAGTGAGGAGGCTGGTCGGGCGCGATGGCTCACGCCTGTAATCCTAGCACTCTGGGAGGCCGAGGCAGGAGGATCGTTTGAGCTCAGGAGTTCGAGACCAGCCTGAACAAGAGCGAGACCCCGTCTCTACTAAAAATAGAAAGAAATTATCTGGACAACTAAAAATATATACAGAAAAAATTAGCCGGGCATGGTGGCGCATGCCTGTAGTCCCAGCTACTCGGGAGCCTGAGGCAGGAGGATGGCTTGAGCCCAGGAGTTTGAGGTTGCTGTGAGCGAGGCTGATGCCACGGCACTCTAGCCTGGGGAACAGAGTGAGACTCTGTCTAAAAAAAACAAAAAAATAAAAAAGGCAGGAGGCATCACAGAGCCCTGCTTGGAGGGGGGCTTGGAAGGGAATACCAGGATGCAGTGCTGTGTGACCTTTGGCAAGTCTAGACCTCTCTGGGCCTGTTTCTTCACCTGGTGAATGAGGCAAACAAGCAGTCCCTCCTTCTCAGGATGAACTGGCAGGATGCACGTAGAACCTGGGGCTCTGGCACACAGTAGGTGGTTAATTTATGAGCGGGTTAGGGTGAGAGTGAGCTCTCTGGAAATGACACACTGTACAGTGGAGGTGTCTGGGAAGGTCCCTGAGGGCTGGTCTTGGTTGCGGGAATGACCACTCATCGTACTGACTGGAGCATGGGTAGGGGATCCTGGGACAACCTGTGGTGGAGTGGGGCGGGACTCCCCAAAATTGCAAGATGTAGATGGCTGAGATCTGGAATTAGGTGCCCCTGGGTTCAAGTTGGCCTCTGCAAATGACTTGTGCTGTGGCCTTGGGCAAGTCACTCTGCTCCTTCCAAATGAGGGTATGATTGCTCCTAGGAGGGGCAGGTGCCTCATAAACTGTAAAGCGCGGTGCCTGCCTCCATGAATGACATTCCAGCCACTCTCCATCAGAGGCCTCCTCTTGGCAGCTCTGAGGAATTAGCAAGGGGTGAAAGTGTCAGTCCCTTTGAAGGACTCGGGGATTAGGGGAAAAGAACAAACTTGAGCAGGCAGACCTGAGGTTTAGTCATGGGGGGTGGGGAGTGGGGGGCGAGAGGGGGTCCTCGGGTGAGCCTGATCTCCCCACCTTATCTCTGCCCGTGGAGACCTGCCATGAGGCATTTCCAGCCTTCAGTGAAGAAAATCTGTCAGCCCCTTCCTTGTACAAACAGGCAGATCGTGGCCCAGAGAGGGTGTGGCCACACCCAGCGTCACACAGCAGCAGGCAAATGTAAGATTCCAGGCCTCCTCCCTCCCATCTGCCGGTTTTGAAGTGGAATACGTGACCCGCCCCAAGAGGTGTGACTCAGTGACTTGTGTTTATTCCCCGAGACGAGACTCCACAGCGGGGCGAAGGGTCAACCCGCCCCTTCTGTAGCCCCGTTTCTCCTCCGTGGCGCTCTCAGATGCGAATGTGGAAGGTGCTGTGTGCAAAGAGAAAAGGGGTCAGTGTCATCAAATAGAGGGCAAGCCCTCGTCATCCTCCCCAACACTCTTGCCACAAGGCCCCGAGGCAGGCAGGAAGCCACGTGGGGAGATGGACCCCCACACGCAGCCCCAGGCCGTGGGGTCTCAGAGTTTACATCCCAGCTCCACCTGGGACTTGCTGTGGGACGCTGAGCTGGCAGCTGCCCCTCTCTGAGCCTCAGTCTACTCCCCCATAAAATGGGGATAATAGCTCTTCCTGCTTCCTAGGCCTGTAATGAGGGCTAAGGGGGCAAATGTTCATGGCGGGACCCACAGGAAGTGCTCAGCCAGTGGTGGGGAATCCACCCTGTTTTCATTATTCATGTCCCTGTCTTGCTTAGCCAGGGTAGAAGAGCCCCTCTGTGAACAAAAGGATACCACTAAACAATAGCAACAGCAGGGGAAGGGAGGGATGGGGAGAGACTTTTTTTTTTTTTTTGAGATAGGGTCTCGCTCTGTCCCCCAGGCTGGAGTGCAGTGGCATGATCCGAGCTCACTGCAGCCTCCAACTTCTGGGCTCAAGCGATCCTCCTGCCTCGGCCTCCTGAGTAGCTGGGACAACAGGCATGTACTACCACTCCCAGCTAATTTTTTTTTTTTTTTTTTTTTTGAGACAGAGTCTCACTCTGTTGCCCGGGCTAGAGTGAGTGCCGTGGCGTCAGTCTAGCTCACAGCAACCTCAAACTCCTGGGCTTAAGCGATCCTACTGCCTCAGCCTCCCGAGTAGCTGGGACTACAGGCATGTGCCACCATGCCCGGCTCATTTTTTGTATATATATATTTTAGTTGTCCATATAATTTCTTTCTATTTTTAGTAGAGACGGGGTCTCACTCTTGCTCAGGCTGGTCTCAAACTCCTGACCTCGAGCGATCCACCCGCCTCGGCCTCCCAGAGTGCTAGGATTACAGGCGTGAGCCACCACGCCCGGCCCACTCCCAGCTAATTTTTAAAATTTTTTTGTCGAGATGGGGTCTCACTATGTTACCCAGGCTGGTCTCAAACACCTGGCTTCAAGTGATCCTCCTGCCTTGGCCTTCCAAAGAGCTGGCATGACAGGTGTGAGTCCCCATTGCCTCACCAGGAAGAGGTTTGTTAAAGGACACAAAATTACAGCCAGACAGGAAGAATAAGTTCAAGTGTTCTATACCACTGCAAGATGACTATTGTTAACAGTAATATATAGTAATAGCTTCAAATAGCTAGAAGGAGGATATTGCGTGTTCCCAACACAAAGACATGATAAACGTTTGAGACGGTGGATATGGCAATTACCCTGATCTGCTACCGTACATTACATGTGTCAGAATATCACTATGTACATGAATGTATACAATTATTATGTGTCACTTAAAATATAAAGTAAAACATTAAAAGAAGTAACAGCAGCAATAATGATAACACATGCTTATTAAACACCTACTGTGTGCCAGATGCGGCCCTAAATTCTCTCCATATATTGACTCAGAGGTCGACAAACTTTTTTCTATAAAGGGACAAATAGTTGATATTTTCCACTGTGTGCCGTGACTCAACTCTGCCATCTCAGCACAAAAGCAGCCTTAGACAATTATGTGCACAAATAGGTGTGGCCGTGTGCCAATAGTACTTTATTTATAGACACGGAAATTTAAATTTCATATCATTTTCACGTGTCATGGAATATTATTACTTTTTGATTTTTTTTCAACCATTTGAAACTGTAAAAACTATTCTTAGCTCACAAGAGGTGCAAAAACAGGCTTTGGGTCTCAGACATGGCCTGCTGGCTGTGCTCTGCCAACCCCTGTATTAACTCGTTTGAACTTCGATATCAGCCCTGCAGTGGGGGCTCTGATTTTCTTCCCCCAAAGGCTGCCAAGGACAGTTGCATAGTCTGTTCACTGCAAAAATCATTGTTCTGGCAATGAGGGCTAAAGTCTAGCCGGGCTCTGCTTGCCAAAAGAGCTACAACCTCACCCCCAAGAGGTGTCCAAGGGGTCCCTAATTTTCCAAACTTTACAGTCAGGGACTGAAACCAGGGAAACTGAGAAGGTTCCCAAGGTCACAAATGAATGAACAGAGGGATTTTCATGAGTGGAGTCTGTGAACCGTCTCTGTAAGAGCCCCTTTCAGATGTGGAAATGGATTGTGCGGGGTGGTGGGAAATGTCACCTGAGGAAGTCGGGTGCCCGTAGGATCATGTTCTGGAAGTCTTCCAAGGACAGCCGCCCGTCATGGTCCCCATCAGCCTCGTCCAGCACCTTTTCACACACCAGGGTCACCTCCTCGGCGCTCAGCTCCCCCCGAGTCAGCTTGGTCACTGTCTGCTCCAGGTCCCACGTGCAGATGTAGTCGTCATTGTTAAAGTCTGCGGAGCAGGATGGATGGGCAGAGACAGCAGGTGGCAGGCAAGCTGGGCTGTCTGTGGGCACATCTTGTCCCCATGTTTCAGAGGAGGAAACTGAGGCACTGGGAGGGCACCCAAGGCCCTGGGGTAAAGTCTGGATCTTGCCTTGGAATTGGGCAGGGATCTGCTGGGAGTTCATTCATTTATTCACACAACAAAGTATTTACTGAGCACCTACTATGTGTCGGGCACCATGATAACTGGCTATAATTCATTCATTCACTTATTCAACAACTATTTCTTCAGCACTTACTGGGTGCCAGACACTGTGATAACTATTTTCATTTACTCACTCAAAGAAGAGTTATTGAGTGCCTACTGCATACCAAGCACTGTGATAACTTTTTCATTCATTCATTTATTCAGTATTTATCAATCACCTACTATGTGTCAGACACCCTGATAACTGATTTTCATTCAGTCACTCACTGAACAAGTATTTCTTGAGTGCCTGCTAAGTGCCAGGCACTAAGATAACTGCTTTTCTTTCATTTATTCATTCAACAAATATTCACTGAGCACCTACTATGTGCCAGGCACAGGAGACCGATGGTGAACAAAACAGATATGTTGCTACCTGTGGGTCTCTCAATAAAAAGTGAACCTGGGAGCAGGTCCTACTTTCGACCTTGACTTCAAGGATAAGAAGGAGCTGAGGGCAAGGTGCTCCAAGCAGAGAGTATAGCATAGGCAAAGACCGGGAGGCAGAAAGAGTTTGGTGTGTTCAGGGAACAGCAAGGCCAGTGCAGCTGGAATGGAGTGAGCTAGGGGACAAGAAAGGGAGGTACCAGGGTGGGGTGGAGGACAGGGTTACTTGGGCCTCAAGGTCCTTGGGGAGACATTTGTGGTGGGGGCTCCACCTGCTTCTCACACCCCACCCCACCCCAGGGCTGTGCACACACCATAAATTTTAAAAGCATAATAGGCTTTGAGGTCACGGGGAGCCATCTCACTCATCACGGAAAACATGTCTAGGAAGTTGTTCAGAGTCATGTGGCCGTCTCCATCGTCTGAGAAGACCTGGGCGATCCTCTGGCGGAAGGGGTTGTCCTGGTGACAGAAAAGACATAGGGAGGCGACCCTCTGACCAGGGTCTCTGGTGGCCCACGTGGTCTCACTCTCAGCACCCACCTTCCTGGGAAGGTCCAAATACCCTCCAGCAAGACTGTCTCCCTCCCACGGACCCTAGACAGGACTTTGGGCAGCTCCACCCTCCAACTCCTGTGGTCTGAGTGATGTTGACCTCACTTCCAGCTCCAGGAGCAGCCACGTGACCCAGGTGAGGCCAATCAGAGATTTCCATTCACCTGGCAAGTGTGATTGGTTCTGGGATGGGCATGTGGCTCAAACTGGCCAATCAGAGGCTGCCCTGGGATGTTTTCTGAGAAACTGGGAGGGAGGGATCTGCTTTCTGCTGGTTGCAGAGCTGACAGAAGCTAAAGCCAGGTGGCTGAAGGTCCCTTCACAGCCTCCAGAGGAGAGGCTGCCTGACTCTGAAGCCTCTTCCAGGGAGGAGCTGAGAGGTGAAGGGAGATTCCTGAGCATGTCATTGAAGGTCCTCGTTCCAGCTGCACCTGACGCTAGGTCCTGCCCCTGGATTTTTTGTTCAGGTGATCCAATCCCTTCTGTCCCTCTTAAATAAGGTTTCTGTCATTTGTGAAGAAATAATCCCTACTCACAGTCAGTCACTCACCCCCCAAGTTCCCTTCAGAGGCACAAACCATGCATCAAACATCTGGCTGAGAAGAATCTGCATGTAGCAGCTTCTATTATGAAAAAAAAAAAAAGCTAATGTTGCCTGAGTACTTGGCATGCTACACACCCTGTCTTGAGCCCATTACCTGAGTCATCTCATTTCAGCTCCCAGCAACTCTAAGTTTTAATCCTGTCTCAGTCACATTGTACCTGTGTGACCACGAACAAGTGTCTTAACCTCTCTGAGTCTCAGTTTTCTTATCTATAAAATAGGGAAAATTGAAGCACCCACCTCATAAGAATGCAATGAGGGGACATCTCTGCTACCTTTGCCCTGCCTGCCCCATGCCCCGGGCATACCTTCAGCTCAGGCATGCTGCCAATGAGCTCGTAGGGCACCTTCACATCGGGGTAGCTGGTATAGTCCAGTGGGACGAGCTGAGGCGCCAGGTCCTGGTAGCGGTAGAAGAGCCTGATGTGGGGAGGGAAAAGCTGGGGAAGGCTGGGAGCAGGGAGTGGGCAGGAGACTTGTCCCTCCTCTCTCACATTCACACCAAAGGGTGCTAGATCCCCAAGGGCCATCAGCCCTGGGCCAGACACAGGCACCTCTACCCCACTGGGACAGGGCCAGGGTTGAAAGAGGCTCCCAAGGCTAGGGGAGACTAACTGGGGAAAGCAAGCTAGGGAGGAATAAGAGCTTCCTGGAGGAGGGGGCATTGATGCTGGGCTTTGAAGGATGAGCAGGAGCTTACCAGGCAGATGGAGTTGGGAGAAGGGAGGGTGCCTATGGTCAGGTCATTTCACAGCAAGCATTCAGAGAATCCTAGATAACCCGTCAACATCTTGACATCATCACATTCTCAGCAAGACCCTGGCTCTAAAGAGCCCTCCGTTTTCAAACCTTCCCTTCCTCCCTCTATGGTGGAAGGCAGGGTTCTTCAGTGGGGACGGAGCAGAGGCAAACATTTAATATTCATGGTTTTTGAAAGGACAAATGAAAGACATTGTGTAAAGCACTGAAGTCCACACACAGTACGTAGATTATAAAGCCAGCTCTCTGCTTAGATGCCCTCACCTGGTGACGCCATACGTTCACTGGGGCATGCTGAGACCTTGTGGAGACCGTTCTTGGTGAGGCCTCCAAGCTACTAAGGACTGTCTCTGAGAGAGACAGGAGCCCCTGGGTCACATGGTGACTGGGAACTAGATGGTGTGGGGGGTGGATCGAGTCCCGACCACCCAGTTCCCTATTGGGGTCCCCTCAGTGAGCACCCTGGGTCTAGGTTTCCGCGTGGCCTTGAGCAAGTACCTCTTCCCCTCTGAGCCTCGGTTATTCTATTCAACAAGCAAAGTGTCAGTCTTCAAATTCCTTGGGGCTCTGCACACCTGCCCGCAGGCTTGGGGTCAGCCCAGCCCTTGTCTAAGCCTCAGTTTCCCCATCAGTAATCTGATCATGATGGCCAAGATGACCCCGTGAGCTGTCCTCACCCAGACAATGGGGCTCACTGGTGAGAGGTGTGCCCATCAATAATGGATGTCTCGTGGCCACACAACTGGGGCCTTGGCCCCGATCACTCTACAGCGGAACCCCAGCCAGCTTGGGTTTCCCAGCGCCAAGTTCATGGGTCGGGGCCTCTGGACAATGGCCTCATAGGCCGAGGGATGACGTGGGATACTCATCTGTGCCCATCTTGCTGGGCTCATGCCAGGGACCTGCAGCAGTCTCAGGCCACCTCCCTGCCCCACACCCTCTCCTGGGTTTCAACCCCACAGCCCAGAGCTGGCTCTGAACTCTGCCTCCAGTCCCAGCCTCCAGTCCCAGCCTCTGTACATGGGCCTCGGGGGGATCTTTCTAACCTGTTGATTGGTCTCTCTCCTGCTCACACACCCTCCATGGCTCCCTGCCACCCTTGGAGAAAAAGCCAAGCTCCTCAGCCTAGAGACTATGACAATAGCATGCCTGCAACGCCCCGCAGCCCCCCCCCCCCCCACCGGCCACCACCCTTAGCATTTTTAAGTCCCATGAAATTGCAAATATCTTCCAGCAATGAATAGGAAGTTGTTTCCAGGCCTCCTCCCCGGACTGACCTCATGATCTCCTTCCTTGTGAAGAACGTGCAGTCCTGCGGAGAGAGATGATGGCTTTACCAAGGCCCTGCCTCTGGGGCCTCTGTTCCCCAGCCCGTCCTGCCAGCCCCCGCCTGCGCAGATGTCCTGTTGCCCCTGTACACAGAGCCACACCAGGAGCCCTGGCAGACGGTGCACTCAGGTAAAGGGGTGCTGTTCCCACTTCCTAGACCCGGGGACCAAAGCTGTCAAACCTACCGAGGGCCCCTCCTGTCCCCCCTACCTGATACGCTTCCAGCTGCTCATGAGTGAAGACAGTCTGCTTGTTGCCCATGGTGGGGACACAGCCCGGACTCCGGGATGGATCCCTGAAGCCCCTTGTCTCCTTGGGGCCACACGTGTGGCTTGCCAGGCTGCTGCGTACCTGTGTCTGGGCAAATCTCCCTGCCCTGGCTGTCACCTGCCCACCCGCCCCGTCACTCCCAGCCTGATTGAGACTCAAGTTACAGCTGTGCTCTCTGGGAAACAGCCTGAAGGTGCCCACAGACAAGGAGGTCACGGAGCAGCCCTCAGTGGGGAGCCCACATCCACCACCACCAGGTGAGGCTGGGGGTCTGATGTACCTTCAGGAGACAGGCAGAGTGTCAGAAAGGCTGTGGGCACCCACCCCTCCAGCTCAAATTCCAGCTCCCTGTCCACTTAGCTGTGTGGCCTTGGGCAAACTGCTTGACTTCTCTGAGCCTCATTCATGAGAAGGAAATTACATGACTGCTTATCTCATAGGGTCTTTCCAAGGATCTAATGAGATAAAAAAGTATTTGACCATTGCCTATAAGCCAATTCTAGACACTGGGAGCATAACGGTAACCAAGCTAGATGAAGTTCTGAGGTGTCCATTGGAGTTTTTAATCATTATTATTTTAAGTGTTATGTTATGACTTGAGACAGTGATCCAAGGTCTAAGTTTGAGAAACTGGCTAAATAAAACGAGATAGAGTTCTCTATTGCAGGAATTGTCAGAGCCTTTAATGTTTTCTTTTTGGTTTTCTTGTTTTATTCTCTTTTTTAAGAGACAGGGTTTCCCTCTGTTGCCTAGGCTGGAGTGCAGTGGTGTGATCACAGCTCACTGCAGCCCCAAACTCCTGAGCTAAAGTAATCCTCCCGCCTCGGCCTCCTGAGTAGATAGGGCTACAGGTGCATGCCACCATGCCCAGAAGCTAATTTTTTGTTTGTCTTTGGTAGAGACAGGGTCTCACTATGTTGCTCAGGCTGGTCTCGAACTCCTGGCCTAAAGCAATCCTCCCCCCTCAGCCTCCCAAAGTGCTGGGATTACAGGTGCGAACCACCGCGCCTGGCCAGAGCCCTTGATATTCTAATGTGCACTGTGTGTCCTCAATGGGGAGAGACAAGGTGGCTGCTCCCAACCTTACTAAGACCCAGGATCCTCTTGGGCAGATAATCTGGGGGTCTAAAGTTCTTAGCCTGGCTAGCCCTTCGCGCCCTTCTCACTCTGAGTGTCACCTGTCTTTCCACGTTCCTCTCCTGCTCAACCTTTTGCAGCCCCATACCCCAACCCCCCTGAACCTCTCTTGGATCTTCCCCTTCCCTCATCCCCACCCTCCAAGGCCTGGACCGTTGCAATTCCTCCCAGAAGACTGCCCTGCCTCAGCCTTGTCACTGAGGGAGGAAGCAGTGATCTGATTGGATCAGGCAAAGATGGGCTGATGAGTCCTTGTCTCTGAAGTCCGTACTGCAACAAAACAGGGCACCCACAGCTTCGTAATTCTGTCCCTGTTCCTCAATCTGAGCACTTCGTTTTCACCTGTGGTTGATTTTTTTCCTTCAGGCTGGCGCTGGGGTCATGAATCGGGCACACTAGGTCCACCTGGGCCTGCTCAGGTTACATGATCTGCAACCCGGGGGTCTGTTGCACTGAAAAACAACTCACCATTCCATTACGTTCTGTGACAGACAAAGCTGAACCTAAGTTGAACCAGACTGAACTGGTTCTGCGTTGCAGCGTCGTCAACTCATCCTCCCCCCAAATCTAAGCAGTCATCTTGTAAAATGTGACCCCGATCAGCCTCTAAAGACTCCCCTCCAAGGATGACTTTTAAAAATGGACCTTACCAAATGTTGACGAGGACATGGAGCAGCCGGAACTGTTGTGTATGGCTGGCGGTTATGCAAAGTGGTGCGACCCCTCTGGAAATGGGTGGGCAGTTTTTTATAGAGTTAAACATGCACTTACCACACGACTCAGCGATCACACTCCTGGGTATTTACCCGAGGGAAATTAAAACTCATGTTCAACCACGAGTGAACCCTAACATAAATTATCAATTCTGGTTGATAATGATGTATTGAGGTAGGTTCATCACTTGTAACAAATGTGATGCTGTTAACAAGGAGGCTATGCAACTGAGGAAGCCAGGGGTATACGGGAAATCTCTGCACCTTCTGTTCAATTTTGCTGTGAACCTAAAATTGCTCTAAAAAATGAAGTCTAATAAAAGAATTTTTAACTATGTTCACACAAAAACCTGTACATGCCTATAAAATGGGAAAACATGCATTTGTCGCTCAATATCCATGGGGGGTTGGTCCCGGGACCCCTGCAGATACCAAAATTTGTGGATGCTCAAGTCCCTTATATAAAATGGCATAGTATTTTCACATCACTTAAGTGCATCTTCAGCAGCAATGTAAGAGTAAGAAGAAAAAAAACTTATGCACATCCTCCCATATACTTTAAATCATCTCTAAATAACTTATAATACCCAATATGATGTAAATGCTATATAAATAGCTGTTATACTTTTTTATTTATATTATTTTTATTTTTGTATTTTTAAAAATTTTATTGTTTCCTAATATTTTCAATCTTTGGTTTATTGAATCTATGGATGCGGAACCCACTGATATGGGGGGTTGACTGCATTTGCAAATCATACGTCTCATAAGGAACTAATATTCAGAATATATAAAGAACTCTTACAACACAACAATAAAAAGACAAACAACCTAAGTAAAAACATGCTGAGCGAAAGAAGCCAGACATAAAAGGCCATGTATTATATGATTCCATGTATATGAAATGTCCAGAATTTGCTTTCTCTTCCCCTGGGGGTGGGGGAAAGGAGGAATTTTGCGGGTGACGGGACTGTTCTATACCTTGATTGTAGCATTGGTTATGTTAAAAGAAAAAACTTTAGGAAAGTTAAATGTAGCAGGGTTTATTTGAGCAAACAATTCATGAATTGGGCAGCCCTCAGTCCCAGAAGAGGTTCAGAGAGCACCACCTAGTCATGTGGGCAGACAATGTTCATAGACATAAAAAATAAAAGGCATACAGAAACAGCTTGATTGGTTACAGCTGGGCACTTACTTAAAATGGACATGGTCTCATCAGTTGGCAGCCTGTGACTGGCTGAACTTCAGCTGCTGTGATTGGCTGAGATTCAACTATTTGTTACAAGAATATACTCTTGTTAGGTTGCAGTTTGTTTACATATGAAGTCAGGTTGCAGTTTGCTACGTGGGGATTCAAGAGTTGGAGACAGCTTTAGGTCGAATCTAATTTAACAGTTACATGGCTGGCTGTATTCATTCGACAAAACTCATAGAACTCTACACCAAAAAGGGTAAATTTTATTGCAATTGTTTAAAATGAAAACAATAGCAAAACTAATTAGAAATGCCTCCTTACTCCCTGTTGCATCATGACTGAAGTTCAGATTCCTGCGCCTGATCAGACACTTGGCAGTTGGGTTATGCCCTGCCCCTCCAGCCAAAATTAATTATTGAGCACCTACTGTGTGCCAGGCACTGTCCTAGATCTTGGTAATACATCAGTGAACAAAGCCTGCTCCCAGCTCTCACGGAGCTCACATTCTAATGGGCAAGCAGCCAAATAAATACATAATTAGTTAGCAGTGCTAAGTTCTAGAAAGAAAAATAAAATAGGGGAGGGATTGAGAGAGATGAGGGTGGGTAGTGACCTGAAGGAAGTGAGGGAACAGGAAGAGAGTTCCTGGCAGGGGCTATAGCATGTGCAAAGGCCCTGAGGCTGGAATAAGTTTGACACAGTGGAGGAAGGGCAAGGTGGCTTGGTGCTGTGTGAGGACTCTACAAGCACTAACTATGATTAGTTAACTGCTCATGTCTGCCAGCCACCAGAGGCTGTTTCTCTGACACTCCGGCTCCAATAATGGGTTTGTGGTTATTTTGCATTTCCAAGAAATCATTTTTCATGGCATAGATAAATTAATTTTATCTTTGTATGGATCAATTCCACCTTCGCTATTATAAACAATATGCAATGATACCCCTTGTAATATAGGATATAGCACATAAAAATCATAATCATAACAATACTACACATCATTAATCATCGGGGAAATGCAAATCAAAACCACAATGAAATATCACCTCCTACCTGTCAGGACAGATGTTTAAAAACAGGACAAATCCCTGTCTCCAAGGATGTGGAGAAATTGGAACCCTTGCACTGTTGGTGGGAATGCAAAATGGTATAGCTGCTATGGAAAATAGTATCACGGTTCCTTAAAAAATTAAAAATAGAACTGCCATGTGATCCCACAATCCTTCTTCTAGGAATTTATCTGAAAGAATTGAAATCAGGGTCTCAAAGAGATATTGGTATTCCATTGTTCATTGCAGTGCTACTCACAATAGCCAAGACATGGAAACAACCTAAAGGTCCATTGACGAATGGATAAAGACAATGTATATTGTCTCACTCGGTCTCCCTGGATAGAGTGCAGTGGCGTCATCATAGCTCACAGCAACCTCACACTCCTGGGCTCAAGCGATCCTCCTGCCTCAGCCTCCTGAGTAGCTGGGGCTATAGGCGTGAGCCACCACGCCCGGCTAATTTTTCTATTTTTTGTAGAGATGGGGTCTCGCTGTTGCTCAGGCTGGTCTCGAATTCCTGAGCTCAAGCCATCCTCCCTCCTCGGCCTCCCAGAGTGCTAGGGTTGCAGACGTGAGCCACCACGCCCAGCCGAACAGATGTTTCATTTATAAGAGCCCCAAACTGGAAACAACCCACATGTGGTTAAGCAACCTGATACATCCATATCGCAGAATACTACTCAGTAATAAAAAAAAAGATACGTACACATGATGACTTGGATAAACCTCTGGGGAATTATGCTGAGTGGAAACAAGCCAATTCCAACATGCTGCATACTGTGTGATTCCATTTGTGTCACATTCTTAAAATGACAAAATCAGAGAAATGGAGGACAGATTGCTGCTGACTGCCAGTGGGCAGGAACCGAGGGTAGGTGGCAGTGCCCATAAAAGGACAACAAGTGGGATCTTTGTGATGACAGACTGTTCTGTATCTTGTCCATAGCAATGTCAACATCCCGGTTTTGATACCGTCCTATAGTTTTGCAAGATATTACCATTGAAGGAAACCACTGATATCAAGGTTACAAAAGCTCTGTAGAATTATTTGGATATATTCCCATAGTTCCTATTCCTTGGGGGAGTTTGTACAAATTCCTTTCCTGAGATCTCTGTTTTCTTTCTTAAAACCGCCTGGTGAGCCTCCAATTATCTCAAATCAAAAGTTTAATTTTCTGAAAAACCCAATGCTCTTCTCATCCATTCAAAGATACACATTTTGTTCCACATTTGAATATCTCTAAAATCAAGATGTATCTCCCCAGTGCTGTTAGCGTGTTCTCGTTGTCTACACATGCACACACATTCCAAGCACCAGCTTCTACGTAGGGTGCAGTGGTGCGTGCCTGTGGTCCCTGGCACTGGGGTGGCTGAGGCCCAGGAGTTTGAGGCCAGCCTGGGCAATACAGCAAGACCCTCATCTCTGGGGGAAAAAATAAAAAAGAAAGAAAGAGGGAAAAAATACAAACTTCTCATACCAGCCAGAGACAAAGCAACCCCGTTTTTATCCCAGCTTGGGTTTTGATCTGTGCCCATGCCTGGTTTGTGAGCCTTGGACGTACAGAACAGAAACAGCACCATCCCCTAGGGTATGAGGGAAGGGGCCATGGAGTCCCACGTGCTTGGCTACATGCCTGAAGTGGGAGCTCAAAGTCAGCTAGCCTGACATCATCGCAAAGCTGGCTAGAACATCCAGCCCCAGAGGTTTCTAATTCCTTTATAGATTATTTTTTTCTAATACACTTTGAGTTTGGAAATGATTTTGAATTTACCTTAAAGGTGCAAAGATGACACAGAGAATTCTCATAGATACTTTGACCAGCTTTCTCTAATGTGTTTTTTAATAAGCTTTTTTATTTTTAATTTATCATTATTATTTTATGACATTCTCCCTCTGTCACCCAGGCTGGAGTGCAGGGGCATAGTCATAGCTCACTGCAGCCTCGAACTCCTGGGCTCAAGTGATTCTCCTGCCTCAGCTTCCCAAGTAGCTGGGACTACATGTGGGTACCACCACGCTCAGCTAATTTTTTTAATTTTCTTGTAGAGAGGGGGTCTTACTATGTTGCCCAGGCTGGTCTTGAACTCTTGGCCTCAAGCGATCCTTCTGCCTCAGTCTCCGAAAGTGCTGGGATTATAGGCATGAGCCACCACGTCCAGCCTCGTTTAATGTTAAGATCCTACAGAATCACAGCACACTTATCACAAATGAGAAGTTAACACTGGCCATCACTATTAACTAAACTCCAGACTTCATTCAGTCTGAAATATTTCACTGTTTTTCTCAGTAATGTTCTTTTTTTAAAAAGTCTTGTCTGGGCACAGTAGCTCAAGCCTTTGTAATCCTATCACTCTGGGAGGCTGAGCTAGGAGGATTGATTGAGGCCAGGTGTTCAAGACTAGCCTGAGTAACATAGCAAGACCCCATTTCTACCAAAAAAAAAAAATTTTTTTTTAATTAGCTGGGTGTGGTGGTTCGCGCCTATAGTCCTAGCTACTCAGGAGGCTGAGGCAAGAGGATCGCTTGAGGCCAGGAGTTTGCAGTTGCAGTGAGGTACAATGACACCACTGCTCTTTAGCCTCCGTCACAAAAAAAAAAGTCTTGGTTCTTTTCATGAGTACAAGAAAATTTTTACCTCTGTCCAAAGCGTTGGTTTTAATAACCAAGATTTTTTCTAAGTAATCTTTTTTATTATGGTAAAAAATATGTATAATGTAAAATTTACATTTTAACCATTTTTAGATATACCAGTCAATGGCATTGAGTGCATTCACACTGTTGTGCAGCCAGCACCTCCATCCATCTCCAGAACTTTCTCATCTTCCCAAACTGAAACTCTGTCCCCACGAAACACTAACTCCCTATTCCCCTCCCCCAGCCCCTGGGATCCACCATTCCACTTTCTGTCTCTATGAATGTGACTACGCCAGTGACCTCATATAAGTGGAAGTGTACAGTATCTGTCCTTTTGTGTCCTTTGTGTCCTCTTATTTCACTGAACACAGTGTCCTCAAGGTTCATCCAAGTTGTAGCATGTGTCAGTTTTATTAAGGCTGAATAATATTCCATCGTACGGATGGACCACACTGTGTTCATCCATTTACCCACTGATGGACATTTAAGTCGTTTCCACTTCCTGGCTACTGTGAATAGTGCTGCTGTTAGCATGGGTGACACATGCAGTGATGTCCTTTGTTTCTGTGCCAGGATTCAACCCAGAGTTCCATATTGCATTTAGTCACCGTTATCTCCTTAGTCTCCTGATCTGCGACAGCTCTTGAGTTTTTTGTTTTTCTTTCTGTCTTTTATTGTTCATGACCTTGACAGTCTTGAAGAAGAGTGGTCAGGTATTTCGTAGGATGCCCCTCAACTTGGGTTTGTCTGATGCCTTCTCATGAGTAGACTAGATTTATGGGGTTTTGGAGGGGATGGAGAGGGCGGACCTCAGAAGTGGGGTGCCCTCCTCCTCCTCACATTGTATCAGGGGTTACATGATAGCTACATGATGTCACCAAGAATGGTAACCTTGATCGCTTGGGTAAGATAGTGTTTGCCAGGTTTCTCCACCGTCAAGTTCCTTTCTTTCCCCTTTTCATACTCTATTCTTTGGAAACAATGGAGGGTTTTTTTTTTTTAAAGAAATACTTCTCACTGGCCAAGTGCAGTGGCTCTCACCTGTAATCCCAGCACTTTGGGAGGCTGAGGCGGGAGGATCGCTTGAGCCCAGGAGTTAGAGACTAGCCTGGGCAACATAGCAAGATCCTGACTGTATTAAAAATAGAAAAAAATATCCAGCCTTGATGGCTCACACCTGTAGTCCCAGCTACTTGGAAAGCTGTAACAGGAAGATTGCTTGAGCCCAGGAGTTTAAGATTGCAGTGAGCTATGATCACACCACGGCACTCTAGCCTGGACAACACAACAGAGTGAGACCCTGTCTAAAAAAAAAAAAAAAAAGAAAGAAAAGAAAAGAAATGGAAGGAAGGAAGGAAAAAAGAAAAGAATTCTTCTTGCCAGTGTTGTTCATGGCACAGAAGACAACATCATGTGACAAAGCAAAGACATTGACATCCCTAACTTGAAAAATAATTGGGAAGAGTATATTCTGAATATGAAGTTCAGGAAACCTTACCTGATTCATTGTATTTTCTTTGTATGTATACACATGCATTACATATAATAAAAATCTATGTGCATTTAAATCTCAAGACTTTTTAAAATGGATATGAAACAATTTTTTTTAAGCAGCAAAAAGCATTGTGTCATAGATTATTTGACAGTTTTCCCACCTTAGAGCATGCATTACCAGTGGGAGCAATATTCTCCCCAAGTGGTTAAAATTTGGTTGGAGGAGGGATGAAAAATCTTAGCTATTTCAAAGGTTTGTGCCTTTCCAAAACTCAATCCTCCTTGACAAAATCTTATGCATCAATATTTAACTTCTCTGATTTAATGACATGTTCTCTTTAGGGACTGATGATGCCAAAAATGGTTGAGAAACACTGTCTCAGAGGTGTATAAAATAATGGTGCATCTTACAACAGATGGCCTCAGTGTGGCAACAAAAGCAACAGTGGATCAATCGATCACTGGGTGTGGGTTGGATTGTAACTGTCTGTGCCTCAGTTTCCCTAATAGGGTGGCTGTGACAGTAAATAAGACGATTCCTACACATCCAGAAAAAATATTAACTGCTGCTGTTGTTTTTATTATCATCACCATCCGCCCTATTTTATAAAAGAGGAAAAGGAAGCTCAGAGTGGTCAAGCCACCTGCTCCAGGGCACACAGCTTTAGAGTTGCCAGAGACGAGCTCCAAAGCTTCTCACACGTAACCTCCCAGGCCAGGCTGCTGGGTTGGCTGGGAGAGAACAGGTTTCACCAGCTGAGTCTGTCCTGTCCCTCTCTGTGGAGTGGATTGTACCGGAAGTCCCCATCTGCTGGTGCTAGAAGCCGGTTCTCCCCAGACCCAACTGTGCACTGTCAAAGGTTGCGCCTGTGGCCCAAGAATTAGGCAGTCCCTTGCTGCCCCCTGCAGGTAAGACTGAGAAAGGCAGTCACCGTGCCTTCCTTTGTCCTGTGTCCTAGATTTAAGGACATTTGCTGCTTCTTTCTTTTCCACCCTCTAACTTCCTTCTTTCCACCCCCTAAAAAAAAAGCCTCCCTGTCACAATTTGAGCAACAGCTGTCAGAATAAAAATGCATAAATGTACACAACCTTGGGCCCAGCAATTCCACTGCTTGCAAAAGTCAGCCAAAATTTGTGGGAATAAAGATGGTTATCAGTTGGGGACCAGTTCACTCAGCCTTTGAGGAAGGTGCGGTGGAGGTAGGTGTACTTTCTGCCATGTAAAAACCTTCAAAGACAGAAATGAAAAGAGTATTGCACAGATATGTAGATGCTGGCATTTACACACTTCTGGGCGTGCTGAAAGGAATCATAATGAAATTGTTCATCATTTTGGGAGGAGATGGGAAGTTCCCACTTTGTGTGGTCTGTCTTTCTTCCTTCCTTCCTTTCCTTTCCTTTTTTTTTTTTTTTTTTTCTCGACAGAGTCTTGCTCTCTCACCCAGGCTAGAGTGCAGTGGCATCATCATAGTTCACTGCAGCCTCCAACTCCTGGGCGCAAAGGATCCTCCTGCCTCAGCCTCCCGAGTAGCTGGGACTACAGGTGCAGGACACCAGGCCCAGCTACTTTTTCTATTTTTGGTAGAGATGGGGTCTCGCTGTTGCTCAGACCGGTCTCGTACTCCTGAGCTCAAGCGATCCCCCCACCACCACCAGGAATGCAGACGCATAGTCCAGCGTCAAGGGAACTGCAGGGGACAGGGAGACTGCCGGAAATTGCTAGAAAGCACCCACAGAGGAGTCAGCCATAACCAATGAAGATCAAGAACTGTCTTATTGTCTCACTTCTCCTCCCTTCTCCACCCCTCCCTGGTGGGGACACAAATAGCAGCTGGCAACGGAAAAGAGGGAAGAGTGGAAGACCCATGTCCCCTCCCCTTCTGTAGCAGGTCCTAGCTGAAGGAGAGGGGAGACCATTCTCTCCACATCGAATTCTAAACATTCCAGCTATTGAATTGTTTTGTTTGCTTCTGTTGGGACTCAGAAAACAATACCCCAAAATAAAGGCCTTGAAACAGCCTCAGAAACAAACAAAAAAAATCTCTCTCTCCCTCCTCCTGCCCTCCTGTCTCTCAGTCCCGTTCTCCCCTGAAGCTAGCCATAAAAATGAAAATCCCTCTTCCCCAGGGTAGGTCATAGAAACCGAAAGCCCTTTTCCCCAAAGCCAGCTATAGAACCTAAAAATATTACTCTAACTTTCCTTCTGCCTTCCTGTGTAAAAAATTAGCCACAAAGAAATTATCTGACCTGCCTTGTTTGACTATAGGGCGTAAGACCCCCATTCCAGAGAAGGTCCTGCCCACTCCCAGGAGGAAGGAATGCAGGCTCAGGGAGTCGAGAAGAATCTAGACAGACAGGCCTTGCTGGGTTTCTCCACACGTCTATTAGCATTAGATTATATCCTTTTTGTTTAATCATATTTCTTTGTGATGGTTAATACTTTATTAAACCTAAGCATAGAAAGGAACAATATCTGGCCAGGCACAGTGGCTCATGCTTGTAATCCCAGCACTTTCGGAGACCGAGGCAGAAGGATCACTTGAGGCCAGGAGTTCGAGTCCAGCCTGAGCAACATACAAAAACATACAAAAATTAGCCAGGTGTGGCCCACACCTCTAGTACCAGGTACTTGGGAGGCTAAGACAGGAGGATCGCTTGAGCCCAGGACTTTGATGTTGCTGTGAGCTACAATCACGCCACTGCACAGAGTGAAACCCTGTCTCAACAAAAAAGGCGGGGGGGGGGGGGGGGGGGGAGGGGGAGGAATTTCCCCTGTGTCTCTGGATCTTCATTTTGAAGGCTCCCATGTACACATTAAATACATTTATATAATTTTTCTCCTATTAATCTGCCTCTTGTCGATAATTTTCAACAAACCTTCAGAGGGCAAAGGAAAGGCTTTCTGGTGTGCTTAACGTGACAATAGCACTGTATGTTACATAAAAATGAAATGAAAGGACAGGCATGGGGTCTGATAACATCTTCATCCAGGGCCAGAGGAAGGTGACTCACTTTTTTTTTTTTTTTAAGTTTAAATGGATGGAAGGAAACAAAAGTAGAATTGTGTTTGGGCTATGACAGTAGTTGTGCCTGTTCAGCAAACAAATTACTCATCTTACTGGGGAATAAAAAAACAACTAACTCATTGGAGCCCCAAGTATTACGGCACCAGTAGATCAGGTTTTTTGGTAAACTCTACGCAACAATTTTCTCACAGCCTCAAAGCCAGAGTGGCTGAGAATCAAACTGAGTTCTGGGAAAACCCAAAGCTTGTTACAATCCCACAGCAAATACCAAAGGCATCAGGAGTGAGCACAAGAAAAATGAAACCTATGTCCATATAGACTTATCCATTGATGGTCATAGCAGTTTGGCTCATTGTATTTTTTTTTTTTTTTTGAGACAGAGTCTCACTCTGTTGCCCAGGCTAGAGTGAGTGCCGTGGCGTCAGCCTAGCTCACAGCAACCTCAAACTCCTGGGCTCAAGCAATCCTCCTGTCTCAGCCTCCCGAGTAGCTGGGACTACAGGCATGCACCACCATGCCCAGCTAATTTTTTTCTATATATATTTAGATTTCTATATATATTTATATTTTCTATATATATATTTCTATATATATTTTTTCTATATATATTTTTTCTATATATATATATATATATATATATAGCTGTCCATATAATTTCTTTCTATTTTTAGTAGAGATGGGGTCTCGCTCTTGCTCAGGCTGGTCTCGAACTCCTGAGCTCAAACGATCTGCCCACCTCGGCCTCCCAGAGTGCTAGGATTACAGGCGTGAGCCACCGCGCCCGGCCTGGCTCATTGTATTGCCTAACTGGAAACGGCCCAGGTGTCTATCAACAGGTGCGTGGATGAACAGATTGAATATATTTATACAATGAATAATATTCAGCAATAAAAATGAATGAGCTACTGTTACACCCAACAACAAAAAGAATCTCAGACATTATGCTGAGTGAAAGAACTGTGAAATTTGGCTGGGCGTGGTGGCTTATGCCTGTAATCCTAGCACTTTGGAGGCCAAGATGGGGAGGATCGCTTGAGACTCCCGCAGCCTTTGCAATAACAAGACTCCATCTCTACAAAAAATTAAAAATTAGCCAGACATGGGGGTACACACCTGTAGTCCCAGGTACTCAGGAATCTGAGGCTGCAGTGAGCTACGATGACACCACTGCACTCCAGCCTGGGTGACAGAGCGAGACCCTGTCTCAAAAAAATAAAACAAACAAACAAAAAAACTATGAAGTTAAATAATTCCAACTCAAAATAATTCAAGCTTAAAGCTGTTGGAACTTTTAAGTACCCTGAGCCGTCACAGGAATGTGGCTATGTGGCCTGAGTCATATGGCATGCAGCTACACCTTGGTCCTTTTTCCCCTGTAAACAATTAAAGATCAAATGGCACCAGAGATAAGACACCCCGTCCCTCAGATCATGACCCCTCTCAAAGTAATCTTCCTTGAAATGTAGCAATCAGTAACCAATCATTTCGCTGGGGCATATACACTGGTTTTGTGTGGAAAATGTTAACATCCTGCTAAAATTTCTTGAAAGCTTACCTTCTCTACTTTGGAACGCTGACCCCATTTATTTGGAGTTGGTGTTTCCAGGTGGCCATCCTCAAGCTTTGTCCTTGAACAAATCTGAATCTCATTATTTAAGATTGACAGAACCCTAGCTCAAAAGAACACAGATGGTGTGTTTCCATTTATATGAGACTCTAAAAAGAGAAATCTAATCTACAGTGACAGAGAGTAGATCAGGAGTTGCCTGAGGACAGAGAAGGAGGGATTAACTGGGAAGGGGAACAAGGAAACTTTATAGGGTGATGGAAAGTTCTACGTCTTGATTGCAGAGGTGGTTACACAGGTGTGCAAATGTGCCAATACTCATCAAAGTGTATAACTAAAATGGGTGCATTTTAGAAAGGCAAATACCACATGATCTCACTTCGGTAACTCTAAAAAAGTTGAACTCAAAGAAGTAGAGAGTAGAATGGTGGTTTCCAGGAAGTAGGGGAGGCAGTGAGGGGCAGGATTAGGGAGATGTTTGTCAAAGGACATAAAATTTCAGTTAGAAAAAATGAGTTCAAGAGATCTATATCACAACACAGTGACTATAATTAATAACAAATGATGTACTATATTCTTGAAAACTGCTAAGAGAATTAGCCATTTGTAGTGTTATTGTCACTTTAAATTATCCTGAGCCTTGAGAGGAATGAGGCTATGTAGCCTGGGTCACATGCGGCACACAGCTTCAACTTCTGCCTTTTTTTCCCTCCTGTAAATAATAATTACGACCAAACAAGAGCCCAAGAGATAAGACCTCCCCTCATATCCCTGCCCATCCTCACGAATTTTAAGTATTCTCATCATAAAAAATAAGTATGTGAGGTAATGCATGTGTTAATTAGCTTGATTTAGCCATTCCACAATGCACACATATTTCAAAACATCACGTGCACAATAAATGTAGACAACTTTTATTTCTCAATGAAATAAATGAAATAAAAATTTTTAAATAAATAAAAATAAAATGGGTGCATTTTACTGTACTTAAATTTTGCCTCAATAAGATTGACTTAAAAATTTTTTTAAATATACAAACAACATGTCACATAATGTCATCATTTACCTAAAGCTGAAAAATTAATAAACATTGATCAGACCTACAAAATTAGGTCCAGTCATCCACTGAAAGTTCAAAAAAAGGCAATAAAGAAAAACAGGATACCCAAAGGCAGCCAAGACTCTCAGAAAGGCATTGGGCATCAAGCACCTGACCTGAGGCTGAGAACCCGGAAGTGGGCGCCCAAACAGGAAGTGTGGCAGGAGACATGATGCAAACTACGCACCTTGCCTGACTCTTGGCCCCGCAACCTTGGCCCGCAACCCGGAAGTGTGGCCCAGCCGTAGCCTCCAAGAGCGCATGCACCCCACGTAGCTTGGCCAATCGGGAAGGAATGAGGCGGGCTTTCGCACGGAAATAGTGTTCGCAAACAGGAAGTGTGGCAGTTCACTGCCTTACTGCGGGCGAGTACCATGGAGGCCTACGAGCAGGTTCAAAAGGGGCCCCTGAAACTCAAAGGCGTCGCAGAGCTCGGCGTGACCAAGCGGTGAGGCCCCAGGGCCCGCGGGACTCCATCTTCCGTTCCCTTAGACCTTTTCCCCTGACGCTCTGACTCATCCTCGTCCGCCCCTTCTCTGTACCCCTTCCCAGGAAGAAGAAAAAGAAGGACAAAGACAAGGCGAAACTCCTGGAGGCGATGGGGACGAGCAAAAAGAAC
Source organism: Eulemur rufifrons (assembly GCF_041146395.1). Taxonomy (NCBI): domain Eukaryota; kingdom Metazoa; phylum Chordata; class Mammalia; order Primates; family Lemuridae; genus Eulemur; species Eulemur rufifrons. The sequence continues at coordinate 7,791,638 of NC_090984.1, read as the reverse complement.
GAGGAGGAGAAGCGTCGCGGCCTAGACAAGCGGACTCCTGCCCAGGTGGCCTTCGAGAAGATGCAGGAGAAGCGGGTGAGGCGCAGGGCAGAGCGCGAGTGGTCGGGGAGGCTGGGGAAGCCCAGCGCCGGCTGACTCGAAGTCGGGGTCGGCGCTGGGACGCTCGGAGGAGGGCGAGCGGTCAGAGGGAACCTTGATTTCGGGAAGAAGATGTCGCGTGAGTGAGAAAGGGGTAGTTCACAGCCGGGGAAGATCCGAGGACGCAAAGACGCCCCCCTGGCCCGAGTTGGAGGCAGAGGGGAGCTAGGGCGGCGTTTAAAGGATTCCAGTACTGTGGCTCATTGCCCTGTGACACCAGGCCAGTGACTTTTTTTCTTAACGTGCCCCAGTTTCCTTATCTATCTGTAGGAGTCAGGATAGTACTTTCTCTTAAGAGAGTTGGGAACTTTGGATGAAGTAATGCAGGTAAAGCATCTGGCAGTAGGTGTGGCATAAACATTTAGTGGATGATAGCGGTTGGTATTCTCTAAGTCACCATAAAGTCTGTTTCCATGGCGACTTTGGCAGATTCAGCCATGTTGTATTTTAAAGCTCCAATAAATTATTTTGCTTGATATTAACCACTTAATAAATTTGGGTGATACGGGGCAGAAGAGGCCAGGCAGGGTAAGACAGATAAGCTTAGCCCATTATTTTGGGGAAAGGGATAATCCATTTAGGTGAGAGGCAACCCCCTCACCACCACCGCTGCCACACACGCACATATGGCAATGTCTGGGACGTGTCCAGGTCATAGCTGGGCATGAGTGCTACTGGCATCCAGCGGCTGGAGGTGAGGGATGCTGCTGCACGTCCTACAATGCACAGAACACCCCCCGCTCCCCCAGCAAAGAGTGATTTGGCCCCAAATGTCAATAGTGCCAAGGCTGAGAAACCCTAACCCCATTCTAGGTGTACAATGACATTGGGGAAAGTTAACTCATTATTCCCGAATGTAATTCAGGCATACAGAAACACATGGACCCAGTAGCTCTGACAAGACAGACCTGGGTTAGACTCTACCACTTGTTAGTGGTGTACCTCTGCACGAGTCAGTTACCTTCCACTGAAAGTAGGGCTAAAGTCTACCTCTTAGAGCCAGGCATGGTGGCTCGTACCTGTAATCCCAGCTACTCAGGAGGCTGAGGCAGGAGGGTTGCTTGAGCCAGGAGTTCAGGGTTATGGTGAGCTATGATGACACCACTGTACTCCAGCCGGGGCGACAGAGCGACACTTTTAAAAAAAGGAAAAAAAGAATGCGAAGGAAGAAAGGCTGATGAGAGTGGGTCCAAGAGAATGTGGGGAAAGACAAGTAGAGATGAAGAATAGAAATAACTCTTTGGAGGAGATTATGATCCTTCAGGTGGACAGAGAAATGGACCTGTAGCTGGAAGGGGGTAGAGAGTGAAGGGGAAATGTTTGTTGCTGTTATTTAAAATGGGAGGTATTGCAGTGTGTTTTGTTTGGCCTAGAAGAGAAAGAGTCATGAGAGATGCAGCAGGTGAGAGAGAAGAGGAAGAGATGTGGGCAGGGCCAGGTACAGTTGGGAAATGCAGATTCTCCTGTGGGCACGAAGGCTGTTCAGCTTCCAGGCTCATGGGAGAAGGGCCCACAGGAACAGGGGCCTGGCATCTCCAGGCCCATCACCAGCTGTGCAAGCTGCTCCTCATTCTGTCCATCTGTGAAGTAGGGTTGGTGACAGCACCAGGATACCCTGTGAACTTGGTACCTGGGGAATCTGGAGTTGGGGAAGGGAGAGTAGAGCGGGCCAGGGGCCTGGTGTCACGTGACAGTCAGAAAAGTCAGTGTGGTGTCTTGGGAGGAGACCCAGGCCTCAGGTGGGCTCACGGCAGCAAGAAGAGAGGCAAGGATGGACAGAGGGAGGTGAGGGGGGAGCAAAGGAGAAGAGGAGGGACAAGGAAGGGCAGCCAGGTGGCAGCTACCAATAGTATCTCTCATGATTCTTTAGGTTGACTGTGTTCAGCGGGGTGGTTTTCTTGCTGACCTCATTTGGAGTCTGGTGCGGTCAGATGGCAGCTGGGCCTGGAGTCCTCTGGAGGTGCAACTGAGCTGGAAGAGCAAAGATGGCTTTGCCATCACTTGCCTGGTACCTCAGTGCTGCTTTTGTGGCCTCTTCACCCGGGTCATCTTATCCTCCAGGTCCTGTCTTTCCAGCAGGGCCATCAGACTTCCTGCACAGTAGCTGGCTTGCAGGCGCATGAAGCCAGAGTTGCCCGGTTGTCTTATGGCTTCAGCCCAGAACTGGCACTACATTCTGTTGAGTTAACTGAGTCCAAAGCCAGCTGTGTGTGTGGCCTGGGGACTGCATAAGGGATGAACAGGGGGCAGCACAGCTCCTGGGAACCACCAAAGAGTCAGCTACAGTCACCCTACCAGTAAGTGGAGAGCCAGGTGCAGCCCCAGGTCTGTCTGGCTCTGCATCCCACACTCTCAACTCTTACCAGGTACCAGCCTTTCCAGGTATCATCAGGTGTTTGGAGTGAGGGTTAGAGCAGGACGTGGTGCAGGATGCACACTCCAGAATCACACTGGGGAGGGTGACGTGCATCTTGTAGCCCTTCTGGGCACTGTGACTGGCCATCAAGATGGATACTGTCACTCGAACGTCCACTCTGTGTCCCCTTTACCTCCCTCATTCTTCATCCTTCTTCAGACTCCATCTTGGCTTTGTTTTCCTGCAAACTGGGAGTGCTGTCAGTTGACTAAGGATGCAGGAAATGCATGAACAGCTGCCAGCGGAGTGTGCTCACAGATACATACTCAGTCAACACTTGTACATTTCCTGTTACTCATGAGGCTGGGACCAAAGGGCTACTTGACCCTGGTTCCCTGTTGGGCTACCTGAGTGGAGTTGAGGGAAGGGAGTGAGGTGTACAGCCTGAAGCCTCCAGCTGTTCTATATGTGAGAGCCAGGCTGGCTGAGGCTCCCACCTTCCATCCCATGCCAGCCTGGACTGCCTTGAGCTTGGGCACTCACCTCCATGTCTCTTCTCTCCCCAGCAAATGGAAAGAATCCTGAAGAAAGCATCTAAAACCCACAAGCAGAGAGTGGAGGTAAGTCACCATGCCTGGTGTGGAAGACCGAGCCTTTTAGGGTCCCATTTGGCCCCAGAGGCTGGGAGCCATTGGAGTGGGAAGGGATTTGACCCACCAGAAGTGACACCGCCCAGGGTTCAGGTGTCTAAAAGATCTGGCGAGTGGGTTTGAGAGGAAGGGCTCACTCAGGAGAGACAGGATATGGGAGGGGCAGGGGTGGGCAGTGTCCCATATCTGTAGCACCTTCCTTGGGTCCACGCTGACACAGGCTTCCTCCTTCCCGTTCCCAGGACTTCAACAGACACCTGGATACTCTCACGGAGCACTACGACATCCCCAAAGTCAGCTGGACGAAGTAGCCTCCTGGCCCCGGGTACAGAGCAGCATCGAGGCTAAGCAGAAGGCCAGGTCAGGGTTATGTTTGGCTCCTGTGGTATTTTCTAGAAACATTGCTTTACACACACCCTTTCATCTTCTGCTGTGGCAGTGCTTTTCGAAGCTGTGTAACCTCATTCTGGAACTTGATTAAAGACAGACTGTCCTTTTACTCAGGTGAGGTTTCTTGGTAGCACACAGAAGATACACCTTTTTGGTTTGAATGGAAAGTTTTGAAGGTTCATCTAGAGGTGAAGGCCATTTCTTTGTGCCCTGTAAAAATGATTTTATCCCTGAGTCCCAGCTAACCCTCTGAGGCCAGGCCAGCTGTCTGTCTTCACCTGGATGAGACGACTCCACAGGATAAGGAGCTAACGCAAGCGTGGTCTGCAGTGTGCAGCCTCCTGTGGGCCCCTGCCCTTCCAAGCCCCTCTAGCTTGGGGCTCGTGCTGTTCTCCCCAGGCGCCAGGAGGCCACTGGCAGCTTCGTGGCCTTCACACTGCCTCCTCAGCCACCTGGCCAGTGAGACAACACAGCCTGGGTAGCAGAACCACCACCCGAGACAAGGATGGGGTATTGCCATGGCAGGCGTTGCTAATCAATCACAGCACTCTTTGTAATGGAACCTGGACACGGCCTGCCTCACAAACCTCAACCCAGGCTCCGAGCAGCCTCTCATGTTTACTCAGAATGGGCACGTCACACGGAGCCAAGTGTTGAGTTTGGGGCTGTGCTGTGTAAACTGGAATAAAGCAAAAACCAGTTATTAAATACAAGTCTGAATGTCTTACTATTACTATAGGCTAATTGTTATTGAAATGCTTCCTTTTGGATTTATGGCATGTGAAGAAAAGTACATGCTACAAAACAACTCAGTTTGGAAAAGCTCAGGTGGCACATCTATTTCCACCTATGGGTCGCACCTAAGAGAGATGCCCTGTAAAAATGATTTTATCCCCGAGTCCCAGCTAACCCTCTGAGGCCAGGCCAGCTGTCTGTCTTCACCTGGATGAGACGACTCCACAGGATAAGGAGCTCTCATTAGTGGTGGCTCTTTTTGGCAGTGATTCTCCCATTGCCTGGTGGAAAGATAGTTATTTTAGTTATCCATCACTGCATAACCTCTCCAAAATATAGTGGCTTAAAACAACAAGGATATATTATGTCTCAAAATTCTGTGGGTTGACTACTCTGCTAGAAGATTCTTTTCCATGTAATGTGGTTTACTTCACCCATGTAGCCACATTGGTGTGCCTCGGGCCAGAAAGTCCAAGATGACATCTTACCCTCCAGGGTGTCTCCCCACATAGCCTGTCATTGCCCAGCAAGTCACATAGCCAAACGCAGAGTCCAGGAGGGAACCACACAAGGGCATAGACGCCAGGATGTGTGGTTTGTTGGGGGCTGTCACTATTACAGTCTGCCCCAGCTGCCACACATTAGAATCTCCTGGGGAGCATTAGAACCACTGAGGCCTGAAACCCATGTCTAGAGATTCTGTTTTAATTGGTCTGGGGTGGGGTTTGGTCATGGGGATTTTTTTAGAGCTCCCCAAATGACAGATGAATCAAAGTTTGAGAAACCCTGCTCTACCATAATAGATATGGTCTAATCTGCATTTATTAAGTATAAATAGCAAGGTTGAGATTCAAATGTGACCTGAGTTGCCCCCACATGAAGAAAAAGGGGTCAGGAGTAATTTATGTGTAAAGACAGTGCTTACTGTGGATGGTACCCTTGAGATTTGAGAGTCTGTTTCCTCAAAAGACATCCAGTCACTTCCAGCCCCCTTGATACTGATTTTTAAACATCTAAAACAAAATGCCTGGAGCAAACCTGGGAGGAAACGCTCTATAATGAGAGGAGCCACCTCTCTTAGGTGGTTTTTCTTTCTGCCGTATACTTTTTGGCATTTTCTCAGTCTTCCTTCAGTAAATGTGTACAGTTTTGTGCTTAAAAAAAGATAAGTTTTTCTAAAACACTACAATAAATTGGGCAAAGTATGAAGCTAGACACAATAGGGTTCTTTATACATCACATCTGTCACTGTTAACTCTTGCTGAAGAGGCCCTGATGTTCTTTCTTAGGCAGTAATCAGTCACAGCCCTGACGTATTATCAGATTCCTTCCAGAGCTTATTCACTGGACAATCAATATCAAAAAGCTCCTCTTGGCTGCTTGCTTTGGCAAGAATACTTCCAGCCCAGGATTCACTTAGTCATTTTAAAATATTCCAGGTTTGGTGTTTTTTTTTTGCCACAGGGTCTTGCTCTGTTGTCCAGGCTAGAGTGCAACTCTTAACTCCTGGCTCAAGCAATCCTCCTGCCTCAGCCTCCGGAGTAGCTGGGACAACAGGCATGCACCAGCACACGAGAGTAATTTTCTATTTTTGTAGAAACGGGGGTCTCGCTCTTGCTCAGGCTGGTCTTGAACCCCTGGCCTCAAGCAGTCCTCCTGCCTCACCTTCCCAAAGTGCTAGAATTGCAGGCATGAGCCACCACACCCAGCCCCCTTTTTTCTTCTCTGGATTTTCTCGCAATTACATCTCCATTCTAAGCAAAGTATATATAACCACAGAGTTGCAAAAACCATTTTTCCAAACCCCAACAGAGATAGGAGGGAAGATAAAAGATATGCAAAAGGTGGGCAGCCTGGATAAATGGCTCTGATACTGCAGGATTAGGATCGCCAGGGTACCGTGATGGTTTATTGGAACAGAAGGCAAGCATTTCTCCACAGCCCAAGTGTTCATAAAAGCAAACTAGATATAATTCAACTGATTGATCAGGGGCCACCGTTTGCATTACCCACGTGGTCACTAACAGCAGAAATAAAACGCAGTGCTTTTGGTCTTGGATCAGGGGGCGTGGTTTTCATGAAAACATTCCGGGCAATAAACAGGATTTTATCTCATTCATTGATAAATGTTGTGTCATTGCCATTCCGAGAGTGTTTGATCTCTTTCCAAGTCACCACCGCCTAACCCTTCCCCTTTTGACTGTATGCTTATTTATTTCCTAGATTCTCCCACCAGATTGTGAGCTCCATAGGGCTGGGCCCCAAGTGGGTGCCACCACCAGGCGCTGTCGCCTAAGCTTGGCCCACAGGAGGTGGTTTCCCGCGGCCCTGGCTTCATTGCCCCGCCCAGCAACCAGAGGGTGCCTGGTTCGTCGGCCCCGCCCCTCAGGGCCTCATGCCCGGACGGTGGGCAAGAAATACAGTCCCGTGGGACATATTGCGCCTGCGTACATTGCGTCCCGCGCCTGCGCATTGTTGGCAGCTCCTCCCCGACCGGACATAACGGTCCGCGCGCGGCTCCTCAAACCGGAAGTGGAGGCGAAGTGTCGCGGGGCGCGCCCGGCCTTGCTCAACGCCCGGCAGTCTCTGCCGTCGCCGCCACCGCCCTCGGCAGCTGCCGTGGCCTCCCGCAGCCGCCATGTCCGCCAGCGCCGTCTACGTGCTGGACCTGAAGGGCAAGGTACTGACGGCTCCCTACCCTCCCCGTTGCCGGGCAACCGGCGGGGCCTCCCCGGACACACGGGGTCCCACCCTGTTGCTAGGTAACCGGCCAGCGGGCCCCACCCTGGTGTTAGGCAAGAAGGCTGGTAGTCTTGTCCTGAGGGCCCCACCCTGTTGCTAGGTAACCGGGCGGGGGGGTCTTCAGTCTGGAAGCCCCGCCCCGTTGCTAGGTAACGCGGTGGGCTGCGGCGCTGAGTTGCCTCGTGCCGGGGACCTGGGCCCAGGCTTGGGCAAAGGACCCGGAGGACTGGCCGCAGCCGGGCACCCGGGGGCTGCGCGACCCTTGGCCGGGGGTGGTGAGGCGTGGCGGGGACAGCGTGCCCTCGAAGGCCCGTCCCACCTTCTTTGGGTGCAGCAGCTTCTGTTTATTTTGCACTTTCTCCCCGTAGGAATTTCTTAACGCGCATTGTGACTTTCAGTTAGTTGCAAGAGTTCGATGGGGTGGGTGGTGGAAGCACCATTTTACAGAGGGAGAAACTGAGGCACAGAGCGGCAAAGCAACCTGCCCAAGGTCACACTGGTCACAGAGAAGCAGCACCTCCAGGAGTCCGACCCCGCATCATTTGTCCATTCCGTCGCTATCTGCGGAACATCCACTGAGTGCCGGGCAGGGTGCTCAACCTTGGGCTGCCTTGTTTGAGCAAAAAACTGCCCTGTCCTTAGGGAGCTCATGGGTTGGTGGGGGAGATGGTCACTAATCTCCAAGGGCACAAATAAATGTAATTTGCAGTGGTGGACCAGTGAGTGTGTCATGTCAACCAGGGGATGAGAGAGGGTTTCCTGAGAGGCGAGCGACAAATCGCACCGACACATGAGAGAGTTGGACATAAACTAGGACCCAGACATCTTCCCCCAGGGGTACCTGAGAAAACTTACAGGAGGGATCATTTACGCCTTTCAGGAATGGGCTGCTTTCTTCCCCCAAGTCCATCCCAGGTGGAAGGCGAGTGACTGGCCTCTTACCTGTGGAAGCAACAAGAACCTGCCTAACAATGTTAAGCCTGACATTGCTCAGCCATTGCTCAGCAGGAGAAACAAATAGGTATCGGGTCCCAGGTGTGGGGGCAGGAGCTCGGAAGCACTTGAGAGTGAGGAGGTGAAGTGGCTGCCCCTTCCTGCCCTGCCCACAGCACTTTCCTTGAGTTCCCTGAGTGGGTACCTGCCCTAGATGCCACCCAAAGTCAGCAACTGGTGAGCGCCCGTGCTGGGCTTCCTTCCCTGGCCTTCTTGGAAGCAGGGAAGACACCCTTCCTAGAGGCGTGCCAGGAGTTGGGAGGGTGCAGTGTTCCTCCTGTCCTCATAGCATGATTCTTCTGCCCTGGCCACCGCCTTCCCAGAGGTGCTAGCAGGCTGCCTGTCCCAGCTCGCTTGTTCCTTCAGCAAACAGCTCTCAAGTGCCCAGCATGTACCCAGTCCTGTGCCAGGCACAGGGTATACATCGGCGCCAGCTGTCTCACCGTGGCTGTGGAGTCAGAACTAAGCCCAAAACCCATCGCTGCTGCTCAGCTGTGTGACCTTGGGCAAGTGCCTTCTCGTCTCTGAGCCCAGCTTTCCTCACTGGTGAAGAGAGGCTTTTGTGGGGTTTTTGCTCAGACTTGCTGAGCGAACGTATGCGACAGGCTCCGCACTGCCCTTGGCTCATGTTACATGTTGGCCTCCATGGGCCTCTTGGCCTGGCAGGGGGGTCACACGGAAGCAGAGGTGTTACCCAACAGTTGGATCCAGGCAGCCGCAGGGGCCAGGGACAAAGCCCCAGGTGACACAGTTGCCCAACCTCGTCTTTGGCCAGCAGACGGGGAGGTGGTTACGAAAGGCTTCCTGGAAGAGGGGGATGCTGGAGCTGGGTTTGGAAGGTGACCAGGTGACAGTCCAGTGGAAAAGAGGCATCCCAGTGGGCACGAGGGGTGAGGGACAGCCCCTGGGGCTGGCGAGCCGGAAGTCCTGGGTGATGCTGGCACCTGGACTGTAGGTGTTGAGAATGTCCAGATGGGAGAGGGGGACCAAGGGGGCCACTTCAATCCCAGGAAGGAGGAGCCACTGCGAGCAGGCTGTAGCCTGGGAGAAGCATGAACAGACCTGCCTTTCGGGAAGCTCCCCAAGGCAGCCGTGGGCTCCCCTCCCCCCCAGCAACCATGATGCCCTTTATCATTCCTCTGCCTGCGGACCTCATGTTCCGAAAGTTTGCCTCCCGAGCAGACTGCATTTAATCACAAATACAGCAACGGCACATCAGGAAATGTGTGCCCACATGTCTGTCTGCCAAGCAGCGCCTGTGATCACCAAGGAAACCAGCGTGGCCACGTGGAGCTGGTAGAAAGCCCTCCCTGGACACCTCTCCGCCTTATCTTCTTTGCGTCTCAGCAGCTTCTGACACCACTAACCACTCTCCCCTGCAGCACTTCCCTCCTGGGAAGGAGGAGCTTCCCTCTCTCTCTCTCTCTCTCTCCCCCCCCCCCGCCTCCCTCCCCTCTCTCTCCCCTCTTCCTCCTCTTCCTCCTGTTTCTCTCACCGTCTGCCAGCCCCTCCTCTTCTGTCCTCCCTATGGCTGTTGAGCTGCTCAGGCCCAGGCATGCCCCCCCGCCCTGTCCTGTCCTTCTTCTTGGGTGGGCTTTGATTCATGTCAGTGGGCCAAAAACTCTCAGATTTGCCCAGAGCACTTACCTGGAGATTCACGGGCCTCTGGGACACCATGGAGGTCCCACAGCCACCACAAATTCAGCATTCCCCCCAAATGAACTCCCTTTACCTGCCTTCTCCATCCCAGTGACGACATCGGCCATTCAGCTGTCTGCACTGGACACCTGGGCAGCATCCTCGCCCCCTTTCCCTCCGTACCCCCACGTTCACTGCGCAGACGTTTACTGGGCAGCTGCTATGGGCCAGGTCCTGTTCTGGGTATTGGGACATAGCTGTGAACAAGACAGAAGTAGTCGCTGTTCTCAGGGAATGCCAGACCGTAAATGAGGATCCAAATGTGTAAAGTGGCGGGTGACAGGGACAGTGAAGATAAAGCAGGGTCAGGGTCGACAGGGGTGGGATGTAATCTCTCAGCCAGGGCAGCAGGAAGACTTCTTGGAGGAGGTACTGACAGGCCGACGCTTGAGAAATGAGAAGAGCCAAGCCAGCATTCTCAGCAGAGACTGCAAGTGCAAGTGCAAAGGCCCCGGGGTGGGCACAGACGGGGGTGGCTCAGACACCAGCTAAGGGGCCAGGCTGGCTGGAGTGGAGTGAGCCAGGGCGGTGTGGACAGAGGTGTCAGAGGAGCTCTGAGCAGCCAGGTCTTTGTGAGCCACCTGGACTCAGTGCCAGGGGAGGCTGGGGTAGGTTGTAGTTTCAGCAGGGGAGAGACCTGATCCAGCTTCTCTGTAAGAAGCTCCAAGTAGAGCCTCTGACTTGTCACCTCCCTCTCTCTGACCTGTCCCATGGGCCATAAGGAGAGACAAGGAAAGGAAGGTGCTTTCCTGCTCTCTCCCTGGCTTGAAAGAATAAAGACAACATATGTAATGAAATGATGGGTTCTGAGGCAGATGGTTCCTAGGATGGTCAGCTCAACAATGACGTCCTGCCACTGGCTGTCCTTGTGGGCCCCGAGAGTGGGGGTCGCTCCAGGCAGCATCTCCCAACCATAGCCGTGCCCAGCCTGGTAAAGCTTCCAACCTCCTTTTTATTCCTTCGCTGTAATTTACATGTAACAAACTGCACTTATTTAAAATGTATGGTTTGATGAAATCCGTCCTGTGTGTACCTGGGAAGCCCTAACCACACCTCCCAAAGCTTCTCCCGCCCTCTTTGCTGTCCAGCCCTTGGGCTGTTTCTCATCACCATTTCTAAGGTTTTATGTAAGTGCAGAAATGCAGGATAAGCTCTCTTGTGTGATTTCTTTGACTCGGCACAGTGACTGAGATGCGTCCGTGTGTTGCTTGTCTGTTTGCCGAGGAATGGTGCTGATGGTGTGCGCAGGCCTTGTTTGCACGTTCACCTGCTGAAGGCCATTGGCAGAGTCTCTACTTGGGGACTGTGTAAATTCAGGCTTCTGTAAACATTTGCGTGTTCGTCTTCCTGCAGACGTATGGTTTCACTTCCCTTGTGTAAACGCCTAAGAGAGGAACGGCTGCGTCATATGGTAACTCTGGATTAACTTTTGGGGGAACTGCTAAACTGGACTGAAGTGGTGGTCCCATTTTACGTTCCCATCAGCAGAGGGGGTTCCGGGTGCTGTGCGTCCTCACTAACCCGCAGGCTCTGAGAGAGACCAGGAGGAGGGCTTCTCCTCTTTAGGCCACAGGTGGGTTCCAGTAAACGAGAACCCTCAGCAGGGAATGGGTGCCCTGACAGTGGTAGGAGAGCAGGGTGCGTTAGCACGGGAAAGGCTCTGAGAAGGTCTGTGTTGAGAGCCTGTGGGGCATTGCTTAGTCTGGTGTCTCTGAGCGACTGGGTCCCGGACTCTTGCCCCAGGGCCCCCTTCCACCCGTCCCCTGCAGTGGCCCCTGTGGAAATTCACTTTGGGAAGTGCTCTCCTCAAGGTGGTCTCTGAGAGATGGAGATCCGAATGGCCCCTGGTCTCACCTTTTCACAGACCGGGGTCATGATCAGTGTCCGCAGAGGGAGGCGGGCTGGCATGTCTCACCCTCGGGTTGTAGAACTCAAAGTGAAAGCATCTTCCCTCTTCCTTCCCCACGCCAGGTGCTCATCTGCCGGAACTACCGCGGCGACGTGGATATGTCAGAGGTGGAACACTTCATGCCCATCCTGATGGAGAAGGAGGAGGAGGGGATGCTGTCACCCATCCTGGCCCATGGGGGCGTCCGCTTCATGTGGATCAAACACAACAACCTGTATTGTATCCCTTTGCCAGGGCAGCTCCTAGGGGACTCCTGTGTGTGCACATGGGCACGTGCTGACAGCCACGAACACCTGGCCTGGCCCAGGGCTGGCTCCGGCACAGCAGGAGCCTCCAGACACAGCCCTGTCCCCCTGGAGCTCCCTGCTGCCTGAGGAGATGGGCAGAGAACACATGACATGGGTGACGGGTACGAAGAGAGGATAGGGTGTGACGGGGACCTCATCTGGCTCGGGGACCCAGGAAGGGAGGTGACATCCTGGAGGAGACCCTCAGGAATGCCAGGCTTCTGCCAGCTGGAGGAGCAGGCAGGCACTAGGCCCAGGCGAAGCATCTGCAGGGGAAAGTGAGGCTTGTTCCAGAAGCTTCAGTTGGGGCGGCTGGAACCCAGGAGAGGGGTGCATGGCGGGAGCAAGACTGAAGTGGTCGGCAGGGTCCTAGGCCTTGAAGGACATCATCTTAAATGTGATAGGAAGTTTTTGGAGGGTTTGAAGCAAATTTGCATTTTCTAGAAGTCTCTGGCTGCTGAGTGGGGGCCAGACTGTTGGGGACGGGGCTGGACTTGGGAGGTGGCGGGCAGGCTGGGGCCAGTGTCCAGGTGGGAGGGTACTGGCCTGGTGCTCCCCTGTACAAAGAAGGGGAGAGACCGCTCGCCACCCCGCCCGCCCTTCCTGCCCGCAGGCCCCTGTGGAGCCCTGGCCAAGCCAGTTTTCATCCACGAGGTCTGACCGGCCACCCCACAGCTTTGATCAGACCTCCAGACACATTGCGGTGCCCACGCTACTGCGGGCAGGGCCTGGCTTTGAAGCGGACAGTCCCCTTCGAGCCCCAGCTCCAGCAGCCACAGAATGGGAGGCAAGTCCCTCACCTTGCCACAGTCCAGTGGGAGCACTGACCCCTCGCTGCAGGACTGTTGGGGTCAGCCGAGCTGATACGTGCACATTGCACCCCGCAGATGTGGGATCCATGCCCCTTCCCGAGCTCGTGGAGACACTCAGGGCCTTGCTAGTACAGTATGGCCCACAGGCAAGAGCATCCCCTGGGAGCCTTTTGGAGATGTAGGGTCCCAGGCCCCCCAGCCCTGCCCAGTCAGTGTCTGCACTGTAGGGAGATCGTTCCTGGTGACTTCTGTGCGCATCGCACTGTGGGCTGTCTGGTTCGGGGCCCTCGTCTGGCTCCCTGTGGCGTGCCCCTGTTTAGACTTCACCTTGCTCTGGAAGGCCCTAAGGACAGCTCTGAAGGGTAGCACAAGCAGCCTGTAACCCCGAGAATGAGCCCCACCCCCTACCCACTCAGGGAAGCCCCCTAACCCAGCAGCTGGGACAGGTGCCCTGTGCCACTTGTGATTCTCTGTGTTAACAAGCACTCCCTGGGGGCTGGGACCATGTCTGGCTGGTGACTGCTGTGTCCCAGCCTTGGCTCAGACCAGGATCTTGGTGACCCACCGTGGGCCAAGTAAATGTCTGGGAGTGGGACTGGGGAGGCTCTGAGCCCAGTGTGGGGGTGGGGAGTTCCTCCAGGAACTGGGGTCTGCGAGGCAGCAGCCCAGGCGTCTCAACGCTCCTTAACTGCGGCTGCTATGCAGTGGTTGCCACTTCCAAGAAGAACGCATGTGTGTCACTGGTGTTCTCCTTCCTCTATAAGGTGGTGCAGGTGAGTCTTGTCAGAGGGGCCACGGGGGGTGGGTGGCAGTTGTCTTGACTCTGCTTTTAGGCCTCCCCATGCATGGGCACCCAAGCCAGAGCTGCCACATCCCTAGGGAGTTCTGGGACTAGAACCCCAGGAAGTGGGATGGGGGAGCCCCCACCCCCCACCGCCTGTTGAATTCTGTGGCCTTCATTGCTCCTCCACCCTGGTGAGGACGAAGGTGAACAGGAGAAGGTGGGGCTCAGAGCAGGGGTGTGCCCTGACCATAGGAGGGACAGGCAAGCCCCCCAGCCAGCTGTGGAAGGATTTCTGGTGAAAACTGGGGTTGGAGAGGTGGAATAACAGCAGGATGCAGAGCCCAGCTCAGCTCAGAATCTCCCTGGGGACTCTCAAGGCACGCATACCCCAGGCCTGCCTTGGAGAAAATTGACACATGCCAGGCCCAGGCTGACAATGAGATGGGGCAACAGCAGCACATACAAAGGCCCTGAGGAAGGAGTGTGCGTTGGGCAGTCAGGGAACATCAGGGAGGCCAGTGTGGGACAGCTTGTGGGGCTGGACCATGGAGGGCTGTGTGGGCATGGGGGTTTCATTCCACATCTGGTGAGAGGTTGCAGAGGGCTTTGAGCAGGACACTGAAAAGACCTGGTTTGACTTAAAGCAACCTCTCTGGCTGCTGAGTAGGGGAAGAACTTGAAGGCAGTGAGGAGGCCGCTGCAGGCTTCCAGGAGTGCCGATGGGGGCCTGGCCAGGTGGGGCCGTGGGGCTGAAGAAAGCTGGGAATGGGGCCCTGGAGGCCTGGAGTGGGCCCAGGAGAGCTTTTGTCCCTCAGGTGGTGCCGCCCGTGCAGAACGTCGGCAGCAGGGGCAGGGGAGCGGCGCATCTGCCTGGGAATCCCCCAGGCCGTCACTCTGGGGCAATGGTGCCATCCCAGGCGGGCCGTGCCTGGCTGTGCTGCCCATGATTTCCAAGCAGAGGCCCAGGCGACTGCAGTCCTCGAGTGCCCAGGGATGCCAGCAGAGGAGGGAGCACGGGGATGCGGGCAGGGGAAGGTTCTCCTCCCCAAGTGCTGGGTGTTTCTTTCCTGTTTTAGTGACCTTCCTTCCTTTGGTTTTAGTGCTAACAAAAGAGCTTCTGCCGGGTGGGCATGGTGGCTCACACCTGTAATCCTAGCTACTTGGGAGACCAAGATGGGAGGGTCACTTGAGGCCAGGAGTTCGAGACCAGCCTCAGCAAGAGCGAGACCCCCATCTCTAGTAAAAATGAAGAAATTAGCTGGGCAACTAAAAATAGAAAAAATTATCTGGGCGTGGTGGTGCACACCTGTAGCCTCAGCTACTCGGGAGGCTGAGGCAGGAGGATCGCTTGAACCCAGGAGTTCAAGGCTGCAGTGAGCTATGATCATGCCATTGCACTCCAGCCTGGGTGACAGAGTGAGACCCATCTCTAAAAAATAGGAAAAAAATTAACAAAAAAAAAGAGCTTCCTACAAGCCCCTCTTCTTTGGCATCCCTTCTTTAAACCCTCTGCACTTTGCATTGAAATGGGGCAGACGTGCGCACACGTAGCTGTGCAGCCCGGCAGCTTACCAAGGCCAGAAGGTGGCTCTGGCTCTCACCTGAGTCCCTGCTGACTCAGAGGCAAGGGGTGACTGTTACAGCCTGGATTGAAGGAAGCTCAGGAGGGCCACACCCCTGGGGAGGAGAAGAGACGTGGGGTCAGGATACGCACTTCTGACCAGGCTTCAGAGGATGTCTGCGGCAGCCCCAGCCAGCTCCCACGACACGAACAGCCACTGCCTTCCTCCTGCCCACTTTCCCCGGCCCTGTAGCACGTCACCAAGCCTAGAAAGTGGGCAAAAGGGCTGTTGGCTGGGGCCTCAGGGCAAGAAGGCAAATGCATTTGTGCAAGCATTCGTTTAGTTCTCATCCGTCTTCTCAACAACCCGCCTGCCTCCAACGCCACAGGTGTTTTCTGAGTACTTCAAGGAGCTGGAGGAAGAGAGCATCCGAGACAACTTTGTCATCATCTACGAGCTGCTGGATGAGCTCATGGACTTTGGCTACCCCCAGACCACCGACAGCAAGATCCTGCAGGAGTGAGTGGGCGGCATATGGCCTGGGAGGTCGGGCCTGGGGGGGGCGGGGGCAGCATGATCCTGACGGCATCAGGTTTGGAAACGGGAGAAGCCAATGTTGCCTCCCCATCCACCCTCCCATCTCCAGCCGTGTACATGTTTTTACTAAGTTGCCCTCAGTGGTTTGGGATCCTGTTTTCGTTCAACATCCCGTTATAACAGGAGTGTTTTTCCTGTTGCTGGGTCTTTATTTTCTGTCCACTTAGATGTGCCAAATCCCTTGCTATTAGGGAGTTACCTGCCTTTGTTTTTATTGTCGTAATGAGACTGTGATCAACATCTTCCTTCTTTGGAGTCCTGCCCCTCAACAGCCCACGTGGATTAAGCACTTCCTGGGGGCCAGGCCCTGTACAGCTCACTTTGCGATTTGCAATCTCCCCGTGCAGCCTCTCCCCACCGTACAGGGAGCAAACAGACGCACAGAGATGTCCATGTTCCCAACCACTGCGCCCGTCGCCCCCACAATGGGATCCGGGTTGCCAGGGTACCCTTGCAGGGCTCAGTCCCATCTGCATGTCCAGCAGGGACAGGGGAACAGCTCACCCCCACTTGTTTTCCTCCCCAACACTGTCTCCCTTGGCCCCCCAAAAATTAATGCTTTACTGTCATTGTAACTTGAGTCTGTTGGTTTTTTGGAAATTGTTAAGATTTTCTTGTATTAAGCACCCCCAGGTGGAGCCAGAGGCTGCCTTTTCTGGGGTGTGATGAAATTGAGGGCCTGTTTGCAAGTCAGCTGGGACCTGCCCTGTCCCCACTGCGGCCCTGCTGAGATATCAGGGCCTGAAGCTGTGGTGTTGGTGCAGGTGGCCCCTCCTTAACTCTGGGTGTGTGGCCCCAAAGGTACATCACTCAGGAAGGCCACAAGCTGGAAACAGGGGCCCCGAGGCCCCCAGCCACCGTCACCAACGCAGTGTCCTGGCGGTCCGAAGGCATCAAGTACCGGAAGAATGAGGTGTTCTTGGACGTCATCGAGTCCGTCAACCTCTTGGTAGGCTTCCTTTCTTTCCTTCTTCCTATAAAATTTTGTCTCCTTCATGATAGAAATAAACCCAAATAATATTTTTAAACCAGCAAAGCCCTGAGAACCATGTAAGTTCCGTGTGGTAGCAGATCAGGATTCAGTTTGGGCCACACAGTGAAACTTGAACTTGTTTTATCTTTATTAGCTTTTGTTCTGATTTAGAATCAATACATGAACATTGTTTTTTAAAAGAGCAGTAGATCAAGTTAGAAAGCGAAGTGCTCCTGTAACCAGGAAGACTGCCCCCCTGAAGATGCAGTCGCTGTCAGCCTTCTGGGCCTCTTCCTTTAGATACACAAACATTTTTCTGTAAAACTGAGCTCCTAAGATGTGGTTCTCCGGCAGCTTGGGTTTTTTTTGTTTTGTTTTTGGGGTTTGTTTTCTGTGTTTTGTTTTACTGTTTTGTGTATGTTTAGGTTTTTTGCTTAATTTTATTTAAGTTATGAGTACAGTTGACCTTTTGAAAATGAATTTTGCTGCTTGTACAGATTTGTCTACCCATCACTGCAGTCAGGCCCAGAATCTCAGAACCTCCCTCGGGCCGCCCCTTTGTCGTCCTGCCCTCTGCCCTTCCCCACGCCCTGGCTACCACCAGTCTGTTCTCCATCACCGTAGCTTTTGTCTCTTTGAGACTGTCACGTGAATGGTGTGGTGTGGCACTGTCATTGTCATTTTGAGATTGTCGTATGAGTGGCATCATACAGTGTGTGGCCTCTGGAGTCTGGCCTCTTTCACGCAACATAATGCCTTTGAGATTCATCCAAGGTTTGTTCTGTGTGTCAAAAATTTGTCTCTTTTTTTATTTATTTAGATTTATTTTATATTCTGAACCACAGCTTGTTTCTCCATTCACCCGTCAAAGGACGTTTGGGTTGTTTTCTGGTTTGTGGCAATTATGAATAGAGTTGCTATAAACATTTTGTGTACAGGTTTATGTGTGGACATAAGTTTTCATTTCTCTAGGGTAAATACCCAGGAGTGGGATGGCTGGGTCACGCGGTAAGTGTATGTTTAACTTTATAAGAAACTGCCAAACCATTGCTATTTTGCACCCTCACCCGCAGCAGGGGAGAGTTCCGGTTGCTCTGCATCCTTGGTCAGTGCTTCTATTTTTGCCATCCTAGTAGGTGTGTTGTAGTATCTCATAGTTTTAATTTGCATTTCCCTAATGGCTAATGATGTTGAACATCTTTTTATTAATATGTGTTTCTTTGTCATCCATATATCTTCTTTGAAGAAGTGTCTCTTTGTGTCTTTTGAGCATTTTTAAATCAGGCCATTTTCATATAGTTGAGCTTTAGAATTGTATGTTCTGGATGTAAGTTCTTTGTCAGGTATGTAATTTGCAAATATTTTCTCTCAGTCTGTAGCTTGTCTTTTTATTCTATTTAGCAGTGTTTTCAAAGAGCAAGTGTTTTTAATTTTGATGAAATCCAATTATCAAATATTTTTTGTTGGTTGCGCTTTTGGTGCCATGTCTAAGAAGTAATTACCTGGGTCATATAAACCTAAGGTCATATAAACCTAAGTCATATAAACCTAAGTTTTCTTCTAAAAGCTTTATTTTTATAGTTTCACATTTAGATCTATGATCAGTTTTGAGTTAAATTTTATATAAGGTGTGAGGTTCGTATCCAAGTTAACTTGTTTTTTTTTTTGCATATGAAATAACTTTTTGCAATTGTTCCAACACCATTTTTAGAGAAGACTGTCCTTTCTCCATTGAATTGCTTTTGCACTTTGGTCAAAAGTAAATTGGCCGTATTTGAGTGGGTCTGTTTCGGGATTCTGTTCTGTTCCATATCTATTCCTTTGCCAATACCACACTATCTTCATTGTTGTAACTGTGTAGTAAATATGAATATCAGATAGTATGATTCTTCCAACATTCTTTCTTAAAATTATTTTAGCTATTCTAGTTCCTTAGAATTTTAGAATCAGCTTGTCTAGATCTACAAAAATCCTGCTGGGACTTTGCTTGGTATTGTGTTAGCTCTATAGCTCAGCTTGGGGAGAATTGATACTTTTACCACATTAAGTCTCCCAATCCACGAACAGCATATGTGTTTGTGTGTGTGTGTGTGCGTGTGTGTGTGTGTGTGTGTGTGTCTACATATATATATACACACACACACACAATATATGTAAATATATATGATATATATTATTTACATAAATATTTGATATATAATATATATTATTTATGTCATCTTTGATTTCTTTCCATCAGTGTTTTGTAGTTTTTACCATGTACATCTAGTATTAGTTTTATACCTATTTCTTTTTTTTTGAAGCTGTTGTATATTGTATATTTTTAAATTTCAGTTTCCATTTGGCGATCACCAGGGGATAGAAATATGACTGATATTTGTGTGTTGACCTGGTATCCTGCAGTTTTGCCAAACTCACTTCCTCTGGAAGTGTTTTTTTAGATTCCGTGGGACTTTGTACCATAGATGTTTTGGCTGCAGATAGGGACAGTTTATTTCTTCCCTTTCAATCTTATGGCTTTTATCTCTTTTTCTTGACTTGTTCCCTCACTGAGACTTCCAGTACAAAGCTGGATACAAGTGGTGAGAGTGGACATTCTTGCCTTGTTCCTGATCTCAAAGGAGAAGAATTCAGTCTTTCACCATCAAATAAGACGTCAGCTGTAGGTTTATTGTGATGTCCTTTTTCACACTGAGGAAGTTCCCTTTTATTGCTAGTTTACTGACAGTTTTTTTTTTTATTATGAATGCTGTTGTATTTTGTTAAATGCTTTTTCATTTGTTAAATGCATCAATTGAGGTGATCGCATGGGATTTTTTTCTTGAGACTGTTAATACACTGACAGATTCCACTGACTGCTTTCTGGTTATTGAACCAGCCTTGCATTCCTGGAATAAATTCCAGTGGGTTCTGATGCATTATGGGTTGTGTGTCCCTTATGCAAATGCTTGGGACCAAAAGTGTTTTGTTTGAAGTTTGGATTTTTTCGGACTTTGGAATATTTACATGTACATAATGAGATATCTTGGGGATGAGACCCAAGTCTAAACACAAAATTCATTTATGTTTTCATACACACCTTATACACATAGCCTGAAGGTAAATTAGAAGGTAATTTTATTTTTCCCTTGGGATGCTGAATAAACTTTGTGTTTTATGCACTTGCATTTTGACTGTGACCTGTCACATGAGGTCAGATATGGAATTTCCCACTTGTAGGGACAGGTCAATGCCCAAAAAGTTTTGGATTTTGGAGCATTTCAGACTTTGGATTAGGGATGCTTAACCTACATTCTTTTTATGGTATTGCTGGGTTTTATTTGCTAATATTTTGTTGGAGATTTTTGGATCTATATTCATATCAGTCTGTTATTGTCTCTTTTTTGTAATGTTTTTGTCTGGTTTTGGTATCAAGGTAATGGGGTCCTTATAAAATGAATAGAAAGTTTTCCTTCCTCTTCTGTTTTCTGGAAGACATTGTATAGAATTGATGTTAATGAAACTATCTGAGCCTGGAGATTTATTTTTCAGAATGTTTTTAACTCTGAATTTCAATTTTTTGAATCACTCAGGTTTTCTGTTTCATTTGGGGTGAGTTTTGGTAGTTTGTTGTTTTTAAGAAATTGGTCCATTTCATGTAAGTTGTTGAGTTTGTATGCATAGTGTTGCTCATAGTATTTCCTTATTATCTTTTTAATGTCTGCAGAATCTATAATGGTATCTTCTCTTTCATTCCCGATTCATTGATTTCTGCTCTTATCTCTAGTATTTCCTTCTGTTTGATTTGAGTTTATTTTGCTCTTTCCAGTTTTTTTAGATAAAGCTGAAGATAACTGATTTGAAACCTTTCTTCTTTTCTAATATAAACTCTTCATGCTATAAACGGTTTCTCTCTATGTACTGGTAGCTAAAGCATCCCACAATTGGCCTGTTGGATTTTCATTCTTATTCAAACTACCTTTGTCAAATAATCCCAGCATCTGTGACGGTGTTGGCCTCTGTTAAATTATTTTCCTTTGCGAGTTGACGTTTTCTTGGTCCTTCATAGAATTTTGGATTATATCCTAGAGTTCTGGAGTATGATGTGGTAAGATTCTAGGTCCTGTTTAAATTACATAGAAAATATTGATATTTTTGTTTTAACCAGCAGTCGATCTGGTTAGGTTCAGGCCGCAAGTTCCAGCCCTCAACCTGTGGGCCATGAACATCAGGTCAGTTTTCAAAGCCGTTGTGCCATCTGCCGTTCAAGTCTGTCTGGGTGGGCACCGCCCAGGGGTCAGTCTGGGAGCTGGGCGGTTCGTTCAGTTCTCGGAGGCTTTCGCAAGTCAGAGTATGGTGTGAGGACCAGACTCACGCATGCACGATTCTAGAGATCTCTGGAGACATAACGACTCCGTGGGGTGGCTTTCCTGGGCTCCTCACTTGTTGCTCACTGGCCGGTACTTTCCGGTTCCCTGGGCCTTCCTGGGTCCTGTGGCCACAAACTTGGGGCTCTGGATCTGCACTCTGTCGTGCTGTCTGCCATTGGGCCAGCGTGCTCGCCTCAGTGGAGGGAGGACAGAGGAAAGAGCAACAGCGTTGCCCCACCCTCTCGGGACAGGGCTAAGCACCACAGGATGGCCTGGGGCCTAGGACATGAGGGAACAGAAAGAGGGGGCTGTGGGGGGATTCTCTGTTCCCTCTGAGTGCCAGGAGTTCCCCTTCCTACCCTAGAGCCGAGCTAGGGTCCCCCCTGTCTGCTCCACAGCGCTCATTTCCACTTCCAGATTTCTGCTGTGCTTTCCTGTCTCTGGGGGCAGGTGGGGTCGGGACACTGCTCACTAGCGGCTCTTCCCTGGTCCACCCGCTGCTATCTTCAGAGTCTTCCAGTAGCCGCTGGGCCTTCTGCCCAGGTTTCATGGCTGTAGTCAGTGGCAGAGGAAGGGGGGCGTGAGCCGCCTCTGCCTCGCCTAGGGCTGCCTTTCCCGCTGTGGGCACTGGCCTCAGCGCCTGCTGTTTAGGTGGACTGGGATGGGTGCGCCCATTTCTGACTGTCCCAGGCGGTGCGGAAGTGACCGTGCTTACTCATCCTCAGTCGTTCGTGACGTCTCCCTTACCTGAGTCCGGACTTCTGAAGTCTGTGTCTGCGGGCGTGGGACTGCCGAGTGAGAGCGTTTCCCAAAGAGATTCTTCAGTGCACTTAGTGCAGACCCATTTGCTTTCTTCCCTTGTAAGCCGGGGGGCAAGACAGTGACCCTTCCCCTCCTGCCTGGGGACCCTCGTCTGAATTGTTCACTGAACCCAGAACATGGTCTGCCTGGCTCTAGGGTGCCTGGGGTAGGAAGCAAATCGTAGGGAGCTAAGCAAAGCCGTGGGAACGTGGGAGTCCCAACCACAGCCCTCTCGGCACATGGCCCTGCCGAGAAGGACCCCGCTCCTCCACAGGGGTCAGCACGAGGCAGGTGTTAGAACCCCACCTTCCCTGCGTGAGATTATAGAGCTGGTGGCTAAGTCAACATTTGCTCCCAGATTCGGCCAAGCACTGATCCCTCAGCAAATATCTCTTCGGCACCCACCCTGGGGAGGGCACCAACTTTGGGTGGCCCGGTCACGCCTCAGCTGAGAAGGCCACCTGTCCTGATTGCTACCTGCCAGGCCGAGATTGGCCTCGTGGGCTAGGCGGCCTTTCAGCTCCACTTCCTGGGCCTTCCTGAGCGGCGTTTGTGAGCTCACGTGTTCAGTTACAGGATGCCACTGGGGCAATCCCACTCCCCAGAAAACGGGAGTTAGGGACCGTCACAGTCAGGCGGTACACTGAGGGCCCTGGGAGTAGGACAGGTGACATCCCAGCACGCAGGATCCTGGAGCGCCGTCTGGCAAGGGCCCAACGCTGCGCGCAGATGCTGTTCTCAGTGTGGACATGGCAGTGAGCAGCCCCACATGGGCCCTCACCAGGGGGAGACAGAGACAGACAGACACATGCGGGGTGGCTGTGTCCGCCGTGCACATGCAGGCCCCGCCCGCTGGGTTGAGTGATCGAGGGACAGTGACAGGAGGTGAGGGTGGGGAGGCGACAGAGCCAGACCCCACAGGGCCTTGCCCAGTTCCGTGCCTCTCTCAGGGTTGTCACTCGCTTGGCGCCTCAGTTTTCCGGCTCCCCTCAGAGGCAGCAAACTGCTGAAGGGCTTCTGTCTGTCCACGTGGTGCTTTTAGACACTCACGTTAAAGACAGGACAGATTTTCCTACTTCTCTGCATGCAGGAAGCTTGGGCCCTCCACCACATTGGCACGGCTGGAGCTGGCGTCCGGCCCCAGGGCGCCCAAGTTGGTGACCCTTGGCTCGCTTGCCCGTGTGGACGTGGCCCGTGCGGCAGGGCACTGTGGAGTGGTGGTCAGGGCTGCAGCCCCAGCACTTCCTCCGCCAGCCCCTACGTGGCCTCCGCTCTGTGCCTGTTTCCCCATCTCTAAAGTGGGCACAGGGAAGGTGCTCCAGCATCTCGGCTCACTCAGGGCAGGCGGGGAGGCATAGGCCCATCGCACTGGTGTGATGTTCGTAATTGCACTTTCAGGTGCACTCGGGTTTGCACCGTGGGTTGTAGTCCCTTAGGTCATCTCGAGTCACAGCTGCAGCCCCACAGGTTGTCAAAACGTGTGTGGCAGTGCCTGGCACAGAGGAAATGCTCCGTCAGCTCAGCTCTGTGACTGATCTGTTTTGGTTTATTGTTTGGGTGGAGGGTTCTCAGCCTTCAGGACAGGGAGGAAGCAGGGAGGGGCCAGGGCCCAGGAAGCTCCACCTTTAACAATCCCTGAGGGATGGGGGACCAGTGGCCTCCCCAAGAGGCCAAGAGGAGAAACAGATTTCAAGAAAAGTAAGTCTGGCCTGATCTGAGAGAGCCTGGGTCAGCCCATCAGGTGAGCAGGAACTGGCCCAGGGCCACGAGCACGGGGACCAGCCGCCAGGTGTGCCTGGGGCTTCTGGGCAGCTCCCGGAGGGAGGGCATAGTACACCAGATGGCTCTCAGAGGGGACTCCAGGCACTACCACAATGCCAGGCCCCAGTATAGACTGAGGCCTGAAGGGTGGACCCCGCAGTGTCCACCCCAGTGTCCAGCGGGCCCTGATGTGAAGGCTGGTTGGGGGCAGGTAAGCCTGGGACCCTCAGCCAGGTGTGTGTTGGGGGAGGGGGGAGCCTTGAGCCAGAGCGGGGCTCCCCCAGCTTGGGGTTGCTCAGGACAGAGAGCCACTTGGAGGTGAGAAGGGCAGTGAGAATGGGGTGGCCGGGAGGTCACGCAGCATGGTGGGGGAGGTGGCTGGTGAGTCAGGGGCCTCCTCTCATGCCCACCTGCTGCCCCCAGGTCAGCGCCAACGGCAACGTCCTACGCAGCGAGATCGTGGGCTCCATCAAGATGCGGGTCTTCCTCTCGGGCATGCCCGAGCTGCGCCTGGGCCTCAACGACAAGGTGCTCTTTGACAACACGGGCCGTGAGTACCCTCCGCTGTGGGCGGGAAGCAGGCAGCCCTGAGCAGCTGCTGGGCCCCGTAAGGACAGCTTCATCAGGCACACAAATTAGAACCGAGGGGAATGGTGGCCTGGGTAAAGGAACAAGCTGGTTGTGAGCACTTGGTTTAGGAACATTTCACGTTGCTTTAAAGACAACTGTGACAATTAATCCCTGGGTATGGAAGGCACAGGAGAGTGAAAATCCTAAAGTCAGGTTCCCTAGTCGCCCCAGGTGAACCTCATGGAGCATCACAGAGCAGGGTCCTCCACCTGCCCTGTGCTGTCTTCTCGGGAGCTGAGCCGCCAGGGCTCAGGATTAGGTCTTGTTCTCTGGTCCTCTCTAGGGCCAAGTTCCTCCCTCACCTCGGGCCCTGCCATTTGAATCCCACACAGGGCGATCTGAGCTCTTACCACCTGGCTTATAGCTTTTCTTGAGGCAGGGCAGGGGGCAGCGTGGGCTCAGGGCCCTGGACGAGGGCTCAGTGGCCTGGGTTTGCCCACATGCCTGGCCCAGTCAGGGCTTCTCGAGCACTAGCCCATCAGGGCAGCTCCCTGCCCAGGGACCCAGCCCACACAGCCCCTCGGTGGGGTAGGAAACCGAGATAGGACCCAGGACCCGAGGGGTGCCAGGCCTGGGCCCTCGGGGAGCCCCAAGCCATCCCCCACCAAGTCCATCTCTTGAGCAGCACCCACCTGGGCCCTGGGCTCCCTGCTGGGGACTCAGCATGAGCCATGCACACCAGCTCTGCTTCCGGGAACGCCAGGGGGCAAGGAGTGACAGGCAGTTGTCTCAGAACCCAGCCCTCTTGGTGTTTGTGGCCCAGGATGCTTTCAAAGAGTGGGATGGGGGCTGTGCTCTGCTGGGCAGTGGGAGAGCTGCTGAGAGAGTGACCCAGAGGGCCCAGGGTCTGTCCTACCCTCACCTCAGGTGGCAAAAGCAAGTCTGTGGAGCTGGAGGATGTCAAGTTCCACCAGTGCGTGCGGCTGTCACGCTTTGAGAACGACCGCACCATCTCCTTCATCCCCCCCGACGGCGAGTTTGAGCTCATGTCCTACCGTCTCAACACCCACGTGCGTGTGCAGACCCCAGCAGGGCACGGGGATCGGGGCAGCCTCCCTCCCGCTCCTGGTGGGCAAGCGCCTGTCCACGCGGTGAAGCCCAGGGCAGGCGCAGGGCCTGGCCCCAGCCCCAGACTCCATGGGCTGCCTGACGACAGAGAGCTCTGAGCTTTCTGAGGGGGTCAGAACCCTCTGGCCACCACTGCCCCTTTCCCAGGCAGCCTCCCCAGAGCAGGCCTGGGCACGTGTTCCACGTTTGCACAGGGGCCCTTGGCAGCTCCCTGTGGCGTCAGTCTTTATGCTCCGGCCTGTCCTCATGCCGGCTGTGCACCCCTCTAGGGGCCCCAAGCAGCAATGTGCTGGACCCACACCTGGGCAGGTGGTCCCTTGCCCTGGGCCTCGGTTTCCCCTCTGTGAAACAGGGCTTTGTAAAACACAGCCAGGTGTGAGCCCTGTCTTCGCCCTCCCCTGCAGGTCAAGCCCTTGATATGGATCGAGTCGGTGATTGAGAAGCACTCCCACAGCCGCATCGAGTACATGATCAAGGTGCGTGGCGTCCTGCACGCGCTGGCAGCCGGGGCAGTGCAGGGGCTGTGGACGGTCCCCCACCAAGGGCGTTTGGGCGTCTCTGGCCCTTTCAGGGCCTTTGGCACAGGGTCCTGACCCGGGGTTGGGGGTGTTGTGGGCCGGGCACCGAGAGGAGACCCACCAGGGCCTGCCCTTAGACAGTGCTGCCTCCCTGGAGGGGCTTGGGGCCAGAGGGCTTCCTGGAAGTGCTGCCCACCAGGTCGGGCATTCCTGCCCCTCAGTGACTCCATCTAGCCTAGGCTGGCCTTAGGGACACAAGTGTTGTCCTAGGAGGCTTGGGCTGGGCCAGAGGGCAGGCTGGGGAGCCTGGAAGGCCTAAGGGACTGGAGGGCAGAGATTGAACTACTGGGATCAGGAGTTGGGAGAGTGTCAGGGAGTGAGGGGGGTGTGGGCAGTGTCTGGAGAAGGCAGGGGTCAGGTGGCGGGGGCAGGGGGATCGCACGGGCCAGGCTGAGGGGTGCGTGGCCACGGTGGGGGCTGTCTCACCTTCACCCTCCAAAACCCCGTCTGCAGGCCAAGAGCCAGTTCAAGCGGCGGTCGACAGCCAACAACGTGGAGATCCACATCCCCGTGCCCAATGACGCCGACTCGCCCAAGTTCAAGACGACGGTGGGGAGTGTCAAGTGGGTCCCCGAGAACAGCGAGATTGTGTGGTCCATCAAGTCCTTCCCGGTGAGCGCCATTCTCAGCGGAGCGCGTCCTCCAGACATCCACCGGCTCCCACGTGCTCCCTCTGCCCGTTCGGCAAGGCAGCCTGTCTGCTGCGGCATCCCCTGTGCCTCAAGACAGGCTGACGATCCCCACCGTGTTCCCCACGCCTGGGGCTTCTGGGAGGGTCAGGAGGGAGGGTAGACGGAGGGCGTGAGGACCAGGCTGGGCTGGAGGGAAATGGGGGGGGGGTAGGCAGAGGCTGGCGCGGCCTGGCGGCCCCTCTGCACCTTCCTCTGGTTAGGGAACCCGCCTCCGTCTTCAGCCTCAGGGCAGTATCCCCTGCCCCCTACTCTTCCTAGTACTGACATGAGATGTGGTGTCTGTCTGTGCTTGTGCTGTCCCCTCAACCCACAGTGCAGGACCCTCCCCTCCCCCTGACACTGGCAGGTAGATTTGCCCCGGCTGGGCACTATCTCATCCGGGCCCTGCCCCAAGGCGGGCTCAGGCTCGACTTCCCTCGAGGGGCACAGGCTGCCTTGAGGGGAGAGCAGCGCAGCTTCCAGGATCTGGCACCAGCTCCAGGAAAGTGCGTCTCACGTCCTGTGCCAGCTCTGTGCGCTGGTGTGGCTGCCCGGGCACGGTGTAAAGGGTTTTGAGGCCTTGAGTCTGCGTGTGCGGGATCCATGGTGCCCGGAGAGGCGGGAGCCTGGTGCGGCTCCGGCGCTGGCTCGGGCCATCCTGAGCCGCTCCGTGGGGCAGGCTCCTTGGCAGTCACTGGTGTCCACGTTCTGTCTGGATCCCAGGGGGACTCCAGGACAGTACCAGCTGAGTTAAAGAAGCTGGAAAGGCAGCAATTCGAGTGCCTGGACATTTTTTATGTCAGTGCTTTCCCTCAAAACCATAATATAATCACATGAAAGAAAATACAGAAAATAGAGCGAGGGGGAAAAAAGCCCATAATCCCACCACCGTAGCACACTACTATTAGCCTTTGAGCATGTCTCTTTCCAGTCTTTCCGTGTGTTTGTGTTTGACATAGTTGTAAGCAAGGAGTAGAGCCACTTTGGTGTTCCTTCTCACTCAGCGTTGCATGAGAAGCCTTCTCCCTCTGGCCACTGTCTCAGCAGTCGGCTTTGGCAGCCATGGAACAGCCCACAGAGGGTGGTGGCCATCCTGGATCGTCAGACCGTCTCTTTTTCCCTCTACATGCCACTGTATAAAATAGTGTTTGTATTTTAAAACACGATAGGACAATAAATCACAAAATAAACAGCATGGTTAGTGGTATGCAGGGAGGAGGGGACAGGACTACGCTAGCCAGTGTGGACTGTACCTTGTTCTATAGGTTTGTTCTGAAACCATGTGCTGGCGCACCTTGTTTTACCGTGCCTCACGGACACTGTGTTTTTTACAAATTGAAGGTTGTGGCAACCCTGCGTCTAGCAGTTCCATCAGAGCCGTGTTTCCAACAGCACATGCTCGCTTCGTGTCTCCGTGTCAGCACTTTTTTTTAGCAACAAGTATTTTTGAGTAAGGTACGTGCATTGTTTTTCCAGACACAACGCTATTGCACACTTCATAGACTGCAGCATCTTGTAAACAGAACTTCTTATGTGCACTGGGAAATGAAAAAATGTGTGTGACTTGCTTTATTGCGATACTGGCTTTATTGCAGTGGTCTGGAACAAAACCTCCAGTGTCTCCAAGGTATGCCTGTACATGTTTTCCATGATTAAATCGAAATGGAAAAAAAGGCAATTCTTAAAAATCAAAGCACAATAAACTCACCAGTGTAGCCAGGTGATGATAACCACACAGAGATGAATTACTCACTCTGTTTATCTGTGTGTCTGTATGCTGGTGCCATATTGTTTTGCATACTGTAGCTTGGTGGTAAATTTTGACATCAGGAAGTATGAGTCCTCTAGCTTTGTTCTTCTTTTTCAAGACTGCTTTGGCCATTCAGCTCCTCGTTCTTTTTACGGCTGCATAGTGTTCCACCGTGTGGCCATTTATTCAATCCATGGTCAACCATCCCCCACTGAAGGGCGCCAGGTTGTTTATAGTCTTCAGCTTTAGAAAGACCACTCCGACGATTAACCGTGTGCATGTGTCGTCCAGCAGTCTTGGACGTACAGGTTCCAGAAGTGGGATTGTTGGGTCAAAGGTTACACAGATCTGAGATTTTCCTGGATCATGCCAGATTCCCTACTTTGCATTCCCCTGGCACCATCTCAGAGCTTCCCCAGCCGAGTTGCAGGGGAGCTTTCAGACGGCTCCGGTCAGAGAGCAGAGGCACGGTGTCTCTGTGCCGCCCTAACCTGCTATTCTCTTATGAAAACAAGATGGAACCACTCTTCTTATCTCTAAGGGCTGTTTGCATTTCTTTTTCTGGAAACTATAGCTGTCTCTTGCTCATTTTTCTGTCAGGTTTGGTCACTTTCTTCTTTGTTTCCAAGAGCTCTTCATATACAGGCAAGATTGAAGATTGGCACTGTTTCTTTGATGTAGGTTCCAAGTAATTTTCCCCAGTTTGGTGTTCGTCTTTTGACTTGACTTCTGGTGTTTTGGGCTGCATAACCTTTTTGTGATTGCTGCTTTGTTTGTTGATGTTGTTTAATGTAATCAGATTTCCCAGCCTTTTCCTTATGTTGTGTCTGGATCTGAAGTCGGACTTTGAAAGGCTTCCCCACTCCCAGTGATAAAGGAATTCACCCACGTTTGCTTCTAGAACCTGTGCAGTGGCATTTTTCTCCTTAGATTTTAGGTCCTTTTGCAGCGTCGTCTGGTAACTGGGATGAGGTACAGATCGTTTTTTCTTTCTCCAAATGACCATCCAGTTACCTAATATTTACCAAAAAGTCCATCTCTTCCCCAGTGGTTTGAGAAACTGCGTTTATCAAATACCACATTTTCATGTGGCATTAGATCCATTTCTGCACTTCCTCTTATCTGTCTGTCCATGCAGCAAGGCCGCATTTTAACTAGAGGCTTTATTCCGGTTTTACATCTGGCGGGCCCCACACCCCACCCTAACCGCCCCCCACACCCATGGCTCCTCTCTCTCCTGGTTTTCCTAGTGATTCTTATTGTTTCATTTCTGTTACAAACTTTTTTTTTTTTTTGAGACAGAGTCTCACTGTGTCGCCCTGGCCAGAGTGCAGTAGCATCATCATCGCTCACAGCAACCTCAGACTCCTGGGCTTAAGGGATCCTCCTGCTTCAGCCTCCCGAGTAGCTGGGACTACAGGTGCCCACCACGGCACCCAGCTAATTTTTCTATTTTTAGTAGAGGCCACCTCAGCCTCCCAGAGTACTAGGATTACAGGTGTAAGCCACCATGCCCTGCCTCCTTATGAACTTAGACTTCGTATGTCTGCACAAAATTAATAAGTTAATTGGGAAGAATTAATACCTTTCCAGGCTGAACACAGAGGCTCACACTGATAATCATAGCAATTTGGGAGGCTGAGGCGGGAGGATCACTTGAGGCCAGGAGTTGGAGCCAGCCTGGGCAACATAGCAAGACGCTGTCTCTATGAAAAATAGAAAAATTAGCCAGGTGTTGAGCTCAGGAGTTTGAGATCAGCCTGAGCAAGAGTGAGACCCCGTCTCTACTAAAGATAGAAAAATTAGCCAGGTGTGGTGGTGCACACCTGGAGTCCCAGCTACTCGGGAGGCTGAGGCAGGAGGATCGCTTTAGCCCAGGAATTCGAGGCTGCAGTGAGCTACGATGACACCACTGCACTCCAGCCTGGGTGACAGAGTGAGACCTTGTCTCAAAAAAATAAAATTAGGAAAAAAAATACCTTTACGATGCTGAGTTGTCCTATCCACTAACCTGCCCTAGGCTCACGTTTGTGCCTTTTGGGGATGTTTTAATGTTTACCTTATATACCTCGTATGGTGTTTTCCATAGTTTTAGAAAGTACTTTTCTTGAAGGATAGCATGCCCACGTGCACGCAGAACAGGACACAGACGAGATGTGCACAGCCAGGTGAGTCTCCTCGGAGTGAACGCATCGTGGGTCTGGGCCCAGATAAAAGCCACAGAACACTCCCTGTCCCAGGGGCCCCTGGGACTCACCCCCGGTTTGGGGCATTTGTCATTAAGATGATTTTTAACTCTGTGTTTTTAGTAAACGGAACCTTCTCTTCCATGTTATCTTCCAGCAGGTAGCTGATGTTTGTACAGTCATTTTATGTCCCTGTACCTTACTGACTGTTCTCATTTGTGGTAGCCTTTGTCTCAGTTCTCCTGGGTTTTCAGATATTCTCTCATCGTTTGCAGCCAGATGAGGTTTTTTCCCTGCCTCTCCTGTTCTTGGACATCCGATGGCTTCTGGCATCTCATTGCTTTGGCAGCTCCCTCAGGGCCTGTAAGTGGGGGGGAAAGGGTGGCCTGCTGGCCTTGGCCCTGACCAGAACCCCCAGGGTTTCTTCTCCAGTGCTGCTGCAGCTCTGGGCTGCAGACTCAACGCCATCCTGCTCGGCTGTGTCTCCAGCACGCGTGGGTATGAGCGTGGCCACGTGCCTCCTCAGTGTCTCTGTCGGTGATCATGGTCCTTCTGCTCTGACCTATTAATGAGATGGATCTGGAACCATCTGTGCATTCCGACAAGCTCCACTTGATCACGGTATATGTTCTTTTTAATGCACCATTGAATTCTGTTGGCCAGCATTGTATTTCGGATTTTTGCGTTGATAGTTACAACTGGGATTGCTTTTCTTTTTTTTTTGAGACAGAGTCTCACTCTGTCACCCTGGGTAGAGTGCAGTGGTGTCATCACAGTTCACTGCAACCTCAACTCCTGGGCTCAAGCAATCCTCCTGCCTCAGGCTCCTGAGTAGCTGGGCCTGCAGGTGCCCACCACGACACCCAGCTAATTTTTCTATTTTTAGTAGAGATGGGGTCTCGCTCTTGCTCAGGCTGGTCTCGAACTCCTGAGCTCAAGTGATCCTCCTGCCTTGGCCTCCCAGAGTGCTAGGATTACAGGCGTGAGCCACTGCATCCAGCCCTGGGATTTATTTATTTTTTTATTGTTGGTACAGTCTCCATCAAGTTTGGTATTGATGTTATCCCTGATTCATAATGTTTTTGTCTTTTCCATGCTGCAGAAGAATTTAAGTACCCTTGAGAATGGTCTTGAACAAGTTGATAGTTTTGGCTGTGCAGCCATCTCCGTCTTTGCTATTCTCTTTTCTGTGGAAATCAGGTCATTTAAAATTTCTATTCTGTTGGACTCAGTTTGAGTAAATTATATTTTCCTAGAAAATTATTGTGCCTGGCCAGATTTTTTAATTTGTCTACACATAGTTGTAGAAAATACTCTTTTTTTTTCCCCTTCTTTTATGACAGTTATTTTTCCCTGATTACTTCTTGTTTTGCCTACTTGTGTCTTCCCTTTTTTCTTCAGAAGATTATCTAGTGGTTTGCCTATTTGTTTCCAGATTTGCTTTTTAATTTGTTGTATTATTTTCCTGTTTTCTAAGTCTTTCATTTCTTTTCTTTGTTCTGATTTCTACTTTTTGAGTTAGATGTTTAATTATTTTTATTTTTAAATTTGTATTGGTATAAGTATTTAAGCCACAGATGTTTCTCTGAGCCCCGCCTTGGCCATGTAGCCCATAGATTCTGACATGTATTTATATCATTTTCTAGAACCTCTATAATTGATTAGAGAGGTTTTTTTGTTGTTGTTGTTGTTGTTGTTTTAACATTTCCTGGTCAAAGGGACTTTCTGTCTTTACCTTTTCTCCTCACTCTGTAGATTTGGAGCCCTGAGGTCAGAGAATGTCATTTGCACTGTTTCTACCTTTTAGAATTTACTGAGGTGTCCTTGTAAAAGGTCAGTGTTTGTAAACACCCCATATGTACTTGAGAACGTGATAAGGCCTTTGTTATCAGGACAGAGAATGAGATACACGTGCCCTGAGGTGGGCTGGGACTCCACAACAGTGTCAGCGGGGAGGGAGCTGGGTTGGGCATCACCTCCATTCTCTTTGCAGCGCTAGAGCATCTGATTTACCAAAGTTGCTGCTGTGTTATTTGGTGCATAGATAGTTGCAACTATTGTATCTTCCCTGTGGCTTATAGGACTGTGGCTTGTTCTCCTCGGTGCCTGTAATCCTCCCCTGTTGTGACAGCAGCCCCTGTCCTGATTTCTTTGCCTTTGACTGGCACATCTCTGCCCATTCTTCCTACTCTTTTTTTTTTTTTTTTTTGCT
The DNA here is from genome assembly GCF_041146395.1 of Eulemur rufifrons. NCBI lineage: Eukaryota > Metazoa > Chordata > Mammalia > Primates > Lemuridae > Eulemur > Eulemur rufifrons. The sequence continues at coordinate 7,759,006 of NC_090984.1, read as the reverse complement.
TGCTTGCATTTTCCCTTCAGTGTTGGGTAAGGTTCAGATGTTTGGTCTGGTTTGGTGTTCCTTGCCTGGACTAACAGAGCGTATTTACTGCTTTGCAGCCTGCTTTGTCAGTTGCTGATACCACATTATTCTTCCCTCGCTTTCCCGGAGTCTTTACTCAGTACACGTCGCAACGTCAGGCAGAGTCCTCACTCTCAAGCTGGCTCTGGTGGCAGCAGGCAGAGGATAACCACTCGCTGGTGGCAGCCCGGGGGAAGGAGCCACGGCTCCGCCCGCTCTGCTCCGGCTCATGAGGACGGCCCCTTCTCTGGGGCAGATGCAGCCCTGGTTGGTAGCAGCTCCTGCTGAGCCTTGGCCAGACCCCTGGGGATCAGAGACTGTGGTGTCCCAGGTGTAGCCAGAGCTCAGATCGTGCCTCCCCCTGCTCAGGGCAAGACCAGGCGCTGGGGACAGCCAGGCTGAGACCTGTTGTTCCTCAAGGCAGGGAGAGGACAAAGGTCACAGCCAGGATATGGGTTCCAGTCCTTTCTGGGCCTGCTCTGACCCGCATCTCTAGCCATTGCTGAGTCCTGGGGCCAGAGCCGCCCCCTCCGCACTTTCAGAAGCAGGAACCTGGCCTGTTCCTGCTCTGTCACTCAGCATCGTCCTTGGTGTCTTACTTTTGTTCATGTTCCTCATTTTGACGGTTCTCCTTTCTTTCCCGTGCTCTCCTGAGACTAGGTGCAGGGGGCTGTTCACTAGGACGTCTGGCCTGGGATGCGGGGCCCCCTTGTCCCCTGGCAGCCCTCGCCTGCCACGGTCCTTACACAGCCTCCCTCCCTGCTCTTCCTTCCCTAGGCCAGTCTGCCTGGTCCGTCAGGCTCGGAGGATGGTGTGTTAAGGGAACTGGGGTGCTGGGCGGCCACAGGCCACACAAGAAGGGGCTTGGTGACCAGGGCAGGCAGCCTGGCGAGCTCAGCTCCAAGCACCCGGGCATCCTCCAGGGGCAGCTGTTGGCGGAGCTGGGGCAGGGCCTGGGCCTGACTGGCTCCATCTCCCTCTGCTCCCCCAGGGCGGCAAGGAGTACCTGATGCGGGCCCACTTTGGCCTGCCCAGCGTGGAGGCCGAGGACAAGGAGGGCAAGCCCCCAATCAGTGTCAAGTTCGAGATCCCCTACTTCACTACCTCCGGCATCCAGGTACGTGTGGCCAGCACTGCCAGGGCCCCGGAGCATAGACAGACGGGCCCAGGGCTGGCAGGTGACAGACATCAGCACACCCAGCTCAGAGAGGGTGCTAGTCAGCTCGTCCCAGGACCCGCCGGTGCCGCCAGGCTCTGCTTCTCCTCGCGGGCCGCCCAACTGAGAATCCGAGCCACGTCTGCTCAGACCTGCCCCGTGCTTGAGTTCGAAGCTCAGAGACACATTCTGCCCTGAAACCAGTGTTTGAGGCTCCGCTGCCCCCACGCACCTGATCCATGTGGGGCCTGTTTTCCTGACGCCTCCTGGAAAGCCCAGGGCAGGAGAGACCTGCGGAGAACCGGAGGCCTTCCCAGCCCGGGGCCCCTTCCACAGGCGGCTGCCGAAGGGCCGTGTCCGCAAGCAGGTCCTGGCTCCTCGCACCTCTTCCCTCCACAGCCTCCCCACCCGGCCCGGGAGGGGTGCTTAGGGGGGTCCTAGAGGGTAGGGAGCCTGTGCATGCTCAGGGCCCTGGTCCCTGTGCCCCAGGTGCGCTACCTGAAGATCATCGAGAAGAGCGGCTACCAGGCCCTGCCCTGGGTCCGTTACATCACTCAGAACGGAGGTGAGTGTGGCCCCACCTGTGGGAGGGGATGCCCTGAGGGGCCCGAGGTGCAGCCCCAGGTCCCAAAGCCTTGCAGGGCACCCTCCCTGGTGCGGGACCGAGGATGGACACCTCCCCCTGTCTCCCAGATTACCAGCTCCGGACCCAGTGAGGCCTGCCACAGCCAACGCCCCGGCCCCGGCCTGGGGCTCCTGGTGGACAGCCCTGCCAAGCCCACCTGATGGAGGGGCACTCCCTGGCCCCTGGCCACCCTCCTGGCCTCCGCCCAGGGACCCCTCCTTCTCCAGGCCACCTGTCCTGCGTTGACACTCGCCTCAAAAGCCCCTTTTCCCAGAAGAGGCTTGTCTTAGAGAAGTCTCGTCTGTTCGCCCTCCGGTCAGTTTCGGGGGAAGGAAATGAAATCTTCCCCTCTGGACATAAACTACAGCCTTCTGTGCTGTTGAGTTCACGGTACCAAAAAGCTCGTCCAGCGCTCGCCACATCTCCCGTTGCAGTGGCATCCTGCCACCCGGGGAAGCACCCGCCACGCCAGGCCGCCAGGGCCATCGTTTGTTGCCATTTTTGTTGCCATTTTGTTGCCTGTTACAGGCTGTGGGTGTTTCCAGAGCTCATCTCTGTTCATTTGTTGTTGTTTGTGTTACCCTCACCGTCCTGGTGTCCCCCCATGTCCTAAGGCACTCAGGCAGCACTTAGCGAGGACAAACCCTCGCCCTCCACCTCCACGCTTGCTCAGCGACAGGGCCCCCGCGGGGCGTTTACACGTCAGGGTCAGAGCCTGGCGCTCGCTGCGCTCCTTGGAGGCCCCGGCCTGCCTCTCAGGCTCGCTGTGGCGCCTTCCCGGGGCCAGCCTGGGCCGGGAGCCGCCGTCACTCAGCCAGATCAGTGTTTGCCCCCAGGGGAGGTAGAGCCCAGCGAGGGGTGCTGGCCTCAGCCTTCCTCCCGCTGTGGGTCCAGAGAGCGGGGGACACATGTCCCACCCTCCCCACCCGGTGTGTGTTCGAGTCATAGTTACATTAAATTCCATTCATTAAATACGCCTCCTGCCTTCCCTCTGACGCAGCGTGGGACCGACTCCTCCCGGGTGACCACAGGCAGGTGAGGGGCTTAGCTTGCCTGGCTCTGTCACTGACCCCCATGTGGCCCCATGACGTGTCACCAGCTCCTAGCACCTCCGCTTCCCCCGCTGAAAAATAGGAGCAAGCAGTCATGGGATGCTGCCCCTCCCAGGGCCGCCCAGAGGAGGGCGCACAAGCTGGCTCCTGAGGTGATTATTGCGACCTGCTCAACCCTCAGATCGCCAACAGCTCATCTCTGTCGCTCCCCACGCCCTGCGAGCTTGCTAGAGACGCAGGTTCGTGGGCCCACCCTGACCTGCCAAAGCAGAGGCTCTGGGGCCAGGGCCCGGGAAATGTTTCGCCGGTTCCCAGGCGAGCCTCTCGCCCTTGTAGTTTGACGGCCACTGCCTGGTCCGCAGTCGGGGAAACAGCACTTGGGCAGGAAGTGCCACCTGTGTGCTCGTTCCCTTCCCCTCCAGCGCTGGTGTCCCACCTGGCCAGCCCCTCTTGCCTTTGAGAGCTGTGTTCTTTCCCTCTCTCCCATGTCACCGAGCTCCCCCTTGGATGTCTAGCGGGCATCTGATTTAACAGCCAGAGTGGAGTCTGGGCCTTCCACCGTGTGCAGTCTTCATAGCAAATGACACCAGCCCAGCCCAGGGCTCCGGCCAAAGCCCTCACGCCCCTGCGCACCCCCACATCTGCAGCAAGCCCTCGTGGCCCCCTCCAGAAGACCGTGGGCCCAAGACCATTTGCCATCCTTATTGTCACCCCTGGGGGCCAAGCCTCAGCGTGGGCTCTAGCCAGGCCCAGCCTCAGGAGCCTCCCAGCACAGGAGGGCAGTGGTCTGCAAGGCAGGGCAGGGGCTTCTGTTTGCGGCAATGCGTTAGCATGACCTGAAAACCCTCCCGCTGCAGGCACGTAGACATGCGTGTAACAAAGTGTGCGTGGCTGTGCCTGTAAGAAGGCAAGGGGGAGCTGTAGACGCCCCGAGGAGGAACTAGACACTGAAGGAGTAGCATGAGCTGCTGCTGGACTTGCGCTTAGAAACCAGCAGGGCCAGGTTGGTGATGTGCAGTGGGGAGTGAAGCTGGGAGCCTGGGAGAGTGAGTCATAGTTATACTTAGAGTTTGAAAAGGTGAACTAGAAAAGACATTTGCCCTCCAGCCCTGGGAGATGGCACCATTCATTCACTCTCTTGGCCTGAGATATGGTGAAGAAAAAGACTCCCCTGAAATCTTGCCACCCCAGCTTAGAGCAGAAACGTGTGCTCTCTCTGTGGTCTGGAGACACCCGAGCCGAGACGTTTCTGACACAAAACCTCTCTGGAGGGGCATAATTTCAACCCTTGTTACCCACGGTCCTCGAGTGCCATCTACCCTAAACATGAGGGCATGTCCCGAAGATTAAAAAACTTGTAAGAGCGGACTATAAAGATCAGATCCTCAAGAACTTTGTGTAAGATCATCAGACATGTTAGACCACGTGGTTATAGGCAAAAGAAAGACTCCAATGTGACAAGAACAAAAGGCCATCGAGACTGACTTTTCCAGCATCTAACAAGGCAAGTCATTTGCATCCAGATTATTCAGATAACTCCTACAGATCAGTTAGAGACAGAAAGAGCTCAACAGAAAATGGGAAATGCGTGAACAAACGATACCAAAGAGTTGAGGTACGAATGGCAAATAAACAGGAAGAGGTGTTCAACCTTGTAAGCAATTAAGGAAATAAACTCAAACTACAATTAGATGCTATTTAACACTCATATTGACCAAAAAAAATTTTTTTAAGTCTGATAAAAGCAGATATTGGTGAACAAGTAGAGCTACATAAAATGTGTACGCTGCTAATAGTTGTAGAAATTGATACAATGACTTTTAAAAATTGGCAAGACTGGCAGAGTTAGAAGTTGCATTTACCTGCAGACCAGCAGTCTCATGCCTAGGTGCAAACTCTCACCCCTTCTCGAATGGGGTTCTGCAGGAAAGTGAAGCCTTGGCGTCCTGAGGCATCTGTTGTAGGTAATGAATTCATTTCTTTCCTACACGTCTGGAGCGCAGTAGCTGTGTGGGGAAGTTGAGATCATAGTCCCTGAAATCATTTTCTGTGTGCCAGAGTTTTCCCATAGAATTCTGGTTGAGAAATGCCCTGAGAAGCCCATGCACCAACATGGGCAGAAATGTCACACATACGGTAACATCCGTAGCAGTGGAGTTTGTGACAGCAAAAAAATTGGAAAGCAACCAACGTCCCTCAACAGGAGAACAGGCCATTGTGGTCTATTCCCACAGATTGTAGCAGTGAGGAGGATTTAAATTAGACCGATGATACAGTTCAGAATGAATCTTAACATTGAGGCTGATTGCGGTGGCTCACGCCTGTATTCCCAGCACTTTGGGAAGAAGATCACTTGGGGCCAGGAGTTTGAAACCAGCCTGGCCAACAGAGTGAGACCCCATCTCCACAAAAAATAATAATAATAAAAATTAGCCAGGTGTGGTGGCAGGTGCCTATAGTCCCAGCTACTTGGGAAGCTGAGGCAGGAGGATCGCTTGAGCCCAGGAGTTTGAGACTGCAATGAGCTATGATTGTGCCACTGTACTCCAGCTTGGGGGACAGAGCAAGAACCCATCTCTAAAATAAAAATAAATAAATAAATAAAAATACACACACACATACAAACATTGAGTGGAAAAGCAGGTTGCAAAAGAAAGCGTGCAGTATTCTAGCATAAAGTCTAGAAATATTCGTATTACATGTGCTGAGGAATCCGTATATATGAAGCAAAAGTCTAGCAAGATGCTTGAGAATTAGAAAAAATTCAAGTCCCTGGTTATCTCTGAGGGCAAAACAGGAAGGACGTGCAACTGAGGCCTCTGCTCTGTTGTAATTTCCTTAAGCTTGGAGGCCAGTGGTTTATTCTCCATGCTTGCTTTATGCTTTTTGCAGTTCTTCAATACTGCTTTATTTAAATTAAAAAAAAGATAATGCAGATTTGGAAGAAAAATCCCAATTCCTATAAATGAAAATTATAATCATAGAAATTAACAAGCCGGTTGGAGGGTGTTAAAACATAGGTGAGACTCGGCTGAAGAGAAGGAACTAGAAGAAAGCTATCTGAAGCAGTTACCCAGGATATAGCACAGAGAGTTAATGAGGCCATTTTATAAACACACATGTATCTGGTATGTCCACAGGTTCTGCACTGGTGTAATTCAATCGACATCAGATTGAAATTATTGCAAAAAAATTGCATCTGTACTGAACATGTACAGACGTTTTTTCCTTGTCATTATTCCTCAATGCAGTATAGTGACTATCTACGTATCATTTACATTGTATTAGGTATTATGAGTAACCTACAGATGATATAAAGTACACGGGAAGATGTGTGTAGGTTATACACAAATGCTGCGCCATTTTACTTAAGGGATATGAGCATCCTTGGATTTTGGTATCTGAGGGAGGCCCTGGAACCAATCCCCTGAGGATACCAAGGGAACACTCTGTGTGTGTGTGTGTGTGTGTGTGTGTGTGTGTGTATGAGAGAGGTTGACACAAGACAATAAGAAGACCCAACGTGCCAACAAGCGTCTAATATAAATCAAAATAATGATAATTGGGTAGGAGAAATAGACAAAGAGATACTGGCCAGAATTTTCTAAAATTAATGAGAATCTTGAAGTTCTCAGCTTCAGGAAAGCAGTTATGAAGCATGATATACAAACTTAAGTAAATCCGTAACTAAAACCATCACTGTCAAAACACAGAACATCAGACGATCATAAAAGCAACACAGAGATGAAAATGTACCTCCAGACACCAAGTGGGCAGAGGGCAACTGGAACGACAGACGTCAAAGATGGGGCATAGCTTCACGTTGCTGAGAGAATCCTGTGCCCAGCTGATCTATAAAAGTTGGAACGAGATAAAAAAAACTTTATCAATAACAGACCTTGATTGAAGGAACGTGTGTACATCAGAAAGAAAGCTGTGAGAAGCAATGGTGACGGAGCTCAGAAACCATCGGGTCTGTGGGAACTGGCACTGACTGTATAAGGCAACACTCATGGTGACTAATGTTTGCAGCAGTGACATAGGGCACAACAGAAATAGTAGACGAGAGGTAAGTGATTGGCGTTCGTGCCTTTCAAGGTCTTTACGCTATTTGGGAGGAGAGCCGACTAAAGTCTAAAAAGGCCACATCCTCACATGTAACTTTCATACCAGTGGTTGGGAAAGGGTTTAAAGAAAACTTTAACAAACAAGTAGGAAGAAGGAAATGAGAAAGAAGAATAGAAAAATCAGGATAAACCCAAGGTGTCCTAAAATTGTTAAAATAGCACTTAAAACTGCACTAAGACTTTTGGGCTATCCTACTGCCCCTGGCTGCAGAAGACACAAAATGAGATAGTAGGAATAAATCCAGATCTTCATTAGGATAGTGGTTAGTTAGAAACAAAAAATCCAAATATTTGGAATCACAACAGATGTAAATTAAGCAGACTACTAGTTTAAGATATTGTCAGAGTGAACTGAAATACAAAACCCTATTTTATCCCGTTTATAAGATACATACCTAAAATATTATAGAAGTACACATCACAGTTAAAAGTAAAAAGACAATAAAAGATGCCACAAGAAACCTCATGCAGTTACATTAATATCAGACAGAATAGACTTTAAAGCAAGCAAGAAAAAAAAAAAAAAACCAATGTCCTAGACCCCCACAAATCTCCAAAAATTATTATTGGAGTCCACCTTCTCTAAGGGATCCTCAAGACAAATGAGTTAGGATTCATCAACAAACAAAATATTTTCCAATACAAGGGAGTTTGAGGCACACTTCTCAATCACCACGTGTCAAAGAAGAAAACATAATGAAAATTAGAAAATATTAGAGCATGTTGTTTTTTGATCTGGGTGCAGGTCACATGGGTGTGCTCGCTTGGAAATCCATCAAGCACTGATGATTTGCTCAATCTTCTGTATATATGTTACTAAACTTCAGTAAAACATTTACAAAGAAAAAAAAACAGGCAAAAAATCTTTAAAGCAGCCAGAGACAGACCCACATGACTTTCAGACATACAACAACTAGACAGACAGATGTCTTTTCAAAGGAAGCCAGAAAACAGTCAAGTGACATTTTCAACATGCTGAAAGAAAACCACCAACCCAAATTATATACCCGACAAAATTATTTCAAGAATGAGGTTGAAATAAAAACATTTTTTCAACAAACAAGAGTTTGCCAACAGCACACAACACTAAAGAAAATTCTAAACAAAGTACTGAATTTGGGAAAATGGAAAGTGGTCCCAGATGGGAGGTCAAGATGGAAGAAGAAATAAAAAGCAAAGAAAGAGTAAATATGTGGGAAAATCTTGACAATTACAGGTTGCATAAATAATGTTTTCTGGAGGTTTTTGTTTTTTTTTAAGTGATAGAATTAAAATATACACCAGAAAAGAAGTCTACAGGAAGGAAGTAAATGAATGGAGTTAAAGTGTTCCGAGTCCATGATTGTATGGCAGGAGAGGAAATAATATTGATTAAATCTGCATTTTGATAATATGCGTTTTAATCTCTAAGGGAACTATTAAAATAATAAAAGTAGAATCGTGAACATTCAGAGGAAAACAATGACTTTTTTAAAAAGCCACAAGCAATCTAAAAGGAGACCAGAGAGGAGATAAAAGGGAACATAGAAAGGACAAAAATAGAAAACAAAGTAAGATTATAGGCTTAAATCTAGATTTAAATGTAATATTAGTTATTACATTAAATGTAAATGGACTAAATACTCCAGCTGAAAGTCAGTTTGTCAAACTAGATTTTAAAAATTCCAATGCTATGCTATTTATAAGTGACACATCAAAAATATAAAAATGGGCTCCATGCAGTGGCTCACACCTGTAATCCTAGCACTCTGAGAGGCCGAAGCAGGATAATTGCTTGAGGCCAGTTCCAGACCAGCCTGAGCAAGAGCTAGACCCCATCTCTACAAAACATAGAAAACTTAGCCAGGTGTAGTGACACATGCCTGTAGTCCCAGCTACCTGGGAGGCTGAGGCAGGAGTATCGCTTGAGCTTAGGAGTTTGAGGCTGCAGTGAGCTATGATGATGCCACTGCACTCTAGCGTGGACAACAAAGCAAGACTCTGTCTAAATAAATAAGCAGAAAGATTAAGAGGATGGGGGAAATATACCATAGAAATCATGACCAAAAGAAAGCTGGAATGGTTAGATTAACATTGGACAACATATACCTTAAGCCAAAATCATTGCTAGAGATAAAAAGGGACACATTATAATGATAAAACATTCACTTCATTAAGAAGAAAATTTTTTAAATTTGTGTGACCCTAATAACATGGCCTCAAAAATACATAAAGCAAAAATTGACACAACTACCAGGAGAAATAGTTAAATTCTCAATCATGTGACAGATTTAAACTCATCTCTCTCACAGAACAAGTAGACAAAAACAATAAGTAAAGATATAGAATATTTGAACAATAAAACTAAATTTGATCTAGTGGATCCATATAGATAGAATATTGTATTTTATAACTGCAGAATACATTTTCTTTTTGAGCACACACTGGGTTATAAAGAAAAACTGAAGGAAATGGTCTCTTTTAAAAAAAATTTTACTGTCTTTTTTTTTTTTTTTTTTTTTTTTTAGAGAGACAGAGTCTCACTCTCTCACCCAGGCTGAAGTGCAGTGGCATGATCACTGTACCCTCTAACTCCTGGGCTCACGTGATCCTCCTGCCTCAGCCTCCTGAGTAGCTAGGACTACAGGTGTGTGCCACCATGCCTGGCTAATTTTTTGTAGAGACAAGAGTCTCACTATGTTGCCTGGGCTGGTTTTGAACTCCTGGCCTCAAGTGATCCTCCTGCCTCAGCCTCCCAAAATGCTAGGATTACAAGCATGAGCCACCACGGCCTGTCAGAAATGATCTCTTGTGTTATCTCTAAATGTTATCTAGTTATCAATCAATGTAAAAACTATAACAAAATCACCATTTGTTTGGAAATCAGTTTTAAATAATCTCATTACTCAAAGAAGAAATTCTAGGAAAATTATAAAATATTTTGAACTGAGAGATAATGAAAATACTGCCTTTTAAAACTTGCACAATGCAGCTAAAGTAGCATTTGGAGGGAAATTTATAGCCCTAAGTACATACATTTAAAAATATAAAGTATAATATAGAAGGTATATATGAAATATATACACTTTATATATAAATTTTATACACTTTATACTTTGAAATATATATACAGATGGTCCCTGACTTATGATGGCTCAACTGAATGATTTTTTGGCTTTATAATGGTGGAACTGTAATACACATTCAGTAGAAACTGTACTTTGAATACCCATACAATCATTCTGTTGTCAGTATTCAATAAATTACATGAGATAGTCAACACTTCATTATAAAATATAGGCTTTGTGTTAGATGATTTCACCCAACTCTAGGCTGACGTAAGTGTTCTGAACGTGTTTAAGGTAGGGCAGGCTGAGCTCTGATATTTGGTAGGTTAGGGATATTAAATGCATTTTTGACATACTTTCAACTTATGATGGGTTTATCAGTATGTAATCCCATCCTAAGTTGAGGAGCATCTGGACTTTCATATATAAAGTATGTATATGAGAAATATATATGAGTATATATTAAATATATACACATATACATGTATATAAAGGCTGCAAATAAAGAGCTAAGCGTTCATCTCAAAAAGTTTAAAAAAAAACAACAAAATAAACCTAAGACCACAGAAAGAGGGCCATAATAGGGAACAGACAGGAAGGAAATGAAAAACATTCAATAAAGAGAATCAACAAAACCATAGGTTTTTTTTTCTTTTCTTTTTCTTTTCTTTCTTCCCTGAATACATTCTGCACAGATAGGTTGTTTATTGTAAAAGATGAATGAAATGGCAAAACCAGCTGGGAAAATTGATCAAGATGAAAACAAGTTACAAATAGCTATTCGTGGAATTGAGGGGAGAAAGACATGACTAGAGATTTAAAGTCATTAAAATGATTAGAACAGGACAGATGCCGAGGGTTGTGTAGGCAGTCACTTCCTGAGGGTGCTCAGCCCTCTCTGCCCATCAATGTGTGTGCACTGCCCCAGAGTTTCATCACCTAGAGGATGACACCATACAGCTAGGCAGTGGTCCCCAATCTCTTTGGCACTAGGAACCAGTTTCATAGAAGACAGTTTTTCCATGGACCAGCGGGGAGGTGGGGGAGAGGGTTCAAGCTCATTCCATGTATTGTGCACTTTATTTCTATTATTATTACATTGCAATATATAATGATATAATTATACAACTCACCATAATGCAGAATCAGTGGAAGCCCTGAGCTTGTTTCCCTGCAACTAATGCTCCTGCTGAACAGACAGGAGGCGGAGCTTAGGCAGTGATGCGAGTGATGGGGAGCGGCTGTAAATACAGATGAAGCTTCGTTCCCTCACCCGCTGCTCACCTCCTGCTGTGCGGCCGGGTTCCTCACAGGCCATGGACTGTACCAGTCCGAGGCCCAGGGTTGGGGACTGCAGAGTTGGGGACCCAGGTGAAAGGATATGAATCACTTCATGCTGCAAATGTGAACATTTTAGGTAACCTGGATAAATCCCAGGAAAAACTGACTGAAAAAGAAATTAAAAATCTGAATAGGACCACTATAAAGTAACATAGTCAAAATTTCAAGCGTGGATGGCTTTACCAGGAGACTTCTACCAAACATTCCAAGGAAAAAAAAAAAAAAAAAAAACAAATTTTACAAACTCTCCCAGAGGATGGAATAGAAAAATAGGAAACATTCTCTAATGCATTTTATGAGACCAGGTTATAGGTGAAATGATATGACAGGTAAATTACAGACCAATCTCTCTTGTGACCATCGATGTGAAAATCCTAAACAAAACCCAGGAAAAAGAAAAGCTGGAAATATATAAAAAGGATAAAACATTGTGACTAAATGGGATTAAATCTTGGGAGTGCAAAGTTGATTTAAGATTGGAAAATCAATCTAATCCACTACATTAAAAAGATTAAGGAAGGAAAACATACATGATCATTTCAGTGGGTGTAGGTGAAGTATTTGATAAAAATGAAATCATTCATGATTTACAAAAATAAACAACCCTTAAGCAAACTACAACTATTTACAATAGCGTCCAAACACTGGAGTACTTTGGATTAAATTGAACAACAAAAATCAAACACAATGCCTTTGTGGGATCTTTACAGTCACTGGGAAAAACTAAGGGGAGAGAGAGAGACGACGTGTTCAATGGAAGCCAAGTCTCAGTGCTGAAGATACCAGTACTCCTTGCGGAAGACAGAATGTTGCCCTCCACCCCACCCCCACCCCCAACAAAGATGCCCGCATTCTAATATCCAGAACCTGTGAGTTTGTTAGGCAAAGGAAATTAAGGTAGCAAATGGAATTAAAATTAAAGGTGACTTTTTTTTTGAAAGACAAGGTCTCTCTCTGTTGCCTGGGCCGGAGTGCAGTGGTGTCATCACAGCTCACCACAGCCTTGAACTCCTGGCCTCAAGCGATCCTCCCGCCTCAGCCTCTCAAAGTGCTGGGTTTACAGGCGTGAGCCACCGGGCCAGGTCAAGGCTGACCTGGACAGGGAGATTATCCTTAATAACCCGGGTGGACGCAAAGTAACCCCACTGGTCCTTAAAAGTGGAAGATGGGCTAGAAGGGCGGGAACCTGGAAGACGGCAGTGTGTGAAACACTCAGCCAGAGGCTGCTGGCTTTGAAGGTGGAGGAAGGGGCCATGAGCTAAGGATGCAGGCAGCCTCTAGAAGCTTCTAGAAGCTGGAAAAGGTAAGAAGACAAATTCTCCCTTAAGGCCTCCAGAAGGAGCACAGCCCTGCCAACAGCTTGATTTGAGCCCAGCGAGACCCATTTCGGACTCTGAACTCTAAATTAATAAATGTGTGTTGTAAGGCCGGGCGGGGTGGCTCACGCCTGTAATCCCAGCATTTTGGGAGGCCAAGGCAGGAGGATCAATTGAGGCCAGGCGTTTGAGACCAACCTGAGTAAGAGCGAGAGCCCATTTCTACAAAAAGTACAAAATTTTGCCAGGTGCGTGCCTGTAGTCCCAGCTACTCGGGAGGCCGAGGCAGGAGGATCGCTTGAGCCCAGGAATTCGAGGCTGCAGTGAGCTGTGATGATGCCACTGCACTCTGCCTGGGCGACAGAGCGAGATCCTGTCTCCAAAATAAAATAAAATAAAATTTATATGGAAGCTCAAAGAGCCGGAATAATTAAGCATCTTGAAGAAGGATAAGACTGGTCTGACCAGGCATCAAGAGCTACTTAATTGACAGTGATATAGACAAGCATAACACACACAGTATGATTTCTTTGAAATGAATCAAAGGCTTAAACTCTGCTATAATCTTTAGAGATGCTAACACGGTAAGGGGCAAACTTTAAAGAGCCAGATGAAGATTAAGTCAGAATGGGGCCACCCGGGGGCTGGGTCACTAGGAAGAGGCATGGTGGGCTTCGGGTGGGCAGTGGTGATTCAAGTGTTTGACTCACAATTTTGTTAAATAGTACATTTATGATTTTGTGCTTTACAGTAGGACACTGTATCTCCCCCAAATTTAATGTACTGAAAATCAGAGAGGTAGGATGTGGCGGCACGTGCCTGCAGGCCCAGCTCCTCGGGAGGCTGAGGCCGGAGGATCCCTTGTGCCCAGGAGTTCGAGGCCGCAGCAAGCTACGATCGCACCTGTGAATAGCCACTGCACTACAGCCCAGGCGACATAGGGAGACCCTGTCTGTTAAAAAAAAAAAAATCAGATGCCTCCAATGTTATTTAACAATTCCAGGCAATCAAAAACATGGAAAGCTCCCCCAATTCATTCTTTGAGGCAGCCTGCACTTTAATACCAAAGTCAGTTAAAGATGGTAGGGAAAAAAGGAAACCATAGACAAACCTTACATAACAAAGCAACACCTCTTAACCAAACCATTAGCACCCAGAATGGAGCCTCCAGCGGGGCAGCCCTGTAACATGCCGTGACCAAGCGGGGTTTATTCTGCAGAAGACATACAGATTCAACAGCAGCAACTCAATGCGTATAACCCAACCCGTCACCAAACTGAACCATATCAAGAAATGCAAAAAAAGGAATGATTAAGATACAGTGGACATTCCTAACAGATGTGGGTAAAAGGACAGAAGGAGCCACTTGCCCATACCAAGCGAGCCCCACTTAACCAATAAGCATCAGGAAATGCCACGCTTGGGGGTCCCAGCAGGCGAGCTCAGACAGTACGGTGACGGCCTTCTCAGATGTGGACACCAGGGGGCGCTCATGGGTCAGAAATCGCGACGTGGGGACGCAGCGCAGCCAGGCCACGGAGAGAGGTGGGTGGGAGAGGCCCGCGGAGGAGGCGGCCCTGGCCCTCCCTGAGCACAGGGGTCCCCAGACCACTGGTCACCCTCTTGGGGGGGGGGTCCTCATTGCAGCCTGAGGGACAGACGTGGATACTGGAGCTCATAAAAGTCACAGGTTCGAAACACCCTCCCCTCACCTCTTGGGCAGGGTTGCTGGGGGCCCTGATCCCAGGGTGGTGCCATAAGCGCCCCTGGCCATCCTGGGCTGCCTACGAGGACCAAGTCAGGGACAGCCAGGATGTGCCCGAGTTCAGCAGTCCCCACTGTACACACAGGCAAACTGAGCCCTGGAGACAGGCCAGAGCAGGCCTCAGTGCACCCGGACCCCAGAGGTCCCCCCACCCCCTGCTGCTTCCCCTCCAGCTGCCCTCCGGAGTGGGGCTTGGGGACCCGGGGTCGGGACCGCAGGCAGCAGGTGCCCCTCACTCACTTGGTTCCAGCTCCCTAAACAGATGGAGAACCGCGTCTGTGCCTGCCCGGGCTCACCGGGAGCCCCACACTCAGCCAGCCCCCCACAGAGGAAGCGCCCAGGGGCCTGGCCCTGGAGTGGGTAGAGGAGCCCCTGTCCAAAGCTGTGACCAACAGACCCAGCTCCTCTGTCTGTGTGACCTTGAGCAGACTCCTCACCCTCTCTGGGCCTTTTCCTGCGTCCACACAGGGCCTCTGCGTGCCCTTTTGTTAGAAGAAAGAGTCTCTAGAAGAAGATCAAGTTCACTTGTCTACCATGTAAGACCTGCTCAGCTGGCGTCTCTACGCGCTGAGATTCTTTTCAATGATGCAAAGACCTGGTACCACCGATGTGGTTTCTTTTTTTTTTAATTGAGGTGAAATTCACATAACATGCAGTTAAGCATTTTAAAGGGCACAATTCTGTGGCATTTAGGACATTCACGCTATTGTGCAGCCTCTATGCAATTCCAGAACATTTCCATCCCCCCAAAAGGACACCCCGTCCCCATCGGCAGTCACTTCCCACTCCCCTCCCCCAGCCCCTCGCAGCCACTAATCTGATTTCTGTCTCCATGAATTTGTCTGCTCTGGACATTTCGGATCAACGGAGTCACACACTGTGTGGCCTTTTGTGTCTGGCCTCTCTCAGCACCGTGTCCTCGAGTTTCATCCACATGGTAGCAGGTGTCAGAGCTTCATTTCTTTTTCTGGAGAAATAATAGGCCACTGTGTTTGGACCACGTTTTGTGGATCCATTCATTCATCTGTGGGTGGATGGGGCTGTCCGCCTTTCAGGTGCCGTGCGTCACGCTATGAACATTCGTGCGCAAGTGTCTGCTTGGACGTCTGTCCTCAGTGCTTCCAGGTATATACCCGGGAATGGAACTGCTGCACATATGGTAATTCTGTGTTTAACTTTCTGAGGAATTTCTCTGATTCTTTATTGATACAAACCTCAAGGCCACGGCTCTCGGCTAAACTGCGAATACAGTGCCTGGAAATTTCTGGCAAGTTCTTTTCAATGAGCACTTTCCTCTGCACCAACCTGCCACTCCTGTCAGCCCCAGCTCCACCCTGACTGGCCACAGCCCCCTCCCCACGGAAACCGCAGCCCGCCCAGCCTCAGAGCAGCGTCCACACACCGCATCACCCACACATTTTTAATGCTACTGATGCTTTGTGTTTAAAGTGCTGCCCAAATTGTTTGTGTTTTAATGACCATACATGTTCCCCTTTGTGTTCAGACACAACATGCATGGCTGGGTGTCATAGCATGCACCTGTAGTCCCAGCTACTTGGGAGGATAAGGTGGGAGGATTGCTTGAGGCTAGGAGTTCAAGACCAGCCTGGGCAACATAGCCAGACCCCATCTCTACCAAAAATAGAAAAATTAGCTGGGCATGGTGGTGCTCGCCTGTAGCCCCAGCTACTTGGGAGGCTGAGGCAGGAGGATCGCTTGAGCCCAGGACTTTGAGGTTGCAGTGAGCTATGGTGATGCCACTGCACTCCAGCCTGTGTTACAGAGCAAGACCCTGTCTCAGAGAGAGAGAGAGAACACACAGCAAAATGTGTCAAATATTTAGATCTTAAGTGTGTAGCTTGAAGTGTTTTTACCTCGGTGTATGCTTAGACCAACAAACAAACCCCCTCCACCTCCCTCCTGCCACCTCTCAGAGGCTAACACTGTTGGTTAATTTCTCCCGCCCTTGAACTTCATTCGTATGAGCGGAATCACACGGTGCACCCTGTTTTGCATCTGGCTTCTTTTGTTCACCACACGCCTTTCTGCTTCACCCACGTGACGTGTGCAGGGGTCCTCTGTCCTTCTTTGCTGTATACGATCCCGTCGTGTGACTGACACACAGTTTGCTTCCCCAGTTCTGTTGGTGGGCGTTTGGGTTGTGTCCAGAGCTATTAGGAACAAAGCCACCCTGAGCATCCCTGCCCGGATCTTGGGACGAGTTGAACAACCCAGGGTGCAGTGTCTGGATTATAGGGGAGGACAGACCTATGTTCAATGTCAGCAGATGCCACCAAACAGTTTTCATGGTGGTTGTGCCGTTTTACCTCCCACAGCAGCAGGTGAGAGTTCCAGTTCCTCCCATCATCACCAACACTTACTGTTATCAGACTTTTTATTTTTAGCCCCACTGGTGGGATCGTTCCAGCCCCTTTGCAATCCAGACGTTGTGACCACCGCCAGGTTCCCTGACAGTGAATCCAGTGGGGGGTTGGTTGACCATGCCCCCTTCTTGAGCTGCCCCCTCTTCCCTTGGCTTCTGGGCCACCATGACCCTCTGTGTCTTCCTCCCACCTCTGTGCCTGCTCTGTCTCCACCCCCTTGACTGGATGATCTTTCTCGGTTCATTTTCCAGGTACCTCCCGATTCCCAGGAAATGACTCCTGATTCTGTCTAGTGGGTCCCTGACAGAACTGGGTGTCTTCCTCCACAGCCTGTTTCTGCTTCTCCTCCTAGCCCCTGGGGGGCGGCCTTTCCTACCTCTGTGAACGCCGGCCCAGCTATTTCCACGAAACCATCAGGAAATCGAGGCTGACCCTGCCCCACACCCACCCCATGAAGCTCCTGCCCTTTCCACCTCCTACAGCTCACCTCCCACCCGTGCCACCTGCCTAAGGTCCTCACGGGTCCCCAGCTTGCCCCTGTGTCCAGCTCACATCCCAGTGACACTTCTAAGACATGCGGTGCCGGCTTTAAAGCGTGTGGACACCGTCCCAGCATTCAGTCCCTGCCCAGTCTGGGGTCTCCTGACCTCTCCAGCCCTCCCCTGACCCCCCACTCATTCATTCATTCATTTGGGTATTGAGCACCTGCTGTGTACAGGGACACGACTGAACCAGACAGACGAACCCCACCCGTGAGGTGGGGGACAGATGACCTCAACAGTCGGCACGTGGCATGTGGGGGTTGAATGGGGGCAGGGCGAGCCTCGGTGGCCCAAAGAACTCAGTGCTGAGGCTGAGGCTGAGGCCTAGGACGGGAGGATGCAGCGGCAGGCACAGGAGGGGAGACGGAGGCTACAACGGAAGGGGGACCCGAGCCCCTGGAGAAGGGGAGGGTGGGTGTGCGTGAGGAGGGTGCTGGGGAGCCACAGAGGGTTGAAGGTTTCACGGCTGCCTCTGGCTGCCAGTGGGGGAGGGGCGAGCCCGGCCGGAGGGAGGTGGGGGCCCCAGGGTGGGCGGTCGCAGTGGAGGGAAAGGTGAGGTTTGGGGTGCGACCCAGAGCTGAAAGGCTGAGGCCGGCAGGGCCAGGGGGGTCCCCACACCCTCTGGGCAGCGTGCACATCCCGCCAGGGGACTCAGTTCCTCAAATGCCACATACGTGCCTGCACACACATGGGCACAGTGTGCGCTCAGACACACAGACACAACACACACCTGCAACACAGACACACAGACACACAACACACACACCTGCAACACACAGATATACACACAACACACAGACACACAGCACACACACCTGCAACACAGACACACAACACACACACCTGCAACACACAGATATACACACAACACACAGACACACAGCACACACACCTGCAACACAGACACACAACACACACACCTGCAACACAGACACACAGACACACAACACACACACCTGCAACACACAGATATACACACAACACACAGACACACAGCACACACACCTGCAACACAGACACACAACACACACACACCTGCAACACACAGATATACACACAACACACGGACACACAGCACACACACCTGCAACACAGACACACAACACACACACACCTGCAACACACAGACATACACACAACACAGACACACACAGACACAACACACACACCTGCAACACAGAGACACAGACACACATACTTGCAACACACAGACACACACCTGCAACACATAGACACACAGATACGCAACACACAGACACACACCTGCAACACAGATACACACAACACACAGACACATACAGACACAAACCTGCAACACACAGACACACACAGACACACACAACACACAGACACACAACACACAGACACACACACCTGCAACACACAGACACAACACAAACACATGCACATAAGACACAGCTACACACAGGCTCACACAGACACAGAACACAGATACACATGCAGAAACACACACCACAAAATGACACACACACACCATGCACGCACACCGCACAGACACACACACACTTGCCCTCAAGCCCAGGCTTCAAGGGTGACCCTCTCCACATGTCCCGCCTTGTCCCCCGCAGGGCCAGGTTCCCGAGTCCTGGGTTAAACACCCCCTCTGCCCCTCAGTCCCTGTCCAGTCTCATCCACATGCAGTGTCCCCCGACCCCGGGGCCCCTCAGAGTACCTGGTGGGTGTGGGAGAGTCAGCAATACCTGCTGAGCAAAGGCTCTCAGTCCTCTGAGCCTCCCCTCCCCTCACGGCTGCCCCCTCCACTCTGCCACCCTCAGAGCCGGGCTGCACACCCCCAGGCCCTCATCCCAGCCGGTCTCACCACTTGACTGAGCCGGACACAGGCACTCCAGCTCTGAGGGGTCAGGAGCTTCCTAGGAGATCAGGGAGGGCTGCCTGGAGGAGGGGGCATCAGAGCTGGGTTTTGTAGGATGAGCTGGAGATTGCCAGAGAGATTGGAGGAGGGGGACTTCCTCTGAGCCCACAGCAGCCTCAAGGGGCAGGATGGATCATCAGGCCATTTGCTTTTTTTTCTTTTAATTTTAATTGTGGTAAAAACACACATAACATAAAATTTACCATCTTAACCATTTGTTTGTTTGTTTGGTTTTTTAGAGACAGGGTCTCGCTCTGCCACCCAGGCTGGAGTATAATGGTACCATCACAGCTCACTGCAGCCTCCAACCCCCAGGATCCAGTGATCCTCCTGCCTCAGCCTCCCCAGTAGCTGCGACTACAGGCGTGCACACCACCATACCTGGCAAATTTTTTATTTTTTTTGTAGATACGGGGTCTTGCTATGTTGCCCAGGCTGATCTTGAACTCCTGGCCTCAAGCAATCCTCCCACCTTGGCCTCCTAGAGTGCTGGGTTACAGGTGTGAGCCACTGTGCCCCACCCATCTTAACCATTTTTTAAATTTGAGACAAGAGGCTCATTCTGTCACCCTGCCTAGAGTGCGGTGACATCAGCACAGCTCACTGCGACCTCAGACTCCTGGGCTGAAGCCATCCTCCTGCCTCAGCCTCCCGAGTAGCTGGGACTACAAGTGCATGTGCCACCACACCCCGCTACCTTTTTCTATTTTTAGTAGAGACGGGTCTCACTCCTGCTCAGTCTGGTCTTGAACTTCTGACTTCAAGTGATCCTCCTCGGCCTCCCAGCGTGCTAGGATTGCAGGTGTGAGCCACCGCGCCCGGCCCATCTTAAACATCTTTAGGTGTACAGTTCTGTGGCATTAAGCACACTCACAGTGTTGTGCAACCATCACCACCGTCCGTCTCCAGAACTTTCTCATCTTCCCCGACTGAAAACTCCGTCCCCGTGAAACAGTAGCCCCCCACCCCCTCCCTAGCCCTGGCTCCCACCTTCTACTTTCTGTCTGTAACTTTGACGACTCTACATACTTCATACAAGCGGGATCACCCAGTATTCGTTTTTTTGTGTGTGTCTGGCTTCTCTCACTCAGCATCATGGCTTTGGGGGTCACCCCCGTGGTCGCAGGTGTCAGGGCGTCATTGCCTTTAAAGGCTGAGTGACGTTCCGTCGTACAGACGGACCACGCTTGCCGACCCGCTCGTCTGGGGATGGACACAAGCTGCTGCCGCCTTTTGGCCGCTGCAAACAGTGTCGCCGTGAACACGCGGGTACAAATGCCTCTTCCAGACCCTCCTTTCCATCGTTTTGGGTGTGTGCCCGGAAGCAGGACTGTGGATGATGGGGTAGTTCTGGTTTCAATTTCTCAAGGAACTGCCGTCCTGGAAGCCATTTGCTTTTAAACCCAGAGTGTCTCTCTGTCCTCCTACCTCTGCCTCAGGGGCGGGATTCACCCCGAACGGAGCCCTTCGGTCAGTTCATTCTGCTCTCTGCTCCGAGAGGCAGTAACGGCTTGGCAGCCCATTTTCTCTGATTTCGAGAACAGAAGCAAAGTGTCCAAGGTCACAGAGCAGGGACCTGCCTGTCCCAGCTCCAAAGACCACAGGCTGGAGCCTCCCCCTGCAGCCCAGAAGGTTCCCAGCCCCCTCGGCGGGTTCGCTTCTGGAAGGGCCCAGCCCCTGGCCTGCCTGCCCTGTGACGCCGAGGGCACTTCCCATCCCACCCCCGGCCCCGCTCCCTTCCCAGAGAAACAGGCTGCACCTGGCACGGCTTCCCAGAAGGCCCCGGGTGGCAGGAGCCAGGCCGCGTGAGTGGGTGTGTGTGGGGGCCTGCGGTCACATTGCAGCCCCCTGCCGTGCTGCGCCGCCGCTCAGGAAGCGAGGGTGGCGGGGGTGACCGTGGGTTCCAGATCCACCAAGGGGCCTGGGAGGCTCTGAGGGCAGAGGTGCTGGAGCCAGCCAGACCTGAGTGCAGCCCTGGCTCAGCCGCCTGTCCGCCTGGTGACCAACGACATCATCTGCAAAATGGGCTTACAAATAACCCTTCCCTCTCTGGAAAATTCTGTAAGGGAGCCTGGGAGACCAGTGCAGAATGGGACCCAGAGGGCCGGGACAGCTAAAGCATCCTTGGCATCTGCGTCACCAAAGCCACCACTACAGCCTCAGACCTGCGGGCTCCAGTCTCCCCTCCCTATGGAGCGCTGACTGCACCGTGACAACCCCACCCACAGCCAAGATCATCAGAAAACAGAAAACCCCAAAGCTCATCATTTAAAATTTACCAAACCACCCAGTGGCCGCCCCTGGGAGACTGCCACACGCTTTAAAAATCTTTTTCTATGGAGGTGAAATTTATATAACATAAAAGGAACCATGTTGAAGTGAACAATTCCATAGCATTTGGTACATTTACAATGGTGTGCAATCGCCACCTCTGTCTAATTCCAGAACATTCTATCACCCCAAAAGGAAACCCCGTCCCCATCAGCAGTCACCCCCTCCCCCTCCCCCAGCCCCTGGCAGCCACCCGTCTGCTTCCTGTCTCTGTGGCTTTGCCTGAGCTGGACACTTCATGCCACGTGTGGCCTTTGCTGTCGGCGTCTCTCGCTCGGCATCGCGTCTCCGAGGCTCACCCACGTGGCAGCAGGTGCCAGCGCTTCCCGCCTGTCCACGTCTGCATAATGTCCCACTGCGCGGGTGGAGTTTGTTCATCCACTCACCTGCTGGTGGATAAACAATGTGTGTTGTTTCCACGTTTCGGCCACTGTGAGCCGGGCTGCCGTGAGCCTGTGCGTCCCAGGATTTGTTTGTGTCTCTGCTGCACATTTCTGTGTCCCACGATCAGGACATCCAGGTGGCCCCGTGGAGGTGGCCCTGATTCATTGAACAAAGTTCCACATTTTGCTCCCATCTCTTGGAAAACATTGAAGAGGGGACCCGAACCCACGGTTCCCTCTCCTCTCGCCCCACTGCCCATCTCACCCTGCGTCGTGGCTCAAAAGCCCCAAATTTCTGAGCCTGGGAGGAGGGGACGGGGCGGGCGGCGGGAGGCTGGGTCCCCGGGAGAACGGTCCTGGGAAACCTTGGCCCCTCAGAGCTGCTGCCTGCGGAGCCTGCGTGGCCTCGGACCCTCTCAAATCCAGGCTGCTGCGGGTCACAGGTCTGAGCCCAGTGTCCGGAGGGCACGAGGACCTCCCGGGGCCACATGGCAGGGCGGGGCCTGCAGACCCTGTCTCAGACATCGCTGGACCCTTGGCGCTCCCCTGTCCCCCCTGCCCCGGCTGTGGGGTCCTAAGGACCTCCCTGGTCACTGCAGTTGGGCTTAGGAGAGACAAAAGTGAAAACCCCTTTGTAGCATCAGAGAGTAAGTGAAAAGCGCAATGTGCAGTTTCAGCGTATCAGTTTTATAAAGCAGAACAAAGGCAAGCAAGGAAATGGATCATACTCGTGCCAAATTGAGGACGTTGAGTTATGTTACTCACGTATGCGACTCTGATTTGGCTTAACATTATTTGCCAAAAGAAATTGCGTTTCCTATAACTTCAAGTGCGTTTATATATACACACATGCACATATATATTTATATGTGTGTGTGCGTGTAGTTTATTATGCATAAGTTCATTCCACTGCTTTGGCTGCAATAAAATCATGTTTGAAATAAAAAAGAATTCTCCAGATCCTGGAGCCCATCTGACGCCCTTGTGTCCCCTCCCAGAAGTTCAGGTCTTGGTCAGCAGGTACAGAGGAAAGAGCCAGGTTTCAGAGCTATAGCATCGCCTCCTCTTGGAATCTCAGTTTCCATCTCTGTGAAATGGGGGTAGTGACACCTTGATTTCAAGCATTTGTATATGCTGTTCCCTCAGCCTGGCCATCCCTTCCATGCCATCTGCCTGGTGAACTCCTATATAAGCTGCTAAACCCCAGCTGTGATGTCCTTCCTTCAGGTAGCTGCCCCGGATAGACACCCTGGATTCCCCCAGCCTTCACCCTCCCTCAAGCTGAGCACTGATGCTGCAGGTCACAGGCCTGTCCCCCAGATCGGAGGCTCCTTGAGGGTTGGGCTATTGATGAAAATAGAGACACCACCATCCCCAATCGACAGATGAGGGAGCTGAGACTTCTAAAGGAATCTGACTCCCTCAGGGTCACGGCCATTTAACCGCAGAGCCAATACTCAACTCTCGGGCAGCCAGACTCCAAGTACGGTGCTCCTTCCCAAAACTCACGTGTATACTGAACAAACCACAGCTCATGCCCTGACCCCCTCCTGGTTCCCTGCAGCTCCTGCACGGGCCAGGACAGCCTGTCCCCTGGTTGTCCCCGAGGTCACAGATACAGCCACCGGGCCCAGCTATCAGCAGGAAACATCTTGGCAAGACAGGAAGCGAGGCATGGGCCAGCCGCGCCCGCGCCCGGCTCAGCCTATCGGAGGCGAGATATTTTGGGAGCCGCTATATAAACCCCGACTCTGCTCCGAGCTGCTCCCGGGGGAAGCCTCGGGCTTCACGTTCCTCGGCAGCCCTCGGGCTGCTGGGACACGAGGACCTGGGAGTTGAGGAGCAGAGTGGGACAGGGCTCGACCCCCGTTTAATCCTGGCGCAGCCTCTCACTCGTCGCTGAGCGACCCTGGGCAAGTGGCTTCCCCGCTTTGTGCCTCAGTTTCCCCCTCCCCGATCCTGTCCCAGGAAAAACACACCCACGGGTCCCAGAGCTTTTTCTGAAGTTTCTGGGCTGACACTCGCGGGGGCCAACTCACTTTCTCCCCACCCTCGGCAGGGCCCAGGAATCTGCATCTTAAAACTGGCCTCACAGTGAGGTCCTCAGACCAACGCACATTTCTTAAGCTCATGAACAAACAGCTGAGTCCAGCCCTTCCGACGCCCCAGCCCAGTAAAGCCCCCTGGACGTGCACCCAGTCCAGACAACGCGCAAGTGCTGGATCTACACGACAGTATCATGAGGATGCGGTTGTACCTATTGCCACTTTACAGAAGAGGGAATGGAGGCCCAGAGAGGGCAAGGAGCTTGCCTGAGGTCACACAGCCGGCCAGAGGCCGCGCCCCAGCAGAACCCCCGCCCCGTGCACCTCTCACGAGGCTCCAGTGGTCGTGTAGCCAGGCAGCAGCCGGGGGTGGGATTTGAACCCGGGTCCGCCTGCTCCCCTATCCCGAATTGGCACAGAACAGAGCCATCTTGGGCCCAGCGACGACTGCTCTGGTCCTAATTAACACGCATATTTCTCCCAGCAGCAGTAAAAGTGAAACGCAGAAGTGAAATAAAAATACTCGAGGGCTCACTGGGGCTCGGAGCCGGCCTGCTCTCGGAGCCTCGGCCCCTTTCCTGGTGAGAGGCGAGGGGTGGGCCGGCCAGGCCAGCGGGGGAGGCCAAGCGTGGCTATGTAAAGTGGCCAGCCCGGCACCTGCCGGCCGCTCGCCAGTGCGGGTGGTGGAGCGTGCCCGGCCGGCCCCGCCCTGACAGCTGCAGCCGGCGAGAGGGAGCAGCCCTGCCCGATATAACCCGGCCCCGACTCCACCCAAGGCCAGAGCTCAAGGCCCAGCCGGTGCCTGGAGAGCCAGTTTTGGCTAAATGACCTTGGGCGGGTCACTGTCCTACTCCGGGCCTCAGACTCCCCACCACCCCCAGAAGGGTCTCAGCACGGTCACGTGTGCCCGGACATCCTTGTTCCCGCCTGGCTCTCTTTGAGGCCCGGTGGGACTTGGGGGCCACGACTTCTCTTGTCTCTGGCCACCTGGCTCAGCATTGGACTTGCATCCCTTTCCTGATGAAAGTCTCACTACCACGCAAGACAGCCTGGTGTGTAGCGTAGAAACTCTGACTAGTGAAAGTTGGCGCCTCCTTCAGAGTGGATCCCGCCCCCCAGCCCTGCTCTGCCATCCAGCCACCTGGAGCAGGTGACAGGGACCTGGGTCTGTCCTCTAGGTTAAATGCCCTAAAGCCTCCAGTGCCTTCTCCTCGGGTACCCACACGTGCACTCGCGCACACACTCATCATGTCATGGGGCTCTTCCCTGAACCTGCTGCCATCAGTCTATCCCATTTCAAAGTGGCAGGGGCAGCTAGCTGCCTGCCTTCTCTGACAAGCCCAGAATGGAGAGGGAAACCACCTCCCTCATTTTGGCACCTATACCTCTAGTAATGCAACCCATGGACCCAGCAGCTTGCTGGGCAGCTATGTCACAGTCAGAGGACCCCTCATGTAACCATTCATCATCAATTCAAAATATGGAACCCCACAAGGGAGCTTTGGTAAGGGTGGAGGGGCTGGAAACATCCTGTTTCTTGATCTTGGTGCTGGTGACATGGGTGTGTTCACTTTGTGGGAAGTTATATAGAGCTGTATACTTAGGATCTTTGAATAAAATGTTGAAAAAGAAGGAGAAGAGAGCAGGCGAGTCAACATCCTCGGGCTGAGGCAGCAACAAGTGGGTGAGGTTTGAGGACGCGGGTGGACGCAGGAAGGCATTCCTGGCAGCAGGCACAGCGACAGCAAGGGCCCGGGGTCCTGCGGGAGCCTGATGTGTTTGAGGATCTGGCAGAGGCCCGTGTGGCGGGGGTGGGGGCAGGGACAAGCTGCACAGACCCTCAAAGCCACAGCAGGTGCGTGGATGCCACCCCGAGACCCGTGCCAGCCCACGGAGAGGTTTAAGTGGAGGCTGATGACATGGGGTGGACACATTAAAAGCCACTGCCGCCATGAACAGGAACATTTATAATGGAGCACGGGAGGGGTGCTCAGCCCAGCTGCCAGAGGGGGAAATTGAGGCACAGACTGCTTGGTGACATATAAGAGGTGGAGATGCCATGTGATCCTGGCCCGGGTCTCCCCGGGGGCCTCTTTCTTCCAGGTTCCATGTACCTGCAGAGTGCACTGTGGCCAAGAAGCAGCCCAGTGTCCTGGGTTCGAATCCTCCTCTGAGCCCACTGGCCTCAGTGTCTCCATCTGCAAAATGGGGACCTGGGAAAGCCTCTTGGGCTCACCCCCAGCCCTGACGCCAGCGGCACCCGATAAACAGCCAGCCCCCACCAAGGTCTTCGCTGTGACTCCAGCCCGAGGCCCCCTGGCCGGTGGAGGGGCGTTTCATCACCCGGGCACGGCACAGGTGGCTTTTCTGAGAAGCCCAGCCCGGAGGAGGAAACTCTTTGACCTTCGAGGGCGGTGGGGGTGGCACCGTGAGTATTTCTGCACCAAGAAAGTGCCAGCCGGAGGGGAGAAGACGGGAGTTTTAAAAAGAACTGTCTCAGTAATGCAAATTCAGGCCCACGCCGGGGGACCGGAGCGGGGAAAAGAGAATGATGAGAAGTGGCGCCCACCACGTGCAGGGCGGGGGAGGCGGGGGACTCAGAGCCGCTGGCTGGTGGTCCCCACGCAGGCCCCCTCTCTGCGGCTGGGGACCCCTCCGCCCGCCCTCGTCAGCACTGTCCCCTGGCTTGCGGCCCTCACCCCTGGGCCTCCCAGAGGGGATCTTTCTCTCCCTTCACCCCAAAAGGCAACCCTGTACCCCTTTTCCACCCTGTCCTCCAGCCCCTGGCAACCGGCCGCCTTCTGTCCCCCTGCTCTGGACGTTTCAGGGCTCTCGATGTCCCTTGCCGCCCGTCACCCCACTGCGCTCTTGTCTTTGCTGCGTGTCTGTAGAGTCACCTTGCTTGTCTGTCTGTCCCCCCCGGCCACCCACCGGGAGGGTAGGACCCGGGCTTGCTCCCTGCCGGCCGCGTCCCGTGCCCGCTGTCACGCGGAGCCGGCACGAGGAGGTGCTCAGGACAAATACCTGCTGCCTGAGTCAGCAGCGCCGCGGTCTTATCTGCAGGGAGGGGCCCGGGCTCGTGACCAGGGCAGAGGCTCAAATTCCAGCCCCACTGTGGCCATCGCGCCTGCGAACCCCAGTTTTCTCAGCTGAGCAGCAGGTCTAGGGGGACACTTCTTACAGGGGTCGCAAAAGGTAGCCCATGGAAAGCCAGGCACATGGAGAAGGCTCAGTACACGGTCACTGTCATCTCTCCCGGGCCTTGGAGCCCCCGCTGTTCCCTGGCTGGGGCTTGGTCCTCTGGGGGACCCCACTAGGGAAAGAGAGGGCGTGACTTGTGGGTCTCTCGGGGTGCTGGCTGGCTCCCTCACCTCCAGCTCTTTCTAAGAAGCCAGAGGTGATAACATTCCCCCAAAACAGGAACCGGCGGCCTGGGCCCGCTATTGCACAAGTCTCTGGCAAAAGCCGCCCACTCCCCTCCCCACGGTCCCCGACCCCACGGCTGGCCGGCTTCAGGGCCCGCTGGGCACAGCTTGGAAAGATTTTTATGTAAAAGTGGCCAATGCAAATCCAGGGGCCCAGGGACCACGAAAGGCTCCACTTCCCCCTTTAAGCACAGTGGCCGGGGTTGCAGCCACCTGGGCGTGGCGGGAAGGCCGCTGGACAGCCGGTCGCCCGCTCTGCTTAGGACTCTCTGAGCATCTGGGGCCCCAAGTCCACCCTGGTCACTGGGCCAGAGGAAGGGGGAGGGGACAGCATGTGTGGGCCCCCAAACCCGCTGTCCTGAAGCAGGAGTGATCCCAGCAGCTACCTCTATTTTTAAAATGAGATGGAATTGGCCGGGCACGGTGGCTCAGGCCTGTAATCCCAGCACTCTGGGAGGCCGAGGCGGGAGGATGGCTCGAGGTCAGGAGTTCGAGACCAGCCTGAGCAAGAGCGAGACCCCCGTCTCTACTAAAAATAGAAAGCAATTAGCAAATAAAAAAATTATAAAAAATTAAAAAAAGAATAACATGAGATGAAATTCACACACCATAAAATTCGCCGTTGTGTTTTAAAGTGTACAATTCAGGGGGTTTTAGCACAGTCAAAAGGTTATGTAACCATCACTGGTACCTACTTCCAGAATATTCTCACCCCCCACCATGGAAAACCCCTTACCCATTAGCAGTCACTCTCCACTCTCCCTCCCCCGGCCCCTGGCAGCCACCAATCTGCTTCCTGTCTCCATGAGTTTGTCCCCGTTCTGGACAAGCATGAAACGTGCAAAATCACATGGAGGGCGAGCTTTGTGATGTAGAAACATGGGCCATTTTAAGTGGGTGCGCAGGAATAAGAGGGTCTTAGCCGGGAAGGTTAGGAGGCTGTCTCTGAGGAGGTGACATCTGAGCTGAGACCAGCACGGGTTGTGAGGGAGTGAGCCAAGGGAACAGCATTCTTGGCACAGGGAACAGCCAGTGCAAAGGCCCTGAGGCAGGATGGTGCTTGATGTGTGATCATGGAACAGTAGGGAGGCTGGTGCATTGGGAACTGGGGGAGACGGGGGCCTGCGTGACAGGTTTAGGTTTTATTCCAAACGTGCCTCATGGACATACCCAGAATGGGGCTCAGTATTCCACCACTGCTCTGAAAATATTTGCTGAAAAGAAGACAGATATCACAGACCCAGCCCTGCCTTCGGAGCTCACAGCCTTTGAACTTCCCCTCGGAGACCCCAGGGTACATGGAATCTGGGCCTATGTGTGCCTTCCTGGGGAAGCTGGAACAGTGTGAAACTGCATGGAACAGTATGGACGCATTCTGGAACCTGGGGCTCTGTCTCCAACAGGGCCGAACTGAGCCAGCCTCCTCGGGGACCAAGTTCTTGGCCATGTCCTGCCAGCCTCGAGCCTGAAGCCAGGAAGACCAGAGTGCCCACCACACACTGCCCCTTCATGGAGACTGGACGGTGATAAAAAGAGGCCACCACCCGGACGGAGGAGCTGGCGTTTCCTGCAAGCCCCCCAAATAATCCACACACTTTCTCCAGTATAGCCCCAGGCCTGACAGGGTTCACTCCACTCCCTCCCAACCCCCACCTATGAAACCAAGGGTGCTTAGGACCCATCTGGTGGTAGACACACTCTTGGCCAGGCCAGACTTAGGAAGGGGCACAGGGACCAACCAGGCCTCAGTTTCCCCATCTGTGAAATGGATGGAAAAATCCCGCCATGCAGGATACTGACCCACCGCCAATTCTGTCTAGCACCGGGGTCGCCCATGTCCACCCCGAGCAGTACTGGAAGTCCCCCGCGTCCCCCGCCAACCGGCACACGTGCTACCCTCTGCTCCTGCCCGCGACCAGGTCTGGAGACTGTCTTGTTCTCACCCGGCTCTCCCAGCCTGGTGCCACAAGTTTGGTCTCTTCGAAAACCACAGCTCTGGGTGCCGCGTTATCTGCTATCGGCGGCGGGGCGCGGGGCGGTTGGGGGCCCCTCCGTACACTTCTCAGAACAGCCGGCCCATGTCATCACCGGGTGGTTGGCACAAAACAATGCGGTTATCAGCCCCCCTCATCGCGATCCCTGCTGATTAGGGCCTTTAACCCACTGGTGACTTGTTTCTGGGGCTCAGTTTGAAGAGGTGACGCCTCCTGGTCTTGCAGCCGAGGAGCAGGGCTGGGGATGGGGAGGCGGGGCTGTGCCCAGGGGCTTCCACGAAGGCTTCCCGGAGGAAGGGACACTGGATGGGGTCTGGGGAGTGAGGGAGGGATAGATGCGGGAGATGGGGGGGCGTTCCAGGCAGAAGACCCCGCATGGGCAAAGGCACGGGGAGAAGCAGTGTCTGGCAAGTGAGCCAGAGCGAGACCCCGTCTCTACAAAACATAGAAAAGTTACCCAGGTGTGGTGGCACCTGTAGTCCCAGCTACTCGGGAGGCTGAGGCAGGAGGATCGCTTGAGCCCAGGAGTTGGAGGCTGCAGTGAGCTAGGCTGACGCCACTGCACTCCAGCCTGAGCAACAGAGCAAGACTCTTGTCTGAAAAAAAAAAAAAAAAGATGTGGGGTTGTCCCAAGAGCAGTGGGGACTTGGCAGGGTTAAGCCGGGGAGTGGGGAGGTTAGCAGCAGAGGTGAAGTTCAAATCCCGGCCCTACCCTGAGCCTCAGTTTTCTCATCTGTGAAATGGGTGTGGGGCAAGCACCCACCCCGTGGGGGCGGCATGAGGCTGAAGTGACACCACTCGGGGTGGACACGAAGGAGGATTCCCAAGCAGGGACAGATGGGAGGAAATCTTTAGGCACAGAAAGCAGACGAGTGGCTGCTTACGGCTGGGGGCGGGTGGGGGGGGTGGGGCGTAGGGAGGTGGAAGTTAAAAGGGATGAGGTTTCCTTTGGGGGATGAAAATGCTCTAAAACAGACCGTGGTGATAGTTGCACAAGTCTGTGAATATACAAACACCCACTGAATTGGGTACTTTCTTTCTATTTTAAGAGACAGGGTCTCACTCTGTCACCCAGGCTGGAGTGCAGTGGCGTGATCATAGCTCACAGCAGCCTCCAACACCTGGCCTCAAGCAATCCTCCTGCCTCAGCCTCCCAAAGTGCTGGGATTACAGGCATGCGCCACTGCGCCCAGCCGTGAATCAGGTGCTTTAAATGATTAAACGAAGGAATTGTTTCTCAGGTGCGTTCTATCTCAACCAAACTGTTAACAAAACAAAACAAGCAAAAGAGACCAAGGAGGCCTTTTCCTCCTTGGAGCTGGGAAGCCCAGGAGGCAGCTCCGAATCTCCTGGTAGGAGGCCTTGGTGGGGGCAGCGGCTGAAGGAGGAAGGTAGTGAGCTCCCCGTCACTCAAGCCAGGACCAAGTGAGCTCCCACCGGGAGCCCCAAGCGCCGTGGCTGCTCCTCCCCGTCTCCTGGCGGGAAGGGTGCCAAGGGCCACCCCTCAGATGTGGCATGGGGAACCGGGGCCCCCGCCCGCCCACGCTGGGGTTTCTGCGCCTTTGCTACCTGTCTACCTGCTAAGCCACTTCCTCCACCGGTCCGCCAGCCCGTCTGCCCGCCCGGCGCCTGGCTTCCCTGACTGCCCCTGCCTGGCCAGCTTCCTCCATGGAGGCAGGACTTGGCAGAAGAGCTTCCTCCTGGAAAGAGGAGTCCGAGAGCCAGGGTCAGAGCCTGCGGGCTCCTTCTGGACAGCTGGGCCTCAGTTTATTCACCTGAGCAATGGGACTAAAAATGCCAACCTTGCAGGATCATGGCCTTGGCACTGGCCGTCCCCTCTGCCGGGGCCACCATTCTGGAATATTCCTGCAGGGCCTCCTTCGCCCCTCCCACCTCCTGGGAGAAGCCGTCCCTGACGCCGCACCACACGCATGAGTGGGCCCTCTTTCCCTCATCTTGCTTCTTCTCCTCCCTCGAGCCTCAGTGCTCACTGGGGAGGCCTCACCGGCTGTGGCTCGTCTCCGGCCAGCCTCAGAGCTCTGCAAGGACAAGGAACATTGCATGTGGCCTTATAGCCAAGGGGACAAGGAAACGTCCAGGACGAGAAGGGAAAATTCGGGTGCGTTACCAAAATAAACCTTAAAACCTCAAAAAAACAAATTCTTTGCTTGAGGCGGGTCTGACACCTCCCAGCTCCCAGTGGCAGAGTTTGAGCAGCGGGACCCTGGAATGGACCCTCCATCCCCTCCCCCATCACCTCCTGCCTTCAGACAGTCCCCAAACTGGAAGAAAAAAATTGAAAAGGCATCGTTCTCTGCAGGCCTTTTTGCACTGCCACCAGGAACAATTTCCCGGAGGTCCAGGGACCGTCCCCTTGAGCTTGGGGAGCGGACTGTCAAAGTGTGGAACCCACGGCAGTTCCAGGGAAGCGCCTGGCATCTGAGCGATTAGCAAGCCCCTGCCCCATTTGGCTGCTTGGGAATGGGGCTAAGTTTTGACACCTCCTCCAGGAAGGCCTCTGGGTTTCCCATGCCCACCCTGGCCAGGCTGGGGGCTCCTGGGGCTCTCCCACGGTTCTGGCATCCCACCAGGCCTGAAACCCAGAGAGGCCGCGTGGCGAAAAGCACATTCCTTCCCCTCATTCCCGACTCTGAGAATTTACAACTGGTCCCAAGTCCAGCGGGGACAATTCCATTTCCCAATACACAGCTCCAAGGTGGGGGCAGCCAGGAGGGAATTTCTTTCTGTCTAAGCCAAGAGAACACCGGAGCCTGGATCCAGGCTCCATCAAAAGCAAGGCTTTGGGTGTGTTTCTGGCCCACACCGGCCTCAGTTTGCACATATGTTAAATGGGAGGCTCTGGGAAGGCCCAAAGTCAGTGCTCAGAGAGTCGACTTGGACTCGTGTTATTGCTGCCATTATTGTTACTATTAACATCTGTCCGATGCCATCTCTTCCCAGGGAGGCCAGCCCTTTCAGGGGGAACTACAGAGGCTACAGAGGCACAAGGTGGCAGACAGGCACAAGGAAGGTAGACACTATGAGGAATCACCTGTAGCAGCCAGTTTGGCTTCTTTTTTTCCCCCTCTGAGCTGGTATGCCGGTTCTCCGAAGTTTTTGGCAAAGCTCCACTGACCCCTCCCCCTCCTCTTCCCCTGACCTGCCTCAGCCACACAGCTCTGCAGCCTCCTGGCTCCTCAGAAGCCCAGCAGTGTGTCCCGACCCCAGGGCCTTTGCACATGCCATTCCTGCTGCCTGGCGCTCCCTTCCCCTGAAATGCTCACAAAGCACCTTCCCTCACCTCCTGCAGGTCTCCACTCAAATGTCCCCTCCTCAGGGCCCCCCAGGCCTCCCCGGTGACTAAAATCACCCATGTCTGCGGTTCACTGTCTTTATCACAATCAGGAAGCAAATTGTCAGGTTCTATTCCTTGCTTGTGGTTTCCCTACCCCTGGAATGCTGGCTCCGCAAGGCAGAACTGGGGCTTTCCTGTTTCCCACTGCATCCCCAGGGCCAGAGACCAGGCCAGCATACAGTAGGTGCTCAGGAAACTCAGAGAACAAGGGATGACATCAGTGTACCTTTGGAAGCCTGAGGTCTTTAGACAGGGAAGGGGAGCAGATAAAAGAGGCTGCCCCTCCATGGCAGATGCAGATTCAGGGTGCAGGGACAGCAGGAATGTGCACAGGTCCCCTCTGTCCCTGCCCCTCCCTGCCACCCTGCTGGCCTTCACTTATATCTTCTTTCTCAATTTCCCCCTCTAAACCACTTCCCTCCCCGAGCCTCGAGGCAGGGGGTCAAAAGCACGTTTCTGCCCGTGGTTTGTTCTGGACTCACCCACCCCTGCAGAGGGGAGGACGCGGGTCTGCAGCGCAGATGGGAACAAAGTCAGGCGGCCCAGGGAGGGGTGGGGCTCGGCAGGCTCAGAGGTCTGGGCCGAGGCTGCCTCTCTCGTCTCCGCTTCAAGATAAGCAATAGCTAATGCAATACTTTAAACAATCAAAGTGAGGACAAAACAAATTCACGGTGTCCGAAGACACATTTCAAAGTATCATCATTTTTTTTTTTTTTTTTGAAGCAGAGTCTCACTCTGTTGCCCGGGCTAGAGTGAGTGCCGTGGCATCAGCCTAGCTCACAGCAACCTCAAACTCCTGAGCTCAAGGGATCCTCCTGCCTCAGCCTCCCGAGTAGCTGGGACTACAGGCATGCGCCACCATGCCCGGCTAGTTTTTTGTATATATATATTTTAGTTGTCCAGATAATTTCTTTCTATTTTTAGTAGAGACGGGGTCTCACTCTTGCTCAGGCTGGTCTTGAACTCCTGACCTTGAGTGATCCACCCACTTCGGCCTCCCGGAGTGCTAGGATTACAGGCGTGAGCCACCGCGCCCGGCCTCAAAGTATCATCATTTTAAATCAAGATGGGTTTTAACCCAAGGCAGGTGGGATCCTCGCCGTCCTCAGCCAGGTTCCTGAGGGAACCCCAGGGACACGACAGGGACGGACAGCTGACCAGTCCACAGTGCAGGGACGATGGCCCCGGGTGGCCTCAGGGTGTTGCCCCTGTGCAGCCTCCACGGGAAGTCATGGCTTGTTCAAATGCAGCTGCATATTTATATATTTGCATAAATATTTACATAGCCTATACATTTGCATATATGAATATAAATATATAAATTTATATGTGTAAAATATATGCATTTATACATATATTCATAAGTATATGTATAAATATGTGGTGTGGAGCATGTAAATTTACCTATGTTTTATGTGTAAATATATACAAATAGAGACTTACATTTATATACATAAATAAAAAATATATACATGAAAATAAAAACATACAGGCCAGGAGTGGTGGGGCACACCTGTAGTCTCAGCTACTTGGGAGGCTGAGGTGGGAGGATTAAGACCAGGAGTTTGAGACCAGCTGGGGCAACATAGTGAGACCCCATCTCTAAAAAAATAAGGAAAATTAGCTGGGCATGGTGGCATGAGCCTGTGGGCTCAGCTACTTGGGAGGCTGGGGCAGGAGGGTCACTTGAGCCCAGGAGTTTGAGGCTGCTGTGCGCTATGATGACTACACCCCACTTCTAAAAAAATAAAATACGTATTTTATATCTCATATATGAAACATATATATATTAATACAGTCAGTTCTCATCATTCACCGGAAACACCGAACCATTGCTCCAGGGGAGATCTGGGGTCATGTTCCTGTGAGCCCCTGGTCCCAACATTTTCATCAACTGATCCACACGCAACCTTGCGCTGTGCGCTTCCGGCTGAGGACGCCTCGCTGGACATGCGCCGTGGGTTCATTCGCGTGCGCTCACTCTGCAGCGCTGAAACTCACGCCTGGCACACCTGTTTTCTCCAAAGCAGCCTTCTTGTGCTTAGAAACACCAGGCAGCACTTCGGCATTGTGCTTGGGGGCCAATTATCATCATCATCATTATTATTATTAATTAGAGACAGGGCTTCACTGTGTTGCCAGGCTGGACTCGAATGCCCGGGCTCAAGCGATCCTCCCAATTCAGCCACCATAGTAGCTGGGATTGCAGACGCACGTCACCACGCCTGGCTTTGCCTGGGACCATTTTCCACAGTGAGGTCACCAACAAGAAGCAGTAAGTGTGGAAGATCTCGCACGGAATAGACTGCAGAAAAAGGACGCTTGTTCGCTGTGTGAGAGCCGAAGCAAGGAGCAGAGTGTCGCCTTGTTCGACCTCAGCTGGGAACTGCGACGTGCGTGTCACACTAAGAGTTTTCGCTGCTCTGTGCGTGTCTGCAAGTTGACTGGGGGATTACAAATAAATGTCAGTAGCACTCCGAGAGGCCGAGGCGGGAGGATCACTTGAGGCCAGGAGTTCGAGACCAGCCTGAGCAAGACTGAGACCCCGTCTCTACTAAAAACATAAAAATTAGCCAGGCGTGGTGGTGGGCACACCTGCAGTCCCAGCTACTCGGGAGGCTGAGGCAGGAGGATGGCTTAAGCCCAGGAGTTGGAGGTTGCTGTGAGCTACGATGACACCACTGCTCTCTACCCAGGGCGACAGGGACAGCGTATTCTAGCTTGCGCCTCCTCCTTGGTTTCCCTTCCCAGAATTTGACTGGATGAAATCCAGTGCTTTGGTCACGGCTGAGTCCTCCCCATGCAGAAGACCCTCAGCAAATCCTCAGTGGAAGAGGAAAGTGGCCCTCGGGGGTGGCTGTCCCGTTGAGGCTCACACAGAGACGGAGCAGGTGGCAAGGCTGGGATTTGAACCCGGTTCTCCATCACCAAACTGGCCGCTCGGGCCAAGCCCCTCTGCTGGCTGAGTCTTCCTGCCACAGCCCTGGGGCATTTGCAGCATCCTTGCCAACGCTCACATCCTCTGGATGATGTTCGAGCCTCGGTTTCCCCGTCTGTAAAATGGGGACACATGGAATCGATGAGCTCAGGATGTTTCATGCCTGGCACGTGGCACACACACAGGAAATAAGTTCTTTTGGAACCAGGGTGCCCTGGGGTCTGAAAACTTCAGGGGGCCATCTCCCCCTTTGGTGGCACCTAGCCGATTTAGACCAAGCCCCATCGCGCGTTGTGGCAAAGTCCAGACTCCGACCTTGTATTTTGGAAGCTGCCCCCAGGAGCGATGGCGGCATTCATTCACTCACCTGGTCAATAAATACGTACGAAGCACCCGCCTGAGCCGGGGCCGGTTGTAGGTGAACCAAACAGACACAAATCCCTGCTCTCCAGGATGTAGAGGACACTCTACAAACGCTGCCACGGGAACGGGAAGGGCACAACCCGTCTGGCAGTTTCTTAAAACGTTAAACCTATTGGGCTGACGGAAAAAAATGTCCTGGGAAGAGACAGTGGTGATGGTCGCCCAATACTGTGAATGGACTCAATGCCACTGAATCGGTCACTCTGAGAGAGTGAATTTTATGTATTGTGAATTTCACTTCCCCTTTAAAAAAAAAAAAAAAGAGAGTAAAACACACACACACACACACACACACACACAGACGACGTGACTCAGTCATTCCGTGCCTGGGCATTGACTCAAGAGCAGTGAGACAGACGCCCGTAGGAATGTGCACAGCGTCTGTGTTTGTGATTGACAAGACCCGCAAGCACCCAGATGCCCGCAGTCGGTGGACGGACAAACCGTGTCCAGCCGCACCGTGGTTGCCACCCGGCAACGGAAAGGAACAAACTGTTAATGCACACAGCCACGTGGATGACTCTCGGGATAATGATGTTGAGTAAAAGAAGCCAGATGATCATGCCAAGGCAAGAGAATTGCTCAAA
This sequence comes from Eulemur rufifrons, assembly GCF_041146395.1. NCBI lineage: Eukaryota > Metazoa > Chordata > Mammalia > Primates > Lemuridae > Eulemur > Eulemur rufifrons. Next base: position 7,722,216 of record NC_090984.1, on the reverse strand, counting down.
TCCAGGAGATCAAGACCAGCCTGGGCAATATAGCAAGACCCCATCTCTAAAAAAAAAAAAAAAAATTAGCCAGGCGTGGTAGTGCGCACCTGTAGTCCCAGCTACTTGAGAGGCTGAGGCAGGAGGATCACTTGAGCCCTGGAGCTTGAGGCTGCAGTGGGCTATGATGGTGCCACTGCACTCCAGCCTGGGTGACAGAGTGAGACCCTGTTTCTAAAAAAATTTTTTAAATTAAAAAAAAAAAATAAGGCAGCCAAACAAGAGTGTATCCTGTATGAGTCCATTTACGCACAGTTCTAGAAAGTGCAAACTAGTCTCTGGTGACAGAAAGCAGGTCGCCGATGCCTGGGATGAGGGTGGCCCGTGAGAGGAGTGGTGGGGATGGCAGACAGGGGTCCAGGGAATTCCCAGTGACAGACCTGTTGTGCACCAACTCGACTGTGGCGCTGGCTCCCCGAGTGAGCAGTGACATCAACCCTCACCGAATTGCGCTCTTTAAACAAGGCCAGCTCCTCGCACACCGGCTGTGGCAACCGAGCTGCGGCGAACGTGCCCCGGGCTGTAGCTGAGGTTCTCGCAGGGCAGCAGGCGGTGAACGGTGAGGGCTGCCGCCGCAGTCAGGGTGAACAGGGACGGCTGCTCCGAGGTGACACGGGGGCAGAGACCCTAGGGGGTGTGGGAGGAGCCACGCGCGTCCCGGAGGAAGCACGTTCCGGGGAAAGGGAGCAGCCCGTGCAAAGGCCCCGCCACACAAAGGCATCTGGAGGCCGGTGTGGCTGGAACAGAGTGAGTGAGGGGACGTGGGGCAGAGGGGAGGGGCGGGAGGACGCAGGAGTGGCTCGGAGCAGTCGTGGCCGCGGGGACAGGCAGAAGGAAGAAATTCAGGATGTGTTTTGGAGGCAGAGTCAACGGGAATATTCCCGAATCCTGAACCTCCCTGGGGCGAGGGAGGGGAAGGGCCAGGTGGCTGTCCCTCAGTGTCCCTGAGGGGGCTGGACGCCTTCCCATGTGGCTGTCCCTCTCTTCAAAGTCCTGGCTAACCAAGGCAGTGTGACCAAGGTCCCTCTTGCGGGTGACAAAGTTCTCTGTGTCCTCCCCAGCTCCAAGCAGAGGCCTCTCCCACAGACACATCCCTGCTGGGGCCAAAACGGCAGCAACTTGATAAACATGAAGTTTTTCTGTTGAATCACTTTAGATCCTGGCGGCTGAGCATTCCAGAAAAGGTGCAAAGACAGCAGGGAGGGTTCCTGTCCCCCCCGCACCCGGCTTCCCCTCAGGTCACCTCCTCGCTCGACCCCGGCACTCTTGTCCAGGTCGGGAGGTTCAGGGGGGCCATGCCGTAAGCACCCCTCCCGGCTTCATTCGCATCCCCAGTGTTCTGCTCGCTGCTCCGGGATCCCCCCGCCACACCCCTGCATTTGGCAGGAATTTTTAAAATAGCAATTGGCCCACCACATTCAAGAAAATTAATAAAGTTTAGATTTACAGAAAGGTTGCAAAGTTAGAGCAGAAAGTCCTGTGTACCCTTCACTCAGCTTCCTCTGACGTGAGCTTCTCACCTGTCCGCAATGCTCTGGTCCCAACACAGAGGCTAACATTGGCCACATTGTTTTGGGGGTTTTTTTGTTTTGTTTTTTTGGTTTGTTTTTTGTTTTGAGACAGAGTCGTGCTCTGTCGCCCTGGGTAGAGTGCCGTGGCGTCATCACAGCTCACTGTCACCTCAACTCCTGGGCTCAAGCCATCCTCCCGGCCTCGGCCTCCCGGAGTGCTGGGACTACAGGCGTGAGCCACCGCGCCCGGCCTTGGCCACATTTTTATACCATCATAAGGACACCTTCTCTGAGCCACGTCTTGGGGTTTTCAGGGACTTCCACTACCTGTGAGTGAATCTCACGCTGGTATGACTTAAAGCCTGGGTCAGACAGGTTAGGACTTCAAGTCCCACCCCTGCCCCAGCTACTCCTGCTGTGTGGCCTTGGGTAAGTGACTTCAGCTCTCTGAGCCTCAGTTTCCTCTTCTGTAAAATGGGAGAATACAGTGCCCACCTCATGACAGAACACGGTTGACATGCAGCAGGTGCTCTAAAAATGCTGGCAAGTCTTAGTTTTGTAGTTGCCCAAAGAGCTCAGCATCTTTCTGCGGAATGAAGGACAGGCTTGGTGCTCCTTTGTCCAAAACAGAACACACAGGGTTTGATTTCCCGAGCAGGACATGTAGACAGACTGAGAGTCCCCTCCCATCCCTGTCTGGCTCAACGATGGCCAGCCCCTTCCCTCCCAGAATCCTCAGCAGATCCTGAGGGGGCATCTTCCAAGGACATGGAGCCTTTTGGTTGCAGACCCCGTGGTCACTGAGAAAGTATAGTAAGGAGGTCGCTGCCACGTTGCTGGCACCCACTCTGGGGGGGGGGCATGGGCTGGGGATTTTCCCCACGTGGCATCTCACCCTTACTAATGATCCTAGAGGGCAGCCTCACACCCTCAGTTTGCACTGGAGGAAACCGAGGAACAGAGAGGGTAAGACACTCACCCAACGTCACCCAGCAGGCTGGCAGAAGGAGCCCCACCCCAGGCACAAGTGAAAAGTCTATTGTCTCCCAGGCACACCTCAGAATGTGTTTTTAATTCCCCAGGGCCACTCTGAAGAAAAGAAAACAGGTGTGGCCAGCTTCCTTCTGCTGAGAGCAGGCAGCTTCCTCATACTGTGTGCTGGGGTCTCTGAGGCGAAGGTCCAGGCTCTCTGCTGGGTGTTGATTCACATCTCCACAGCTTTGCATACGCAGTTCCCTCTGCCTGGAATGCCCTTTTCCCCTGCTCTACTCTCAGCGTAGAAAACTCCTATTCATCCGTCAAAACCCCATTCAAAAACCCCTCCTCTGTGAGGTCACTCCTGCCTGTTCCCATTCATTTATCCATTCACTCACCCCACATTTATTAGGACACAGAGCAGACGGTATTAACCAAGACAACACAATCCCTACCCCGCTGCAGCCTACAATCTCACTGGGATCCACTCCTCCCACCATCGCAGCCCAATCATCCTGAGTTATTATTTATTATCTCGGTCTCTCAGGACCTGCTCTTCTCCAAGACAATATTCACCCACGTAGCATTTACTACAAGCCACCGAATTCTCCCACCCGGGCTCTGGAACCCATATTGTGATTGTTGTCGCATTTTATAGATGCGGAAACAGGCTGAGAAAGGTCGGCAGCTTGCCTGAGGTCGCACAGCCGGGAAGCGGCAGAGCTGGGGTTCGAACACGGTCAGCCCAGCCTCGGGCTCACACGGCACTATTCCTGCTCAAGGGGAGGGGTGTTCATGCTTTCCCAGCCCCGCTGAGATCCCCACAGACCCCCACGTTGTCTCTGGTCTCCTCCTGCCAGCTGAAGTCCAGCTCCCCGGCTGTGGCCTGCCCGGGCCGCAGGGCGGAGTGGGGCTCACGCAGAGACGCAGCCACCCGCCCCGCCCCCACCCCGACCTGCTGAGTCATATGGGGCCAACTGAACCCTGAAGTCTCGCTCACAGGTGCTGCTGCCGTGCCATAACCTCACCCATCTGCGCCCGGACACTTCCTTTCCTTGAACCCAAAGGGAGGGCTGAGATTTGGGTTGTTTTTAAATTGAGGCCAATGTCATGCCACATACAATTTGCCATTTTCAAGCGAACAATCCGGTGGCATTTGGTGCATCCGCAGTACTGTGCAACCCTCACTCGTACCTGATTCTTCTCACTACCCCGAAAGGAAGCCCGGTCCCCCAAAGCCGCCACTCCCCATTGCCCCTCCCCCATGCCCGAGACAACACCACTCTACTTCCTGTCTCTATGGATTTGCCTATTCGAGACATTTCATAGAAATGGAATCACACACTGTGCGGCCTTTTGGGTCCGGCTGCATTCACTCAACATGGTGGTTTCGAGGTTCCCCTGCACTGTAGCATGATCCGTGCTTCATTCCTTCACACGGCTGAATAATCTATTCCACTGCATGGGTGGACCACATCTCGTTTATCCAGGTCAGCCACGGGTGGACACCTGGGCTGTTCCCACTTTTGGGGGGTTGTGAATATTCACGGACAGGATCTGTCTGAACACCTGCTCCCATTCATCTGGGGATACGGCTATCCCCAGGTGGAACTGGGGAGTGGAACTGCTGGCTCATACATATGGTAATTCTGTATTTAACATTTTTTTTTTTTTTTTTTTAGAGACAAGGTCTCACTCTGTCACCCAGGCTGGAGTGTCGTGGCCTGACCACAGCTCACTGTAACCTCCAACTCCTGGGCTCAAGTGATCCTCCTGCCTCAGCCTTCCAAGTAGCTGGGACCACAGGCACACGTGCCACCACACCTGGCTACTGTTTTTACTTTTACTTTTTGTAGAGATGGAGTCTTGCTATGTTGCCCAGGATGGTCTCAAGCAATCCTCCCGCCTTGGCCTTGCCCTCGGTCCTGTGTTTAACTTTTTGAGGAACTGCCCAACTTCAAAGACAACACTTTTTACATTTCCACCAGCATTGGCTCAGTATGTTTGAATCCTTGTCACTTCCAACGAACTAGGACCCAAGTTCAAATGCTGGCTCAACCACTGTGACCACATGATCTTTTTCCTTCCCGTCATGCATCTTGCTTTTTCCAGTAGCAATACGCAGTTCTACGTACAGGCACCACCTGACTCAGCCTGGCCAGTGGGCCTATCGGTCCCCAAGCACCACTCTTGCCAAGCTGGGGGAAGATTTGGGGAACCAGAGACAGCTCCCCCAGCTGGGAAAATCAAGACAGGCCTGACTGAGATCCGCATGGGGGTAGCAGCAGAAAGCAAGAAGGCGGCCTTGGCAGCTGCTGGGGCTTCCTGAGCCAGCAAGATTTTAAATATGTTTTTGCACAGAAATAGACGGATAGACCTTCAAACAGGAATAAAAAGGAACCTGTGTTTAGAGCCCTGGGCCGAGTGTTTAGGCAGCTGACAGCATTTAGCCTGGCACGGACGATCGAAAGCAAGTGTGTGGTTAGGGCCGTGTTCAAAAATACGGCTTCGAAGCAGCAAGCTCGGGGCTGGGCCGCTCGCCCTGTAATTCTTTTTCCAAATAAAAGACAGAACTATTCCTGGATCGGCTTGGGGACTTCTGTGGCTGCCGGGGCTCCAAGGAGGCCGACCTGGAATGTCAGGCATGGCTCGCGCCCCTGCCAGCCTCTTGCCTTCGCTGCTTGGGAGTTTATATTGGGAGTCTGTCATTGTACGACTTTTTAATTAAAACATTATTCCCACAGGGCCCGTTCGAGGCGGCCTAAACCCGGGACCCCTTAACAGGAGGCCCCCGGGCTTGTGGCAAACCATGGGGGGGCGGTGTGTGATGTTTGGCAGCTTGAGCCAATTTGGAGCTATTTTCAGAGCGATTTAAAAAAAAAAAACAAAAAAAACCAAAAAAACCAAACATCATTTGATGTTTGCCAGATATAGCATTTTGCATTTCCACAAGCAAAGCTCTGATTTTAAAAAATAATGGACTTGATCAGCTATAGAAAGGAATGAAAAAAACAGATGAGCTTTGGAAACGTTTTGAATCGTTTATGTGGAATGTCCGAAATAGGTAAATACAGAGACAGAAACAGCTTGGTGGCTGCCCCGGGGCTGGGGGAGGGGAGCGGGCAGTGATTGCTCAGGGGGACAAGGTTTCCTTCTGGGGGGATGAAAATGTTTTGGAACTAGATACAGGTGATGGTCGCACGGTATTGTAAATGTGTCAAGTGTCACTGGATTATTTGCTTTAAAATGTCTAATTCTGCGTTATGTGAATTTCACATCGATTTATTTTTTAAAGGACTGTAACCCGCTGGGTGTGTGGTGGGAACAGAGCCCCAGGGCCTGAATCTTCCCGGCCTGCCCGTGACAGCTGGTGGCCTTGGACCAACGGCTCACTGTTCTCAGACCTGAATTCCTCCCGTGTCGCAGAACGGGGAGGAAGACCACCGCCACCTGTCGCCCGGTCCGCCACACTCAGGTTTCCCCGCCGGCCCCGGCAACATCCTTTATGGCCACTTTTTCTTTTCTTGTTTAAGATCCCGCCCAGACTCGCAAGTTGTATTTGGGGCTCCTGTTTCTTTAGCCTTCCTCAGTCGGAAGTGCCTCTGCCTTTCCGAGCCCTTTGTGACGGTGACATTTTTGGGGAGTCGAAGTCAGTTGTTTTGCAGAACGTCCTCCAGCGGGCTGGCCTGCTGCTTCCCTGTGACTAGGTTCAGGTTGTAAATTTGGGGCACGATCCATAGAAGCTCACGCCTGTGATTCTAGCGCTCTGGGAGGCCGAGGCGGGAGGATCGAGTGAGGCCAGGAGTTCGAGACCAGCCTGAGCAAGAGCAAGGCCCCGTCTCTACTAAAAATAGAAAAATTAGCCAGGCGTGGTGGCGCACACCTGTAGTCCCAGCTACTCAGGAGGCTGAGGCAGGGGGATCACTGGAGCCCAGGAGTTTGAGGTTATAGTAAGCTATGATGACACCACTGCACTCTAGCCTGAGCAACAGAGTGAGACTCTGTCTTGAAAACAAACAAAACAAAACATGAAGAGATCCACAGAAGCAATGTTGGGTCTTCCCTTGCGCCTCATTTTGGGAGGCATCTGATATCAGCCTGTCCAGTTGCTGGGGATGTTAACTGTGCTCTTGTAGTTCAGGTGGTGGGATCATAAGTCTGTTTTTTTTTTAATTTTTTTAGAGACAGGGTATGGAGTGCAGTGGCATCACTATTGTTCACTGCAGCCTCAAATGGCTGGGCTCAAGCGATCCTCCTGCCTCAGCCTCTCGAGTAGCTGGAACTACAGGTGCACGCTACCACGCCTGGCTAATTTTTAAAAAATATTTTTGTAGACATGGGGTCTCACTGTGTTGCCCAGTCTAGCCTCAAACTCTTGATCTCGAGTGATCTTCCTGCCTCGACCTCCCAAAGTGCTGGGGTCACAGCATGAGTCGCCGCTCCCAGACATATCATAAGTCTTAAAATGTCCTTGGTGGGGGACTCCAGTGTGCAGGAAGAGCCGGAAATAACTTGCTCAAATCTTTTCTTCTCTGCAAAGCCCCACTGGATCCAGCCTCCAGTCCATGGACCCTGAGAAGGGGACCATGTGAGGGCAGAAGGGATGCAACCCTGGAGACGTCCTGGAGGAGGTGGCCCCAAGCTATACGTCCTGCAAATGAGCGGCACCATGTGCCACCCCAAGGGTCCCAGGGGCTCCCCCCAAAATCTATAGGGGTCTGCTTCTGGGCTCACCCAGGGGGACAGCTCAGAGGTTGTCAGGGGCTCGTTTTTAAACTCTCTCCATTGGACGTTGGTGGCGGTTTCCCCACACAGCAGGCACACACACATGCCACCACCAGGTACTGGACGGCTTTGCCTTCTTTGAAGTTTACGATCTCCAGACGACAGTATTTGAATCTCTTGTTTTATCCCCACAGCTTTGGAGGCCAAACCGCAGGCCAGTGTGTTCGCTCCCTGCCTTGGTGGGGGACGGAGAGACGGAGGACCTATTCTGGGCTCTGAAGGCTGTAATTTCTGCTGCTTGAGGGGGCCTCCGGGGCAGGGAACAGGAGGATGGGTTCCTGGCTTCCCTCACGAGCCTCAGTTCACCCATCTGTTGAAGGGGTGAGTAATTCACACCTCACAGGCGGGCAGTGAGAAGTCAGCCCAGTGCTGGCCTTGAAACCCCGTCCCAGAGTCAGCCCTAGCTGGGGCTTTCTCTGTCCTCAAGAGGAGGCGACAGTCCTCTGAGCCCTCTTCCTCCTCCCACCAAACCAGGGCAGGTGGGGTCGACCGGGGGCTGGGCCATGTCTGGGGACATGCTTGGCTGTTACGACCCGGGGAGTGGCGTCTGCAGGGTGAAGGGCAGGGACGCAGCTCGACACCCTGCGGTGCACAGGGAAGGCCCCACCCCCGAGAACGCTCCAGCCTGGATGTGAGCAGGGCCGAGGCTGCGAACACACAGCGCCCGACACGGCGTCTCGTGTGTGTCTGCAGCGCCTGGCTAGGTGGCTTTGTCATTTAAAATACGACTCAGTGTCACATGCTGCTCACATTTGATTGTCCCCTCCAAAAGTCATGTGGAAGGTTAATCCCCCACGTGGCAGTGTTAAGAGGGGGGGCTTTTAAGAGGTGATGGCGTCTTGAGGCTCCGTGAACGGATTAATCCACTCACGGATTCATGGATTCATGGGTTGATTAATGGGTTACCATGGGAGGGCAACTGGTGGCTTTATAAGAAGAGGAAGAAGCCAAGCTCCCTGGTGCGCACCTGTAGTCCCAGCTGGTGGGGAGGCTGAGGCAGGAGGATCGCTTGAGCCCGGGAGTTGGAGGCTGCAGTGAGCTGTGATGACGCCACTGCACTCCAGCCTGGGTGATAGAGCATACCCTGTCTCTAAAAAATGTAATTTAATTTAAAAATTTGTAAAAGAGAGAAATGTCTTCCAAGGGTGGCCTCTCTGAGGGGGTGACATCGCAGCTGGGACCTGAGCATGCCACCCTGGGGGGTGTTTGGGCACAGTGGGCGCACGCACGCTAGTCCCGAGCGACCTGGCACGTTGCAGGGGTGAGAACCCGCCCCCCGGGCTGGCGCTGAGCGAGAGGACAGACAGGAGGTGATGTCCCAGCGGCCAGATCCTGAGGCCTCTGACTCAATCCAGCGACATTCGGAAGGTCCCTGTGGCTGCGGGTGCAGAACGGGCTGTCAGGCCCGGGGAGGAGACAGGCTGGGCTCGCTGCCCCGAGGAAGACGCCGGTGGCTCGGCGGGGCTGGAGGTGCTGGTGAGATGCGGAGAAATCACGGGGTCGGCAGACACGTCCTGCAAAAGGCAGGGGGTCACAGGGTCTCTGTGGCAGCCACTCCGCTCTGCCTCTGTGGCCCCAACGCAGCCTTTGACCAGCTGTGACAAATGGGCGTGGCCACGTGCCAATAAAACTTCCTTCATGGACACCCAAGGTTGAGTTTCACAGAACTTTCACAGGTCACAAAATATTGTTTTTCCTTCATTATTTTTCCACCGTTCGACATGTAAAAACTATTCTTATGCGGGGAGGAGTGATGGCTGAAGGGTCCGGATCGGGTTTCTCTTTGGAGTAACGAAAATATTCCAAAACCGATTGTGGTGGCGGATGCACGACTCTGTGAATGCACTAGCAGTCACGGAATTGCACATTTGATTTTATTTTTGTAACAAATTTTTATTTTTTTAATTTTTTTTTTTTTTTGTTTAAGAGATGGATTCTCGCTGTGTTGCCCGGGCTGGTCTCCAACTCCGGGGCTCAAGCGATCCTCCTGCCTCAGCCTCCCGAGTAGCTGGGACTACGGGCACGCGCCACCATGCCCGGCTGAACTGTACACTTTGAATGGGGAGGTGGTATAGAATACTAATTATATCTCGATAAAGCCGTTATAAAAAGAAAACACACAACAGCCGAAAGGCGGGAGCAGCCCAGGCATCCATCCGCAGGTGCACGGATAAGCAAAACGTGTTGTACCCACACAATGGAATATTATTCAGCCACAAAAAGGAAGGAAATTCTGACACATGCTGCAACGTGGATGACCCTTAAGGACATTATGCTAAGTAAAAGAAGCCAGCCACAAAAGGACAAATACTGTATGAGGTCCCTAGAGTTGTCACATTCATAGCAACAGAAAGTAGAACGGTGGGTGCCGGGGCCCCAGGGGGTAGGGGGGTGGGGAGTTCGTGTTTAATGGGGGCAGAGTTTCAGTTTGGGAAGATAAGAAAGTTCCAGAGATGGATGGGGGTGCTGGTTACACAATAATGTGAACATACTTCGTGCCATTGACCTATACACTTAAAATGGTTCAAATGGTCAATGTGACGTTATGTATGTTTATCACAATTAAAAAGGAAAAAGAGGCCGGGCGCAGTGGCTCATGCCTATAATCCCAGCACTTTGGGAGGCTGAGGTGGGAGGATCATTTGAGGCCAGGAGTTTGAGATAAGCCTGGACAATATAGTAAGACACCATCTCTACAAAAATTAGAAAATTTAGCCAAGCATGGTGGCTCACGCCTGTAGTCTGTAGTCCCAGCTACTCGGGAGGCTGAGGTAGGAGGATCGCTTTAGCCCAGGAGTTCAAGGCTGCAGTGAGCTGTGATGACACCACTGCACTCCTGCCTGGGCAACAGAGTGAGACCTTGTCGCTCCAAAAAAAAAAAAAAAAAAAGAATGAAAGGAAACATTCTTAGCTACCCCAAACAGGTTGTGCTGGGAATGCAGGCGTGTGAAGCCCAGGCCAAGGTCAAACCCAGACTCAACGGGGATTTGCCCAAAGTGCAAATCTGGATGTGGCCATGCCTGCCCCAGGAAGGGAGACTCGGCTGCCCCAGCAACGACAAGCCCAGGTTCCAGGTGGCACAAACAGACGGAGTCCCGGGCTCCAACAGTAAGACCCTCTAGTTGAGATACCTCCCCTCCTCCCCACGGGCCTCTCCAACATGGGACATGACCCAGCTGCTGCCCAGCTTAAGCCCATTCAAGGATTCAAGGAGCCCCCATTTTGCCTTGGCTCCCAGTTCCCTGGCACAGCTTCCCACCTGGCTGGCCCCAGGCTGCCTCGGGGTCTTTGCACATGCTGTTCCCTGCAGGGACGGATGGCCCTCCCCATCCCAACTCCGGTTGTCAGATCCCACTTTGGAGCTTGCTGTTCCCTCCTCCAGCCTCCTCCACACGCCTATCCCTCCCTCTGGCCCAGCCTTGACCCCACGGGCTTGGGTGCCCAGGTCTGGCTCTTTCTCCCTAGACCGAGGGAGACTGAGGCCCTGCCTCAGTGCTGGGCCGGGCAGGAGGAGGCTGGACAGCCAAGGGAGAGTACAGGCTTGCCTGGACTGGCAGAGCGGGCCACAAAGGGTTAGGTGTCCTGGGCAGCAGACCCAAAATAGGGTGACAAGAAATAGCTGCAGGCTTGGACGCTGCTTAGGATATAAATTTAGATGCAACTTATAAACTCGCCCCTGATTCTTGCTGAGAGGAGACTCCCAACCAAGCCTGCTCAGTGAGCTCTGCGACCCGGCCCCACCGTTCTCCGCGGGGTTTCAGGAGCCGAGCAGGAAGGGAGGGTCTGATCCTCCGCCACTGCCCAGAGCTTCTCCTCCACTTGCTGCACGATCGTTTGTAATCCAGCCTCACCTCCCTAAGGGTCCCCTCCGCCACCCCGAATTCCTCTCATTTCCCACGTTGTCCCATTCTCACCACCAGGGCTTTGCCTGTGCTGTTCCCTCTGTGTGGGACACCCTCACCTCCTCCTCCCGGGTCTGCCTGGACCTCAAGGTCATTTCCTGGAACAGCCTGGACAGCCCCCCACGCCCCGGCACAGCCTCTGCTCACCCTCTGGGCGCACCCAGCACTGACTGGGGGCCTTCCCTCCCATCAGCTCTGACCCCCAGAGCTGGGGGAGACGGTGTGCAGCTCTGTCTCCCCCAGACTGGGGGCCCTCCCCAGCCAGGTCCCAGTCTGAAGCATCTTGTGTCCCAGTCAAGCTGATGAACGTTTATCTGGTGACCAGCTAGCAAGGCCACAGCTGGCCCTGCAGAAGATAGGACTGGCTTTCTGGGGACACCTGCCCACCTCTCTCTCTCCCATCCACTCCCCTGAACTCCTGTTGGATCAGCCCTCTGCGGGTCCCCCAGCTCTCCCCGGGGGTCCTCTGGGGGTTCCCAGACTCAGTCGGGCCCAGACTCTGGTCCCAGAGGCATCTCCCCAACATGCAGACCCAACCAGCATCCTCCCCTGCTCTAACACCTCTCACGGCTCCCTACTTCCCTCTGAATGAATCCTGAGTTCTTTTGCGTTTCACACGAGGCCCCTAGCCTTCCAGTTTGCTAACTAGGGGACAATTGAGCCCACCTCACAGGGCTGCAGGAGGATCACAGGCAATGGAAGGACCCTTCCCCCTCCCCCTTCTGCTACAGACATCTGAGCATTCACTGGGCCAGGTCTTCTCAGCCTCAGCACTGCTGACATTAGGGACTGGGTCACTTTCTGTGGTGGGGGCTGTCCTGAGTATTGCAGGATGTTGAGCAGTATCCCTGACCTCCACCTAATAGATGCCAGTGGCACCTTCTGCCCCAGTTGTGACAACTAAACTGTCTCCGGGCCTGGGCACGGTGGCTCCAAAGTGCTGGGAGGCCAAGGCAGGAAGATTGCTTGAAGTCAGGGGTTTAAGACCAGCCTGGGCAACATAGCAAGATCCCGTTTCAAAAAAAAAAAAATTAGCCAGGCAAGGTGGCGCATGCCTGTAATCCCAGCTACTTGGGAGGCTGAGGCAGGAGGATCGCTTGAGCCCAGGAGTTCAAGGCTGCAGTGAGCTATGATACCACTGCACTCCAGCCCAGGTGACAGAGGGAGACCCTGTCTCTAAAAACAACAAAAAAGTGTCTCCAGACATTGCCAAAGTCCCCTGGGGTGCAGAACCGCCTCCAGATAAGAACACTGACTCAGGTAAATGTCTTTCGGGGTATGTGACAAGATCTCATTGGAGGCAAAGCCACAAAGGAGGGGACATTGGAATGGGTGACTCCAGAAGATGACATCAGAAGGGACCAGAGAAGGGGGAAGTGGCTTATTTGAGGGCTTGTGGCCCAAGAAGGGAGGTTAGGGGGGAGAAGGGATGGGGTCTGCTCATGAGGTCCCACCCAGCCCCAAGGGAGGAGCCAGCGCCCAGTGGGGGCTCAGGCTGGGTTTGTATCCCTGCTCCTCTTGTACCTGTGAGGCTGTGGGCAAGTCACCTGCCCTCCACAAGCCTCAGTTTCCCCATGTGCAAAAGGAAGGGCCCTCCTTGTATGAGAAGTTCCTCTGGACACTGGGGGCTGGTATCAGAGCACGAGGGATTTTCAGAGACGTTACGGGCTTGCCAACAGCTCGGGTCCCACGGCCGGTAAGCGGAGACCAGACTCGACCCACATCCCAGCTTTGTACTGCACCCCACTCCCCGCCATGAGAAAGTATCGGCGCTCATAGAAGACCACAAAAAGAACAACAAAAAAAGATAACAGAGATTGGAGGCGGTGCGATGCCTCCATGTACACGCCACCCCCCCATCTTCCAGCAAAGTGCAGAAAACGTGAGTGGCTTTGCTACCAATGACCACACATCCAAGAAGAAAATGACACGCACACGGACAAAAATAATGTCTTCCCAACCTGAGCCTTCAAATTATGTTTAAAAAACCAAGTCCGTTTCTCAGCAGATGCATGGATAAACAAAAATGTGGTCCAGCCAGACAATGGAATATTACGTGGCCATGCAGAGGAGCAAAGTCCTGATACATATTTACAACGTGGATAAACTTCGACAACACCGCGCTAAGCGAAAGAAACCAGACACAAAAGGCCACGTTTTGTATGACCCTATTCATACGAAACGTCTAGAACAGGCAAATCCACGGAGACAGAAAGCAGATTAGTGGTTGCCAGGGGCTGGGGGAAGGAGGGAATGACAAGTGACTGCTAATGGGGACGGGGTCTCCTTTTGGGGCGGATGAAAATGTTCCGGAACTAGACCGAGGTGGTGGTCACATAACCTTGTGAATGTACTAAGCACCACCAACTTTAAAAGTATTCATTTTACATTATGTGAATTGTACCTTCATAAAAATAAATGAATAAAAATAAACAAACATTTAAAAAAAAAACTACCAATGCAAATATTTCTCTAATCTGCCAGTGCAAATATTTCTCTGTCCATTTGTGGTGGGGGAGGGGACGGACACTTTTTTTCTGCTTTAGAAAGTGAGGATGGGGCCGGGCCCCACCCCCCACCCCCCACCCCCGGGCTGGGAGCCCTGGGCACGGTCTTGGCTAATTTGTCAGCGCTCTGGGAGCCGTCCTGGGGCTGGGGGGACGCAGGGCTCTGAAAGGTTTTCTGTCAGGGCTTGAAAGGGAGCCAGGTTTTTTTTTCCCCCGGAGCCGAGTAGTCTCAGGCCTGTTGTTCTCAGCGATCTCAGGGCCTCGTGTTAGCAGGAAACACAGCCAAGTAGGGTTTCCTGCGTGTTGGAGAGAGGAAGCTCCGTAATGTGCTGGAAGGCCACGGTTAAAAATAACCCCGGTATATAAAGACAGCAGAGGGTCCCCTCACTGGCTCACTTGAGCGCCGGCCGGCTGGACACAGGGCCGAGCAGGTGGCTTGGGGCTTCGGGAAGGCCAAACCCCTGTCCCCGGCTCCCCGGGGCTGGGGAAGACAGCGGCCAAGTTCACTGTCCTGAGGCTGCCTGGCTTCCAGAGCTCAGAGTCAGGGACACCGTGGGCGTTTCTGTTTTCAGTCACTTTTCTCCAGCAAAGAATGTAACCTCGATCAGCTGTCAGGGGAGAAGCACCCACCCACGTAGGCTGAGCCGTGATTTCAGCTGTGCGTGGCGGTGACACTGTGGAGCGCCCAGCCTTGGGGGCCAACAACCAGGGTTCGAATCCTGGTTCTGCCACCTAACTTTGGGTCTCAGTTTCCTCATCTGCGAAATGGGGCTCTAAGCACTTAAGGAGATGCAATAGTGGGTCCTCTATGAGGCTTAGCAATTTCCATTCATTATTTCCAGGGATTTTATTACTTCCTAGGCGAGGCATGTCCATGTGTTATCTCATTTAACTCAAGCGTCAGTTCTAGTAGCATCTATGCTTCGCAGCAACACATACTGTCACAGTGACCCAAGACCGTGTGGCCAAGTTGTCACAGGGAGTTTATTCCCCCCTGACAACAGAGAACCTCCTTACACGTTGCACCCTGAATGAAAAATAACAAGAGATTTTGAGCCAGGGTCTTCCTGGTTTCGAAGCCCTTGTTCTTTCTGTTCTGTGCACAGAGGACGCCTTGCGTAACAAGGTTTTCCGCCCTCCGAGCTGGGAGATGGTTTAACTTCCCCTTGCTGGTTGTCACTGCCATCGGAACAGCTGGCCCCGTCTGCGAGAAAAGCAAAAGCCTGTGTCCTGTGACAATGCCAAGGTTCGCGGCTTCTAATCCCGGGTTGGGCTGTATCGATCACGAAAACAAAAGCACCTACAAATGACCGACACCAGGAAAGCCAGACCCCACGACAGATTCCACGCATAGGAAAAGGATTATGAGAGCGTGTTATACACATCTTGATGGCCAGAAATCCAACGGCCTCGGATGGAACTGACACATTCCTTAAAAGATGCGAATGACCAAAGTTCACGCAAGAAGAAATAGATCCCAGGAATAGCCCTGTGTCCAAGGAAGGAATCAATGTCGTCTTTCAAAAAACCTTCCCCTGAACAAAACTCCAGGTCCGGGTGGCCTCCCTGGTAAATTTCCCCGAAGCATTTGGGGAGGAATTAACACGCGTTCTCACAGGAGCACTTTCGCAAAGCTGCAGAGGAAGGGTGGCTTCCCGACGCATGCGAAACCAGGGGCTGGTCTGGGGCGCACTTGGGACGGCCCTAGGTGCCAGCAGGGGACACTGGGGCTCCCCACCCCCCCCCAAACAAGATCCTGTTCCCCTCCCGGGGGGGGGGGGCGTGTTCTTCTGCCGTTAGGGCAGATCCCCGCTGGGGCTCAGAGAAATGAAAGACACGTTTGCTCTCCAGAAATCTGAGCCGGCAGTGCCAGCTCCCCTGAAGGGCGCCTTTGTACCCTGCGTGTTGCCACAATTAGCACCGTCCCTCGCTGTGGCTTGGCTCTGA
The DNA here is from genome assembly GCF_041146395.1 of Eulemur rufifrons. Lineage (NCBI taxonomy): Eukaryota > Metazoa > Chordata > Mammalia > Primates > Lemuridae > Eulemur > Eulemur rufifrons. The sequence continues at coordinate 7,706,550 of NC_090984.1, read as the reverse complement.
GGCCCCTTTCAGAAGTCACCGGCATCCCCCCAACACCAGCTCTGACGGGGGCTATTTTTAACTGGCCACAGGGGAGTTGTTATGGGGGGGACTCGGGGAGGGTGGATGGTGCCCGCCCTGGGTGATGGGGAATCGCTGCCTCGGGCCTCGGTTTCCCCATCTGTCAAATGAGGGCTTTCGTTCCAAACAAGCAGGAGGGCCACACGCCATCAACCAGCGTCAGGGGTCTCTGTCTCTCTGTCTCTGTAGAGGTCTCTCTCTGTCTCACTCTCTCTCTCTCTGGGTCTCAGTCTCTGTCTCTGTCTGTCTCTTTACACATATCCCCTCCTCCCTTCTTTCTCTCCGTCTCTGTCTCTGTCTCTCTGTGTCTCTGTCTCTCTGTGTCTCTGTCTCTGACTCCCTCTGACGCTCCACATCTCTCTCGCAGCTCTGCCCGGGCAGGGAGACACTCCACGCTGCAAGACATGGCGGCCGTCTCTGCCCCTCCCCTCCTTCCATGGGAGACAATGTCGCCAATTGATCGGCTGATGGTGCCACAGTTGCCCCTCCAGCTCCAAAGCACCCATGGGTTCAGAGCTGCCCCGTCCCCACCTTCCAACAGGGAGCCCTGACTGCTGTCTCGTTCAAAGATTTCAGAAGAAGCCCATGTTCTCTCTGTGCTTTGATTTTCTTAATTAAATAATCAGATGTCCAGGCCCCTCCGGGAGGTGGTTTCAAGCTCTAACAAGCTGTGCTGGGGGGAGGATCGTGAACTCCCAGGGGGTCGGTCTCAACCACGCACCAGCCCACGTGCAAGGGCAGCGTTGCTAAGGCTCTGGGGACAGCCGCAGGCCCCTGCCCGTGCTGAGGTCAGGCCTGCCCCAGCCTCCGCTTTGCAAGGGCAGACAGGCTCAGAGAGAGAAGGCCCCACCCAGGACAACAGGGGTGGCGCCTGGCTCCAGCAGCCCAGCTCTTAACCAAGGTGTCTCCTAACTGTTGGGATTCAGGCTCTTTCCGGGCACCACTGGGCTCACACCTGGGGGTTGTCAAGGGAGCCGCCCTAAGCCCCCTCCTTCCCTAACACCCCCCTACTGCAGGCAGGGCTGGTCCCATGGTGGCTCTCCCGTGGGCCCCTGGCCCCAGCGGTGACCCAAGCCTCCCCAGCCTATGGGTGGCATTTCCCCAGAAGGACCCCTCCATTCCCAGGCCCACCCAGGCCCAAGTGGGAATCCCACCCGGTCATGCGCTGAGTCCCTGGGCCTCAGTTTCCCCTTCTGCAAGAGGGCAGGCACATCATCGGGCCCTACTTACTTAAGTTGTTTCCACCTTTTGGCTGTTGTGAATCATGCTGCTGTGAACAGGCAGGTACACATCTTTGTGTGAACACCTGTTTTCAATTCTTTTGGGTAGCTACCCCAAGAATACCGCAAAGAATACCAAACTTCCTTGGCTATACACCACTCAAGAGCGGAACTGCTACATTATATCGTAATTCTATGTTTCACTTTTTGAGGAACCTGCCCGATTTTAGCCCGGCCATGATTAAGCCCAAATCCTCCACACTCCCTTGGACATACTTGCTGTCCATAGCCTGGGCACTTCCCTGGGTCACCAGGAATGACCCTCGGACTGTACCAGCTCTCTCAGCCCTCAGCTTCCTCACCTATACATCAGCCGTGGTGGCGATTTAAGGAGATGACGTGGAAAAAGTCCCTCTGCCTCACCGCCGCTGGCAGTGACCTGACACCTCAAGTGACAATTTTTGTTCTCTTCCCACCTACTTCTCGCTAAATTTTTTGTTTTCTCCTTTATGTAGGGTTTCCAGGTAAAACATAGGATGCCCACTCACATTTGAATTTCAGATCCACAATGGATAATTTTTAGTATAAGTATATCCCATTCCACACACTATTTGGGATATACTTACACTTAAAAAATTGTTGTTGATCTGAAATTCAAATGTAACTGAGCGTCCTGCAATTTATGCGCTAAATCTGGTGACCAGCCTTTGTTGGCAGTTTGTCCTCACCGCCAGGCAGAAGTTGAAGGTGACACTGGGTGACGTTGCCCCAAGCAGCTGATGGTCTCAAGACCAGCATCCACCTGGATGCTTCGAGAAGATGTCACTGATTCTCCACGGGTTCTTCAAGAAAATCTGGTGACCAAAGAATTTGTTCAGACTCTGGGAAATCTTTGAAGGTCCATTTCGATGAGATGACAAATGGTCTAAATTGGTTCCCAACCCCAGGCCGCCGGAAGGCCAGTAAGCAAAGCGCAGACGTGAAACACAGCTCCATGGGAAGACAGCTCACTCAGCCCTGCCTCCCGGCCACCAGGCTCTGATTCACGCTTCCTCGTATTCAAACACAGCCTGTTGGGGGCCGGAAGCTCCCTGAGAAGGGCAGCTTGGCCTGAACAGGCGACATTTCTCCCCCTCCACTGTTTCCCAGAACCCAGCTCAGGGCCCGACACCTGAGGCTTGGGACATGTCGGCACGACCAAGTGAGGAAACCCCTGCCAGCGGTGGCTGTCTCGTCGGGGACCCCTTCTCCGGGGCCCACTGACCCGTCAGGTGCAGGAGACTCAGAGCCCTGGTATTTTTAGAAGCCCACGGAAATATCTTAATTTCTTTTAAGATCAGAAAGAAAGGGGAAAAAAGAACTTCTAGGGAAGAAATACGTTTTGAATTTTTTCTTCCCCCCAGGGTGTTGGGGTGGCGGGGGGGCGTGGGGGGGGTGGCGAATGAAATTTTTAAGGCCTATGAAAATCTATGGGAGTTTTTTAACTTTTCTGTAATGCAGGAGGTATGTTCCATTTCATGCAATATCTGTTACATACTTATGCTAAAAAAAAATTTGTTGTTTATGAGAAATTGAAATTTAACTGGGCACCCTGGGTTTTATATGCTAAATGTGGCAACCCTGACTTTGAGACAACTGGTTTTCACAGCCAGGCAGAAACCCAACGCAGGAACAAATGTGGATCGGGTCCCGGGAAGTCATACCGCAACCCTGAGCTTCTCGCACCAAGATCTCAAGGGCCTTGTTATATATCTGCACTCCAGAGGAGTGCAAAAGTCTCCTTGCCCGTGGCAAATCAACATGTGGTGGGATCCACTCTATGTTTTAAAAAGTACGAATTTATTTACTTAATTACTTATTTATTTATTTTGGAGACAGGGTCTTGCCCTGCCCCCCGGGCTGGAGTGCAGTGGTGTCATCATAGCTCACAGCAACCTCAAACTCCTGGGCTCAAGCCATCCTCCTGCCTCAGCCTCCCAAGTAGCTGGGACTCCAGGTGTGTGCCACGACAACTAGCTAATTTTTTTCTATTTTTGGTACAGACGGGGTCTCCCTCTCGCTCAGGCTGGTCTCGAACTCCTGAGCTCAAGCAATCCTCCCACCTCAGCCTCCCAGAGTGCTGGCATTATAGGTGTGAACCACCACACCCAGCCCACTCTATGTTTTTAAATGTTACGAGGGATTTGCATGTACCAGGAGATCCGACCCATTTCTTAGATAACAAAACTGAGGATTGGAAAAGAGAAACAACTTGTCCACGCTCTAGGCTATGGTTTTCTAAAAAAAAACCACCTTTTTTAGGGCAGTGGTTTTGCATCTTTTTGATGTCCTGGGCTCCGTGCGATAGAGGCTCTAGAAACTTCATTTGTAGGCGATGTGCCTGCAACTTGCATTTAGTTTTGGGGGTCTGTGGAAACCCCCAAAACTCACACAGTAGAATAAGCCCAGGTCGGGATCGGAGGCTGTGACCTCATATGGTTTAAATCATGGCTCAGACAAAGATCAGCCATGCCTCGGTTTCCCTCCCTTCATTCCAAAGTGGTGGAAGCATTACTGGTTTTCTGAGTCTCGGAGACTCAGGGGCTTTCACGTAGGGCCCGGCACATAGTAGGTCTTCAATCAACATGAGTTTTCTTACTCTGTCCCCTAGGTCTGTGTCCCCACAAACTGTCACACATGCACCCCGCACAAGCGCTGAGCTGGTCATTTTGGACTCAACCAAGACCTTCATGTCTATTCCAGAGGGAAAGAAAAAAAAAGAAAAGAAAAGAAAACTCCCTTTTATTACACATATTTTCAAAAACTGCCCTTTCAGTGGAAACCTTTTTTTTTTTTTTTTTTCCTTAAGAAAACCCTGATTGTTAAACTCAGGTCTGCAATAAACGGCGGCTGTTTTCAATGGCTGGACACACATGCCTGCACCGCACGGAGAGAAGAGAAGCCATTTGTCCCCGGCAGCGTGTCCAGAGTGACCGACCAGAGTGACGTGGTGTGTGCAGGGCCAGGGGCACGAGCAGTCGGCCTTCCAGGAGCACACGAAACCTCCTAGAAGATGCTAGAACATTCCTTCTCACATCGCCAGAAATCATACCACCCGGGCTGTATCTCAAAGTTCCTACTCTTCGAGCAGTTGTTTTCCTTCTCATTTTTCTTCCTCTTCTTCTTCTTTCATTTATTTCTTTTTCTCAGATCACGTTTGTTTTTCCACCATCAAAGGCTCTCGGACACGTCTTGCCCCGGCCTCAGACACACTGTTCTGACCGAGATCTGTCAACAGCCAGGCCGGGTGTTTGGCTGACGCTGGAAAACCTTCTGCAGGGGGAGAAAAAAGCGGGCGGGGAGTTTTCCAAAAATCGACACAGGACTTACGTAACGTGGAGTTTATGCAACTGGCCCCTGGAAACAACTGGATCGGCCTCCCCAGCTGCGAGGGTCTGAGCACAGAGGAGAGAGACCCGTGCTGGCAGCGGCAGCAGGAGAAGGGAGAGTCAGGCTTTGGCAAGAGTCCGGCTCCTCCGCGAAAGTGAGAGGGAATGTGCACCGCAGCTGGGAGGCCAAGTGCATATTTGAAATATGCTGGCAAGGCCGGGTTCTCGTAAACTGTCGCGGGGATTCTGGGCAAGGGATTCTCGCAGCAGCCCCAAGCAGCTTGAGACCCCAGCACGTCTGCGGGTCACTCGTGGTGTGCCAGGACTTTGTGGCCACTTTCTAGTAGCGTCTCCTGGTCTGCGGGTCACTCGTGGTGTGCCAGGACTTTGTGGCCACTTTCTAGTAGCGTCTCCTGAACCCTCCTGTGGCCCTGGGGGGCTCCACTGGGCACCAAAAACCTTCTGTCATTTTACAGAAAATGAAACCCAACTCGGAGAGGGGAGACCAAGTCACAAGGCAGAAGCCACCGAAAGCTACCTCCACCTGCTGCTCAGACATTTTCCTTAAAGGCGTCCCCCTCCCTCAATCGCTGGAACGAGGACCTGAGGAATATGGAAAGAGGGGGTGACAACCGTCCGCCATGCAGATGTATCGTGGATGTCTCATTATGCAAAATTCAACCCGAGCGTGATTCACTCCCAGTTCCAGGACTCCGGTCCCAAAGGCAGCTGGGTGACACTCTCCATACATTCAGCTGTTGCGTTCAAGGTTTTCTTTTTCCACACCCTACGGCCCATGCTTCTGGGGAGCTCTGCTCTATCTCTGGGATGGGTGTTCTGCTTTCACAAGCATTTGTCAATAAAATGGTGCCACCACTTTGGGAAGCCATCCGTCGGTGTCTGCTGAAACTATGACCCAGCGATCCCACTCCTGCAAACATACCCAGAGAAGTACAGGTGACCCTTGAACAACACGGGTTTGAACTATGTGGGTCCACTTATATGTGGATTTCCTCCTGCCTCTGCAAACCCTGAGACAGCAAGACCAACCCCTCCTCTTCCTCCTCCTCCTCCACCTACTCAGCGTGAAGATGATGAGGATAAAGACCTTCATCATGATCCACTTCCACTTAATGAATAGTATATAATGTTTTCTCTTCCTTATGATTTTTAATAACATTTTCTCTTCTCCAGCTTACTTGACTGTAAGACTATAGTAGATAATACATATACGAAACATGTGTCAATCAACTGCATTATTAGAAAGGTTGGCCAGGCACGGTAGCTCAAGCCTGTAATCCTAGAAGTCTGGGAGGCCATGGCAGGAGGATCACTTGAGGCCAGGAGTTCGAGACCAGCCTGAGCAAGAGTGAGATACTGTTTCTACAAAAATTAGAAAACCTGGCCGGGTGTGGGGTGCACGCCTATAGTCCCAGCTACTCGGGAGGCTGAGACAGGAGGATCGCTTGAGCCCAGGAGTTTGAGGTTGCAGTGAGCTACGATGAGGTCACTGAACTCTAGCCTGGTAACAGAGCAAGACTCTGTCTCAAAAAAAAAAAAAAAAGTTCTACATGTATTTCCAACTGCATGGGAGGGGAGTGTGTCACTCCTAAACCCTGTGTTGTTCGAGGGTCCACTGTGAATTCTATGTCCACAAAAAAGATATATAGAAAAGTGTTCATAGCCATGTTATCCATAATGGCCAAAAACACAAAAAAGGAAACCCCCTAAGTGCAGTGAACCGTGGTAAATCTATTTACTGTGATACTATATGCCTGTGAAAAAGAGCACGTGCCTGCTACACACAGACACGAGGGAACGCAGTGCGCGTGACACCAGGACATCAGCGACAGGCAGAGCTCACCTCCAGTGACAGAGCTCGCAGGCGCTCGCAGAGGGAGCCTTTGGGTGTTGGATGTTCCTATGTCTTGTTGTGCAGGTGACAGTCACCTCAGCGAAATGCACCAAGCAAACCGTTCAGATTAGCAAACTCTGCCGCATGCATGTCATGCCTACACTTGAAAAGATCCAACAGGCATTTATTAAGTGCTTGTTGCATGCCATACCCTGAAGAGGCAGGGATGACAGAGACCCGCCCTTCTAGCCAGCCCATCAGTCAGGTGGAGGAGGGACAAGAGGAGACCTGCTGTCTGGGAAGAAAAAGCAGTTGGTTCTGACACTGGGTATGTGGGAGGGTGAGCAGAGGGATTCCACAGAGCAGGGACAAGGCGGAGGAGGGACGTAGGTGGCGAGAGGTCCCTGTGCACGATTCCATTGAATCGGTATTGCCAGGGGCCACCTCTCTGCCCAGGATGAGCAGGTGTGAGACGAAGCCCCTGTGACTAGCCTGAGGTCCCCAGGCTCCCCTCATTCCATCCCAACACGGAGTTCGTCTCAGCAGCCAGGTTTGTGCCCAGGGGGCTGGAAAACCTCGTAGGAGCCCACTGGGGCTGGCTCCTCCAGGGTGGCAGTGGCCCCACTGCCGGACGGCTGCTCTGGTGACTCAGTGCCCGCCAGGACAAGGTGTGTTCGGAAGCTGCCAACACACACGCAGCCTCCCCGGACGGCCACCACCCTTTGTACACCAGGACGGCATGAGTCACGGATGAAGCCGTCGGATTGTCTGGGACAAGGCCCTTCGTGGCCACAAATCAATCCATAAAGTAAAAGACCCGGGCAGGTAGCCAGTTGGAAAACCTTTCTGAGTGGCCCCTTTTGGACTCAATAAGGACAAACGCCACTGGCCAGTCACCTTCAACAATCCTCCAAGTCAACAGACGTCCCCCGCCTGTTATGCATGGGGACTTTCAACATGAACATGGTTCCCGCATTCTGCCCTGGGACCCTCGCTCATCTGGGCCGTTGAGGTTCATGGCCCGGAGGACAGGTCACGTGGACACTCCCCGCGTGCACTGGCTTTATTTGGAAGGAGGGAGCACTGCTTTGCTCCTAGTGGGGGACATGAAAACAGGACCACAGCCTCCCTGCCTCCGCTCCACCCAATCCCACCCACCGGCCACCTGAGCGATCCTTTTATCTCAGCCCCAAAACCTCCCGGTGGCAATGGCAGGGGACAAGGTGGGCATTTGTGGCAGACAGGACCCTAAGACGCTCCCAAGACTCCAGTTTGTATGCACACCTAGTATAATCCCTTAACTATGGGTGGGACCAGTGAGTCTGTTAGCACGTCACTCCCTTGATTAGGTGACGTTCCAAGGCAGAGGTGAGAAAATTGTGCAGATGTAATTAAGGTCCCAAACCATTTGATTTCAAGTTCAACAAAGGATAGATTATCCTGGTGGCCCCGACCTAATCAGGAGAGTGCTTTAAAAGAGGGTCTAGTGGTAAATTTTATGTTATGTGTATTTTACCACAATTAAAACAAAAAACAAATTTTTCTTGAGGCAGGTTTCACTCTGTCACCCAGGCTGGAGTGCAGTGGTGTCATCATAGCTCACAGCAACCTCAAACTCCTGGGCTCCAGTGATCCTCCTGCCTCAGCCTCCCGAGTAGCTGGGACTACAGGTGTGCACTACCACACCTGGCTAATTTTTTCATTTTTTGTCAAGGTGGGGTCTCACTGTGCTGCCGAGGCTGGTCTCGAACTCCTGGCCTCAATCGATCCTCCCACCTCGGCCTCCCAAAGTGCTGGGATTACAGGTGTGAGCCACCACTCTCGGCCAAAAAAAATTATTTTTAATTAAAGAAGACGGTGTTAGACAGTGGAAACAACCCCGGTGCCACCAACAGATGAACGAATAAACAAAACGTGGTATATGCACACAATGGAACAGCATCCAGCCACAGAAAGGAATCCAACTCTGACACATGCCGCAATGTGGATGAACCTGGAGGACATTATACGAAGTGAAAGGAACCAGCCACAGAAAGATAAACACTGTGTGATGCCACTTATATGAGGTCCCCAGAGTAGGCCAATTCATAGGGGCAGAAAGCAGAATGGTGGGTGCCAAGGGCTGGGGTGGGGGAGGGGGAGTCAGTGTTCCATGGAGACAGAGTTTCAGTGTGGAAAGATGAAAAAGTTCTGGAAAAAGCACCAATGGCGACACAACATTGTGGACTTAAAAAGGGTCAAGAGGGGAAATCTTTTGTTATGTATATTTTACCACAAATTTGTTTTTTAAAAACTACGTTAAAGTGACGCCGTGGCTCACGCCTGTAGTCCCAGCACTCCGGGAGGTCGAGGCGGGAGGATTGCTTGAGGCCAGGAGTTGGAGACCAGCTGGAGCAAGAGTGAGACTCTGTCTCCACTACTAATAAAAACAGAAAAATTATCCGGGCTCGGTGCGCACCTGTAGTCACAGCTCCTCGGGAGGCAGGAGGATCGCTTGAGCCCGGGGGCTGGAGGTTGCAGTGAGCAGCAGGTGTCCCTAGAAGCCTGGCCCTCAGTCCTGCCGACAGCCAGAGAGACTGGTGTAGGGCCCGAGCCTCTACCTTAAACACCTTAAATTCAGGCTTATGGGACCCCAAGCAGAAGACCAGCTAAATTGGATTTGCTGCACAGAAAAGGTGAGATAATAAATACGTTCTCTTTTCGTCTATTAAAAAAGAAAAGGGAAAAAAATCCTTCCAGGGGGTCTGCAGTGGACTAAATATTTGTGTCCCCTCCCAAAATGCAGATGTTGAAACCTTCATCCCCAAGGCGATAGTGTTAGGAGACGGGGCTTTCGGGAGGTGACCAGGTCATGAGGGTGGAGCCCTTGTGAACGGGATTTGTGCCCTAACAAGAGACCCCCAGATAGACCCCCCTCTTCTTTCTGCCATGTGGGGATAAGATGAGAAACTGGCTCTCAGCTGAACCAGACCACACGGCACTCCAAGCTCAGACCTTCCAGCCCCCAGAACTGTGAGAAGTAAATGTCTGTTGTTTGAGCCACCCAGTCTGTGGTACTTTGTCATAACAGCTGGAACTAAGGTCCCTGCAGGGTGACTACACAGGGCAAAGCAGAGTGACAGGATTTGAGAAAACAAAGGGGGCTGGTGCAGTGCACGGGATGAACAACCTCAGGGAGCTGTTACCACCCCCAGGCAGCAGTGGCTGGTATTGTGTGCTAGAGAAGGGAGCATAGCCTTCGGTAGCAAACGAAGCCACCCACAGCCACCTGGGGAGAGGGACCCCTGAGGACAGAGTCCCTAAGTCAGTCTCCTCCTGCCCCAGGGTCACCCCAGGGTCTCCCTCTGGCCAAACCTAGTGAGGAGTCCTTGGTACATCAACCTCCCGGGAGAGAGCGGAGAACACCGGCCCCATCACCAACTTCCTAGCTCAGCGTGGAGACATTCTGTGGGTTGCCCCGAGAGCCCTCCGATCCCTGGCCCTATTTCCCATGTCCTCCTCAGGCACTGGACTCCCCAAGTAGACAGAAAAACCAGGATGTCGCCCCCAGCGGCCCCGCTTTCTCATGAGTCCGGGCAATGAACGTTCCTTCGTGGCCTAACCCAGGGGCCAGCAAAGGTTTTCTATAAAGGGCCTAAGAATAAATATTTTCACCTTTTCTGGACATCCAGTCTCCCAAAATGATTCAATTTGGCCATCGTAGCGCTGGAGCAGCCATAGCAACCTGAAAATGAGTGAGCTTGGACATGTTCCAATAAAACTTTATTTATAAAAACAGGCAGCCAGCCCCTGGGCTGTAGTTTGAGACGCTTGGCCTAACCAATTCCTATCCACTGCCCCTTTTGGAGCTCGGTGGAGAATTAATTGGAATGGAAAATGGTGCAGCCGCCGTGGAAAACAGCTTGGCAGTTCCTCAAAGGGTTAAACATAGAATCATCATCGGATGCTGCAGTTCCACTCCTAGGCATGTACTCGAAAGAATTGCAAGCAGGTGTTCACAAAAAAGACGTTTACACGGATGTTGAGAGCAACGTCATTCACAAGAGCCAAAAAGTGGAAACAACCCAACGTCCATCCACAGATGCAGGGACCAACAGAATGTGGTCCCTCCGTGCATGGAATGTCACTCAGCCTGAAAAAGGATCGAAGCTCTGACACCTGCTACCACGTGGATGAACCCCAAAAACAGGACCCTGAGTGAGAGAAGCTGGACACAAAAGGCCACATTGTGTGTGACTCCATTTATAGAAATGTCTAAAACATGCAAATCCATAGAGACGGGAAGCAGATTGGTGCCTGCCAGGGGCTGGGGGGTGGGGGGTGAGGGGTGGGGGGTGGGCGGTGGGGGGTGGGCGGGGAGTGGGGAGTGACTGCTAATAGGGACGGAGTTTCCTTTTGGCATCATGAAAATGTTCTAGAACTAGATAGAAGTGATGATTATTCACCAACACAGTGAATGTGCTAAATGCCACTGAATTGTACACTTTAAAATGGTTAATTCTATGTTACGTGAACTGCATCTCAATTTAAAAAAGAAAGCTTAAAATCAAAGTGAATGCATACGACAGGAAGCCTTCGAAACTCCCCTTCTCCGGGGCTCTCTGCCGGGAATCCACACTCCGCGGCTGACTGGGCTTCCTCCTGCAAACAGCCCAGGGCTCGCTGTGCGTACAAAGCCGTCATCGGTCCCGCGCCCCTTCCCACCCTGGGCGTGTGTGAGCACACGGCCAGCGAAACTGATCGCTAGGGGTGCAGCCAGTACTTTCCCAGAGGGGCGCCGTCCCTGCGATGCAGGCGCAGGTGTGACATCGCGGGGCTGTGAGTCATGGCTTGGCTGTGCTGGCTGCACGGCCAGCGTGAGTCAGGCTGGGAAGCTAACTGGCTCTCTGGTTGGTTCTTGCTCCGAATGTCCCAGCATGTGACAGGCCTTCTGCGGTTCACAAGTCATTGTTTGGGGTAAACAGCCCAGATCACTCAGGGAAAGGCTCCCCTGGGTCTGAGGAGCTTGGACTTTACTTATTAAATTGCAAATGCTGGCCGGGGCGAGGGTGGCTCTTGCCTGTAATCCTAGCACTTTGGAAGGCCAAGGCGGGAGGATTGCTGAAGTCCAGGAGTTCAAGAGGGGTCTGGGCGACATAGCCAGACCCCATTTCTGCAAAAAAATAAAAAAATTAGCCAGGTGTGATGGTGCATGCCTATAGTCCGAGCTACTCGAGAGGTTGAGGTAGGAGGAGTGCTTGAGCCCAGGACTTGGAGGCCGCAGTGAGCTGTGATGACAACACTTCTCTCCAGCCCGGGCAACAGAGCAAGACCTTGTCTCAACAAATAAATAAATAAATTGCAAGTGTCCAACGTATATCATGCCAAGCCAGTGACGTGGAGGGAGGATTCCTTCCCCGAGCCGGGGAGGGAGCTTACTCCAGGATTTTCTGGAAATGCAAATCACAGCTCTGTCTACAATTAGACAGAGGTTCTCCCCCAAGAAACCCTAGCAATGCCTGGAGACATTTTTGGTTGTCATGACTCGGGGCAGGCTTGGGGCAGGAGAATGCTACTAGCATCTAGTGGATGCAGGCCAGGTATGTTCAACATTCTACACTGCACGGGACAGCCCCCGCCACAGGGAATAATCTAGCTTCAACTGTCAAGAGTGCTGAGGTTGAAAAAATCCTGCTTAAACGCCCTTGAACCCCACTTCTCACCCTGCTTTTTGAGAATGTGTTCGGTTGGGTGGGGGGTGTAACTTAACCACAGAGCCTTCGTCTTGCAGCCGATCTGGGCAGACCCAAGTTGCTGTGTGGCCTTGGGTAGCTAGTTAAGCTTCTCTGAGCCTCCATTCTCCTCGGGATAAGCAGAGAACCTCACGGGGTTGCCTTGTGGATTAAATTGCTCAGACACCCTGGGGGACACCCGGCCAACACCCTCCAAGACTACCAGGGTCTCAAAAAACAAGGAAAGGCTGAGAAACCGTCAGAGACGGGAGATCAGGGGGGCACAAGGGCTAAATGCAGTAATCAGTGCAGGATCTTGGAGGAGAAAGAGGACATTTGTGGGAAAACTGGCAACACATGAATAGAGTCTAGGGTTTAGTTCATAGCGGTATTGCCCCAGTGTGAACTGCGTAGTTTCGCCAAATGCGGCGTGGTCGGGAAACACGTTAACGCCAGGGGAAGCTGGTCGAAGGGCACGGTGGGAGCACTCCGCGGCCTCCTCCCAACTACCCTGCAGTTAGATTCATTCTGAAATTAAAAGTTTGGGAAAACAACAACCGTAACCTAAGAAGACAGGATAAAGCAGCAGTGTTGGGACATTCTTACACTAAATACCATTCCCTGTCTATCTGAGATATATGTATGTATTTATTTTTAGAGGCAGGGTCTCCCTCTGTCGCCCAGGCTGGAGTGAGGTGGTGCGGTCACAGCTCACTGCAGGCTTGAAATCCTGGGCTCCAGGGATCCTCCCACCTCAGCCTGCTGAGTCGCTGGGACTACAGGTGTGCACCACCACACCTGGCTACTTTTTAAAATTTTTTTGCAGAGGCAGGGTCTGGTTGTGTTGCCTAGGCTGGTCTCGAACTCCTGGACTTAAGCGATCCTCCCACCTCAGCCTTGCAAGTTGCTAGTATTATAGGCTCGAGCCACCACCGTCTATCTGAAGTATACATTTAACTGGGTTTCCTGGGTCTGCTATGACAAATGACCACGAACGGGGTGGCTTCCAGCAGCAGAAACTTGTTCTCTCCCAGTCCTAGAGGTCACAAGTTCAAAATTGAAGGGCTGACAGGGTTAGTTCCTTCTGGGGGCCTTGAAGGAGGAGAGGGACAGGGACAAAGGTGATTTGCAAGGGTCCAGCGATGTCTGAGACAGGATCTGCAGGCCCCGCCCTGCCATGTGGCCCCGGGAGGTCCTCGTGCCCTCCGGACACTGGGCTCAGACCTGTGACCCGCAGCAGCCTGGATTTGAGAGGGTCCGAGGCCACGCAGGCTCCGCAGGCAGCAGCTCTGAGGGGCCAAGGTTTCCCAGGACCGTTCTCCCGGGGACCCAGCCTCCCGCTGCCCGCCCCGTCCCCTCCTCCCAGGCTCAGAAATTTGGGGCTTCTGAGCCACGACGCAGGGTGGGATGGGCAGTGGGGCGAGAGGAGAGGGAACCGTGGGTCCGGGTCCCCTCTTCAATGTTTTCCAAGAGACGGGAGCAAAATGTGGAACTTTGTTCAATGAATCAGGGCCACCCCCCACGGGGCCACCTGGATGTCCTGATCGTGGGACACAGAAATGTGCAGCAGAGACACAAACAAATCCTGGGACGCACAGGCTCATGGCAGCCCGGCTCACAGTGGCCGAAACGTGGAAACAACACACGTTGTTTATCCACCAGCAGGTGAGTGGATGAACAAACTCCACCCGCGCAGTGGGACATTATGCAGACGTGGACAGGCGGGAAGCGCTGGCACCTGCTGCCACGTGGGTGAGCCTCGGAGACGCGATGCCGAGCGAGAGACGCCGACAGCAAAGGCCACACGTGGCATGAAGTGTCCAGCTCAGGCAAAGCCACAGAGACAGGAAGCAGACGGGTGGGTGCCAGGGGCTGGGGGAGGGGGAGGGGGTGACTGCTGATGGGGACGGGGTTTCCTTTTGGGGTGATAGAATGTTCTGGAATTAGAGGTGGTCATTGTACAAAACTGTGAATGTCCTAAATGCCACTGAGTTGTACACTTCAACATGGTTAACTTTATGTTAGGTGAATTTCTCCTCTATAAAAAAAATTGAAAGTGAAAAAAATGGATCTGAAAGGTATTTGCACCCCTACTTCATTTTTTAAGGACACTGTCCCAGGCACCCAAAAATACCCAGTCTCCTGTCTCCAAAACATGTGGCGCTTTAAAAATGAACTTTAATCATGTTAAATGGAGTCCTTACGTGACTGACCCCTTACATGTAAGATTTACCTCTTACGTGAGGAGTTCCTCTTCGTGACGGCTCTGTCACCGTTAATAGCATAAATGAGGCCAGGCGCGGTGGCTCACGCCTGTAATCCTAGCACTCTGGGAGGCCGAGGCGGGAGGATCGCTCGAGGTCAGGAGTTCGAGACCAGCCTGAGCAAGAGCGAGACCCCGTCTCTACTAAAAATAGAAAGAAATTATCTGGACAACTAAAAATATATAGAAAAAATTAGCCGGGCATGGTGGTGCATGCCTGTAGTCCCAGCTACTCGGGAGGCTGAGGCAGGAGGATCGCTTAAGCCCAGGAGTTTGAGGTTGCTGTGAGCTAGGCTGATGCCACGGCACTCACTCTAGCCCGGGCAACAGAGCGAGACTCTGTCTCAAAAAAAAAAAAAAAAAAAAAAGTAGCATAAATGATGACATAATGGCATAAAAATGTCATTATGATTTTCCACCCCGATTATGAGGCTGCAAGTCATTGGAGTGAAGCAACACGCTCGAGGCTGTTCCCTGTGGGAGGGGCAGAGTCAGATTCAAACGAAGCCAACAGCAGAGGCAGCTATGACAAGAAACCAAAGTTTAATAAGCTGGCAAGATTCCCAACGAGGGGGTGGCTCTGTGCAGGCTTGGTATCCAGAGAAGTGAGGTTCAAACTGTCCTTGACATTAGCAGGCAAGTCAGGGGACTGTGCCAGGCTACCAGGAATAGGGTCCCCCCAGTGCCAAGAATGTGGGGCTCAAACTCAACTACTATCGCCCCAACCCTGGGTCTCCCCTCCTCTCCCCATCAAATTAGACGCATCGCTGTGCCAGGCATGTGGGCACAGAACACGTGGGCCATCCGGGAGGGGAGGTGGCCAGCTGGAGTATGGCAGGGAGTCCAACAGGAATGACCAAAGAGATGGCTTTGCAGGCAGCAATGTTGGAACCCAGGACGGATGCAGGGAGGACGGAGGTCAGGACACCAGAGATGGGGAAAGATGTCACTGCTCTTTTCTGAGCTGTGGGTGTCGTGTCAACCCTGGGCTCCAAGAGGTGACATGAACATGAACAACACAGAATTATTACACTCTCTGAGGCAGCCTGTGTCCATTGATGGGTGAACAGATACACATAGGAATATCACTCAGCAATGATAAAGGAGTAGCTGATACATGTGACAACATGAACAAACCTCAGATTAAAGACCACACATATGCAATGCCCCAAAAAGGCACAATTAGCCAGGCATTGTGGCATGCACTTGTAGTCCCAGCTACTTGGGAGGCTGAGGCAGGAGGATCTCTTGAGCCCAAGCACTGGAGGCTGAAGTGAGCTATGATGATGCCCCTGCTCTCTCCAGCCTGGGCAACACAGCGAGACCCCATCTCTCAAAAAAAAAATCACTCTCAAGTCAGTCATCACTAGTGAACCTTTCTGACCGGGTGTCAGACGTCCCCGATGTTGGTGATGTTCAAACTGCTGACGTAAAGGATGTCCTCGGACTGCCCCCTCCTCCTAAATATGACCTCTCATCCTTCAAGCTTCTGCTTAACAGGTTTTTCTTACCTGCCCCTTCTGTAATCCAAGACAAGTCAGAGCCCCGTTATCCTGCCCTGAGCGGTCACACTTTTACGTCATTGTCCTTAACAGTGCATAGCTCCATCTTTATGTGGCTACATAGTCACTTAACTCTCTTAGACTCCTGCCTGCCTGGGAGCTCCCCGAGCGCAGGGACCAGCCCACTCTGCCCGAGGGCTCACTCTCCGACATCTGCCCAATAAGAAGTATTCCATAAGCATCTATTAAATGCCTACTGAGAGGCAGTGATGATCTGGGAAGATAGCTGAGGCTCTGGAGCCCAAAGACAGCTCTACTGGCTTCCCCCTGCACATGCAGCTAAATTCTCTTTCTTTGGCCAGAAAGGCCATCCTTTTTGCCCTGTGGGCCATACGGTCTCTTTCAAAATGACTCAACTGTGCTGTTATCCTGAGAGAGCAGCCATAGATGCACTCATTGGATGGGCATGGCTGTGTGACAATTAAACGTATTTATGCACACTGAAATTTGATTTTCATATAATGTTAGTGTGTCACGAAATAGTATCCATCTTTTGATTTTTTTCCTACCATTCATAAACGTAAACACCATGCTTGGCTCATGGGCGGAACAAAAACTGCAGTGGCCACACAGGGTATGACTGCATTCTTATGAAATGTCCAAACAGGCAAATCCGTAGAGACAGAAAGCAGATTAGCGGCTGCCAGCGCCCGGAGGAGGGGGAGTAGGGAGTGACTGCTGATGGGGACGGGGTTTCCCATCTTTGGGGAGATGAGAATGTTCTGGAACTAGATGGAGGTGGTGGCTGCACAACACTGTATGTCCTAAATGCCACTGAATTATGCATTTAAAATGATTAATTTTAGGTTAGGTCAATTTCACCTCGATGAAAAATTATATACACATATATACATGTATATAATTAACATTGTAATATACATAAAATATTTAATAATCACACTATTGCCATTTAAAT
The DNA here is from genome assembly GCF_041146395.1 of Eulemur rufifrons. Classification (NCBI taxonomy): domain Eukaryota; kingdom Metazoa; phylum Chordata; class Mammalia; order Primates; family Lemuridae; genus Eulemur; species Eulemur rufifrons. The sequence goes on along the minus strand of NC_090984.1, from coordinate 7,689,595 downwards.
TTTTTTTGAGGCTGCAAGCCATGGTTTGCCAACCTCTGATTTAAGTAAATAAAAATATTTACAAGGGATGGAGGTTCTCTTCTAGGAAAAGTCCTTTATACGTGGCGTCTGCTACCTTCACAAACACGTGACAGGGTGGGTGTTGCCACTCCCCTTTGATAGATGAGGGACTGAAGTTCATAAAGAGAATGTTGTTCGCTCAAGGTCACTGGGCTGCAAGTGAGGGCTCCAGCTGTCAATCACACACCTCATCAACCTACTGTGGGGATTTAAGGAGAAAACGCACACAGCTCCTCGGCGCGGGGTCTGGTATACAGTAGGTGCTCAGTAAACATTGCTCCCTCCCTCTCCTCTGTCCTGCGTGTCAGTGAGACGAAAGCAGTCATGGCCTGGCCAGCGAAGAGATGATGAGGGTCCTGATGGCAATCTACTGGTACCAGCCAAATGCAACCCTACCCCCTCCCCCCCGCCACGCACTCGTGACTCAATAGTTCATAGAGCAATAAAAAGAGACCCTTTCCATTGGGCTACAGCTCCAGGCATGGCAGTGGCAAGGCGGTGACGCAAGATAAGAACCCCCCCTTTGCAGGGAACACCCCTGCCCACATCTCTCCGCATCCTCAAAAAACTCAGAGCCACCAAACATCTTTGCGACACAAGGAGCCAAGTTTCACAACATGCTGTGAAAGGGTTGTGCAAACCTCATCAGAAACACCCCAACTGCACCAGCTGGGAGTCATCGTCCAGTTGCTGCTGAATGTGACTGTAATTCCTCCAGCCCAGAGCATTCATAATTCGCCTTGGAAGCTCAGCTGCATTGTACGTGACGTGTTTTCTGTAGAATTCCTGAGTGCTTGCTCCTGGGAGTTGGGCCAAGTGCACACAATAGCTATTTGGGCTGAAACAGCTGGTAATGAGAAAGGCACTCTAGACTCTAGAAGAAAAGTGAAAAGAATTAAAGGATACTAGAAATGTCCCAGGTCCAGTAAAAGGAGATTGTAATCTCTCTATGGGCAGAAACAAGCCATGCACTTCTTTAACTTCCTCTCCATGCCCAGCATGAGTTCAACATTTATTTGTGGCTCAAATTAAAAATGTCTCATTTGCAAATTTCCTGAGCCCTTGAAGACAGCCTGGCAGGTGATGATAAATGCAAAGTGGCACACATACCACTTATCCAATACTCTGCTGGTGACAGGCATCACCAATCACACACAGACATGACCAGTCAATCACTGCACTGTTTCCCAGTACAGAGCCTGAATATGACCTCAGAATCTGTACAGTGCTCAGAGCAACTATTATTAACGGATTCAAGGAAACAGTCTGCCTCCTTGGTCTAGACTAGTTATGTTGGGTTGTTAGGAGAGGGTGAAGAGCCTTGGGAGAGATGAGAACAAAAAAATCACCATCGAGAGGCATAAAGTCCCCAATTGTGATAGGAGGATACGAGAGCACAAGGCTGGTCACTACCTTTGAGGAACTTACCAGTGACACTTAGGGAGAAGGGAAAATTTTACTAAGTAAATCTTAGTGTTTAGTGCTCAGTACTGAGTACTGATTTACTTAGTAAACTTAGTGCTTAGTACTAAGTACTTAGTGCTTAGTACTAAGTTCTGATTTACTTAGGACGCACCTTGTTGTTCAGCAACACCATTTCCCTTACTGACTCCATAACCTGTGGAGATGTGACTTACTCTCTCCCACTTGGCCGTTGATGGGACAGGCTGCTTGGAGGCTGTGAAGCTTTGAGGGTACGAGGCGGGGCTTGGAATGTGACTTCAAGACTAATGCCCTTTCTCCAACATCATCCTTGGCTGAGACTTCATGAGGATACGCACCGACACAGGTAGGCACTGTGTGAATAGCAGGTTGACAGGTGGCAGCATGAGAGACGCCGTGCTCCAAGCCACCCCTCTGCCCCCGTGCTGAGCCTGAGAAATTCCACAATGCCTGGGATCATCTCGCCGGTTCATTTGCTCATCCCACCATCTGGCAGCAAGTGCTGTTAAGCATCTGCACGTGCCGTCTCATAGTCTCACAAGGAAACTGAGGCTCAGAGGGGTTAAGTGGCTTGCCTAAGGTCACACAGCTAAAGTGGCAACTAAGGTTCACATTCTTTCCGTGCATCGGTGGTTCTCTGCATTGGTTCTGCTGGCCGGGTGCTCTGCTGAAGTAGCTCGTGATGCCCCAGGAGGTCCTCGGTGGGTGGCCACTACCTTCACATCACAATTGTTTCAACACCAGGTCCACAGCCGGGCCCAGGGGATACAGAGATGAGTCACGGGAGGTCCCTGTTGCGAGGGGTTCCCTGTCTGGGGAGGAAGCCAGGCGGGAGAACAGCTGGTTACCATGATGTATGAGTTTCCTGTGGCTGCCACAACAAAAGGTACGAATTGGGTGGCTTCCAGCAACAGACATGTATTCCCTTGTACTTCTGGAGGCCGAAAGTCCCCAATCGGAGTGTCAACAGGGTTGGTTCCTTCTGGAGGCTCTGTGGGAAAATCTGTCCCGGTTTCTCTCCTGGCTTCTGGGGGCTCCAGGCATTCCTTGGCTTGAAGCTACATTTTTCCAATCTCCCCCCACCACCCCTCCGTCTTCATGTGGCCTTCTCTTCAGTGTTTGTGTCTCTGTGTCATTTCTCTAAGGACACTCGTCCCTGGATTTAGGGCCCACCCTAATCCAGGACTCTCTCATGTCAATACCCTTAATGACATCTGCAAAGACACTCTTTCCAAATAAGTCACATTCACAGGTAGCAGGGATTAACACTTGGACATTTCTGTTTGGGGCCACCATTCAACCCACTCTTCATGGTGACAAAGAAGGTCTGCTGGAAGCTGGACAGAGGAGGGGAATGTGGTCCATCCTGCAGGACGGAAGAGACACCCAGGGAAGCTTCGAACAATCCCTCCACTCATTTGCTTGTTCACCCATTCAGTGAGTGTTGATTAAGCGCCGACTGTGTGCTGTGCCAGGCTTGAGGAACACAGTTGGTCCAATGCAAACCTTCCATGTGGCCACATGCTGCGTGGGATACCATGCGAGACAGTACAGCCACTTCGGAAGACAGTTTGGCAGCTTCTTAGAAAACTAAACATACTCTAACTATCCAATCCAGCAGTCACACCCCCTGGTATTTACCCAATGCATCTAAAAACTTACAGCCACACAAAAACCTGCATGGGAATGTTTATAGCAGCTTCGTTCAATACATATTCACTATAGCGGATATATTGCCCCAAACCGGAAGCAACGGGGACGTCCTTCAGTGGGTGAATATATAAACAAACTGGTATATCTAGTCATGCACTATTACCCAGTGATAAAAAACATGATCTATCAAGCCACCAAAGACACGGAGGAAGCCTAAATGCATATTCTTAAGTGAAAGAAGGCAGTCTGAAAAGGTCACAGACCGTGTGATTGCAACTCTATGACATTCTGGAAAAGGCAAAACTGTAAAAACAGTAAAAAGATCAGTGGTTTCCAGGCATTCAGGGGAGGGGAAGAAGAAACAGGCATAGATTTTTAGGGCAGCGACTCTACTCTGTACGACGCTACAATGGCGGATACGCAACATTACGCACTTTGTCAAAATCCACAGAATGGGCAACACAAAGAGGGAACCCTCGTGTACACTGTGGCCTTTGGTTGATAATAAATGTATCAGTATCTGCTCAACAATTGTAACAAATGTGCCCCACTAATAATGCAAGATGTTACTAATACGGTGAGCTTTGTGTGGGAGGGGATGCTCTATGGGAACTCCTTGTACTTTCTGCTCAAATTTTCTGCACAAGTAAAACTACTCTAAAATATAAAGTCCATTAATTAAGGGACTTTATTAAAAAAAAATGAGCGCAAGCCAAGCAAGCGGACGTGGGCAGGAAGGGACGATGGGAAAGTCCTGGAAGGAGGAATGTGCTTGGTGCGTTTCAGGTGCTGAAAGGAGACAGTGACCAAGCAGGAAGGGAAGAAAGATGCCGTGGACAGAGCTGCAGGGGCCATCGGACCAGGCTCAGAGGCCAAGGGGACCAAGTTGCTGTCTGAATAATGAGACGAAGGCTCAGGCCAGAAGTCTTGGCAAAAAAACAAAAACAAAAAAACCAAGCAAACAAAAATCCCTCCCCATCAGTTGCCTGAGAATCCTACATCCTTGGGGGGAGGGAGCAGGGAATTGATTCCCCTAATTTTTCCCTTATGATCATATGGGGAAACTGAGTCCAAGAGAAAAGCAATTAGATCCCGAAGACACACAGCTAGCTCATCTCTCAAGCATTTATAGAGAGGTCTGTGTGAGTCACACAGTGTCACCGACTTCCGCAAAAAACCTGAGAGCATTTGGGACCCTCACAATATCCCTTTGGGTAAGGGACTACTATTATCTGCATTGCACAAATGGGGAAGGAAGCACGGAGAGGCGATGCCACTTGCTCAAAGTCACACAGCACGTGGTGAGTGGTGGGGGCTGACTGTCAAATCAGCTCGGTGGCAGCTGCAGGAAGCATGTTTGTGCTCAACTCGAAGCCTCCAGTGGCCGGGCGTGGCGGGAAAGGCTGCAGAGTGGATCCCTATAGAGCCCGTTTCTGGAGGGGCTGAGAGTCCCAGCTGCCAGGCCGGGGTCTGCCTGCACCCCTCACCAACCTGGCTCCAGGCTACACCTGGAGATGCTCTTCCTCTAATACCCACGTGGCTCCCCCTGACTTTCTGTTATATCACTTTGGCTCACAAATCACCTCCTGGGTGAGGTTCAAAATTTCACCATCTTCCCCCTTCTCTTTCCCCACTCACTACACACACTTTCTAGTCCCTTCTGCTGTTGTATTTTTCTTTTTGGCCTCTTTCCCAAATAGGCTTATTTTACCTCCCTCTCCCCTCCCTCACTAGAGTGGAAGCTTTCAAGAGCAGAGATTTTGTCCGTCTGTTGACAGCTGTGTCCTCGGTTGCCTACACAGGGCTGACACACCGTGACAGGAGTGACAGTCCCTCACCAGCAGGTCTATGGTGTGGGGGACAGATGTGGAGTGTTGAAGGTTCCCAGGGGCAGAATTTTTCCCTGATGCCCCTGTGATGCTGGGTGTGTGTTGGAGGAATGTTATCATTGCTGTGCTCTGAGTAACTTCAATAATGCAAGTCAGTGAATGCCTGCCAGCCCTCCAACTTCTCCCAGCCACCCATGCCTCAGTTTCCCTGCCCTTGAAGGGGCTTAGTTGAGACATGTGGATAGGTAGGAGAGTGTCTCAAAGACTTAACATTTCTTTTATTATTTTTTTTCTTTTTTAGAGACAGGGTCTGGCTCTGTTGTCCAGCCTGGAAAGCAGCAGCACCATGGTAGCTCACTGCAGCCTCGAACTCCTGGCCTCAAGCGATCCTCTGGCCATGGCCTCCCAAAGTGCTTGGATCACAGGCGTGCAAGGGCCAACACGTCTTGATGTTACCACACAAGGTTTTTTACAGGGTGATGGGCGTACAGCGGGTCCTGCTGGGTGCGCCCGCAACAAATGGGGGTCCAGTCTCACCCATCACGAGTCCTGGGCACCCGGTCTCCCCTCTGTCTAGGATTCTAGGGCCCCCTCTGAGGCTGAAGCCAATCTCCCCTCCAACAAGGGATCCGGGAGGCCGCCGAGCCTAGTGTTCCCCCAAGAGGCCCGGGTCTCCGGGAGGCCCCGACGCCACCCCAGCCCCAGGTCCTGGGGATCCCTGCGCAGGCGGGAGCCCGGGGGCGCGGGGGGATCCCTGGACGTCATGGCGCTGTTGTGCGGCGCGTGTTGACAGCGTCGCCGTGGAGACCGCGGGGGCGGGCCAGGGCAGGGGGAGCGGCCTGGCAAAGCGCTGGGGGCCGGCCGGCCGCGCACAGCCCCGGCCGCTGCAGTGGCCACGGCCGCCGCCGCCCGCCGGCTTATATACCGCGGCTAAATTTAGGCTGCGCCCGGAGCTCGTCCCCATCCGGGACGCGTTTCCGCCGCCGCCGCCTTGGCCCGGCCCCTGCGCGCGCCGCGCCTATAAGGCTTGGGCGGGCCGGGCCACGGCCCGCAGAGCCGTCCCCGCCCGCCCGCGCCCCGATCAGCCCAGTCCCGGGCAAGCCACTCACCGGTGTCCCCAGTCCGCGTCCTCCCCGGGTCCCCGCCATGGCGCTGAGCGAACCCATCCTGCCGTCCTTCTCCACATTCGCCAGCCCGTGCCGCGAACGCGGCCTGCAGGAGGTGAGGGCGGCGGGGACAGCGGGGGCGGCCGGGACCGCGACCGAGCGGCTGGCTCGGGATAGCAGAACGTGGGCTGCGGGGAGCAGAACGCACGGGCGGGGACGGAGGGCTCAGAGTGGCGGAGCGCGGGCGGCGGGGACCGCGGGCTCAGGGCGGTAGAACTCGGGCGGCGGGAAGCCGCAGGCAGACCCCAGAGCCCGCGCTCGCTCACGCCCGCGCCCTACCGCCCTGTCGCCCGCAGCGCTGGCCGCGCGCAGAGCCCGAGGAAGGAGGCACCGACGACGACCTCAACAGCGTGCTGGACTTCATCCTGTCCATGGGGCTGGACGGCCTGGGTGCCGAAGCCGCCCCCGAGCAGCCGCCGCCGCCCCCGCCGCCTGCGTTCTACTACCCCGAGCCCGGCGCACCGCCGCCCTACGGCTCCCCCGCGGGTGGCCTGGTGTCCGAGCTGCTGCGGCCCGAGCTGGACGCGCCCCCGGGGCCGGCGCTTCATGGCCGCTTTCTGCTCGCGCCGCCTGGCCGTCTGGTCAAGGCCGAGCCCCCCGAAGCGGATGGCGGCGGAGGCTACGGCTGTGCGCCCGGCCTGGCCCGCGGGCCGCGTGGCCTCAAGCGCGAGGGCGCCCCGGGCCCGGGAGCCGCCTGCATGCGGGGTCCCGGGGGCCGCCCCCCGCCCCCGCCCGACACGCCACCTCTCAGCCCCGACGGCCCCGCGCGCCTGCCAGCAGGACCGCGCGCCCCCTTCCCGCCGCCCTTCGGCGGCCCCGGCTTCGGCGCGCCCGGGCCCGGCCTGCACTATGCGCCCCCCGCGCCCCCCGCCTTCGGTCTCTTCGACGACGCGGCTGCCGCCGCTGCAGCCCTGGGCCTGGCACCACCCGCCGCCCGCGGTCTCCTCACGCCGCCCGCGTCCCCGCTGGAGCTGCTGGAGGCCAAGCCCAAGCGCGGCCGCCGCTCCTGGCCCCGAAAGCGCACCGCCACCCACACCTGCAGCTACGCGGGCTGCGGCAAGACCTACACCAAGAGCTCGCACCTCAAGGCGCACCTGCGCACGCACACAGGTGGGTGGCGCGCGCGGGCGGGGGACGCGGGTGCGGGAGGAGGGGGACGAGATCCTAAGCGCGGGTGGGCGAGAAGAGGAACGTGGGGACCCCAGTGGTCGGGAGACTGGGGAGGGGGCGAACGCTTAGGACTCCCCTAGAGACGTGTCTCCGGAGCTTGAGGGGGCGGCGAGCTAAGGAACCCTACCCAGGGGGCGTGACCGGGGAGCTTGGGGACGGGGAGCGCACTTAGAAAACCTGCAGGCGTGGCTAGGGAGACTCCGTTTCAGAACGTTGGGGTCGGGGCGCAAGCGTAGCATCCACTAGGGACGTGGCTCAGAATCCTTGGGGTCTAGGCTCAGGAAGTTGGGGACAAGGAGCGTGCTTAAGAACCCAAGGGAGATGCGTCTCCGAAAGTTTAGGAGGGGGTGCAGGCTTAGGACCCCCTCTGGGGACGTGGCTTAGAAGCTCGAGGAGGGAGTGTGTGCTTAGGGGACCTGGGGGACGCTGTGTCAGAACCGTGGAGAGAAGGTGCGCGCTTAAAATCCCTCTGGGGGCGTGGCTCGAAACACTTGGCAGTGGACAGCGCGCTCTCCGTGTCCCCTGGGGGGCGAGGATGGGGAGTGAGGGACTTACTCGGACTCCCAGGGGCTTAAAACTTTGAGAGCGCGTCAGTGCACTGGGTAAGGATAGATGGCGCGCGCGCAGAAGTAGTGACTCTCTGGGCGAGTGTCTGTGCGTACTGTGTGTCCTGGGAGGGAAACTGAGGCCCACTCTGGTTCCCCTCCCGGCAGGTGAGAAGCCCTACCACTGCAACTGGGACGGCTGCGGCTGGAAGTTCGCGCGCTCAGACGAGCTCACGCGCCACTACCGCAAGCACACGGGCCACCGGCCATTCCAGTGCCATCTCTGCGACCGCGCCTTCTCGCGCTCGGACCACCTGGCGCTGCACATGAAGAGGCACATGTAGTCCAGCCCTCCCCTCCCCCCCCGACCTGCGCGCGGCCGTGGCGGGTCCCACGCGCCGGGTGCGGCCCCCTCCTAAACTGTGACTGCTATTTATTGGACCCACAAGACCGGGCTGGGCACAGCGTGGCCACGGAGGCGCTCCCCTCCCCCCACCCCGACGACAACGACGACGCCACTGCCCCAGCCCCCCATCTGTGACTGAAGGCCCGGTGGGAAAAGACCACGATCCTCTTTGACGAGTTTTGTTTTCAAAATGGTGCAATAATTAAGTGTCGTCTTTCTCTCCACCGGGTCTACACTAGAGGTTCGAGGCTTGATGCCTTGTGAAAAATACAGCCTTAATTTGTACTGTCTGCGACATTTTTTATAATATTGTACATAATGACTGTGACAGATATTGTATTACTGTAAATAGGGAGACAGGTGGGCATTTTGGCTGCCCAGTTTGTTTTTTTATAAGATTTTTGCTGGTTTTTTTAATTAAAAAAAATGTTTTGCATCTTTTGAAAAATCACAGCAGTGGTCTGGCTGCTTGGAAGCTGGGGGTTCGGGGCACTTGGGAGGGGCGGGGGGAGCAGGCGGTTTCATGCAGGGCAGCCCCGCAGAGGCACAGCGCGCTGTGAGCCCTACCAGCCCGCACCGGGGCTGCCCGCTGCCAGGAACTGGTGGGGTTTTCTATAAATTTAAACACTGCATTTTAGGACTGAGGGAGGATTATTTTAAAATTGTTCTTTGAGCCATAAATTGCCTCCTTTACCCTAGAGTTGTGGAAAGTGCTGGGCGCACTGACGTGGCCTCCTCTGGGTTGCAAAAAAAAAAAAAAAAAAAAAACCCTCACCTTTTCCTGGAAGCTTCTGAGGTTTTCACCAAATTTCTGGAGCATGCAAGCTTTTTGAAGGAGTAAATGCTGAGTTTCTGACATGAGCTGCTGCAAGTTGTTAAGAGATGAGTTCCCCATTCCATTAGGGGAAAAAAAAAAAAAAAAAGTGAGACCCACATTTGAGACCCAGGCATGGCACTTCCAGATGAGCCCCGGAGAGGTGGCTGGGGAGTGGTGGAGTTAGGGTGTTAGCCTGGTCTGTCTGCCTCCCAAGAGTCCCCGAACCCCACTGGAGGGGATCGTTGCTTTGTGCAGTGACCCACCTGTTGCTTGCATTGGAGGGTTATGAGACCCTCCCCGGCAGGTGCCCTGGTGCAAAAGTTTCACAGCAGACTGCAGAGCCCCTGCCTCATTGGCTGGAGGTGGCCAGTCCAGAAACCCACCTTGTGAGCAAGGGAGACCCCTGGACCCCACCCTGAATGTCTCCCCTCAGGCAAGGAGGTGTCTCTCCCCTGGCAGGTTTGCCTGCCACCTCTCTCCTTCCCCCCTCTCCGGAGCCCTGGGTAACCATGGCCACCAACAATTGCACAAGTTGTTTCCAGAAAGTGAAAATAGCTCGTAAGCAGTGCCCATTTTAAAACACTCTCACCCCGTTGCGACAGAGGCTGGGATTTCCTCCCTCCCTCCATCCTTCCTCTTCCTTGACAACTACAGCCCTGGAAACAGCTGAGAGGTGTTGGGTAATCCACGAGAAAGCAGAAATGGGAGATGACAATCAAATTCATTTTTCAAGAGTAAATAGCCCGGGTTCACTTCCGCTGGTGATGAAGGGTGTCAATGTTTTTGAGCGTCCTGTACCCTCTCTGGGTAGCTTCTGCAAAAACGGTCCCAAAACAGAACATTGGCCCCTCAACCCTGTCCACAGAGCCGGAGTCCGTAGCACAGAGGCAGAAGAGAGACTCACAGGAGGTTTTGAAAGAATATTTTTAAGGGCCTCCAGTCTTCCTTGTTGAGTTTAAACTTACAGGTGAAGCGATTTTTCTTGCTTATTTGAAAATACCTGGTGGCCTCTGAGTTCAATGACAGGACGGTTGTAACGAGACTGAGTTTCTGTTTCCTGAGTGCCTCCAACAGATGGAGTAGAAAGTGTCATTCTTGAGAGCACAGCTGTGTGTTTCAGCAAGACACCAGCTTAGGCACAGCTGGGTACACCTACTAATCTCAAAACACCCCTTCGTCACTTTTTCTGCCCCTTTCTGAAACCTAAATGCTAATTCCCATCAAATATCCTCTGGATCTGCACTGTCAACAAGAAGCCATGTGGTGGGGACACAGTTTTAATTGTCAGAACTGGGGGATCGCTGCTAAATGTTCTACAGTGCACAGGACAGCCCCCGCCCCAGAGAATGGTGCAGCCCCAAACATCACTAGTGCTGAGCTTGAAAAACCTGCTCTGGATTCTAAAAGATCATTGCTTTTATCGGCAAGGTGTCTCTGTGCCAGGAAGCAAGTGTTGGTGGCAAATGCCACCCAGGAAAAGGTATGAAGAAAACCCCACTTTCGGGGGCCATTCTTAGGCCCCCTGTGTGTTGACACAGCACCCGAACATGTTTCCTTCCTATGAAAGGCATCCATACCCTTTTAGAAAATGTTAAATATGAAAAAAGAAAACACTTCACGTTGCATGCTACAGCCTAATCCCAATCTAGGGTGTGTGTGCACATGTGTGCGTGTGTGTGTGTGTGTGTGTGTGTGTGTACACATGGGCCATATTTCAGATTGTCCCCAGGACGTGCAAAAGGGTTGGAAGAGGTGAAGATTTTGGTGGATGTGGTAATGGGCAAAAGGTACAGAAGCGATTTTCCGCTAGACATTTCCTGTTTCTGGGAGCCCCCGGCACCCAGGCTGGCTGCAGAATTGCGTGATGGGCGGTGGGAGGAGGCAGGGGGAGCTGTCAGAGGGCAAGGTGTCTGTAGGCTCATGCCTGGCTCGGTGCCTGGCCCCACTGACATGGCTGAGTCAGCGCCCGGGCCCAGCAGCACCTCGGGGAGTCCCAAGGCGACAGGTCAGAGCTGGCTTGTAAAAGTCACCAGGGCCGGATGGCTCCGATGGCCTGGGCCTGGGCTGTGGCAGTGTGTGCCTAGATCAGAGCATGCCAACCACAGCACTACGGACATGTGGGGCTGGGTCCTTCTCTGGTGTGGGGGCCGCCCTGTGCAGTGTAGGACTTTTTTTTTGGTTGTTTTTTTGAGACGGAGTCTTGTTCTGTCGCCCGGGCTGGAGTGCAGTGGTGTCATCATTACAGCTCACTGCTACCTCAAACTCCTGGGTTCAAGTGATCCTCCTGCCTCAGCCTCCTGTGTAGGAGGCTATGTAGACACATGCTACCATGCTCGGTTAATTTTCTTCTCCTCCTTCTTCTCTCTCTCTCTCTATTTTTTTTTTTTTTTTTGATATAGGTGGGGTCTCACTATGTTGCCCAGGCTGGTCTTAAACTCCTGGCCTCAAGCGATCCTCCTGCCTTAGCCTCCCAAAGTGCTGGGACTACAGGCACACGCCACCATGCCCGGCCAGTCGTAGAATGTTGAACAGCATCTCTGGCATCCACCTGCTCTATGCTGGAACATTCATTATCCTTAAGCTGTGACCACCCAAAATGTCTCCAGACATTGTCATGTGTCTCTTGAGTGGGGGTTTCAGGGATGCTCCAAGTTGATAACAACTGAGTTGGGGGTTCTGTTGACATACAACAGACTGTGTCTGCAATCACCTGACCTACTCACGGCCTAGGAGGCAACACACCTTTGAACACACAAACCCAGTGGGGCAGGAGAGAGGCTGTGGATCCCAAAAGAGGGACGAGGGGAACATCTTGGTCCACACCCCCTAACCCATCAGGAATTCACTCCGGCGTGTAGTGAGAGCTGGGCAACCAAATCACATTTTCCCCCCAATAGTTAACGCGGGTTTCTCACCCTCACCACTGCTGACATTTGGGGCTAGATGATGCTTTGAGGCGGGGCCGGCCCGTGCGCCGCGGGATGTCGTGTGGCATCGCCTGCCTGTGCCCACTCGATGCCCGTAGCGCCCTCATCCCCCCGGGGGGTCCTGACAACCAAAAATGTCTCCAGAGTTTTCCAAGGAAGGCAGAATCACCCCACCCTCCCAGCGGGAAGCACTGTTTAGGCAAAGCCATTCTTCCGCATGGAAACCTTCCACGTGCCCTGTGGCTTTGGGCCTCAGTTTCCTTGCCTGGAAAATAGGTATGATGCAGTGAAGATGAAATGACAGGACGAAGCTCAGAGCCCAGCCCTGGGGCATGGCCAGCACAGTGAGTGTCGTCTCTCTCTGTCTCGCCGCCCCACCCCTGCATTCATTCATTCCTTCAGTAGAGTCCTGCGCCCCGGCCCGTGCCGAGTGCTGGCAAACAGATACGACTCAGAATTGACTCGGCCTCCAGCCCTGCTCAGAGTCAGAGCCAAATGCTCGGCGCATGACTAACCCAGCTCTGGTGGCGGTGGCCCCCGTGACTTCAGCCTGGGTGCTTTCACCCCGACCATCTCCAACCCATTCTCTCTTTCAGCCCTCCTGAGCAGCACAAGGGGAGGATAAGCAACCAAGCACCCCATTTTCTAGAGGCAGCAAGAGGGGCTGTGAGAGGGGAAGGTCAGCCCAGGGCCGCGGGGCAGGTGCGGGCGGCCCCGCCAGGCCCCGCCGGCTCGAGGCCTCAAACAGCTAAACGCTCAGCGCGTCAGGTGTGCCGTTTTCCTCGATGCGCAGAATCCAGGGGTCCCCAGAAGCCCTGCGGGGCTTTTGCCTCGGTGTCCCGAGAAGCCCATATTCCAGGACCTCATCAGACAGGGACACCCAGCCAGGGAGAGACTGGCCTGGGGGTGGGGGCGGGTCCTTAAAAAGCCAACCTTGGAATGAGCCTGCGGCCCAGCAAGTCCCTCCTGGGGACGGCCCCACTCGGAGCGAAGACGGGGCGGACACGCGCGTGCCCGTGTCCCCTGCAGCCCCACTCACAACCGCCAGCGGCAGCGCCGTCCCGGAACGTCCACCGACTCACGCGTGGAAAAGCAAAGTGCGGTGTGTCCGTAGGGTGAGTGCTGCCCAGCCACGGGATTCACCGCGAGACCCAGAGGGCGACAGCCTTGCCCCAGAAGGCTGGGCGTCTCCACGGTGCCTCTCCCCTCCACAAATCCCCGGCAGGTCCAGCTGACTGTCCCAGCCTCCCGGGCCCCCCACGTGTGCTGGCGCTCGTGGGTGGCTAACAGCTCCTGGACTGCCACCCCTGGGCCTTTGCACTGGCCACGTCCCCCAGTTGCCCTGGTCTCCACTCCAACCTGTCAACATATTTGTTGAGGGCCCCATGGGAACCGGCCCTGTGTGGGGTGTTGCAGGGAATGGGACAGCCCCTGGTCTCTCCCCACCCCGTGGAGAGGGTTGGGGAAGCTTCTGGGAGAGAGAGAAGGTCGATCTGGTTGGAACCCACAATAAAGGGCAGAGATGAGCCTGGGCCGCAGGAGTGAAGGGCACTAGGCAGCCACGGGAGGATTAAGGCAGGGGGTGGCCATCAGCTTAGTGCCCTCCCCCTCAAGCTATGTGACGTGGTTCCTCTGCCGTGACCTTCAGATGACCCTCACACCCTTCTCTGCCCTTCTCTTGGTTCCCTCAGCATTTTCCACCCTGGATTCCTGGGGATGTCCCTGCCTGGTGTCAACCAGGGCAGCTGTCCCCACTGTTTTAAAGGGACGCCAGGCCCGGGGGGATGGGGACAGGAGCCCCACCGAGTTCCTGAGCTCTTTCTCCAGGGTCTGTCTGCCCCATCACCCTGTTCTCTTCCCTCCTCTCCCTTGTTTTCCTTCTTTTATTTCCTCTCTTTTTATTGTGGTTAAATCTACATAGCATAAAACTCACCGTTTCTGAGTGTGACCGCGCAGTGGTGTTGCGCACATCCACGGTGTCGTGCGGCCATCGCCGCCCTCTGTCTCCAGAACTCTTCCATCTTCCCCACCGAGACTGTCCCCGAGAGACACCAACTCCCCATCCTCCCCCACCAGCCCCGGCACCCACCCTGCTGCTTCCTGGCTCTATGGATTTGATGACTCTATAGGGACAACCTGTAAGTGGAATCACACTGTGTTTGTCCTTTGGCGTCTGGTTTATTTCGCTCAGCACAATGACCTCAAGGTTCACGGCTGTTGTGGCATGTGTCAGAACTTCCTTCCTTTTAGTGACTCAGTAATATTCCATGTGTGCGCGGAGCTCACGGTGTTGATCTGCTCATCCCGCGGCCGGCACGGGCTGCGGCGGCCATTCGGCCGTTGAGAGCCACGCCGCTGGGAACAGGGGCGCCGATGTCCCTCCACTCTCTGTTTCCAGCCCTTTGGGGTCTACACCCAGAGGGCGAGTTGCTGGGTCAGCTTGTTTGCTTTTTAAGTTTGATTCACGGCTGCTCATAAGCTTAGGGGACTTTTTGTTTTCTGAGTCCCGGCGTTGCTGGCCCAGGCCGAGAATCTTCTGCAAACACCACTGCTGTTTGGATTCACACCAGCTGCTTCTGCGTCGGCTGTGGCCTGCCCCGCTCGGGGGGCTTGGTTTCCTCTTCTGTGAAATGGGGATGACAGCCCAGGGTAGGGGGGCACAGCCAGTGGTCTGGCCCCAGGGGCCGCCCAGATACTGGGGTTTCGCAGCAGCCCGAGCTGTGCAGAGAGGCAGAGGTGCCAGGGAGCCGGACGGGGCTGCGGTGAAGGTGCTGCACACGCCCTGCACGCCCGCCCGCCGCTCAGCCTGCAGCTGCCCCGTGCAAGCAGCTCCCCGCCGCCCGGCGCGCAGGCAGGGCACCCCGGACAGCACGCGAGAGCAGGCACAGCCTCCCGGCACCAGACTCGGAGACCCTTAGACAGTCCAGGGCCTGAGCTTGGAATCCCCTCCTCCACCAGCAGGGGAAACTGAGGCCCAGAAATCCAAATCCCCCTGCAGGCAGACACCGGCCACCCCTCCTGGGCCTTCCTGACCCACAGACAAATCCCACGGGGAGAGCTGGTCCTGCCGGCCGAGTTCCTGCCAACGGGACACGGTTTGCCAGGACTCGGCTCCCTTTTAACCTAGAACAACGTGAACAGAACATTCTATTGACAAGTCTTTTTGTTTTGCTTTTTTTTTCTCTTCCTTTTTTTTTTTATTCTTTTTTAAATACAGGGAGTCTCTAAACCCACTAGACCTAAGGGGCACCTATAGAACACCCCGCCCCACGACAGCAGGGCCACATGCTTCCCAAGCGCACATGGAACGTTCCCCAGCATGGGCGACACAATCAACTTCCAAGCACTGAAAGGACTGAAATTGAAGAAAGTATGTCCTCCGACCACAGTGGAATGAAACTGGAAATGAAAAGCAGGGAGACATTTGGCAAACTCGGAAATACGCAGAAATTTGAGCACGTGCCACTAAATACGAGGAGAATCTGCTCCGAGGTTCATCAGCATATCCTGGCAGCAACAAGGTCCTTGGGGGGGGCCAGAGCTCCCCTGCTGGGGGAAGGTCTGGCTTTGTGCAGGGGCCGGGGTGCACCTGTGCATCCCCCTGCAGATCTGGGGTGTCCACGAGGCCTTCTGGGTGTGCCCCTGGGGAGTTCTCGTGGCTCCGGTGGGGTTGTGGCCTCCAGAATGGGTGACCCCAAAGCCACAGCTTCAAGGTTAGCGATGGGGACTTCATGGGGATCTGCTTCTGGGAGGCTGCAACGTGTTAGTGGCTCTTTAGAGCATGCTGGAAACTGGCCAGGCATGGTGGCACCTGTAGCCCCAGCTACTCGGGAGGCTGAGGCAGGAGGATCACTTGAGTCCAGGAGTTTGAGGTTGCTGTGAGCTAGGCTGACGCCATTGCACTCCAGCCTGGGTGACAGAGTGAGACTCTGTCTCAAAAAAAAAAAAAAAAGAACATGCTGGAAACTCCTTCTCCTTTAAGCCTCCACTCCCCACCCCTCCCGCCATGGCATCCCAGCTTCCGTCCGAATCTCCGGGTCCTCCAGCTCCCTTTGTCCTGCCCCAGCCCCCCACCTTTGCATGGACGGTTCCCACGTGTCCACGTGGCAAATTCCCATCCACCCTCCAAGGCCTCC
Organism: Eulemur rufifrons; assembly: GCF_041146395.1. NCBI lineage: Eukaryota > Metazoa > Chordata > Mammalia > Primates > Lemuridae > Eulemur > Eulemur rufifrons. The sequence goes on along the minus strand of NC_090984.1, from coordinate 7,673,443 downwards.
GAGAACTTGCTAGAGCTTCAGCTCCCCTGGGAATCTGCTCCGACTCCCACAGGAGAACCCTGGCCCCCCCCCGCCCCCGCCTCACCAGGGTGGGAGCATCGGATCTGCACCCGAGTCCCCGTCCCACAGGGCCCGAGCAGCCCGCTGGCGGGGGGGGGGGTTGCTAAATGACCAAGGGACCTGGCTGAGAATGCACCATGAATGGGCACAGTGGCTTCACCAGCCAATACTGACAAAGAATCAACCAGGAGGTCCAAGGCTTCCTGGGATGATGGACTTTCTAACCTAAGGCCAAGAGGATGCCGGGTAGAGTGTGTAGTGTGCAGTGTAGACAGGACTTGGAGTCTGTCGCCCTGGCTGCCTCCTGACCGTGGCCCCAGGCGAGCGCCTGGTCCTCTCTGAGCCGGAGCTGCCCCTGCACCCTCTGGCCCCAGGGCAGGGGGACCCTATCTGGGGGCTCTCGGGCAGGGCCTGGGAGGTGGCTCACTGGCAGGAACTTCTGGCTCGGCTGTCCGTGGGCCACCGCTTGAGACACGCGCCTCTAAATTGTCACAGTCATTCAGGAAATAGTTGTTCAGCCGCGAAACGCCAGACGCTGCTCTGGAGGCTGCTGTCTTTCGGGCTTCGGCACGTTCTGAACGCTGCCTCCACCACCTCTGCTTTCAACCTTGACCCCAGGTTGGCCTTTTGGGGACTGTCCCAAGATCAAGAGTCGCACTCCAGGGCCAAACCTCTCGTGTGCAGCCTGGGGGCTCTGAGATGTTCCAAAGTGAGGGGGAAAAAACAAAAACAAAAACAAACTCCCAGGAGTCAGGAGTCTGGCCAGCCCATCCTTGCACTTGGCCTTCACTGGGGCTCCGAGGAGCCAATCCTGGCTGTCCCGGGCAGAATTCTCCACATTCCCGGTGTGTTTCCGTTGAACCCCAAACCGCAAACACATCCTGAAGTCTCATTTCCTCCACGCGGCCCGGGGTGATTCAGGCCATCTCGCCGGGGGCTCGTCGCTTCGTTTTGAGTCATAGTGAGGTTTGTCGAAGGAAGGGAGGCTCATCTCAGGAGCTGGCGGCTGTGCCACCGGGCGCAGCCTGTTCCCAACCATCTCTCTCGCTGCATCTGCGCAATCGCCGGACCGCTCGCCCGCCTGGATCTGAGCTCTCTGACCTGGGAGCTAGCTCTGTCGTGGTAGCAGGGGCTGGGGGGCCACACCTGAATTCGCAGCTGTCGATCTAGGGCGAGAGATGGTGGCTCTGAGCTTTATGGCATCCTCTGTAGAATGGAGTTGTTAGCAGCTGTCTTGGCTGGGCTCTCTCTGGTGGACAGGGTCTACACTATGCCTGGCACATAGTAGGTGCTCAGTGAAGGAATGGTGGCTGTTAGTAAGAGAGAGAGAGAGAGAGAGAGAGAGAGTGATGGCCGGGCACAGTGGCTCACATCTGCAATCCCAGCACTTTGGGAGGCTGAGGCAAGAGGATTGCTTCAGGCTAGGAGTTTGAGACTAGCCTGGGCAACATAGCAAGACCCCATCTATACAAAAAATTAAAAAAATATCAATAGCTGGACGTGGTGGTGCACACCTATAGCCCCAGCTACTCGGGAGGCTGAGGCAGGAGGATCGCTTGAGCCCAGGAGTGGGAGGCTGCTGTGAGCTATGATGACGCCACTGCACTCCAGCCACAGCAACAGACCGAGATCCTGTCTCAAATTAAAAAAAAAAAAAAAAAGGCAAAAACAAAGAAGCAAGCCCGCTCATACTACTTAATTCCACTGACCTCTGGAGGTAGGTTTAGACCTGGGAATCCCATGTTTTGGAAGATTCCCAATGTCACCAGCAAGTGTCACCCAACCGTGAGTTAATTTCGGCCCAGGGAGACCCCAAGGTCCCGATGGCAGGGATCAGGGACGGTGTCCACGCACAAGCTGCCCTGGCCTCAGGCCTTCGTCAAGTGCTCATGTGCACCGGGCTGGCGCCTTGTTAAGGGAGAGGCTCCCAAAGGATTGATCTCCGCCTGGAGGAAAACCTCTGGCAACTACTTTTATCCTCGTTCTTGTCATTTGTTTGCTTGTTTAAGGGGAAAGTGGGATGTTTATTGCAGTACTAGCCCTAGTAGTCCAAAAGTAGAAACCACCAAAGTGCCCATGAAAGAATAAATAAATAAACTGTGGCCCACCCACACGATGGAATATTATTCAGCCTTGAAAAGGAAGGGGGTTCCGAGACAAGCTGCAACGTGGATGACTCCAGAGGATGTCAACTAAGTGAAAAAGGCTGGTTACAAAAGACAAATACTGGGTGATTCCCTCATAGGAGGTCCCTAGAGTAGTCAAATCACAGAGACAGAAAGAATGAATAGAACGGTGGGTGCCAGGGGCTGGGGGAGGGAGCTGGGGGTTAGGCTTTAATGCGGACAGAGTTTCAGTTTTGCGAGATGGCAGAGTTCTGGAGACAGGTTGCACAGCCACGTGAATGAACTGGGATGAGCTAGTGAGGGTTGGGGGACCCTAAACGAAACAGACGACAGCGGTTTCCAAGGCTTCAAAAGGGAATCCGAGGATCCCTGGATTTTTCCTGGGTGGGAAGGGATCTACCAGCTTTGCAAAAATGTCTTGGCCAACAGCCTAAAGAACCAGCCACCTCCTGGGGCTCAGGGGACCCCAGCTCCCTAACTTTAAAGGCAGGAGCTTTCTACGCATGAGTGCAAAGCCGCTTCCAGTAAGTCTCATTGTCAGCGATAAAAATAACCACGGCTGAAGCGGGGACGAGCTCGTGATACAGGCAAGCGATGCCACAGAGAGAGGCAATGGCGTCTGTCCCCCTCCATTGGAAAGTCCCCTGAGCAGGCCTCTGAATTAAAGTGAACATCTTGGTCTTGGATGTGCCCGAGCGTGTTCTCGGTCCGTAGAAGGTTCTCTGCACCCTCGAGCCCCCCGCCCTCCCAAGACCTCTGCAGGACCAGCAGAATGGAGGAGCGGGGCTGGCGCTTCCCCCGCCCCACGCTGATTTCCTTCACGGCGACATTCCCACCACGAGGAATAATGGAGTAGCTTACTGAATACACACAGAGCCGCCTCTCCGCATGTTCCCGGGCAGTAGAACTAGAATACCCAGGCCCTGTGACCACCTGGGCTCAGGCGACCCACCTGCCTCAGCCTCCGAGTATATGGTTGCATCATAGCTTCAATTAACGCCCACCCAATCCGTCGTGACAAAAGCCACCACTGCTGGCTGGGGAGTGGGGGGAGGAGAAATGGGAAATTGTTTGTTGAGTACAGAGTTTCAGTTTTGCAAAGTGAAAAAGTCCTAGAGATCTGTTGCACAATAATGTGAGTACGCTTCACACTGCTGAACTGGTGCACTTAAAAATGGTTAAGATGGTCAATTTTAGGTTATGATTTTTTTTACCACCATTAAAAATTAAAAGAAAAATTTTAAACCCACACTCCCTACTATCTTACTCGAGCATCTAGAATGGCCAGGAACTTGGCATAGAACATTGTTCTGTGAACAGCCCTAAGAGATAGAGTTTGTGGTTTCTATTTTATAGATTGAGGGAAAATGGAGACTCCAAGTGGTGACTTGAGCTCTCCCAGGTCACACTGCTATGAACAGTCAAAGCTGGGTCCAGGCACGTGGCTCACACCTACAATCCCAGCACTTTGGGAGGCTGAGGCAGGAGGATCGCTTGAGACCAGGAATTCAAGACCAGCCTGGGCAACATAGTGAGACCCCATCTCTACAAGAAGTTTAAAATTAGCCCAGCATGGTGGCCCGTGCCTGTAGTCCCAGCTACTCGGGAGGCTGAGACAGGAGGATCGCTTGAGCCCACAAGTTTGAGGCTGCAGTGAGCTATGATGATGCCACTGCACTCCAGTCTGGGTGACAGAGTGAGACTATGTCTCTAAAACCTTAATTATCTAATTATTTTTAAAAAATAACTAATTAATTTTTGGGGGAGGGAGACAGAGTCTCACTCTGTCACCCTAGCTAGAGTGCAGTGGCATCATCATAGCTCACTGCAACCTCAAACTCCTGAGCTCAAGCGATCCTCCTGCCTCAGCCTCCCGAGTAGCTGGGACTACAGGCATCGGCACCACATCTGGCTAATTTTTCTATCTTTTGTATAGATGGGGGTCTCACTCTTGCTCAGGCTGGCCTCAAACTCCTGAAATTCATTAATTTTGAAAAAAGAGTTGAAGCTGGATTGACATCATATCTGTCGGACTCCAACATGCTCATGGGCCTCTTCCTAGCTTCAGTATCTTCTCTGGTCTATGTCAAGGGAAGAGAAGCCAGAGGTATCTTACCCCAGACTCTAGAACGGGAAAAGGAACCAGCGTTCTGGTCTACCACGTTGTTCTCTTAGAATCTGGATCCTCAACTTCCTTTAAAAAGTGTGTTTATAATTGAACAATTGCTACATCTTGTCTTGAGTCTGTTTTTGGCTTTTGGAGTGGACACTCTGCCCTTTGTCTTCAGTGCAAAGAAACAATACTCATTGCAGACCACGACCTCAAAAGTCCTTATGCTCTGGCCACAGAAAGGGCTCCCTCCCAGGCGGAAGGAAACCATTGGAAGCTCACAGAATTGTTCATTTATTAGGCTAGTGTTTCTTATACTATAGCAGTGTTTTAAAAATTTATATTATGAGATGTATATTATATCTGTAATCCCAGCACTTTGCAAGGCTGAACTGGGAGGATTGCTTGAGGGTAGGAGTTCGAGACCAGCCTGGGCAACATAGTGAGACCCCATCTCTACGAAAAATTTAAAAAATTAGCCAGGTGTTGTGGCATGCGCCTGCGCCTATAGTTCAAGCTACTTGGGAGGAGGATCCCTTGAGCCCAGGAGTTCGAGGCTGCAGTGAGCTATGATTGGGCCACTGCACTCCAGTCTGGGTGACAGAGTGAGACCCTGTCTTAAAAAAAAAAAAAAGTATATTATTAATATATATTATAGAATGTATATCATATTGATATGGTTTATACTGATATAATTATATATTGCTATATCATTATCATATCGTATCAGTGTCATTTAAACTGGCCTTTCTCCCTTAGCTGTCAAATCAAGATTATGGAGTGTGAGCAAAATATTTTAAAGATGATGTCATTACCTGAAATCCTAAAATATGTGCCTTTTTAGTCCTGAGCTCCTGAGCTCAAGGGATCCTCCCCGCCTCGGCCTCCCAGCGTGCTGGGATTACAGGCGTGAGCCACCGCGCCCGGCCGACCTTTTTAGATACTTGAATAACAATCTTAAGGGCTTTTAGAGCTGGAAAGGTCTGCGCTGGTCATCTGGTCAATGTCCTTGGTCAAACGAGGAACGTGAGGCCCGGAGAGGTCAGTTAGGAAACACCACCGAGGTCCTGAAGACAGAGCACCCACCTCGTCAGCCAGGGAGCAAATCCCAGTGTGGCATTTAGGGACCCGCTCAGCGCAAACACAGCCCTGCCCCGGCGAGCCCACATCACGTAATTTCTTTGGGACAAGCTCGAGATAACCATCACGTTTCCATTTCCCGTTATGTTTTTCCAACAACAGCTCATGACACAATTTGTACGACCGCCCCCCCCCCGCCCAGTAAACTTTTACTGGGGGAAAATTCGGGGAAGAAAAAAAAGTAGCAATGTTTCAAAGGCACCAGATCTGATAAGGGGACAGAAATATTTACTCCATTAATTCAAGAGGCAGGTTCTTTGTTTCCCAGACACTTCCTGTACCGTCTTAAAAATAGCTTTCCACAACTGTTCCAGGACTAGAATGTCCTTTGAAACGAAACTGGCTTTGAAGATGCGATTTCATTTACTCAGCGGAGGCTGCGGATAACCGCTCGTCACTTTCCAAAACAATGCTTGGCCAGGCCACGTGGGCCCTTGAACTCTAGTCCAGACGGCAGTCCGAGCTGGGGCGCTGACATCGAGGAGGCGGATTAAATGGGGAGAGGGGTCCCCCCCAAAGGGGACAAGACTCCTTACCACCGGGGAGCTAAAACCCAAGGACGTCGCAAAGTCAAACATGACCTCTTGCCCGCTGTAACCGCAGGCTTGGCATCTGAGGATTCAACCAACCGAGGATCAAAAATGTTCCGGAAAAACAAACCAAAAAAAGTGGCCTCTTACCTGAAAGATCTGACTGACAGAAGGAGGGGGTTACTGTTCATTGTGTCAGGTGTGACCTTGGCAGGGCATTTATGTGACACGTCACGTGTCTTAGCGACATGTACTTCGAGGTCTACGGGTGAAATGATGTCCCGACTCTGATTTGCTTTATTTTTTTTATTTTTTCGAGACAGGGTCTTGCTCTGTCACTGGGCTAGAGTGCTGTGACGTGATCACAGCTCACAGCAGCCTCCAACTCCTGGGCTCAAGCGCTCCTCCTGGCTCAGCCTCCCGAGTAGCTGGGGCTACAGGCAGGCGCCACCTCGCCCGGCTATGATTTGCTTTAAAACACTTCTGTAAAGCAAAGGAAGAAAGCAAAGGTGGAAAAATCTGGATTAGAGTTGACGCCGGGCAAGGGGTGGAGGTGATGGGGTTATTGTCCTTTTCTCACAACTATTATGTTTGTTAATTTTCATAATACATTTTTTCAAACTGGATACTCTGTTTTCCAGGAAAGGGCGGGAGTTGTTCTCTGCTCGGGAAAAGGCAGAAAGAGCCAATGCGGGCCGGGCGCGGTGGCTCACGCCTGTGATCCCAGCACTTTGGGAGGCCGAGGCGGGAGGATCACTTGATGCCAGGAGTTCCAGACCAACCTGGGCAACATAGTGAGACCCCATCTCTACAAAACATAAGAAAAGTTAGCTGGTCATGGTAGCACATGCCTATAGTCTCAGCTCCTTAGGAGGCTGAGGCAGGAGGATGGCTTGAGCCCAGGAGTTGGAGGCTGCTGTGAGCTGTGATGATGCCACGGCACTCCAGCCTGGGCAACAGAGCAAGGCTCTCTCTCTATTGAAAAAAAAAAACAAAACTAAAGAAGAGCCAGTGGGAGTGGGACGGATGAGTGGCCTTGACACGGACTGCTTACACAGCAGGGGGCCGTGGGTCTGTGTGTGTGTGAAGCAAGGAAGGAAGGAAACAGGATTTAAACTGGATCTAACTTTGGGGGGAGGTCTGAGAACCTGTTTAAGAATCAGATGCAAAAGTTAGGAACGTGCTGCACACACACACACACACACAACCAAAAACAAACCCACAAATGTGCATTCATGGGGTCACCAATCCCCTAAAAACCACCCCTCCCTGGGTAAGAACAATGAATTCGATGCACAGTTTTCCATTTCTAACAAATCAAGAGGCTCTTTCTGTCTTTTCTAGATTCGATGCGATGGATATGTAAATAAGCAGAAGGCATCGAGAAACTAGAAAGCCTCAGATTTTCTAAGAAACACTCAACTCTTTTCTCAGACCAGAAGAAGCCACCACCGCCCCTGGCTGGGTTTGAGGCTCTGGGCAAATGACTCCAGACACCGAGTCTCGGTTTTCCCATCAGGAAAATGAGCTAACGTCCACCCTCCTCACCGACATCCCACAGGATGACACAAGTCGGATCACTCTGAAAACTGTGAGGTCACATGCCCAATATAGAGTGTGGCCTCACCTGCGCACAGTGCCAAAGCCGAGACCACCCTGGACAGAGGTGACTCAGTGCATTCCCCGAAGGGATGTGACGGCAGGGGCACGTGGCGCGGGGGCTCCCCCGCAGGAGGAAGGAAGCCGCGGGAATTGCCCCGGCCGTGACCGAGTTCTGGAAGCTGCTGACTCTTCCAAGGGGATTAGAAGCACCTTAGAGTTCACAAAGTCCACAGACTCCCCGCAGGCCCCCAACAGCGAAGCAAGGCTGTGCCAGGGGCACCAAAGAATCCTGCTCCCACCCACCCTCAACCCCAGAGCCACAGGGACCCATCGTCGCCTGCAGTCTGGAAAAGGAAGATGACCAAGGGCTCAGATTGTCTTGGGTCAATCTCTGCATTCTCTGACACCTGCTGTCACCTGCAATTTACGGCTCACATTTGACCCTTGACCAACACTGGTCTGAACCGCACGGGACAGCTTTCGTGTGGATTTTCTTCCGCCTCTGCCACCCCTGAGACAGCAAGGCCGGCGCCTCCTCTCCCTCCTCCTCCTCCGCCTATTCAACATGAGGAGGATGAGGATGAAGACCTCTGTGATGATACACTTTCACTTGAGGAATAGGAACTGTATTTCCTCTTCCTTATGGTTTTTTTTTTTTTGAGACAGAGTCTTGCTGTTGCCCTAGCTACAGTGCAGTGGCGTCAGCCTAACTCATAGCAACCTACAATTCCTGGGCTCAAGCGATCCTCCTGCTTCAGCCTCCCGAGTAGCTGGGACTACAGGCGTGCACAACCGTGCCTGGCTAATTTTTCTATTTTTTGTAGAGATGGGGTCTCACTATGTTGCCCAAGCTGGTCTCGAACTCCTGGCCTCCAGCAATCCTCCCACCTAGGTCTCCCAGAGTGCTGGGGTTGCAGGTTGCTCCACGGGAAGGGAGCCAGCAAAGACATTCCCAGAGAGCAGAGCAAACACCAGAGGTAACCTCCCGAGGAAGAGCGGAACTCCTCCCACACTCACACTGTACGAGGAGGGGTGGGGTCTGCACCTGCTTTTTGATTCCCCATAAGGGCTGATGTTGAGGTGGCCCATTCTGGGCGATTGCATCTCCCCCTTGTGAATCCGCCCGGTTCTCTGCTGTTTCTCTGGTGCTGCGGCTTGAACGTTCCCTCCAAAGCCCGTGCTGAGTTACCGCCCCCAGGACGATGTCAGGAGGTGATTGGGCCATACGGGCCTTTGCCTCGCAGACGGATTCCCGTCCTTATTGTGCGGGGCCAGGGGGACAGGGGGCGGGGGGGGGGGGGCATTGCAAGAGCAAGCTCAGACCTCTCGTGCCCTCGTCCCCTCCCACCTCCCAACATGGGATGACGCGGGCACGAAGGCCCTCACCGGATGTCAGCACCTTGACATTGAACTTCACAACCTCCAGAATTGTGTGAAATAAATTTTTCTTTATAAATGATCCAGTCTGTGGGCTACAGAAACAGAACAAAGACCTCTGGCGGTGCTGAGGCTGCTCTGCCGCCAGTTGGTGTGTGGGGTTGACCTGGGGTTAGAAACACTTCACAGGTGTTTAATCGTCTTAATGTGAAAGAGACCAACCTGGCATGTCTCACCTGCGTGGGGACAGTGAGAAACCAAGCAGGGGTCGGGGCGGGGGGTGGAAGGGAAACTGCAATATCATCAATAGCTCCTGGGACCCTCCCAACAGTTATGTCCAAGCTTCCAGAATGTTCTAAGGGAATCAGCTGTGTCCTGATTGAAGGCTCCCCGTCTCCCAGTTCTGAGTATGGGCTGGTGGCGCGAAGACCGGCTGGCCTTGCCCCTGGCGCACACACGGCCTTGCAAACCGCGAGCGGGAAGTGCAAACTGCAGTCGCGTCGACGGGCTTGGGCTGCGAGGAGGGCACAACCAACGCTTGCAAAGACACTCTTTGCGAGGGGTGGGGGGACTGGGGGTGCATTTTGGAAAACTGGAAAATTCCCAAAACTGGCTTTCTCTGTGGCCCTAGAGTGTCCCCCAAAACTGAGCATTGCGGCAGGAATGCTCGACCTGTTTTTCCGCGGTTGATCCGCTCCCATGACACCGATGCAAGGAAAACAGTGTTTGGACGGATGGAAGAAGATTCTCGTGTTTTCTATTAAAATATTTTATATTACTCATTCAAACTTCATTTTTATACAACGAATGCATACATCGCCGGGGGAGTGTCTGGCCGGATGCGGGGAGGGGCTGGGGCGGAGGGTGGGGTGTCTGCGGCGGTGAGGGGACAGGGCAGGAAGGCCCTTGGCACTCCCTCTGCTCGGCGGCCGCCCCGCGCGCCCTCGGAGGAGGAGCCGGACCCGTCAGCCCTCGGGGGACGGCACAGTGGAGAGAGGGGCCGAGGCGGCCTGTGCAAGACACTTCCTCAGGAGATGTGACCTTTCCCGCCTGTGTCCACGGCTGCATTTGCACATTCGAACGAGTCCTGCAGGGTGCCCAGTCCTTGACGCACGGTGGCTGTGGCATGTCACAACGGGACACGGGGACCGCTCTGAGCGTGTGCATACGTGTGTGTACATATATAGGCATCTGCGTCGCCTCCTCTCTCGCACCGCCTGCGCCGGCCCAGCCTCGCCCGCGGCCCCGCCTAGGCGGCCGGCATGTCGGCCTTGCTGAGCGCGATGGCCAACTCCAGGTCCTCCTGCTCCTGCCGCCGCAGCCGCGCCAGCCGCTCCTGCTCCGCCTTCTCGCTCTCCCGCTTGGCCCACGCCAGCTGCTGCTCCTCATTGCCAAACTGCAAAGGAAACGCAACAGGTGGGTTATGCGGCCCGGGGGCAGAGACCTGCCAGCTCCCGGGGACTTGCAAGGCGGGGCCCGACTCCTCATCTGGAAGGCGGCGTGGAAGGGGCACACATGGCTGACTGTGACCTTAACCGCAACCTCTGGCCCTCAGAGGAGCCAGCTGCCCTGCCCGTGCACAGAACCCAGGACGGGCCAGGTTCCAAGATGCCGGCAGCCAAGAGGCACAGAGACAGGGGGGCTCGGCTGCACGTGTGTTCAGGTGCCCACGTCTGAGCGTCAGATGCGTCAAGGGGCTCTGAAGCCCCAGGGTGCAGGGACAACTGTGCCGTCTGGAAACGCAGCATTCCCACCTCCAGCCATGCTCTGACGTGCTGAGGGCCACTGTGTACTTGAACGTGGACCAAAGCCCTAGCACGTACTTGCCATAAGGAGTTTTCATTGGGGTATTTTTCTGAAACGTTCAATTTTTTCAAAACCACTTTAAAAAAAAAAAAAAAAAAGGGCAGGAGAAAACCACCTTGATCCAGAGGCAGGAAATCTCAAACCATTGAAAGTATCTTAGCTATGAAAAGAAAAGCCACATCCCACAAGCCGCTCCCCTAGCGTGGGTCCTCGTTTCCCTGACGTCCCCATCACTCTGTGCTCCGTCCCCGCTGAGATGCTGAGACGCCTCCAGCACTGTTGGCCCCAAGGAAAGCTGTCCCCTGCTTGGGGACTTAAAGGGTTTCCCATAATCAACATCTCTCTCTGAAGTGCTGCCTCTGGCCGGCTCTCTGCCGCATGCTGGGGTAACACCAGGCCAGGCCCTCGTGGGGGCCCTGCAGACTCCCCCAGGGCGCGGGTGAACACTCACAGCCACTCCACACACAGCGCTGAGCCGGCATGACACCCGAGGGGTCAGTGCCCTGTCACCGTGCCCCTCCGACCAGCTGGGGACAGGAGAGGGCCCCACACTCCAGACCTCCTCCCTGGGCCCGACAGGGCCGTGGCTATTGGCTGTGACTGATGGGGAAGACGGCCTCGGGCCCTGGGGGCCGGATGGGCACTGGCCCTTGTGCAGTCCCAGGCGTGAGGCCCAGGGCCCCACCTTGGGGTCACCGGGCGCTGCGTGGGCTGGGAGGAGTGGTGATCCCCCGGGGAGGCTCCGTGGGTGAGCGAGCAGGGCGGCTTCAGACTGGCAGGTTTGGAAGGTTTCGTGGCCTGACGGCTGGCATGAGGAGGGACGGGCAGGAGGAGCTCGGTTTGGAGGCAGACGCGGCAACAAGGAGGTGCACGGCCCAGGAGGCCTCCCTCCACCTGGCCTTGGGACTCAGGCAGGGGACAGCTGCGGGGGGGCGCAGTATGAGGAAAAACGTCCCCTAGAGGAATGGCTGAGGCCTGACTCCTTAGAGGCACTGCCCAGAGGACATCCCAGCCTTTGTGTTCCCACCACAGGCCACAGATAAGCGTCCTCCCACCCCCCAGGCTTTGGAGAATTTTCCAACACCTCATCAGGAGAAAAACAAGGAAAAAACAACAAACGCTGGTGGAAACCGTTCCACGGTGCCACTGACAGGGACCTCGCCCTCCACCGCCTCGTGGGGAGGAGCTACGGGAGCAGCTGCCCTAATCTGGATCAAAGCCCAGACCAGCCAAGTAACAGGCCTGTTGGGTCCAAACCACAGCCTCCTGGCCTTTTCTGGCCCTGCTCAGCCTGCGTGTCCCCAAATGTCACAGAAGAGCCCCCCGCTGGAGGGGTCTGCATTTCCAAATTAAATGTGCCGACGAGAAAATTCCAGGTGCCTTTGGAGTCGACTGGTTCTAGGCCGGCTCAGGAATCCGACACCGAGACTTGCGTGGTGAGGTTTGCACACACTTGCCAGACGCGTTGGTCGGTGGTGTCCGGGCGAGGTCTCCAGATAGGACAGTCTCTGCAGCTCCCTGTGTGTCTCGAACGAGGAAAAAAACCACTTCCTAGCCCTGGATGGGGCCACTTTGAGATGGGCCAGGATCTGGAACGCCTGTGGCACGCAGGGCATGGTGGACAGCCCCAAGAGGCGCCCGCGCCTGCCGGTGAGCGCGACTCCTTGCTAGGAACACCTGCGCCCGGAGGCGTCACAGCGCACCCAGCTGCGTGCAGGACACTCGCGGCTGCCTCCCTGTCACGCACTTACTCTGACGTGGAAAGTGCCTCCAACTTGTCACACAACACAAAGCACAGCTTAGCCGATCTGATTTTTGTGCTACTCTTAATGCAGACATATGAAAGGCTAAAAGAAAAAAGAGCCATTCCGCTAACCTATAAATGCCACTTCCTAATAAACACATTCGCCGGAGACAGAAAGTCTTGTTTTAAAAGAAATACCGGAGAAGGCAGAGGTTCCCGTGAACCGCTACAAGCACAGACAACCCACTGATGGGGGACTCGTACGTGAGAGCGCCCCAGAGCGGCACAGCGGGGGTCATCGAGAGCAGCGTGCGGGTGACATCAGTCCCCCTGCCAGCCAGCATGGATTGAGTTGCTTCACACGGGTGACAACGCGTCCTGGACAGCACTCTCAGAACCTCCGACGCGAAAGATTTTCACCGCAATCTGCTGGGTGGTTGAGACCTCTTAGCATGGACCGGGGGACGTGGAAATAGTCAGCCGGGAGGAACCAGCTGTGGCCTCTTCTGCGCTAACACAAACATCCAAGATCCACCGAACCTAGACACCACTGGCTGAGCCCCCGGACGCCAGGAACACGGAAAGCTGTCCCGAGTCCCCGCACTTGTAGACTATGGTATGACGGGTCCCGTCTCTGCTCAACCCATCCCACCAGAGTGGGCCAAACTGCACCATCTGATAACTGCCTCCGGGAAAACTGGGCCGTTTGCAGTGGCAAAGGTGATTTTAAACAGAAGACCAGCAGACATGTGTACTAGACTGGGCACAGTTTGATTTCTCGCCTGGAGATGACGGTGATGAATCACTCAGGAGTGTTTTCAAATCAAAGCTAACGACTGTTCTGGAACAACCAGAAATGGGAAGCCAAACAACAGCTTCAGGCCTTGGGTGTTTTTTAAAAATAATGTTTTTGAAAAACGAGCCCTTTGGGGGTGGGGGTGGGGGTCACAGGAAATAGAACTGTTCATTTCAGAAAGAGAACACTCATCTATCTCTTCGTGCAAGCTTCGCTCGCCTAACTTTTCCCTGTCGGAGACAGAGTACCTGAGTCATGCATGAACAGCTCTTTTTTTTTTTTCTCATCAGCATTTAATATTTTTCCACCAGAAAATAAACGGAGTGCTATTCAAGAAACTCGAGATAAAGCGGGTTTTGTTTCTGGCTTTGATTAACAACGTCACCATTTTGTATACATCCACGGTGTGCACTGACTGTCAACAAAATCAAACTAACTGCAGTCGTAAAATATGTGCAGGTCGCCAAGAGCCAGGAACGTGTCAGGGCCTTGGGCAATTTTAAATAAGCCACAGGATAGCCGTGCACGGTGGACGTCACCAAGATGGCTCTGAAACAAACCGGGTGTTTTTTGTTCATTGATACGTCCGGGCTTGTTTTAAAACAAATAGCCATCTATAAATAATGCGTCTCATACCCAGTGACAAAACAAAATACTTAACAAATTTGAGTGAGGAAAACCTACTTTTAAAAGTGGGTACACAACACAGGGTGCAACTGATTCTGGGAAGACAACATCTCCAGCTCTCAGAGAACACGAGTTTTGTGCACCAGGAAGGGGACTGAAGGACTCCCTCAAGCGATGGCGTTCGACAATCTGGAATATTTTTCCGCACGGAGGAAACAAAGCCAGGCTTTCAAAATCCCAGGATCAGCTTCTGAAAAGGCACTTTGCTAAGCGGCTTTTTGGAGCCCCTTTTTTGGTTTTGGCAAAAGGAAAGGGCTTCAGAATGGGTTGTTCTAGATTGGATTTTTCATTGTAGCCGGTAACTGAAATAAAAGCTAAAAAAAAAAAAAAAACAAAAAAACCCACATTGCTCTTCACTTGTTGTTCTGCCTGGGGCCTTCAACTGGTACTTGCTGCGCACAAAACACATCTAGGCAGAACCATCAGAATTTCTGCACAAAGACCTTTGTGGGGACAGCGGAACCCTGATGTGACTTGCGCAATCTTGTTTTCATACTTCGGAAGCGTTTGCCATCTTGGCTTCCAAACAATCAGTGAACACAATGGCCTTCGTGCAACGGAAATGATACAGAGAGTCCACCGTGAGGGACAGAGGCGGGCATGTTCTGCCACCGTGCTGGAAGAAAACGTGCCCCTCGTCATAGACTACACAAACCGCTCTTTTATTATTGAGAAAGTTTTTCTTACAGAGGCAGCAGTACCGAACACAACACAAGGGCCAGACAGCGTGAGGTACCGAGAGACGGAAAAGCTGGGAGCTTTGCCAATTGAAAGAGACAAAAATAAATAAGTAAATAAATAAGTAAATCGCCCCGGAAGAGCTGCAAGCGGGAGGGGGGGCGGGGAGGGGTGCCGCGGGGGCGGAGGACTCAACTTACAGAGGTGAAGTCAGCAAAGCCCGAGGAAGAGGCCTTAGAAGGTTTAGCTGAAGAGGAGGGGACAAATGGATCTTTTCCACTAAACGGGTCCCCAAACCCCTTTTTATTTTGGAACGGGTCGCCGCTGTCAGCCCCGAGTGGCTGGAATGGATCGGGGGGTTCGGGAAAGTCTGCAGAGCCCAGCTGGCTTACAGGTGTACTTTTACCTGGAAAGTTTAGGAGAAGACAAAAACAAACAAAAAAAAAAAAAAAAAAAGGAGAAAGAAAGAAATATAAGTGACTCGGCACCCACAGAGCAGAGGCGCTGCCCTGGCTGGACACCCCGCCGCGTCTGGGGGGGGCCTGCGATTCAGCTAAGGGGACGGACCCCAGGAAACCCCAGTCCTAGCTGGCCTTACCCCAGGGGCTTAACAGGTTGGGGACGACACAATAAAAACACTTCGGATGACAGACGCACAAACACACACACACACCAGCTAACACGTGAGAGTTGTCCTTAAAAAAGCTCACATGCAGGCGCATCTCAAAGTGATTCGCGTGAGCGTAGCAACACACTTACTATCACACCGTGTTAAACAAAACCATGGCTGAGCAGAAAAATACACCGCAAGCTTCTAAAAATTAAAAAAGGGTGGGGGGGGGGTCACCTGCAATAAGAAGGGGGATTCGTCCCACAGCGTGGCGGGGTTATCAGGCGTGTTAACGGTAGGGTCTGCCGCCCCTGCAGTGCTGGTAGCTCCGAGGGGCAGGGTTTGTTTGGGAAATGAGGCCGTGAGACCATGGGGGGGTGTGGCCTGAGGACAGGTGGCTTCTCCTAATGCGTCCTGCCAACATGCCGGAACATTCCACCAGGAACCTGAAGGCCTCTCGAGACCTGCTCAGTGACGGGAGGTCCCTGGGAGATGAGCCGCACGGAATCTGCGGTTTGCAGACCCGCCGGGCTGACCCGATGCTCCTGCTGGACACCGCTGCGCTCCGTCCTCCCAGCCAGCGCCCAGGGTGGTTGGAGTGCCCAGGGCCCAGACATTCCATCCCCTCAGGCTGGCGGCTCCTCAGCACTTGACACGATTCCAATCTGTTAACGGAGCTGCCCATGGGGACCCTTGAGGTTTCAAAGCTGACGTTCAAAATGAAACCAAGAGCCACCTGCCACTCCACGGCTGACGCTGGACCTCTGGCTGCAGGTCAAGAGGGCACCCTGGCTCCTGGCTGCACCCCACCCCTGCAGCACCCCAGCCCAGGCACACCCGACGTCCTCACTGGCCTCGGTCGCTCTCCACGCCCAGACCTAGAGCCATTCTCTCTGCTTCCCTGGCAGGTCACCCACCCCAGGCCACATTTCTGAGGGCCCCAAGGTGCCCCTAAGGGCTCCAGGGTTACAGCCTGCATCTCCCACCTCTAGCCCTGGGGCCTTGGCACAGGCAAGCGCCTCCCTCCCAGCTGGCTTCAGTTTCCTTATCTGCAAGGTGGAAATGAAGAGGAGTGGGTCACACGAGGTGACCTGCGCCAGCACGCACAGCGGGCACCCGGTGCTTGCGTGGCGGGTGGGAACCAGGCCTGCAGCCCGCCTTCTGGACAGGGAAATTTTTTTTTTTTTTTTTTTTTTGAGACAGAGTCTCGCTCTGTCACCTGGCTAGAGTGCAGTGGCATCATCACAGCTCACTGCAGCCTCCAACTCCTGGGCTCAAGTGATTCTCCCGCCTCAGCCTCCCGGAGTGCCAGAATTACAGGCCTGAGCCACCGCGCCTGGCCTGGAAACAGCACTTTGTCTCTCAGTTGAGACCAGCTGGAGCCGGGTGGCATAAGAGACAACTGCCGGCCCAGTCTGCTCTCAGCCTCATTCACGGCCTTGGGGGCAGAGCCATGAGCATCGCATGTCACAGGCCATCGGGGAACCAACAGAGGTGAGCACGGGGCAGAGCCCACCAGGAGCACCTGCTCCCGTGAAAGTCTCACCCAGACGGAGTCAGGACATTTGGGGTGGGGCCACGGCTACAGGAGGGTGGTCTGGCCTGGCCACAGCCCCCGGCCTGTCCCACTGGCCTTGAAGAACTGTCCCCGCCCAGGCAACCCCTACGTCAGACATACTCCCTGCTCCTTCAGAGGGGGACAGGCAGCTCTGCGGGAGGGCTCTGTAGACCCCATGCTGTCCTGGGTGTGCCACCTCCAGCTCCCCCACCTCAGCTCCCTCCCTGGGGCCAAACCCACTGGCAGAGTGGCTCTTCCTTCCCTCCGCTCAGCCCTCCCCAGGCCTCCCCACTGCCCTGGGATGACCCAGCCCCCTGGCCTCCACCTTTCTGCCTGCACCTGGCTCTGGTCCTTCTAGTATCACCTGGAAGCAGCTACCGGGCCAGGTCAGACGCCTCTCAGGCGACTGTCTCTGCAGCCCTTGTCATACAGCCCTGCCGTCTGGTCACGTCACGACGCATCTTCTCTCTCTTTCGGGCAGCTCCATGAGGCTGGGGGACCCTGGTGTCCACCCCTGGGTCCCCCTGCCTAGAGCAGAGCCTGACACTCAAATCCCTCTGCTGAACGAAGCTTTCTAAAATGCACACTCCGTCGCACCCCCGCCCCATCTCGGGTGGACACATTCCCATGAATCGGGAAGACCCCAACGACCGGCACCAACCTCTCTCCTGACAGCCCTCCCCAGGGTCTGGGCACAACTCCTTCCCCAGTAACCCCCAAACCCGAGGCTTCTTTCCTGGCTCTGCCCAGAAGATACTCCCAAAAGCCGTTGCAAGCAGCGCTGTCCGCTGGAAGCCCCTTGAGGAACCCCGCCACACCTGTGCTTGGCTCTGCGTGCGGGGCCAGCCCTAGGGCAGGGGTTGCCCTGCGTGGGGTGGGGCAGATGTGCCCCTTGAAGATGGTGAGGGGCACAGCAGCCACCCACCTTGGCTTTGCAAGGCCACTCTCAGCCTCAATTTCCCAATTCGAGAAAAGGGCTGAACTGTGCCACCCCCTCCAAATGCACACGTTCAAGTCCTAACACCCAGTAACTCGGGACACGACTGTATTTGGAGAAAGGCTCTGTAAAGGAACAACTGTATGAAAAGGTTATCGGGGTGGGCCCTGCCCCAGTGACTGCTGTCCTCAGAGGATGAGGTCAGGACGCAGACACACACACAGACGACCACACAAGGAGACAGGGCTCAGGAGAACCACCCCTGCTGACACCTTGAACTTGGAGTTGTGGGAATTGCCGTCTGCTGTTTACACTGCCCGGCTGCTCCAGCAGAATCACGCAGGGGTGGGGGAGGGCATGGCTGACTGGGAGCAGGTGTGCGCACGGAGACACCACGGCCACGGGCAGGGGTGCCCTGGCAGACGGCATGTCCTGTACCCCCCTGGGTTTGCAAGGGGAAGGGACTGGCCACAGCTAGTGTCTCGCGCCCCTGCCTGCCTCTGCACGGCCTCTCCCTCCACCTGGAAGCCCCCTTCTCCCCCAGGGGCCCACGCAGCTCTGTCCTCTGGCACGCGGAAGGGTCAGTTCCGTGAGGGCCAGGCCCAGCACAACACAGGTGCCAGTCAATATTGCCGTGTCCCTGGTGCCGGCCAGCCTGGGGTTCAGCACCCAACAGGCTTCGGCGGGTCCTCGTGAGCCAGGTGCTGCCCACACAGACTCCACGGGTCCCGAGGGACGCGGGGCCCTTTGGGGTAACACCTCTGGGCAACCAGGAGGGAACAAAGGCACCAGGCCTTCCTTGTTTGCAGGAAAGAATACTGAATGCTGGTGCTTGGGTGGACGTCTCTCAAATACTTAAATGATGTGGATCTAATGGCAAAATTCGAGCAGAAGGAACAGTGAGCATTGCAGGGGACAGGCTGAAAGTCCCAGGACGTGGTGCAGCCCCCTGGGACCACCTGCGGGGATGACCGCCTGGGGCAGACCTCCGACTGTCTGGGCAGGGGGGTAAGAGGAGGCCGACTCCAGCCAGGCCCCCCACGGCGACCACCGCGGTGCAGAGGTTCAAATAAATTCGTCATTTCTGAGCTGTTTTTCTTCTTCTTTTCAGAGAAGAAGATCTTCCTCCCTCGGTTTGGGGGATTAAAAAAAAAAAATTGTTTTTTGGGAGGGGCGGTTTAAGAATCCAGCCCGCTACAATTTCGAGCTGAGGTTTCTGACGAGCAAAGAGATTACTGAAGAGATGAAAAGCTCTGTTCACACCAAGAATTGCCTGCGCCTGGTTTTGCTCTGTTGCCGAAACCATTGTTATTTAGAAATCATGACAATGTTAATATGAAACCAGGGCACATCAACTGCTCACCTCTTGTTTTCAGAGGGGAAAAAAAAACGGTTTTTTCTCGAGTGTCTGTGTTTGCGCTTTGGTACAGGGGCGGTATTGGACCTGGCGTGTTCTGGGTCGGCTGAGTCCTCTGTCTAGCTGTAGACCTTGCTGGGGATCAGAGACTCTGTGCAAAGAAGCTGGGGCCGGCCCTGTGGGGGTACTGCCCTTGGCCCAAACTTCCCACTTTTGCACATTGACTTATTTTTAGCAACTGTACTTTTAAAACATACTGGGTCTAGTTCCTGCTTTTATGTAACCACTTCTGCTAACTCCTTAATCGTTTTTCCGATTTTCTGAAGGATAGCTTATCTCGAACGTGACAAAGTGACTTTAATATGCCTCTGAGCCCTGAAACAAACGCACGACGATGCAATCAAAGCCAGGGCTTCGTGCTTTTTCCCAGCTCCGGGATCTTTAGGGAGGTGTGTATCAGAGAAGGGGTCAGGAATCATTTGTTAAAAAAACAAACAAAAATCGGTATTAAAAACCAGCCAGCACGATGCCTGGCACACGGTTGGGCACCATCGTTCCTAGGTCTGTGGCGGGAACTGCCCGACCCACAGCGTAGCAGAAGGCAGAGAATAAACACAAATGGAGTTAAAGACCCCCGACGTGTTCACTCGACACCCACGGTGAGTCTTCATTAACAGGGGGCACGAGGAATGTAAGATTGAAGAAAAGGCAAAATAGAACTTATTTTCAAACCACAGCAGTTTCAACAGTTACCCAAGCGGTGTACCGAAACCACACACAGGACTGACTTTGGCAAAAACAATATGAACCGAATGGTTTACCGCAGTGTGTGCTGTTAAAAAAAAAACTCGGTGGCCGGCTCCACCCTAGTAGAAATTTCTTTAATTCTCCTATTTCTCAAGCTTTTCAGGGCCACGAGTGCGCCTGCCACCCGGGACCCGGGCCAGGCTTCTGGACACACATTGGCCAGTGAAGGCTCTGCCTTTTCCATCTCGCTTTGTAGGAAAACCTCTGCCTGAAGGGTCCCCGAAAGCTGGGGTGGGGACAAAATAATAGAATACAAATACCCCGCAAACTCTAAAAATGGTGAACACCTTTGAAAACCTGGAAGAAAGGAAACTCTCTCGGTTTAAGTTCGTTACTTGGGAAGAAAGATGTTTCAGGTGATGTGGGGTCTTAATCTAATTAATAAAGACACCAAAACACACGCGAGAGTGTGCGTGTGTGTGCGCTGGGTCCAGCCAGACCCTTGCTGGGTTCTGTTTGTACAGTTTAGTGCTGTACTTGGGACATGCAGGACTGGAGATGAGAGACAAATACAAAATAAACAAACAAAACAAAAAAACAAAAGGTTTGTGGTCAGCGCAGCTGCTCACCTCAGCCATTGTCCTATGCAACACAGGATGTTCACACAACTGCCATTTATCCCAACACAGGACGGCCACACAACTGTCACTCATCCTGCACAACACAGAACGGCCACACACCTGTCACTCATGCCGCACAACACAGAACGGCCACACACCTGTCACTCATGCCGCACAACACAGAACGGCCACACACCTGTCACTCATGCCGCACAACACAGAACGGCCACACACCTGTCACTCATGCCGCACAACACAGAACGGCCACACAACTGTCACTCATGCCGCACAACACAGAACGGCCACACAACTGTCACTCATGCCGCACAACACAGAACGGCCACACAACTGTCACTCATGCCGCACAACACAGAACGGCCACACAACTGTCACTCATGCTGCGCCACACAGACTGGCCACACAATTGTCACTCATGCTGCACAACACAGAACGGCCACACAACTGTCATTCATGCTGCGCCACACAGAACGGCCATACAACTGTCACTCGCTGCACAACACAGAACGGCCACACAACTGTCACTCATGCTGCACAAAGAACGGCCACACAACTGTCACTCATGCTGCACAAAGAACGGCCACACAACTGTCACTCATGCCGCACAACACAGAACGGCCACACAACTGTCACTCATGCTGCACAACACAGAACGGCCACACAACTGTCACTCATGCTGCACAAAGAACAGCCACACAACTGTCACTCATGCTGCACAAAGAACAGCCACACAACTGTCACTCATGCCGCACAACACAGAACGGCCACACAACTGTCACTCATGCTGCACAACACAGAACGGCCACACAACTGTCACTCATGCTGCACAAAGAACAGCCACACAACTGTCACTCATGCTGCACAAAGAACGGCCACACAACTGTCACTCATGCTGCACAAAGAACAGCCACACAACTGTCACTCATGCTGCACAAAGAACAGCCACACAACTGTCACTCATGCCGCACAACACAGAACGGCCACACAACTGTCACTCATGCCGCACAACACAGAACGGCCACACAACTGTCACTCATGCTGCGCCACACAGAACAGCCACACAACTGTCACTCATGCTGCACAAAGAACGGCCACACAACTGTCATTCATGCTGCGCCACACAGAACAGCCACACAACTGTCACTCATGCTGCACAAAGAACGGCCACACAACTGTCATTCATGCTGCGCCACACAGAACGGCCACACAACTGTCACTCATGCTGCACAACACAGAACGGCCACACAACTGTCATTCATGCCGCGCCACACAGAACGGCCATACAACTGTCACTCATGCCGCACAACACAGAACGGCCACACAACTGTCACTCATGCTGCACAACACAGAACAGCCACACAACTGTCACTCATGCTGCACAAAGAATGGCCACACAACTGTCACTCATGCTGTGTAACACAGGACGGCCACACAACTGTCACTCGCTGCACAACACAGAACGGCCACACAACTGTCACTCATGCTGCACAACACAGAACGGCCACATAATTGTCACTCATGCTGTACAAAGAACGGCGACACAACTGTCACTCATGCTGTGTAACACAGAACGGCCACATAACTGTCACTCATGCTGCACAACACAGGACGGCCACACAACTGTCACTCATGCTGTACAACACAGGACGGCCACACAACTGTCACTCATGCTGTACAACACAGGACGGCCACACAACTGTCATTCATGCTGCACAACACAGGACGGCCACACAACTGTCATTCATGCTGCACAACACAGGACGGCCACACAACTGTCACTCATGCTGTGTAACACAGAACGGCCACACAACTGTCACTCATGCCGCACAACACAGAACGGCCACACAACTGTCACTCATGCTGCACAACACAGAACGGCCACACAACTGTCACTCATGCTGCACAACACAGAACGGCCACACAGCTGGCTTCTGAGAGTCACAGCACACAGAGAGCTGCAGAGCTGCTGCCTGGGACGGGGCACCACTGGGGCCAAGCTCACCCAGGGCCACTGACTTGTGCCCTTGCTCCTCCCTCCCCACCCGGCCGACAACAACAGTTTAGCTGGGGGCAGAGGGGAGAAAGAGAGAAGCCAGGGTGCCCAGAGCACAATTTTTAAAATTCACAATCACTCAGGGACTTGTACTGAAAAAGACCTCTTTTCCCCAGGGCATGTCAACGCCTTCCTCCGGCTCCCATTGGAGGTGGGCGAGGAGAGCGGATTTTAAACACGTGGGTGGTGCGCAGGACCACGTAGGGCGCTTGCAAGCCGGGAGTCCTGCAGACGCCAGCCCCGCGCTCTCACTGCAGCAGATCAAAGCTGTGCCAAGTAGCACAGCCCCGGGAGATAAAAATCTGAGGTCCCCGCGGATCGCAGCATTGAGATTTTCCACTAAAAATATTTACCAAATTTTAAGAAAATCTGCTTAATGCATTGAAGGCAACAGGATGAGGTTTGGTTCTGAATTGTTGAGAAAAGCTGAACAAATATTTACTGTGATCCACTTATGGCTGGTCATGTTTTCAGCCTCTGGGAAGCATGTGGGCTTGTGGAAATCTCACTGGGCTGACCAGCCTGGGGGCCGGGGTCTCATTCCACCGTTATAAGGAAAAGAAAAAGGGGAGAAAAGTAGCCACACTCTTTGGGTCCCCAGAAGACAAATATCATTTGAAGTGAGAAGTAACAATTTTCTAGAGGTTACCACAAAAGACTCATGACATTTACATTAAGCCTGCCTGGGGTTACGTTAGCTCTGCAGCAAAAAAGAGGGTGTGTGTGTGTGTGTGTATGTGTGTAGGGCTGGGTACATGATTTGGAAATGAATCTACAAATCACAAGTGAGTCTTCACAACAAAAACAATACAGACAGCCAGGTGTCCCAGTTCTGCTTTTCTGGAAAGATTGCATTTGTTCTGTGATGGGCACCTTTGATTCAATCTGCCTGAGCGCCCGTGGGTGCTGGCCCTGTCCCCTCCAAGGGGCTCTCCGAGGGGAGATGCTATCTACGTGCAAGCCAGGCAGGGGGAGCCCGGCCTTTGTTCCTCCCTGCAGAGAGCAGCAACCTCGCCAGAACGCCACCTCTGCAAAGGGCAGGGAGGTGCCATGCCCACATTTAACAAAGTCTCCAAAGAACACCGGGTCTGCCAGCTGGTCAGGGGTCGCGCATGCACTGGGGTGGAAGGATGTGAACGAGCCCCCATGGAGGGGAGGAAACGAAATGCGCAGGAGCTCCCATGGCGGGGAGGGCACCTAGGAGAGTCAGGTCTGGGTGGGGGGCTCCTCCTGCTCTCCCTCTGTTTGGGGCCAGGTCCCCGTCACCTGCGTGCATGCACTGTTGCCGTTGGCAATGGCAGGGTGAGGGGGTGCTGACTCAGTGCTTTCAGCGGGAGAGATGAAAGACTAGGGGCCACATTCATCCTGTCAGAAAAGCAGGGAGGCTGCGCCCCGGGCTGCAGCCTGAGTCCCAAGCCCCCTTCTGACGGGTCTGCCTCGGCCCCTCACCTCGACGCAGGTGGAGCCTCTGCCAAGCGAGGGGCTGGGGAAGTCCTGCCGGCAGGTACACTCGGGCCCCGTCTGTTCACACCCACACTCAGATTCGGGGTCGCTGGTGGCCTCTCCGGGCCTGCACCCCACCCCACGGCCCCCCAGACCCTTGGTTGGCTGAGCCCTGACTCCTCTGCTCCAGGACCCCAGGCCCAGCATGTGCACCCCACTGAACACCAGATGACAGCCCAGTCACACGACACCCACTCCATCCCCGCCCTTTTGGGCACAGAGGGTGGGTGTGTGCCGAGGTAGGCAAATGCTTCTATTTTCAAACTTAGTGGACTTTGCAGAACAGAAATTGCCCCAAACAGCAATCTGCCTCCAGGCGGCTTATATGCAAGAGGTTGACACTCCTCCCTCTCCCCAGTGCGGGAACCTTTCTGGGCTGGGAACCCTCCAGGCCGTCCGCAGGTCACACCCAGCCCTGGGACAGAGGAAGCCCCAAAGTTCCCTTGACCATAGCAGTGCCGGGGGGCACAGGGTGAGAGTGGACAAAAAAGGGGGACTCCACAACGTTGAGCACTTTAGGCTCCTCTGCAGGCCCCCACATGCAAATCCTGGCTGGCAGGCAAGCACCAGAATTTTCCAGGTCCCTCAAGATGGTGGAACCACTTGTCCCGTTCTAAAACTTCACATGTACCCACGAAATTATCTCTTTGAGATCATCGTGGGAACGGAATTAAAGTAGTTAAGTTCAAGGCTGAGGTGCTAACCGCACGGCTCAAATGGAGATGCCGTCTTAAAATTGGATCTTGTGCAACAAACAAGGGGTTTCGGGACCAAACGCGCAAATGATGGGAGAGACCACTGACCACCCTGGTTTCCTCCCTGACGGGGCACTTCAGAGGAGGAGAGGAGCCGGTGTCATTTAGGAACTCAGGGCTTCCTCTGCTGTGACCCTGTCCTGTGTGCTGGTCCCCCGGGGTGGTCCGCAAGACCCCATGGCCGCCCCGTGGGGACTCCACACACAGGGGTGGGAGGGGACTCGTTTGCTAGGGGAGAAAGGATTTTCGTCTTGTCTTTTTTTGAGAGAGAGCTGTGTGAATCAAACAGGATGCTGGTTCAATTGCATCTCGCGCAAGTGGAGTAAAAGTGCACGAGAATTGTGGGGAGGGGGCAAGAAGCCACCCTGAGCAGCAGCATCGCACGCAGGGCTTTGTTTAGGAGGTGAAAAGGTCGTCAGCAGTAATAAAGTGATCATTAAATTGGAGAGAGGTTAAAGGTGACTGGCTGGTTAGCGGTGGAGGCTCGCAGGCTGGTGTCACCCGGGCGCTGCAGGCACCGCACCGCAGGGCTGCGCTGGCAGGAAGTGGCAAGGGTGGGGCCCTTGCAGGATCCCACTATCGCAGCGGGCCCGAGGCCCAATCACTGACACCCACACAGCCGTTTCCTGCACTTAAAAAAAAAATCTGTTTCTCTCTTTGCAAATCAACAACTTTTACCTAGAAACTCTTCAGCGGTGAGTTCTGACTGATCTCGATCTCCGGTCCGTTGCAGAAAATACACCATTGTTTACCTGGGGGAGGTGTGCACCAGGGCTAACTTTAACCTAACTTTAACTGACAGGTTTCGGCCGCCTGCTGGGGCTGTTTTGCATCTGCCTGGAAGAAACTAGCTTCTTCTGCCCCACACGGACACCTGCTGCTTACTTAATACCTTGATAGACCTTTCTAGAAAAGACCTATAGGCACAGAGAACTTAGTGCAGACACCAAGGCTCTGTGCGTGCCCCGGGAGATGACCCTGAATGTCCTCAGGAGATGCTTCCTGGCTGGGATTGGGAGAGGACTGAGTATCTGGTGTAGGGGGCAGGTGGCCAGCCGTGGGCTGCTCCGGTGTAAGACGTGACCGTGGTTCTCCCTTGAGGAAACTCCATGGGGCTCCCCGGTGGGGAGGGTCCCTACCATGACTGCCCAGGTTGACACTTGTCCAGCGGTAAATATGTGCTGTACATATCCAACATCAACTCAACCTCCATCGAGCTTTAAACAGTAAAAAACGAAACAAGCGGATCCCACAGAATTTGAAAACTGCAGCTTCTAGAACACAAGAGCTATAGCACCAAAAATCCAAATGTGACTCAGACCCAACCTTCACTTGGTCCTGTACCGGCGACGGCCAAAGGGGACCCTGGAGCCCTCTGTGAAGCTCAACTCACTGCATGCCGACATTTTTTAAGGGAAGAGATTTCTGCGAAACCGCAGTCTTGTGGGGGAAAGGCCTCTCAGTAACGCCCTGGCCCAGCCTCTGTCTTTCCTGGGAAAGGCGCCCACAGCCGGAGGACGCTGCGTCCTGGTCCCTGTTCCCTGGGGTGGGGAAGGGATGCAGGTCACACACAGCACATCGCTGCAAGGCTTTCCCCCCACACCCACCTGCTAGCCCTGACTCAGTCCCATGTTCAGGCGGGGAAACTGAGGCTTGGCCAGGTTAAGTCACTCACCCAGGGCCCCGAAGACAGTTGGTAGCAGGATCGGAATCTGAACAGGAGATCTTTCTACGATGTCCAGAAACCAGTCTGATCAAGCAGCCTCTTGGGTTTGAGTGGGATAGATGGCCCCGAGGCCAGAGGTAAGTGGACTCAGAGTCTCCTGTCCTGGCCTCTCGTGTGGGAGCCATTTCCTGGCGCAGAGACCTAGAGGTTTCTAGAGCCCTCCAGGTCCCCTGGGACGGACGAGCCCTGGGTGGGGATGTGGCAACATCAGGTGGCTTCCCAGGCAAGGCAGTGAGATGATGGGAGAGAGTCTTTCTTCATCGTGATTTCCGAAAACACAGGTACGATGCTTCGTGCATCGTTTGTGAGAAATACCGTCATCATTAGACAGTCTGTCTACTGGTCTGTCTCTCTCCACTGGGTCACAACTCAAGCGCCAGGGCCACAGGGGCTCCCACCTGTCCCTCCCTGGCACTCAGCCACGCTGGGACCAACACTTCTCCCGCAAAGCCCAGCATCTACAAGGCCCTCGAGGGACTGAGAGTGCCCAGGTGAAGGTGGCCTCCCCACACACTGGACACATGGTCTCTCAGAGGTTGACAAAAGGCTGAATCAGCACACAGGGCAGAAAAGCACATTCCCTCATTTTCGAACTGCTGGATTTTTATGTTTTCTTAAAAACAAAATAAAAAAAAAATACGGACACAGGCTTGCCATCTCCCATCTTACAAAGCCAAGGAAACAAGAGACGTGTCTTATGTTTTCTGGATGAACTTTCTGAGTGGGACTTTGTCTGACACACACCTGCTGACCTCTCTTGCTTAATGGCCAGGCACCCGCCAAGCTGCCGTGTGACTGGGAAGTGGGAAGGGGATTGTGCAGAGCTGGGCTCCGAGTCCCCTGACCAGAGAACCAGGGTAGGGTGAGCAGCTGCCTTCGTCTCCCCGCAGAGAGCCACACACACCCCGCCAACATACGACTTGTTAAAAGGCCACCCCCAGTCCCACGTTTTGCGCGGCCGGTGGCATTCAGATCGTTAGATGTTAGTGTGGAATTGCAGCAGAAACAGTGCTGGAAGCTCAAACGGCAGCCCCCGCACGGTCTGTACCTACCACCCAGCAGTGTGTACAACGCAGAATTTTTCTGTTCAGCCATTGCTTCTAGGTAAAAGAATCAAATGAGAGACACTTAGGCCTCCACACCAATATCCTGCAGTCGCTCACAGATGAAAACACTGCACATGCATCGACCATTTTCCAGAACACTCCGAATCGCACAGCTTGGTTCATAGTACTGCTGTCTAAGGGAGGAGGGTGAGGCCTGGGCAGGAAGCAGGTCACCAGGTCTAGACCCGGCCCTGCAGCCACCTCAGTGAATGACCTCAGGCACTCTCCACGACCTCTGACCCCCCTTTCCTCTTCTGCGAAAGGGACAGCACCTGTCCTGTCTCTCACAGGTCTTGCTAGGGTCTGCTGTCGGAAGAGCTGAGCAAGTGCTTCCTGAGGGCCCTTAATGTTAATGTAGTTCTGCAGAGGGCACCGACGGCCCCAGCACCTCGCCGGACACAGCAGAATAAAATGCAGTGGCCCAAGCCAGAGCAAATCCTGACGTGGCTCTACGAAAAGCCTCAACTCCGACGCCTCCAAAGGGGTCCTCCAAACCCCGGTTGCTGAACGTTCCACTTTTAACCAGCATTCTCTGCTTTCTAAGCCCACGGTACACTAAAAACAGAAGCCAAAATGGGGTGGGTAGGCTCGCAGAGGGAGACACAAGGGGAGGTGACAGCTGAGGAAAAGTTCAACAGCAGACCCAGTTGGGTTCAGGTAAGCGGGGAGGTGGAGGTGACAGTTTCCATGAAACACTCAAAATGAAGCTCTGTGCCTTTGAGCTACTGAGTGGGATGGCTCCTCCACAGGGCCCACCAAACACAGCACTGCCCTCCACGCCTGTGCATGCATACACATTCACATATGAATATGCATGCGTGCAGGATCTGCATATACAAGTGTTCATGTGTGCATGAATGCATGCGTGTAAGCATGAAGAGCATGCATGCATGGGTATGTGTGTGTTTGCGTGTGTGCATGCATATGGATACATGCACACATACATGAGCATGCATGTGTGATGCAGTATGTGAATGTGTGTGCTCACCTGTGTGCATGTGTGTGCATTCACATGCCATTCTGCATATGTGCATGTGTGCACAAGCACTGAGAATGTATATGCACGCACAGGCATGTGTGTGCATGCAAGTGTGTGCACAAGTGTGCATGCATGTATCACATGCATGTAAATATGTGCCCTTATGTGTACGCATGGACGAGCATGTGCATATGTGTCCCAACTGTGTGCATGCAGTATGTAAATATGCATGTACTCATCTGTGTGCATGTAGGCACGTGTGCATGCATGTGTGTGTACGTGTGTGTGCATGCATGCTTTTGCTCCTGTCTTTCAGACAGAATGAGCAGGCCCCATGCCATCCATCAGGAGACCAACAAAGGTCCCCTCAGAGCCACTGCCTGTACGTAAGGTGCTGGTGGCCTCTCACGGATAGAAGGGAATTCCTTTGTTGTTTGTTTTTCCTCCATTTTATGGTTAAGTGCCTTTGATGTGTGGCTTACAGAAATGATCTCTTTACCCATCTGTTATCTGCTCACGGTTCACAGACAATCTGCTCTAAATCTGCACAGCCCACTGGTCATACTTTCTTTCATGACTCATCAACAAGGAAGCCAACCTGATCACTGCAGGCCGCTTCACTGTCCTCCCAAAAGGCGGCCAGGCCAGGTAACAGGACAGGAGAGGCAGTGGGTTTTTGTTTGGTTGGATTTTTTTTTGTAGAGACAGGGTCTCGCTCTGTCACCCAGGCTGGAGTGCAGCGGCGCAATCATAGCTCACTGCAGTCTCAAATTCCTGGGCCCAAGTAATCCTCCTGCCTCAGCCTTCTGAGTCGCTAGGACTATAGGCGTGCACCACCACGCCTGGCTAATATTTTTCATTTTTTTTTACAGACACAGTCTCATTATGTTGCCCAGGCTGGTCTCAAACTCGTGGCCTCAAGTGATCCTCCTGCCCCAGCCTCCCAAAGTGCTGGGATTACAGGCGTGAGCCACCGCGCCTGGCCACCGTTTTTAAAATAAGTTTCCCTCTGCTCATCCCTGCTGACCAGTGGCCGATATGCGGGATCAAGGGTCACTGGTATTAATAACTGTGGAGCTGGGTGCGAGGGGAGCTACTAGGATCTGCTCAAGGACCTGCAACGATGACGGAGCCACAGGTGGAGTCCACTGGGTGGATTCAAGGGGAGGGGTGAGTGCAGGCTGGAAGGTGAGTGCTACACCCCACTGCAGAGGCGGTGGGGCTGGGAGGGGGCACACCTGTCTAGGGAAAGCCAGGTAACAGAAGGCACAACCATGGGGGTGTGTGGGCCACCGCAATCCAGGGACAGTGCAGGTGAGACTTGCCTGGAGACTAGAGAACAGAAGGGAAGTCCCAGGCCAGGCCTGGACGAAACGGCCTGGGATGAGGGATGAGGGCCAGCAATGAGGGGCTGGGTACACAGACTAGAGAACTGCAGTGACTCCTTCTGCCACGTGCAGCAACAGCTTTCTGCCCGAGAGTCTGGGAAATGGGCCTGCCAGCCTATCTCTAGCACACGAGAGAAAACCCACGCGTGAGTTTAAAGTCCTCGGAGTCCTCAGGGGCACACTCAACTCTTTCCCGAGAGCAGAGCCGAGGGCCGAGGCTGGGAGACCCGGCAGCACCAGCCACTGAGAGGCCAGGCAGGGTCTGCAGGAAGACCTTGCTCGGAAGTGTGTGCCGAGAAGCGGGGCTGCGGGGAGGCCCGCACCATCCTGCCTCTTCTCGCACCGAACACAGCCACGGAGGACTCCCTGCCTTCCCAGCCCGAGTCCTTAATCAGCCAGGGAGGGCTGGACCGAGCAGGTGGCCTCTGCTGCCGTCCCCACTCCAGGGTGTTGGGGGCAAAGGAAGGGGCCAGAGCAGCCCGGGGGCCGAGGCCCGTGGTGCTTCCTGAGGTGCAGCCAGGGTGCCGGGGTGGCACTGACACGCTTGGGCAGGGGCCACAAGGAGGGCTCTGAGGCCTGGGTTTTCTAGACCCCAGCATGGAGCCCGGAGCCAAGGGGCCCACAGGGTGGGGGCGAGGGCAGGCAGGTGGGAGGTGCTGGGGAGACCCTCTTGCTCAGCGTGCATCAACACGGCATCTGCTTCTACTCTAGCTGGTGGGTGGGGGGCCCTGGGTCCCCCGCTGTTCCGCATCGGCGGGCGGCGGCAGTGAGAGAAGAAAGCGTACTGACCGCTGGGCGGCTTAGGCCGTGGAGGAGCGGGTTTCTTCGGAGGCAGAGCAGGAGTGTCCTGTTTACTTTTAAAGGGGTCATCTGAGAATCCTGCCCCTCCCAAGGAGGAGGTGAAAGGGCCAGAAGTTGGGGGCTGTAAGAGAGGACACGAAACAGAGGCAAAAACAGTCATTAAAACGAAGGCAATGGACGTCCACGGAGCAGCACTCACGCACCGAGGCCCCTGGCGAGGCCTCTGACCCTCCAGGCTGCATGCCGCGGCCTTGCTCGGACCCGTCCTTCGAAAGGTCCCTGCTTTCCTCACCCTCAACAGCAGGACCCGTGGCCTGTGAGGGAGGGGGTAGCTGACGTACAGCAGCCCTGGGGGTACCCCCGGCTGCGCTTGCCAGCCCACCTGCACAGGTGGGGGTGGGGATGCCGGGGTCTTTTCTGACTCCAGGCCTTGGCACACAGGGGCCCCTGGGCCTCCTGCTCACACTCCAGAGACGCACCCCACCCTCACGCCTGGACCCACTGTGGTGCTCGGCGCGGACCCCAGTGTGATGCCTCCCAGCTGAGCGGGCCGGTGTGGTCACTGCCTCCGGTTAGGGACAGGCAGCTCCAGGCGCTGGCACCAGACCCCCCTCCTCACCCCTGGGCTGCCCACATGCCGCATCCCATGAGTGACCCAGGTCACGTGCCCAGCCCAGCCCCACCCATCGGCACAGCCACGCCACCCCCATCGGACTCTGACCACCTCTGCCTGGAGCCCCCAGCAGCCTCCTCCACCCCTGCACCTGCTCACCCTCACACCTACTGCCTCAAACCCAAACTGGATCACGTCACCCCAGCTCTGAGCAGTTAGACAGAGACGGTTATAGACAGCTGGGTGGTGGCATGGGGGGACGGGGGCGGGCAAGTGGGTGGGCAGATGGATGTATAAGTGGATGAGTGGTGGAATGAGTGGTGGGCGAGTGGGTGGAAGGACAGGTAGGGAGGGGGCGCAGGGGGTCGGGGCAGGGATGGACGGGAAGAAGGTCGATACGCAGAGGTGATACTTAGGTAGGCAGGTAGCCCTGGACGGCCCACACCTACAGGTAGCTCCGGGCTCTTTAAGTCACGCAGGGCCTCCATTGCTGCCCCCGCTGCCTGATTCTTCAGCCTCATCCCTGAGGCTACCCGCCCCCCCATCCCCTCATGATGACGACTCAGTCCCTGGATCCTCTTGTGACCCCCGGACGCTGACTCGGCCCCACATTTCTGGGCCCTGTGCACACGGGTCTCCCGCTGCGGAGCCTGTCTCCTTCCTCAGACACCGGTGGGTGCCTGTCCTGCCCCAGGGCTCTCCCTGGGGCCCCTTCCCGCCATCCATGCCTGCTCCGACACCATGCTGTTGCCCAGTGGGACACAAGTCACGGTGCCAGTGTGACTGGCTTCCAGGCCTCTCCCACCTGGAGGGCAAGCGCGGGCCCTTCCTCTCCGGCAGTGGACAGGGTCAGCACACGCCCCTGAGTGCCACCTCCCATGGGGACGCCTGCCCCTCACCTCAAGCACCAGCACAGCATGAACTCCATTGTGCCTCAGTTTCCCCGCATGCAAAGTGAGGGGCATGAGGCAGAGCTGTAGCTCAGGTGCCTGAGTAAAGGGGCTGGGGAGCCCCAGGAGGGAGAAAATTGCTTTCTACTGGGGGCGGGGAGAGTGTGTAATACAACAGAAAACAACTACAAAGAGGGTGGGGACCCAGGGTGGGGTGGGGACGGGCCACAGCGAGAGATGGAGGAGTGGCTGGGAGGGGGCTTTTAACTGTGCCCCCACCAGGGCAGGGCTAGAGACAGAGAACAAAGCAGAACACAAAACACATTTAAGGGGTTCCCTTAGATAACTGGGACCCCAGACACTGCTGGAGGAGCAGGGAGAGGTCAACCCCACCTCTGGTGACGAGTCGCAGAGTGTCAGCCACCTTGGCCTCTAACGTTTAGTCGCAGAGTCTCGGCTGCTCGGCCCAGGCAGAGCTGCATCAGGGACAAGGCCCCACTGCAAGAGGCAGCCACCCCTACCCACACCCAGGTCCCCGCGACAGGTGAGTGGCGGGGCCCCCAGGGAGGAGGAGGGGCCGGAAGGGCTTTTGCACACACAGCAGCCCACCTGGCCCCAGCCCTGGGCGCCGCTAGGCTCTCTGGAGCCGCCCAGGTGGGAAACGCTCACTCTGCGCTGACCTTCTCACCTAACCTAGCCAGTGGCCTTGGGAGGGAGCCCCCCTTTTTTAATAGGGTCTTGCTATATTGCCCAGGCTGGTCTCAAACCCCCTGCCTCAAGCAATTCGCCTGCATAAATCTCCCAAAGTACTGGGATTACAGGTGTGAGCCACTGCACCTGCCTTCTCTGCACACCTTCAGCTGGGCAGGCAGGAATGGAAACCACTTGGCAGAGAGGTGGCAGGACTAGGTGAAGCCCCCGAGTGGACCCCCAGCCCTCATCCTGGTGCTCCAGGGAAGGGGCACGGAGGGGACAACCTCTGCGTCTCTTCGTCCACCCTCGGCACATGCTGCCTTCTGGGCCGTGTCTCCCCACTCAAATTGAGCCATTGGCCCCGAGGACCAAGGGGTGCCTTTCCGTCCTCTGGGTCGTGCGGTAGGACCTGGGCTCTAAGGGTACGCTCGGCCTGAAGTCCCTAAGGGGTAAGACCTGGTGACACATTCAAACCCGAGCTGCGTCATCCCCCAGGCTGACTGGGGACATCTCAGGCCAAGCAGGCTCAGCGCCTCCCGCTTACATTTGAACCTGAGGGGCCAATCGGCTCCTTGCAGATGCCAGGGTTCCGATCGTAAACGCCTGGCACCCCCTCAACGGTGAACTCTATCGCTCCTAACGCCAAAACGCCGCGTCATTTCCCAATCCCAATTTTCATGACTTCACATTTCCCAAGACGTCTCCCTGGGGACTCAATTCTTTCCTACTCGGGCAGCAGCTTCAAGGAAAGTTGCTATTTTTAGAAAGGTTTCACTAAAGCTGTCAGGGGCTCGGCAGGAGTGAAGTGAGCTTAAAATAAAAGACAGACAGAAAAGCTACTGTGAAAACCAGCTCTGAGAGACACGGGTTTGGGTTCACTGTTTAAAGAACTGGCTCAGAGCAAACGGCTCTGACCTATAAAAAGCAGCCCCAAGTACGAACGCACAGCTTTAAAACGTGATTGGGAAGTTGCTAAAAACGGGCTGAACACCAATTAAGTCTTCACAGATGGCCTTCCTTGGGGCAGGGGTGTGAAATAAGTAAGTTAGACTCTTGTTTTTATTCTCAAATGCTCCCCAAAAATGTATTTTGGGGAATTTGCTTTTAAAGCAAGCTGGTGTCATTTAGGCCCAATACTATCTAGAAAAATCTCTCCGGGTGGGGGTGGCCGGACCTCAACTAAGCTTGCAGGCCTGACAGCCTCCCAGAGGGAACCGCTGGAATCGGATCGATGCCTGGTTGCTCTCCTCCGCAAGCCCAGCAGAGGGGAAAAGTTGGCAATGTAAAAAAAAAAAAAAAGGCAAAAAAACACCTTCTCGTCACTTTACTTTCATTTCCTTCAGCATTTTATTTATATACACGATGTTGTTCTTGAAAAACAGAAAGGTAACCGGGAGGGAAAAACAAAGCTTCCAGGTCACACTGCGCTCGGTATCCAGCTGTCGAAGTGTCACGACAGCAGGAGCGTGTGGGTCGGTGGAAACAAAACAATATAGTACCGGAGACCAATTTTCCACGGCCCCGTCCAACTCTGTTCTGGCCCGGCGCCCCGCACAGGAAGTGGGACTGGCTCTCAAATCACAACCGCACGTGTGTGAACAGCCTGATCTCGGGGCACGAGGACGGGGAGAGGGAGGTCATTCGAAGAGGAGAAAATGCAACTCGGGTTAGGACAGGCAGCAAAACAGGGAAGGGCCAGGCTCTGAGGTGTCCCACTCAGGGAAGACGCAGTAGCTCTGGGAAACTCAGGGTCTGCGGGACACGGTGCCCCGAGGGGGGCGGAGCGAGAAGACGGTGGTCTGGGCCTGCTGGGGCTGGGAGGGCTGCTCCTGCCGTCCAGGGCCGAGGGTCGCTGCTGCAGGCTGGCCACCCTGCCCCGGCCCCGGCAACACCCACGCAGCCTCTGCTCTGCCACCGCTTGACACAGGGGTCCTCACTCGTGCACAGCAGCCCCCTGGAGCTTCTCTCTCATCCCTGTCCTAGCTCCGGCCACTCCGGGTGACACGGCCTGGTGCTGACAGTGAGGAGGATGGAGGAAGGAGGATCTGCCTCCTGCATGGGACAGTCAGAGAAGACGAGCCAGAGCCCTGCCCTTGGGATTGCTGCCACCATGTGGCAGAAGTTTCTGATTTCAGGAGACGGTTTCCCGCCTGCTCGGGAGGGTGTGAGCCAACGTCAGGGGAACTCTCGCCGCCCTGCTGCCCTCTGGCCATCCCAAACAGGGCCACAGCGTGTCAACGAGGGACGCGGGGCCTCCTCCGTGTGCTGAAAGGAGAGGCCCCCACACCAGCACCTCTGGGCCCCTCCGCCCCGCCAGTGAGTGCAGACAGACATTCTGCCTTGGCCAGAAGCTGGAGCCGCTGCTCCACCGGGTACTCCAGCTAACGTGCTTCTCTGAAAACCTGAACAGAACCTCGGCTGTTTCTCAGAAGCTGTGCACCACAACCAATCACACCTTGCTACTGCTGCCAACCACAAGGCACCCAGGGAATTGCTTGCTCCGTCGGCGAGCCAACATGGCACAACCGAGGCAGGAAGCCCCACGAAGCTGGCACCTCGGGGTGCCTGGGTGTGGGGGCTGGCAGTGGCTGGGGGGACTCCGCACCTGGGGTGCTCGCGTTCCACGTACTCACAGGGCTCCCTGCCGTCCCTGCCTTCAGGCCGACGACAGCACCCACAGAGGATGGGCCCGGCTGTCCTGGGCCCCTGCCCACTGGGACGGGGGACTGTGCTTTGCTCGTGGCCACCGCCTCTCCCCCAGTGCCGACGGCACCTGGGCCTCAGCAGGCACTCGGTGAAAATCGGCGGAATGCGTGGGGAAAGCAGGGCCCAGGCTGTGGCCCAGGGGCTCCCTGTCTGGGGCTCCCGAGAAGGAACAAAGCAGACACAGGTGCCAGGATTGGGCACAGGACGCGGCACAGCTCACCTGCTTCCCTCAATTCCCATCAGAGAAACGCGCTCACTGCTGAAACCGAGGGACACACGACGTCGAAATGAGGCACAGGGGACCCTCACCCTGGCTTTACTCTCACCAAGGTGACCATTTTTGACTTTTTAGCAGTTTCTTCTGGAACTTACCTCAGTAGTAATGGGCTTCTGCTGTTATTTCTTGATCGGTCCATCTTGGACACTCTACAGACAGACGTCTTGCCACGTTACAGATCTGGCCCTAACCACAGCGCCCCACCAAGCCCCTCGAGGAAGAGCCCCAGTACACGTGTGGGCTACAGCCACGTCAGTTCACGCCATCGTGTGCCAGGCTGGACACACACACTGTCTGGCCTTGTAGCGGCCCTGACTGTGTCTTTCTAGAACAATTTGCTTCTGCCCTGTGGACTTATGAACATCTATTCCTGGGCCTGGCCCTCGTGTTTGGACTCCCCTCCTGAGCTCTGCCCCACAGGGGGCTCCAGACACTGGCTCGGCCCACTGCCTCAGACGCCTCACACCTACAGGCCGCAACCCTCCTGGGAGCTCTGTTCTCAACATCTTCGTGAGCTCCTATG
Organism: Eulemur rufifrons; assembly: GCF_041146395.1. Classification (NCBI taxonomy): domain Eukaryota; kingdom Metazoa; phylum Chordata; class Mammalia; order Primates; family Lemuridae; genus Eulemur; species Eulemur rufifrons. The sequence continues at coordinate 7,636,927 of NC_090984.1, read as the reverse complement.
TGGCCACGGTGACAACTTCGTCGCCTGCGATCTGATGGTCGCCAGATGCCAGCAGGAGCGGGGGGAACCGGGGCATGGACGGCCACTGCAAGGGTTTCAGGACTACGGCCGTTTCACCCAGAGGGAGACGCGTCCGATCACAGCCGGGGGTGCTTTTGGACCCTGCCCTTACAACCTCACGTTTGAAAGGTGCTGGGGAAATACATACGTGACAGTAACAATTCTGTCTGGCAGCCCACACCACGACAAGAGGCACAAAGAGACTGGCAGAGGCACGGGGCTCTGTGGGAGGGGCTTTACCTTGGACATCTGGCTGAAGTCGGCAAAGCCCTCAGCACTATTGAAGGACCCACTTCCAAAGGGGTCTAAGGTTCCAAAGGGATCTGCAATTGGCACCAACAAAGTCACAGTTACAGGTCTTGAACGGAACATGCCTTCTGGGGTCAAGGGATTTTCTAAACGGCTCCTGACTCAGGCGTCAGGGAGGCTGCCTACATTGGCCAGAGACGTGCACCTGTGTGGTCCTCAACACAGCCCCCCCCCCCCCTTGCTGCTCAGGGTTCCTGCATCTCGGTAGGACACTTTCTTACCATGACAGCCGGCTCTGGGAGGGCCAGTGTCATTCACAGCCATCACAGGGGCAAAAAGGTGCCGCAGGAGCACGGCCTGCTGTCCCACTGGGCCAGGGTGGGAGGATGAGACGGAGGGGAGGGGCAATTCAGGGGCCACCCGCTGCCCACACAATTTTTGTAGGGATGTCATCTGCGTGGTAGAGATTTTTGCTGAACTTTGCCCGTTGGCCTGGGAGTGATTTGCCTGGAGCAGCCGACACACCCACATATGATACCAAACTCTGCTAACCACCAGGTGAGGCCGCAGGGCCAGGTGGGGCTCGTTCCCAAGAGAAAGGAGGAGCGTGCGAACGCTGTGTGCAGGCTCGAGAGCGCAGCAGTGAGGTGAGGCTTCTTCACACACAGACTCCACCGCCCAGGCCAGGAGCCTGGGTCAGACTTTGGATTCTCTTCGGGAGAAAACCCAAAGATACAAACCCAAGGCTGGTACGGAGGAATGAGTAAACGGTAACTAGTAACTCTGGTGCCATCGCTGGATTCCTACTGCAAAACGTCCTTTCCGGACAGATGCCACCGCTCGCCCAGGAAGCTGAGCAGCCGGTGTGGGTATTGGTTTTGGCCTAAGGGTCTCAGGCAAGGATCTGGGTCCCTGACTATGACAACACCAAGGCCACGCTGGATGTGGAGGTGAAAACATTAACTGAGCCTGCTCTGCTACTGCCCGAGGAACCGTCAGGAAGGAAAATAAGCCGCAGGTCTCACCTGATCCTTTTGAGGAGACGCTGGAGGAGGAGAAGGGATCGCTGGATTCAAAGGGGTCGAGCTGGGGGGAAGGAGAGAGGAGAGTAAACTGCAGTTCGTTTATTCCATCACCCACTTATTCAACCAAACTTTCCTGACGTCCACACCCGCCATATGCAGTGCCAGGCCATGGGCAGAGTGAACTGATTTAAATTAAACCCAGGTGGAGTAAAATCCCTCCTGCAAATAATACACCTGTAAACTCTGGACAAAATACAAAAAAAAATTAAAAAGCCACTACCTGAAGGCTTGGGAAGTGAACCAAAGCAGGAAGACTTTGGGGGAGAATTGAAATTTGGCAGAAGAACACAGTATGAGGTTGAGTTTTCCATTTTGACAGCGAGAGCCTGAGGGTGCCAGATAGCTGCAGTGTGGCGAGGTGCGGTGCAGGTGGCTGACATTACAACAGAAAACTGGGGCTCAGGGACAACCACTGCCGTGAGAAAGGGAGGGGTGGATCAGAAAGGAGTGGCAGAGAATAGGAGCCCCCAAATCCGGTGATACTCTCTGCCCAGGTCTCAGGCTGACCCCTGCCCCGTGTGTGCATGGTAAGACTCAAAGAGGCCTGCAGCTGAGGCTGTAAGAGTTACACCTGGATTTGAGCATCTGCAGGAGGCAGGCGAGGGAGAGTCAGAGTGTGAGGCCCACCAAGTTGTTTGCCTGCTGAAACAAAACCAGCCACACTCTTTGGAGGAATGTAACAGAACACAGTCTCCACAACAGCACTCGCAATGTACAAGATACATTTTTAAACTAATCAACACACAAAGAACCAGAAAAATGTGGCCAGTTATCAAGGGAAAAGACAATCAAGGGGGCTGATTCCACGACAGACACAGATGCTGTAATTCTCGGACAAGGACAACTTTAAAGCAGTGATTATAACTGTGCTCAATGAGGAAAAGGAAAATACACTTAAAATGAATGAAAAAATAGGAGATCTTAGCAGAGAAATAGAAATTATTCAGAAGAAACAAACAGAAATTCGACAACTGAAAAAGTATAATATCTAGAATGAAAACTTCAGTAGGTTAAACAAACAATAACAGAGGAAAGAGTAAGTGAAGTTGAAGATAGATCAGTAGAAATTACCTGATCAAAAGAAAAAGGAAGAAAAAGAGTGAAAAGAAAAAGAAATAGAGCCTCAGGGACCTGAGGGACAATAACAAAAGGTCTAACAAACATGTAACTGGAATCCCAGAAGAGAGACAAAATAGGGGAGAAAAAAATATTTGAAGAATTAATGGCTGAAAACTTATCAACTTTGGTGAAAAAAATAATTGATAGACACAAGAAGCTTGGCAAAGCCTAAATACAGAAAAAAATCACATGTACATATGTCACAAACTAATAAAAACCATAGATAAAGAAAGAATCTTGGCCAGGCGTGGCGGCTCACGCCTGTAATCCTAGCACTCTGGGAGGCTGAGGCAGGAGGATGGCTTGAGCTCAGGAGTTCAAAACCAGCCCCAGCAAGAACAAAACTCGTCTCTACTAAAAACAGAAAAATTAGCCAGGTGTCATGGTGCACAACTGTAGTCCCAGCTACTCTGGAGGCCGAGGCAGGAGGATCACTTGGGCCCAGGAGTTCGAGGTTGCAGTGAGCTAGGCTGACACCACTGCACTCTATCCAGGGTGACAGAGCAAGACTCTGTCTCAAAAAAAAAAAAAAAAAAATCTTGAAAGCAGAGGAAAAAATACATTACATACAAGACAACTATTGAAAAGACAAATCTTACCAAGGACAATAGAGGCTGAAAAGCAGTGGAACAACAACCTAAAGTGCTGAAAGAATAAAAGAAAATACTGTATCGAGCACAAATATGCTTCAAGAATGACAACACAATAGACCTGCACTACATGAAGTGCTAAAGAAAATGCTTTAGGCTGAAGGAAGATGACAATGGAGGGAAAATCAATCTTCAGAAAGGAATGAAGAACATTAGAAACGGTAAATATTTGGGTAAAATTAAAAGACTTTTCCTCCTCATTTCTTTAAAATACAGTGGATTAAAGCAAAAATTATAACACTGTCTTATGGAGTTTATAATGTATTCAGGTGTCTGACATTCACACAATAGCTATAACATAAGCACACTGATCGGGGAGGTGGATAAATGGACCTATATGGTTGCAAGTTTTCTACATTTTACATAAAGTAATAATATTAACTCCAAGTAGACTACGAAACGTTAAAACTGTACATGGTAATCCCTAAAGCAACCTCTAAAAAATAACTAAAAGAGGTATAATTAAAATAAGAAGATAATAAAATGGAATTCTAGAAAATATTCAAATAATCCAAAACAGGGCAAGAAACAAAACATGGGATAAAAAGCAAGCAAATATTTGCTTCTAACAGGCTGTTGGGAAAAAAAAGCAAATCAAATATAGTAGACTTAAATCCAACTATATCGATAATTACATTAAATGTTAATAGACCAGATACTCCATTTAAAAGGCAGAGACTTCCAGACTAGATTAAAAAAAAAAAAAAAAAAGCAAGCCCTGACAGTATGCTAATTACAAAAGATATCTATCAAATATAAAGACCCAGGTAGCTTGAAAGTAAATGGCTGAAAAAAGATATACCATACAGTAAGCAGAAAAGGATGAAGCAATAAAATAGATTTCAAGACAAAGAATATCATCAGAGATCAAAAGGAACCTTTTCTAATGATAAAGCTTGTTGGATTAGGAAGACACAATAATCATAAATATGTATGCACCTCACAAATCTTCAAAATACACAAAGCAAAACTTGACTGAATTAAAGGGGGACATAGATAATTCCTCAATCATAGGTAAGGGTTTAACACCCCTCTCTCAGCCATTGGTAGAGCTAAAAAAAAACAGATAATCTGAACACTATCAGCCCACTCGACCTAATTGGCATTTAGAGAACATTATGCCCAACTGCAGATACGTATTCTTCTCCAGTGTATATGGTACGTTCACCAATACACACCATAGACAACAGGCTCGATAAATTTAAAAGTATTGAAAACATACAGAATATGTTCTTTAGTAACAGATTTAATTAGAAATCAATATTATAAGATACCTAGGGGAAAAAGCCAAATATCTGCAAATAAAACACACCACCCTTTAGATAATCATGGGCAAACAGAAATCACAGGGGAAATTAGAAAATATCTTAAAACTGAATGACAATGACAATGAAAATACAGTTTCAAAATGTATGGAATACAGCTAAAGCAGAACAGCAGGGTAACAGGCTGCTTTAAATGTACACAGATGTTCCTCCACTTACAGTGGGGCTACATCCCCATAAACACCCTGTAAATCGAAAATACTGTAAGTTGAAAATGCGTTTGATGCCCTGATAAACCCATCGTGAAGTTGGAAAATCGTAAGTTGAACCAGCGTGAGTCCAGATGCTCCCTGACTTATGATGGAGTGACTTCTCTTAATCCACCGTGGTCAAAACATCTTAAGTTGAACCACTATACATTTGGGATCGAGTTTATATTAGAAAACAAAGTCTAACATCAATGGCTTGAAGGCTGGATCGTAAGAAGTTAGAAGAGCAAAGTGAACCCAAAGCCAGGAGGAGAAAGGAAGTAACAACAGGAGGGAAGCAATCAGGGAAACAGAACACAAACAGTAGGGAAGATTCACAAAGCCACAACGTGGTGCGTGGAAAGGATCAACAAAATTGAGAAACAGATCACCAATACCAGGAATAAAAGGCAGATTCTCACCACAGGTCTTACAGACATTTTTTAAAAAGGCTAAAAAGGAAACATTACAAACAAGTCCCTGCCTCTGCAGCCACAAAGCCAACGGCCGCCTCACTGTCCGGGAGCGAGACTGGGCCGGGGATGCCAGCACGCTGGGACTGCTCCACGCTCCACGCTCCAAAAGGGGCCAGCTGTCAGGAGGCGCCGCCTTCCCTCCCTGTCTCTAGGCACTCGCTCTCCCCAGTGACGTCCGCCCCACTCACCTTTGCGGGTAGGGAAGGGTTTTTCGTGAACGGGTCTGAGGTAAAAGGGTCGTTCTTCGTCTGTTTCTTAAAGAAGTCGTCGGTGGTGGAGCCGCGGAATGGGTCGCTTTCTTTGAAAGGATCCCCTCCGAACGGATCTGGAAGGTGTTTAGGGAAGTTAAGGAAAAATGCCCCGTGAGTAAGCAGCGTTATGCTTAGCGACGGAACTCAGGCATAAAAGAACACATAACTGAATGGTGCCATTTCCACGAAATTCTAGAAAAGGCAGAAACCCCAGTAACAGCAAGCAGGTCAGTTGTGGCCGGGGGGCCTGGGGTGGGGCGAGGAGGTGACGCCAGAGGAGCACAAGGGAATGTACAGGGATGAGGGAACTGTTCTCTGACCACACACATCTGTCGAAACTCATCTCATCGTACGCTCAAAACGGGCAGATTTTGTCGTGTTATTTATGCCTCTTAATAAAGCCGATTTTAAAATAAGAAGCAACATGGGTCAATCCATGGGTAGAGACAGAAGGCAGATTGGTGGCTGTCAGGGGCTGGGGAGTGGAGAGTGACTGCTACAGGGGACAGGGTCTCCTTTTGGGGGGATGAGAATGTCCTGGAACCAGAGGAGGTGGTGTCTGCACAACCTGTGGATGTGCTAAATGCCACTTAAACTGGACACTTTAAAATGGTGAATTTTTTGTTATGTGAATTTCACCTCAAAAAACAAAAAAGAAAGAAAGAAACTAGCAGGCAATGTGATCCCCCCGCCCAGCGCCCCGGAGTGGGGTGACTGGACCGAGACCGGGGAAGCCATGGCCAGAGGAACGGAGACACCAGGCTTGCGTGCAACGCAGACAACCGTCCCTCCGCGTCTACACTGCTGCCGGCCCCAGCGTGTGTACAGAGGTCCCACTGAGGGTGGATATCGCATAGGATACCTGGACACGGGCGACTTCGTCACCAAGTTGCTGTGGGCACAACCCAACAACCACCTGGCTACCGGGAGCTGCTGCTCGAGTTCTGAGTGTCATTACCAGGTTCCTTCCAGAACTAATCTCCCTGCCGCCATGTCTTAGAAAATCTGGAAGGGGGAGGCTGGGAGGCGTTTCTCCATTTTCCTCACCTGGAACTAGGGCTGGAAGTATTCTGAGGACTAGTCCAGGGAACATTTAACAAAAGCCTTTACCTGCTGAAGCTGTCTGCTGTTCTGCAAAGGGGTCATTCTGGAAAGGGTCGCCTAGATTGGAGAGGAGGGAAAGGCTTATTAGCTCTGGGACGGAGGAACAGCACCTGGCAGGTCACCTGGACATGGCTGCCCACCTGCCAGGCCTTTCACTGACTTCTACTCCCCACCCCCAATTTAGGGAGCAAATGTTACTTCCTTCTCCACCAGCCCCTGCCCCCGGTAACTTCAGCATATCCAAGTGGGCAGCCTGGAGGCGGCGGCCATTCTTGGCTAGAAGGTTCACGATGGCATGGAAGGTATCACTGGCTGCTTGGCGTGGGCCAGAGATATGGAACGAGCCAGAACTCACTTCTCTTTCCACGCCCAGTTTCCTTTATCTCACCGCCTGCCACCTCCCACGGTAAGAGAACATAGGTCCCCGGAGCTGTCCCACACTTCACTGGCAATGCACTTGAACTTCCAGAGCTGCCTGATTCATCTCTCAGACCTAAGATACCTCAGCCCCAAACCTGACACTTGAAGGGAGCTCCCACTGCCCTCCCCCGCCTCCAGATTCTTCTCAGAAATGTACAGATAACCTTCTTGGAAATACTATTTTGCTCTGAAAAATGGAGAGAAGTTAGGAAATCTTGTTTCTAGAATTCTTCTTAGTTATTCTTGACTCGTACGTGAGTGACTCTGGGTAAACTCCTGAGAGTAGGAAGACCTTAGGCTTACGTAGCAATCCATGGTTTCATAGGTACTTTCATAATCATTGATCTACGGTATCAACCCTGCAAGGTGAGCAAGGCAGAGTTTATCAACCTGCCAAGGGATTAGGAAACTGAAGCAGTTTGGAGTTTAAGGGCTGACCAAGAAGCCCTCAAACACAGGAATCTTGCTGTGAGCGTGTAGCTCTTCCCACCGCATCCTGACGCTCAGCTCTGTAGTTAACAGGGTAAGATAAGAAACTCAAGAGGCTAATTAGGCTTCAAGAATTCCTTTCCTCCTCCATTTCAGATCATGCTATTTCCTCACTTGTCAAGCCACTGAACAACTCCAAATGACATAAAATAAACAGTCTTTCATCAAGAAAGTGGGCACCAAGTGAGATACCTTTGAAAGGGTCAGCTCCTTTAAATGGGTCGGATTTGAAGGGGTCCTCTGCCTGGAAAGGATCCGGATGCAATTCTTGCGTGTTGTTGCTAAATAACAAGGCTTTATTTTTGAAAGGATCATCCTATAATTTTGTGAAGAAACAGGAGAGGGATTTTATTATTTCGGATTTAAAGCAAAGTATAGAATTCCATACCTAACTTGCATTTTCACTTTAAGTAGTAAGACCATAAAAAGAATGATTTAAAAAAAATGATGAAGTATGGACTTCACTGAATAATAATGTTTGACGCTGGTTTATTAGTTATGACAAATGTACCACGTAAGATATGAACAGGGAAAACTGGGTATGGGGTATATGGGAACTCTGCCCTATCTTTGCAATTTTTCTGTAACTATTCTATATAAAATAAAAGTTCAGGCCAGGCACGGTGCCTCATGTCTGTAATCCCAGCACTTTGGGAGGCTGAGGTGGGAGGACTGCTTGAGGCCAGGAGTTTGAGACCATCCTAGGCAACATAGCAAGACCCCTGTCTCTACAAATAATTTAAAAAAATTAGCCAGGTGTGATGGCAGATGCCTGCAGTCCCAGCACCGTGGGAGGCTGAGGTGGGAGGATCACTTGAGCCCAGGAGTCTAAGGTTGCAGTGAGCTATGATCAGGCCACTGTACTCTAGCCAGAGTGACAAAATGAGACTTTGTCTCAAAATGAATGAATTAATTAATAGTTAATTAAGAAATCATTGAGTAGAAGCAACCCAAATGTCTATCAATGGATGAATGGATATACAAAATGTGGTCCATTCATACAACAGAATATTATTCAGCCTTTAAAAGGAAGGAAAGTCTGATACATGCTACAACGTGGATGAACCCTGAAGACATTATGCTGCATGAAATAAACCAGTCACAAAAAGACACATACTGTGTGATCCCACTCACAGGAGGTCCCTCGAGTGGTCAGATTTATAGACACGGAAAGAACGGTGGGAGCCAGGGGCCGGGGTGTGGAACGAAGACAGTGTGATGCACGACAACGTGGATGTACTTAACACGACTGAACTGCACCCTCAAAGACGGTCACGATGATCATTTTTATGTCTATTTTGCCGCAGTTAAAAAAATTTTTTTTTAATTCATTGAATCAGAGAAAAAGTGATGCTTTTAGACATATTACAAAGAAAACATAAACAGCCACTCAACAACCGCAGCACAGGGCTCATTCCAAAGTGTAGTTTCCACACCAAGAAACACCTTAGTTGTTTACGCTCTGTGAGGAAATGAGTACTTCTGCAGTTAGAATTACTAAAGCATGTACAACACTTTGCATTTAAAAAAGGTGCTTGTTTCTAGAAACAAACAGGCATCTTGAAGCCAGGAGAAAAAAAGTATCGACTTTTGAAGAGCACATTGTTGTAATGGAAAACAGCCTGTGAGGGGTGGGTTTGTAAAATACACGGGAACAAGCACTTGGTTTAGAACTAAGCAGTGTATTTTAGTTACTAAAGACACGCCCTCAGTGAAAACACGATGTTTCACGGTTATATTAAAAAAGCATAGCACCCTCGCTGAATCTGGCAAATATGTTGTCACCTTTGCGCAGGACTGGCAGACCAATCCAGTGTTCCAACCAACCGAAACCAAATGATCACAACACTGAGACTTTTGTGAAAACATAGACAATGGTTTGGGGCAATGACATCAAAGGTCCAAGAGGGCTGCCACCACCCTGGGGCAGCTGACTCAGGGGCACAGGACAGTTCTCGGAGGTATTAGGTTAAGAGAAGCCACGGTCCGGGCTATGAACGAGCGTGAGCCGGCGTGGGGGCCTCTTCCCCGGCCCTGGCTCTGGGAGAACGCACCAACATCCCTGCCCTCTGCCGAATACGCAACAGTTTTCTTACCTGGGGAAGATTAGCCGGAGCCTCTGACCACAGGGCTTCCCAGGGTGGGGAAACCGAGCCGGTTCTTAGGCAAGTAAAGAACAGATGTCCGAGAGCACCGCATCTGGAAACAGTGCTGGGATTCTGCACGGACGTCACGGTGCTGACGACGGCAAGACGCACGCGCCCAGCGAGCGTCCGACAGGGTTCTCGGACACAGACATGGATGGAGAAGTCCTGATCTAAGGAAGCCAGGGGGCCAGAGTGGAAAATGCACTTCTCGCGCTGCACTGTGGGGCAAGGGATGGATTTGTTCCAGGAGGAGGACAGAGGGGGACCACCACCTGAATGAAGTGGTGAGTTAAGAATGATAGCTTGGCCTCAGAACAGAAGCTTCTGTTTAGTTTTTTAATTGACATTTATTTACAAGTTGGGTTTTTCCTTTCTTTCTTTCAGTGTTTTTAATCGTCGATTAGAAGGCTGCCAAATGAGTGTACAATGGCAGAAAAGAGAACGAGGTTCTGGGAACTCTGGCTGCAAGCCTCCTGTATTGAGTTGGGGCCTATTAATCTCCTTAGGAGGAATTATCTGCCTGAGTCCACCATTGCTCCTTCACCTTCAAAGAAGAAGCCTAAGAAGACACAGTGGCATTCGGGTGGTTAGGTTACCTAATGGTGGCTTTGATTCTAACTCACAGTTTCAGAGTAGAAAACCGGACTTCCCCCCCATTACAAAGATGTCATCAGGCAGGGCGTGGTAGTTGAGGCAGGAGGATCACCTGAGGTCAGCCTGGGCAACATAGCAAGACCCCCTCTCTACGAAAAAATTTAAAAGTTAGTTGGGCATGCTGTATGCACCTATAGTCCCAGCTACTAAGGAGGCTGAGGCAGGAGGATAACTTGAGCCCAGGAATTCAAGGCTGCAATGCAGCCTGGGAGACACAGCAAGACCATGTCTCTCGGGAAACAAACAAACAAACAAAACAAAAAAAAAAAAAAACAGAGATTCTACCAACTTCACTACACCAAGAAGAACTGACCCATTTGCCAACTTAGGGGACGCAAGTACACAGACAAGTCCTGGGATGAACAAAATGTCTCCTCACAGAGGTGAACATCTTGATCAAGTTTAGCAACCAGTCTTATGTGCTGCCCTTCTTAAGAAACAGACATGGCCAGCCGGGCGCGGTGGCTCACGCCTGTAATCCTATCACTCTGGGAGGCCGAGGTAGGTGGATCGTTTGAGCTCAGGAGTTCAAGACCAGCCTGAGCAAGAGCGAGACCCCGTCTCTATTAAACATAGAAAGAAATTATATGGACGCTAAAAATATATATAGAGAAAATTAGCCGGGCATGGTGGCGCATGCCTGTAGTCCCAGCTACTAGGGAGGCTGAGGCAGGATGATTGCTTGAGCCCAGGAGTTTGAGGTTGCTGTGAGCTAGGCTGACGCCACGGCACTCTAGCCCAGGCAACAGAGTGAGACTCTGTCTCAAAAAAAAAAAAGAAAAGGAATAGACATGGCAACTCTGAAAGGGCACTGAAGAAGTTTCTGGGATGGTCCTTTCCTTCCTTCCCTGCGAATTTGGGTGGTTGGCCCAATGTAAATGGTGCTGGGCAGGGGTGTGCTGGCAAATCAACTGTCTGAGAAGAAAAAGCCCTGATTTGGAGCTTCTGCCAATTCCTGTGGTGCAAATACTCCCACCGTGGTGGTTTCAAGTAACCACAGGTTTAACCATCAGCTCGTGAGTCCCTATTTAATAGTTGACTTTGGGGAGTCAGTAAGAACTGGCTCTGGAAATGTCACTGGGGCTACATGTGACAGATGACCCGAACTAATCTTTCATGACAAGTTCTCGGTGAGACTTAAGTCTAGAATGGTTTATTATTAATACTACCTTCTCTCTACTCTAGGTTGGTTGGGGACTGAGCAAGAGGCCAAAATTCTCATAATCAGATGACAGACAAGAAATAAATATGGCTTTAAGAACCCTGTGTCTCTTGGAAAAAGTCTCATTGTGTGAGCTTAACAACTTGGGTAACTTGGGTAGACTTGTCCAGACATAGAAAGTTCCAGAAGCAACACTTCGGTTATACTTTTCTCAGGGACCTAAATCCCCCACCTTCACCTGGCAAAGAGAACTAAGAGAGCACTCTCCTTGCCCTGGAGCAGTCCCGAAATGTTTAGGAGTAAATGGGGAAAAAAAAATCCTCTTCAAAGTGTTTATTAAGCAATGGAAACAAACCAAAAAAATGCTTTAAAGACTGTATTTGTACAATAAGATAAAGATAGTTTTTCTTCCAGACACTGGTTTCCTATGTAACATATCTGATGTCTACATTCCAAGAGTAATTGACTCATGTAAATTTTGCCCCACTTAAAAGATGATCAAAAATAACAAGAAAGGTAAAAATCTGTGTGTGGGGGGCTCCACTGGCTACTTGCGAATTGCCACTTCACTACCAACTTTTTTCCAGGGAAATCAATCTTTAAAAAAACCTGCAAAAGGGGTACTTAAGAGGGACCTGTTCCCTGACCCAAGACCGAACGGGGCAAGCTGAAAGCCGAGCAAGGGGGAACAGTGCCAAGATGGGAAAGGAAGAGCAGGGTCGTGAGGCGGAAACACACACACCGAGAACAGGAGCAAAGCACGAGGTTCTGGCTTCATGTAATTCATGAAGGATGAACGTTCACTGTTTAAATCGAGACGACAAAGCGGATGACGAGCCCAGCGGCAGACATGGAAGTCACCTGTTTATAAGTCCGAGAGAAAAGAATATTTGGGGAGGACAGAGGGAGGCAACGCACCCAGAGTGGGCGGGACAAGAGACAGGGGCTTGCCAACAGCGGCTTCTAAGGGACCCAGGGAGGCCTGTGCTTCCCCGTGAATTCCTGAAGCTGAGCACTTGGCTACTGAGAAAAGAACCATGTCAACGAATGAACGTAAAGAGGTGAGTCTGGTGTTTAGAGAGAGGGAAACCATATTATTGTGACAGGGAGGAAAAGGAATTCAAGACGCCAACAGGGCGAGGAGCAGAGGGGCTCTGGAAGAGCGAGTCGCAGCACGGGGTGAGCTGTTAAAGGCAGCAGAGCACCACGAAACATCGAGACCAGCCCCGGCCCTTCCATCCACTCCCTCAACAGCACAGCCAGACAAAACGGAAACCGCACATGCCTGGGGCCAGGGCTGCAATGGCAGGCTCTGCTGTAAATGACAGGAGGTGACAATCTGAGGAAGAGGTCACACCAGCCTGAGCCCACAGAAATCTAAGAGGCCAACAGCCCGAGCCCTTGGCCTGATCACACTCCCATGGTCAAGAGGTGCTGACATTTTAAACATAACCAAAATTTCAGGAGAGAGCCCAATTCGCAGTTGAACAGCAATGCCCTGGGAGGGCTGCCTGCCACTTCTCTTGATCTTCAGTGAGATACCTGATTTTCAAGGTGCTCCCGGTGGAAACAAACACACTCCTGCAGACTCCCCAGTGACCCCAGATTAGAAGAATGTGGGGTTTCCACAATGAATGAAGAGGCTGATCCAATTTCATCTCTGTTAAGTTTGAGAAGCCCTGCGAATTTGGGTGGTTGGTCCAATATAAATGCTTCCACGGGGATGGAGGGCTTCAAAAATGGGTTTTGCAAGGATTCGGGCCTATCTTGGGCTTTGTCCTGGACACCAGGGTGGGGCTCGGCCACCGCACTGCACTGCGGGGCCTGTGCAAACATGCCAAGTGGCAGCAGAAACCAGAAACGGCCTGAGCTGGGACAGAACCAAGGTTGGCCATGGACAGATCCAGTGGGTGGGGCAGTCTCTTTTCACACCAGGGGACTGGTTCCTGGTACTGTAATACATTTATTCAACCTTTACCATGGCTCCAAAACCGCCCCTCTCTGCCAGGGAGACGCCTTCACTCAGGTTGGCCAGGTCAGTCAGGCTGGCACCGTGGACCCCGTCAAGTGCCTGGTCGTACTGCTCGAGGCTCCGGTGGGCGTCCTGGCGGCTTTCATGCAGCTGGGAGAGCTTGCTTCTCGCCTGCGCAACAGAGACACAGCCAGCATCACACAGGGTTCAGGACACTGCACCAGGCAAGACATTTTTGCTGACACCCAACTCCAGGCGTTCACATGTGTCAGGAGTGGAGCAGAGGACCTTGTCGGCAGACAGAAATGAGACCGCTCATACGCCAAGCCATGACCTTGTCGCTGCTCTAGGAGGTCTCTTTGTATCCCCACCCCTGAGAGGGTAATACGTTCAAACAAACATTTGCTGATTCTCAGGCCGGGCATGGTGGCTCACGCCTGTAATCCTAGCACTCTGGGAGGCCGAGGCGGGTGGATCGCTCGAGGTCAGGAGTTCGAGACCAGCCTGAGCAAGAGCGAGACCCCGTCTCTACTAAAAATAGAAAGACACTATATGGACAACTAAAAATCTACACAGAAAAAATTAGCCGGGCATAGTGGTGCATGCCTGTAGTGCCAGCTACTCGGGAGGCTGAGGCAGGAGGATCGCTTGAGCCCAGGAGTTTGAGGTTGCTGTGAGCTAAGCTGACGCCACGGCACTCACTCTAGCCTGGGCAACAAAGTGAGACTCTGTCTCAACAACAAAAAAAAGAAAAAAAAACAAACATTTGCTGATTCTCAACTAATGAAAAGTGGACAAAACCCAGATTCATAATCTGTTCAAAGTGATGTTCAACAGTCAATTTCTTTTATGGGGTTTTTATTGCCCCATTAGTTCCTTCTTGTTCCTGGAGAAGGCATGTGAAGACAGGTAGAGGAGGACAATCTGCGAAGTCAGACAGACCCGGGCGTGTATCTGAACTCTGTCTCATGCATGCTGTGTGACCCCAAGCTAGTATCTTAACCTCTCTGTTTCCTCTTCTCCAAAATGGAACAATAGAAATGATGGGAAAAACACCTGCCAATGGTCCTCGACATACAACGATCTGATTTATAATTTTTTCACTTTGTGAGGATACAAAAGTGACCCGCATTCAGTAGAAACTGTACTCTGAACTTTGGCCTTTTCCCGAGCTAATGATACATGGTGGGACACTGTGACGGTGCCGGGCGGCAGCAGTGCGCTGAGACTCCAGGTCAGTCGCACAATCCTGCGGGCGAAGCCCCGGGACTCCCTCGTGTGCTGTGCGGCTGGCGGTTTTTAGATACTGTGTTCTGTGTTTTCACATCCCATCGTGTCCACAAAATGCCCATTTTCCATCTATGAGATTTGCAACCTGCGACTGGTTTATCAGGACATAACCTCCTCGTGAGCCGAGCAGCATCTGCACTGCAGTGTCTGGCAGGGTGGGCACCAGCACCGGCTAATCATCATTACCATCATGCTATGATAATTATTATTATCATTATCACACACGCCTGTGTCTTGGCTCCCATCTAGACTTTACAGACTCTAAGGGTTGGAAGGGAAAACACTCAAAATAGTCCCACAGATATTAATTAACAATAAAGCACAACACGGGGCATGAACTCTCTGAATGGTACACGTTTGTGATCAACTTCTGCTTGTAAAATAGCAAACAGAGCG
Organism: Eulemur rufifrons; assembly: GCF_041146395.1. Classification (NCBI taxonomy): domain Eukaryota; kingdom Metazoa; phylum Chordata; class Mammalia; order Primates; family Lemuridae; genus Eulemur; species Eulemur rufifrons. The sequence goes on along the minus strand of NC_090984.1, from coordinate 7,621,890 downwards.
CAGAGATTGGTTCACTCAAGAAAGAGAACTTGGCTAGTCACCGAGGCGTGGGGCAGCACAGAGGCCTGCGACTGCTGCGCGGGGGGGTGGGCAGGGAGGGGCCCTGGCTCTGCTGGGGGCAGCAGCCGCAGACCCTGGGAAGCCAGTGCCACCGTGGGCTGCGGAAGAGTGTGGCGGCACCCTGGGCGGCCTGGAGGTAGACTTGGAGACTGGGGGTCCCGGGGTGACGCTTGCTACAGGGTGGTGCCTCCTTGACACGCCAAGTTCTGTTCGAGGCCTTGGAGGATGGATCACTTCTGTCCTCTCGCACAGTGACAGAGAAGTCGTTTCTCCAACACTGTGCGTCTTGCGTGCGGGAGGCCCAGGCTGGAGAGAGGGGCTCTCTCCAAATGAGCTGCTGATGAAATGTTCTCACCCAGTCCCTGCCCGCTCCCGGTAGATGAAGTGTGGGCAGCTGAGGCAAAGCAAACTGCCCCCAGGCCAACGTCAACACTGGAGCACACTGGGGAGGTCTCGCACCGCACCTCCAGGCCAGCGCCACCGGAGAAGAGACCCTCACACAGACGAGGGGGTGAGCGCCAAGGAAACCAGCAGCCGCAGTGCAGACGCTCAAGGCTTGCTGGTCACACGCACCTGCGTGACTGCCCCAGCACTACCCTCTGCTTGGCAGAAGACGCCAGAAGACCCCAGGCTTCAGCTGCGCATGGCAGAGACCCCACCCCCACAGAAATACCTGGTTGATCTCGTCTTGCGTGGATTTCAGAGACTTGATGATGGTTTCCAGCTGGACTCTCCCGGCCTGAATGCTCTGCTCCAGCTGGGTTTCCTCCTGCTGCAGTCGGCTCAGCTCTGACTTGGCCCGGTTCAGGTCGTCTTCCTGGGACTTTAAGTCGGATTCCTGAGACTGGATTTGTGTTTTCAGTGATGAGATCTGAAACAGATTCACAGTGCAGGATGAAGCGGGACTCCAAGAAAGAACCCAGTTCATGTTCTTGAACTTCTCGAACAAGCTGACCCAGGAAGGCAGACCCCGAGCCCGGGCCCGAGCCCGGACACCTAGCTTCCTTATAAGGCTCCCTTTCTACACCTGAAAAGGAGACACAAAGGAAAAGGCGGACAGGCTCATGCCCGTGAGACTGACAGAAGGTCACTTTGGAATAAGGAGGGATGTGACCAAGCATGAGCAATCTGTGTGTCCCCGGGAGCTGCGTGTGCCCATGCGGTTTGCTGAGGCTGCCGCCTCTCTGGTTTGTAACAAGCAGCAGAGACCCTAGAGGAGGTGGGACAGGCACCCTGGGGCCCCCCATATAGTGGGGCACAGGCCACAGGGGATGTCCTCGGGGCACAGGTTCATAGGGACCAAGGCCATTCGCTTACACAACGTGGTCTCTAGGAACACAGGTGGGTGACTTGGAGGTCGGGCCACAAGTGCTTGGGCGCTTTTCCCCGTGACGTTTTAAACAACTCTATTAAACTGATAGGACGTCTTAGCGTTCCGTTTCCAGGCAACCAGGAGCCCAGAGAAGCCCTCGGGAAGCCCCCACCCCCACCCTGTGGTCGGGGCACTGGCCCCCAGGAGGCGGCTCCAACTCACCATCTGGGTCTCATCCTGGCACTTCTGCCTGACGTCACTCAGCATGTCTCGGAGCTTGGCCTTCTGCTGGTCCATTTCGTCGAGGCGGTCTTGAGCGTCTTGCTTCTGAGCTTCGAGCTCTTGCAAACTGCTCGTTTCCCGGTCTAGATCATTTTGTAATTCCTAGGGAAGAGGTGCAGGGATTTACTTGAAGCCGGTACAGATGAGGCACATCTGAGATGACGCAGTCACAGCCTGGGCGAGAGCCCCCAGAAGTCCTACGAGACCGCCGGCAGGGCTGAGCGCAGGGCAGGCATCCCGCAACACCCGCTGCTGATGCTGTCTCTCGGGCCAGGGGCCCAGCCTCAGGTTCTCACTAGCCCCTCCACAGATACTGACTGACGGCCTGCAGAGGTGAGGCACCGAGAGAAAGGCTGGCCCCTCAGTGATGTGCAGTCACGGCTGCAGAGGGGAAAAGACAGCCCCCAAACAAAAATACACTGGAACATGTGGCACCTAGGAACAGCATGGTACTTCCTGAAGGGCTCATGGGGAGACCAGAGTCACACCACGTGGGCAGAGAAGATGCCCACGTTAGCACCATTTTAGGTGGACCCAGTGGGTGAGCAGGTGCCAGCCACGTGAAGAGCTAGGGGCACACAGAGCATGGCAGAGGGAACCGTGTGAGGCCCCAGGATGAGGTGCGAGTGTCCTGGTGTCACACTCCAGCTGGAGCAAAAGGGAGTAGGGTAGAGGTGGCAGAGGCTGCACCCTGCAGGCCCCGCGGAGGAGACCATGCCGGGCTCTGCAGTGTGGAGCCTGGCGGGACGCGCGTGTGGGGAGTGGGACACAGTGCCTCTCCATTTCTAAAGCTTCCTCCAACTCGGCGGGATCCACCAAGACGGTCAGTACGAGAATCCCTTGCCTCGACGGTTCCACTTCTGGGAGAGAGTCCTAGAGGCCTGTGGCACGTGTGAAGACACACACTTGCGATAGATTTCCATGGGGAGGCTGGCTGGAACGTTCCAGCACGGCCCACACCGTGGAACACACCGCAGATACAGAAACACTCGCAGCTGTGCATTCCAAGTTACGACGGGAAATGAGCAGGGCCCGACAGGGCACACATGTGCTTCACAGTCACGCAAACAGCAAGGGGAAGGTACGTGTGACGCACACCGACCTTTCTGGAAGGCTCCTCGGGAGCTAATGAACGGCACCTCTGAGAAAGGGGGCGCCAAGGAGAGGGCAGGGGCTTCTCACCTCTTGATTTTCACCTGTGCAAATGCATTATCTATCTTTAAGATAAGTAATGAAAGCTGAAATAGCGGGCGGGCGTGTGAAAAGCCTCCCTCTGGCCACCGTGCGGAGTGTGGACCACGTGGGCAGGGACTGCAGGGCGGGGGCTCAGGTGGGGCTCAGGGAGAGGCCACAGCAGCCCGGGCCTGGGTGAGGTGGTGGTCGGGGGTGGATTAGTGGGGAGCTGTAGGTCATGTAGGTCAGGGAGGACAGGGAGGTGACACTGAGTGCCAGGAAACCCAGAAGTGGCCTGGGGTCTCCCTTCTCCCTGCTATGGGGACAAAAAACGTCCTGGCTCTCATTTCCCCGTCTCGACAGTCAGATCATGCCTCAGGGCAGCTGCGGTCTGTGATCCCCAATCTCCGTGCCCCTGGCCTTTCATTGGAGGGGCAGATCTGGAGGGTGATGAGGGAGTCATTCTGGACACAGTCCTCATGAAACCAGGGAGAAAGTCCCCAGTGGGTGCGTTGGGAAGGCCCTGGAAACAGAAACTCAGGAGTGTCGGTGTTGAGATGGTTTTCTTGTTTGTTTGGTTTTTGCTTTTTTTTTTTTTTTTTTTAGACAGGGTCTCACTCTGTCACTCAGGCTGGAGTGCAGTGGTGAGATCATACCTCACTGCTGCCTCCAACTCCTGGGCTCCCTTGTTCTCCTGCCTCAGCCTCCCGAGTAGATGGTACTATAGGCATTAACCACCATGACCGGTTAATTTTTCTATTTTTTGTACAGACAGGGTCTCACTCTTGCTCAGCTGGTCTTGAACTCCTGGCCTCAAGCCATTCTCCCACTTTGGCCTCCCAAAGTGCTGGGATTACAGGCGTGACCCACCTCGCACGGTCTCAGATGGTATTTAAACATGTGGGAATGGATGAGGCCTGGGGGGGAGGGGCACGGATGAGCCTGACGTAGCCCAATGCTCTGAGAGACGCAACCAGGGACGGAAACCTCTAGAACCTGCCACATCACTCCTGGCCCTGCCACCGGGTGATCCTGGCCGCTCACTCCGATGTCCCCGAGCCCCGGAGTTCTCATCGGCACCACGCTGACCCCTTTCAGGCCACAGCCCACGTTTCACAGTCCCGGGACACTGCGGGCTCTGATGGCCTTGGCCTGCTTTGCGCCCACCCCCTGAAGAGAAGTTCCTTCCTATTTCTGCCCTTAAATAAAAACCAAAGATGACAAAATGCATACACCACATACTTCATGCCCGGGGAATATTTGCCTGGAAGAGGCATAACATGAGGACAGGGGGAAAAAGAACTCGCTGGCCATGTGCTGTGGACTGAACGTCTGTGTCCCCCTGCCCCCCAAATTCCTATGTTGAAATCCTCACCCCTAAAGGGATGGGATTAGCAGGGGGGCCTTTGGGAGGTGATGAGGTCATGAGGGTGGAGCCCTCGTGAGTGGCTTCAGTGGTCTTATCAAAGAGACACCAGAGAGCTGCCATGACCCTTCCACCATGTGAGGACACAGCGAGAAGGCGCTCCCTGTGAACTAGGAAGCGGGACCTCACCAGACAGACTGTCAGATCCTGATCTTGGACCTCCGGCCCCTAGAACTGTGAACAATGATACATTTCTGTTGTTTATTAGCCACTCAGCCTATAGTATTTCGTCACAGCAGGCCAAGTGGACAAAGACAACACGGTCCACGCTCAGGCTGTGTTGGTGTCTGCGAAGACAAAGGTGCTCGGGGACGCCTCGCCGCTCCTCCTAGCAGAGGGTGCCTAGCAGAGCCCACTCCCTGGAAGCCCCTGTCCTGCTCGCTCTTCCTCCTCTCTTTGCCCCTCTTGCTCTTGCTTTCCCCTGATATATAAATCCACGGAACCGAGAAATACACATTTTTAACCTTCCTGCGTACGTTTTTGCACTGTAGGTTCTCCCTCCTGGATTCCCTATGACATCAGCGGAGACTCTGGGCTGCTGATGGGACAGGGACTGTGTCTCAGAACCCCTACGCTGAGGCGTGATAACACAGAATATCTGAAACAGAGTTAGTCATGGGGAGTCGAGGGCTTGGGTTTGCCACATCCAAGGGAAGTGACAAGTGACAACAGAGATGAAGGAGGGAGGAGGGTTAGGCCCAGTGTGATAGCCTGAGACAATAGGTGACTGACAGCCTGAGACATCAAGGGATCTGGGCCTCATTCTGTAATGGAGAAGGAGCTACTGAAGAGTCCCATGGGGACAAAGACCCACTAGCTCAAGGTGAGAAAGGGGGCTAGCGGCAGCATGGGGGACCAGCAAGGAGAACACAAAAATAACCCAGATGGTCTACAGATTCAACATGGTCCCTATCAGAATCCCAGCTGGCCTCTTTGCAGAAACTGATGACAAATTGATTCCAAACTTCATACGGAAAAGCAAGTGGTCTAGAATGGCCAACACCATCTCGACAAAGAAGAAAGAGATGGAGGACTCACACTTTCTGATGTCAAACCTGCTACAGTCATCAAGCCAGTGTGGTCCTGGCATAAGCAGAGGCGTGTAGGTCAACGGGACAGAGCTGAGTCCAGAAATAAATCCACACGGCTACCATCAGCTGGGTCAACAAGGGTGCCAGGACCATTCGAGGGGGCAAGGAACAGTCTCTTCAACAAATGGTGCTGAGACAACTGGATCTCTACATGCAAAAGAATGAAGCTGGACCCCTACCTCACACCAAATACAAAGAGTATCTGCAAGTGGATCAAAGGCCTAAATGTAAAAGCTGAAACTATAAAACTCTTAGAAGAAAACAGAGTGCTACATTTTTGTGACCTTGGATTTGGCAATAGGTTCTTAATATGGCACCAAAAGCAAGAACAACAATAAGAAAGAACAGATAAACTGGACATGACCAAAATTAAAAACTTTTGTGCTTCGAAGGACACCATCAACAAAGTGAAATGACAACCCACAGAAAGTATCTGCAAGTCATATGACTGATAAGGAACTTCTAGAAACAATAAAAAACTCTTAAAAATCAGTTATGAAAAGACAACCCAATTTAAAAATACACAAGGGATCTGAATTGATTTTTCTCCAAAGAAGATATACAAATAGCTAATCGGCACACAGAAAGATGCCCGGCATCATTAGGACAGCACTGACGATATGCAAATCAAAACCACAGTGAGGGACCATTCCACACCCACTAGGATGTCTGTGACAGAACATGGGAAATAACAGGTGTTAGGGAGGAACCAAAGACACTGGAACCCTCACACTGCTCGTGGGAATGTGAAACGGTTCAGCCACTTTGGAAAACAGTCTGGCGGCTCCTCAACAGGTTAAACATAGAGTTGCCGTATGACCTGGCAAGTTTGCTCTTAAGTATACACCAAGAGAAATGCAAACAGGTGTTCACACAAAAATCTGCACATGGATTTTTTTTCAGCAGCATTATTCACAATAGCCAAAAAGTAGAAAAACCCAAATATCTGACATCTGATGAATGGATGAATAAAAAGTGGCCCATGCATACAACGGAACAGTATTCAGACACGAAAAGGAATGCGACACCAACACATGCGACAATACGGACAACCCTTGTCAAGGTGACACGCAGCGGAGTGAGAGAAGCCAGACACAAGAGGCCATGGGTTGTGTGATCCCCTTTACGTGAAATGTCCAGAATAGAAAAATTCACAGACACAGAAAGCAGACTGGTGGTTGCCAGGGGCTGGGGGCTGGGGGGTAGGCAGGGATGGGGAATGAGTGCTGATGGTGATGGGGACCCACTTTGGGGTGGTGGAAATGTTCTGGAACTAGACAGAAGTGATGGTTAAGCAAACAGTGAATATGCTAAAAAACCACTGAATTATGCACTTTAAAATAGTAAATTTTATGTTATGTGAATTATATACATACAGTCATCCCCTGGTATCAGTGGAGGATTGGTACCATGATCCAAGGATGCCCAAGCCCCTCTCATAAAAGGGCACAGTATGTGCACACAACCTGCACACACCCTCCTGTATGCTCTGAGTCCTGTCTGGATTACTTTTTGTTTTTTTTTTTTGAGACAGAGTCTCGCTCTGTTGCCCGGTTAGAGTGCCATGGCGTCAGCCTAGCTCACAGCAACCTCCAACTCCTGGGCTCAAGTGATCCTCCTGCCTCAGCCTCCTGAGTAGTTAGGACTACAGGCATGCGCCACCATGCCCGGCTAACTTTTTCTATATATTTTTAGTTGTCCGGTTAATTTCTTTCTACTTTTTAGTAGAGACAGGGTCTCGCTCTTGCTCAGGCTGGTCTCAAACTCCTGACCTTGAGTGATCCTGCCGCCTCGGCCTCCCAGAGTGCTAGGATTACAGGTGTGAGCCACCTTGCCCGGCCCTGTCTTGATTACTTATAATATCTAACACGCTATAAAGGCTATATCAATAGTTGTTATACTATATTGTTTTATTAATTTGGATTATTTTTATTGTTTATTTTTATTTTTAGAGTAATTTTGATCTGCAGTTGGTTGAATCTGTGGATACGGAACCTGTGGATATGGAGGGCCAAATGTCTCAATTTAAAAAAAAGAAAAGCTGCTGCCTATGGTTACAGGCAACTTTATTATTTTTATTTCTTTTAACTTTTTATTTTCTTTCACAAACATTTATCCCATATAGTAGGTTCTAGGCAACTTTACAAGATTCACTTGGGCCGGGCATGGTGGCTCACACCTGTAATGCTAGCACTCTGGGAGCCTGAGGTGGGTGGATCATTTGAGCTCAGGAGTTTGAGACCAGCCTGAGCAACAGCAAGACCCCATCTCTACTAAAAAAACATATAGAAAGAAATTAGCTTGGCAACTAAAAAAAAAAAAAAAAAAAATATATATATATATATATATATATAAATAAAATTAGCCAGGCATGGTGGCGCATGCCTGTAGTCCCAGCTACTCAGGAGGCTGAGGCAGGAGGATTGCCGAGCCCAGGAGTTGGAGGTTGCTGTGAGCTAGGCTGATGCCACGGCACTCTAGCTCTGTCTCAAAAAAAAAAAAAAAAAAAAAAAAGAAGAAAGATTCACTTGGAAGCCCCCAAGAGTTCACGCTTCTGTCCAGTGCAGACCCTGGCCCCTCCCTGCCAAACGCTGAGGGGAGTTTTCTCACACTGCATTTAACACAAAGCCGATGGAACCAAAATGAGCAATGTCCTTACCTGTACTTCATTGGTTTTCTGTCTGATTGCCTCTTCCTTTTCTCTAATGTCTTGTTCCAGTGAGTACTTCTCTCTGAATGTTGAAAAATATTTCATGAAAACACAGGGTGAAGAGGAACTCTCCACTCTGACTTCTAAAGACCCGATTCTGCTCAGCCACACAGAAACCCGCCCATGTCGACCCTTCTCTGCGGTGGCAGAAGGCTAAGAACGATGCCCAAGACCATTTGCCCTAGGTAATCTCCCCTCTGACTGCAAGCAGGACCTGGGACCAGAGCCAGCACCTTGACCTCAACCTTAAGAGACCCCCCCAATGGAGAGCCTAGTCGAGCCCCCCCAGACTTCTGCACCACGGAACCGCGAGCTAATGCTTTTGTCTTGTTTTGAAGCCACTACATTTCGGGTGATTTGTTACATGGCTAGAAAACCAACACACTCTCTCCCTCCTCCACTGACTCCCTCCCTGAATACTGAGCACAGGGGACCTGGGGGCACGCCATGAGGCACTGCGCCCTGTCTGCAGGGAGCCCACGGGCCGGCGGGGAGACAGAGGGAGTCAGTGAGAGAATGTCCTAAATGACAGGAAAAGGAAGGCAAAGCCGGGCTGGGGGAGCCAAGGCAAGAAGTTGGAGTGATGCAGAGGTGGGAGGTCCACCGGGCTCGCAGCGGGACGTGGCAGTGAGGTGCTGCCCCCAGCTCCTGCCTGGCAGGAGGCCGTGTGCACGTGGCCGCTGTGCACGCCAGTGCTCGCTGGGGCTCAGCAGTCTGTCTCCCAGGTGTACACCAGCTCCCTCCCTCTTGCTCTCCTGTTATGAACTGAACATTTGTTCCCCCAAATTCCTATTTTCAATCCTCACCCTGAGTGAGATGGCATGAGGAGGTGGGGCCTTTGGGAGGGGACGAGGTCATGAGGGTGGAGCCCTCGTGAATGGCTTTAGTGCCCTTATATAATGGACCCCAGGAACTCTCTCTGCTCCTCCTGAAATGTGAGGATGCCAATCAGGAAACGGGCCCGTGCTAGGCACAGGATCTGCTGGTACCCGGATCTTGGACTTCCAGCTTCCAAAACCATGAGAAATGTCTGTTCTTTAAGCTACTCAGTCTGTGGTGGTCTGTTACAGCAGCCTGGATGGACTAGGACACTCTGGTGCCCAAAGGGGCTGTCTCAGGGGCAGGAATGTTATGTGTCCAACAAATCCTGCCTCGTGCCCGGGGACCCAGCACTTGCATGACAGTAAGGCCCTCTTTGGGACATTCAGCCAGACATGCACAACTACAGTCATTGAAATATCCATTTCCACAAGCCTAGAAACTAACAACACGATGTCGTCTTTAAACTCAACCCGTTACAGCTGTATGGAACCAGCCCACACTCCACAAATCCAAGGGACACTCTCAAAGCCACCTGCTCAAGGGCTGCTGCAGGCTCCAGCCTCCTGCTAACAGGTACTCTGCACACACCTGGCTGTCACCTTCCTAGGGCTGAGACTACTCTGGCCTGACTCAGACCCCAGTGTCCCTTCTGCGACCTCTACCCTCGCCTTACAGGGGCTCCCTCCATCCTGGTCCTTCCAGTCCTGATTCTCAGGCCTGCCTGGGCTCTGGGACACTGGGCCTCCAACCTACAGACCCCGTCCGCCCTGTCGGGTTGCACGTGCTCATCTCTGGTTTGGAAAACACAGCCGCAGGGAGCTGGGACAGAACAGGAACTGTCCACGGGCTGAGCGTGAAGCGGGGAGTCTGCGCTGGGGAGGCTGAGGGTTTGTAACCAGCCCCCATCCCGACCCCTTCCGAGACCTAACCCGCCTTTCTCATCAGGGCTCTGCTGACCGCACAAAGCCAAGTGTGGAGGGACTGGCAGAACGCTGCACCTGTCACAGTGACACCCGAGGAGCCTCCAACTATGGGTGGGATCCGGCCCTGTCTGGGAAAGCAACCACCTCTTTGCATTTTCAGGTAAGAAAAGGACCCCTTTCCCACGGAGGGCAGAGCACCTTTGGGGCCTTCGGCACAGTGCCCCCACATCACAAGCATCCACCCTGCCCCAGCATTAACTGGAAAGAGGATTTCTCTCTTGAGGCCCCAGAGGGGGATACAGGAAGTGACTGTATTTCTTTATGCTGCACTCCAAAAGCGCAGACAGCCCGTTCAAAGCCTTCATTCACATGTGAGGAAACGGAGGCAGCGGCCACAGGGAGCGGTGCCAGAGACCTGGAGGTGAGGCCCTTTCCCGCAGTTTAGCTTTCAGGTCCTCAGCCAGCTGCCTCACCTGCCACCGATAGCAAGGCCTTCCCGGCGCCGGGGAGAGGCTGGTGTGCGACCACACAGCCGCCACAGGCCCTGGCCCACCACGACTCACAGCAAGACGTTATTCTTCAAGCCCCTTCAGCCAATTTAGGAACTCGGAAGAATCTGCGTCCCTTCCTTTTTCCTGAATAAACTTGTGATAATCAAATTTCCACTGCAGTCTCTGCCGTTTCCAGAAACTACCTAGGTGGGAGCTCACGTGAGATTCGGACGCTGAAGGGAAAGAGCTGTTTCCGACGTACCTTTGCAACTGAGCAATCTCCTGACTGATGTCATCCAGCTCCTTCACGCCAGTGAACTCCCCCGAGCCAAGAGCACTCGAACTGTCCTGGAACCAGATTCAGACGTGAGATCCCGGATCAGCAAACGGACATCCCCCGACAGCAAGCACTACCAGGTCTCAGGCCCAGGGATGCAATTTTCTCTTTAGTTCACAGGTGGTGAAAGTGCCGCTGCCAGGCTGGGGCACTACCTGGGCGGCCGGGCCACACTCCCGGGGACCAGGGGTAGGGGGGGTGGGGGGGAAGGCAGGGACCTCGCGGAGGCGCCCGCTGGACTGTGGGGCTCGCGTGGGCCACCGGCGCCACCTGGTGGCGGGCAGCGGGCAGGGACGCGAACGCGACCGGGCCGCCGGCTACTCACCGGGACGGGAGTGCCTCTCTCCGAGGGCGGCACCATGTCCGGCGAGAGGACTTGAGGGGGGTCGATGCCTTTACTGACCTTCTGCTGAATGAAATACATAGCTAACGCGAATTGGTCTTTGCTTAACTTCCCCGTTTGCCTCGTATCGGCCAGGGCCCTGGGAGAGACGTGGGACGCTAATTACACATCGCAGGCCGGGATTCCAACCGCGCAACCAACACGAGTCATCCAACCCGTGCTTTTGAAAAAAATGACCATGACACACATGATGGCAGGATGTGGTGGCAAGCCCCAACTCCTCTTCCACATAACATCCCAACCCTGGCAAGCAGTCCTGGGGTGCCCAAACTCCCAGCACCCCCAACCCAAGGAGGGACATCAGGGGCAGCGGGGGGCTGGGGGGAGGTCCTGGCTGGCTGCAGAACCAAGCCCTTTCCCATGGGCCGAGGAGCCACCCCCTGGGAGACCTCGCTAGCCACAGAGAGAGGTGGTTTGGTTTATCGACTCTGTGACAGACCAGCCATTCCTGTGCAAACGGAACTACTCAGCCTGTTCCTGCAGCTCTGGGTTACCTGAATGGCCTAGGCCACGGGTTTTCAGCAGGGACAACAGCAGCAATTTGGGTTGTCACGATGATGAGGGAGGAAGCAAACAGCCTCTCTCTCCCCGTTGGGCACTGAATGTTGCATCTCCCCAAACTCCCATGTTAAAATGCTCACCCCCATGGGATGATACTAGAAGATGGGGACTTTGGGAGGTGATCAGGTCATGAGGGTGGAGCCCTGTGCATGGGATCAGTGCCCTTATAAAAGAGACCCTGGAGAGCTCTCTCTGATCCTTCTGCCAGGTGAGGACACAGGGAAGGTGGCCCTCATCAGTCACAATCTGCCGGTACCTTAATCTTAGACTTCCAACCTCCAGAACTGTAAGAAACATGTGGCTTAAGCCACCCTGTCATGGCAGCCTGATGGATTAAGACAATCCTCTTGTGCCCAAAAGGGGCTGCCGCAGGGGCATGGCTGCATTACAAAGGACACCCCCCACAGCTAACCATCCCCTGCCCACGTGGCTCTCTGATGTCTTCAAAGACAGGGCAAGGCGGCCTGTGAACAGCAGCATACAGTGGTCCCGCAGAGCTTGGATAGGAAGCACCCCAATACTTGAGGTAAGTGGGGAGCCGGCCACAGAGCCAGGGAAGGCACACGCAGCAAGGATGCAGCCTCCGTGCCTGTGAAAACTGCCTTCCTTCACTCTCGCCACCCTCTCGACGAGGGATCTCCTTTCCTACCTCACGTGCAGTTACTGCAGAAGCCATGACATGGTCTTCTCCTTTCGAGCGAAGGAGAGCCGGCAATGTTCTAACTGTCAGGCCCAAAAGCTGGCCGTGAACAGACACGGGGAATGACCAGATCACTCAGAATATGACTGATAAAGATGTTTTGGGGGGGTTTGTTTGAGACAGGGTCTCACTCTGTTGTCCAGGCTGGAGCAGTGGTGGGATCACAGCTCACTGTAACCTCGAACTCTTGGGCTCCGTGATCCTTCTGCCTCAGTCTCCCAAGTAGCTGGGACTACAGGCGCATGCCATCATACCCGGCTAATTTTTTTGTTTTTTATAGAGATGGGGGTCTCACTATGTTGCCCAGGCTGGTCTTGAACTCCTGGCCTCAAGCAACCCTCCTACCTTGGCCTCCCAAAGAGCTGGGATTACAGACTTGAGTCACCTCACCCAGCCAAGGCTGTTTTTAAAATGCCTCTGTTATCACCCACAGTTTGAGGCCAAAGGCCACTGTCTCTCCCCAGTCTGGCTGCGGAAGGCCTGTGGCCTGCCCTTCGGCTGCTGCTGCCTCTCCTCACTGGCCCTTCTCTGCTCCTGCTGCCTCTCAAGGAGCCTGGGCTCCGAGGCTCACATGCCGGGGGTTTCAAGAGAGAGAGGACCCTTGCTCTGCTGGCGTCCACCACGCCGACTGGTAAGGTAACAGCCATCGTGGGGGCAAAGCCGCGCCCTCATGTTCCCCTGCAATCCCCCTTGGAGCATTATCTCCACTTGCGCCCCTGCCACCTGCAGACAAATGCAGACCGTTGCTCTAACTCTCCTCGGGGTTATTTACTCTAGAGCTCGTTCCCTCCCTCTTTGCTCCCCACATGGAATGGCTTCCGTGTTCCCTCTTTTGATCCCTGTAATTTGTGATTTCCTTGTGTCATTTACATGCCATTACATCATGGATGGACTGCAGTCTGCCTTATAATTACTTTCCCTGCACTGCCCCTTTACACGGCACTCAAGGCGTCACGGCACTCTCTTAGAACTGCACGTGCAAACTCTCCTCACGATTCCATTTTGGGATCACAAAGGGGCCACTCATTGTATTGGTTTCCAAAACGGAACACTAGATCCAAAGGGGTCGAGAACCACTGTCCCTGGCCAGTCGGAGGCAGGTGGCTCAGCCATTACGGTGACGACTCTGGGAGGCTGGTTTCTCAGGCCTGGGCTCTCCCCTCACACTGCGGAACCGCACGGTGTGGACAGCACCTGCAAATTATTACTGAGGACGGGCGTTGCCCCCGAGCCACTAAGTAACGTGCTAAATTTCACTGCTCTACCCGGAGGGATTCATCTGTCAAGAATTATATGGAAATTCTCTCCTTTTTATAACTCTCAAGTGAATCTCTCTCTAACGTCCCAGCACTCTGTGGAACAAGCTCAAAAGTGACTTCACCACTGGCCTGTTACAGAAGGAATGGCCCCCCAACCTGTGACGTCGGCTCTGTCTGGCCCTGGAGGGAAGCAAGGGTGAGGCTGGCTCCTGGACTGGGCCCTGAGGTACAGACCAGGTCTCCCTGCTGTTTATTGTCCCGCCAGAGCCGAGGCACTGGCTTAACAGAGCAGGGGACCCCTGGGACAGGCGGCCACAACCCAGACTGCTCAGAGGACTCTGCTGGGGCCTTTCAGGCCCCGCTGCAGCTGTGACAAAGGCCAGGCCTCCTGCAGGAACCAGCATCACCATCAGCAGCAAGAACTGGCCCACTGTGCAAGCAGACGGCCTGAGAGCTCTCACAGGGGCCCAACAGGGCCCCTCCTGCTGGAAGATGGTGAACTGACCTGTACAGAGGATGAGGTTGGAGCCTGTACGCTTGCACCTTATCAGCCGGGCAGAATAAATGAGGCCAGGTACAGGCTGGGGAGGGGCCCTCACCACCATCCTCCACGCATCCTCTCCCACAGGTCCCCTGGAGCCACCCACAGCCACAACTGTCCTCACCATATGTGTGCTATCAGCCCGGGCAGAATAAATGAGGCCAGGTACAGGCTGGGGAGGGGCCCTCACCACCATCCTCCACGCATCCTCTCCCACAGGTCCCCTGGAGCCACCCACAGCCACAACTGTCCTCACCATATGTGTGCTAGAAGGTTCTGGGTGAGGCCTGAGTGCATGAAGATCTCCTTCACCTCCTGGCCACTGACATAGCCGTCCAGGTCCAAGTCTGTCTTCAGGAATATCTCGTCGAATCGCATCTTGTCCGCCACTGGCACCACCCAGTTCGCTGTTGGCTGAAATGGTTTTTTTTAAAAAACAGTTAATCTGGAAGCTCTTTATGACCTACAAACGCACACTTTTTGATGGCATGACAATCCAAGCGCTTTCCCGTGCATTTGGCACCAAATTCTTCTCACAGTTCCATAAGCCAAGAGTGCAGACGGGTCCCCTGGTCTGTAGGTGGGGAAACTGAGGCTGAGAGAGGTTGACGCAGGCTCGATCAAGCTCCCCCAGCGGCCAGTCTGCACCTCTTTCCAGCCCATCACCTTGCTCTCCTGTGCTTAGAGGAAGGTCAAGAGCCAGCATCCATCCACCACCAGCCCTTCCATTCCGCCACCTGGGGCGCCAAGAGAGGCCGGTGATCTTCCAGGAGAGGACTCCAAGCACGCCAGAACGGACCCTCCCGAGCACCCATTACGGAAAGGACTGTCTCCTGAGGCCACCCCACATGCCAGCCTCCCTGGTCTTGGGCTGCTCTGCCGACAAAGGCTTCTCTGCAGGCTGCCAGGTGCTCTTGGTGCCCAGGGTTCCAGGTCTTACAGACCATCCTTCTTTGTCCCTGACCCCACCCCCTGAGACAACAAAGATCGGCCCTGAGGTGTCAGCACACACATGTCACTGACAGGTAACAAGTGAGACCCCACCACCCAAGAGGACCACCCCCCCCCAGGGGTCCGCTCCTGCAGATAGAACCAAGAGCCTAGTGCCGCATGAAGTCCATGGCCTCAGGGATGGGCCACCTGCTGCGTGTGTGGCCTCTCTCACCACCTGCTCTCATTTTGCTTAACAGAGGTGAGTGCCATCGTGGGTCACTCAGGGCCCAGCCACCCCCTGGTTCAGAGGATCGAAGCCCTTGGGCACCCAGGAGCAGGTCCCTTCATGGCTGACTCTGGCTGTGTCCCCTCGGGCCTTTGACACGCTCATCACACCAAGGTTCACAGTGTCTCCGTCCTGGATTCTAGAGATACTTTTCATCACCTAGGTTTTTTTGTTTTTTTAAATAATTAATATGTATAGAAGTCTCTCCTTTTAAACAATCTTGTAACAATAGCAACAAGAATAAAAACGTAACTGAGGCCAGGCAGGGTGGCTTGAGTCCAGGAGTCTGAGGCTGCTGTGAGCTGTGACTGACGCCACTGCACTCCAGCCCGCGCTCCAAAACAAGACTCTGTCTCAAAAACAAACAAAAAACCCTAAGTGAATCGATCTGGATGATGAGGGAGTTGGGGGAGAAAGGAAGCAGAAACTTGGGCTCGAGGGACTGTCCCTCTACAGCGTAGCGACTGATCAGAAAAGCCCACACCACTCCCTACCCTCAAGGAACTGCCACGATGCCCGAGTTTTCCACTTAAGAGTCGTTCCTTTCGGTTAGGAAAGGATTTCTCAAAGAGCGTTGACAACCCAAGGATGTTAATAAGCAGTAAGGAAGAGAAGGGATTCCTGGTGGAGACCGGCAGTTGTAAGGCTGGGTGACCTGCACCTGCCAGTGAGCGTGGCCCTACTGACTACCGTGACAATAAGACACATCTCCCCTACCCTGGCTTTTGCTACTAAGAACTCCTGGCAAGAGCTCTGTGGACACCCACTGCTAGGCCATCTCGAGCAGGTACTACGTGGCCCAGCTTTGGCCCCCTCTCTGACCCCACCCCACCGCCAGGTGGGCTCACCCTGCCCTCACCTCCTTCCTGTTTCTAAAACACACTGAGGGCTCCCACATTAGAGCCTGGGCAAGGGCTGGTCCCCTGATGGCTTTTTATAACTCAGGGTCCAGCTCGGGTGTGACCTCATCGGTGGCCTTCCTGCTGGCCCATCTGGAGGGGCACGCCCCCTACCCACCGCTGGCACTTCCAGACCAGTCTCTGTGGTGCTTGCTCGCGGCTGTCTGCTTATCGCCTGTCTTCCTGGGAGAGCAGGAGCCTGTCACGCGGGCACTGGGATTCCCCTAGGGCCCCCAGGATGTGCCAGGGCATGGGGTGGGCATGGTAAAGATGCCTGAGCTGGGCTGTCTGGATGCCGGGCTTGTTAATAGCCAGCCACATGAAACTCCCCAAGTGGAGGAACACCTGCAGGTCCTGCCTCCCCCTGGGACAGAGTCCCCTCAGATCGCCTATTTCAAACTCTAGGGTACGATGCTGTGTCCTGCAAACTACTTGGAAATGGGGCCCCTGGAGTCGAATACTTAACTTCGCAAATACAGCATGTGCAAGAGAAACACTGTCTGTTTATACCTTTTTCATTTTCATTACCCACAGCCTGTCTGAAGCTGTGTGGTGACACTGGTGGCCGCCTTCTTGACATGACCACTCACTCACTGCTGTGCTTTGAAACCACAAATGAGGCAGGACACGAAGCATGATTCCAGATGTGACTCTTGGTCACTTTCTCACATGTTTTAGACAATCTTAAAAACTCCCTTTTCTAAGGCCCGTTGTGATGCTGCATTTGCCAAAACAAGAAAGACCTTTTTTGGCCGGGCGTGGTGGCTCAGGCCTGTAATCCCAGCACCCTGGAAGGCTGAGGTGGGAGGATCGCTCGAGGTCAGGAGTTCAAGACCAGCCTGAGCAAGAGCAAGACCCCGTCTCTACTAAAAATAGAAAGAAATTATTTGGCCAACTAAAATATATATAGAAAAAATTAGCCGGGCATGGTGGCGCATGCCTGTAGTCCCAGCTATTCGGGAGGCTGAGGCAGGAGGATCGCTTGAGCCCAGGAGTTTGAGGTTGCTGTGAGCTAGGCTGACGCCATAGCACTCTAGCCCGGGTGACAGAGAGAGACTCTGTCTCAAAAAAAAAAAAAAAATCTTTTTTGATACGTGGGATGTGGTCGTGGGGAGGAACAGAGCAGCCAGGTGTCTTCCCAACATGATGCAGATGCCTCCCTCACTCACCTGACCATTTGACACACAGTTACTGAGCACCTCCTAAGTACCAGAGATCATTCTAGATGCTGAGGGCATAACCAAGAACTCTGCTCTCATGAAGCAGAGGAGTGTGGACGTGGACGACACGTAATTGACCCCACAACAGGCCAGGCCAGAACCACCCAGAGGCCCTCGGCTGGGGCAGAGCTGGGAGGAGGGAGCCCCGAGGAGTGTGCTGGTGTGTGCAAGTTGGGCTCACATGCAAGTGAATAATAAAGTCCATTCCGAATCCCTGCAATTAATATTTTTAAAAGACATTTAATCACAAACTTGACCTTTCTTGGGCCACATGTTAAGCAATCCCGAGAACCGTCGTGCTGCAGGCTGAGAGGTGGCCAAACGCTGAGGCCGCGTACCTGTGCTTGCTTGATGCTGTGTTTGGGGGACAAGCTGCCGGTGCTATTGAGGCTGCTGACGCTGCCGTGGGACGGTGTGGAGCGGAGGCTGTCTTTTGGCGGGGGGCTGGCAGGCAGGACAGGGACGGCACCAGGGAACACAGTCTTCTTTCTCTTGGAGAGCGGGATGAGGGACGGGGGCAGGACGGAGGGCACGGGCTCCTTTTCGAGGGCTCGGTACACCAAGTGCATGGCCTGCGAGTGCAAACGAGAATGGACGGTGATGAGGGGGCGAGGCCGGGGGCCACCAGGAGCAAGAGAAGGCAGAGGGTGGCCCTTTCCGGGACTGCGGTGACACAACAAAGACTCCTGGGAGGATGCCAAGTGACCAGAGTAAAAGTAATCTTTTTTGATGAGTTATCTTCCGATGTGTAACTTTCCAAGACACTTGTTTAATTATTACATGACACTAAAATGAACACAAAAATAATTCAACCAAGCCAGATTCCATGAGTGTCCCTTCACTGCTCAGGAGGGCCACCAGCTCCAGGGCTGACAACTTCCGAAGTGCTGAAGCGTGGACGTCTAGAGACACCTTGAGGAGCTGCTTGTGCTTCAAGATACCCAGCTACTCAGGAGGCTGAGGCAGGAGGATCACGTGAGCCCTGGAGTTCAAGGCCAGCCTGGGCAACACAACAAGACCTCATCTCCAATCAATCAATCAATCCCATATTCAAGGGATGCAGAAAATGCCGCCCAAGGGCATGCTATGTGGAGGATGGGAGGCTCCCCCGTCCCAGGCTCCCCTGTCCCTGGTGGGAAAAACAAACTTGGTCTAAAACAAGGACTTAAAAAGTCCATTTTAAAATCTAACGAACACCAAAGTCACAGCCCTCCTCCCTTCAAAAGAGCTTTTAACTTGCTATCTGCATAGAGAACAGATCAAAAACGTAGATAAAATGTATGGTCACTTCCAAGCAACACAATGTTAAATCCAGCTAGTGACAAAAAGAAATGCAAAATGACACAATTCCAAGACCCACTTACAGACTGACATATATCTTGACTGAAATGATGAGAAAGGATCAAAAGAAAACAAAGGGAACTCAGGGTGAGGCAGGTCCCCGGGCACCCGAGCACATGCTGGGCCGGTCACCCCATTGCTGGGGTCCCTCCCCAAGGGCCACTCAATCAAGTGCGATCAGAAAAAATATAAAAAATACATGATGAGGGGCTGGGAGGAGGAGGTGATAGGAGTTAGCGTTTAATGGGGGCAGAGATTCGGTTGGGGAGGGTAAGAAAGTTCTGGAGAGGGTTGGGAGTGATGGTTGCACAATGCTATGAGTGTGCTTAACGCCCCTGAGCTGTATATTTGGAAATGGTTAAGATGGTGAGTTTTGTTTTTTGTTTTTTTTTTTGAGACAGAGTCTCACTCTGTTGCCAGGGCTAGAGTGCCATGGCATCAGCCTAGCTCACAGCAACTTCAAACTCCTGGGCTCAAGTGATCCTCCTGCCTCAGCCTCCCGAGTAGCTGGGACTACAGGCATGCACCACCATGCCCGGCTAATTTTTTCTGTAAATTTTTAGTTGTCCAGCCAATTTCTTTCTATTTTTTTAGTAGAGACGGGGTCTCGCTCTTGCTCAGGCTGGTCTCAAACTCCTGACCTCAAACGATCCGCCCACCTCGGCCTCCCAGAGTGCTAGGATTACAGGCGTGAGCCACCGCCCCCAGCCAAGATGGTGAGTTGTATGTATATTTTACCACCAAATAATAAATCATTAATGACAGCCAGTGAAAATAACAGGATGACCAGAGAAGCCTGGAAAACACTCAAGGTGGAAAGATAGAACCACGCTCACCTGTGCCGGAAAGGAACACAACTGAGTGCTGTGGGGTGTGTGGGGTTAATGAGGGGAAAAGTAAGAGACACTTGTCATTTAACCTAGATATTTCAAATTTCAAAGGCTTTACACACACATAAAGTAAGGTAATCATACATTCCCTTCATGTGTACATTCTAAATCACATTTTAAAGGTGTTTGAAATCCCTAGGACAGAAGATGCATCTTGGTATACTGTTGTATTTCATGGTTTTTCTACTACTTAGAAATTCCCAGATAATTCACGGGGCGGTTGGACATTTGTTTTTTGCTTTGGTTGAACTCAATTACTAATTATTAAAGCATCAAAGGGCTACTTTATTCTACTTTGTTTGAGACTCAACAGAATGAGGAGAGTGATTAAATCCCATTACCGGCAGAGAAAGTCCAAAGATGGGAGGGAAGGAGGTGGAGGAAAAGAAGGATGAGGAAGAGGAGGGGAGCCGCTGTCGTTCGAATGTCTGTGCCCCTCCAAAACTCACGTTGAAACGTAATCCCCGGTGCAACAGCATTAAGAAGTGGGGTATTGGCCGGGCACGGTGGCTCACGCCTGTAATCCTAGCACTCTGGGAGGCCGAGGTGGGCGGATCGTTTGAGCTCAGGAGTTCGAGACCAGCCTGAGCAAGAGCGAGACCCCATCTCTACTAAAAATAGAAAGAAATTATATGGACAGCTAAAAATATATATAGAAAAAATTAGCCGGGCATGGTGGTGCATGCCTGTAGTCCCAGCTACTCGGGAGGCTGAGACAGGAGGATTGCTTGAGCTCAGGAGTTTGAGGTTGCTGTGAGCTAGGCTGACGCCACGGCACTCACTCTAGCCTGGGCAAGAGTGAGACTCTGTCTCAAAAAAAAAAAAAAAAAAAAAAAAAAAAAAGAAGTGGGGTATTAAGGGAGGTGGCTAGGCCATGAGGGCTCGACCCTCGGGGATGGGACTGGTGCCTTATAAAAGGGCTTGAGGGAGTCCGTCACTCCCTTTTTGCCTTCCTGCCACATAAGGACGATCATCCCCTCTGGAGGATGTCACAAGAGGTGTTACCCTGGAAGCAGAGATTAAGCCCTAACCAGACATCGAATCTGCTGGGGCCTCGATCTTGGACGTCCCTGCCTCCGGAACTGTGAGCAACAAATTTCTGTTGTTTACAACTTACCTGGGCTCAGGTACTTTATTATGACAGCAGGAATGGACTAAGACCAGTGTGGTGAGCTGGGCCCAGGGGGAGGAAGGCAGGCTCGGGGGAAGTCAGCCCAGCCCACCCAGCTGCAGGGGTACGAAGGCACCCACGGGCCAGGAGAGCCCTGCCCTCCACACAGATCCCCTGCTGTACCGGAGGAAGAGGACAGGGACACCTGGACCTTGACACAGGCAGACGTCCATGGCTGGGGGGTACGGCCCTACACATAGCTACTTCCCAGCTCTGTCTGCGGAGCGGGCCTGTGAGCAGTGGCACCCAGCAGCCACAAGCACACCCAGCACCTGGAGCCTGGTCTCTAATCCCATTCCCCACTAACAGGACCCAGGGCTCCCTGGGGAGACAGCAGAAGGCAGGGCTGGGACGAGAAACGCACAGGGGGACCCAGGAGCATCTCCTTGGGCCAAAGGTAAACAAGTGCTCAGATGGGGAGGAACGAAAGGACCAAAGGGGCCAGCTGGCAGGAGTGCTCACAGGTGACACTCAATCATGTCAGGAAGGATTACAAACAGTGGAACTGAGGATCCAGCCACGAAGCCACACTGATGTAAATCAACTCCTTACTGTAGAAGGCCAACTAATAAATGTGCAAGCAATGCTGGAATTAGAATAGAATGTCCCCACGTGGCAGCCACCATCATCATAGTGAACTTGGGGGAGAGTCATCGGCAGCTGCTAGGACTGGCAGGTCAGAGGCCCCACCCCCCGACGGGCTGAGCACAGAAAGGGAAAGAGAGACTGTAGGGAGAAACCCGGCAGCCTCCACCTTGACCCAGCGATGAAGGGCAACGTGGCGGGAAGACACATGGCGACATCATCTTCCCACGGGGGTGGCATTCCTGCCCCACAAGAGTGCACGACCTGGGTCATTGGAAGTGGCAGCCAACCCCACACCTAGGGACACTCCACAACTGCTGGCCTGTGTGCTTGGAGATGTCCACACCATGAAGGCAGCTGGAGGAGCTGCTCGAGGTTAGACAAAGTAAAAGTCACAGAACAATGGAATGTCACCCTCTTTTGCCACAGGGACATTTGGGGACAACTGGTATACCCTTCAATTAGATAATAAATAATACAATCATAGATATACTAATATAGAACATAAGATATACAGGAGATAATAAAAATGTCATAAATGAGCAGACATCATGCCAATTTCCTGATTCTGAATTGGACAACAGTTATTTAAGGGAAGTTCTTGTTTTTAGGAAACACATGCCGAAGTACTTTGGGGTGAAGAGATATCGTGTCTGCAACTCAACTCCAAAACGGTTCAAAGGAAAAATCTGAGAGAGAGACAGAGAGAGAGAGAAAGCAAATGTGGTACACAGTGACACTGGGGAATTTGGGTGAAAGGTATCCAACTCGGAAATGCTTGGGACAACAAGTGTTTCGGATTTTTTTCGAATTTTTTTTTTTTTTTTTTTTTTTGAGACAGAGTCTCACTCTGTTGCCCAGGCTAGAGTGAGTGCCGTGGCGTTAGCCTAGCTCACAGCAACCTCAAACTCCTGAGCTCAAGTGATCCTCCTGTCTCAGCCTCCCGAGTAGCTGGGACTACAGGCATGCACCACCATGCCCGGCTAATTTTTTCTATATATATTTTTAGCTGTCCATATAATTTCTTTCTATTTTTAGTAGAGATGGGGTCTCGCTCTTGCTCAGGCTGGTCTCGAACTCCTGAGCTCAAACGATCCGCCCACCTCGGCCTCCCAGAGTGCTAGGATTACAGGCGTGAGCCACCGCGCCCGGCCAAATTTTTGAATCTATACATTACACGCACGGGCTAATGTGAAATCCCTAACCCAAAATCTGAAATCCTCCAGTGAACATTTCCTCTGAGTGTCACGTCAATGCTCAAACAGCTTCAGATTTTGGAGCATTTCGGATGTCAGATTTTCATACTGGGATACTCAACCTGTGTGGCAACTTTTGTATATATTTGGAATTGTGTCAAAATAAACACTTTAAAACACATTAAAGAAGAAAAACAACTGAATCCAGAAAGCCCTGTGTGAGCTGCACACTGCCTTCCTCAGCAGGGTGGGGAAGAGACACAGCGGGGCCTACCACAGCAAACTCGTCCCGGTCCAAGTGTCCGTCCTTGTCGATGTCACTGAGGTCCCAGACCTGTAAGGGCGACACCAAGGCAGGTTGTTAGGGCAGGAAAGGCCCATGTGAGAGCCAGCCTCACCCACCTGAACTCGGATTCTGAGTCCGTGATGCGCACTGGGGTCCGGACAAGGCGATCGACGTGCACTTTAGAAGCAGCCTGTGGGTTCTCTGAGAAACCATCACCTGCTGAAGCACTGCCAATCCCAGATCCACAGACTGCCAGACGTCATGATCATGATCGTGCCCAGAGCTGCACATTAAACTGGCCTGGTTTTTTTCTTTAATGTCTTACAAAGAGATCTTAGACAGAAAAGACAGCTTTGATTTGGGCACAGGTGTTGCCCTGAACATAAGCCCTGCACACTCGCTCCTGCAAAGCCAGCCCCCACCCTGCATTCAGGGCTGCGCAGCGCTGCAGGCGAGGGTCTAAGGCAGGGCTGTGGGTCTCGTCCCCTCTCCCTGGCCGCAGATGGTGAGATGGGTGCCAAGGAACGTGGCAGGCTGCTCGCTGCCCTGCAGACGAGGTGGACAGGCGTGGGTTCTAGGCTGTGTCGGGGGCCAAAGCAAGGTGCTAGCTTCCCAGCCCAAGGCAGCCTTCCCGGACCAGCAGGCCTGCCTGACCTGGACAACATGGGGCGTCTCTCTGTGACACTCCACATGTCAGCATCACCCCTCCCCAGTCAGCCACTAGGACCTTAGCCCATGGAGGTTTCTTATATCGGGTCCTCTCCACCTCTGCTCCTGTGCACGTGACTCAGGCCTCACCCGCTCCACACAGGCAAGAGCCTCCAGCTGGCCCCCCTGCCACCACAGGGACTGCTCCAGAGTGCACACCTGTCCCTATCCCACACTTCCCCTTGGCCTGGTAGATGGAGCCCTGTCGCCTGGCTGCTACTGAGCCCATGGCTGCTACTGAGTCCCTATACCACAGCCTAGCCTCCTTGGGCTCCACCTGGACCCCTGGGGACTGTGTGAGGATTCCAACAGGCTTTTCTGGCTCCAGTCTTCCCCCAGCCCAGGGCTTCCCCACCGCAGCACTACTGACCCTTGGGGCTGAACTGTTCTCTGGGGTGGGGCGTCTTGTGCACTTGTAGGGTGCTGAGCAGCATCCCTGGTCTTGGCCCACCAGATGCCAGCAGCACCCAACCCAGATGCAACAACCAAAAGTGTCCCCAGTCATTGTCCAACATCCCCTGGGGGACAGAAGTGTCCAAGGAGAACTCCAGCCCTAACCAGCATGCCAGACTGCCTTGGGCCTCTGTGCCTTCACTCAAGCTGTCATATGCCCAGACTTCTGCCCAAGTTCCCCTCAGGCAGAGGGTGTGGCCAGGGGTACCACTTCTAGGAGGCCTTCCCTCCGTGCCCTGCTCACCGACCTCAGGTGGGTCAGGGCCCATCTCCCACCATCCTCAGTGGACCAAGCCATGATACCCAGAATGCACAATGCACATCTGACCCTGCCCCACCCTGCTGACAACAGGACCTCATCCCTTCTATGCCCTTCAATCAATGGGTAACCCACGCAACTTCCTGACCACCCTGAAGGCCCGTTTCTCCATCTGGAAAATAGGAGGGGGGTGGTACCGTCCATACTGGGTAGCTGTGAGTGCTGGAGGTATTCATTTGTGCAGAGAGAGCATCAGAGCCGGGCCTGCACATACTAAGCCCTCATTAATGAGTATTAGCATCTCAGCCATTACTTATTTGACCTCCTTGACTGTATCTAATTTCATCCCCATTTTCCCAGCACTCAGCACAAGGCCCGGTCCAGCGCAGACTCTGAAAATTGCTTGCTGAATGAAAGAAGAGATGTATGATGTGTGGGTGCCTAGATGCACAGGTGAGTGACTGCAGGGGTGCATGGATAAACAAGTGCACAGGTACATGGGTGCAAAGATGCATGCATGCACAGATGCATGGATGAATGCGTGCGCAGATGCAGGGACGAGTGAACGCCTCAGGCGTGTGCATGCACAGGTGCACCTACGGTTTGGATGGTGGAGGGAGGGGCAGATGAGAAGCGACCCCGGTACCACAAGACCTGGAGCCGGAGCAGAAGGTCGGCAGAACATGTCTTTCCTAGCTGCGGCTCCCTTTCTAATAAAGCGCATTCCACCACTGTCAGTCTCTGTTTTGTTCACGATTTGGCTCTACAACGGTCTGCCATTTTACATCCAACTGTCAGGTATTTTGCAAGGACTGCCAAATAAACGCACACGCTGCACAAGAAAGGGCCACCGCACCCTGCTGCGATAAGAACTCATGCCTTGTAAAGCCTGTTGGTGATCAGCCTGGGTGCCCACCACAGGGCTCCGTCTACACCAGGCCACGGCTGACGTGAGGATGGAGGCATTTGAGCAATCCCCTTTCGCAGCTGACCCATTTCAAAATAAAGCATCAAGATGGGCTCTACCAGGCACACCCAAACTAGGCCAGTCTCTGTGACCATGCCTTGTAGATTTTAAGGTGATATTCAACATCAATATTATTAGGTGAGTCAGGGTTGGCCTAAATTTTTGCCTTTCCCCAAGGTTCTGCCAAAGGTCAGGAGCCAGACCCACAGGTGGCACACGTGGGGCCGGGGATGGCAAGAGCCACACGTGGACCTCCCACCTAGGTCCTCCTGCCCCACGAAGGTCCCTCCCACCTCCACCTGCCCCATTGAAGCGATCCCATCCACATAGACCTCAACTACCCTCTATAAGTCCAGACAGAGAACTCTCCAGAACACAGCCAGCCATGTGGAACGTGGATTTGTGCACAAAGCAAACCCACGGCGCCACCATTCAGACCTCACTGAGAGTGAAAACGGGCCCGGCGTGGTGGCTCACGCCTGTAATCCTAGCACTCTGGGAGGCCGAGGGGGGAGGATTGCTCAAGATCAGGAGTTCGAGACCAGCCTGAGAAAGAGCGAGACCCCATTTTCTACTAAAAATAGAAAGAAAATTAGCTGGACAACTAAAAATATATAGAAAAAATTAGCTGGGCATGGTGGCGCATGTCTGTAGTCCCAGCTACTGGGGAGGCTGAGGTAGAAGGATTGCTTGAGCCCAGGAGTTTGAGGTTGCTGTGAGCTGGGCTGACGCCACGGCACTCTAGCCTGGGCAACAGAGTGAGACTCTGTCTCAAAAAAAAAAAAAAAAAAAGAGAGAGAGAGTGAAAATAGTCTGGAATAGAGAGTTGTATCTAAAATATTTACAGTCAGATAGAAAGAATAAGTTCCTTTTAAAGGCAGGGTACAAAAGAAAAAAAAAACAGGCAGAATAAGTTCTAGTGTTTGATAGCACAACAGGGCAAGTCTAGTTCATGATAACTTATTATATCTTTCAAAAATAGCTAGAAGAGAAGATATGGAATGTTCCCATCACAGAGAAATGAGAACTGTTTGAAGTGATGGATATTCTAATTACTCTGATTTGATCATTATATATCGTATGCATGTATCAAAATATCAATGTACCCCGTAAATAAGTACAACTATTATATATCTAAAAAAATAAAAATAAGAAATAAAATAGGCCAGGCGCGGTGGCTCACGCCTGTAATCCTAGCACTCTGGGAGGCCAAGGCGGGTGGATTGTTTGAGCTCAGGAGTTCGAGACTCTGTATCTACTAAAAATAGAAAGAAATTATATGGACAGCCAAAAATATATATAGAAAAATTAGCCAGGCATGGTGGCGCATGCCTGTAGTCCCAACTACTCGGGAGGCTGAGGCGGGAGGATCTCTTGAGCCCAGGAGTTTGAGGTTGCTGTGAGCTAGGATGATGCCACTGCACTCTATCCCGGGCAACAGAGTGAGACTCTGTCTCAAAAAAAAAATAAATAAATAAAATAAAGTTGACTCTTGAACAACATAGGTTTGAACTGTGTGGGTCTACTTCTACTTGGATTTTTTCAACCAAACAAGAATCAAAAATACAGTATTTGAGGGATACAAAACCCGAGTATACAGATGGCAACTTTTCATAAGTGTAGGGGCCAGCTTCAGGACTCGAGTATACATGGATTTTGGTATACGAGGGGGGTCCTAGAACCAATCCCCCAAGTATACCAAGGGATGACTACACTTATATTTAATAGGAACAAAATTGAGTCTTTTTTTTAAAAAAAGGGAATGCACAAAATTTTTTAGACTTGCAGCAGAGTTGAAAGTACCTTTCCCTTGAGCTTTATAGGAAGAAAAAAAAAAGCAATTAACAACAGAAAAGAGCCAGGCATGGTGGCTCACACCTGTAATGCCAGCACTTTGGGAGGCTGAGGCAGCAGGATCACTGGAGTCCAGGAGTTCAAGACCAGCCTGAACAAGAGTGAGACCCCATCTCTACAAAAAAATTAGCCAGGCATGTTGGTGAGTGCCTGTAGTCCCAGCTACTTGGGAAGCTGAGGCAGGGGGATCCCTTGAGCCCAGTGTTGGAGGTTGCAGTGAGCTAAGATTGCACCTGTGACAAAACAATGCACTCCAGCCTGGGCGACACAGTCAGACCCCATCTCAAAAAAAAAAGAAAGAAAGAAAAAATATAGACACACCTCCTACACTCAGCACAATGGAAAAGGGGCAAGTCCAGATCAGGGGGCTTAAGGCTGAGCTCTGCTTGTCCCCGGGTCCTGTGCAGCAATTTCACTTCTGAGTCACCTTCCCATCTATGAAACGGAAGGACTCTAGCACCTTCCCCATGGGCTGGGGGAGCACCTGGGAGCAAATCTGGGAAGCCCTGAGCCAGCCTAACTGTAGCAAGTGCCACACACATGAGGGCCTGTGAAGCCCCTGATGACACCGGGTTATGCACAGAGCAAGAACCTTGTTAAGTGTCCCTGGGTGGGAGAACGGTGCTGACCAAACACAGAAGCAGTGTAGAATGCGAAAGAACCAAACCCACGGCTCACTTACCCTGCCCAGGACATCAAGAGGTAGTTTTGAGTTCATGAGGACTGGCTTGACTTTGTCTCCAGAGAGCAAACCATTGATGGGTAAGAGGCTTTCGAAAATCCCATCAAATTTTGCCTTTTCTTCCACCTAGTTGGAAATAAAAAGTCTGGGTGAGTGAAAGAGTGTACCTGTGTGAGTGTCCAAATCAAGCTCTGACCCAGAGCCAGGTGAAAACAGCCGTGCACCCACCATCACCCGGGGCTAAAAGCATGAGACGGTCTTAGAACAGCCTCAGCCCCTTGCGCTGCCCAAGTAAATGTATGCCTTGAAGGAAACGGCTGTCTGGCAAGCTCAAATCCGGGAGGGCCTGGCCCAGGTCTTGCTCTCTGCCTGAGCGGGGCAGGGGCCTCAGCAGTGGGGCGGTATCTCTGCAGGGAGACAAAGATCATTCCCGCCAACCTCGGAGGAGCTCACTAGTTCCAGAAAGATGAAAGTGTGAATGAGTGTTAGTGATGAGCAAATAATTATCAGAAGAAGAAAGAAAGGAAGGAAGGGAGGGAGGGAGGGAGGGAGGGAGGAAAGAAAGGAAGGAAGGAAGGTAGGTAGGCAGGTCAGTCCTCATGAACAGAAGGAAGATCTTGGCAGATTTACGATGCAGAGCAGCAGCCACTGCCATTCTGAAAGATAAAACGCAGGCAGGATGCAAAAGGAGCCATCAGTACGAAGGCCTGGGCAGTGGCTTCCAGTCCACCCTCCAACAGAAATGAGGCCCACAGCGAACGGGGAGTGGAACCGAGAGAGAGCAGACGTCTCTTCACCAGCCTGGCCGCGCGCTGGAGCTCCTGGGAGCACTAAGAAAACACCCTCAGCAAGAATCCACCAACAGATGGACGGATAAACAAAATGCAGCATATCCGTATGATGAGGTATTATTCAGCCATAAAATGGAATGAAGTTCTGACACCACAACATGCTATGGGCCTCACGGACATTACGCCAAGTGAAATAAGCTAGACACAGAAAGGCAAGCACTGTACGAGTCCACTCACATGAGGTTCCTAGAGTAGGCAAATCCCTAGAGACAGGAAGTAGAATGGTGGGTGCCAGGGGCTGGGGGAGGGAGATGGGGACTTCGTGTTTAATGGGGACAGAGTTTCAGTTTGGGAAGATAAGAAAGTTCTGGAGATGGGTGGTGGCAACTGTTGCACAACGTGAAGGTACTTGTCATTACTGAACCGTATGCTTAGAAATGGTTAAGATGACAAAATTTATGTGACGTATATTTTGCCACAGTAAAACATTTAAAATTTTTAAAAAGAGAGGAAAAAAAAAGACGGTGCCCTCGATAACACAAACGAGAGCTCCCGCAGACACTGCACACATTAGGGGCTGTTAAGCGCTGAGAGGCCGAACGGTCCAGGCCTGCCTGGGGTGCCTGGGATTCTCCCCATCCACCGGGCTCGCTGACTCAGCGCTCTGAGAGGCGCAGGAACATTCACAATGGAAACGAGCACTTGGCAGTTCAGGCTGGGCTTTTTCACTGTGTCCATGAACGAGACATGGAATCTCTCTTTAGAACGGCCCACCCCAGTCACAGCACCTGGTCCCTCGCTCCCTGGCTCCTCTCTGCGAGGCCTGGCGGGCCCCTCGCCCCAGCCCTTCCAGTGCGGCCTGAGCACAACTCCCACTGGAAGAGAGAGTAACACTTTAAGGAATGCGATCTCATGGGTCCCATTGCCCATGACAAAGCAGCTCTCTTTCAAAGTCAGCATCCTGCTGCTGGACGACCCAGAAATCCTTCAGTACTGTGACAGTCGCCAGCAAAGTGCTCCACAGGGACTCGACTGCACAACTCCGTGGTCACGTGAAACCTCCTCGTGCCCCAACCTTTCCAAGAAGGGAACAAACCAAC
This sequence comes from Eulemur rufifrons, assembly GCF_041146395.1. Taxonomy (NCBI): domain Eukaryota; kingdom Metazoa; phylum Chordata; class Mammalia; order Primates; family Lemuridae; genus Eulemur; species Eulemur rufifrons. The sequence goes on along the minus strand of NC_090984.1, from coordinate 7,592,178 downwards.
TCTGTGAACACAGGACAAATGTGCTTGGGGCAGGGGAAAGCTTGTCTTTATTTTACAGCAGGAGTGTTATTAATGTTAGCATTTAAACCACACAAAAGTAAGAAAACGTGACAATCCTCTGAAAGAAAAGGGATGGTGAGGAGGCCTCACGTTATCTGGGGGACTGTGTCCATGTCCCACGCTCACTTCCTTTAGGAGGAATTCTGTGCTCACGAGAAGACAGCCCTCATTTTTTTCCTTTCTGGAAGCAATAATGCATCTTTCTAGCCACAACATCCTCTGTCTTAAAAATAACACTTTAAGTGCTAGGAGAAGCTTTCCACATGGCGATGAGAGCATCAGGAAGAATCAGAACACGTGGCTGGAAATAAGGGAGAAAGCAAGGAACACATTTGGAGGTCTGGGTGCTGTGCTTGCAAGTTGTCACAATTTCCTTTTCTATTCTCATCAGCCAACACAAGCAGCAAAAACCATAGTATGTGACCCGACAGTGCAAGACTTAAACTGCAGGCTTTTAAGAACTCAACTCCCATAACTTAGCTAGTTGTCCCAGTTGACAATTCCCAATTACAGGGAAGGGCCACAGCCTTTTCAAAACATTTCCCTTTGAAAAGGTATTTCATCCAAATTCTATGGCAATTCACGCACTGAGACAGAATAGATGATATAAACGTCTGAATCATCCTATAAAACGTCTTGAATGGTATCACACAACACCAGGACAATGCCAAGGGAAGCCAAGGAGCTGTCCCTGTTCACTTACCCTCACGGCCCAGTGGGCCTCTGCAGAAGGTGGCGTGACCATCAGAGGGCTGCTGGTGTCATGCTGAGAAGAGAGAGAAACATTTCTTTGTGGCCGGCACAGAATTAAATTACAGAAGGATGGGTGTGCTGACAAGGACGCACATTTCAAAGTGCTTTTCAAAAGGGTAAAGACCTCAGAAAGTTACTCCCAGAATTATCATACGGCCCTGCAATTCCACTCCTAGTATAGACTCAAAAGAATTAAAAACAGGTGTTCAAAAAATTCCTCATGCATGAATACTCATAGCCAAAAGGCAGAAGCGACTCAAATGTCATCGGCGGATGAACGGATAAAGCAGAGGTCCACCTGTACGATGGATTATCAGCCACAGAAAGGAATGCAGCGCTGACACCTGCTACAACATGGATGAACCTCAAAAACATGACACTGAGTAAAAGAAGCTGGACACAAAAGGCCACGGTGTATGATTCCATTGATATGAAATGTCCAGAACAGGTAAATCTATACACAGAAATCAGATTAGTGACTGCCAGGGCCTGGGAGAGGAGTGATTACGTAATGGGGATGGAGTCTCCTTTTGGGGTGATGGAAATGGTCTGCAGCTACATAAAGGCGATGGTACATCAAAGTGATAGTACACTGCAAACGTACCAAATGTCATTACAACTGTTCACTTTAAAATTGTTATTTTATACTATGAATTTCACCTCAGTAACAAAAAGAGGGAAGGGGACAGAAAACACTGAGATACACACACACACACACACACACACAGGCATTAGAAGAATGTGAACGGGAAGGATTTGGACACTCACGAACTTAGGCGGTGGCATGTTCAAGTTCAGATTGCTCAAGGTAACTTCATGGCCACTCTGTGCACAGGCCACCAGTCTCAGTGCAACATAGAAACCCTGCAAATCCAAAACAGCGTTGGCCTCGTGGTAAACATCACCAGGGCGGTGAGGGCAGGAAGGGAGCTGTCTCCAGTAGCAGCTTCAGGACAAGAGGGTCTCACTTCAACAGTGGAGACTGTGCAAAAGCCACTTAGAGAGTAGGGTGAACTGGACTCACCCTAGGGAGATCCTTTAAATGAATACGCTAAACTGGATTTATCCCACTGCACGTGGAATGCTGTACGATTTCAGATCAATGTATTTTTCCAAAAATAATGAGCTCCCAACTTTTAGGAAATGCTAGATTATATAAAGTAGCAGAGTTAATACGTTTAAGGTGACAAATGATGGACCAATTATGTGTTGACTTTTTTAAAAAGCAGTGAAATACACACAGTTGCCCGGGAATTTACATCTGAGGTTCCCGTGATCCCCTGCTCCCCCCAGCAGCCTGACAGGACTCCACCTCCTCCTACCCAGGGACAGAGAACCTGAACGTGGCTGTCAGGTGCCTCCACCCCTCCCCGCCCACCTCCCAACCCAGAACCTGCCACCCCACAGGCTTAGCGGACTTTCAAGATTTTTCTCAATGAATCAACTGGCCTAAGAACATGGATGGTTTTAAGGATATAAACACAGTTACAGCTTTAAAATTGTTTTCAAAGAGATACGCGCTAGATCAGCCTTTCTCAGGCTGATGTCCACAGAAACCCTTGTAGCGTGCAGAGGGTGATACAGGGGTGTTGAGAAAAGGAGATGTAAGTTAAGTTTAGGGGAACTGCAATAGGCAAAGTTAACAGGTTTCTTCTCCATAAGGATTCTGAGAACCTTTCCCACGCACACACGCGTCACGAATCTCAAGGAAGGGAGGTGCGGCTGTGCTGCCTTCCCGAGGGACCAGACCACAGGCCATGGCACACCAGGAACAACGGCCCTTCGAATATAGTTTGGTGAAAGGCTGAGCTAACTTGACTTATAACTAAGACCACTTAAAATCACTTATAAGTACAGGCTGAGTGTCCCTCAACCGAAGAAATGCTTGAGACATTAGTGTTTCAGATTTTGAACTTTTTTGGACTTTGGAATATCTCCATTATGACTACCGGATGGACATCCCCAATCTGAAAATACCAAATGCTCCAATGAGCATTTCCTTTGAGCATTATTCGGTGCTCAAAAAGCTTTGGATTTTGGAGCATTTGGGATCTCCGATTAGAGATGCTCAAATTGTCCTGTAAAATTCCATTTATAGAACATTTTTTTTCCCTTTAAAAGATAGGATCTCACTCTGGCGCCCAGGCTAGAGTGCTGTGGTATGATCAAGCTCACTGAAGCCTCGAGCTCCTGGTTTCAAGCAATCCTTCCACCACCTCAGCCTCCAGGGTAGCTGGGACTAAAGGGTACATGCCACTGTGGCTGGTTGTATAGAACATTCTTGAAAAAACAAAACTATCATGATGGAGAACAGACCCGTGCTTGCCAGGGATCAGGGTGTGACTACCAAGGGGCAGCACGGAGGAGTTTCTTTGGGGTGCCGGGACAGTTCTGTATCTTGACTGGGGTGCTGCTTACATGAATCTATGAAAATCATAAAATTTCATAGACCTATACACCCCCTCTTTCTCAAGAGTGCACGTCAACTCTGATTAAACCCTTTAGTTCAGTGTTGCACCAAAGTCCGTTTCCTGGCTGTGATCACAGTGTTGTGGTTACCTAAGACGCTGTCACGGGGCAGAGCTGGCAAAAAATATACGGGAATGCTCCAAACTATTTCTGCAACTTCCATCAGAGTCTGAAATTATTTCAAAATAAAAGTTCTGACAACACTTAAATCATGTGTAAAGTCATAAAACATTAAAAGATACGCTAACCATGAAAGATGGCTCCAAGTGTTTAAAAGACCTTTATTTCAAAATGAAAACTTCCCATTCTAAGTCTGATAGCTTTACTTATGCCTCATGACACTTGACAGTGGAGAAGCGTGGAAGGAAGTGCGGAGGTCACCCAGCCTGGGGGGCTCTGACCCGGCCCCTCCACTCGCTCTGTGCATGCGTGTATATACCTGTTTGTCCAAGAACCCTTTACCTTCTGGGTCAGCCAAGTCCCATATCTGCGGAAACAAAAATGCTCGTGAGCGTGACTGCTAATCACTGCCCGCGTGTTAACAAAAGCAGGAGTGGCCACCACAGCTACTGTGGGCCTTGCAGACTGACGGCCTTGGAGGCAGGAGTGACAGTCCCCAGGTTGCAGATGGAGAGGTCCACTTGGAGCAGGTGAATGATCTGCCCACAGGCACACCCAGGTCCACTCAGCTCCAAAGCCAAATGGAGTTTATTACATCCTTGCACCCCCTACATAAATCCACATACTGTCAAGACCCCAAAAGCACTCAGGTATCTTATCTGCCACCCAACTAGCAGTGGCAGCTGCTGCCCAGGTGTTTGGATCCACCTGGTACAGCCTAAGTGGCTCACAGTGCCCAGGCCACACCCTGGGAGGCACAGTCCCACAGAGGGGGGGGTCTGCAAAGGCTGGCCTTGACCTGCCCGGGGGAGATGTGAGGGCGGCCACCGAAGGGAAATCACTCTTTGTCTTCACGTACCTTCCCAAGGATAATGTCTGAAAGGCCAGACTTCTTTAGGAAAAGTGCAGCTTCGCTCGCCCCAACTCTCCCTGTATATGCTGGGTCGACCTGAAATGGGAGGGTAAGAGCTGAGATGACTTTGCTGCGGCAGGTGAAGCAGCACCCGCCACGCTCACTGTTCCCTGAAGATTTAAAGAACAGAAAAGGACAGGAGGCCGCTTCAACTGGGCTTCAATTCAGTACTGTGCTTTCCAGTTTAATTGCTCTCTGGTTCCATCTAAAAAGACATCAGTTAAACTTACCTGCTTATAGTAAGATTCATATAACGGATTTCCAGTGGGAATCTGCAAACAAAATCACAGATATTGGTCAAAAGTGGACACACATTCCCTCGGGCAGGGGTGGGGGGTGGGAGGCGGAGAGGGCCACCCCCTCAATTTTGTCATTACCAAAATGTATGATACTGAAAGTCAAAATTTCGGTACTTCAAATATCCTCCAGATGCTGAACTGTTTATCTTCAGACACAGATATGACACTTATTTGATTTAGAAAAACCAAACGCTAATGATCTTCAATAAATCCTAATTCCAGTGCAAACAACGTGGTTGCTCAGGAAGCTGCAGTAGCAGCGGAGGCCCAGCGTCAATTTCCATTAATTTCCATCCACTGAGCGATGGGATTTCAACGCATCTGAGAGCTCACAGGGAAAAGACGCTCTATGCTTTGAGATTGTTCTCTGGCTCCAGAATTAGGAGAGGAGTGTCTGCATGGCATCCTGAGTCCCCAGGCACTCAGCCTTCCAACAGGCTGTCCTGCCCTGGGTCTCGTCCTCACCCTTCCTGCCCGTCCTCCACCAGCTCCCTGAGTGACTACAGAGAACATGCTGACCAGCCCCCGCCGAGAGAAAGCTGGCCAGTGACCGCTCCCACCAAGGTAGGCAGGAAGTTCAAAGTCCTCAGCTGGGCACTGATGACATTCCAAGTTCCAGCCCATCAAAGCACCAAGACATCACCTTTCGGAGAAGGTCAACTGCCTCATTTGGGGCCACGAGGCTAATCAAGGCCACCTCCACATCCAGCATGGCTAACGGCCAAGGTCACACACTTCCCACCATGTCCACTGCCTTTCTTCCTGATCTTAAGGGGCTGTCCCCTAGTGGGGAGGAAGGGCATATTGGGGAGTGTGCCAACCCGGTGAGGAATTAAGCAGCCACTAAAATGCTGGCTATAAAGGCTTACGTGCTGGTGTTTTACTGAGTGAGGCGAAAAAAGCAGTACACAAACCTGCTGTTGATTTAATAAGTGATCAAAAGTGAAGAATGCACAATTAGGCTTAATTATATAGAAGAACAGGCGTGTAAACAGCTAAAGAAAGCCAGGTGGAAAAAAGGAGTATTGTCTAAGCAGCAGGAGTATAGTGCTTATCAAAACAGTCCTTGCCTGCTGTCGCAGGATTTCTCACAATGAATGAGACCCCAGCGAGGCTGGTTCCCTCCAGTCATAATCACTGGATGTGAACCAATATGCACCCAATACTTGCACACTGTTGTGCTGTCGTGGGTCATTTCAAGTTAAAAATAATGCCCGGATTACGGTCAGCTTCTCTGGGGGACGCCAACACCTGCAAACATATAAAGAACTGAAAGTACAAAGAAAAATACCAAGACAGAATGAAAATAGAAGGAAAATAGCCTAAGTGTCTCAAAGGGGAAAGAAGAAAGTCAAAACAAAAAGAAAAAGGGGAAAAGAAAGAAGGAAATATTGAAAAGGCAGAAAAAACTAGAACAATATGAAAAAACAAGAAAAGCCAGAGGTTAAGGAATAATCATTTAAAAAAAAAAAAAAGAAGACAAAGACACCAAGGAAAAGAATTAAACTAGCTGGGCACAGTGGCTCAGGCCAATAGTCCCATCTACTTAGGAGGCTAAGGCAGGAGGATGGCTTGAAGCCAGGAGTTCAAATCCAGCCCAGACAACACGGCGAGACCCCGTCTCAAAAAAACAAAAAAAAAGAATTAGGAGGAGTTGAGTGCATAGCTACAGTAGCCCCTGTCTGTTTCCCTCATCCCCAGGAGCCCCTGACTGACTCAGTCCCTGGGGGAGTGGTCTGGGGTTCAGGGAGGACTGGGAGTGGCCATCACCCTTAGTTTCTTTATGACTTTATTAGATGACAGTGTGTAGCCATCACACCCTGTGTGACCTTCTGGGTCTAAACTCCAGTTTGTTTCTGAAACAGCTCCCCAGAGGGGTAAGATAGACAGAAAGGAGGCAAAGTCAGGCAGGCTGGTTGTCACTTATCAATAAAGGTGACAGTGGCTGGATCTAGACAGCAGGTAGCACATCACCTGCCATTGGCTCACAGACCCCAGAAGTTCCCCACTTTAGATGACAAAGGTGCCCTTTCTACCAACGATCAGAGAGGTACAGACATGAAATACATTTCCAGTGTTGTTTTTTTTTTTTTAAAGATTTCATGATAAGCAAGAGAAAGAGGTTTCCAAGCCACTATCAATCCAGTGAAAAAAAGATCTGTGGTATTTGGGGCATGCAGGGTTATTAAATATCCATCTCAAACTTCCCAAATGCTTATGAGTGACAAGATCTACAACCAAGAGAAACGAGGCCCTGACTGGCCCAGAAAAGCTGCTGAAGCACTTGACCCGAACCTCCAACCTCTGATGGTCCATGCTAAGGGCTCATTCATATACACTGCTTGACTTTCAGTGGGCCAGGCGTGGTGGTGGCACCTGTAGCCCCAGCTACTGGGGAGCCTGAGGCAGGAGGATCTCTTAAGCCCAAGAGTTTGAGGCTGTAATGAGCTAGGCTGATGCCATTGCACTCAAACCTGGGCAACATAGCAAGACCCTATCTCTAAGAAAAAAAAAATTTGTAATAAAAAAAATAAAAGAAAGTTTGATGGTCAGTTATCAATCCCAAAGACTACAGCTGATGGAAACCTCAAGCATTCCCCTTTAACTATGGGATCCAATTTGGGTAACCTGGGAAAATGACAGCAGTTAGAGATTTCGATTTAATGACACGTATTTCAAGTACTGCTAAAGCAGAAGGGGGAAGAAAAAAAGGAAAACATCAGACCCTAATTACCACTTCCTCTTACCCCACTGCTGCTTCCTGGGGACAGTAGAGTTACCCCTGCAAGCCACCCTCATGTGCCACTGCGGCAGAGCTGAAGACACACACGGCTAACGCCATGAATCCTCAACCAGGGGCAGTCTGTGTTGTCCGCCCTGTGCAGAGACCTTGCAGCTCCCAACAGGAAGCCTCAAAGCTGCCGGGAAGGAGCCCTGTGCATGCGAAAGCAGCCGCCAGAGCTGCCCACTCACGTCTGACCCCAAAGTGAACCCAGGGCCAAGCCCGAGGCAAAGGCAGAAAGGGGACAGACCAGGGTGAGACTTGCAGTGTAAGTGGCTGCAGGTGGCACCGTGACTGCCACAGGAATGGAAGCAAGTCAGATGGAGCCTACCCCAGGGTACAGAGAAGACGCCATCTTCACCTCTGCCGTGTCTGAATTATTGATGAGGTTCAACGCAGCTTTCAGCTTGGTCTTATATTAATAGCTGCTCTTCCTGTCTTAAAATACTAAGAGAGACAACGTGCAAAGTTCCTGTGGCCTTTTCACTTTACCCTCCAGCCCAGAAACAATTTACAAGTGGGATAAGGAAGGGGGTCACATGGAAGAGAACAATTTCACATCCTTCTGTTGTGAAGGCTTGAAAATACCACAATTCCTGTGAGCACGTGTGATTTTAACCTGGGAGAAAACCACGTGTGATTTTAACCTGGAAGAAAACCAGCTGAGTTTTTAACTGCCTTAAAACACAGCAACACCACTTTGGAGGGAAACCCTCTGAGGACAGTGTTCTAATGACTCCTGATCCTCCCAGGACTGAGTCCACCCAGCTCTGATTCCCACATTCGGCCAAGGGCAGGGCGGGACTCCTCCTGTGTCTTCATGCTTGGCTGTCTCCAGCCAAACTTCTGCTCTGCCTGCAAAGTGTTCTCAGGCAAAACAAAGCAATGACTGTCAGCCTTGTTTGTTTCAAAATGACACTTTTAAGCAAATTCATTTGCATTTGAAAACTTTCACAAAAGCACCTATAACCCCTGGTCCTAATAAATAGTGGGTCGTGTTTATATAAAAGTGAAGGCTGGCTGTTTTATATCCAGTGCCTCACTGAGCCCTCCCGACAACACTACAGCGAAAGTAACAGTGCTAGTTCCAACTGACAGGTGGGGAAACTGAGGTTGCCTGCCTAGGGTCACACAGCCAGGCAGTGATGGGGCCAGAGAAACACCCAGGCTAAGGGGCCCTGGAGTCAGACCCTAACCTACTTCGTTCGGATCCTGCAGAGGCGGCCCAGGTGTGACAGAGCTGGGCACTGGGCCTCAGGACAGCCTCACGTGCCTGCTTGTCTGGGAAAACGCACATCCGTGATTACGTGATGCTGCAGTTTTATTAAACAGAAGAGGCCAAAGGGCATATTTGAGCACATAAATCGCCTGGAAAACCAGTATTTTCCAAGGGCCTGCCATTTCCGCAGGAAAGTGGAGAGCCTATAATGGCTGTGTTTTTCAATGCTACTGCCAAGTTTTGCAGGAAGTTAGGTACATACACCAAAAGACATCCCCGTCTGAGTTCCTACTTAGAAAAACAGGCTGAGGCAAAAACATAACCGGAGAAGTGCTCACTTGATGATCCTTGCACTTCTGCCTTCCCTGGAGTTCCCCACGAGGCTTGTACCATCATCACCTCAAGCGTGCCCAGCCCTCCTGGCAGGCCGGCCCACAGTCTGCAGGTGACGAAATCCAGCTCAGTCACACAGCAAGGCAAGTACATGGCAGACCTGGGACTTGACTTGCACTCAAAAGGCATCAGGAGGCCGGGCGCAGTAGCTCACACCTGTAATCCCAGCACTTTGGGTGGCCGAGTCGGGAGGATCACTTGAGGCCAGGAGTTTGATATCAGCCTGTGCAACACAGCAAGACCACGTCTCTACAAAAAATTTAAAAATTAGCTGGGCGTGGTGATATGTGCCTGTAGTCCTAGCTACTCAGGAGGCTGAGATGGGAAGATTGATTGAGCCCAGGAGTTCAAGGATGCAGTGAGCTATGACCAGGCCACTGCGCTCCAGCCTGGGTGACAGAGAGAGACCCTCTCTCAAAAAAAAAAAAAGAAGAAGAAGAAGAAGAAGAAGAAGGCGGCATGAGGAAAACAATGGGCCATGTCTAACTTCCCTGGAATGGACACCAACAGCTCTTTCCAACTGCCTGATCAGAGCTTTCTCCATCAGGGCTAAGGTAAATGTTGCTGAGAGAAGGAGATGACTTGGGAAGTGAGAAAGAGCTTTTCTAAGTCACTTTTGGAAGCCAAGGTGGGAAGATCCCTTGGGGCTAGGAATTGGAGACCAGGCGGAGGAAGAGTGAGATTCCGTCTCTACAAAAAATAGACAAATTAGCCAGGAGTGATGGCGCATGCCTATAGTCCCAGCAACTTGGGAGGCTGAGGCAGGAGGATCACTTGGGCCCAAGAGTTTGAGGTTGCTGTGAGCTATGATGAGACACCACAGCACTCTAGCCCGGGTGACAGAAGGAGACTCTGCCTCGAAAAAATAAAAATAAAAAATAAATAAATCATAAGAAAAAAGACAGACTCACCAATTAAAAATGAGCCAGGGATAAGAGAAAGGCGATTCAGAAAGAAAAGAGGCAGCAAAGCTAGGGGGAAAACATTACCCTCACCAGTAATTTAAGTATTACAAAATAAAATTCGGTGCCAGTTTTTGCTATCAGTTTGGCAAAGTGGAACAAAGACAGATGCTGTGCAAGGTTGCCAAAGGTGGAAATACACGTCCCGAGCTCTGCTGGTGGGAACATAAACCATCCCAGCCTCTTTGGAGGGCGACGTGGCACTGTGAGTTTAAGTGTGTGCAACTCTTGCATGCAGGTTGAGCACGATTCCCACACCAAACTCCAGCAAGGTTTTTTGTAAACATAGATACGATTATTCTGAAATTTATACAGACGGGCAGAGGAACTAAATACCTAAAACAATTTTGAAAAAGAAGAATGAAGTGGAAGGAGTCAGTCCACCTGATTTCAAGACTCAGTCTATAGCTAGAGGGATTAAGACAACGCAGTGTTGGCAGAGCGGCAGACACAGGGAGCCGTGGAACAGAACAGAACGGAGGACCCAGAAATAGAGCCACACAAAGATGCCCGTCTGATTCTTTTCCTTCCTTTGGATAAACCTATGAAATCCCATCTGATTTTTCAACAAAGGTGCAAAAGCACTTCAGGAGGAAAGAAAGCATTTTCAACAAATGGTGCTGGGGCAACTGCATCCATAGGAAGAAAATGAGCCTCGACTTACGGCCTCTACCTCATACAAAAACTCACTCAAAATGCATCATGGACTTAAACATAAAACATAAAAATATGTTTAGGAAAAAACACAGGAGACAACTTTCAGGATCTAGGGCTAGACAGAGAGTTTTTAGACTTGATATTAAAAGCCCAGTTCATAAAAGGAAAGACTGGCAAATTGGACGTCATCAGAACTACAAACGTTAGCTCTGTGAAAGAGCTGGATAAGAGGATGAAAAGACAAGCACCAGACTAGGAGGAGACATTTGCAAAGCACGCACCCAACAAAGGACTAGTGTCTAAAATATATAAACAGCTCTCAAAACTCAACAGCAAAATAAAAGCAAACAATCCAATTAGAAGATGTGCAGGCTGGTGTGATGATGGCCCGTGCCTGTAGTCCTGGCTACTCGGGAGGCTGAGACAGGAGGATCGCCCGAGCCCAGGAGTTGGAGGCTGCGGTGAGATAATGATGACACCACTGCACTCTAGCCTGGGTGACAGAGCAAGACCCTGTCTCCAAAATATATATGTATACACACACACACACACACACACACACGCACACATTAAAATAAAAATAAAAATAAATAAAACATAAAAACACAAATATGCAACTACCACATAATCCAGCAACACAACTGCCCTGGGCATTTACCCCAGAGAAATACAGAGTCATGTTCACATAACATCCTGCACGCAATGCTTACGGCAGCTTTATCCATCACTGCCCCAAACTGGAAACACTCAGATGTCCTTCGACAAGTGACTGGTTCAACAAGCTGTGGTGCAAGCACACCATGGACAGTACTCGGCAGTGGGATACACGCAACAACCCAGATGAATCTCCAGAGAGTTATACTGAGTGAAAAAGGCCTAACCCAGAAGGTTACATACTGTATGATTCCATTACAGAACATTATTAAGATGCTAAAATCACAGAAATGAACAGATTGATGGCTGCCAGGGGTTAAGGAAGAGCTGGGAGGGGAGTGGGTATAGTTATGAAAGGGCAGCAGGAGACAGCTGCTCAGTGTCTGACTGTATCAACACACTCATCTATCCTGGTTGCAAAACTACACTGTCATTGTGCAAAATGTTACTTACCTTGGAAGAAACTGGGTAAATGGTGCACGGTAGCGGTCCCCAACCTTTCTGGCACCGGGGACCAGTTCCACGGAGGGGGTGGGGAGGCGGCGCTCAGGCAGTGATGTGAGAGACGGGGAGAGGCTGTATAAGTACAGAGGAAGCTTTGCTCCCTCGAGTGGCGCTCACCTCCTGCTGTGCCCCGCCCCACACAGTGCCTAAGTTTCACAGAAGACAATTTTTCTACGGAAGGGGGGACCAGCAGAGCTCTGTGGCCCAAGGCTTGGGGACCACAGGTACACAGGATTTCTCTTACAACTGCATGTGCACCTACGATAACCTCAAAATAAGACATCTGGTGTTGTTTTTCTCAAAGAGTCTGAGGAGACCTAACAACCAAATGCAAGGTGATATCTGCAGACAATCAGGGAGATATAAATACGGACTGGGTATTAGAGAATACTAAAGGGGTAATTATTAGTTGTGTTAGTATGATAATGGCATTGTGGTTATGTAAAGAAAACAGTCTTAACTGTTAGAGGCACATGTTGAAATTCGATTTCTAAGATTAAACGAAAAACGCCTAAAAGCCAGGCCTGGTGTGACACGCCTGTAGTCCCAGCTACTTGGGAGGCTAAAGGAGGAGGATCACTTGAGCCCAGGAGTTTGAGGCTGCAGTGAGCTATGACAGCACCACTGCAGCCCAGATGACAGAGCAAGACCTTGCTTTAAGGAAAAAACAAAAAAAAGACCTAGGAAATAAAAATGTATGTGGAGGGTATCAAGGGATGGTGGACAGGTGCAAAGAAATTTGCAAAATGCTGATATCTACTGTAATGGGTGGTGGGTACATGGGAATTCATTAAACTCTTCCCTCTAATTTTTGGAAGTTTAAAATTTGACATAATTAGGCCAGGCGTGGTGGCTCACGCCAGTAATCCTAGTACTCTGGGAGGCCAAGGCAGGTGGATCGCTTGGGCTCAGGAGTTCAAGACCAGCCTGAGCAAGAGCAAGAACCCGTCTCTACTGAAAAATAGAAAGAAATTATCTGGACAGCTAAAAATATATATAGAAAAAAATTAGCCAGGCATGGTGGCACATGCCTGTAGTCCCAGCTACTTGGGAGGCTGAGGCAGGAGGATCGCTTTGAGCCCAGGAGTTTGAAGTTGCTATGAGCTAGGCTGACACCACTGTACTCTAGCCTGGACAACGAAGTAAGACTCTGTCTCAAAAAAAAAAAATTTTTTTTGACATAATTGAAGACCACCACTGATGTGTCTCTGCTTTGGCAAGGACCCTAATGGCACAAGGGGCTGCTTCTTGCACCTCTGTTGTTCCATTTCTGTCCTCTTTGTAAAAGCAACTTGTGCCAACGTAGAACACCAGAGAACACAGAGAGCCGCAAGGAAGCAAACCAGGACACCCACAGAAATCCTTGTCAGCGTGTCTGTCCTGCCAGTTTCCGATACGGGGAGAGAGACAGGATGCCACTCAAGGTTTAAGTGTTAGAAACGAAGGGAGCTCTGTCATGAATAGGATCGTAGTTTTGTCAAACCATAAAAACTATCATTCAAGCAGGGCACGATGGCAGGTGCCTACAGTCCCAGCTACTCAGGAGACTGAGATGGGAGGATCCCTTGAGTTCTGAGTTTTAGAGTTCGAGGCCAGCCTGGGCAACATAAGTGAGACCTCATCTCAAAAAAAAAAAAAAAAAAAAAGAAAGAAAAGGCCTGGTGGTGGCTCACACCTGTAATCCTAGACTCTACAAAAAACAAACAAGTAAATAAAAACAAGCATTCCTTTAAAAACACATACAGGTATGCGCTTCCAAGGCTACAAATTCTGCTCTGGGAATCTACCCTGAAGAACCACTAAGTTATACAGGAGCAGGGAAGGGCAGGAGCGTGGTTCAGTTTTCCCTTCTCAAAGGCAGAAATGCAGGGCTGAAACAGCTGAGAATTGGTGAAGCCAATAACAACTGCTGTGTCTCCATGGGACCAGAAGAAATACCTCGTAACAGTAAAAACAGCCGAGTGGGGTACAATCGCGTCATCTACTTGCCAAGGGAAAAGGAAAGACCCGCACTAGCAAGTCCGGCGGGACCTGGCCTGTAAGAGCATGGCGTCCTGTGTCCCAGTATCTGAGCCTGGCAGGACAGACACACGGACAGGGCCTTCTGTGGGTAACCTGGTTTGCTTCCTCATGGCTCTCTGTGTTGGCTAGTGTTCTACATTAACACGCGTCGCACTTGTAAAGAGGACAGAAACGGAACGAGAGAGGTACAAGGAGAAGCAGGACCTGAAGGAAGATTCATGGATTCTCCCCGGGGACCCGAATGACACCCTGCAAGACGGATATGCCCAGGGCTCAGTGCCTCCACCCCACCCAGAAGGAACTCAGGGCCACGGCACAGCGATGAGACCGGCAGTCCCCGGTCTGGAGAACCACCAAGAAGCAAGAGAACCAGGACTGAGAGTCTAGACATGCGGTGAAGCACCAGGGTGAACAGGATGGGCAGGGTGGGGGGCAGAGCACAGATTCAAGGTTTGAGAGCTTGAAGTGCTCCCAAGGGATCATTGCTCTCAGCATCCCGGAAATGCAAATGGGACAAAAGATAACTCACGGCAGACTTCCCGCCCTGACGACGCACTGCCCTGTGGAGGACACAGAACCAAGCTGGCTGGGCCCTGAGACTGCCTGGCTCCATCTGCACCTCTGGGCTACCACCAGAATGCTGTGCAACCCTGGGGAGGAGTGAGCAGCCTCTCTGGGCCTTAGTTTCTGTATCTAGAGACGGAGGTTAGCATTCCCACCAGTGGGGACTTGTTCCTCACTCGCTGTTGTGATTCCTGTTAGCCTCTCCTTCCACCGACTCTAGGTGAAAATGTATCTTATCCCCAGAAATGCCTCCTTTATCCCAGTTCCACCTCCCCCTGCCCTTCACAGAAAACCTCCCCAAAGAGGGGTCCTCCCCTGGATTGGCCAGCTCTCACCCCTCTGGACTTGGAAATTCATTCATTCACTCACTCTATGAACATACGTTGAGTTCACGCTAAGGGCCATTGGGCTGGGCGCAGTGGCTCACACCTGTGATCTCAGCACTTTGAGAGGCTGGAGCAGGATCCCTTGAGGCCAGGAGTTTGACACCACAGCCTGGGCAACATAGCAAGACTCCTCTCTATAAAAAGTAAGAAAAATTAGCCAGGCATGGTGGTGAGCTCCTCTAGTTCTAGCTACTTGGGAGGCTGAGGTGAGAGGATGGCTTGAGCCCAAGAGTTTGAGGCTGCAGTGAGCTATGATGGCACCACTGCACTCCAGCCTAGGTGACAGAGTGAGACCCTGTCAAAAAAAAAGAAGAGGCACTGGGGCTACAAAAGTGTGCGGGACAGTGCCCTGGGCTTGAGGAAGGAGAGGCAGGCAGGCAAAGTGAGCCCAGGATTACAGCGCAGGAGGCTGTGTGACATGATGGTGGTGGCGGGCACAGCCAAGGTGGCCTCCAGGGCCTGGGCCAAGTTGTCAGGGCCGGGCCAGGCGTGCCCCAGGGCAGAGAAGGCAGGCTGGGGCTGTGAGTAACTCAGCACAGTTCTAGCCAGACAGAAGGGCAGACACATCGGATGACAGGGTCTGTGCTTGCTGTGAAGCCGGGATGTCATCCCCAAGGAGAGGCAGAGCCACGGGAGCGCGGGCCTGGCAGTCCAGCGAGCTGGGCAGATGCGCATGCGAGCAGGTGCATATGAGCATGTATCAGCTACACAGAGTGGGGACAGGAGGGGAGCCTGGAAGGGAGAGATGGCCACAGTCCTCCAGCAGGACGAGCCCCAGGGAACGCAGTGACTCACTGTGCAGACACACATGCAGAGGGGGCACACCGGTTCCTCTTTGAATGCGTTTCTTTGGGATGTCCCTGTGGAGTGTCAACGTAGAAACCTAATTCCCGTTCCAGCAGTGTCTACTGAGTGCTTCCCTCCGCCCGGGCACTGCCCTTGGTGCAGGTGCAGCAGTGACGGAGGGCACCCGCCCCACCCCGCCTCGTGGATTCACTAGACACAATTAGCTGCCAAGTGCTAAAGGGAAAAGACAGGATGGAGGCCAACTCTGCAGCCACACACCTAGGACAGCAGGGAGACGCCACCTCCCGAGGAACACCCTTACCAAAGCGGTGGGGGTGGGGCGGGGGGACAGGACTGCAATGGAGCAGGAGGAAGAGGGAGGGGCCACCGAAGCAAAAACACCAAGGGAGCAGGCCCTGCAGGGAGCCAGCGGCAGTACAGCCGGGGCAGGCAGGATGGAGCCAGAATGTGCCACGCAGGAGGGGGGCGGATTCCAGCCCTTCCTCCCAAGGATGCTGCTTAAGATGACAAGTTGCACCAGCCTCCAGCAGCTCTCCCTGCTGCTGACCCGTCTCCCGCGGACGCTGCTCCTGGGCATCTCAGAGAACAGCCCTGGCCCCATTCTGTTTCCTTCCTCCATCCAGTAAGGAGACTCCCTGGAGAGACTCAGTCCACTTGATGGGGTAGATGGCTCAGCAGCAAGTGCATCCCACACAGGGGGGCACCTAGCGCCTTCCTTGAGGGCTCCCAACTTTCTGCAAGTGCACCCTGAGTCTTCCCGAAATCCCTCTCCTACACCGGCCACTCCTGGGCTCCAACGCCCCTGCCATCCTCTGATCCCTGGCCCCCAGCCGAGCATGCTGCCCAGGGCTCGGGGCTGGATGTGTCTGGCCTCCTGCCGGGGTGTTCCTGGCCATGGGTGGAGCCAGGCAGGTGGGCCCCTGCGCCGCCTCCCTCATCACTGTGGTAGCGGCATCTGCCTCCTGGCGCCACTGTCTTTTCTCCTGGGCCCTCCAGACATCACACACCACACTAGGCTCCCAGATTCCATGGCCAGCAGAAACACGGGCCCCGCCACCGCGGAGCATCAGTCTGGTCAGGGAACCAACGCCATCGGCTAGCACACATGACAACATGCAACAGCAAGCGTACTGGCAGGGGCAGTGAGGACAAGGACAGAACAAGAGCTCTGTCCCGATGGGAAGGCCAGCCCTCCACCCAGACTCCTAGGCCCCACCCTTTGGCTCTAGCAGAGTCCCCCCCCACCCCCCGCCTTCACTCGCCGCTCTCTTTATTTCACTCCCCCACACACGGCCACTGTCATGCTCAGAAAGGCCCTGCGGGGTTTCCAAAGGAGGGTAAGGCCCCAGCCCTTGGCCCAGTACTCAGAGTGCTCCCAGCCATGCTCCTCCCCGCCAGGCTGATTCCACTCCACACACTCAGCTGCACGCACACGCATACACTCACTGCACACCGACACTCTCACACATACACACCCATACGCTCACCCACGCAGGCATATACATAGTCACTCTAACACAGGCACACAGTTGCACACCCGTACACACACTGAGCCGGACACTCACAGAGCACGCAATCAACCTCCGCCTGGTGGATGCTCTACTGAACATGCCTCGCACCTTCTCATCTTGGCACAAAACACAGTCACGCCTTGCTTAACGACAGGGCTATGTTCTGAGAAATGCGTCACTAGGCAATGACGTCATTGTGTGAACATCGAAGTGCACTTACACAAACCTAGGTGGTACGGCCTACTCCTCACCGAGGCTGTGTGGTACAGCCCCCTGCTCCTGGGCTACAGACCTGGTGGCAGGTTACTGTCCTCAACACTGTAGGCGATCATAACACAGTGCTAAGTATCTGTGTATGCAATGCCAAAAAAACACGGTACTATAACTGTGTAGGACTGCTGTCACATACGCAGTCCAACATTGACGAAAACGCCGTTACGCAGTGCGTGACCGTGCTCCCTGTGCCTGGGGGGCCTCTGCCTCCTGAAGGCCGACCCCCTGCTCTAACACGCCTCCTCCTCTGTTCCCCCAATTGAAACGAGTCTCCCTCCCCGCCACAATGCCATAGCCCCGAGCTTAGACAAGGGGCACTTTTTAAGGTCCAATTGATGGAAAGGCTACTCTGACGACCAGCCCCCTCTTCCTACATTCCCAGTGCCTGGAGGGGGTGGCAGGTTCTTGTTTATTCCACGCTGCAGGATGCTGTGGCTCCTGGAAGCAGCCTTCGCTAAACGTCTCTTTGTGCAGCGCGTAAGATTCGGATGAGGAGGGGGTGCAGCGGGTGCAGCGCAGTGGGCAGGCATGGCACCACTGCTCTGCGGCAGAGGGGACAAGCTACGATGCCTCTCTGGGCCTCAGTGTGGCCACCTGTAAAATGGGACTAACCCTGCCCCTTCCCTGCAGATTACTGTGAGTATCAAAGGGTAACATGTAGGTAATCCACACTCCGCAACTGAAAGCCATTATCGCATCTTTTACTGTGGTTATTACATCACTGTCATTATTCCTGAGATATAGGAAACCCTCAGCACCCTCACAGCCCAGCCTGCCAAACGATCTCTGCCAAATAATAAGGTATTTCACCCAGTGCTGACTACACCAAAGCATAAATCATACTCATTTTCTCCCCCAGCCAGTCAGCAAGCTGCTCCCAGCGCCTAGGATAGAGCGGTATTGTACCAGTTCCCTTAGTCTTGGCTAACATTTTTTAAAGATGGATGATATTACACATAGCAGGTAAGTACATACCTACAAAAATCTGCATATGTGGTGGTGAGTTAAAGGATATTTTCTAGTGCCTAAGAGTCAACAACAACAAAATTAAATCGACAAAGTCAAATAACTTTGAATGTCAACACTTAGAGCCCAGCCTAAAAGAAAACGCCAACTCCTCTGCCTGCAGTGAGCAGGCCAAGTGACAGCAGCAACAGCACCGATCTGCATCACAGGGTCACCAGACTGTCCTGACCCACTCAGCAACAGTGGGGCCTGCCTGGCCACTCCAGAATCTTCTTCTCAGTGGAGAAAGTTTCCAAAACCATGTAGGGGTGTGCTATGTTCAAGGAGCTGTTCTAAATCTTGCCCAAGAAAAAACTCAAAGGGAGAAACATATGCAACAGCACACACCTAGGTCAGTTGCACTCGGGACCACCCCGCAGCCACAGACAGTGCCATCTCTAGGGTGTCGGGGGATTTAGAGGGCTCGTCTACCCCCAAGACTGCACAGTCCTGGGTCTTCTCAGTGTAAGGACCTCATCACCAACAGGTTTTTTCCCTGTTTCATCTCTCCCCTTTGAAAATAGTCTGAAACAAGATCATTTTCTTTTCCATGGGAAAAGGTAAAATTGAAAAGTACATCCCCTTTGGATTAAGCCAATCTTCTATGGATCGATGTAATGACACAGGCAAGCTTGTGTTGTCACTAATAAATGAGGGAAGCCCTCTGCTTGCCCTCTCATGAGTGGAGGGGAAGAGGCAGCGGGACCCCAGCCCTGGTGGCACCCTGAGCCCTGTCGCCAGGGAGTGGTTCTGGGCCCTGGGGCTGTTTCTTCGGCCTGGAGACTAAACGTTCCATCTATCGACTCCCATCACGGGCAGCTGGAGAGGCAGACCGCGCCCCTGGCTGCTGTTCCAAGTATCCAGCCTCAAACAGATGGATATCACCTGACTACTACGTGCTGGACACCCATATTTCAAGAGCTGGGGACACAGCAGGGAGCAGGACAGAGCTTCTCCTGCCCTTCTGGGAGCCCACAGTGTGGCATCTATGGGACAAATTGGCGGCTTTGGAGCCTGCAGTCTGATCCAGGCACTCGACCTCTCTGAGGGGCCTGACTGGTCATTTGACCTCTCTCCTTCTCAGTTTCCTTATCCAGAAACAAGCACAGGGACAATGACACCATCAGTGGTCCAATAACACTCCCTCACTTCTACATAACATCTGCACCCCAAATCACTCAACACTGCTCTGGGAGTTCTGGGTTACCAGTCAGGGAAGGGGAACGGGAAGCTGTGGAGACGGTGCCGGGAGGGAAGGCACGTGCAGAGGCTGGGGGAAGGCACTGGTCAGGGCATCTGCAGCCAGTCCTGCCGGAACAGAGGCAGCAAAAGAAAAAGGGAGGTGCAGGTGCTGGCTTCCTCCACCCCAGTGGAGGCAATTCATTCCACCTCTGTGGGTGCCACCTGCCCTCCATGAGGGTGTCGGTCACACTGTGTCCTAATTATCTTTGTGCCTGGGTGCCCAGTTGAGCTGACCCAGGGTAGGGCTCAGCTTTACCCATCTCAGTCACAAACAGCACAAAGCAGCTCAGCGAATGGAATCTAATGGTGCCCCTGGCCCAAGAGTTATTCTTCTGAGCTGCGCCTAAATCTGGGGTCTCACCCAACCTGCAGGGTCTCCTGCGACTTGGGGGACTTTGCCTCAACTGACACAGCCATAGCCCACAGGGACCACCCATCGCTGCTGTCCTGGCTCCCTGAAGGCGCATCCTGTCCTGTTGGCTACACACACACCTGCTTCTTTCTCTGGCTTCTGTCCCCACTCAGACGATCGCCTGTCCAAATGGCCACCCCACATAGTCCTTGGATCACTAGCCCCTTCTCTCCTCCTGAAACAATCTCCGGCCAGGTTCCCCTTTATCACTTCATGCCCCTATCACAGCAAACGTCTCTGAGCTAGTACCCAGCCCAGAGCATTCCCTGTGTAAGTGGCTGGACAATCTAAAGGTGTCACTCTTCAAGAACCTGCCATAGCTCCCAATGCAATCAGTAAATGGATTCTGCTATCAAGACTGCATCCCCACGCAGCAGGCAGTGCAGACGGAAACCTGAGGTAACCTGTGGCCATGTGGAACCTCTACTTCCCCCCAAAAGCCTGTGGTAGTCTAAGCTGGGATTGGTCAGGTGCAGTAGCTCACACCTGTAATCACAGGACTTTGGGAGGCCAAAGCAGGAGAATCACTTGAGGCAAGGAGTTCGGGACTAGCCTGGGCAACACAAGGACACCCCTGTCTCTATAAAAAATTAGCTGGGTGTGGTGGTGCACACCTGTAGTCCCAGCTCCTCGGGAGGCTGAGGCAGGAGGATCACTTGGGCCCCAGTGTTCGAGGCTGCAGTAGCTATGATCACACCACTGCACTCTAGTCTGGGTCACAGATAGAAATCCCATCTCTAAAAAAAATTTTTTTAAAGAGCTGGGACTATTATGGGGGAAAGCCCACACAGGCTTTAAAAGCTAATTTGTTTACACTCCACACAGAATGGTAACCTTCAGGCCACCACTCGGTCTGGTGGTAAAGCCCAGCCCAGCACAGGGGACAGAAGTAGTTCT
Source organism: Eulemur rufifrons (assembly GCF_041146395.1). Lineage (NCBI taxonomy): Eukaryota > Metazoa > Chordata > Mammalia > Primates > Lemuridae > Eulemur > Eulemur rufifrons. Next base: position 7,571,274 of record NC_090984.1, on the reverse strand, counting down.
CTGTTCCCAACCCCCGTCTGCCAGTGGCCACTCTCTGGGCAAGCAGACACCCCAGCAGTCCCTTTTGTCTTGGGCCAATTTGCAGCCCAGGCACAGACTCCCACGTCCTATTTACTAAAACACCTTCCTCCTTTCATCCCCAAGCTGCCCTAATTAAGAGAGGGACGTGGACCCCAAAGTCCCAGCCCCACACTTTGGGCCTTTGAGCTCGAACTGCAGCCTCTGGGCTCTTGCTCAGTCTGCTTCTCCTCATGTGAAAGGCCACTCCTCCCTCCCTTCCCTGTGCCCCCAGGGCCCAGTCCAACACCCCCACCAACACCCCCTCTCCTCTGTACAGTATGTCTGCCCCTCGTCCTGCTCAGACCACCTGTAACCTGAGCCTCCACCGTGGCCCGGCCAAGCCACCCTTCCTCATGGGCAGGGCCTGGGGAATACTGCTCACCACTCGAGCCGGGAAACCTTTTTATCCTTGTGAAGACAACCAGCAGGCCTTTCCACTTCCCTTCTCCCTTCCAGTGAGATGAATTAAAGCCATAAAATAATGACTTGACAAGTGCTGTCCTCTCCACTCAGAGGACAGAGTATCTAATGACCAGGTGGCAAGATCACTGTATAAAAACAAACGAGATCAGGAGACGTCACCCCATTGTAAGGCTTGGGAGCTAAACGAAACTTTCCAAGACAGGGAACTATGGTGCAATGAAGAGGCCTGGACCTGGGTCATTAGAGCTGTGTCAGCACGAGCTCACCAGGTAGGACCTTGGGCAAGGGACACATCTCCGGTCTCAGTTTACCCCCTCACACATACAGGATAACACCGACCAGGGGGACCAGGGGGACAGAATCCCAGAGGCCTTTCCTACTCAGTCTTTCCAGCCCACAAGGTGAGGCCATCCTGGACCTCATATCAGATCACAGTCCCCCCCGGCTCTGCTCTTCTCTGGATATGGATCACGGCTGGACAGGCGACGTATTTGTGCACTTCTTTCCGCCCGTGCCCCCTCCTCAGCTCCGTGGAACAAGATTGTCTTCAGAGTCCCTGTTCCATCCCCTGCCCGGAAAGCACCCAGCAAAGGGAAGATGCCACATAAACATTTACTGAAGGAACAGCGTGACCTAGGACCGGAAGGCACAGGGAGGGCACCTGACGTCACACCTTAGGGTCCTGAGGCTCCACTGTGGCTAGTCAGGTAGAGCAGTACTGTTCCCAGTCTGCAGATGGGGAAACTGAGGTACAGACAGTACTTGCCAATTGAGGGCAAGGAGCAAACATCTGGGGACCCAAACATTGAAAAGCTGGCGAACATCTGGGGACCCAAACAATGAAAAGCTGGTACCCTAACATGGCTTCAAGTAATACTGGGACTGAACGGTCATGTTCGAGGGAGAGTATGGAGAAGATTTCCAAGTGGACGCTGGCTGCACAGGTCAGGTCAAGGTGGGGAGGACCCGAGAGCACCCCCAGGCGGGGGCTGACACGGTGCCCCTCACCAGGGTGCGGCAGTGGTGTCTGTCCGTCCGTCACAGGAACACAGCACAGACTGAGATATCAGAATTGGAAAGGGGACGCTCAGCTCTCTGGTACCACCTGACCCGAGGGCAGTCACTCTGCTTCCTGGATCAGCTGACCAAGGTTAAGAACCAGGCGGGAGAAAGTTGCTGTAAAGTTAGGAACTGGGGTGGAGGGGGCAAAACATACATGTTCTTGCTTGATGAGGTGCTATTTAGTAAAAAACACCAGACCAATACAGTCAATAAGAGACAGCCATGGCCAGGCACGGTGGCTCACGCCTGTAATCCCAGCACTTCGACAGGCTAAGACGGGAAGATCATTTGAGACCAGGAGTTCAATACCAGCCTAGGCAACATAGCAAGATCCAGGCTCTACAAACGTTTTTTTGTTTGTTTTTTAATTAACCTGGAGTGGCGGCACATGCCTATATTGCCACCTACTTGGGAGGCTACAATGGGAAGATTGCTTGAGGCCAGGAGTTCAAGACCAGCCTGGGCAACACAGTGAGACCTCATCTCAAAAAAAATTTTGTTTTAATTAGCTGAAAGTAGTGGCACCTGTAGTCCCAGCTACTTCAGAGGCTGAGGTGGGAAGATAGCTTCAGGCCAGGAGTCTGAGGTTATAGTGAGCTATGATCGCACCACTGCACTCCAGCCTGGGTGACAGAGTGAGACCTGGTCTCAAAAAAAAAAAAAAAAAAGAGAGAGAGAGAGAGAGACATGTACACATACACAGGGGTTCTGGATCTCACAGGCATAGATTTCACTTTAAAACTTCACTCTCTACTCATCAATTTACACCACATTGCCATTAGCATTCTAGTAAGATAGACGTGCAATTATTTTAAAGAAAAAAACAAGGGACAAGAGGACAAGCAAATGTCGCAAGCCACTCAGCATTCATTCCAGACACACTGGCCAGGCGCTGCTCTGGGCGGGGTGCCCAGCAGGCTGTCTGGAAGGTGGGGAGCTGCAACAGGCAGACGTGGGTGCAGCCTCAGCTCTGGCACGGCACTTAATCTCCATGGGTCTCAGTATCCTCACTTGTAAATGGGAATAAAAACCTCCTAGAATGGTGGCACCCAGCAAAAAGAAAATGTATCTAAAGCCCCTGGACGGAGGAAGCATGACCAGGGAGAAAGAAGGAAGGAAGATGGAACTCCTCGGGCACCGGGCAGTGTCTCCTCACCACTGAGCCCAGTGCTCTCCTCTGGTTGTCAAGCACTTCCTAGGTACAGGGGACCTGCAGAAGGCACAGGAGAGAGAACTGTCCTTTGGGTGGGGCTGAGGGAAAACAATGCAGAAGAGGCCTCAGAGAGTGGCCCCAGCGCAGGCACAATGCAACGGGAGGTCACACCAAGTGAGGTTCCAGCAACAAGAGCAAACAGAGTCAGAGATGCTGAGGCTAGAACACGTGCGGGACAGCGAGTAGGAGAGGTCAGGTGGAGCCCGAACAGGGCTAGGGCATAGGAAGGCAGGGCTTGGGCTCATCCAGCCTGACTCACTTGAGAGGGAGGGGAATGGGAGCTGCGGAAGGGTTTTGGAGCAGGGGAGTGGTTGAGGATGCGTTTTAGATCAATCCCATGGGGGTGTAGGATGAAATGGGAGGGAGAAGCTGAGCAGGAAAGGAAACAGCCCCAGACCACTTTGGGGTGTGGCGAGGAAGGGGCCAATGCCAGAGTCCAGCAGGCTGGCAGGGGAAGGGAGAGACACGAGGCTGGACTCCTGAAGGGTCTGGGGGCAGGCAGGTTTAGAGTACTCTACATGGAAGCTCCAGGGGAGGCAGCATGCAGAGAGACAGAGAGGAAGGAGGCGGGTGGGGAGGCTGAAATTTGGAGGCAGGAGAGAGAGCAAAGGGAGAGAAGATGAAGACTGAAGGCCGGCAGCTCCAGTGTTACAGGGCTCGAGGAGGACCAGCTCCAGCAACAGGCCACTAGAGTCAAGGATGGTGGGGTTGCTGGCAACCTCGGAGAGTACAAAGGTATAAAGGATATGGGTGTGCTCACATAGAAGGTTTTCTCCAAGAGTTGAAGAGAGGCTGAGCAGGGAGAAACAGAAATCAATGAGATGGGGAAAAAACATCACTCCTATTGAGCCATTCTAAGGGCTCATTAAAATGAATTTTAAAAGAAAAAAGAGAAGAAATAAATAAAAATCACTCCTAGAGAGGCAGGAGTACAGAGTCTAAAAATTGACATTGATCTTCAGGGTCAGAAAAGGTTGTGTAAGGAAGGCAATGTCCTAGATGATGTCGGGTATGCAGAGCAGACAGGGAAAGATGGACAGTGCCGGGGGCAGAGGAAACACACCCCCTCCTCCCTTCCGCTAACCCACTAACTAAGCGCTTTACTCACCTTCACCTGGCCGTCCATTTCCAAGTGTGCCCTGCCACCTCAATCCAACCAGATCACAGCCTTCTGCTCCAGGGCGTACCCCCCTTATCCTCTGCTGCCCCTGACGAGAAACTCTCTGGGAATTATACCCATGCTTCCCCTGGAATTATCTGTGAACCTGTGTGAGCTCTGAGCTAGAATGCAAGGGCCTGGGAGGGCCATGCCTCACACCTGGGCCGACAGTAACCCCTGGTGCAGAGCTTCACTCAAGAGCAGGCATAGAGAGGTATTGACAAAATTTCCTGAAGGAAGAAAACTGGGTCATGCCTTCATTCAACAAACATGCAGGGAAAGAAACAGGACAAAGCTTAGAAGTCAGCACCCTGAATTTGTCAGAAGCCACAGGATCCAGGCCGTTGGTCACTTCTTACAACTCCTCAGTTCAATTTTGTCCCCCGCCACAGCCCTAGCCCCCACATAGAGAAGAAAAGCCACGTGGGAACTGTACCAGGTGGTGCAAGTCATTGGTCCCAGCTACACAGGTTTGATTGACATTTCCTGCAAGCTGAGCTCAGGAGCACTGAGCAAGAGGCCTGTCCTTGCCTTATGGGACAACCAACTGGTCTAACAGGAAGACAGACGGCAGAGAAACACACAACTGTGGACCGTGTTCAGTGCTGAGGGGTGGAATGAGGGAGGCGGACAGCTGTGTGGGGTGCTGCTTATGACAGGTGATCACTAAAGGCCTCTGGGAAGGGTGACATTTGAGCTGCCACCTGAAGGAGGGGAAGGAGCCAGGCACTGGAAGTGCCAAGGGGGAAACGAAGCAGAGTGATTCAGGAAGAATGAACAGCCAGTGGGGACACCCTGAGGACAAAGAGGGCTTGGACTATGGAAGGGAGGGAGAGAAAGCAGTGCATATGGTTGCAGTGTGGGGACCAGGGACAGCACAAAGTAGGTGAAGCGCTAGAGCCTGGCAGGTGCCTGGCGGGTAGGGTTTTGTGGTTCCTGGGAAGGAATCCGGATTCTATTCCAAAAGGTTCTAAGCAGATGAGTCACATGACCTGATTCCTGTTTTCATATTTTCATGCAAATCACCACCCTCCTCCAAACCTAAGCCTCCATCAGTAAAATAAGAATCCCCTCCTTGAAGTGCAAGGTGTTGTGCAGGTAAGTGACAACAGGCTAGATAGCATTTTATAACTCTAAAGCACTCAATAAACATTAGCTATTGTCATCAAAGTTCAAATTAGGGTTAGTGTCAAAATTAGACAGGAAGTTTTAAAAAGACCCCCCTCAAAAAAAAAAAAACAAAACAAAACATTGAATGCTTTCTCATTAAATGAGCTTAGGTGAGTTTCACTCCCCCCACACCCTAAACTGTAGCACTTGGCTATTAATAACGATACCTAGTATCTGTAGAGCACTTAGTTTACAGAGCACTTTCATGTCTGTTACAAGAACTTGTTAATTAATAACCACCAGTCGTTATGGCTGTTAATTTAGTGACAGTGTTGCAAATTGGCTAGTTCTTGCAAGATTTGAAAGGTATACACATTTCTCTTTCTTCTCCACAGTCATGTCAACCTGCTAATCAGCTCTCGTCAGCTTTGGCATTCTTACTTGCTGTGGTCCCTATTCCCAAATGTCCAAATCTGGCAACGATTAAATGATGATAATAATTATAGTATCACTGAGTGCTTCCAATGTGCTAGGCACTGTTCTAAGTGCTTTACATGCTTAATTTTCACATTATCTCAATACATTTTTTTCTTTTTTGAGACAGGGTCTCATTCTGTTGCCCAGGCTGGCCTGCAGTGTTGTCATGATAGCTCACTGCAACCTCAAATTCATGGGCTCAAGCGATCCTCCTGCCTAAGCCTCCCAAGTGGCTGGGACTACAGGCATGCACCACCACACCCAGCTAATTTTTCTATTTTTTGTAGAGATAGGGTCTGGCTATGTTGCCCAAGCTCGTCTTGAACTCCTGGCCTCAACTGATCCCTTCAAGAACTCCCACCTCCGCCTCCCAAAGTGCTAGGATTATAGGTGTGAGCCACCACCCCAGCCTCAACACATTTTTATACCCCCATTTTCCATATAAGGCAACTGATGTGTGGAAAGGCTAGGAGCTTCATCAGAGGACATTCACAGGAAAAAGAGCTGGAGGCAAAATTTGAGCGAAAGATAATCTGACCCTGTGTTCCCACTGTTAATCACTATGTTCTCCTAGATGATTCTAGCAAAGTGATTATAATATGGTGCTTGGTACAACACAGGTATTCAGCAAATTAAAGGCAGCAGGCAGCTATGATTAGCAGGACAGAGGTAGTTTCTAGCTCCCACGAGCGTCACCTCCAAGAGAGCAGCGACCTTGTCTGTACGACCGTTGCGCTCCCAGCACCTGACCTAACGCACATTTGAGGACTGGACAGATAAATGAATGAATGAAAGTCCCTCCCAAAAGGCTGAGCTGCCTGCGCATGGCTCTTTTTTGCATGTCTGTGTCACGCTACAGATACTGCCCCTTAGTAAGAACATCAGGCAAATTTGAGGACGCAGAAGGCGCCTGGAGACGTGCGATCTCCGCACGGCGCAGGGAAGGCTGAAGCAGCTCCCCAAGGAGGGAGGGATGAGTCCGAGATCGTGCTGCCGGCAGGTCCTGGCTCCAGCGAGGCTCTGCCCTCCACCCCGACTGCTCCCCGCGGCGACACGGGCGCCCGAACCAGCAGGAGACAAAGACTCCTGGGGCCGCCGCGCCGACAGAAATGCTAGCTCCCCTCGCCCACCTCCCGGAACAGAGCCCAGTGCCGCCGTGCACCGCCCCACCTGCGAGCTTCTGCGGCAGCACGGTCCGGGCCCCGGGCGGAGCAGACACGCGCCGCGCCCAGCCTCGTAGCCACCAGCGGAGGGTCGCTCGGGCGCGGGAGGCTGAGGGCCCCGCCGGCCTGTCACCTTCAGGGCCGCACCCCCGCCCGCCCGCCGCGGGTCCCTCAACGCGAGCCACACCAGCCACCGCCGCCTGCCCGGGTCTCCCCGCGCGTCGGCCTCCCCGCGGCGCCTGCTTCGCGCCCCGCGCCCCGGCGCCGCCCCCGAGTCCTCCCCGCCCGTACCTGCTGGGAGAGGGGGATGAGCGGCGCCGCCATCTTCCCACGGACTCGGGCTCGGAGCGCCTGGGGAACGGGGGCGGGGCTGCGGCCGCGCGTGCGCACTGGCACGAGGGCAGTGCGCGCGCAGTCGGTCCCGGGAGTGGGCGTGGCCAGAGGCAGGGTCACGCACGCGCAGCCGGGGCAGGAGGGGCTGGGGCGAGGCCGCGCGCTCGTAGCCCGGAGGGGGCGGAGCCCGGGAGGCGCGCGTGCCATTGGGACCCACGGGAGGTGTTCGCCGCGCTAACCTGCCCCCTGCCTGCTGCGTTGGTCCGACTCTCGCACCTTTGCCGGCTGTCCGAGGCTGTCATGCCATGTCAAGCCTTCAGCCCTTGCCCACGCCGGGCTGTCTGCTAGAGACGCTGTTCCCTCCCGGTGCGCCTGCAAACGCGCATGGGGACGCGGTCGCCCACCCCGCAGAAGGTCGGGACCCTCACCCTGTGCACACGGCTCCCTGTTCCTAGGATAGCTCTGTTACGTGTGTCTTTCTCTGTTCTAATCTGGGTCTGCCCCTTAGGGCTTCGGCTTCAGCTAGGCTGGGGCCAGGACTTAGCCGCTCTGTGCTGCAATAGCACCCACAAGGCCTGGGATTATTTGCCAGCTGCTCTTTCTGTGTGACCTTTGCAAGTCACTGAACTAACCTCTCTGGGCCCCCAGCCCCCTCTTCTGTAAAGAAGGCATGGAAATATGTGTATGCTATTGTTATCTGTGCATCACTTTGCGACACAAAGAGAAACAGGCACCTGATGCGTGCAGGAGGACGTTACTGGAGGGAAAGCCCTACCCCAGAGGAGCATTTATTTATTTATTTATTATGGGCATCCACCACTCCAATGTCCACAGACAGGGTGAGGAAGGAAGTCCAATCGGGTGCTGACCACAGTGGCACAAGGTTTCTTCAGGGAAGGTTACCCTCCCACCCCCTTTACCAGGCCTCACATGATGGTGGCACAGTGAGTCTGCCCTGGCACCAGTTCCCAGCAAGCAAGCTAGAAAGCCTGGGATCTCAGGGGTGGGGACACAGCCTCTGGTCCATCTCCTCCTTCCTGGTGTCTCACAAGCTGCTGCCCCAGCACCTTCAGTGATTCCGTGTGCCTCATGCTGTTCAGAGACGAGCACTGCTTTATGAATCATTGAGCAACCATTTACCGGCCAACCGAGTGTTGAGCACTCTACCTTTGGCCAGGCCCTGGCCTCGACACAGGTGCACTAACAGAGGACCAGGCAGACACACTCTGTACCCGCAGTTGACAGTCTAGGGCAGGAGTCTCTCCCTGGAGCTCCGTTAGAACCATGCAGAGGACTTGTTAAACACAGACTGAGGTTCTGATTCTGATTTGTAGATCTGGGTGGAACCTGAGATGTTAAGATGGAGCAGGGATCCCTCTTAGGGGCCTGCTGGGCACCCTGAGCATGGAAATAAAGGAAAACCTTGCAACTCTTGGCTTCAGTGTTTGGCTTTGCTGTGCCAGGTGAGGGACCCCAGTTCGGTTCAATAACAATGTTTGCATTTCTAACAAATCAATCCCCAGGTGACGCTGATGCTGCTGGTCCCAGGACCCCATTTTGAGAATCACTAGCCTACAGGAAGGAAACAGACATTAATCAAATATTCACACAAGGAAACAGATCACTATAAACAATGAAAGGTGCTACAGGGTAGACCTATAACACCTGAAGGCTGAGTGCGCGTGAAGTGATGGTGAGGATGTTATAGAAACTGCACAGGGGGGTTTCAGGCTAGGTGCGGTTTCTCGGTGAACAAAGATCCAATTATTGAGACAATGAGGACTGCCAAGGAAGACAGGAATTTTTAATATGAAAGTTGTCCTGTTGGGACAAGCTGCCTCAAATCCCTCTCTCTGGGTAAACTCACAGCTAATGGACGTGGTGAGCATTGTAGGGGGGGGAAGTCACACCCCAAATAATGGTGTGACAAAGTCATAGCATGTAACCAAAATGTTTGTACCCCCATAATATCCTGAAATAAATAAAAAAAATAAAGAAGGCTGAGCCTCTCGAATAGACTTTCACCAGAAGGTGATCTTCGACTTAGATACGTTGATGCCAGCCAGAAGAGGAGGACATCTGAGGCAGTCAGCTTGCCCAAGACACAGGACCAGGCTTGTGTCTAAGTGAATGCTTGATATTAAGGATTGTTAATATATGGAGAAATTTTTCCTTTACAAGTTTCCAATAAATTTCTTTCTTTTCAGCCCTAGTTCTTATGTTTTGGTGCTACTATCACGTGGTGGCCACTCACTATGTATAGCTATTTAAGACATACTAAATTGGGCCTGAAAAAACCTCCATACTCACATACTTGAGTCCTTACATAACAAATTGCAACCCAAATTGTTATGCAGAAAAACCGAAAACCTAACTTATTTTATGTTTCTGTAACAAATAGCTGAGTCTCAGCTAATCACAGTAGCTGTGCTTTAGCCAATCACAGGCAGCCAACTGTTCAAACCGTGTTGAAATAAGGCAAAGGCCGAGCTGTGACCAATCCAAATGTTTCTATGCTTCACTTCTGATTACTGCATGTCATTCTCCTTGTTAGGTACAAAAATGTTATCGGACCACGTGGCAGCCCCAGAGTCTTTCTGAACGTGTTCTGGTTCCGGTGGCTACCTGATTCATGAATTGTCCTTTGCGCAAACTTTTTTAAATTGAATATGTCTAAAATTGAAGTTAATGACAATGAAATAAAATTAAAAAGTTATTCCTCAGTCCTGCTAGCCACATTTCAAGGGCTCAATAGCAACACAAGGTGAGTGACTACTGTGCTGGCCGGCGCAGGTGGAAAGATCTCCATGTTCACAGAAAGTTCTCTCCGACAGCTCTGCTCCAGGCAGCAAACTGGTCTGACTCATCTTCGTACAGCAATTGTTACCAGCACTTTCTAGGCCTCTCTCTGCTTCTTCCCACGCTAGCTTCTCACTCTGTTCAGAGATGAATGAGGTAGGAAGTGTTTTCCACCCTTGCATTAGGAGGCAGTGAGTGAACCTCTGGTTTCCCAGTGATAACTTCCAGTAATTGGTGAAAGCCGATGCAGCCATCAACTGAAAAAGCCCAAGTTCAAAGGTCTGTCGACTTTGACCAAAGTGAGAACAAAATTTGCCAGAACTTCACTTCCTATGCAGATTTTTCAAGCTGATCACCCCTCAGTAATCTGCATATAAATTCCAATTTATTGGACTTATTCATAACATTGCTGGATTCCAAATTTCTGATGTTGTAAATTTGATTTATTTCCAACATGAGTTTCAGTGTGAAAATGGGTCTCTTGAAAAAGAAAACTACCACATGTAAGGTTTTTTTTTTTTTTTTTTTTTGAGACAGAGTCTCACTCTGTCACCCTGGGTAGAGTGCAGTGGTGTCATCACAGCTCACTGTAACCTCGAACTCCTGGGCTCAAGCAATCCTCCTGCCTCAGCCTCTCTAATAGCTGGGACTACAGACCTGCACCACCATGCCTGGCTAATTTTTTTCTCCTTTTGGTAGATGCTAATTTTTGTTTTCTTCTATTTTTGGTAGAGACAGGGTCTTGCTTCTGCTCAGGCTGGTCTTGAACTCCTGACTTCAAGCAATCCTCCTGCCTAGGCCTCCCAGAGTGCTAGGATTACAGGCGTGAGCCACCGCGACGGGCCCACATATAACTTTTAAAAAAGCAAGTTATTTTTTTAAAAAATTAAACTGAGAAATAATCATTATTATCACTTAAGAAAATGAATTTCACCCTGCTTTCTTTCAGAGAACTGATGGCCACAGAAGAAGTGGGTCATATAATGACAAAGTGTCAGCTCCTTACATGTCGCATGTTTGCATAGAGACCTGGATTCTCTAAGAAACCAATGTATGAGCAGAGCACATAAAAAATTTTGATGCCAAAGGTGTGGCATAAAGATTTCATATCAGAAAAGTTTCATATCTGTTATTTGTGATTTACAACCAGAAAAAGACATCAACTCTTTTTAAAATTCAGTTTTACCAATTTTTATCTTATAAAAACATTTGGGGGGGGTGTTAAGATAAGAGTGTTGTGTTTTGTGGCCAGATCCTTGCTGGTCTCTGGCTTCCAGCGCTCAGAGTGGTCAGGAGGAAACTTCTCAGCACACAGCAGGGCGGTGGGGAAAGCATGACCAAACCCACCAAGAAGGGTGGGGACATTTTTCAAAGAAAATTGGACAAATTACCATGTAGACATTTAAACTTTTAAATATAGGATAAAGTAGAAACAAGGTTTTACCATTCATCTTTATCTCCAGTGGCAGTGACTAAAGTTCGTCCCCCCTGTGAAACCGATTGAAAAAATTTTCATGCCCATTAAATTTTCCTGCCAGCAGTTCCTCCTCATCTTCCTCCCGGGCTTTTTTCACTTCTTCCTTGGCCTGTATGGCATCCATCTCCCTTTCTGGACCCTGGAGAAAGAAACAAAAAAACAAAGGCCCCGAAATACATTTCCGTTGTGTTAAGCCACCCAGTTTGTGGTAATGTATTACTGCAGCCACAGGAAACACATACACTCTCCTTCTTTCTATTTCCAGAGCACCTAGACCCCCGTCTGTCAACCAGCGATCAGTGACTGGCACCATGAACAGAGGCCTCAGTGTCTAAGTCCAGGCATGTATGATTAACAGGACAGTCAAGGTCAGGGGTACAGACACATTAAGACGACTCCCACAGTTATCTTGGACAAAGCATTTTAGTAAGGCTTTAGGGCAGAAGTTAAATTCTAGAAAAACTGGCTCTTTCGTATCAGGAAAGGACAGGTAAAACAAAAAAGAAAAAGAAAAAATGTCTCCTAAGAAAATCACTTTATGATAACTGTCTTTAAACAATGGAGGAGAAATTTCCATCTGGAATGCCTTAAAATGCTGAGTGCTAACCATCAGTGTGGCAACTAGTCCCAGTGTGACTTCCACGACCTGGAAGGTGACAAAAAAGGCTGTGGGAAGAAGAGGGAATATGAAGGAATTTCAGTTAAAATCAGGAAGATGTTTATGTAGTGCTAGAGTTTGGATGTTTGTCCTTCAAATCTCATGTTGAAATTGGATCCCCTATGTTGGAGGCAGGGCATAATGGGGGTGGATCCCTCATGAATGGCTTGGCGCCTTCCTCGTGGTAATGAGTGAGTGCCCGCTCTCTCAGTTCCAGAGAGAGAGAGAGAGAGAGTGTGCTGATTGTTAAGAAGAGCCTGGTGCCTCTCACTCTCTCTCTTGCTTCCTCTCTCACCATGTGATCTCTGCACACACCGGCTCCCCCTCACCTTCCACCATGAGTGGAAGCAGTCCAGGGCCCTTGGCAAATGCAGAGGCCCAATCTTGAACTTTCCCAGACATCAGAATCCTAACCCAAATAAACCTTTTTTCTTTACAAATTACCCAGCCTTGGGTATTCCTTTATAGCAACACTAAGTGGACTAAGACATGCAAGCTCATTAGCATGCAATGAATTAATCCAAAATTTATGGCTAAAATATATCAGGGATCCTCAAAGAGCTTGCCTCTAAATTGCGGCACTCAGAGGAAACCTGCTGTTCTCTCAATTCATGCAAAGTGTGCCACAGCTTCGCTATCCATATTTGTTGGCATGAGAAACAAAATATTTATGTGTATTAGAAGTATACATTTGAGGTTTCAATACTTTGGCTGCAAAGAGTTCTAAATGAATTTACACTAATGTAAGAAATTTTATGTTCTTTATGTGAAGTCAGAGGTAAATTTTTAAGTTGGTTTCTCCAGCATAGGGGTCTCAAAATATACATTCAAAAAAAAAAAGGGAGCCGGGCATGGTGGCTCATGCCTATAATCCTAGCACTCTGGGAGGCCAAGGCGGGTGGATTGTTTGAGCTCAGGAGTTCGAGACCTTGTCTCTACTAAAAATAGAAAGAAATTATATGGACAGCTAAAAATATATATAGAAAAATTAGCCAGGCATGGCGGCGTATGCCTGTAGTTCCAGCTATTTGGGAGGCTGAAGCAGGAGGATCACTTGAGCCCAGGAGTTTGAGGTTGCTGTGAGCTAGGCTGACGCCATTGCACTCTAGCCTGGGGAACAGAGTGAGACTCTGTCTCAAAAAAAAAAAAAAAAAGGAATGTTCCACCCTTGAGGGAATGAAAAGGCAAGGCATAGAAGAGAAGAGATATTTGTAATACATTTACCTGAAAAAGGACTTGCCAGAATATATAAAGAACTCCTACAAGTGAAGAAGAGGTTGGATGACCTGATATGAAAGTGGACAGGGTGTACTAATCATGCGTTTCTGATGCTTTGACATATGCCACCTGGCTGGCTCTAGAGGGACAGCCTCTCCCAGGGGTAGGCAATTCCTAGAGATAGTCAAAGACTCACCTTCTACATGCAAACAAACCAATCCAGAGCCCAGAGCCTAACCATGTCCTTTATTGGGCACTCACACTCCAGGTCACTATCCCTCTGCCCTAATCATCCCAGGCCCAGCCACCAGACAACTAGGGACAGCCCCTATGTCCCATAGGCTGCTGAAATGATTCAAACTAGCCAATCCTAAGCCTGCTTACCCTGCCTCGCCCGTTCCTTCCCACAGAAACCACAATACGGCCCTTGTCCACATTTTTCCCTAGTTCCCTTGGCCTCCTGACTGATCCCAGTGCTTAACCATGTGGCCTTGCATGGCACTTTGCCCCCTCCTCTCAGGAACTGTGAGTAACAAACTACCTTTTCTCCTGATCTGTTGGCCTTGCCCTACCTGCATAATAACGAAACCTGAATTTTGGAACACAGGCATTTCACAAAAGATGGTCTCCAAATGGCCACAAAAAGCCATGAAGCAGTGCCTACCTTCACCTTCATTTGTCATCATAGAAATGGAAATTAAACCAGCGTGAGACACCACCAGATACCTATAGAAACTGACAAACGCCGGTGCTGAGGATTTGAAACTAGAGGGACCACAAAATGTTACTCTGGTAACAATGTGGCAGTTTCTTGTATAGTGAGACACACAGCATACAACCCAGGGAAGTAAAAGCATCTGTCTACATAAAAACCTGTGTGAACATTTACAGAGGCTTTTTTTATGTTGTCAAAAACTGGAAACCATACAAATGTCCATCAGCTAGTAAGCGGATAAACTACTCATGGTGAGGAAAAAAACAAACTATTGACCCCCTAACAGCAAGGATGTATCTCAGACATATTATGCACATTGAAAAAAGCAGGCTCAAAAAGACCACGCATGGAGCTGGGTGTGGTGTGGCCTGCATCTGTAGTCCCAGCTACTCGGGAGGCTGAAGCAGGAGGATCCTGAGCCCAGAAGTTGGAGGCTGCAGTGAGCTAGGATGATGCCACTGCACTCCAGCCTGGGTGACAGAGTGAGACCCTTTCACTTAAACAAACAAAAAAAAATACCACACACGTATGAGTTCATTTATATGACATTCTGGAAAAGGCAAGACTATAAGGACAGATATCAGAACAGCGGTTGCCTGTGGTGGGGGAGGGCTTGCCCACAAAGGGACCCAAGGACGCTTTTTGGGGTGATAGAACTGTTCCATATTTTGATTTTTGGATGGCGATTTCACAACTATATGCATTTCTCAAAATTCATAGAATTGTTCACCTAATTTTATAGTGTGTAAATTATATCTCAATTAATCTGACTTAATGATGACATAACAATACCAGGTACTTATTGCTAAAGATGCGGCACAATTGAAACTCTCACCCACTGCAGGAGGGTAAGATACACGACCACATTGAAAACTGGCTACATCAGACCACATGACCCAGCAGTTCCACTCCTGGGCATGTTTCCTCTGAAAGACATATACAAGAATATTCATAACAGCTTTTTCTTTTTTCTTTTTTTTTCCTTTTTAACTAGAATATTGGGGGCTTTTTTCAGAAGGCCCTAAACTGGCAGCAACCCAAAGCTGTATCAACAGAAGATGGATATAAGTATTCTGGAATATTCATACAGTAAGAACCAGCTATCGCTACACATACTATGATCAATGAATCTCACAACACTGTCTCAAAGAGTAAAGTACTGGATGGCTCCATTTATATGAATTTCAAACATAGGTTAAGTTAATTCATGGTGAGGAAACAGTGTTTGCTTTGTGGGGTGGAGTATGGAGGCTTCTGCAGTGTGGTAACATCTTGCATTTTGAGCTGGGCATGGGGTTCGTTGTGAAAATGCATCAAGCCCTTTCCCCATACATTAGACTTCAGGACAACAGTTACAAAAATCAATGAACGACAAAAGATTGTTACTTGTGTGTACCATACCTTCGTTTCACCCCAGGTGGCCTTGCCAAAGTGCTCAGCGTACCCCTCATCGTCCGTGATCAAGAAGTTATCAAAGATAGTTCCAGATCTCACCTGCAGATGGAAATAAGGCCTTTGTTATTGATGCGAGGCATGTAACAACTTTCCACAAAGAAACAGTTGTGTTTTGCTTGATATGGTAACACTGATTAGCTCGCAAGGGTAGACGGTGCTTAAACCCATTTCCAGAACGTCTGTTCCCTCTAGGGCACTGGTTCTCAAACTTGGCTGCACAATGCAATCACCAAGAGCATTTTAAAAACTCCCAATGCCTCCTCTTCTCCTGGGGATGTTGATTTAACCTGGGAATGAAGACTCAGAAAAGCTCCTCAGTGGCCAGGTGGCCAGGTGCGGTGGCTCACACCTGTAATCCCAGAGCTTTGGGAGGCTGAGGCGGGAGAAAAACTCCCACTTGAGGCCGGGAATTCAAGGTTATGGTGAGCTATGATGACACACCCCTGCACTCCAGGCTGGGTGACAGAGCACAGCCCTGTCTCCAAAAAAAAAAAAGAAAACACAAAGCAAGCTCCCCAGTAACTTGGACATTCAGTGATGATATTTGAGGAGCACTGTTCTAGAAGGTTCCTGTGGGTGATGGGCATGAAGCGTCAGCATTGCCTGGGAGGTTGGTGGGAATGCGGAATCTCAGGCCCTACCCTGGAACTGCTGCGTCAGAATCTGCCCTCTTATCCTAAAGCAGATGGGGGCTATGTGTCAGCTCTAAGCAGGGAAGTGACATGTCCCGATACAGTGTAGAAGGTGAATAACAAGAGGACAGAAAGGTTGGAACAACAGCTCTATCCCTAAGGTCCAGGTATGGCTGTGTCTGGCACGCAGAAGATGCTCAACGAACAGCAGTGATGTGAATTAAGGCATTCAGACTGAAGTTTGGAGAGATTAAGCTAAAAAGCAAATTTAAAACCGAGTGACCTGCCAGAGCTCCAGTCCGATGGCACCAATGTTCTCAAACTCTGAGAGGTCGTATTGTGTCAAATAGTTGGTGCTTTTCATTTTCTGGTGGAGCCAAATGTCTTTATCAATACCCTCCGGTTTTAGGCCATTCTGCAACAAATAAACCATATAGGGTGGTCTCAGCTGGGTGTGGTGGTTCATACCTGTAATCCCAGCACTTGGGAGGCTGGGGCGGGAGGATTGCTTGAGGCCAGGAGTTGGAGACCAGCCTGGGCAACATAGTGAGACCCCCCCCCACATTAAAAAAACTTTTTTAAAAAAATCTGCTGGGTGCAGTGCCTCATGCCTATAGTCCCAGCACTTTGGGAGGCTGAGGCAGGAGGATGACTTGAGCCTGGGAGTTCAAGGCTGCAGTGAGCTATGACGGCTCCACTGCACTCCAGCCTAGGTGAGAGAAAGAGACTCTGTCTCTAACATAAAAAAACAAACATATAGGGGTGGTCTCAATGACAAGGGGAGGGGCATCCAAGGGCGTCCCAGGGCATCATGGGAAGATGACACCCACCTGGTACGGGGGCTTCTGGAGCATCGCGGCCTGCCAGTCCCCGTCCAGCTCGGCATTCCAGTCGCTTGGCTTGCTGGCACTGGCGTCCAGAAAATGCTTCTCCCAGTCCTTCAGAGACACGTGAGGAAAAGATCAAATCAGCCAGATGTTCACATCTGGGAAAGGAAATTCTTAGATGCCAGGAAGCAGGGGCAGGCTGGTGACCCCTGTTGCAACGTCCCCCTCTCCTCTTCAACGTGTGAGTCAAAAGGCCAAGCACTTGGGGTTCCCAACCCCACAGAGGGATTCAGGGCCACACACCACCCGGTTCTTCTCCCTGACACTCCATGTGATTTCAGTGTTTTTCTGTATGCTGAATACCTGAAATAACGGCAAAAGTGAAATGACGGGGCAAACACAGATGGTGGGAAAAGGAGCCGCATGTGTACTGCTGCCCAGTTTAACTTAAGTCTCTCTTCTGTGTCATGGTCATACACAGACTGTTCCGGAGAGAGGACAGACAGCTAGGACGTGTTCTGAGATGGACCAGGCACTGCTGGGTAGCAGGAGAAACACACACACACACGCACACATGTACACACACACGTGTACACACACACACACACACACACACACACACGCTGCAATGCACTGAATGTTTGTGTCTCCCCAACAGCCATATGTTGAAATCTCCATCCCCAGTGTGGTGGTGTTAGGAGGTGGGGCCTTCGGGAGCTGATTAGGTTGTGAAGGGTAAAGCCCTTGAATGCAACAAATGCTTTTATGAAAGGGACCCCAGAGAGCTCTCTCGCCCTCTTGTGAGAGTACAGCTAGAAGTCGGCCATCTGCAAGCATGCAGAGGCCCCTCCCCAGAACCCAACCTTGCTGGCCCCTGATCTTGTGTCCAGCCTCCAGCACTATGAGAAAAAAAATTCTGTTGTTTATAAGCCACTTGGTCTATGGTACTCTGTTATAGCAGCCCGGACTAAGACCCATATACATACATATACATATATATACACACATACACCTATGCGTGCGCACACACATGCACACACGGCTCAGGTGCTGAATAAATGAATGGATGAAAAAAGTTGCTACGGATTAACTAATATTCAGATAAACACTTATATAAGAGCACACCAATCTTGTACATTGGTGTTTTCTCTTTTAGAACAACTGAGAAAGATTTAAAGTTTAGCACCTAGACCAAGACTTTTCCATGATACCCTAGGACATCTCAACAACTGACCCATGGAATTTAGTTACTTCCCCTTCTGCTTTTATTCCCTACCCCAACCAACAGAGGAGCCACTCTTGTGTTGGGATCCAGGAAACAGTTACAGTCTGGTCCAAGTGGCTGGCTTCTTCTAACTGAGGGTCATCAAATCATAATGCTATAATTAACTACTTGGCTTAGGAGCTCACGTAGAATTCCACCTGAGGACGAAACACAGCCAGCTTGGAAATGAGCCTGTGAAAAGGTGATTCAGCTCCTCCTGGGACCTGCCTCAGGCACACTCGGCTCCTCGGTGCACCCGAACTGCTCTCTGCTGGGCCCTGGGACAGTGTCCCTATAGCACAGAGGCAGTGAGGATTTCAGTCCCAAGATCTGTGTTTCCTACTGACCCGCCTGGTTGCTCCAGAGTAAGTTTCTTTGCCATTCTGTGCCTTGGTTTCTCCATGGGGAGCACATCCTGTGGCCTCACAGGGCTGCTGGAAGGAACACGAGTGTGCCTAGTATCTGACACAAGGGGGACTCTGGATATAACAGTGGTTTGTAGTCGCTTGAGTGGTAGCTCCCAAAAAGATTTGCACATGTCCTAATCCCTAGAACCCATGACTGTTACCGTATCCAGAAAAAGGGTCTTTGCAAAGGTAATCAAGTGGAGGATCTTGGCCGGGCGTGGTAGCTCACGCCTGTAATCCCAGCACTCTGGGAGGCTGAGGCGGGTGGATGGCTCAAGGTCAGGAGTTCGAGACCAGCCTGAGCAAGAGTGAGACCCCGTCTCTACTAAAAATAGAAAGAAATTATCTGGCCAACTAAACTATATATAGAAAAAATTAGCCAGGCATGGTGGCACATACCTGTAGTCCCAGCTACTCGGGAGGCTGAGGCGGTAGGATCGCTTAAGCCCAGGAGTTTGAGGTTGCTGTGAGCTAGGCTGACGCCATGGCACTCACTCTAGCATGGGCAACAAAGCGAGACTCTGTCTCAAAAAAAAAAAAAAAAAAAGTGGAGGATCTTGAGATGAGAGCACCCTGGGTTATCCAGGTAGGTCCTATATCCAATGACAAGTGTCTTTGTAAGAGACGGAAGAGGAAAAGACACAAGAAGGGAAGGCCGTGCGAAGACAAAGGCAGAGACTGGAGTGATGTGTCTACCAGGCAAGGAGCATCTGGACCCCCAGAAGCTGGAGGAAGCAAGGAAGGATCCTCCCCTAGAGCCACCAGAGGTTGCTGATGCACTATCTTTTTTCCCTAAGAGATGGGGTCTTGCTATATTGCCCAGGCTGGTCTTGAACTCCTAGCCTCAAGCAATCCTCCTGCCTCAGCCTCCTGAATAAGCATTATCCTGAGGTTAAAAAAACAAATCAAATCCTCATTTTCATCTTAAATATTATAAAACTCTTTTACAATATCTTGAAATGTGTAGATACGTGGCTGTTCTCAGCCGCATGTGCTCTGGGAAGGGCATTTGGTTGTTACAATGTTGTCATCGTGATTCCCAGCCACGCAGCAACTGAGTACTTATAAGCTCTATTCATACATTTTCTAGAATTGTTCAGGAAAAGTCCACACCTGGGCTTTGTCATCTTTAGCCTGATCCCAATCCTTGGACTCTGCTGACTTTTCCTTCTTAAGCGACGTTAAGTTCCAGTCATACTCTATGCTGCCAGATTCAATGGACTGACCATCAATTTTCACGTCGTAAGTAAGATCCGGTCTTAAAATCAGAGTGTAGAGGTGTGTAAAGGCATCAACCTGCACGTTAGGGGGGAATAGGAGTAACAATGAAACCCCTGATGTGTCAACGCAGGTCTAAATATGCAACTTACAACAGTCATCAATGGAGCCT
Organism: Eulemur rufifrons; assembly: GCF_041146395.1. Classification (NCBI taxonomy): domain Eukaryota; kingdom Metazoa; phylum Chordata; class Mammalia; order Primates; family Lemuridae; genus Eulemur; species Eulemur rufifrons. Next base: position 7,551,432 of record NC_090984.1, on the reverse strand, counting down.
CGTATAAACAGCAAGAAGAGAAAATCTAGAAATACGGATTGATTTGACTATAAAAGGGTATCCTACAGAACAATCACCCTTTTGTAGTATACTTTCTCACTTTCCTAACAGCCTTTGAAGTGACTGGTCCCCTTTGTGCAAAGACAATGGCCCCACCTATCAACCCACAGGCAATTATGACAGGGTGGTAGGTATCAACCAAAGGGCCACCACCATGTGCTGTTTGATTTAAGAAAAGTTCGATGAAAAGTAACTTCCTGTTCTATATTCTGAAATACAAAGATACCAAATGAAGTCCAATCTCAAATACATGTTTCTCTATATAAGGAAGAAGAACTTCCTAATGCTCTGAGGTGTGCAACCATTTAAGCTCCTTGGGGCAGGCCTGGTGCCTCTCTTTGTCACGGTTAAAGCCAGGGAAGCATTCAACAAATATCTAACAAAGAAGGGAAGGAAGGTGGGTGGGAGGGGGCGTGGGAAGGCGGGGGTGGGAAGGTGGGGAATCCCTGGGACATGCCTGCCTGTCAGCAGCGGAGAGGACCCCTGCAGCACACTCCAGCAGTGGTTCTCAAAGCATGGCCTGGCCGAACAGCGTCACCTAGGTACCCACGGATGCCCATTCCCAGATCCCTCCCGACTTGCTGAATCGGAACCCGGGTGGGCCCAGCAGTTGAAATCACAGCCCTCGGAGATCCGGATGGTGCTGAGGGTTGAAAACCACTGCTTCACTGTCTCAAGAGCTCTGTGTCACGTCAGCCGCAGGCTTCCCTCCCTACTAAGCACCAGCGCTAAAGGCCTCTTCGGTTCCCACGTGCACTGGCCCGGGGACAGGCTGCTGCTGTTCACTCTGTGGCTGATGGCTCCACCCAGTCTGCTCTGTGTCCCCCTCTAGGCTTCTGTAGCCCACCGTGACAGCCGAGAACCCACTTTTCCTAACACTCTTCTCCTGTCCTCTGCCGGCCTTCCCCTCGACCCGCCCTTCCCAATTTACATTTTGGGCTCCATCACCCCAATTGCTGGCCTGCTCCAGGATTTGGCCATCAGCCTCCTGAGTGGTAAGGATGACTCCCACACTATGCTAATGGCTCCAAAACTGGTATCCTCATCCCCAACCATGTGCCTGAGCTTCAGATGCAAGTTTTTGACAGCTTCCTGGGACCGGACACCTTTACCTGGATACCTGCTAGGATTTCATACCAACTGGTCCAAATACAAATCCTAATCTGTCTGAGCCCCCTCCTCGGCCTTTGTTTCCCCTCCCAGTTAATAAGAACACCACTGGGAGCCATGGCCTACATCTGCAGTACTCATATCCCCAACATCACAGAGTCTTCCCCTGTGTTCTGCATCCCCCAGGCCTTGGCCTCACAATCTCATCTGTCCCCCTGCCCATGGATCAACTGCTGCCCCTCCACCCGTGAACACGCAAGTATTTTTCTAACATGCAAAGCATATCCCCTCCTCTTGAGAGCTGACCACTGCCTACAGATGGGGGTCTGGACCTTTCCTCTACAGCATCGCAGAGCGAATCAGAGCCCCACGAGGGTCACCGTGTTCTTCCCTGAGAAGACCATCATGCCCACCTGCTGCCATGGTTCAAGGCTGCTTTGACAGCAGTGTGGGGGTGTCGCCTGCCTGTGTGCACTGTTCAGGGCCATGTGGACTTGCTGACTGAGGTGGCCACATCCTGGCCTCCCTACAGAATGAGCTCCCTGGCACGTTCCAGGCTGGACCTCGCAGCGCCTGTGGCATCCTCTTCTTGCTCTCCCCACACCCCGGATGTGCAACTGAACGAGTTCTAGGGACTCGATCATAAAGACCTGCCCTTTGGTCCACACGCAGGAAATGGGGAAGACTTGGATGGCGAGTTCCCTCTCGCCTCCACAGGAGGGTGTCAGACTGCAGTGTGCAGAGGGGACTCGCTGATCCTTTGCAAGCACCTCGCCAGTGGGTGGCACCCAGAGAGGCACCGCTAGTCTCCAGGGTTTCATGAAGAGGCCAAGCGCTCCGTGGCAAGGGTCGGGATTGAATAAAGAACAGCTATGGACGTTGCCCCTCCACGTGGTTCATGAACTTGAACCGCCCTTGAGTTTCCTATGCACTTGCATGGAGCTCCGCTAGTGTAGGAGCTCTAGGTGCTAGGAATGCCTCAGGGGACGGGTCCCCTGCTTCCTGGTGCTTACATTCAAATTGGAGGGTGGGGGATGCTGGGGAGTGTGGTTCCCCTGGACCTAATACAAGTTGTCTCTTTGGAGAAGCCTGGGGCTGGGCCACTGGCAGTCACTCGTGGCCATGTGAGTGTCCATCCAGCTCTATGTCCCCACCAGAGCACAACAACTGAGTTATAAAGGGGGCCCTAAGATGTATATCCACACAGTGTTATTTTCATAGGATTCCCTGGGTAAAAAGGCAAAACAGTATGAATATTTCATTATAGAAATATTCCCTTTTAGAATGTTTTGGTGTATTTTGAAGATCATCTAATTTCTCCAGAATGTTTTTTTCATACTAAGTATTTCATTCTTTAATAATAATGGATATGGCTGAAATGTTACTATCCTACTGTAACCCTCACGGCACAAATTATAATATTATGTCGTGGCTCACAGTTAAAAGTGAGCGTGCCCTCCTGATCGGGTAAAACTGTTAGAAAACAAATCAACGTGGACGAGTATCTCTAATGGGCCTGCTAAATGTTTTAAGATCAAAACTATTTTCTCTAAACTTAGTCATCATCAGACAAGAGTTAACACAATCATTCACTTGCATACAAGAGCACTTACCTTACACCTGATTGGTTTCTTGTTTGCGTGATACTGATTCTTGAAATGTAAGATAATATGAACTTTCTTGATATCAAATCCGCAAATATCAGGTCCTACACACAAAAAAAAATTAGCCGTTCTCAATTTCCTTCCATAATGCGGTACCATAGACTACCCAACCCCGACCATTCTTAAATACACGAGACATGGGAAGCATGTATGTCCAGGAATAATCACATTAAGGTACTTGGATGAGGGCCAACCCAGTGGCTCACGCCTGTAGTCCCAGCTACTCAGGAGGCTGAGGCTGAGGCAGGAGGATCCCTTGAGTCCACTAGTTTGAGGCTGCAGTGAGCTATGGATGACACCACTGAATGCCTAGATGACAGAGTGAGACTCCGACTCAAAAAAAAAAAAAAAAAAAGAGGATGTTAGTCTTGACTTCACAAAGCCATTAGCCAATGAAATAGGCGAACATACGTAAATCATTTAGTAATGTCAAGACTCACTACTTATCACTATGAGGAAGATGCTGATGATGACAGTGATACCCCCCAAAAGAGCACATATTTATGTTCTCAGTAATGAACCCAAATTGTAAGCAAAAGAGAGATTGTGATCAGTATGTAGGTTCTGACCAACTGTACAATCTAGAGGGTTCCATTCAAAAGTTGAGAACTTATAAATTGGCACTTACAGAGTTAAGTTTGGTCAATGAGGAAATAGAATTTCCTAGGACACTCTGTTCCAGGAGAGGGGGCCAGATAAGAGACTGTGGCTTTCTGAGTATGTAAAAGGGGGTTTACAGGTGGTCTCTGGAAAAGTCATCAAACCTGAGGATGTCTGGGATTCACCCTGCTTTGGCTTTACTGACCTTAAACCTTAAGAATGTGCCAGAGAATCTGGTGTATTTCTGGCGCAGATGGAATTCCATTATGTACATTCACTGACCCAGGCCTCCACCCCGGGCAGCCTGAGAGGCAAACTCAGGGTAAACACAAGCAGATGACTGCTATGATTTCTTCCAGGTGACATGTAAGTGACATGAACTTGCAGTGATGACCCTCCAGAATAAAAAATAGAGATCCAAGCTCCTGTCATTATTTTAAGAATATTATCAATTTGCCAGAAGTAGCTGCATTGAACTTGGAAGTGGCATTCTGTGGGATTAGCAGTGAACACCAAGTCTATGCCCCTGCTGAGTTCTTGAAGGACATGTTTCTGTAACTTCCTTTGTCATCACTTAAGAGCATTCTAGTTCAATTCTTAAAACAAAAGCTATGCCATGTGAACTATTAGTATCAAAGTCTACTTAGGATGGAGACATGCAATTTATTTTCTTTCAAAATTGGACAGAATTTCCCTCTCTGTTCCTAAGCACCTACACACTTTTATTTTTAGGCTTCAGAACACACTCAGAACTGACCAAGAAACCTGGACATCATCCATTAACAGCAATAATAAAATATTTATGCACACAGTCGATTTTCATAAGGAAATGTGGTAGACAGATGCGCTTTGAAGTCAGGTTGATCTAACTCTGAGTGAGTAGTTTAATCTCCCTGAGCCTCAGTTTCCTTATTTGCAAAATTTATGCATAACCTATGCATATGTGTTTATGCAAATTTAAGGGCTCAGACAAGGGCCCAGTAAAATACATTTCCCTTCTCTTCCTTCTTAACAACCCACGAATCAGCAAGCTCCCCTCCACCAAAGGCTGGAGCTAACTCATTACAGGGAAGTGTTAAACAGTGACAGAGTGGGTTTGAGTAAAATGGAACTAATTTTGAGTTAAAAACAAAAATAATACAGAAAATTTATTTTAATCATTTTTTCACTGCGAAGTATGCTGTTTCAACTCAGATGTAGCAGACATATCTGCTATACATAGTTAAAAGTAGTATTTTGGTGACTATTTCTGGTTATCTTGTTCACCAAATGTTAACAAATATTTGTGAAATCATCTCTAATACAACAGGTTTTTTTCCCCCTATATCTCTGTCATCTGTTTTGTTTTGTTTTTTTAAGAGACAGAGTCTTGCTCTGTTGCCCAGGCTAGAGTACAGTGGTCATCACAGCTCACTGCAGCCTTGAACTCCCGGACTCAAGCAATCCTCCTGCCTCAGCCTCCCAAATAGCTGGGACTATAGGTGTGTGCCACCACACCCAGATAATTTGTCTTATTTTTCCTAGGGACAGGCTCTTATTATGTTGCTTAAGCTGGTTTCAACTGATCCTCCCACCTTGGCCTCCCAAATTCCTGGGATTATAGACATGAGCCACCACGCTTGGCCCGTCATCCTGTTTTAAGAGAGCACCAACGATAACAAAAACCAAGATACTTTAATTTATTTTTTAATCAAAATAGATACCTTTTCCATTCCAGATTTTAAATTCAAGAGTAAATATTCATGGCAGAGCAGAAAGAACTCTGGGCAGGGAGAGAGGGACTGCCAAGTCAGTGGGGACTCTGCATCCACCTCACGCTGTGGCCTTAAAGAAGTCACCTTGATCTCTAAAATGACTGAGTGAGATTAAATCCACACTTGATCTTAGCCAAAAGACCAAGACGTGATTGAGCAGGATTATATCTACATCAAATAAAGTGGTCTAATAAAATAGAAAGAACAGATATAGTATTCTTTCTACTCTCAAAACTCTGATTCTAAGTCACACTATGACCTGCCGTATATATGAAAATATAAGAACAGCATGACCAGGTGTTGGAAGCCTGAAGCTGATGAAGAGAAATTCAGAGATAAGCACGAAAAACCAGACGAGGGAGAAAAAGTCTACAAGCCATCCATGTCAGGAGACGAGGAAGAAGAATTTTTTAAAAAAATGACTCCCAAATTTGGATTCTGATAATTTTTTTGTGCCTTTTTTTTTTTTTTTTCCAGAGATGGGTCTCACTATGTTGCCCAGACTGGAGTGCAGTGACACAATATTAGCTCACCGCAGCCTCCAACTCCTGGGCTCAAGTGATCCTCCTGCTTCAGCCTCCCGAGTAGCTGGGACTACGGGCACACACCACTGTGACAACCTTGAATGAATATTTTTGAAGTACATTCATTCTTAAAGCCTTCTGAAGCCACATACTGCAGTTATGTCTATTTCCTGTGACTCAAAGTACTCCCTTCCCAGTTGCAGCACAAATGTTATTCAAGTGCCCCGGTGACAGGAGGCATTTAATATATTCCAGAGATCCGCAAGTTTTTTCTATAAAGGCCAGATAGTAAATATTTTCGGCTTTGCAAGTCTGACAGCCTCTGTCTTGATTTAACTGTGCCACTGTAGCTGGCAAGCGCCACAGACAATATGCAAATGAGCAGAGTAACACTGCATTCCAATAAGACTTCATTTGCGGATGCTGAAATTTAAATTTCATATAATTTTCATGTGTCACAGAATATTATCCTTGTGAAATATCTGAGATTTCAGATTTTCAAATTTGAGATGCTCAACCAGTTAAGAATAATGCAAATATTCCAAAATTCAAAAAAATCCAAAGTCCAAAACTTCTGGTCCCAAGAATTTTGGATAAGGGATTTTTAACGTGTACAAGGGCTACATTAATGTTGAATAAATAACTTTTTCAGAAGTGCAACAGAATGGTACAGTTGCCTTTTTATAATATTAATTAGGTGCAACAGTGCTAAAAACCTTGGATCAGATATACTCAATACTACTACCTTAGCTATATTAGCAGCAAAGTCTTAGTCTAAAGATCCTACAAGGTGGGTCGGTCTTGATTTTTGTTTTTGTTTTTTTGAGACAGAGTCTCACTCTGTCACCCAGGCTGAAGTGGCGTAAGCCTAGCTCACTGCAGCCTCCAACTCCTGGGCTCAAGTGATCCTCCTGCCTCAGCCTCCCCAGTAGCTGGGACTACAGGTGTGCACCACCACGCCCGGCTAATTTTTCTATTTTTAGTAGAGACAGGGTCTCATTCTTGCTCAGGCTGGTCTTGAACTCCTGACCTCGAACGATCCTCCTGCCTTGGCCTCTCAGAGTGCTGGGATTACAGGAATGAGCCACGCCGCACCCAGCTGGTTTTTAAAGTCAGCAGAAATGGTTGTGTTGTACTATATAGACTCACCAAACATAATATAGTAGTGTGATTTTCCGTTCAGATTCTTCTGATCCACATCTGCAGGAAAGACCTTAATGTAGCCCCCTCCACAGTCCATCTTCTGCTCGTGTTTCACTGTGTATTGAATGACCAGGGTTTTGCCTTTATTGCTGAATGGTTTGAAGCGTGCAGAGATGGCGTAGAATCGGCCATTCTGAGTGGTTTGCAGACCTTTGAACAAAAACCACTCATGAAGGATTAGGAATGACATTGTGCTCCCTAATGCAGGGCAGTTAAACTGATGTCCTTCCCTCACTCCCAACAGTAAACATCCTAACAATTTTCATCGATCCAGTGCCTACAGTATATTTATACAATAATACACAACAGGTACACTGCTAACAGGCTCTCTGCTTCCACAGATCTTCTATGTCATGCACCTGGATGTTTCTGTGCTTAATATGCCACTGTTATGTTTTAAGTTACAAAAACACTTCAACTTGAAATGACAAATAGGCAATCTAATTACTGATAAAAGGTTAATTTTGCCTTCATTCATCTTCCAAAGGGTGGGAATATACAATGAAGCTTATGTAGCAACTGAATAAAAAATGGAACTCTCTGTCCCTTCCCCTCCCCTCCCCTCCCCTCCTCTTCTCTCCCCTCCTCTTCCCTTCCCATAAAAGGGAAGCATTCCTTTTCAGACAAGGTCTTGCTCTGTTGCCTGGGCTTGAGTGCGGTGGTGTCATCATAGCTCACGGCAACCTCAAACTCCTGGGCTCAAGTGATCCTCCTGCCTTAGCCTCCCAAAGTGCTGGGGTTACATGAGTGAGCCACCATGTCCGGCCTCTATTGCTTTTTTAAATTCTCATCCTAAAACTTCTACTTAAGAGACACAACAGAGAACATGCCTGAAAAGGTGCTGATATGTAAGACGGTGCTTCATTGCACTGGGTGAGCTGCCTTGTACGTGTCACCTATGTGGTGGCTCTTTTTATGAACACACCAATCTTTCTGTCACACATATTGTCTCATATTTGTTTATGTGACCACTTTAAGACACCCCTTTCCTAGTAGCCACGAGGCTCAGTCCCAGATCTTTTCCTTATACTGGAGTGTGTCAGACAAACCTAAAGACAGAGCCATTCTTGTAACTTATCTGATGCCACCATAAACGAGCTTGGCATTTTGTATCCATGGGTCCATTCTTTTTGTTTGTTTGTTTTTTGTTTTTGAGACAAGGTCTTGCTTTGTCTCTCAGGCTAGAGTACAGTGACATCATCACAGCTCACTATAGCCTCAAACTCCTGGGCTGGGCTCAGCAATCCTCCTGCCTCAGCCTCCCGAGTAGCTAGGACTACAGGTGAACACCACCTGTAGAGATGGGATTTCACTATGTTGTCCAGGCTGGTCTCAAGCGATATTCCTGCCTCAGCCTCCCAAAGTACTGAGATTACAGGTGTGAGCCACTGCACCTGGCCAGATCCATTCCTACTATAACCTACCAGATGCCATCATAAATGAACTTGGCATTTTGTATTCATGTGTCCAGATCAGAACTCATGACTGACTCTCCACCACCATACCTCTCTCCCCCCTCCATTCTTCACTCACCCTTCCCTTTGTCAGGGGATCCATAGCCCCTTCCCCTCCTCTCCCCTGCCCTCCAGCATCCAGGCAATTCCTAAGGCCGTATGATTCCCTACCTTCCTCTGTGTCTTGCCACCTTCCTCCGACACTACCATTCTCTCTCACCACCTCTCACCTGATTACATTCAACTCATCTTTCCATCTATGGCTTCTATGTCATGGTCCCAGGAGACCACAAGGAAAGGGGCCATGTTAACTGGTCTCCCCAGGGCCTTACCCACGTCTACTCTCTGTAAACATGTAGTGAAGGAATGAATGAAATGCACAAAATCTCAGGATTCCAAACTGAAGAAAGGAAAACTATTGTGGGGAGGGGAACCCTTGACTCTAAGTGGCAAGTCCTATTTTTGGACAAGTTTCATGGAATTATTTGTTTATCTTTCACTTCATTTTTGTCATATACCTTGAATTTTGTCATATAGCTTGAATTTTTACCAATCATTTGTGCCAACATGTGTCTTATGAAATAATGCAAGGGATCCAGGCCGGACGTGGTGGCTCACGCCTGTAATCTTAGCACTCTGGGAAGCTGAGGCGGGAGGATCGCTCGAGGTCAGGAGGTCAGCCTGAGCAAGAGTGAGACCCCCATCTCTACTAAAAAACAGAAAGAAATGATTTAGACAGCTAAAAATATATATAGAAAAAATTAGCTGGGCATGGTGGCGCATGGCTGTAGTCCCAGCTACTCGGGAGACTGAGGCAGGAAGATCGCTTGAGCCCAGGAGTTTGAGGTTGCTGTGGGCTAGGCTGATGCCACGGCACTCACTCTAGCCCAGGCACCAGAGCAAGACTCTGTCTCAAAAAAAACAAAAAAACAAACAAAAAAAAAGAAATAAAAAAAAGGATCCAAAGCCAGAGGCTATTGGACATTGGAGCAACAACGCTAAGATGGAGGTTAAGTGGAAAGTGGTGACAAGTGAAACTTTTTCTATAAGGCCAGATAGAAAATACAGTTGACCCTTGAACAACACGGGTTTCAACTGCACAGATCCACTTATACATGGATTTTTTTCCAATAAAAGTTACCCTGAGTCTGTCTGCCTCTCCTACCTCCCCTCTACCTCTTCTACCTCTGCCACCCTTGAGGCAGCAAAACCAATCCCTCTTCTTCCTCCTCCTTAGCCTACCCAATATGAAGATGATGAGGATGAAGACCTTTATGAGGATCCACTTCTACTTAATGCATACTAAACATATTCTCTGTTCCTTACGATTTGGTTAATAACAATTTTTTAGCTTACCTTATTACAAGAATATAGTATATAATACATGTAGCATACAAAATATATGTTAATCAACTATTTTGTTATCAGTAAGGCTTCCAGTCAACAGTAGTCTATGAGTAGTTAAGTTTTCAGGAAGTCAAAAGTTAAAGGAGGATTTTCAGCTGCACAGGGGTCAGTGCCCCTAACCCTTGAGTTGTTCAAGGGCCAACTGTATTTTAGACTTTATGGGCCATATGGTCTCTGTCCCAACTACCCTGTCATAGACAGTATGTAAATGTAGCTGGGTTCCAAAAAACTTCATTTATGGACACTAAACTTTCACATACTTCATTGAATTTTACATAATTTTTACATCTCACAAAACACTGTTCCCCTTTTGATTTTTTCCCTCCAACAATTAAAAAATGTAAAAATCACTGGCAGCTCTCTGGCTATACAAACACAGATGGCAGACCAGCTGTTGTTCGCTGACCTTTGATAATCAGATATAAGCAGCAGCCAGAATAGAGATCATCCTTGGGGTCAAGAGGCTACTGATTGGGGTAGGGTGGGGACATTCAAGGGACTTCTCTTTGGGGAGGAAAACTGAAAATGTTACTTATCTTGACTTGCCTGTCCAGATGTAAAAATTCATCCCGATGTAACGTTTACCTCCACATTTTTTCTTTTTTCCGTGAAAATAAAAATGAGAAGTATCCTCTCACCTTTTCCCCTCAGATCCCTGAACTCATTTGATTAGGGCTTATGAGGCAGGGGTGACCTTGGGCAATAAAGAAAGAAGAAAGAAAACAAAAAACAAGGCAACCAAGATTCTCCTTTTTTGCCTTAGGATCCCCTGCCATGAAATGGGAGTAAGAGCGTTAGGGTGTGTGCCACGACTACCTTGCCAGGTTGCTAGGCAGGTTGAACATTTTATTTTCTCCTGATTCTACACTGACCTTTGTCTTTCTCTATATGACCATAAAATTTCCCCGACGAGAGTCTGAAATGCCCAAATTGGGAGTCATTGGTAGACTGCACCCATCGGTTTCTCCAGCGCTCTGTGGAGGGAAATAACACCGGTTAGAGCTGAAAACTGTTCATTTGAGTCCAGAGGGTGGGTGGGGGAGGTCCGTGGGGTCGGGCCTGGGGACAACGGCGACTCTGGCCATCTTTTAGCAGTAGGCGGTGGGATGGGGTAGCTTACACCCCCTCCACCACGGGCTGGCCCCTTCACCTCCGTCTAGAAATTCCTCCTGGAAGTAGACAGTAGCGAATGCCACCCGCAGCACGCAGACAGCCCAGAGCGCAACGCGAGCCCCAGCCATGGGGGCGTGCGCGGCGCTGTCTCTGGGAACCGCCCCTTTCTTGGCTCCTGGCTGTCTAGGCGGCTCGCCAGGCCCGCCCCGGAACTACAACTCCCGTCACGTGTTGCGATTATGACCTGAGGCCCCAGGGTCCCCGGAGCGCAGTGCTCGCCGGGCCGGCCCTGAACTACCCCTCCCATCATGCCTAGCGATTGTGACCTGAGGCGCCATTGGTTCCTCAGAGCGCGCTGTGTGCCGGGAAATGTAGTATCTTCCGCTCTGGCGCGGTTACCAAGGGCAACGGTCCCTTTGGGGCCTGAGTGCCTGGCTGGAGTGCAGTGGCGGCCTCAGCTGATGGACAACGTGGGAGGAGGTCCGCAGAGCCGGTGGGGCGGCGACCGGGCAGGGCGCCCGAGCTCGCGAGAGGGACTGCGGGGAAAGAGGGGCGCTCCCGGGCTGGGCTGGTCGGGCGGTGGAAGGGCGGTCCCGCGCCTCAGTTTCCCCATCTCTGGGGACCACGAGACCGTGTTCCAGCGCGATCTCTTCAAGGCCGGAGAGAACAGCCAAATAGTCTGAGGGGCGCCAGTGTTTTCAAAGTTTGTTTTGTTGATTTTTAACAACTTCGTTGAGATTTCATTGACGTATCATACCGTTTACCACTTTTAAAGTGCTCGACTCCATTCTCTTTAGTAAATTTACGAAGTTGTGCAACGGTCGCCACGATCTTGCTTTAGAACGTCCCAGGACCCAAGGAGATACTTCCTGTCCCTTTGCGGTCCGTCCCCGCTCCCATCCCAGCCCCAGGCGACCACGGATCTCCTGAGTCTATAGATTTGCCTTTTTCTGGACAATTCTGACAGATGAAATCGTCGTAGTGTGTGTGGTGTTTTGGGTCTGGCTACTTTCCGTTCGTATCATGTGTTTGAGATCCTTGCTTGCTGTTATATGACTATTTGTTCTTTTTTTCTTCTTCTTCTAGTTTCTTTCTTCCCTCTACTAACCGCTAGACTTCCAGGGGTGTTCGCTCCTTTTATTGCTGAATAGTAATTCCACTGTGGGGGGGTGGGCGTCGTACTTCATCCATTCACTAGTTGATGGACATTTGGGTTGTTTCCACTTTTTGTCTATTATGAATAATAACGGTTATGAACATTTGCATACATTTTCACTTTTCTTGGGCCACATAGGAATGGAATTGCTGGATCATATGGTAAACTCTGTGTCTAACTTTTTGAGGAACCACCAGATTGTTTTCCCCATGGGAGCTGCACCATTTTACAATGCCCCAACAGCTTATGATATTTCTTTACAATTTCTTTCTTTCTTTCTTTTTTTTTTTTTTTGAGACAGAGTTTCACTCTGTTGCCCAGGCTAGAGTGCCCTGGCGTCAGCCTAGCTCACAGCAACCTCAAACTCCTGGGCTCAAGCGATCCTCCTGCCTCAGCCTCCCGAGTAGCTGGGACTACAGGCATGCGCCACCATGCCCGGCTAATATATATATATATATTAGTTGTCCAGCTAATTTCTTTCTATTTTTTTTAGTAGAGATGGGGGTCTCACTCTTGCTCAGGCTGGTCTCGAACTCCTGACCTGAAGCAATCCTCCCACCTCGGCCTCCCAGAGTGCTAGGATTACAGGCATGACCCACCACGCCTGGCCTTTACAATTTCTTTACACCCTTGCCAACAATTGTTATCTGTATTTTTGATTATTGCTGTCCCAGGGGATGTGAAGCGGTATGTCATTGTGGTTTGGGCTTGCATTTCCTTAATGGCTAGTGATGTTGAACATCTTCTCATGTGCTTATTGGTTATTTCTATATACATTTTTGTGTGTGTGAAATAACTGTTCACATCTTTTGCCCATTGGCTTATTTTTAACTCTGTGTTTTTTAAATATATATGTAAGTAAGACCTTAGTAGTGGTAAAATATACTTAATATCAAATTTGCCTCCTTAAGCATTTTTCATTGGTTAATTTATTTTTTATTTTTATTTTTTTCAATATGAAGGGGAGAGTATGGAGGGGGGTTCAGTCCCCCCCATTTTTTTTTGAGACAGGATCTCAGTCTGTCACCCTGGGTAGAGTGCAGTGTCATCATCATAGCTCACTGCAACCTCCAACTCCTGGGCTCAAGTGATCCTCCTGCCTCAGCCTCCCGAGTAGCTGGGACTCCAGGCACACGCCACGATGCCTGGCTAACTTTTTCTATTTTCAGCAGAGATGGGGTCTCGCTCTTGCTCAGGCTGCTCTGGCACTCTGGAGCTCAAGCCATCCTCCCGCCTTGGCCTCCCACAGTGCTGGGATTACAGGTGTGAGCCACATGCCTGGCCAGTTTATTTTTAATTGATATGTAGTATACATATGTCGGGGGTATGTGTGATGTTTTGATACCTGTATACATTGTGTGATGATCAAATCAGGGTAATTGGGATGTCCATCACCACATTTATCTTTTCTTTATGTTGGGAACATTACAACCCTTATCTTCTAGCTATCTTGAAATATACAATAAATTACTGTTAACTATAATTTCCCTACCATACTATTGAATACTAGAACTTATTCCTTCTACTTAACTATATTTTTATACCCCTTAACCAATTTCTCTTCTGTTGGCTTATTTTGGTTTTTTTTTTTTCTCCTTTAATTTGTTTTTCTTTTTCTTTTTTTAGCCTAACAGGACAGGTATGATGTTGGCTTATTTTGAAACTTAGGGAAAGTTTCAGAAGAATTCAAAGAACTTTCAGAAAAACCAGCCTGTCTTCCCTCTGACCCACAGAGTGGCCTGGGCTGAGTCATGTTCGGAGTGTTGGCTACAATTATTAACGCAGAAAGTTGTTGAAGTTCTTCCATTGCTGTCTATGTGTGAAGCACTATACTAAGGGCCTCAAGTTCACCACGTCCTTCTAGCCAAAAGGTATCCCATTATGCAGGTTATCCAAATACTGCCATTACTACCATTAATTGTTTTGTTTTTTAAGAGATAGGGTTGTATTCTGTCAACTAGGCTGGAGTGCAGTGGCACAATCATAGCTCACTGCAACCTCAGATTCCTGGGCTCAAGTGATCCTCTTGCCTCAGTCTCCTAAGTAACTGGGACCACAGGCTCACACCACCACACCCAGCTAATTTTTTTTACTTTTTGTACAGACAGAGTCTTGCTATGTTGCCCAGGCTGGTCTCGAACTCCCAGTCTCAAGCAATCCTCCTGCCTCAGCCTCCCAAAATGCTGGGAGTACAGGTGTGAGCCACCATGCCCGGCTTATACAAAATCTTAAGGGCTGGGTTATTCTTTTTCCTTGCATAAAACATTTCAGCTCAGCTTTGAAAATCATAAAATGAAGAGTGGCCAGACAACAAATAAAAATATAGGACACCCAGTTAAATTCCAATTTCAGATAAACAACTAATAATTTTTTACTATAAAAGTATTTAGAACATATTGTTTAGAAAAAAGTACTTGACACATACTTATATTTAAAAAATTGACTGAGCACAGTTGCTCACACCTATAATGGCATATTTTGGGAGGCCAAGGCAGGAGGATCGATTGAGCCCAAGAGTTCAAGACCAACCTGGGCAACACAGTGAGACCCTGTCTCTACAAAAAAATTTAAAAATTAGCCGGGCATGGTGGCGCATGCCTGTAGTCCCAGCTATTTGGGAGGCTGAGGCAGGAGGATTGCTTGAGACTGGGAGTTTGAGGTTGCTGTGAGCTAGGCTGACGCCATGGCACTCTAGCCCGGGCAACAGAGTGAGACTCTGTCTCAAAAAAAAAACAAAAAGATTTTCTGGGGAGCTTTTTAAATACAGACACACCTCATTTTATTGTGCTTCGATTTATTGTGCTTTGCAGATATTGTGTTTTTCTTAGAAATTGAAGGTTTGTGGCAATCTGCATTGAGCCCTTTTTTCAGCAGCATGTGCTCACTTCGAGTCTCTGTGTCAGCATTTTTTAGAAAGAATTTTTTTATCTAGTCCCAAATCAATAAAGTATTTTTTTTTTTTTTTGAGACAGAGTCTCACTCTGTTGCCCGGGCTAGAGTGCCGTGGCGTCAGCCTAGCTCACAGCAACCTCAAACTCCTGGGCTTAAGCGATCCTCCTGCCTCAGCCTCCCGAGTAGCTGGGACTACAGGCATGTGCCACCATGCCCGGCTAATTTTTTCTATATATACTTTTAGTTGGCCAGTTAATTTCTTTCTATTTTTAGTAGAGATGGGGTCTCACTCTTTCTCAGGGTGAACTCCTGACCTCGAGTGATCCTTCTGCCTCGGCCTCCCAGCTGCTAGGATTACAGGCATGAGCCACCTCGCCTGGCCAATAAAGTATTTTTTAATCAAAGTATATACATTGTTTTTTAGTCATAACACCATTGCATACTTAATGGACTACAGTGTAGTGTAAACATAACTTTTAATATGCACTAGGAAACCAAAAAAATTCATGTGACTTACTTTATTGCAATATTTGCTATATTGCGGTAGTCTAGAACCGAATATGCTATATCTCTGAGGCATGCTTGCAGGCTGTGGTTTTTTGTTTTTTGTTTTTTTTTTGAGACAGAGTTTCACTCTGTTGCCCTGGGTAGAGTGCAGTGGCGTCATCATAGCTCACAGCAACCTCCAACTCCTGGGTGTAAGTGATCCTCCTGCCTCAGCCTCCTCAGTAGCTGGGACTACAGGTGCAGTCACCACACCTGGCTAATTTTTCTATTTTTTGTAGAGACATGGTCTTGCTCTTGCTCACGCTGGTCTGGAACTCCTGAATCCAAGCAGTGCTCCCGCCTCGGCCTCCCAGAGTGCTGGGATTACAGGTGTGAGCCACCTCACTGGCTACAGGTTGTGTTTTGACAGTTCTCTTCAAGAGAGCTGAGGGCACTTGGATAAAGGAGGAGCCCCGCCTTGGAGTGGGGCTTGGGAGCAGGACTCATCGCACCAGTGGTGGCACAGTACGGAAGAGTGGGGCCTTTGGAATCATACCTGAGCTTTGCATTTGGCTCAGGTATTTACCAGCCAGGTGACCTTGGCCAGTGACCAGACCTGGG
Organism: Eulemur rufifrons; assembly: GCF_041146395.1. Lineage (NCBI taxonomy): Eukaryota > Metazoa > Chordata > Mammalia > Primates > Lemuridae > Eulemur > Eulemur rufifrons. The sequence goes on along the minus strand of NC_090984.1, from coordinate 7,535,388 downwards.
AGGGCTTTCATTTCCTCTGCCTCCTGAGGGGCATGACAATAACCAACTCACAGGGTCGCTGTGTGGACTCAATGAGACAATATAACACAGCACCGAGTAGAGTGCTGAGCACACTGCCAGAGCAGAAGTGCTGGCTCTTGTGTTTAAGTGTAACGTGTCTCATGTAAGACCTGGCGTTGAACCGTAGGTAACTCAGTAAGCGGTACCAAGTATCTGGTTATTTTCCATGTCATCTTTGGGCTTAAGGGAAGGCTGTGGCTGGGTTGCAAAGGGCAGTGTGATCTTTAGCTAGGTGGGAGCCATTGGATGCACAGTACAGACGTCACCTATTCTTCTGATACGTTGTCTTGCTTTTCTTCCTAGAATGGCTTTGGGAAGAAAAGCCAGCCATCAGGTGCAAAACGTATTTGACGATTTCAGTGATATTTCCTTAGACTATTCAAAGATGGAAGAAATCAGAAACTTGAAAATCGGTAGAAGTCTTACCAAAACAGCACCCAGTCATAGTAGATTTCTAAAAAGAAACCAATATATGGGTGAAAAACACTTCCTCCTGAATGAGGACTCCATCTTGGGAAGTGGGCCCACGTTCGCCCCGACCGCGGCGTCGAAGGTCAGAGTGGACGCTGCGCTCACCAGGCTGGCCCGGATAGAAAGCAAAATCCTGAATCGGAAGGTGCGGGCGAGTTTGTCTGACACGGACTCTGACCGGAAGACCGCCGAGGCCAGTCTTCTAAAGGGAGCAGACGAAATGCCCCCAAGGAGAACGGTTGACCTTTCTTCCCAGAGTACAGGCGAAACCTCCCAGAAACAAGCCCGTGAACTTCCTGTCGCCGAGAGTAATGCACACAATCCGATCAGTAGGTTTCTAAAGAAGAAGGAACCCCCCGTTCAAAATATAGTCCCTGAAGCACCTGCTGGGAAAGAGCGGCCTTTTCAAACACCGAAACTCAAAGAACCTGCTAGAAAATTTGATTCTCCAGACAGTGATGAAGAGGAAATGAAAGCGTTGCTGGGAAGCTTGATGGAATCTTCTAGAGTTGAGAAAACATCTATGAATCAAGGCTTCACCAGAACTAAAGTGAGTGAGAAAGAACAAATCAAACTATTCTCAGTAAGGCTTTTAATGTATTGATTTTTAACGAAGCCTTAGCATTTGCTGCTCTGTGTCCTAACACGAGGGACTTTCATGGCGGCTGTCACCCATAAGTGACTTGAGAGAAGCATTTGATGAGGAACCATTAGGGTTTCGGCCAATCACAGATCTCTGTTGTGGGCCTGGTCTGGGATGGTCAGGACACATGACACCTCAGGCAGTTTCGTCATATCTGTGACCTGCAGCTGTATATAGAGGACAGCACTGTGTGGTTGATTGCACACAGCGGTGACCAGTTCCATTGGTGATCCGTGCCCGCTTACCAGTGGCACCATGGCAGCGTGGTGTTTCTTTCTTTCTTTTTTTAAAATTAAGGTGAAATTTATATAACACAAATTAACCGCTTCAGAGTGCATAATTCAATAGCATTTATTACACGCACAGTGTTGTGCAACCATCACCTCTGTCTAGTTCCAGAACATTCCATCACTCCAAAAGGAAACCCGTCCCCATCAGCAGTCACTCCCCATTCCTCCTTCCCCAGCCCCTGCCTGGCAACCACCAATCTGCTTTCTGTCTCCATGGATTTGCCTGTTCTGGACATTTCTATAAATAGAATCACACAGGATGTGGCTTTTGTGTCTGTCTTCTTTCACTCAGCATCGTGTTTTTGAAGTTCATCCATGTCGTGGCATGTGTCCGTGCTTTTTCATTGTGTGCATGGACCACGTTGTGTTTACCCATTCCTCAGTTGACGGATATTTGAGTTGTTTCCACCTTTTGGTCGTCGTGAATACTGCTGCTGTGAACACTGGTGGGAATCTGGCATGATACCACTACACCAGCGGCACTGACTGCTGGGAACATTTGTGCATAAGTGTCTATGTGAGTCCCTATTTTCAGTTCTTTCGGGTACATAACTAGGAGTGGAATTGCCAGGCCATATGCTGATTCTGTGTTTAACTTGTGGGGAACCCACCAAACTGTTTTCCACAGTGGCTGCACCATTTTACATTCCCCCCAGCAATACATGAGGGTTCCATTTCTCCACAACCTCACGAACACTATTATTCTTTTCTTTTCTTTTCTTTTTCAAATTACAGCCATGGTAGGGGGTGTGAAGCAGTAGGAGGGCTATGTTTTAAGGAAGAAAATCTGCATATTCATTTTGATTCTCTTGAAGATCCAGGCTGTGATAGATTATATACCGTCATGGCTGGAAGGGCCTTAATTTAGAAAATGTATAATTAACAATATGTGTTTGAAAGCAAAGTGATATTCCTGGTTATTGGCAGAGTATTTTCTAATCCAGGCATTATCTCATGTAAATGTTCCACCTCGACTTCTGGAAGGGAGAAGAGAAGAGAGAAAGGGTTGTAGAGAAACACAAATTTAATCGCTGCAATCTTGGTCTCATGCTCTCCACCGGCCACACTGTTTGTTGAATCGTAAAGACTCAGTTTTCATAAGTTTGGTAATTTCATGTCTTTTTTTTATCAGATCCCGACGCAACCAAGAGTTCTTTCTCTCCCTGATGCGGAACTTTCCAGCTCACAGCCTTCTCAGACGTCACGTCTGCCAACCTCAGCAGAGGGGACCCTTTGCAGCGCTCGCCCAAGATCCCACTCCGCAGAGACCCATGTTTCCGGTGACACAGCCTCCCCCACGCCGTCACTTTCTGTCATTGCTGCCTTTTCAGAATCAGTGTCTTCAAAGATGGGGCGTGTTAAGCTTGCGTCCTGCCCTGGAAGGAGCGAGGCTGGGCCTTGGGATAGGCCCATCTCAGAAGGTGCCGATGACAGCCTGAACGGTAATCCACGTCCTGGTGCACAGTCATCACCCCAGACAGGAAGGGTGAGGCCACCTTTAGGGTCCCCGGCTCGGTGGTGACCAGGCATTTCCACGGGCAGTGAGAGTTGAGCCCTCAACTTCCTAACTTTTCTTGGTTAAGGGGCTGAGTCAGATTTTTTGTTCTGTCTTTAAAATCTTCCTCCAGAGTCACAGTTCAGGCTGCTTTTACAGAGTCCCGGAGAGGGGGTGGCTTGAACAATAGACATTTATTTCTCACAGTCCTGGAGGCTGGAGGTCCAAGATCTGGGTGCCAGCAGCGTAGGGCTCTCGGCGAGGCCTCTCTCTCTGGTGTTCGCATGGCTGCCTTTTCTGTGTCCTTATCCCAGCCCAGTTACCTCCCAAGGGCCCCACCATGGTAGGGATTAGGGCTTCAAGATGGAAATTTGGGGGCGACACAGGCAATCAGTCCACAGCGTCCAGGAACTCTGACCTGGAAGAAATTGTTCTCAATCCACATGCAACCAAAAGGCAATCTAATCTTCCGTGTTGTAAAAGACAGAATTGCCTCTTTTTCCAATTCAGAAAAGCAAACAAATCTCTAAGTCATCAAAAGCCAACATTTGTATGGTTTCAACATTATTTTTATTTTAATATTCTATTTATTTATGAGGGAAAGAGGAGAAAGAAAACAGATTTGAAGCGAACACTTATTTTTTTCCCCCTCCTTTGGGATGGTTTAGCATGAAATCAAAGTGAAATAGTTGTTCCCTGAGTGCCTGCTATGTGGCCGCAGGTGCCAGGTGTCATGTCGTCAGGAAAAGGACCAATAAACAGACACGTCCTTGCCCACCAGGCGCCGGGATTGCCCCACCCCGGGAGTCAGACTGATGTGTGCCGTAATGCCCACGAGGTCCCCAGTAGGCCTGCCAGGGTGGGACAGTGAAGCACTGCCAACAAAGGTTTGTCCCCGCCACATGGCCATGTCGGCATCAGAGAAGAGAGGGGCGTGTCCTAGGCTGTGGCTGTGACAAAACCCCTCAGAGCCCTTCAGTGCCTGTCTTTGCCACTTGGGCTTCGCCCATGCTGGTCTGTTTCTGGGCTCGTTAGCAGCACGTTGTGCACATGAGCAGCCAGGCCCAAGAGGCTGGTGAGGGGGTGTCCTCCCCACGTCACCTGCCTGCATATGTGGGTGAGACGGCAGAACCAGGACCAGCATCAGGCCCCGGGTTTCCCCCAGCCTGCCATCTGTCTGTCCTGCCCTGCCCTGCCAGACGTTCTGGCTCTGCCTTTTACTAGCTGTGCTCTCTGTGCCTCAATCTCGGGCTCTCTGTGCCTCAGTCTCCACATCCGTGAAATGGGGGCAGTAGTAGAAGGAGGCTTCCAGAGCTGTTCTGTGGGGTCAGTGAGACAGTGGATGGTGACGCGTGTGTAGAGGTCAGCCCCTGTGACCATAATGGTATTCCTTAGCCAGCGCCAACGCTGTCACAAAGTGCTTGTGTCTGGAATCTCCCATACCGTCTTTGCCCTGGGCCAGCTGGTTTGACTTAGTTCAGAGGCTTTGTGTCCTAAAACATCGTCCATGTGTGTCTTGCACCCACCCGCCAGGTGAACTGTAGCAACAGGAAGCGGTAGCGGAGGGGCCGAGCCCTGGGACCCCAGTGGAGCCCAGAGCCCGTTCCAGGCGGGATTTGATCTGGGTCTTGGGAAGCGGCTGGGCCGAGGACAGACGGAGGAAGACGGGCGGTGCTGTCCTCAGCCTGGCATTGGCGGCCGCACTCAGCTGACCTTTCCAGGCCGAGTGGGCAGCTCAGTCTTCTCCTCCCCAGCCCCTCCCCTCGTGCCTTCTCCCCAGAGGGCTCTGCTCCAGCCTGTTCCTAGAGTCACATCCCGCCTCCTGCAGGGAACTGTGTCCTCCAATGCAGTGCGACTGCTCTGTGCCCTCCAGGGAACCCCTTAACAATTGGGCCCCCCTTTAGGTGTCTACTAAAGCCAAGCGTACTGGATTATGTCCCTGCTTGGGTTTGGAGCCCCTCCAGGGTGGAGGCACCCCCAACGCAAACACATGCGCGCGCACACAGCTCCTCCACTTTGGGGGGCGCTGAGCTGAATCACGTGGTAAGAGTTCCTGCGGAGAGTGGACCCGAGGCTCCACAGACACATTCTCTGCCCCTTGGCCAACTCACCCGGCCCCGCACACTCAGCCTCAGCGCACACTTCCTTCAGACACGGGGGGTTGGCCGGCCGGCACGCCAGGACGGTCGCCAAGCTTCTACTGTGCCGTTAACTTGTGTAAATGAGAACTCAGCATGCTCTGGGGCCACATCTCAGGTCCCCCCAGCTGCCCGGGTGCCCCTGCCCTTCCAAGCCCCTCCTGCCACGTGCATACTCGTCACCAACTTCCCATAGTGCATCGTGATCATCGGCTTTTCCGTGGCCCGTTGTCTGTCTTTATAAACAAGGCTTTATCAGAACGCAGCCGCGGACCTTCCTTTACACATTTTCTGCGGCTGCTTTTACACCGCGAGGGCCAAGTTGAATAGTCGCAGCCGTCTGCCCTGAAAAGCTGGAAATACGTCCCATCTGGCCTTTTAGGGAAAAAGAGTGCCGACCTCTGGGGCGCCTTATGGAGGGCAGGGACCCCACGTCTTCATATATTTCTAAACATTTATGGAGTAAATAAGGAAGTAAATGTTGTCATACTAATTTTTTAATTACAGAGTTTAGAACAAATATTTTATCCCTCGACGAGCTGGCTCCAGCTGTCGGTGAGAACTCAGCCGTGGAACAGGAAGTGAGTACAGCGAAGTCATTTTTGATTGCAGATGGCTACGTAGAGAGGCCCGCAACTGCAGTGTTCCCCTTAGGCCAGTGGCCCTCAGTTCTGCCACCCAGGGAGAGTAGCAACATCTGGGGACATTTCGGGTGTCACGATTGGGGGGTGGCGGGTGCCACTGGCATCGCTAGTGGGCGAAGGCCAGGAACGCCGCTCCGTGTTGGGTACACAGGGCAGCCCCGCTGCCGAGAATGTTCCGGCCCCCCACGTCAGGAGTGCAGCAGCTGAGAGATCCTGATTTAGGTGCTAACGGGATAAAGCTGCTTCATTTAGCAGATGAGTAAAGTACCTTCCACCTAAAGCACCCACAGCGACTCTGCACCGAGGCAGTGCCCGCCGACTGGCCGTCCCAGCGCCGCTGGGATCCCTGCCCTGTTCGTAACCACGATCGAATGCACGTTGCAGTAATTCATAGCGATGGAACCTTAAATTCCATCCCTGTGCCGCCTAAACACGCTGCACACTAAGGAACCCCGTGCTGAAGACTTGTGGTTAGAATACTTCACCTGCCCAAGCTCAGGAGGGCCCAGTGTGGACCCTCATGCGCTGGGTCCGCTGCTTTTAGGAATGTGGTGTTTGCATGGTGTTAGGCATGTTGATCTTCCAAGAACGCTTGCCAGTGACCTCTGCTGTCCTTCATTTTAGAAACAAAGTGCCCGGAGGGAAAAGCTGTCCTGCAGAAGCCCCAGAGCCAAGGCCTCTGCCGGGCAGGACACCCCAAGACGCACCTGGGCGAGGAGCTCAGCAGCCCAGGGAAAGGCCACCTCGGCAGACGGGGACGAGGGCCTGCCCACTGACAGTGAGATCTCAGAGCATCTCAGTGCCAGCTCGGCCTCCTCTGCCCGGCAGGACAGCGCTCCCGGCGCGCGGGCCTCGTCTGAAGCGCCCGCGGGGAGCACGGCGAACGCGGCTTACTCCGACGATTTCGAAAACGCTCCGAGTCCGACGTCATCTGAGCCAGCAGCCCGTTCCAAGGAGTCTCTTGACAGAACACTGGACTCCTTGTCCGAGTGCTCTTCAAGTCTGAAGACAGACCTTGTCCCACAGACACCCAAGTCTGGGAAGAAGTGGGGCAGGGGTGTGACAAGAGTCCTCGTGAAGGAAATAGCTGTGCAGACTGTGGACCCCTCCTGCGCCTACCAGTCGAACCAGGGTGAGTGTGGCGGCCGTGGGGCCCAGGGCAGGCGGGACAGGCGTTTGGTGTGTGGCCCATGGCATCCTGGGAAACACACGGAAGAGCCTGGGTCCCCGAGATCTGGCGCTTGTCACCAATTAGCTGGGGGGAGGGACCTCAGCCCCCGGTTTCCTCTTCCACAGATAAGGGGCAGCTGTCCCAGGTTTTTCCGCTGTCTTCCTAGCTCTAAAACGTCCAGAAGTTTCAGAACCAAAGATGAGGGCAGTGGGTTTCAACTGATGCTGCCCCGAGGGGCCTCAGCAAGGTCTGGAGGGTGGGGCTCTGGCCTCGGCTGGGTACCCTGCAATGCCCAGGACGCCCCCGGCCTGGGGAAGGATCCGGCTCCAGGTGGGTGCCGGGCAAGGAAGTCGTGGAGGAGGGAAAGCGAGAGATGCCGCGTGTGAGTCTGGTGACTTGTCACGTGGCGCTGGGGCTGGCGCTGACAGAGACACCAATGAGCGTGTGCCCACGAAGGAAACACCTCCCTGGACCGCAGTTCCTCCAGTAGCTCCTGGGCCTCCGGCGCAGGGGCTCTGAGGGCTGCCTCGTCACAGGTCCGGCTGGTTGTCAGAACCAGGCGGGCGTCACCCCTGTGGCGTCCACGCCGGCGCCTGCAGTCTTCCAAAGCTCCCCGCTGCCGCCGGGCAGGCCTCGCTCCAGCTCCCCACCGTGTGGAGTCAAAGGGGGGCCACGCGATCCTGGTCTGTGCTTTAGGACGTGGTGAAGGGGCGCCACTGCTGCCCACGCCCCATCTGGCTTTCCAGCTGTTTCTCTCATTCCCAGCGTCAGCACCCACCCGTCCCGGTGGAAGGGCTCCTTTTAAACATGCTTCTGTTCCCTTTCCTCATCCAGACGGTTGTTAACAGTGTAGACTGAGATTGTCCCGGGATGTGACAGGGGATGTGCTCCTGGGACCTGTTCTGGTTTTTGAGACAGAGTCTCACTTTGTCACCCAGGCTGGAGGCAGCAGCACGGTCCTAGCTCACTGCATCCTCGAACTCCTGGGCTCAAGGGATCCTCCTGCCTCAGCCTCCTGAGTAGCTGGGACTACAGGCACGCACCACCACCCCTGGCTCATTTTTCTATTTTTTATAGAGACGGGGTCTCGCTCTTGCTCAGGCTGGTCTGCAACTCCTGAGCTCAAGCCATTCTCCTGCCTCAGCCTCCCAGAGTGCTAGGATTACAGGGGTGAGCCACCTTGCCTGGCCTCTACAAAAAATTTAAAAATGTTCTCGGTGTGATGGCCGAGGCGGGAGGATCACTTGACCCAGCAGTTGGAGGCTGCAGTGAGCTGTGATGGCGCCACTGCACTGCAGCCCAGCCTGGGTGTCGGAGCGAGACCCTGTCTCTCACATAAGACTGTATCGCAAAAAGTAAAGGGCAGAATGGTGGCCATGACGTTCAGGAAAAGGAAAGAACAGCCCACGTAGTTTATTTCAGCATCATATCCGTGGACGAGAAAGTCATGGCTTTGTGTCCTGCCCACTCACCCCTTCCCTTTGTCCTCGAGACAGCAGCCAGTGTGGCGACTATCGGGCCTGCCCTGGGAGGCGCCTATGTGGACCCGATACCCATTGCCCATCACGTCATCAGCGCGGACGCGATAGAAGGTAACAGCCCGCCTCGGTGGGTCCTTCCTGTGAATTTTACAGACTGCACCTGATCTACAAACTCACGCCCAGCCTTGGAGCTGTGGCACCCCCTTTAGTGCGGAGTTCGAGGAACCCGTTGGGTGGAAATTATTGCAGCCAGGGACAACTGCCACAGTTTATAGGATCCCAGATGACAGCCTGAGAGCATCCTTGAACCTTCTGTCTCTTGCAAAGGGACACCAGTGTCAAACAAAACAGGAGGGTGAAGAATAATATGCCTGGAAACCCTCCACCCCAACAAGGCTACTCTTACGTTGTACGTTACCCAGCGAGACTTTTTGTCTCTAAGCCACAATTTTTTTCCCCTGAAGACTCTTATTTTTGATCAGTACTGAGCAGTAGCCACAGGCGGGGTGGGCACATCCCTCGCCTCCTGGGCTGAGTCTGGGGGTGTCTGTGTGGGACTGGGGAGGGCCCCAGCCTGGCCTGGGCGTGAGGAAGGCACCCCCAAGCCGCCTTAGACAGTTTAGACTTCGCCAAGTCCCCAGGGAGCCCCTGAAGGCCCATGTGAGCCAAGTTAAGAGTCTATCTGGGACCTACTATTTTTTTCCCTTTTCAATTTTCTTAATAGGATTTAAAAAAAAAATGAAGATATTAAAATACACCAGTTGTAACAAGAGAAATGTTTATATCTTTTTTTAAAAACAAAAACTTAACCACCTTTTTTTCCACTTAACATTACCTCAAAGATTTTTCCATGTTACCAAGTCCTTTTTTTTTTAATTTTTAAATTTTTTTATTTCAGAATATTACAGGGCCAAGTAGTCTTAATAATGATCATTTTTAACAGATGGCCAAATTTTTAATTATATTTCAAATGTAGTTAACATTTTTATTTGTATTTTTAACTTTTTTATTTCTGATTTTTAATAATTTTGTGTTTTAAAAAGACAACCTTTTTTATTTTTTTTTTAATTCCCACTTTACAGATGAAAAAAGACAACTTTTGTTCTCCTAAGCATTTTTATGTGTGTAGGTCAGTAGCATCAGCCACAGTCACATTGTTTCAGCTGTGCAGTTTTTATGCCAATTTACTAGACTTTTAAAAAATTTTGTATTGGAATGTCATAGTTGCGCATATTTTGGGGGTACCTGTGATATTCTGATAGCTGTGTATAATGGGTAATGATCAAATCAGGGTAATTGAGATGCCCATCGCTTTAAATGTTTATCTTTTCTTTGTGTTGGGAACATTTCAGTTCTCCAATTCTTCTTTTCTAGCGTTTTCTTTGGAGACAAGCTCTTGCTGTGTCACCTGGGCTGGAGTGCAGTGGCGTCGTCATAGTTCACTGCAGCCTCCAACTCCTGGGCTTAGACATGCATCACTGCACCTGGCTAATTTTTAAGCTTTTTGTGGAGGTGGGGTCTCGCTATTGCCCAGGCTGGTCTTCTAGCCGTGTGGAGAATTTACTAGACTTTTTTCTTAATGTTTGGTATTTAGTCTAAAACTTCCACTTTTGCCTGGGAGCTGAGCAGGGACCAGATGTGCAGCTCTTGAAATTCACCCATTTCAAGCAGTAGAAAGCAATTCATTTATTAGCGTATTGAGACAGGCGGGAATAGGTGAGGCCTTTACCGCCCCAGAGGGTAGCAGTCCTTCCAGAAAGCAGCCTACCAAGCCACCGGGCACGGAGTGGGGCTGGGGGTGCAGGACTCAGGGGCCCCAGTGGAGCCGCTGAGTGACACAGAGTGGGGACAGCCCTGACAGCCTACAGCCCGGCCGTGCTGGCACTGAACGACATGCTGAAGCAGCAGCTGAGCCTGACGCAGCAGTTCATCGAGGCCAGCCGTCACCTGCACATCTCACTCCTGCAGTCCCTGGATGGGGACTCCTTCCACTACCACACCCTGGAGGAAGCCAAAGAGGTGACCGGAGCAGAGCCACGTCTTCCCCGGGGGGGCAGAGTGGTCAGGGTGGGGGCAGCTCCGAGATGCCAGTCGGGGGGATGGTGATGAGGTCCTGGAGCCTTCAGCCCGGTGCTGCAGGGATGTGTTGAGGCTGTCACCTTTTGTCCTTGTGGAAGGAGCCTCATTTCCTCCTTGTTCTGTGACAAGAGCTGGTGCAGGGTCGGGGCACTGAGAACCTAGGCCTTGCAGCCAGCCCAGCCTGGGCTCCGTGTGACCTCAGACCAAAGGGCACCTACTCACTGAGGCACTGTCTTCTCCCTTTCACGGACCCTCCTGAGTGCCACCCGGGGCTGGAGGCCAGCCTTTCTCCTTGGTCCCTGGGGCCAAAGCCCAAGGGATGTCACCTTCACTTTCCTTTTTTTCCCTCCAAAATTTTTTTTTCTGATTACCAAAATATATGGGCCTATTTTCTAAAAATCCTGTTAGAGAAATTTGTCATTTACAGTCCTCCATAATTTCAGGGACAACTGTTACCAAGTTGGTATCTCTTCTTTCAGACTTTCCCTGTGTGGAGTATGAAGTGTATTCGTGTATTTCTTCTTAGAAATGGTGTCACACTACATGCAGTGTCCTTTATAGTGATTTTTAAAATTTTTACATACCAACATTTTAATTTGTATTCCTAAGAAATGACTTTAAAAACATAAAAGCAGGCTCGGCGTGATGGCTCACGCCTGTGGTCCCAGCTACTTGAGCCAGGAGTTGGAGGCTGCAGGGAGCTAGGCTGACACCACTGCACTCCAGCCTGGGCGACAGAGTGAGACCTGTCTCAAAAAGACAAAACTAAACTAACCCCCCACCCCCCCAAAAAAAACCCAAAAAAGTAAAATAATGCCGTTTTAATGGCCAAACCAAATTTCCTTAGTGTCCAGGAATAGCCAGTGTTCAGGTCTCTGCTTATCTCATTAAAGTTGTATATTCTGTTCCCATTTTTTAAAACCAAATTCACATTTTATTTGGACTCAAACTCTGCAAAATTGATTTTCGTCACCAAAAATAACAGCAATATTTTCCGTATTGTTTCTAGATAAACCACAAAACCCTTATTCTCGTAGCTTCTCCAGGTTGTGTGTATAAATCAAGACGAGGAAGGAGATAAAGTCCCAGAAAAAGACAGAAGGAAACGAGTCGGTTGTCGGTACCCACGGCCACTGGCTCAGCCTTAACCAGGAAACAGAAACAGAAGGGTCAGCACAGACGTGCTACAAGGTTTAGGAAGGTAAAGGCTGAACAAGGAACATAAACCACGACAAGCAGACGTGGAAGCATGGCAGGCTCTTCCATGCAAACTTTCACTGTCCTTTCGTTCCCGTTTTCTAGTCCGGACCCGAAGTCCGTACACTGAGACTGTTTGATGTGTCTTTTTAGCCTCTTAATCTAGAGCAGTAACCGGTTCTCAGCCCGGAGCAGTGTCCGAGTGCTCTGGTGCCCCGTGAGAGCAAGTGCTGGGCCCTCCCGCAGCGGGGCAGGCCTGGGAGTGGGCGTTTCTGCCGCTGCTGCCTGGGGACCCACTTTCTACAGGACATTCCCCCCTCTCTCCTTTGTTTCCTTGTAGTTTATTGCTTTACTATATATACATTTTAGAGACCAGGTCTTGCTCTGTTGCCCAGGCTGGAGTGCAGTGGTGTCATCATAGCTCACTGTAGCCTTGAACTCCTGGGCTCAAGCCATCCTCCTGCCTCAGCCTTGAGTAGCTGGGACTACAGGCGCATGCCACGCCTGGCTAATTTTTAAATTTTTTGTAGAGATGGGGTCTCACTATGTTGCCCAGGCTGGTCTGGAACTCCTGACCTCAAGTGATCCTCCTGCCTCGGCCTCCCAAAGTGCTGGGATTATAGGCATGAGCCATGAGCCTGGCCCAGTTTATTCGCTGAAGAAAGCAGGTTGGCTGTCCCATAGGTTCCCACATTGTGGACTTTGCTGATTGCACCTCTTTCCTCTGTTGGATGTACATCAGCTGATCCGATGCAGGTTGAAGTGATCTGACCACACCACCTGCCTATAGCCCTCCATGGCTCCCCACTGCCTGCTCCAAGCCCATGTCCTGAGTGTGCCACCCATGCCCTTGTCCCCAACCCCACCACTCTGAGGGCACCCACAGGCACCCCTTTCTGACTCAGTAAGGGCTCACCCTTGTGTGGCACCCACCTGGGACTGCCTGGGTATCACTCTCCCCCTTCTGTTTCCATAGTTCCTGGGCGCTCCTGCGCGCCAGCTCTCGTCACATGGCGTCCTATCTATCCCTTTTCTGTCAGCCCAACAGGCCCCTGCCAAGGACAGGCGCAGTGTGCACTCACTGCCCCAGAGCCCAGAAGCCACTGGGTACATACTAAAGTGGTGGTGGTGACAGTACCCCTCTGTCATCTGCCCTACAGTACATTAGGCGCCACAGACCCACTCCGCTGACCATGGAGGACGCCCTGAAGGCGGTGAAGGAGGAGCTGTGAGTGCCAGCAGGTGAGGCTGTGGGGCCCGATCTGCGGACTGCCTTATACACCTGCTCCACACACGCGCGCACACACACACACACGCACACGACAGAGCAGTGTCCACGGGACTCTGGGGGGGCAGATGGAGCTGGGGTAAGAGCGCAGGATTGTCCCCAGCCAAATCCCAGCTCAGCAACTGAACCCCCCCCCAGCCACCATCTCCTTGGTGGGTTGTCACGAGGAGCCAGCGTGCCCAGCACCCGCGAGGACACATCACAGGCCAGTGGAACTGGAGTCATGGGCAGAGCTACCCGCCACTCACAGCAGGACGGGGACACCAGGTTCTGCAGCCCAGCGAGCCGAGGGAGGCGGCGCGGCTAACAGAAGCCCCACTGGGCAACGAGGACACAGGACCAGGCGGCCACGCTGGAGACGGTGCAGGCGGAGTCTGCACCCAGAACACGCTGCCTCCTCCCTCAGCCCGAGTCCACTTCCGACTTAAACATGCAGAGGAAAAAGTCTTTAAAAAAAGTCTTTATTTGAAGGCAAAACAGTAAAATCCACAAGAAATTGTTAACAGCACGTGTTTATGTTTTATCCTGAATCAGACAGGTTTGAACAATTCACAGCTACAGGAAATCTAGAACAGAATCAAACATTTTATCACACTGGGTTGAAAAGGTGGAGAGGAGTTTGCATCTTATTGAAAAGAAGTTTTCAAAAATGTTTCTGTACAAATAAACGGCACCACACCCAGCTGCCCAGGGACACCAGGCATGGCGGATCCCAGCACAGTCACCCCGCAGCTTCCGGCAGGGCCAGCTCCCCTCCTGGCCTCACCTCCCTTTGGGGGTGGGGTAGGGGTGTGCAAACGAAAAGGACAGAAGAGAAGGCCCGGGGGCAGGGGGCAACCTCCACGCTCTGGATCAGAAGGGGCCGTCGCACGCGCGCTGGTGTTGGGGTCTTCTAAGCGAGAAACACAAATAGACGCCAAGTGCACAGACCCCAAGGGCCGCGCTCCTTGACCTGGAGATACTTTAGATTCGTTTTCTGTTAGAACCGTCTGTTTCTCCAAATAGCAAATGGCTAACATTGCAGGAAAAAAAAATCAACTCACACAACTAAAGTAATTGAACTAAGGGCCAGGACGTCTTAGAGGAATCAGGTTTCGTCTAAGGTCATTTTCTAAAACTAAACCAATAGGAATAAAAATGAAAACCCTGCTTAACTTTGCCAGTCAAAAAAGTTTTGTTTTTTGTTTTCAATCGTGAGCAGTCGTGGCGCCCGGCTGTGGCTTCGTCACTACACAGCCAGAGGGGGCAGGCGAGTTAGACCCCGCCGGCTCTGCGCCCCTTCCGTCTGGTGGCGGGAAGATGAGCACCTCCGTTCCTTCAGGTACGAAGAACTCCTACTCGGCGGGCGGAGGGTCTGGCGTTTCTTGCTTCGCTGTAAAGGAAAACAAGCCCACGGCCCTGGTGGCTGCGGCGCCTCCTGGCGTGGTTTGCAGGCGGAGCCCGTGCCCTTTCCACGCCACGAGCATGGCGTCCTGGCTAGTCATGCGTGAGTCTTCCTTCTCTTGTCGTTCCCCAAATGTGAAGACCGCGTGAGAACTAAGCTGTCACTGTGTTCTTCCACTGCCAGTAAGCCAGGAAGGTCCCCACAGCCAGTGCCACCGGCCGCCAGCATGGCTCCTGGTGCGCGGCCCTACTTACACTCATCCCTGGCCTTCATGCGGGCGATGAAGGAGTAGCTCTTGTTCCGGCGGTAGTTCTCGTAGGGGTCGTCCAAGGCCACACCCACACCCTTGTACTGGTCCCACTTATCCCGGACGTCCCCCCCCTTGATGGGGTCCTGGATCCCTTGCTCTTTCACACCGAGGCCGCCGGAGCCACTCCAGCCTTGGGAGAGAGGGACGCAGGGTTACAACACACAAAATAGGCTGAGACCAGGACACATTTCCCGACGTGAAGTTAAACGGGAACGCACTTGGGGAGCTGAGGAACATGCAAAACCTGGCAGCTTGGAAGTGTGGAGCTGACGCAGAAGGAACCCCAGCAGGAACCCCACAGGCCCTTTTTAGAGGTTCTAGGCGTGAGTCCGATCTGATGCCATCAGCCCCCATGTGCACAGGAAAGAGGCCTGCCAGCTGCTAACCCCGCAGCGCACCGGGACGGTCCTCAAGGAGCCTTACCCATCTTCACCAGCATCTGGTGGCCTTTGTTCTCTTCTCCGAGCCGTGAGTCAGGTATATGAGGTGCTGAATTAGAACCCAGACCAGCGGAGGAACTAAAATTGAGACAGTTACGTTTTTGTAAGAAATAATCGGTACATTTATTGGAATGACAATTACTAGGATCTTACAGTGTATAGCTCACGTGAACGTTTACCATGGTCAGGGGACACACACACATATTTCTTGTCCCTACCGTCATTCTCAATCCTCTGTCAGCCAGATGAGGGGTCCCTCAGATAACCCCCGGCCCACGCTTAGCGTCAGGGGCAGGTCACAGCGAGCCCCCAAGGTAGTCAGGAAGCGCAGAGCCCAGCTACCACCTCGGGCTTTACAAGGTGACCGCGGTGGTGTGGGATGAGCAGGTGCCACCGTCCCTGGGCTAACGCTCTTGGTCTCCGAGGCACGGTCTCGGCACAGGCCACCACACGCACATGTTCTAATAACAAATGTTTACACATTCACAGCAAAGCACCAGAGGGCTCCAGCACTGCCAGCGGGTCGCGGCTAAGACAGAAATCTTACGGCAGGGTGGGGCTCCTGGACCGTGAGCGCCGTCGTCGTCCCGGGGAGTACGACTTGGACCTGGACCTGGAGCGGGACCGGGAGCGGCTTCTCGAGGAGCGCGATCTGCTCTGGCTCCTGCGGGCCAGAGTGCGAGGGTCAGCGGCAGCCTGGCCGCCACAGGGAGCCGCGGTGAGAGGCCTCGGCTGTCGCCATCCCGAGGCGGTGCTCAGCCTACCTGGATCTGGAACGGGAGTACGAGCGGGAGCAGGAGCGTGACCTTGACCTCGAGTATGATCCTGACGACTTTGAGGATCTTGAGTTAGAGCGAGAGGAGGAACGCCCTCGGCTCTTGGATCTGCTCCGAGACCTCGAGGGTCCACTGCAGGAAGAAGCCTGGTAAGAGGGAGTCCGCGAGCCCCCGTGGTCCCTGCAGGCCACACCCGGCCTGCCCCAGACCCCAGGTTCCTGTGAGACCCCAGGTGTCGGGGGGTCTGGGTGTGGACAACCTTCTCACTGCTGTGTTAACTCGGGCCCTGTGGGAAACTGCGCCCAGCGGCTAGGCCTGCAGCGCCGTTATCCCATGGCCAGAGCGGGCAGAGGCCAGAATGGACTTTCCTTGGACTGCGTGAGGGTGTGACGTGACAGCCGTGTCAGGGTTCGCGCTAAGCATCCATCGTAACCGGGGCCAGGGAGGCCGGCTGATGGCGATGTGTGCACACAGCTGTGCGGGGAGGGGTGGGCGGACCAGCAGACGTCTGTATTCTCTCACCTGTTCCTTTTCTCCTGGCCTTTCCTCCGCCGGGCCCGCATTTTTGCTCGGAAGAACTCATAGAGGCCGTTCTGCTCCCAGCCTTCGCTGTAAGACACGGCATCCTCTGTGACTATGCAAAGCCCTCCCGCAGGGAACTTGTGAAAAAAATCAGCAGGAATGACACCCACCCCCAGAGAACCAGGGGCTCGTGGCCCAGCAGCCATGGGCCAGGGCCAGCCCTCCCCTTCCTCGATCACTCAGGACGTGCCCAGACTGGCCACCTCGTGTGGGCGCCCCCTCAGAGAGCAGCTCAGTCACATACGCGGGGCTGTCCTGTTGTGGCCCCGCTGGCCCTGGCTCCCGTGCCCTGTGGTCACGGTAACTGGGGACCAGGGACTCTGCCTCATAGCTGCACAGGCTCCAGCCTGGCCAGGGCGGGAGGTGGCGACCACTGGGGGACAGTCTGCTGAGAAGGAGCCATGAGCCCGGTGTGTGGGACACTCTTGAGCTGTGCTCACACCAGATCTGCCGTAACTTCCGGTGCTCCTTTGTCTCAAGCCCTTCACTGAGGACCGCCAGTATGTGCCGTGCCTGTGTGATACACACTCTCCACTCAGGGTGGCACTTCCTCCTTAGGGACGGCCACATGTTCTCGGCTGGGCAGAAAGCACGGCCAACAGGAGTCTTTCTCTCAAAGGAAACAAATCCAGGGGGAAGACAGGCCAGAAGCAGGGACGGGGCCTCCCCTCTGCCACTCTCCCGGCCTTACCTGTTCCTGGGCCTGTCGTGGGACGGGGGGCTGTAGAAGGCCTCCACAGCCGCCAGCAGCCTCTCGCTGGGTGGCATGGGGGGTGGGAGGCGGATGTCTTTAGGGTCCAAAGGCTTGTACTCGTGGTCTTCCAGCTGCAGTGGGGAACAGAGCCGTCACCCGTGCCCTGGCAGAGGCCACTCAGGCCCACCCAGGGTATGGTGGGGCCGGGGCAGGGACAGGGCCCAGGTTTGGTGTCAGGGCTGTCCTGGGCACCACAGTTCCTCATCCTTCCCTTTTGGGAAGTCTCACTTCTCAGAGGGCCTCTGCCACACCGAGGACTCCTAGACGGGTGACTCGCAGTTCATTTGAGGCTGATAAAAGCCGCAGGGCTCTCTCCAGAAAATCACACAGACGTCACTGCCCCCAACCTCAGGATCCCACACTTCCCGGGGTGCAGACTGCTGTCCTTTGAGCCTGACGCCTACCCCGTGTCCATATCATCTGCCCCCACCAGGCCCTTCCCTCAGTCAGCGCAGCCTCAGCCCGACCCCGGGACCAGCCTGCCCACATCTCCCTTCCCTGCTCCATCTGCCTGGGGAGGCCCCGGCCTGGCTTGCCTGGGCGCCTGCTCCGGGCTGACCTGTGCGACCCTCCCTGGCTTCCTGGTGGAAGTGTCTGCGAGGGGACAGCAAATAGCAGTGGCCAGCACAGCCCCCAGAGCCCCTGAGCCCCAGCCCTGCCCGACTCCTGCAGGGCCGTCCTGCTCCTGCCCTCACAGGCGGCCCCTTTCCTGGGGACCCCGCCATTGGCAGCCATTGGAAAAGGCGGTTTCTGAGGGCTGGGACCCAGAGGGACAGATGGAGGACCCACAGCTCATGCACACCCAGATGGCTCTGTGCAGCTGAAGCCCTCTGTGGCGGGAGGGAGGGGAAGAGGGCAGAGTGGACACAGGCTTGGCGGGGGCACCTCACGGCAGCACCAAGGACATCAGCTCGGGCTCATCTGCACTGAGTGGTCAGGGTCACTTGCGAGTGGGAACAGGCAGGGGAGGAGCCCGGGAAGCAGGGAGCACGTGGAGAAACGGGCACGGCCTGGCTCGGAGCCCGCTGCAGCGACATTACCTTCACGAGGGGGGCCATCAGCCCAGCAGGCAGGTCGAAGTAGGGCACGTTGGGGACCAGGCTGGGGTCATCGTGGTTGATGTGGGGTGGGCCCTGTCGCCGCATGTGGGGGGGCTGCCCATTGAAGCCGTGGGGAGGAGGGCCGAAGTCAGGGTGCTGGGGCCCAGCCCAGGGCGGGTGCTCGTTGATCCCAGGATGAGGCATGCGGTGGCCAGGGTGGTGGTGAGGGGGGCCCAGCTCTGCAAGACAGAAACTCGCCTCAGGACACTGAGCCAACCAGCCACCATCTCCAGGGGGCAAGTGCCCATGGGAAGGGGCTCAGTCAGGGGCAAAGAGGCCATTGTCTCTGGGCAGCTATGCTGGCACCTTCTCACACTGCATGACACGAGGCAAAGGCAGGGAGCAGCCAGGCTTAGAGGGGCCTGTCCTGCAGCCACACATAGGCCAGCACCCAGGGGAGTCACAGAATTTTTAAACAGCAACGTTACGGGCTGAACTGCATGTCCCCAAATTCATGTGTTGTAGCTGTAACCCCCGGGGCCTCAGAATGTGACTGTACCTGAAGACAGGGCCTGTAAGGGGTGAAGGAGTTAAAATGAGCTCATTAAAGTAGGCCCTAATCAATGTGACTGTGTCCTCGGAAAGAGAACATTAGGACACAGACACCTATGGAGGAGAAGACGCCATCTACAGGCCAAGGAGAGAGGCCTCAGAAAAACCAGCCCTGCCGCCACCTGGATCTCAGACTTCCAGCCTCCAGGTCCCCGAGACAGTGCACCCCACCCGGTCTCTACCCTGTCACGGCAGCCCAAGCAAACTAATGAAAGCAATGGATGAGCTAAGTGGTCTCAAAGCTGAATTTAGTTACAAATGGACTTAAAAATAAAAACAGAAGCACAAATAAAGTAGAAATAAAAATTTTAAAAAATTCAACAAAGCTAAACTTGATTCCTTAAACTAATAAAATGATGAAACTAGGCTGGGTACTCAGGGAGGCTGAAGCGGGAGGATCACTTCAGGTCAGGAGTTCAAGACCAGCCTGAGCAAGAGCGAGACCCTGTCTCTACCAAAAACAGAAAAATTAGCCGGGCATGGTGGCGCATGCCTGTAGTCCCAGCTACTTGGGAGGCTGAGGCAGGAGGATCGCTTGAGCCCAGGAGTTGGAGGCTGCTGTGAGTTTCGACAATGCCACTGGCCTGGGGTGACTGAGTGAGACTCTGTCTCAAAACAATAAAAAAATTAAATGAGAAAACGAATGCAAACAGCAGGCAACAGCAAGAAGAAACAGAAAAGGCCTCATCCTCCTCTCACGGAGCCTGTCCAGGGTGGAACCCGGGACTTACTGTTGCCTTCAGAACCCCTGTGAGGACGGGCAGGCAGAGCCTGTTCCTGGTCCGGCTGGAAGAGAGGACGGGCCTCGCCCCCACAGCCAGCCTAACCAAACCAGGGCAGCAAGGACAGTAAGTACGTCAGGGGTCCTTGGCTGCCAGGGAGGCGAAGCTGAGTCCCTCCTCCTCTGCCTTCCTGAGGGCCCAGGCTGGGCTCCTTGGATGTCCCATGACCCACACTCCAGGACCGTGAGCAGCGCCACCAGCCCGCTCGGCAGGCCGGCCAGTGGCACCTCCTGCGGGCCCTCCCGGGGATGCCCTCACACTCACCGGCCGGGAAGTCTCCCTGGGGGTAGTCGAAGCGGTGAGGGTAGGGTGGCCGCTCAAAGGGGTGCCGTGGGGGGAAGTCGTCCTGCATGAAGCGGGGCGGGAAGCGGTTGAAGTTGTGGGGGTGTGGCGGCTGGTTGAACTGTGGGTGCTGCTGGTGGGGTGGGAAGGGCCCCCGGAAGTGCGGCGGCCGCTGCATGCGGAAGGGCGGCTCGCGCTGGCCCCCGCCCCAGGGCGGCTGCTCGTGCTGGCTGCTCCAGGGGCCCTCGAACTGGCTGTTCCAGGCGGGGTCGGGCTGGCTGTTCCAGGGCGCGTCACGCTGGCCATTCCAGCCGGGGTCCCCGCGCTGCTCGCCCCACATGCCCTCGTGGCTGTTGTTCCAGGGCGGGCAGTGGGGCGGCCCGCCTTGGTGGTGGGGGAAGGGGGGCTGCTCCGGTGGCTGCAAGGCAAGGCATAGACGTGAGCCCCTCTCAAGCTGGACCCCAGCAGATACCGCGAGCACGGCTCTCCTACTGGAGGCACTGCCCTGGGCACATGGTTTGCGGCAGATGGGGGCTGTGGCGCCACCCACAGCTGGGGCCCTCGCATTGGTGCAAAGTGACCAGACTCAACTGCTGCATCCAAATCTCGGTCCCAGGACTGCTTCTGGCTGCTGAGTCGCCCCAACACACCCCTCCCCGCCCACTGCCCAACACACACCAGGCCCTCACCCTGCGGGTGGGATGGCACAGAGGCGCATCCGGTGCCACTTCTCACAGTGCCCAGCACAGCTGGGCCCCAGGTTCCCATGAGTGAGCCCGCTCGTATGACACACCTACCCTGTCCCCGCCAGGGCCCTCTCGAGGGGGCAGGTCCCAGATAAACCACTTGCCCTCATTTCCTCGTCTCAGGGTCTGGCTCTGGGGGGCCCAAACCAAGCCAACGCCTTTCTGTAGACTGAAGAGTCTCCAGCTCGCACCCAGCTGCTGCTCGACAGCCCAAAGCCAGGATGGCAACTCCAGCTCGGGCGAGAACGTGCACAGCTGAGGCCGACAAGACGGCCCATCTCTGGGGTCACGGCTGGTTAGCTCTGCCAACCGCTACCATGGGGAGGCCGGCCCAGGCCACGAAGGAAGCTACAGAGCTGGATTTTTAAATATCAGGAATGACTCCCAAATGTGCAGGCACCACGTGGGCAGGCCAGGCCAGGCCAAAGTTCTGACTGTAGACTGCCAGGCGCACTGCTGGCCTAGGGCAGACCCTCAACGAGAAGGGTCCTGTCATTCTGGTCCACAAAAAGACAGAGCCTAAAAACACGAAGGGCCCCTGTTTCCACACCTACAAAACAGGGACGAGATCTGCTTCCTCATCAGAGGGTTCCCACCAACGGCCAATATCACGGGGCTAACAGCTGGCACTCGGGCGGGGGAGCTGTCTTTATGGGAATGTCCAGTGTTTTGTGAAGTTCAAGCTCAGGGTGGGAGGCTCAAAGCCACAACCCCCAGTTGGCAGTCCAGAGCGGTCTCCCTGCCATCCTTCCGCCTCTGCTCACGGACACGGAGACACCTGGTTAGGCTGCGCTTGGCAAAGACAACCAGGCCACACCAGCCACGCTGTGGGCGGGGACAGTGGGTGTCGGGAAAGGCTGTGACCAACGCTCTAACTGGACCCAGCGAGCTGCAAGGGTGTTTCCCAGGCACGCTGTGCCAGATGGGGTGACCCCGGCTCTAGCCTAGATGTTTCTGATCCCAGAAAACGCTGCACCTGCGGCTCCCCAGGTGCGAGCCTGACCCTTCCGACTTTCCCTTTCCTTGCAGAGCACCTTGTTCTTTCCAGGATGACAACGTGGACACGTCGCTCGTTCAATTAGTTAAAAAATGAAAGGACCCTCATTGGGTCTTTGGCTTTAGCAATAGAAAGTTTTAAAAAATTTAAAAAAGGAAAACAAACCAACCACCTTGCTGCCTTTAACAGTATCAAACTTCCCAGCACTTGCAGGAAAGTGGGGGCCCACATTACCGAGAGGCCCAAATAATCAAAGCGTGGGGAAGGGACATAAAGACCTGCTCTCCTCGCTCTACTTGTCCCCGAGCCACAGGGAGACGGCGCTGGCTGTCACTCAGGCAGCACAAGCTCTGTGGCAGCAGTAGCGTCTCACTGGAGTCCCCCCCCTCGAACACTAACCCCCACCGGATGAGCACAGGGAAGCTGTCCCCGCCTGCTGTCCTGTGGGGCCCCAGGGGCCACCTCCCTGCACCATGTGTTTCAAGAAATACCTGCTGTTGGCCCCAGGGAGCCACGGGGTGAGGCTGGTCGAACCAAGGGGGCTTGTTAGGTGGGATCTGGTCGTGGGGCCCAGGCCCTCGGGGGCCAGCGGCTGCAGGATCCTGGACCCCTCCTGCGGCATCATACTCGGCGGAGCCCGGCATTTGGATGGGGGGCTTGTTGTCATCTGAACACAGGCGAGGCAAGGAGAGAAGGCCTGTCAGCAGGAGGCGCTGTCTCCGCAACACCCACCGGAGCCAACCAGACCGGGCGCTTACTGCCAAATGGGCTCCTGCCTCCCGACCCCACTGAGACTACATCCACCACCTGCCTCCGGGAAGGGGACAGGGAGACAGGGGGGTTTGAGCTCACACCCACAACACACGTCTGTCTTCTGTGAAAGCTTTACAATAAGCGTGTCTCACATCTCCACTTTAGTTAGCTACAGAATTTTTATCTGACATTCAGTTTTATCAGACCCCTTTTCTGTATCTAGGTAAAAGGTCACTTCCCCCAACTTAATTTGTTTTTTTATTAGATTTTCTGGTGTTAAACCAACCATCCTTATATTCCTGGGACAAATCCTACTTGATCATGATGTATTTTTCATCCTTTGTTGGATTTCATTTGCTAAGATTTCATTTAGTATTTCTGTGTCTTCATTCATAAGTGACACTATATTATACCTATATATATATTATATATACGTATATATCATGTGTACATATATATACATATATATATACACACACATATATATACCCTGGGCAACAGAGTGAGATCCTGTCTCCAAAATATATATCATAGCTCACAGCAGCCCCGAACTCCTGGGCTCAAGTAATCCTCCTGCCTCAGCCTCCCGAGCAGCTGGGACTGCAAGCGGGCAAAGTTTTAAATTTTTTGTAGAGATGCAGTCTCACTCAGTTGCCCAGGCTGGTCTTGAACTCCTGGGCCTTCCAAAGTGCTGGGATTACAGGTGTGAGCCACCATGCCCAGCCTAAACTGTGTTTCTAACCCTTGCACTGTCAGTACCGTCTGGCATAAGTTATCCTACCTTGTGAAATGACCTGGGTACCTTTCCTCCCTTGCTGTTCTCTGGGAGTGCCAGCAAAGGCCAGGAGTTTCCTCTACAGTCACCTGGCCTGGTGCTTGGCAACACACTAAAATGTGGTCCCAGAAGCGGGTGTGGGGTTATGGCACCAGGCCTGTGTCTGAGCAGGGTGCTTTCTGGCCACCGTCCGAGTGACCAGCCTCCAGGAGGCCGAGGGAAGCACCTACCAGGCTGGGTGGTTGGAGGGATGGCCGGGGCGGGTGCTGGGGCCGGGGGCGGAGCAGGTGGCGGTGGCGTGGCCTTGACTTCGGCTTCCATCTGCGGCATCGGGATCTGCTGTTGTTGCTGCTGTTGCTGCTGCTGCTGCTGCTGCTGCGCGAGGCTGCTGACGAACTCCTCGTGCTGCGTCTTGAGCGTCTGGATCTGCTGCTGGAAAGCCAGCTGCACCGGCTGCACCACCGAGGCATACTCAGTGATCAGCGTTGCCTGGCAGAGAGAACAGCGCCCAGCACTCAGGAGCGGCCCCCCCACCTTCTGGAACAACACGGGGACAAATGCCTGAAAAGCAGCAGAGCCCAGGGGACCGGGGGCAGGCAGGCAGGTGGCTGTCACATACAACCATCAACCTGGTCTTGACAACCCCAGGTCGTGTGGTATTTGGCCAGAGACCTGGTGACAAGGATGAATCCCTGGCCGGGCGCGGTGGCTCACGCCTGTAATCCTAGCACTCTGGAAGGCCGAGGCCGGTGGATCGCTCGAGGTCAGGAGTTCGAGACCAGCCTGAGCAAGAGCGAGACCCCGTCTCTACTAAAAATAGAAAGAAATTATATGGACAGCTAAAAATATATATAGAAAAAATTAGCCGGGCATGGTGGTACATGCCTGTAGTCCCAGCTACTCGGGAGGCTGAGACAGGAGGATCGCTTGAGCCCAGGAGTTTGAGGTTGCTGTGAGCTAGGCTGACGCCACGGCACTCACTCTAGCCCGGGCAACAAAGTGAGACTCTGTCTCACAAAAAAAAAAAAAAAAAAAAAACGATGAATCCCTGATAACAGGAACAAACAGTGACAGCCATGTCTTGGTCTGCTGTGTGGGCACTAAAAACACACCGTGGACAAACACTCCCAGACACGCTCGTGGGCTCTGCCTCCAAGTCACCACGTGGCTTTGAGCAAGTCACTACATCCCTGAGCCTCCGTTTCCTTGCCTGTAAAATAGGGCAATAACTGAACCTACCTCCCAGGGCTCTGGGAAGAAGCCAGTGGGACACCACACGGAGGGAACTTGGGGGGTGGCAGCTCAGTAAGCATGAGCTGCTGTCAACAAATCAAGAGGAAAGTCCACCTGACTGTGGTGTGATGGGATGATTCCACATTTACTCAAGAACCAAAACGTTGGAATGGGTATGCAGGGGCTTTCCTCATTTGCCTTTCTGAATATGGAAACCTCTCCGTGAGGAGGGTTTAGGGTGGTCCCAAAGGGAACAGTCAACATGTAGCTTCCGGCATCCAAAGCAGGACTTTGCAGGATGATGACAGCTTTCACCCCAGTGGAGGGAAGGGGTGTGGCCTATGCCTTTCTAGCAGCTGTAGGTGGGACAGCAACGCCAGTGCCACTTCAGGGATGACCAAGAGACCTGTCCCTCCTCTCTGTGCCCTGGGCTCAGCCCCTCCTCTCTGTGCCCTGGGCTCAGCTGAGACCCTCCTCTATGGGAGCAGACGTGCCCTCAGAGAGCCGGCAGAGGACCCACGTGACAACTACCACAGCCTAGACCACACCAGGGTCTCTTAACACTCCCAGCACGCAGAGCTTGCCTGAAGACCAGAGAAACAGGACGAAGAGCCCACAGAGCAGTGACTCAATCAGGCAACCTGGCTACAGTGTGCCAGGACAAGTCAGGGGGGCACACCTGGGAGCCCAGGTTAGAAAACGTCACCTGTGGCTCTGTGACCACCTACCAGGCGTTCCCAGCACAGGCAGGGGACACAGGCTCTCTGGCTCCAGGCACGTGCTGGGGAAGCAGCTGTTGTCCCCACACTCCCACTCCCTCCTGGGGTACCCGTGCTGGCCGCGGGAGAGGTGTGGGCAGGTGGGAGACACTCACCTGGTACTGGCCAAGCCCCAGGGCCGGGCTCTGTAGCTGCTGAATGATCGAGTCATCGAAGTAGCCATTTTTCTCCCAGAGCTGCAGGAGCTGGTGTGGAGAAGGGAGACGCTGTGTCAGGGTAGGGAAGGCCTGTGTGGCCCCAGCCCCTGCCGCCACCTCCTCCCACGCCCGGGGACCCACGCACCCGAGCGATCTTCTGCTGCTTGTCCTCCTCCACGGCCAAGAAGCTGGTGCAATATATGGGCACCACGACCTTCTGCAAGGCGGCCAGCAGCTCCCGGGCCTGCTTGCGCTGGCTGTGAGGGAGAGACCTTCCGCGCGTCAGGGCCCTGGGGCGGGACCCGGCCACGCACCCGTTACCATCGCGGCTCCAGCCACAGCACCCTCTGCCTTCTCGGGAATTGGGCCCCCAACCCGGCTGCGGTGATGGCTGGGCTCCCATGAGACCTGTGCTGGCGCCGGGACTTGAGGGCTCAGGGAAAGGACAGACAGACAGCGAGGGGAGGAGGGAGAGAATGCAGCCTGAGGACATTCTGAGCAAGGCCTTTTATCCTCCCGGTTCCCTTGGCAGTAAAATAACCTTCCCTCCCAGGGTGGCAGTGAGGAGGAGGCCTGTAAGAGCCCCTGCGTGTGCACAAAGCACAGAACGGGCTACTGTGGGGTCAGCACTTGTCTGTGTCACCTGCTAAGCACAAAGAAACCTTGGCTGGGGCTGGGACTCCCAGGGGGAAGGAGGAGTGTGCCCAGTCCCTTGGCATCTAGAATGCTTTAGATGAGGGACCATGTGCTCCACACATCTCCTCGGGGCCGCTGTGCAGAGCTGCACGGGGACACTGTGCATAAATGGCCTGTGGGGGTCCCTACAGCTGTCAGTGAGGTGGCTGAGCCATGACAGCGTGTCTGCTGTCCCCTGGGTAGGGACGCAGGGTGGAAGATGAATGGCTGGAACCGTTCCCAAGCCTGAACTCACCAGAGGGAGCCCAGAGGAGCAGGGGCCAGGGCCCTTGCCACGGGGACACCGGGCAGTGGGGAGGATGGGGAGGACGGGTGCGTCCAGGCAGAGGCACCGTGCGCTCCGAGGCAGGGAGGAGTGGGGCTGCTAGGAGGAGGGGGAGGGCGCAGGCGCCGAGTGGCAGCTCATTTCCCAGCAGGAGAGAACAGGACAGACGCAGGGAGTGGCTGAGTGGAGCTGGGGAGGGGAGGGGACCCAGGCTGAGCTTCGTGTGACGGAAGACAGGGCAAGACGTGGGGTGGGCGGGGCCGGCCAGCTCCTCTAGGGAGCCACGTCTCTAACCAGCCAACCCCGAACAGCCAGGCCAAGCTCAAAGGCACACATGGCAGCTGGTCTCACGGGCGGTGTTTCCTCCTGCTTCGGCCCAGGGTTGTGCTTGCTGTTGTTAGCCCTGTAGCCACGCAGAAGCAAACAGCCACCCAGCCTTGGGCTGGCAGTGGTGGGAGGGAGCTGCAGCCTGGGTGGGGACAGAGTGCTGGCAAAGGCGCCCCCCAGAGCCCCGAGAAGGGGGTCAGGGCTGGAGAAGGGGAACTCACAGGAGGGTCCCGACAGCAGAGTCAGGCGACCGCTTGTGGGCGGACAGATGAGAGAAAGGGAGCCGGCAACAGACACAGAGGCAGCAAGGAGGTGGTGGAGCCTGAGGCCCAGCTTGCTCAGTGATGCCCAGGAGAGCAAGGTGCGGAGGGGACAGTGGCCCCAAGGAGATGACGATGTCACAGGTGAGGTCAGGGGTGTGGAAGAGAGGCCAGGGTGTGGGGTGAGGGTAAGTGAGGCGCTGAGACTAACCTCAGTCCTGCAGACAGAGGGCTCATGGCTCAGAGACACCCTCCCCCAGGCTCTTTGGACAAGTGACCCCCTAGTCCCAGGACAGGCCAAACCAAGCTACTGACTGTGAGCAGCCGCCCGGGTGAGGAGGTGTAAGAGAAGTGGGGCCTCTGGGGCCGTGGCGGGTGGCGGTGCTCACCAGTGGTGCAGCACGTCATTGATCAGGTAGATGAGGTGCAGCCGCAGCTCGAAATGTGCCCCGTCAGCCGTGATGCGGTTCCGAAGGTGGCCTGCCATCAGCTCGCAGTGTGGTGGGGACTTCGCATTGCTGAACATCCAGTTCTTCCCAGCCTGCAACAGCCAGGCCGGCAGTGAGTGGAGTGGGGGATAACCCCTGGCACTCACTGCACCCCTGAGCATGTGTCACCATCAGCCCAGGGCAGTCACACTGCGGGAGTGCAGGGCACACCACGAGGCCGTGGAGCACAGGGCCCTGAAGCCTAAGGAGGTGCTCCAGGAGGGAGAGAAAGTGGTCCTCGGAGCAGCCCAGCCCAGACCCACTGTGGTGGCCCCTGCCTAGGAGCAGCCCTGCCCCGACCAGCCCCTCGGCTACCCTCACCGAGATGGCGTCCTTGGTGCACGTGTCGATGATGGGCTGCAGCAGGCTGTCGAACTCGTTCATGTCCAGCTGGGTCTCCTCCAGGAGCTTCTGCATCTGCTGCTCTATCGCGTGGGCCACGGCCGCTGTCACCTGTTCCTGGGAGGTCAGGCGAGAAGGAGACGGCATGAGGGACCCTCAGCACAGGCCCAGCAGGGGTGGGGTGGGGAAAGGACGAGGACGCTGCGCTCTGAGCTGCTCCGGCCCTTGTCTCCCTGGCCCGTCTCCAGCATGAGGAGATCCTGTCCCTCACATCCACCACGAACCGCTGACAGCCCATCTCGACAGTGCACAGAGGATAAGGCCGGACAAGACACACTGGGAGACAGCGTCTGCCCTCCAGGTAACAGAGAAAAAGAGTGTGGCCCAGAGAAACAAGGAAGCTCTGCAAACCAGTTAAACAAAATACAGGGACAACTGAGTGATGGTGTGAACAGGTAACACGGAGAGGACACACCCACGGCCACCAGAGAAGCAAGGGAGCAACCTCATGCATCATTGGGGACCCCGAGGTAGGGCACGAGCCGGGGTCCTGCCCATCGGATTGCTACCACTGAGCCACCGTGGGGCCAGCTCAGGATGGGAACTCAGGGTGAGCCTTCTAGAATGTTTGGACGGTGGCAACATGATGGAGCAATTTTATGCCTTGAACCCAGCAGTACAGCTGGGGCTGGCACTCTGGAGGTGTCAGTATTTTAGTCATCTGCAATGCATCCTTCTGTGTTTGGCAAAAGCATCAGACTGATGGATCAGAACGAAAAGGGTCCCTCCCCACCAACAGCTTAGGGTGACCTGGCTACCAAGTGACAGGGTCACCAGCAAGCACCAGAGGCCACCTGGCAGCATCTGTTACACAACTACAAATGGGCACACCTGACCCACAATCCCACGTGGAGGCATCCACCTCAGGGTGACGGGCGTGCACGTGTCTGGAGAGCATGTACAATGACTTCACTGGGTCGAGAAGCAGCCTCAGAGTCCAGGGTCAGGGCCAGCGGTGACAAGCCCTGTCCTCAGCACCGAGCATGGTAACGAGTCCTCACGACAGCCGCTATCTGCTCTAATTGCAGACGCAGCAAAGGAGGCACAGGCTGAGTTCCCGGTACCCGCCTTAGGACCGAGAGGGGCGAGGGCAGCAGGGGCTCCCTACCTGTCTGAGAGCCAGCAGGTGCTGTTCCTGCTGCTGCAGGTTCCACTGGCTCTGCTGGATCAGCTCGTCCATGGACGGCGTGCCCTGGGCCAGCGGGGGCTGCGGCAGGGGCGGCATGGCCGCGGCCGGCTCCAGCTCTGGCGCCTGCTGCTTGCAGATGACTGGCAGGAGAGGAGAGGGGGCCCCTGTGAGCAGGTGGTTAGAGTCCAGGTGTCCCTTCGGTACAGCTCTAGGCCAAAGGGGCCTCTTGTTCCCTTCAGACTCACCACCCACAAGGGGCCCTCTGTGCAGCCACACCCCTGCGTCCACCCAGCTCCCCCTACCCTGGGAGCCCAGCCCTCCTGCCTGCCCTCCCTCTCACAGCACCGCAGGTCTGGACCCTTCCCACGTCCTCACCCACGGGCCCATCTGCCTGTGGGAGAACGGAGGAATGGTCACCATGCTCTCTTGCCACACCCTCCAGTCCTTGCCCAGGGTCCTTCTGGCACAAGCCTGAGCCTGCCCACCTCTGCACTTCACCCAGGCCTAAGCTGGTGTGACCAGGGCTCCCTGAAGGCACCTCTCACCCCCTACCCACCCCGCCCCCCGGCTGCTCCCTCTCACCTCTGCCACTGCCCTGATCTAGCCAGTCATTGTCAGCCCCTGGGCCTCTGCACACCTGGCCAGCAAGCCACGAAGCTGTAGCCCCGAGCAGGAGGAGCCCCCCAGCACCCGAGCACACACTGTGGCCTTGCCCCGTCTTCCTTCTACTGACTCCCCTCGCATCTCCAGCCCCTAGGGCCAGGGACCCTCCACAGTCAGGGGTCCATCCGGTCTGAGGTGGCAGCGAGACACCATTCTGACGTCCAGAGCTGGGGTCGAGGTGGGCGTATGTCCCAATTCTAGCTAGACGGGATGGCAGGTGAGGTCTTTGGGGAAGGGACCCTGCACATAAGGAGCTCCTCGACAAGATGGGCTGCCTCTCTCTCCATCCTGGGGCCTCATCTAACCTGAATGTGACCATGAACCACGCTGGAGGCCTCCTAAGGTCCCCTCCCACCCCTATGGGGTGGAAGGTGTTGCCCACGGCCCACTGCTGGGCACCCGGTTACTGCTTAGGGCTGACGGGCTTTGCAGTGCGGCCTATAGGATGACCCCCGACTTCTGCGCTGGATCCCACCCCTCCTACCCGCCGAGGGACGCTGCTTCTCGAATTCTGTGGTTTCTGTTCTCCCTCTCATTTCTTCACCATCTCCCTCTTTACTGACCCTCCCAGGCAGCATCTAAACACACCCAAGTCTTCCGGGCTTAAAACCTCTCCCTTAATCCCACACCCCGCTCTCAACGATTTCACAGCCAAGTCATCTGCAATTTTTTGTCTTCCCTTTCTCTCTACCCAGGGCAGGAGTCGGCTTCGCCTGCCCACCTGCCACCCCCAGTGCTGCCAAACACACCCTCACTCAGCCCCTGGGCCCGTCTCAGGGCCTTGTCTCCCTCGGCTTCCGTGTGGCCACCCCCTCGGTCCCTTCCTCCTTCTCCGTCACCTTTGCTGCCCTCCCTCCTGTCTGACCCCCAGCTGCGGGGGTGCCTGGCCTGTGTTTTAAGCCCTTGTCCTCAGCTCTACGCAACCCCCCAGGGAATGTGACACACTCCGGAGACTGCAGC
The DNA here is from genome assembly GCF_041146395.1 of Eulemur rufifrons. Lineage (NCBI taxonomy): Eukaryota > Metazoa > Chordata > Mammalia > Primates > Lemuridae > Eulemur > Eulemur rufifrons. Next base: position 7,504,859 of record NC_090984.1, on the reverse strand, counting down.
GAGCACCTGCACGCTACTGTTCCTAAGTCCACTGTCTCCGTTCTGGATTCCCTGGGCTACGGACCTAATCAGTGACCACAAGCCCCACCGGTTTCCCCACACCTGCCTGCATTTCCTCCTGCCCACACTCCAGATGCCCGCTCCTGGGGTCCGTCTCCGTCTGTGTGACGGACACAGCAATCCACCTAGACAGCCAAGCCAGAAACCCGAGAAGGGGCATGCACCTCACACTAACATGCCGGCAGCGTTGTCAAGTCAGCCTCCTAGATCACACTTCCATCTGTCTGCATCCGTGGCTGTCACCACCGTGGCTCTACTATCACCCGTGTCACCCCCAGAACCGTCTCCCCGAGTCAGGTCCTCCCAAGGCAGTCAGTACCTCTGCTCAGCGTGGCCCTCGGGCCAGCCCCGGGTGACAGACAGTTACAGAATTGGCAAGTGAGAGCTTCAGCACTTTTACATCAACTTGATGGTTCACATTGTTATCGTGCTTCACAAAAGTGTTCATCCACAACAAACTGGCAATTTTAAAAAACAAAAACTGGTCCTTTACCACAGAGCTTTCAAAGCTCCATTCCAGAACAGTCCCGAGGTTCAGTCTTCCCACACGACCAGGGTGAAGGGCCGGCTGCACTGTGGCCACCGCTGCTTCAAAACACAGACCCGAAATCTTTCAGGGGCTTCCCCTGAGCTTCCAGGATGAACTCCTGGCCCCGGGGCAAGCCAGCCTCCCCGTCTCTGCATCCTCACTCTGGCCACTGGAAGAATCCCTCCTACTCTGGGCTTCAGCCACCACCAGCTTGGGTCCCCTCTCCCTGCAAGGGCTCTTTACTCTGCATGGAACACTGTTCTCCCCTCATTTCCACCTGGCTAACTCTGACACACCAGCCAAGATATCACCACCCGAAGAAAGTACTTCCTGGCCCCAATCTTCCCTTGCTGTAAGCACCTTCTCCCTTCACTGTTACGGCACCGACTCCCAAGCAGCCCCTGATTTCTGACCCTCCAGGGTGGGAACAGTGGGCGTGGGCTGCCCTCGCAGGGAAAGCAGCCCTCGGCTCTGTGACTCAAGCCAAGGCACTGTCTGGGGCTACTTCCTCCCCTGCTCCATTATGCCACAGTGCCATTGATATCCACCAGGTGCCCAAGTTCAAGGATTCTACCCCTTAACCTCACCTGCCCCCACGTCCATTCCCTCTGACTCAATCCCTGACTTAATTCAGCCTCTACCATCTCTCATCAGACCAACTGCCCCATCCATGCCCCCTGCTGGCCTCACTGCTCCCCAGACTGGTTCTTCCGGCCTGTCCTCCACTCTGGCCACACAAACCTGATCTGCTCTCCCTCTTGTTTCAAACTCTCTCATGGCTGCCCGCTGCCTCTAACAGTGGTTTTAAACTTGGCATGCTGTGGCTGAGGAAGGACTGCTCTAACAACACATAAGCTGACCCCTCCCCCCAATCTCAAACCTAAACAGGCATCAGAGAAACCCCTGAGCTGAGGGAGAAAACCCAGACTTTCCCCTGGTGCTTGAAACCCTGGATCAAACCCTTCCTCTATACATATATGTTCCTTTTTTTTTTTTTTTTTTTTTTTTCCGGAGACAGGGTTTCATTCTGTTGCCTGGGCTACAGGGTAGTGGCATCATCATAGCTCACTGCAACCTCAAACTCCTGAGCTCAAGCAATCCTCCTGCCTCAGTCTCCCGAGTAGCTGGGACTACAGGTGCATGCCATTTACACCTGGCTAATTTTTAAGTTTTTTGTAAAGGGGGGGGTTGCTATGTTGCCTAGGCTGGTCTCAACCTGCTGGCCTGAAATGATCCTCCTGCCTCAGCCTCCCAGAGTGCTAGGATTACAGGCGTGAGCCACGGTGCCCAGCCTCACCCCTCCTTAGGCAACCTGGTGGTCTCCTGCTCCCATGTTGATATGGACCTTAGTGAGGACTCAAGTGATCCACCTCAGCCTCCTGTACAGCAGGGACTACAGGGTCGCATCACCGCACCCAGCAATACACATACATTCTATGCACCAGCCATGCTGGGCTTCCCATGGTTCTTCTCACAGATCCGTAAACACGGTGCTTGTTCAAGTTCCTGCACTTTTGCATCGTTCTACTCTTTGTCAGCCTTACAAACTTTTTATTGAACACCTACTATGTGCTATGTATTGACCCAAACAAAGTCTGTTTGGCGTCAGGAAGCATCCATCTCTTAATGTCCATCTAACACAATCACTCAAACAACGTATCTAGAGGCTGGAGGTTTGCTACTGAATGTGACAAATGTGGAACCTGCCCTTAAGAACTTTACCACCTGGCGGTTATTCATCCATTATTCAAAGGCCAGCTGTGTGTCAAACTGGCACCTTAAACTCTGAGAGCAGGGAGGGAATCTCGTGGCTCAACTGAGTGAACAAGGATAAACAATTGCCTAGAACTAAAACCCAGCGGAACAATTCTTTTTCGATCTGGACCACAGTCATCTGAAATGCACAAAAACCTCACAGAACCCACAGAGAGCCCATACGGGGCTGGATAGTGCCTGCCCCAAGGGCTCCAGTCCTGCCTCTATCACTTTCTCCCTGGAAAACACTGAAACAGTCACTATAGTTCTACTGATTTCAGTCCTCAGTCTGCGAAACAAAAGAGGACTCCCAGATCCGGGGCCCAGAAAGATCGATAACATCACTCTCCATTACACAAAGACCCGGCAGCCACTCGGTGCAGAGCCCTGGGAACAGCGGAAAGGATCCTGAAGGCAGAGCTGCTCCACTTCACGGAGAAAAAGTATGCGACCCACAAGAAAGCGGTTTGCGGCACAGCCCGGACTGGAATCCGAGAAAGGAATCGCTCTAGGGGGCGGCCTGAGAGCTGGAGGGGACTCACGCTGCTGCTGCTCCAGCGCCAGCTTGCACTTGTAGTAACTGTAGAACTCTCCTCCGAACAGAAACGAGAATTTCGGGTTGTCTTTCTGCTTCTCCATCGTCATCTTCTCAAACTCGGGCCCGTTGCGAGCCACGAACTGAGCCAGCTTGTCGATGACATTTCGAAGCTCCTGGTCTGGAGAACGGAGAAAAGACCACGCGAGGCGTCAGCGAGGATCGCCCAAACCCGGGGGCCCTGGCGCCCCAGCCCACGTCCGCCTTGCTGGGGACCCTAAGGGTGGACCCCGAAGAGGCCGCCCTTGTACGGGTCCCGACAGGGGCCACACGCTCGCCGGGAATGCGGGGACCCACGGGAGAGGCCGCAGGAGAAGCCGTGAGGCCGAGCCCCGCCCCCTCCCAGGCCCGGGAACTCCAGGAGGCGGGGCCGGCCAACAGGGGATTCCAGGGAGAGAGAAACTGCCTCTGGACCGGCCTGGGCCTCACCATCGGGCGGCAGAGGCATCTCCATGACTCCGGCCGCGGGAAACGTCCTCCGGCGCCTCACGATCGCCCACCAGCGCCGTCTGCGGAAGCCGGCCGGAAGTGGCGCGAGGGAGCCGTTTACGGCTGGCTACGCGAGCCGCTTCCGCCCGCCACTTACGGCCGTCGCCGGGAAACCCCGGAAGTGAGGGCAAGAGGCGGGCGGGAAGAAGCCGCGCAAGACTTGCCGCGCGGAAGGGTCTAGAGAGCAAACTCTGCGCGTGCGCCTCGCGCGGAACACCGGGAATGTCGCGAGCGGCAGTTGGCGGCGGCTGGAGCACCCCCACAGGCTTCCGTCATAGGCGAGGGGGTGGCCGGGCGCTGTCTCCGCGCGACTGGGGGGTCTGGGGAGTTCCTTCCCGGGTCTCAGGGCCTCTGTTTTCTCCTCGCGGGCACAGTGAGGAGGCTATGAGGGTAGGTGCGAGCGGAAGGCCCCCGGGCTGCAGCGCCGGTCACACCCTCCCCAGCCGGCCCGGAGGTGGAGCAGAACTGGGAGGCAGCCGACTTGGGGGCATTGGAACTGGGCATATTTAGATTCAAAATATCTTCCTCGGTTTCTTCCGCTCCACCCTTTGGAGCAAGGGAACTCCCCACCCTCCCCCAACCTCAAACTGCGGGCCTAAAGGGCACAGCGCTTTCCTAAAAGGTGCAGTTACGTTGCTTCTAAAATGATGAAGCCAACACTTGTGAATTGTGGGGAAAGATAACCAGAATCAACAAACTTCTACTGTGGACCTCTCCGGTAATCTGACTCTCTTGAAATGACCATTGCTAACCCTAGGTTGGTTATACCTCCCTATTCTTTTTTTGTATGCAAATGGATGCACACATGTTTTAGATTCATTTTTTTTATTACAATATTTTTTCATCAGACACTTATGGATTACCAACTGTATGCCAAGTACTGCTCTAGGGTGGGGATCAGCAAACTTTTTCTATAAAGGGCCAAAGAGCAAATATTTTAGACTTTGCTGGCCAGGAGACAAGATTGAGGATCTTATTTAGCTATTGATGTAAGCAGAGAGAAATGTCTATAAAATTTGTATTGGTGACATTGAAAATATAACTGAGTACAGTGTCTTAACTACAGGTTGCTGTGGTTTGAATGTTTAGCCTTCCATGCATGGATTATTGGGTTAATGGATCATCATGGGAGTGGGACTGGTGACTCTTTAAGAAGAGATCTGAGCTAGCACGCTCAGCCCCCTGCCCATGTGATTACCTACACCACCTTGGGACTCTGCAGAGTCCCCATCAGCGAGAAGGCCCTCGCTGGATGCACACTCTTAACCTTGGACTACCGATCTTCCAAAACTGTAAGAAATAAATTTCTGTTCTTTATAAATTACCCAGTCTCAGGTATTCTATTACAGCAATGCAAAACAGACTAAGACATGGGTCTACTCATGAGAAGAGTGGAATTCTTTTTTTGGGGATAACATGTCACTTAATTGGGGTTTCAAGTTCATCTTTCCTGTTATGGATGGACTGCAAATATTCTCCTGTATAAACCATTCTTGGCTCAGAAACAGGTGGCTGGCTGGATGTGGCTTGTGGATGCAGTGATGAACAAATCAGACCTAAGCTCTGCTCTCATGGAGCCCACTCTATGGGGGGAAGAGACCTATAAATCAGTAAACAAAGGTTATTAAGGAAAAGAGCCTGTAATCCTAGCACTCTGGGAGGCCGAGGTGGGAGGATTGTTTGAGCTCAGGAGTTCGAGACCAGCCTGAGCAAGAGTGAGACCCTGTCTCTACTAACAATAGAAAGAAATTAGCCAAACAACTAAATATAGAAAAAATTAGCTGGGCATGGTGGCGCGTGCCTGAAGTCCCAGGTACCCAGGAGGCTGAGGCAGGAGGATCGCTGGAGCCCAGGAGTTTGAGGTTGCTGTGAGCTAGGCTGACGCCACGGCACTCTAGCCCAGGCAAGAGAGAGAGACTCTGTCTAAAAAAAAAAAAAAAATTAATTAATTTAAAAAAAAGGAAAAAAACAGGGTGCCCAGAGTATGACAAGTGGAAGGGTAGAGCCCACATTGATAGGGTAGTCAGGAAAGGCTCTTGAGATGAGGTTTACACTGAGATCTGAGCAAGAAGCCAGTGATGTGCCTATTCCAGATGGAGGAGGTAGTGCAGGATTACACTGTTCATAACAGCCAGTCACCTGGATAGTGTGGGCACTTTTCATGCCAGTAAAGATCTCCATCAAGAACTTTTCACTTGAGGCCGGGCGCGGTGGCTCACGCCTGTAATCCTAGCACTCTGGGAGGCCGAGGCGGGTGGATCGCTCGAGGTCAGGAGTTCAAGACCAGCCTGAGCAAGAGTGAGACCCCGTCTCTACTAAAAATAGAAAGAAATTATATGGACAACTAAAATATATATATACAAAAAATTAGCCGGGCATAGTGGTGCATGCCTGTAGTCCCAGCTACTTGGGAGGCTGAGGCAGGAGGATCGCTTGAGCCCAGGAGTTTGAGGTTGCTGTGAGCTAGGCTGACGCGACGGCACTCACTCTAGCCCGGGCAACAGAGTGAGACTCTGTCTCAAAAAAAAAAAAAACTTTTCACTTGGGAATCTCCCATGGATGGACTTCAGAGAACCATGAATTAATGGAATTGATAGCAAGACTGTACATACATGCATTTTCATGGGTTAAAGATACACAGCATCTATCAGATTCTTAACAGGATCTTCTAACCAAAACAGGCTAAGGAATCTGTACTGTCATTTTGAAGCCCGCATGGGACTCTGAAGGTGGGATTTACCACAATTTATTGGAAGTGGGACTCTAAGGAATCTCTTGGGTTGGTTCCATTTTTAGGCCACTATGTTAGAGTGTCTTAGTGTATGTAACTCTTGTGCTGACTCAACGGGTGTGCACATTCAATGCTGGTAATTGCTCGATTACTCTCCAGAAAGATAGTACACCCATGACTATTTTCAGACATTCATTTCAGATTGTTGAAAATGCCATTTATCTGAGACTGAAAATACAAGCCTCACAGGGGCCTCTCCCAAACTCATTTCAAGGAGCCAAATCAAAATCCACTGGTGAAAAGAAAGCAGTAGAAAGAGCTGGTGGACATAGAGGCCGCTGCAGAGATGTTCTCCAAGAACCTGGAAATTGCAAGACTTTTAAGTAAAACAAGTAAAATGTGCACTCCCCAAGCGAGATGAACCCGCTGAAGGGACCCGCCTAAGAAGGAAAGCGGGAAGAAGTGCAAAGCCATATGCATACGTGCTTTGAAGAGCTTACCCTAAACCAGAAGTGTGTGCTGGATTCCACACTGCAGACGCAAGGTGGCAAATTACTTAAACGTCCAGTGGTGGGGATTAGTTAATCCTAGTACATCCCTCTAACAGAATACTAGGGTACCATGTACACAAACACAAAATCAAGGAAGAATATTTAATAACATGGGGAAATGTTTTTGGCATATTAGCTTTTTTTCTCCCGCAAAGAGCTGGTTACAAAATAATATGCCATTCTGAGAAAACAACATATATCCTCTCCAGAAGTAAGTGCTGTTGTCTAATTCCTTGTCTGTTTTTCCAGATATAAGCTATGTATTCACAAGCACGTTTATGTATCTCACTCAACATTTTGGAAGTTGTTCCCTTTGTGTAGGCATCTACCTCAATCTTTTTGACATGTGCATAGTATAGGTAATTTTTTAAAAATAACCGTTTGTTTCATACTTAAAAAAATACATTGGCAATAAGTTATTTAAAATGTGGCCAGGCGCGGTGGCTCATGCCTGTAATCCTAGCACTCTGGGAGGCCGAGGCGGGTGGATCGCTGGAGGTCAGGAGTTCGAGACCAGCCTGAGCACGAGCGAGACCCCGTCTCTACTAAAAATAGAAAGAAATTATATGGACAACTAAAATATATATATACAAAAAATTAGCCGGGCATGGTGGCGCATGCCTGTAGTCCCAGCTTCTCGGGAGGCTGAGGCAGTAGGATCACTTAAGCCCAGGAGTTTGAGGCTGCTGTGAGCTAGGCTGACGCCACGGCACTCACTCTAGCCCGGGCAACAGAGTGAGACTCTGTCTCAAAAAAAAAAATGTACTGGGTGACTGAGGAAATATAGGCCAGACTGATAGCTTCAGTAAAATCAAATGTCCCCTTGCAGTTATTGATCCCCATGTGCTAGGCTAGCTGAAGCCACAATGGGAGGAAGAGTTTGGGAACAGAGACGGTCCTGTCCTGCCCTGGGGAGAGAGGCTGAGTCTGGGGGACATTGGAGAGGAGCAAGGAGCACTCCTTGGGCCTGATTGTCCACATGTCACCAGCAAACTTGGGGTCACAAAGAGGTGCCTAGAGAAGGCAAACAATATTCCAGTCTCTGGGAGAGGACATTACCTAAGGGGGAATCAGGACTCTGGTGTCTGCCTGGGGTGTCAACAGGGCCATTTCTAAGCAGAACAGGACCTGACTGACAGCTTGTTAAACAGTGGTGACCCCGTCCCAGGGCAGAGCCTTGAGGCCCTGTTGTAACCGCAGAAGCAGACTGCAGACTGCAAGGCCAACGTAAGTCCAGACCTAAGGGCTTTAGGGTCTGACCTGCAGTGAGAGGCTGGACCTTTGGTCACACTCACTCACTCCTAGGATTACATGACAAAGGTGAGGGAGAAAACCCAGCTGACTCTGTCATGGCTGCTATGCAGGGCGAAAGCCCCTGGGCTTAGAGACAGAGACTCCTGGGTTCCAGGCCTGTTCCATGGGTCAAGCTTAACTTTCTCTGCTTCCGTTGCCCACTCTGCACACCTCTTGGGTTCTGACACCCTGGAATTGCAAATGCGAGTCAAATAAAACATTCCCACGTGCCCCTCAAATCACGGCTCTGTGCTTCCTTAGCATCGTTCACACACCTCCACCACGGCAGCCTGTGCTACTTAGTCACACATCTATAAATTAAACCAGGTAGGAGGCTTGCGTACCTGTTTCCTGTCACCTGGCACAAAGTAAGTGCTTAGTAAACTGCTGAACCAAAAGGATTATGAATTAAAAGGACACAGGCAACTGTTTTAGCAGAAACCACCCTTCGCCAACGGTGTTTGAAAGAAATTTTGTTGGGAATGGTGAGTAATACGGGGGAAAATGGGCTTTGGAGTCAGATTTAAGCAGCTGTGTGATCCCAGACAAGTCACTTGGCCCTCGGGCCTTGTATTCCACCTGTAAAACAAGGCTAATAAGCCTCATGCAAAGGTATTGTAAGGCTTGCGCGTGAAAAGCTCACCAGTGCATCGGGCACGTAGCGGGTACTCAAGTTTTAGCTATTTACTCAACAATAGTTTCATGAGCACAGCTGCCATGGCATTCCTGGATTTCCTGTTATTCTGTTCAATAACGGCATGTTATGAACTGTTTAACTCTGATTCCATTTTTATTCTATTTCATAAACTAAATCGCATGTCCTAATTTTTGGCTCAGAAGAATAAAAAAGGTTGCAGTACACCCGCACATGACAGCCAAGTTGCTTTGTTCTTTCCGCCTCTTCTACGTTTTGTTGCTGGGCACACTGAAGACAGGGTGACTCAAAACGAGTCCCTCACTGGGCAATTGGGACTCATCTTGAATCCCTGGAGACTGTTATTTATTTTTGGCAAATGCCATCAATGACTATACACAGTGTCATTCCCACAGAACAGTCTGTAGCATTTAAGTCTTGAAAACAGGTGACAATTGAAAAAAAAAAGTCTAACAATATTCTGGTCTTTTTTTTTTTTTTTTTTTGTGACAGTGTCGCTTTGTTGCCCTGGCTAGAGTGAGTGCCGTGGCGTCAGCCTAGCTCACAGCAACCTCAAACTCCTGGGCTCAAGCGATCCTCCCACCTCAGTCTCCCGAGTAGCTGGGACTACAGGCATGTGCCACCATGCCCGGCTAATTTTTTCTATATAGATTTTTAGCTGTCCATATCATTTCTTTCTATTTTTAGTAGAGATGGGGTCTCGCTCTTGCTCAGGCTGGTCTCGAACTCCTAAGCTCGAGCGATCCACCAGCCTTGGCCTCCCATATTCTGGTCTTTTAATAATTTAATGTTCTGCATCCTTCAGGCTGTGAGACCTTAAGGTATTCGGGCGTGGCTGTGCTGGCAGTAATAGACGGCCTGCTGTTGCGTGATGTAGGCTAAACACAGCAAAATCCACCAACTCCCAAGTGCATCTTCATTTGAACAGATCTGGCTTGTCTCCTTTGTAATAGGGGTTGCATTTTCTCTATAATGAATGACTTAAAATCAGGTGCTTAAAAATTCCACACCGAGTCTCATAATAGTGAACAAATGCTACTTAATGCCTTCTGAGCCGCAATGTCTCCTTCTGCAAAATGAAGGAGTTGGGTTAGAGTTGGTGTTGCAGGCCAGACCACACCATGGGTGGGTCAACTAAATTCTCTACCACAAACCCCAGCAGTGAGGAAGGCAAGAACATAGCTGCAAATGCCAGCAACGCAGGAAGAGGGCCCGGGGCCAGGGCACCAAGAGGCTGGGAAAACCAGCCTTTGAGAGGCTGTCAACTCTGAACCCTCGAGTCGCAAAAATACACCTTTGTCTTCTGATCTCATGATTTGGTCTAATATGATTGTCTCATTCATTCCAGTGTATGTACAGAATTAAACATCCCGTTTATTAATTTATAAACCATAATAAAACCAGTCATTTCCCCTCTCCAGCAGATCTTGCATTGGAAAAGGAAAACAAACTCATTTACAAATTCCAGCAACATCAGAAATTTCATTAGACCTGGATAGAGGCATAATTCATTTTGGAGTTCAACTGTATGTCCAAGGAATCAGGTACTATAATCATATAGACAACTACTGTAATATCTTCACAGTGCAAAATTATCCCCATTCACTGAGAAAGTTTCAACGGCAGACCTTGCTGCCTCTGGTGAAGGTGCACAGCAAGTTCTTTTCACGAATAACACCTGCCAGGATCGCCTCTTCCCACTTTACACTGCAATGATCTCAAAACTTGGGACCAAGGTATTTACAAAGCAAGCACGTAACAGACGAACAAGCAAGGACCCTCCTGGGGCTGGTGGTTCGTAAACTCACAGGCAAGTAGGGGAACCAGTGACCTCCCCGGGAGTAGCCCATTCACAAGCCGACAAAACTTAACCTCTTAAATACAAAAGTCCAATCAAAAGCAAAAAAAAAAAAAAAGAAGAAAAAGAAAAAGGAGTCGAACATGAGCTGCTTCACTTCCTCTCTGAACAGGAAAACACCCTCTAGGAGATAAAGGGCGAATGGCTGTCCCATCTCCTGCTCGCTCTCCCCGAGTACTGGCGCGAGACCAGCACAGCGCATTAGAAAGAAGGCAGCCATCCCCAAAGACCCCACAAGTCAAGCCAGCAGGCCCCTCTGTGAGGCACAGTCCTTTCGTGAAGCCAGAAAATACTGAGACCACAACCTGGACCTTGGCGCACAGTTACCTACTGGGGTCCTATAATTTTCCTGATATGATTCTGCCAAAACCCCAACTTATTCTGATCAAAGAATCTAATTTGGCAAACCAAATCCTAGCTTGGTGCTCACCCCTTCTCCTTTTAACCAGGACATGAGTTAGATCCTAACATAAACACAAAAACAGGTCAAGGAATCCAAACACTGTGGTCTTGTCTTGCAAAATATTCAGGTAAGTGGCTAGCACTTCTGTTGATTTAGGAAAAAAAAAAAAAAATTGGGCCACACCTATAATGCCAGCACTTTGGGAGGCCATGGTGGAGGATCACTAGAGCCCAGGAGTTTGAGACCAGCCTGGGCAACATAGCAAGACCCCATCTTTACAAAAAAATTGTTTAAATTAGCAAGGTGTGGTAGTGCACACCTATAGTTCTAGCTACTTGGGAGGCTGGAGCATGAGGATCTCTTGAGCATCCAGGAGTGGGTTACGATCTGCCTGGATGGCAGAATGAGACCTTGTCTCTTGGGAAAAAAAAAAGAATATTCTTAATATTCTTGATTCATTCCATTTTCAGCAACTGTGTCACTGAGAGAGGAGTTCAAAACACTTCATTGTGGCCAGGTGCAGTGGCTCACACCTGTAATCCCAGCACTGTTGGGAGGCCGAGGTAGGAGGACTGCTTGAGGCCAGGAGTTTAAGACCAGCCTGGGCAACACAGAGCACAGGAGTTTGAGAATGCGGTAAGCTATGATGGTGCCACTGCACTCCAGCCTGGGCAACATAGCAAGACCCTACCTCTAAAACACAAAACAAAACAAAAAATCCCCACTTCATTGTTTCCTACTAAATACCAAAATTTGTCAGACAGGCATCATGAGTAGGAACCTTTCATGTTTTTAAACATTTAGAAACAAAACCGTTTTTGACCCATAAGCCAGTCCTAATGTGTCATCCCCTCATGGGGATCAAGACATAAATGCAAACACACAACTACAAAATATTCCTTAGAAAAATGCAACATCATCATAAAATCAAGATCTCCCTATCAAACATCCTACCCAGTCATGGAGAATCAGTGAAGACTTATCTGCAAAAACAAGTGCTACATAAGTAGAGCTTGAGATATTGAACATGATTTCTTAAAGATCGATTCTTCTTCCTACCCCAGGAGAAGTGCTCTGCTCTGGCAAGGGAGGAAAAGGGCAGAGGAGAGGGAGCAGTTTCCCTTCCCTCTGGGTCTGGGTGGACGCCAGCTCTCACTCGCAGGTTAAAGAATCAGCTCTAGGAAATTGGATGCTGACTGCAACAGCTTTTGCACTTTGGAACGTCTGCCAGGAACTGCAAACGGCCACGGGGATGACTCGGAAGCCGGTCAGTCTCTGATGCTGGAGATGCTCCGAATGAATAGGCTCCTCGTCCGCTCAATGCCTGTGTCACGTGCATCTGAGTTGTGGAGTTAAAGCACCCCGCTCCCCACCCCCAGAAACCACCTCTTGCCAGCTCCATGGTCACTTCCATGGCGATCCCACCTTTCCCAGCAAGGACCCGGAATGTCACCTGTACGGCAGAATAAGAGCTCCGAAATACGCTGCTTGGGGAGTAATTCCACACTGAAACGTACAACTTGGCCAAGATCTCTGCAGGGACACAGCCCTCAGGTGACAGACTCCAGGAAGAAAGAGCATAAAATGCCGGTCTCTGTTTAGATTTGCCTCTGCCCAGAGCCTGCGGCTGTCCCCACTGCAGGCATGACTTCCTGTTGCTCCCAGGGGGCAGGGAAGCCCAGGGTCTTCTGATGCTAGGAAGTTCCACACCGTGCCCTCCGCTGGGTTGTACATTCACTTGTTGTCAGAAGTTCCTGATGCTGCTGGGGGTGGGGGAAGGAGTCGCAGGGCAGAACGTCCTCGTCCTGTACTCTGGGCTCTACACGTCATAACGGTTCAAACTATGCGAGTTTGGGTAGCTCTGCCGGCTGTACTGGAAGTGATCTGTTAAGGTGGTGTTGTGGCCGTACTGATAGCCCCCATGCTGGGGGAACAGGAGGCCATTGTGGGGCTTCTCCAGGGGGCTCCGGTGACGCTCCTTGCTGCTCAGGTCTGCTGCCGTGACTGGGAGGAGGTGCTTCCTGGCTTGCTGGTTTGCATCATACTTGGTCTGTACAGGAAAGAGAGCAACGAAACAGTCGGGCTCATGTGCTGAGACATACCCGGGGGACAAGGGGGAAGTCACGATTCAAAGCCAAATAGGCTCCGAGGCCAACACAAGTGACAGGGCTCAGGCAGCGTGGGCGGGTGTTAATGGACCAGACCACGCGATATGGGTGGATGTAGAAGGCATGTCCTCCCTGCTGGATCGCACGTACTTAACACTAGACCACACAGACCCTTCGTGAGGAGGGAGAGAAATCCCAGCGGAGCCTCGGCAGGCCCAAGGGCACAGCTGGAGTGATGCAAGGCTGTCCACGCAGGAAAAGACGGCCAGGGCAACATGGGCCGTGCCTAATTAGTCAGTGGCAAAGCTGGGAACTGGAGCACCCCCTCTAGCTCCCAGGGGGCCCCTTCCTTTCCCGACTCCTCAGGTGCTGAAGGGACGCCCCCACCGCCCCCCACCCCAGGCTCACCTTATTGTACAAGAAGACCCCCAGGATGGCCGTCATCATGCCCAGGACGTTGGTGCTGGTGACTGGGTTGCGCAGCATGATCAGGGACACCGTGATGACCATGATTCTCTTGGTGGCATTGGCGACTGAGTAGCTGAGGGGGCTGATGAGGTTGAGGATGCTGAAGGCGATGACATTCTGGGCAAAGTTACAGAAGCCGCTGACAGCTAGGAGCAGGAGTGTCCAGGGCCACTGGGAGATGTAGGTCTGCAGACACCGGGAAGCAAGGATAGCACCTCAGTGGATGGCAAGAGGTCCCCTCCCTCTCTCCACCTGGCAGGGGTCAGGGAGGGGATGCAGGGGCTCACTGGGGCCCCACAGTCAGCAGGCAGCAAGCCCAGGGTGTTGTCGTGTGCATGACCTGTGACCCTCACGACATCGCACAGCACAATAATCACCCACCATCTCCTGCCGAGAAGTGGAGGCTCAGAGAGGTGAAGCCAGGTGCCCACAGGGCACAGAGCAAGGCGTGAGCCAAAGCCATCCCTCGCGCCTGGACAGTGGGCAGCCAGGAGCTCTGGGGTTGGCAGAGCAAGGGTCTGCCTGCCGGATACGTGCATTCTTGAGGATGGGAGGTCCCAGGAAAGTGGCCCTAAGGGCGTGAAGACTCCAGTAACATGAGGCTCCTCTGATTAACCACAGGACCCCCCAAAGAGCCTGGGCTGGTCCCAGGACAGGCAGATAGGTGGGAACCAGGTAAGCGCCGCCCTGAATCAGTCCAGCTGCTGAGTACTGATGGGCATCTATCTATTCAGGACTGGGCAATGGGAGGCACGTGGTCTGGCTCACAGGCCTCCATGCCCCCTGCTCAATCTCACCCCGGTACCCGTTCGTTCTCCCGGTCAGAAAACCAAGAGGCTGCCACAGGCAGGGCTGCCAGTCTCCCCAGTGTCTGTGACCCAGGCAGGAGTCCTGGGACGTCCCTGTGGTTCCAGGGCAGAACCCAGAGTGGCCGGGTCCAACAAGCAAAGTCCCAGCATCTCAGCGGCTCCTGCTCTCTGTGGCCAATTCCCAGGCCACAGCTGGCTCCCCTGAGGAGGATGGTGACCAATGGCCCTGCCAGGATGGGAGTTGCTATAGGATGGCTGCCTGATTCCATGTCCACAACCCCTGAGACGGAAGGATCACATGGTCCTCTCAAAGGTGAGAAGACACACTTAAGTGACTTTCTCAAAGTCAACCAAATCAAGACCTAAACCCCCAAATCCAAGTCCGTTCCCCTGTGCTAGATACCTCGCTGGAGTCAAACAGCCCCTGTAAGGCACTGGAGCCCACTAGGATGCTTTTGGGGCCAGCCGGGCTGCTCCCCCAGGACTCCCTCCCTGGGGTGACTGATAGCGACTTCCAAGCTGTTTTCTTTCAGCTTGCACAGACATCTGTCTTCTGGGAAAGGAATCCAGCCAATCTGGCTTTAAACAAACAACAACAAAAAAATAGACATATAATAAAATTGACTGTTTCTTCCTCAAGGTGCCCAGCTTCAAGCAGCATTTTAACACGTGTGGACTATGTGACCACCACCGCAACAGGGACCCACGATGACAAAACACTCCCCTGGGCTTCTCCTTTGTACTAACCCCTCCCCCTAAAGCTGATAACTGTTTATGTTCTGTCACAGTAAGTCTGTCTTTGGAGATTGTCCATAAGTGGAATAGCACGGCATGAGACCTTCTGAGACAGACTTCCTATTTTTTATTTTGAGACAGAGTCTTGCTCTGTCCCCCGTGCTAGAGTGCAGTGGCATCACTGTAGCTCAGAGCAACCTTAAACTCCTGGGCTCAAGCGATCCTCTTGCCTCCTGAGTAGCTGAGACTATAGGTGAGCACTATCACATCTGGCTAATTTTTCTATTTTTAGTAGAGATGGGTCTTGCTCTTGCTCAGGCTGGTCTCGAACTCCTGAGCTCAAGCGATCCTCCTGCCTTGGCCTCCTAAAGTGCTAGGATTATAGGTGTGAGCCATCACGCCCAGCCTTTAGTTTTTTAATTGGGTTATTATTATGGAGTTTTGAGAGTTCTTTATATATGTTTAACACAAGTCCTCTGGGTGGACATGTCATTTGCGAATATTTTCTCCCAGTCTATAGCTTGTCTTTTCAAACACTTAAGTGTCTTCACAGAGCAAGTTTTTAATTTGGATGAAGGCCCATCTATACATTTTTTTCTTTTATGGACTTTGCTTTTGGTGTAATGTCTAAGAACAAATACCACCAAGTCATGAAGATTTTTCTCCTGTTTTCCTCTCTGGCCCATGGATTATTTAGAAATGTGCTGTTTAATGTCTAAATGTTTGGAGATTTTCCTGTTACCCGTTAGTGACTTCCAATTCCAATATGGTCAGAGAATATATGTTACATAATTTCAAGCCTTTTCAATTTGCTAAGGTTTGTTTTATGACACAGAATATAGTCTATCTTAGCGAATGTTCCATGTGTACTTGAAAAGAATGTCTGTCCTGCTATTGTTTAGTGCTCTATAAATGTCAGCAAGACATCCAGTTGGTTGATGGTGGTGTTCAGCCCTGTTTATCCCTGCTGACTTTCTATAGTTCTGCTGACCACAGAGATTCTATATATGCTGGATATAGTAATTCTGGGTTGACAATTCTTCAGTTGCAGTACTTTAAGTAATGCATCGTTTTTCTCTGGCTGCTTTCAGGAATTTTTGTTTTTAGTTTTTAGCAGTTTGGAGCTCACTAAGCTTCTTGAATCTGTAGGTGTTATACGTCTTTTGCCAAATTTGGGAAGTTTTCAGACATTAGTTTTTCATAAATGTTTCTTCTGTGCCAAACTTTCTTCCCTCTTTGGGGATTTGAATTTTACAAATGTTGGCCCATTTTGGTATTATCCCTAGGGCGCTGTCATCTACTCAATCTATGTGTCTGTCTATTCTTTTAGAGACAGTCTCACTCTGTGTGGCCCAGGCTGGAGTGCAGTGGTGCGATCATAGCTCACTGCAGCCTGGAACTCCTGGGCTCAAGCGATCCTCCTGCCTCAGCCTCCCAAGTAGCTGGGACTACAGGTGTGTGCCACCTCGCCTGTCTAATCTTTAAAAAAATTTTTTTTGTAGAGACAAGGTCTTGCTACGTTGCCTAGGCTGGTCTCATCTGTTCTCTATTTCTTAACCTTTTTCTCTCTGTTGTTCAAGCTTAGTAATTTCTATTGATCTATTTTCTATCGACTACTTCCTCTGTTACCTCTATTCTGCTAGTGAGTCCATGCAATGAGTCTTTAAGTTACTGCTTTTTTCCATTTGGCTCTAATATCTTCTGTTTCTTCCCATTTGTTTCAAGAGTATTTGCCCTTGCTTCTTGGAACATGATTACAATCATTGCTTTAAATTCTTTGTCTACCAATGCTAACATCTGTCTTTTCACTGTTGGCATCCACTGATTCTTTGCCCACACAACCTTGAATTTTCCTGGTTCTTCATATGCAAAGTAATTTTGGATTGCATCTTGAACATCTGGCATGTTATAGGATGCTGGGTCTTATTTAAATCCTATTAAGAATGTTATGTTGTTTTAACAGGCAACTGACACTAACTACAAGCCTGACCAGCCTTCTGTAGGTTGTGGTTCCAACGTCAGTTCTGTTTTCAAAGTCTGTGGAGTGGCATTTGGCTCCATCCTGAGTGCTCTACCCCATGGTCAGTGTCAAACCTGGGCAGTAATCTGTCCTGCCTTCAGTTTTCAACGTCTTTGGTCTGCCATTTGGGATCTGATCCTCATGTGGCACAGCTCGGGGTGGAGCCCAGGATTCCATGAACTGCTTGATGAGGTCATTTTCCCGAGCTCCTCCCTCTCCACGATCTCCTGATACTTTCCAGTTTTCTAGGGCTCCCCCCTTTCAGTCCTCCCGTCAGAAAGCTGGGGCTTAACTACCGCACCATGCCGTGTCCTTCCTGTGACTTCACTCCCATCTGGGGGCCAAGCAGTGAGAGCATAAAGAGGGGGGAAAAAGGCAACGGGGCTAATCCCTTCCTCCTAGGACCGTACTTCCTCTGCCTGCAGAGGAAGGTTCCCGTCTCCCAGGGTTTTAGGTGCCTGTGGGCCTTTGCTGCCACTGGCACAATGGGACTGTCGGGGGCCTGGGACAAAGAGAATGAAGGAAAAACAGAAAACAGAGGAATCCCAGCAGGGGATTTCTCCCCCTCTCTCTGAGGCCCAGGGATCCCCTTTCCCATGGTCCACGCTCCACACAGAGGGCTTCTCTGTCCTCACTCAGTACCCACTTCCACATTTTGTGCTGCCTCAAGCCTGGGCTGGATTACAGGAAGAACAGCAAACTCACCA
Organism: Eulemur rufifrons; assembly: GCF_041146395.1. NCBI lineage: Eukaryota > Metazoa > Chordata > Mammalia > Primates > Lemuridae > Eulemur > Eulemur rufifrons. Next base: position 7,487,093 of record NC_090984.1, on the reverse strand, counting down.
CTGGCTCAGAGGCACTCATCCAGAATTCTGGTCTTCCCCTTCCATCTGCCTGCTACCGTTCACTTTTCAGTTCTCAAGTAGCTGTTTTGTGCATTCTGTCCAAATTTTAAAACTGGATGCCCGCCCCAGAATCTGGCAATCCCTGCCTGGCTTGCACTGGGCCGGGAGTCTCTGGGAATCGTCTGCTCCAGCTTTCGATTCTTGGTAAGGCGGTGGGCACCAGACACCAGCTGATGTTCTCCCATTCGGGAGCACTAACCAACCTGCCGCCTGCGTGTGTCTGGGTGGCAGACGTTGGACAAAGGGGAGGAGCCCAGATACGTGGGAACCGCACCTTCCGGCTGCAACATCATTGCATACTGCGTGTTCCTAGGGCTGCTGTTGAAACATACAAGGGCCCACTCATATTTAAAAAAACAAATATATGTAGCCTCAACTAAGAAAAAGAAGTTACTGTAGGTATAGCAAAAAAAAATAATCACTAGAACTAAAAAAAAAAAAAGAAAAGTCCTAAATGCAAGAAAAACCAAAGACAAGGGCCCACAGCAAAAGCCTCCATGTTCACATCTGTGTGGCTACACATATAAGCACCAATGAGTTGTTAACACAGAACACGATGAGAACCGGCAGCAAACCCACTGGCAATAAGACACAGCCCACAAAACAAAAGAGAAAGAACTTAGAGGTGGACATGAAGAGATCTCCGGGACCTGCTGAGCGAAAAGAGCGAGGTGCACAGTAGTACAGCTGCCCTTAGCATCCGAGGGAGGCTGGTTCCAAGACGCCCTGTGGACACCCGAATCCACGGTGCTCAGATGCCTGATGTAAATGCTTCTTATATTCCATTGAGCTTTTTTTTTAAACTTATCTTTTCTATTTATTATTATTTTTTTGTAGCCCAGCTATTTGACAACTTATTTTTTTTTTATTGTTGTATTGTTATGTTTTCTTCCCCCTGAAAATTTCTGATTCAAGGTTGATTGAATCGTAGATGTAGAACCTGCCGATACAGAGCACTCTTTATCTAAATAGGTTGCTTTTTGTGTAAGAAGGAGGGAGGGCATGAATATATAAGCAAATTTGCTCTATTTACAAACAAAAATATGTAAAGAGTAAACCAGGAGCATAAAGATTGTCACCTATGGGGGAAGGGAGGACAGGGTGAAGGCAGGGAGTGAGGGCAGATTTCTTTGAAAAAACCTTGTTATACAGTTTTGCTTTGGAACTACAAAAGCTTTACATATTCAGTGTGGGGGGGGGGAGTCAATTGCTAAAAAGTGAAAACAACAGAAGTAGATGAACCCAAGTGCATAACAAGTTGGTGACTGGGACACACTGGGAACACAGTCATTCCAAGTGATCTCAGAACACAGTATTCCGACTGCACATCTTTAGTGGAACACGTTCTAAGGACAAATGGAGCTGCACGGAAGTCTCCAGCTTCTCTCAGTGCTCTGGCTGTGGCTGGGGGTTCTCACTTTGAAGCGATTTTATCAGTGTTCAGTGGAATAATGTAAACGAGCAATTGGGCTAGAATAAGCAAATGAGAGAGGAACCAAGCACACCGAAAATGAGATGTAAATGAAAAAAAAAAAATCAAAGCAGTAAAAATCCTGGAATGTTAAATTGGAATTGGAATTAACGCCTTTGAACTCTGCCACCTCCCCAAATACTGACTTCCTAGTTTCTCACGGCAAAGGCCTAGAAGCAATAACCTCGCAGCAACGAGCACACACGGGGAGGCACCGAAAGCCCTGACTTCACACAACGCGACGTATCGATGCAGCAAAGCTGCACTCGTCCCCCACTCGTACATACAAATGAAAAACGCAAAAAGAAAAGCACACATAGCTCCTGGATTGTGTCTATAAACATCATTCTCAACTGATAGCAACCCTGGTTCCTAAGCAGCGGCTGACTGCAGGTCGGGGATGGGAAGTACATTAGGTGGGGGAGGACATTCCATCGCGTCAAAAGCTCCCAAAAGCTCCCTGCACTGCTGGAAGGCAGGGAGCCAACCGGAAGGGTTCCGCTGACTAAGACAGGACAATTTAAATAGGAGAAAGAATAATTCGTGTCACTGACAAACACACGAAGTTCATATTGGAAAAAAAATAAGAGAATCCCTCCCCCACCCCCCAAAAGGAAAAAAACCCTGAATTCCCTGGTCAACATTTGAAATAGGCTCTAACACTTTCCTCTGAAATTTGGTAATTAAAAGGGAAGGTTAAGCATTAAATTCTCCCTTTTAATTCCCCCCCCCCTTTTCTCTCTCTCTCTCTCTTTTTTTAGGGACAGGGTCTCGCTCTGTTGCCCCAGCTGGAGTGCAGTGGCACAATCATAGCTCACTGGCTCACTGTATCCTTGCACTCCTGGGCTCAAGCAATCCTCGTGCCTCAGCCTCCCGAGTAGCTGGGACTACAGGCATGCGCCAACACGCCTGGCTAATTTTTAAATTTTTTTGTAGAAACAGGGATCTTGCTGTGTTGCCCAGGCTGGTCTCGAACTCCTGGCCTCTGGTGATCCTCCTGCCTCAGCCTCCCAAAGTGCTGGGATTACAGGAGTGAGCCACCGTGCCCCGCCGAACCGCCTTTCTTATACAGGAGTTCAAGGTAAACAAATGAGTCCTGGTTGATGATGGAACCAGGAGAGAAATTACAGCTCATCAATGTGGAAGCAAAGTTAGAAAACTGAGTTTACTCATCTGTAAAATGGAGGCAATATCCACTACAACAGGTGGTGCTAAGGATTAAAGACAAGAAATGTCACCAATCCAGCTAGACCACATTAAATCCTCAGTAAACATTTACTCTTCCTTTCTAACTACATCTGGAAGAATCACACTGGTCTCTTTACACCTACCTGTTGGTTTCTTTCTTTCTTTTTGAGACAGGGTCCCACTCTGTTGCCCAGGCTTGAGAGAAGTGGAATCATCATAGCTCACAGTAGCCTCCAACTCCTGGGCTCCAGCGATCCTCCTGTCTCAGCCTCCTGAGTAGCTGGGACTATATAGGTACGCACCACCACGCTTGGCTAATTTTTCTATTTTTTGTAGAGATGGGGTCTCCCTCTTGCCCAGGCTGGTCTCGAACTCCTGGGATTAAGCGATCCTCCTGCCTTGGCCTCCAGAAGCACTAGGATTACAGGTGTGAGCCACCTTGCCTGGCCTTCCTGTGTTAGTTTCTAACATCCTCTGGAGGCTGACCCTATAGGTGGTGGGAAGATTCCATTTGGAGTAAACGGAAATATGGCCTGGGAAGAAATTGAGCTGTGCACAGTTTTAAAAAGTCAAAGTGAGCTCTGAACTGGACTGTCAGGACAGGAAAGAGTCACCTATGTTGGCATTTTTTTCTTCTTTGATGCTATTGGCATAAATGCAGCCGCTATCAGCAGCTGGAATCAAGCAGGCTAGAGACGGAAACATAGAGGAAGCCCACTTCCTCCTCGACTGTGGGCAACGTGAGTCATCACAAACAGCCGAGTGTCGAAAGGGCAGATGCCAGGAAACACCCCAAAGTCAACATGGAGCCGTAGCTCCCCAACAAAGCACCTATTTTGGAACTTGTCTAGGAAAAGGGCAAGTTCTCAGCGCCAGCCAACTCACCAAGTCGCTGCTGACCAGGAAAGCCGAGAGGTCTACCAGGACCCAGGTGGGGATCATGAAGAAGACAGCGTGGCAGCCCAAGATGTTCAGCAGCCGGAGATGGTGGATCCGTGAATCTCTCAACACCTGAAGACAGAAAGCCACTTTAAAGGCTGATGGAAACTGTATGTGGCTCCAGCGACTCAGGCCCCAAGTGCAGCGACTGTACATTCACCCCTACATCTGACCTTGAACACCAAGCCTGCAAGCGCATCTGTGATGAGATACACAGCACATGCCCAAAACAAGCACCATGTTCCATGTATAAAGGACCAAGAACAGAAAGAAAGAAAAAACAAACAAACAAACAAACAGTAACACTCAGTGCTGGTGAAGATGCAGTGAAACAGGCACTCTGAAAACTTCTCGTTTAGTCTAAATTGGTATAGCCTTTCCAGAATACAACCAGGCAAACTATAACCAGAGCCATAAATGTCTCATACCCTCTGATCTGAGAACTGTAAACCTACCATAAGAAAATAACCTGAGAGACGGGAAAACATCAAGCACAAAGATCATTTCTACATGACAATGAAAAGATGGAAATAAACTGTATTTCCAATAGGGAACCTGACAATGTTAACCATGGTACCTGAAAACCATGTGATTGTTATAGGAGTTAATAGCAATAACTGTTAACGATATGGGAAAATGCTATGATAAAATAGCAAATGAGCGAAGCAAAATTTCTAATGCATCTATGATACTGTAACTCTAAGAAATATGCAGAAGAAACGTCACATCAATGGTAGCTATCTTTAGGAGACTGCACTGTGATCTGACTCATTAGAGTGGAAATCCCTAGGCAGGGGACAGGTCTCTTTTGATTCTTCCCCTTGAGCACCCATCACAGTGCCTGGCATATAGTAGATACTCAATAAGTTTAAAAAAAAAGTTTTTTGTATTGGGCTTTTCTCTATTTTTTCACATGGAGCGTGTGTTAATTTTATAATAGAAAAACATAAACTATTTAAAAAGCAAAGCAACGAACAGAAGATCAGCAGAATGGCAGTAAGGATTTTTTTTGTTCCCACACTTCAAGAAATCACCACTCAGCTGGCATCTCAAATGCCACCAGTCTGCCACCCGCGCACCCCTGAGACGCCATGCATATCCATGATGATGCCCGAATACCTTTTTGGAGAATATGTTCTGAAGGGAGAAGCACAGTGTGGCAGCGAGGGCGCTGACAAGCCCCCACATGTCGAAAGACAACTCGGTGACAGTGGCCAGCAGGACACCACTGATGATGGGGATGAGTGACAAGTACACCTGTGGGAGGACAGCAGGAGGGGCTGATAGGGCAGCTTGGAGCTGGGCCGCCCACCACAGATGCCCAGATGAAAGCCTCCCCTGCTCTCTCCTCACTCACCAAAGGGACACCACCTACCCCTTTGGAATGCCAGTGATGCTCCAGCGGGTGGCTGGAGGCAGATGGTTATCAGACCACCTGGGGCAGCGCTTGTGTGTTTGCGGGCAGCCCCACCCCTAAACTATCAGCCCCATTAAGAGCCTCTGCTCAGGGGCACAGACCCAGGCTGGTCCTAACCTTATGGATCTCTTCAGCTGCCGCCAACACACCAGCATTTGCAACCTTGATCCTCTGAGAGGATCCCTTGTTCCCTCTTATTTCGGGCTCCTCCAGCTTGGTTACTCCTGGCAAGGACACCCCATGGATGCCTCCTCCCACTGGCAACATTTCCCCTCAGGTCTCAGGCCACCCAGCTCTACCCTCTAGGTTCCTGTGCTGTGTGTTCCCCCGCTGCCAGCTGCTGCCTGGGCTTCCCCAGCAGAGCGCTTGGCACCCACGCTAACTGTCCTTTCAATCATCTGGTCCCTGTTAGACTGGACACAATTCTAGCACAGGTTGTTTGCTGCTCTATCCGGGTGCCTGGCACATAGTAGGTACTCAACACCTGCTGGCTGAATGACAGGAGGCCTTCCAGAAGGTCCAGTGTGCCAGGGCCTGGTAGCTAAGTGGCTCCCAACTTCCAGGCCCCACTGGGATCCATTCTTTATGTCTAGTGCTTCTGACTCCCAGCTCAACCTTGTCCTACAAAGAACACTCTTAAGGCAAGGTGGAACACCCTTCCTTAGGAGGCGATGGTGATGCTGTCGGGAGGGCAGGACAAGGGCTGTGGCCTGGGGGACCTGAATTCCAGCTCCCCCACTACTGGCAGTGGCCCTCAGACACGCATCTCTCTCCTCTGACGTCCTGTTTCTTCTCCTGAGATCAGGAACGATGACTACCTGCCTTATCTGGCTGGCAGAGTCGGTCCCTACGAAGTTATCACGTCATTATCATTAGTTTGTCTGCCTCAGAGGGCCAATCCCCAGTCGTTTCTCACTGTGTGAAGTTTCCGGCTCCTTGCCCAAGCTGGGTACAATGTCCTGTACAACGGGGAAACCTGATAAACACGAAGTGATTATCAGGCGATGCAGCTGCACACCTCCCAGGCAACTCCGACCCCCGGGAGGCAAGTCACACCCTGACGTCACCCTGGCGGGGCTGGCCCCAGAGCACAGGCAGGTCTTGCTGGGGTACAGATAGGCTGGAATAAAAAAATAAAATCAGCCTGAAGTGGCCCAATTTCTATAAGCTGATCCAGGGCACTGCTGCTCTGAGTTATATAAAATACATGATGCCAGAAATCAACCACTTGGAAAAGAAGTACTGTGTCCGGCAAGAAATGGATTCCAGCTGGGACAACAAGAGTCCGACTTTCACTTAAGGACAAGGCGCAAGGCTGCCTCTGGCTGAAGCCATGGCTTCTCTTGCCCCAAGCCAGGAAATGCCCTGGCTTGGCATCTTGAACAGACCCTGGACTCTGCCAAACGCATCGTCCTATGCAGCCCTTGGTTGTGTGTGCTGCTTTCACTTCCATTCCCAATCACAATTCCTGGCAGTTTTAATTTCTAAGACTTCGCTGGATTTTACCCAAATCAAACTCCTTTGATTCAGCGTGGATTTCTGGTCCCAGAAATCCCCTGACCACTCCCTCTTATACAGAAGTGAAAACCTGTCTGTTTTAGAGTTCTGTTCCATCCCTGGTTCCACTGGAGGGGCACGCAGGGGCTGCCTTGCCAAGATGTGGCCAAGCCATCACCTACCAGCAACCCCGGGTAGGGAATCACAACAGGGAGGAAAATTGAACCTGAGGGACAACAGTGTTCTTAAGACGACAGAGTAGAGATCACAGAAGGACATAAACTCCACATACCACTGCCTGCAGGGTGATTCTAGAGCACTGGCAGTAAAAAGGCCTTTGGAGGCCTCTACACTGACTTCCTTATTTGACAAGCAGCCTCAGAGCCTGAAGACCCTGCACCACGTCACCAGTTGGGCAACCGCCAATCCCCATCTGTCCAGAACCCCAGCCGGGGGTTACCTTGGTGCTTTGCTTCTCCTTCATGATGATCCGGGACAGGAGGACCACCCAGATAGGCATGGTGGCCTTGACTGCAAAAAGAGGAAGGGCACTCAGGGGGCTGCCGGAGTCCCGGGGCCCACCCAGGGAGCCTGTTCCACCTCCACAGTGGGGTTCCACCCCAACAGCTGTGGTCTGCCCGGCTCAGCTCCCAGCTCCCTTCTCAGCTCCTTCCTCCCTGAGAACCTTGTGCGTGTCCCTCTCCTACCAAAAGCCTTGGCGGGCCCTCTGCCGACTTCTCAGCCCGGCGGGACGCTCCCTGGCCGGCGAACTCCTACCCATGTGCCCAAGCCCCGGCTGGCACGCCCCGGCCGCCGCCCCCCAGGCTGGACGCCGCACCCACCGGTGTGCGCGTAGGACACGGGCACCTTCCAGATGCTGACGTGCGCAGACACGGACGCGAAGTACTTGCCGAAGGCGAGCGGCAGCACGTAGCGCGGGTAGAAGCGCGGCGGCAGCAGCGGGCCGGGCGACTGATGCGGGCTGGGCCCCGCGCCCGAGACCGGCGGCGCGGGGGGCACGCGCCAGGCGCGCAGCAGCGGCGGGAGCCCCGCGCACAGCGCCAGGATGTGGCACAGCGACACGGTCACAGGGAACGGGAAGGCGCTCAGGATCACTTTGTTGACCACATTGCCGCCCGCGCTCAGCGCGTACCACAGCAAGCACAGCGCCGCCACCCGCGCGCCCTCGCGCGCCCCGCCGCCGCCGCCTGCTGCGCCCGAGCCCCCAGCGCCGGTGCCCGAGCCCACCGCCGCCGCCGCCGCCACCGCCATCCTGCCCAGCGGCCCACCCCTTCCCGCCCGCCCGACGGCCCGACGCCGGGCCGGGGCGGGGCTGGGCGGGGGCAGGCGCGCCGGATAACGCCATTCCCTATTGGCCGCCACCGCTGCGCGTCATTCCCGCGCGCCGGCTGACGCGCCAGACCTCACGTTTCGCGTGCAGGCCCCGCCCACCGTCGGATGTGCTTCCGGCGGAGGCGGGGCCGAGGCCGGAAGCGGGAGGAGGGGACGGGGACCTGGATCCCTGCTGTGCTACGCGAGACGTGGGCTGTCACGGGGCCCGGGCGCCAGAGCAGGAGCGGATGGGCTGGCGAGAGCGCGAGGGCTCCGCCGCGTCGGCATCTGTGAGCGGGCGATCGAGCTCGCGAGCTAAACCAAGGAGCCTCGGTCGGCGGTACATCGGCGCCTCCTAACCAGATCCCCGATGGTCTGGCGGCGGCGGACACCTAGGGTAAAAAAGACGACTTTTCTAGGAAAGAAACCAGATTGCGAAAAGATCTCCTTGGATACGCTCTGTAACCCAGGGGCACACGCCCGTGGCCAGACTCCAGCAGAGGAACCAGCCCGCCCGGAGCACCGGTCCCGGGGAGCGCGTTCTGGAAACCACCGCGACGTGCTCAGTTCACCCGTTTGGCCCAGGCATCGTCCTACTGAATCCGAGGAACGCAGTGCGGTAGGTATTACCGTCCCCATCTCACAGCCAGATCCAAATCCAGAGGGAAGCGACAGGTTTTAGGCACCCCGGCCAGTTTGGGGGCCGTGGCCTATGACAGTCTTCTTGGACACCTGGCTCCAGGGCTCTGCAGGAGGAGGAGGAGGAGGAGGAGCCTGGCCCTGACCGCTGATGTCCAAGGACCAGCCGGCATAGACCAGCCCCAGGCCCTAGTGGAGGAAAACAAGTCGGTGTTTTCAGCAGTATGATCTGATACTAATTAAAGGACTTTAATTTGTTCCAACAATCATGTGCGTCCAACTTTTTCGGGGTGGGGGGAGTGTTAAAATTCCATGTTACAGTATCCTTGTCAAATTAGAAAATGGCAACCCAACTTGGTCCCCCACATGTTGGGGGTATCAGCTTATCCTTGTATTCTCAAAGGCAATAAGTGTACCCTGGAGCTTACTGGATACTTAGGACAGGTGTGGTGGTCCCTACAGGTAGGGGCAAGGGGAGTAGCAACCTGTCCCCAAGCCCAGGTCTGAGAAAAGGGGGTGGTGATAGGACGCCAACCTCTGTACCCTAATATCCTCCAGCTGTACCTTTTTACCCATTGTCACCGAGATGTCACGTCCTTGGGATACCACATGTCAGCAGAGCTGGTCAAGGTGAGAACATAGGCACAGTGAACTTAGAAAAGTAGCTATAGTCACTCCATAGTACAACTGAGTGTCAAACACTTCCACTGACATGCTTTTGTGGTTAACTTTTATCATTTATCTTAGCTCCTACAACGCTGGGGTAGGCACTTTCAGACCCCAAATGGTGACAGGTGCACGAGAGTGAGATGAGCCCAGAGCCACACAGTTGGTAGATGGCAGGCCTTGGGGCTCACCCTCCCATTGCCCTTTTCTTGGGGTGGGGGTAGGGAGGGGGATGCATGTCCCACACCAAGCCTTTGTGAGAAACCCCTGCTGGTTCTCAGTGCTGGGTTGACTGTAGTCCTGCAGGCCAGAAGGAATGTCCCTGGAACCCTTAGTTTTCCCTGTGGGGCTGCCCCTCTTAAAGATTTAGCTGTTTCCTCATTTGTGAAATTAAGTACAGATGGACAAGATGACCTATTCTGGACTGAAAAAACTAGAAAATCAAAGTCTTACCTTCTGGTTTCAGGGACAAGGGGGAACTAAAAGATTATCACTTTATAGTCAAGGAGAAGTTTTTTAAAACTCTGTACCAACTAGGTATGTTTGTAAGGCAGCGAGGGCCAAGGGGTGGGCTGCCAGACATACAACTGGGAGCCTCTTGGCCATGCTGCGTAAGAACTACAAATATTTTGGGGGAAACCAAAAAGTCACTAAGACCTGAGCTACGGAGGGTTTCTCTCTGGGGTAGCTGAGGTTTGGGTGAGGTAGGATAATGTTGCTTGATGTGGTCCTTGGGAATCTGTCCCTCCAAGCTAGCAGGTGGCCCTGAATAAAAGGTGCAGGTCTCCCCAAATGCAACAGCAGTCTAACAGGCCAATTCGAGGCTGTGCCCTGCCCGCCCTATGTCCCTGCAGTCTCGCTGTGGGGTCCAGGACTTCCTGACTAATCCAGAATCCAGGAAAGGGCAGATGTGGCTGTGAAGACCCAAATGAGAAACAATTCTCAGACTGGTTTGTGCAAATGGTTTTTTTATTTCCACATTTATATCACAAGGTGTCCACTTACTGGACCAAATAGCAAAGTTGCTCCCTTCTGTGTCCTGAGAACACAGAAGTCTAGGTACTGTACATTCACTAAGGCTCCTTGTTTTTGCAAATCGCGTTTATGACAAATAACCATAAGGCAAACGAATCTAAAGGAATGGTTATGAGTGTTTCCAGCGTACAGACAGGTCTTCCCTCTCACCCAACAGTACAGCTTACACACCAGTAGCACCCGCGATAACTTTTGTATTGTTCTGGGGGGGAGGACTCTAGAAAGGTGAAATTTTCTAGATGTGTGCAGGAAGGGAAAAGAGAAAAGAGGAAGAAAGGAAACGTTTTTTTGGCTGGTGGTCAGATGGAAGAGGGGGAGAAAAACAAACTTGAGAAAACTTAAATTTTTGCAGCATTTCCTTAAAAACTGGGTTTTAACTGAAACCAGATACAAATGGCTGGATGCCCGTGGAGTGTGGGTCAAACTGGCTGGCCAATGGGCCTGCCCGCCCGATGCTAGTGGCTCACCGCAGCCCAGAAGCTTCCAGCACATGATGGAAAACACTGGCCTGACAGTGGCTGGGTGGGGAGCGAACAGAGGGCCACAGTGCAGCCCCCTGTCTCCCAGACTTTGAGGGCCAAATTAAAGAACAGAAAACGTAAAGAGATGAGATGCGTGCTTCTGTTGCTATGTTAAAGGTAACCTCTCCCACAGGTTTTCTGTGCCTGCCTGCAACTGAGGTCCCAGCGTTCAGGTGCTGGAAGTATCCGCACCTCTTCCGGGGTGGGGGACTAACGCTTTTTATAGCTGGTCTGCTATAGAGTTCTGAACTCACTTTGCCGTCCTTCCTTCCTTCCGTGCGGTCCTTCCTTTGCAATTTTGTTAGTAAACTGGTAGCAGCATTTCACAAAAGAAGGAGAGTTTTGAGGGACGAGCATGGAGACCACGTGACTCCCGCCCCCTCCCTCCCGCCCGGGCCGGACACCCCGAGTTCCCAGCTGCAGGGGGGCAGCTGGGTCCTGGCCACCCGCCTGCCCCGGCTACTGCAAGGTGGGAATGCACTTTGTGGCCGACGAGCCGGTCAGTCCAAGCAGACATAAGGCAGAATATTCAACCGCCCGTCGTCGCCGTGCGGGTCGAGCGATATGCACTGCGTCCAGTCATACCAGTTACCCTGTGTGTCCTGACACCCGTTCACCCCTGGCCACTGACAGGCCTGGATTCTGTGGAGATCGTCCTGTGTGACCTCCCGGGTCACCCCTGGGAGATCCGTGGGCAGGCCATGAGGCACCAGCACGTGCAGCTTCCTGGCCCCGCGCCGGGTGCTCTCTTCCTGCTTCAGGTACTCAGACATGAAGTGGTGAGCTCCCGGGGTCTGTGCGCCCGACGACGAGAGCAGGCTGCTCTGCCGGCTCAGGTAGGACTGGATGATCTCGTTGCGTGACAGCTCCTTCCAGTTCGTCTGTTCAAAGGGGCTCTGGAGGCTGGCCTTGGCCTCCTGCTTGTCCAGCTCTGTCCTGGGCAGCTGCTCTGTGTGCACAGGGCTGTCTGCCCGCACTGGCTCTTTCTGGGTCAGAGGTTTGATCTGTCTTGTCATGGGGTCAAAGGTGAGCTTCCGCTCTTTTAACCGGACAGGCTTGACACCTGCCTCGGCCACCTGCCCATCCAAGTTAACTGTGTAGTCTCGAGGCCGGTACCTCTTCTTCTTTTTACTGTCCGAGCCACCTGAGGAGGCAGCGTCACTGTCCGCCTTGGAGGAGTCTGGGGAGAACCCTGCCCGGGGCAGGAGGGGCTCTGTTGGGGGCAGCCCCACCTTGCAGCCCAGCCCCGCCGGCCGCTGGTGGCCCTCGGGCTGCTCCAGCCAGCGCACTGGGCTCTCCGCGCTCGGCAGCAGCTCCAGCCGCCGCACAGGGGGTGTGGACGGCTGTGCCAGCAGAAGCGGTGATGGCACCTGTGTGGCATCGAGTGCCTGGGGCCGAGGCGAGGTGCTGGGCACAGAGCCCTTGGATGCGTACGGGCTCTGCTGCCGGGCAAAGGAGCCCTCATGCCGTGAGTTCCGGGGACTGTAAGAGCAGCGTGGGGGCCCCTTGGGGTGGGGGGGGCCTGGAGTTTCATCTACCCTGTCCAGCTGCTGCAGCACTGAAGCCTTCCCCTGCAAGCAGGGCCCGGGTGGCTTGCCCAGACTGGGGGAGCTGGTGTGCGGCCGCACGGCGTTGACAGGGATCTTGCCGCTGTGCCTTTCGTTCTCACCTCGCTCCAGGCGGCTGCCCTCAGGGCTGGCATGTCCACTGCCGTCCAGGGGGCTGGGAAAGTTCTCTGGGCTTCCGCCGATACCATTGGTGGGGAGGGGGGATGAGTTGGGGACCAGGGGGTCGTGACTAGCTTTGGAGACCTTGGGAGGCGGCCCGGGGTGGCCGAGGTCGCGCTGGTCCCCCCGGCGCTTACGGCTGCCCAGCCTGTCCAGCCGCTGCCCAGGCAGCCTCTGGATGTCGTTGCGGTTCTTCAGGTCATGGATGGTCTTGGGCGCGCCGGCCACTCCTGCCTCTGGCCGGCAGTTGTGAGCACCCCCGTTGGCCGAACCGGCCGCCCCAGCCAGCCCCCGCAGCGCCGCCTCATTCTGGTGCACAGGCTCGATGAGCTTCTGCCAGCTCCGCAGCAGCTTCTTGGCCCGCTTGGCGAGCTCCTCGTTCTTGGTCTTCTTGCGAACGTCGTTGATGAGCTTCCCAAGTCTTGTTTCCTACAACCAGAGAGACATGATGACACACTTTTGGGACAGGGACCTCCCCATGAAAAGAGAGCTAAGCTAGAAATGGTGGGAAGTGCCCATGGCTTTGAAATGACCCCTTCCCCCTGACCCCTAAACTGCCAGCTTCTCTGACACAAAATCTACAGGGATCTGGTCCTTTGTGACTATGTAGATCCTCAAACCCAGTCCTCAGACCTCAGACTTTAGAGTCCTAGGGTTAGGCGGCTTTCTCAGACGCATCATCCCACAGGCTGCCAGCACCCAGGGGCTGTGAACTGTCAAGGCCACTGTAAGGACACTCTGCCAGGGAGGCTTTCTGGGTGACAGTGTGCCGTGGCCAAGGTGACAGCACAGAGGACCTGCTCCTTAAGCAGAGGGCTGGGGACTGCACCACTCACTGGAGCCTCCCTAAGCATACCTCTTCCCGTGTCCCCATGTGCCCACATGGTGTGCAGAGTATGGAGGAAGGAGTCTAAGCTCTGGGATTCATGACACCCATTCCTGCAGTGCCTGTAGGAAGACAGTGATCCCAAGGCCCGTACCATAAAGGCACATCTCCTCTCTCAGTCCTCTGAAGTCCTCACTGACTAGTGAGAAAAGGCTGAAGCTCAAAGAAGCCAGGGAAGGATCCAGGTTGCTGCCTACCCCCACGCTGTTCTGCCCTCCCAAATGCTCAGGCCCTGGGATGCTCACCTCCAGTGCCTCTTTGGTAATGGGGTATTTCTCCAGGCTGGAGATGACTTCCAGCACCGCCACCATGTTCCGGATCTGCAAAACAAGAGTCACTCATCAGGCTCCTGGCCCTTCTCCCCTGGAGGGCTGGGAAGCCCAGTCTGAGCCTGCTCAGGTCCCCATTCCTGCCCCAGCAGAGCAAGAAGAGGCGGTACCACTGAAGCCCCCACTCCACATAGCCTCCTACCTGTTTCCCAGGGCCAACAGGACACCCGGTGCATAGCCCCACCCTCCCAGCCAACCTCCTCTAGCGCATGGTGTGCAACGTGCCATAAGCCCCTCCTCCGTGTACATGCCCACCCACCTGCTGAAACTCAGGACACTTATGAAATGAGATCTGCTCCTGATAAGTGAGACGACCTCTACTCTGCCATCTGATGGGGTAGGGGACGCAGAAGGACTCATCAAATAAAATGCACAAAGCTTAAAATAGTAATACATAATGAACCAGTCACTTTGACTGCCTTAACGAGGCCTTTAGAGGTCACTAGAAGACACCATAAAGAGAGCAAAGAGTCACAAAGTAGGAGAAGACATAGGCCCCAGGCCCCGAGGAGCCGTATCTGGACCACACGGAGAATGTCTGCATACCAGCACAGGTGACAAGGAGCCCAGGTAGAGTGGCCAGAAAGAACAGGCACTGTGCAGAATTGGAAACAGCACTAATTCTCAGCTTTATCAGTCATCAGGAAAATGCACACTGATCCACGTGATCTGCATGCCCCACGAAGATACCTGCCGACACCAGGTACTTCTGGGGGACAGCTGACTTTGCATATCCTACAACAAGCAGCTCCTTCCCCTTTAGATCTTGCTGTGAGCCACACCTTGCTCTGAGCACTTCTTCCCACACATCGCTAACTCGTTTCATCCTTACAACAAGAGTCCCTGCAGCTCAACAACCACCCCTAGCAACTAACTACAGGTTGCCACTGGGCTGCCTGGTGGGTGGGAGTCATGGCCCCTGTGGAAGCCCCCTCTGCCCCCCATGAGTCACACAGTGAGCACATTACATCCCCCCCCGGCCCCCCGCCCCACACATGGTGGCCCACAGGCACCATACAGACTAGAACAGCAGAAAAGGCACACCAGGAAAAGCACATCCCCCACTCCACCACTGCAGCATTTCCTTGTATTTTTTTCCAAAAATATCCCTCTGTATGCATACAGATATGTATATACACTTACCACACATTTCAAACCACGACAAGACCAACCAGGGTTCCAAGGCTTGCCTTTTCTCACTTAACAGCAGAAATGTCCTGCATCAGACAGACCACCTCACATGGCTCAGCCGTACCTTCCAGAGCGAGGCGGGGCCCTGCCTTGATGCTGGGGGACACTTAGACATTTTCCATTTGTCATTACAAACAAGGCTGCAACCAACACCCGTACCAGACTCGGCTCTGGGCTGACACACAAACAGCCGTGGAGGAGCTGTGGGCTCCAAGTCCATGGAAGGTGGCCGCTTAGCCCCCGGAGGCTGCTCTCACTCCAGTCCCACAGGAGCCAGAGGAGGGTAGAGAAGCATCCTCTCCTCCTCCCTGCAGGACTGCATGCTGGCAGTTTTCTGTTGCTGTCACGGCACACAACCATAAGCCAGAGGGCTAAACAGCACACGTTATCATCTCAGGCTCCAGGGGCCAGAAGTCTGGTCTGGGCCTCCCTGGGCTAAGACGAGGGTGTCAGCAGTCTGCACTCCTTTCTGCAGGTTCTGGGGGAGGACCCACTTCCTGCTCCCTCCAGTGCCGGCAGCATGCAGTTCCTTATGGCCAGAGGACTGAGGGCCCTATTTCCTCACTGGCTGTCCCTCAGTTCGTGGCCCCTCCCTCCATCGTCAGAGCCAGCTATGGCCAAGTCCTCCTCACACTGCATCTCTCTGACCCAGCCAGGAAAGGGTCTCCCCTCTAAGGACTCATCTGACAAGGCAGGGCCCACCTAGATGATCCAGGTCCTCTCCCTACCTCCAGTCTGTACCCTTCATCACATGTGCCACGTAAGGTACCACATGCCCAGGTTGCAGGGACTAGGACACGGACGTCCAAGGGGGCCATTATTCCACTGGCCACATGCATGCTGGCTTTTCCAATCTTCTTCCCCATTCCAGCAGCCATTACCCTTCCCCCCAGGGTTCTCTGTCTCTTCTGGGTGTATAAAGTTGCAGAGTGACCACAGAGCAACGACAGTGGTCCTCACACCACCTGACAGCTCTCACAAAGCCACCTCTCTGCTAATGGACCAGTTTGCTCCTTGCCAACAACGGCCTTGCCTTGAGATGGTCTTGTTCGGGGCTATGTCCATGAACACATCCAGATAGCCCTAAAAAACCTGCTCCAAGCTATGCCGGGGGTGGGGGTGGTGATCGGAGAGGAGACAGGAGCCTGTACTTATCCCTAACACACAAGGAGCAGGGATCCGGCATAGGAGAAGACTGCACCGTGGGGATGCCAGTCCCAAGGGGACAGCAAAGCCAACTATTCCCCAGACCGGGATTCCAGCGCCAACAGGGTTTCTGGGCTTGCCACATGGCTTCGTTTCCACCCCAGTGACCTCACCCTGGTATATTTAGAGCCCTGGGTCCCCACATACCCCTGAACCAGCAGTCCTCACAGAGCAGAACACTGCCCAGACCCAGCTAGCCCGGCGGCACAGACTGTCCTTGTCCTTGGGCAGACGCTGTCCTGCAGCCAGACAGGAGGGAGGAGGCAGAACACCTGGGCAACCCCAGGGTCTGGCACTGAGCTGGTGCCCCAGAGATCACTGCTGAGCCAATGGCCAGCCAGAGCCACCCAGAAACTGTGTGGGAGCCGGGGACACAGAGTGAAGGTCTGAGGGCCCTGCCTACGTGCCCCATGACACGGGGCCACCTGAAGAGCTGCACTCGGGCTCATGCAGAGAAGCCTTCAGCTGGCCCTCGGGCTCTTGGCCCCACGGGGGAAATGCTACATTCTCCCCAGTCCCTTTCTGTCCCCAGCGTGCAGGCCTCTCACCTGCAGAGCAGAGGAGCCCGCTCTGCAGGAGGTCAGTCTCCTGGGGCCCACCTGCAAGGCTGGCACACAGAGAGGGTGAGTGCCCAGTGGGGCCACTCCCGGGAGCCAGCAGAAGGTAGCCAGTGATGCCAGCAGGGAGGAAAATGGGCAAGGCGAGGCTGCCCCTGCCCTGCGGTGGCTTTCCAGATGCAGTCAGGCAGGCCCCGAGGCCCAGGCAGTGACCGCCAAGCAACGCAGCAAGGGTTCTCTCAAAAGGTTGGGCACACTGTGGTGGACTTGTCAGTTCCATGGAACCTCCTTACAGATGACCAGTCTGTCCCAAAGAGCACTTAGCACTCAATCGGGGCTGGGTCCCCTAGGAGCAAAATGTGAGCTGGCTCCTGACCCAGGAGCCTGCTTTCCCAACCAACCCACCTCCACAGAGGAGCAGTGGCCTCCCACCCTCGCTGGAGGGCCCCATGGGTAGCAAGGATGCCAGGACTCAGCTGTGGCTGGATGAGGCTCCCACTCAGGCTCCAGGCCTGCAAAGCCCAGCGTGAATCCTGGCTTGGGGCAGGGAGGTGAGTCACAGGGAGGGCAGCACCAAGAGGGTCCTTCCAGGGTGGTCAGAAAAGGAGGGGACAGAGTGAACTGTGTCTGCCTGGCCTAGAGAGGGCCCTTCTGAGGACACTAGACAATCACAGCAGCAGGGGCTGGGAGTCTGGATCCTCATGTTGGAAAGCAGGAAAGAGATGGAGAAGGCTGGGCAGGAAGCTGGCTGGAGGCCCCGGTGCCGGTGGGAGATGCAAGGCAACACCAAAGCCCTGGAGTAGGGTGAGGGGGACAGGAGCAAGGACAAGGCCTGGAGGTAGAAGAGACCCAGGGCACCTGAGCTGGCTCCCACACAACCTGTCTTCTATCAACTTGAGCCACCACACCCACAGACCACCTAGGTCGCTCCTGGCACCTGTCCGGAGGGAAACACACTGGATCCTAATCACAGCACAGTTGGTTTCCGCTCTGCCTGAGAAGCCACCCTGGTGCTACCCTCCAAGACAGCTCTTCGGGCTCACAGGGCCATGTCGCTGGCCCAAAGTCTGTTTGTAGCCTCTTACAGTCAGGACATTTGTGGCCGCTTCTTCCTTGGGACGTCTCCCTTGGGATTCATTCCCAGTCCAAAAATCCCTCTCCAACTACCTGCCAACTGGCTTTCCCGATAGGGGTGGGAATCATGTCAGGGACTGCAGTGGTTCACTTTTCCATTAGGGACCCTTCAGCTGACACACATCAGTGTGTTTCCTCAAGTCAGTGCAGCCAGGTGTTGCCTCCATTTCTACCTGCAGCAACTGTCCCTGTCCACTGACTTTTGTCAATCTGGCCTCTTTATTGCTGCAGCGAGTGCCCATGAAGACCAAAGGTGTCAGGAGGGTGGGGGCAAGTTGACAGCAGGGCCAAGCAGTGGGTGGGGGCACTCAAGGAAGCTGGCGGGTCCCCTGAGGTGCCCATTCCAAAGACAGGGCAGCAAGTTAGTGGGGGGCTAGAGGTGGCAGGTGTGCACACAAGTCCAGCCTAGCAGCCTGGGACATAAACAATGATGGACTTAACTGTCACACTGAGTGCTTTCAGATCCTAGAGAGCCATGAGGCACAGTCAGGAACACAGGGGCCACCAGGGACGGAATCAGCAATCCCACCTGTCTAGAACCTCACAGAAAGACCACGTTGGGAGGCCTGGTCTCGGGCCACAGGCACCGGCCCCAGCGACGCCGAGGAAGGACAGTCTGCATCCAGGCAGAGGCTGAAGCGGTGGCTGCCAGCACGCCCGGCACACGGGCTCCCACCACCAGAGGCCTGCTGCTGAGTGCACCCTCACTCATGCTCCAGGGATGCCCCAGGGACATCGCGTCTGGGCAGGGAGGGGACAATTCCTCACCCAACACAAGGACGTCAGCGTTCCCAAGGCTCCTATGTGGTTCCACATGAGAACCCAGAAAGGCTGCAGGAAAGGCTGGCACCTTCCTCCCTGGAGAGACCCTGAGCCTGTGCTAAGCCACAACTCCAGGCAGCCTAACCAGTGACATCTGCCGTTCAGCTCAGAAGTGAAGCTGGACACACACAGGTAGAGCCCGAGGGAGGGGATAGTGCCCTTGAGAAGTGGCCTGGGTTAGGGGCCTGGAACTATGTGCGCAGGTGACAACCCATCCTCCCACACCCTGCGTCACAGGGAGAAGTGGCAAACCTGTGCATGACTCCACAGCATGACACTCTATGGGAACCATTAAAGATATACCACACATCCTCGTCTTTCAATGACACGTTCTAGAGTATTTCCTGAAAAGACAGATGCAAGCTGGAATTTGCTACAGAATCACCCCTTGGGTGTGAGTGGCGGGAGGGGCAGATGAAACGAAGCTGTGTGGCTGAAGCTGGCATCTGCTGGAGCAGAATGGTTACTGTACTATATTTTTATGTTTGAAATTTGCTACAAATAAAAAAGGTTAGAAAATACACCTATTTCCCAACATTTGGATGGGAGATTTCCTTGGATCTAGGACTGGCAGCCGTTAGAGATGAAGTGAGCAAGTACCTGTCTCCAGCTCCTCACGGTGGTCCCATGCTCCCGCCATCTGGCACCCGAATGGGGAAGGAAGGGCTGAGGGCTGGGTAGGATGCCATCTCCCTCCACAGGGAGCCTTTCAGAGCCTCCTACCTCTGATTCAAACTGCACAGCTTGTTCCGTGTGGTGAGACCCCAGGCAGACATAGCACACACTCCCAGGGCTGGGGAGGGGAGCTTCTGGAGCCCGGGCCCAGTCCCACTCTCAGAGGTGGCCTAATGCCTCCCTGTAAAAGGGGCCCACAGAGAGCCCGAACCAGGGCACGTGCTAACTCAGCAGTTCTTAAGAACCTGCCCTCTCTGTGAGGAGGCCGGGCCTCTCCCTGCAGCGCCATTCCCCGGTGGCCCCTCTGCAACCCAATCACAAGTCTGACCCCTCCAGAGTCCAGAAGACAAGACTGGCTTCAGAAAACCTGCCTACAACGGGGTGTGTGGAATCATCTTAAAAACCAAATCCCCATTGCCAAAATTTAACTGGACCTCAACACGCATCTGAGTTTTCCTTCTGTGAATGGGATCGCTGGATCCCGGTGCAAAGCTGGGGCCAGTGCACAAAGCAGACCCGCCACTGGCCAGCCTCCCCTGAGCCCTGTTTCAGGGGCACACATGTGAACTCCCTGTGCCCTCAGTAATCACTGCCCCCCGGGGGGGGGGGATTTCCAGCCCTGATCTGAAAGGAGGAACTGAGATGCTGCACTGGGGAGTCTGAGCAGCCCCTCGGCTCACCGCCCACTTTCCTCCACATCTGAAAGGCCCCCACGCCAGCTAACTCACACAGGACCTGCCTAGTGGGTTCCCCCAGGGCCAAGTTCTCTCACTTTTCATCCTGACAACCCCACTGTACACATAAGGAAAGTTGGGGTCTGGGAAGGTAACAGAGGCCCAAGGTGGACCACACAGTTAGAAGGAAGTGGAGCCTGGTCTTCCACTAGCCCAGCCCAGGCTCTGCCCAGCACGCAGGGCCCATCCCGTGCTTGGACTAGGTGGGGTGAGGGGAGCCAGGTGCTGCCAGGCTGCGGTATGTGAGCACCCGACGAAGACTCCCCTGAAGCTACACTGGGCCACCTCCACGTGGTCCTATAGTGCTGTCTCTGCCTTGTCCCCAGGATGCCCGAGAGCCAGGACCAGGGAGACCCAGGCATGGGCCCGTGCCGCCCAGTGCTCACCCTGAACCGTGGGCCATGATGGTGGCACTGGAGCCCACTCCCCACCAGACTGGCCCAGGAGGAGCAGTGTACACCGAGCATGGCCAATGAAATGGTTCTACGCCCTCCCTGTTTCACTGCCTGGCCGGCCCCCCTCACCACCTGGGCAATGGGTGGCACTGTCCTGGCAGCCCAGCCCACCAACTCACTCCTTGGGCTCAAAGCAGCCCCTGGTGAGGCCTCAGCCACAAAACACCTGTAAAAACTGCTTCACTTTAAAAACCAACAATGTGGAAGTTGTCATTTTTTTTTAATGCAGAATAATTTAGACAGGAATTTATAAAAACCACTTAGCTCAAAAGACTTTGGAAGTGTTCATCAGCAAGCAAGCTGTCCTTCCAAACCAAAACAGCCACAGATGGCACCCAGAAGCAGGCAGTCTGCCTTCAATGTGCTAAGCATTCTAATGCCGTCCGTCCGTGGCTGACGCACCTCGCCTCCACCCCCAACACACAGTCATATCTGCTAAGGACACTCGGGTGAATGAATCGGGGCTTTGCCAGCTAAGTGTGTGTCTGTGATTTGGTTCCAGGTATGCCATCATTTTCAGCCAGTGCAAGTCTTCCTGCTTCTGACAAACTCCACACAGGCATGTTCCCAGGCATGTGACCCGAACTGCCTCTGCCGCAAGTTAGTGCGAGAGGTGGTACCTTATGTCCCAGAAGGCCCAGCTCACCTCCCACCCCTGTCTCCCAGAGTGAGGAAAGCACGCTCCATCTACCCTCTTTGCTCTGGAAGATGTAGCTTCCCCGGGCACTTCTCTGCCCCACCTGCAGAGCTGCATGGAAACAAGGGAATCCTCCCTCGGGTGGATGCCATCCTATGCACAGCCTCAAGGGGTTGTGCAGATCCACCAGGCTCCACTTGGTGAAGGTGCCCTCCTCCAAGGGGAACCAGTGGGAGCCTCAAACCCACAGCGGTAAAGTCTCACAGGGGCAGTCCCAGCGACAGCCACCAAACTCACCACTTGCAAAAGCACTTCCTCACCAGCACGGCCCACCTGCTCCCCCAGAGCAGCCAGCCACCCACATGGCCTGCACCATGCACGTGGCCCTGACGGTCCTGCACTCATAGCCCCTGCACCACTCAGGCAGAGCATGTAATCATATGCTGCAGCCCGGAAAGAGGAAGCCCAGGGCTTGGGACAGCAGTGCCCAACCTCTGCAGTGAGAGGCCTACAGACAGGGGCAGAGGGCAGGCAGGGCAGGCAGGGCAGGCAGGGCTGCTCTCCGTGGCCACTGCCCTCAAACTGTCCCTCCCTCCCACCTTCTGTCTCAGCAGCTCATTCCAATCAAACTACCCACCTAAACTCTCCCGGCCTCTGCATTAGGTCCACAAGACTTACCATTCTTCTTGTCATTATGTCCTTTCTGAGAGCACAAGAGCTCTCAACCCTCTTCTGTAAATTGGCTGGTTGCTACAGACACAGCTGGAGCACTGGGAAGCCAGGTAGGGTCCTGGTGAAACATGCTGGCCAGGAGTTTCTCCTCCCAGCCTCCCTCTGCTAGGAGCAGCCAGTAAGAATGCCAGCTACAGAAGACTGGAAATGACCCAAGGTCCATGGGAGGGGACACATGCACAGTGTTTAGTCTCTGTGTGTTCTGCCAAAGATAGATCCCAAACAAGAACGAGCCAGCTTTTCAGAAACCGACAGGGACAACCTCCAAGATACTGCCAAGTACAGAGAGGTGCACGCCAGCACACATGGTGGATCACGCCTATAATCCCAACACTTTGGGAGGCCAAGGCAGGAGGATTGCTTGAGGCCAGGAGTTTGAGACCAGCCTGGGCAACATAGCAAGACCCTACCTCTAACAAAATGAGAAAAATGAGCCAAGGGTGGTAGTGCTCACGTATAGTCCCAGCTACTATTGAGTCTGAAACAAGAGAACTGCTTGAGCCCAAGTTTCCAAGTTTACACTAAGCTATGATTACACCACCGTGTTCCAGCCTGGGTGACAAAGAGAGACCCTGTCTCCAGAAATAAATATTAAAAAAAGAATAGAAGCAACAGGTGAAATAGCACCACTGAGGCTCTCACCCAGGCTGCCAGGAATCCTGGGGGGGGGGGCGGGGGGAGCCCCAAATTCCCAGGAAGACAAATATGAGGACATGCCCCTCTCAGAAGGGGCTCACAAACAGATAGGTAAAAGCCACCACACCCACAAATGATGCCTAGAATACTCCTGCCAAGCCAGAAGAGGTCAGTGTGCTACAGATACATAAATGACATTTGGTGTCTGGTGGCCCCTCACTTTCCTGGGCACTCTTCACAGGGTCACCAAGTCTGTTCTGAGCTGGGAGAGTGGGGCAGGAACTACCAGAACCCAGTGGGGGCTCACTCTGGTTAAGTCACTTGGCAAATGTAAGGGTAAGCCACAAGGAGCTCTTGTGCTTGTGTTACAGGACAGGAATCTTAAGTCTCTGAGAGCTCTGGAAACTCACCCAGGTCGGAGAGGTAATTAAGCAGTGAGTGTGCCTCTCCCACCCAAAGCTGTCACCCAGAATGCTGCCCCAGCCCACTGAGGCCAGCTGTGTGACCTCCCTAATGAGAGCTCCAGGGCAGAAAGGGCCAGCAGCGCTGAGACCCCCCACCCCTCAGCTGTTCCCTCATCTACTATTTGAGTATGATGACAAACGCTTTCTACGGGGCTCTTGACAGGGCGATGAGGCACACACATGGACAGCTAGGGCAGTCAGTCTCTGGTGCATGGTAAGTGCTCAGGAAGGAGGGTCCCCATGGAGTCCTCCGAGCCCATCACATGCTTACACTTCAGAAGGGCTTAGGTGCCCTATTATAGCTCCTGGGATCTGTGTGGAGCCAGAGGGACAGCAGTGGGCATTTCTACAATAGGGGCCACCGGGGAGAGACCCAAGGACAATGTCATCCATGAATAGGATGGTGAGTCTACAGATTCAGTGTCAAGGATGGACGTTCCTTGCAATTCTACTCCAGGTAGCACCAAGAGAAACGTGTGTGTGTTCTGAGAGTGGTCAGGGCAGCTGTATTCAGAACAGCCCCAGCTGAAAACAGACTCATGGCCACCAACAGTACACCAGATGAATAAATTATGGTCTGTCCATTCAGTGTCGCCTGAACAAACTACTGTTACACACAACATCAAAAATAAATCCCCAAACAGTGTGGAGTGAAAAAGCCAGACATAAAAGAATACATTTTTTTTGTACTGGATTGCAAGGTCAAAAGCAGGCAAGACTTCTGGATAGTGACAGTGGTCAGGGCATTGGGGGGTGGAAAGTAGATGCAAGAGTGGTTTTGGGAGAAATGCTCTATTCCTAGACCCAGGTGGGTGGGGGGTTACTCGGGTGTGTTCAATTCGTAAACATCCATCCAACTGTAAAACTTAGGACTTGTGCACTTTCTGGCTGTATGCTATCCTTTTTAATTAAAAGGCTGTTAAAAATAACCTACTGTGTGAATTTCAGGATCTAAGAGGCCACCCCATCCTACAGAAACAGATGGCAGAGCTGCTGGGGTCATGGAGGAGGGGGAGGCATTGGCAAGGCTGCTTCTGGCTCCCCAGGGTCACCCAGGCTCTTGGGAACCCCACGGAAAAAGGTCTGGAAACAGTTTCAACAGGAGCCCAGGCCTGAGACACACAGAGAACAATGTGCACTGCACAACTTATGGAGAAACATGGCCACATGCTCCTGGCCTGGGTGGGGCTGAGAAGGACAAGAGCTCTGATGTCACTGGAAAGAGGCAGGCAGGCAAGCAGCACCCATTGCACCCACATCGTGTGCCAGTGCCGTGCAGGGCATCGGTGTCTTGCCAAACCATGGTCTCCTGAGACCACGGACCCCCCCCCCCCCAAAGCAGGTATTATGCCGCTTCCCCAATGAGGAAGCCAAGGGCACAGGTTAGCTGGCCACAGGTACATCACCAACCTAACCCACTAACCCCATGCAGTTGGCACATACCCTGTGTCCATCCAACAGGCCGTTCCAGCCTCACTGGTGACAAGGACAGAAATGGAGAGCTGGCCTGGGGGAGGGCAAGGGAACGATAAATAGTCTTAGGATGAGGCAAATCTGCACATCTACACAGGGAAGGAGGATAGCAAAGAACGTCCTCTTCTATTCCTACTTTGCTGAGAGTTTTTAATCAGGAGTAGATGTCCAATTGTGTCAAATGCTTCTTCTCCAGCATCTAGTGGGATGATCACAGGGCTTTTCATGTTTGGCCTCATAGTATGGTCAGTTACATGGAGGTTCAAATGCGATCTGCCTCCCCTATTTTAATTTCTACACTCCCTTTCTTTGCTACCTCCATTATGGTGAGGTGTATTTATAGATCAAAATTTATCAAATTGTATACGTCTGATGTAGGCAGTTTATTACATGTCAATTACACCTCAATAAAGCTATAAAAAAACCCTCAGAGGTAAACAGATGCAACAAGGTCCTAGGAAAGGTGGGGGGTGGTAGGCAAAGAGCAGGACTGCTTTTCTGTTGGAGAGGAGGTAACCACACTCCACCTGGGCTTGGCCTCTCTGGGGTAGAGGGTGAGCCCTCTGGGGAAGCTCCGCCTCTCTTCAGTAAAAGGAGAATGACTGTCATGCCTAGGGTCCCAGGGTATTGTAAGAACAGAACCATAAAGTTGTTCAGTTCAGCTCAATGCACTGCCCATCTCAGATCACTGGGGTCATCAGTAAACACCAGTTTTTTCTTTCTGGGACACTGTGAGTGCCCCCACAAGTCACTTGTACACTGGACAGACTGAGCATCCTAACTGTAGTTTGGAAAAGCTGATCCCTGGCTTAGAGCAGCATCTGGCCCTCAGGAGAAGTGCTGTAGCTGACTCGGTAATAGTGTCCCACAGATCGTGAATATAAAGTGCCCAACACCCACGGAGGGCTGCATTTATAGACACGCACCCTCAGGGTGCCTGTGGGGTTTCATCATACTTCAGCTGGAGACCCAAGAGAGGCAGCCACCTTCCCATGCTCACAGAAAAGGCCAGCGGGCACAAACATATGCAGAAAGTCGTGGGCAAGTGACAGTCTGCTCACCCCCAAACACTGAGCATATATGCAGCAATAACCCACATCCGTCCTCCTGACATGAAAATAGCCATGGTCATCTGACAGATTCTCTTCCCTCCTAGCTCTGCAGTTTTCTCCTATGGGAATAAGCTCCTGGAGGGACTGAAGTCTTTCTGAAATCATGGCTTTGGCCCTAGACAGTTGACCTAGACCCTCGTTCTTCTCCAAGTGTGGACAGGGGGTTGGCAAGTAGCACCGGGGAGCTGCTTGGAAACGCGCAATCTCAACTCCATCCCAGGCCTCCTGCATAGGAACCTGCATTCGAACACACCCTCAAGGAGATTCATACACACAGAGATGACGGACAGAAGCTCTGTTCCCCAGGAAGCAGGTTTCGCTTGGCACCACGTGCCTGGCTGCAGCCCTGACACCTTCTTCTGTGGCTGGCTGATTTGGAGGCTCCCTGGTAGCAACACTGCTGGCACCACTTGCACCCTGCTTTCCAGAGCCCCCCGCCCCCCGCCCTGGTGTGACCTCATCCAATCCCCATGATGTCCTTACCTCCCGAGGGTGTGGGGTATGCCCATGTTCAGTCTGCAGGAGGAGCCTGCAGAGCCCATGCACAAAATGCACCAGAGCCCACCAGGCACAGCTGTGGAGCCCTGTCTGTCCCATGCCAACCTCAGAGAAGGCCCCTCTACGAGGTGGTGTTACAAGGTCCAGACAAACCACTTACAGGATGAGAGGATAGGAAGTGGTCGGGCTGCTGTGGGACATGCTGCTACCAACCAGCGGTGCCCACTGTCAGGGAAAATGACACCTGGCAAATGGAGGCTGGGGAGCTGCCAGTTAGCAAATCATGCCACACACGCCCCTTCTAAAGGAGCCCAGAGCAGCAGGCCTCACCCGCTGGCCCCAGCATGGCACGTGGAACCTGCTGCCTCACCGCCTCCCTCAGCTCCACACCCAGCGGCAGCCCCCACACTCATCCACTCGGCTCCCAGGGCGCCTGGCTAAAAAGGCACCTCCCTTCTTCTAAACCCCAAAGCCAGTGTTTCTAAGATAATTCTACTTCAGCTCTCACAAGGACATAAGTGGCTTCTGTGGGCTGGACCAATTACCAACCAGTTACAGCACTGGGGACATTTCCTAAGGGGAGATGACAGCTGTCTTGATTTCAATCAACTGCCTTACAAACCACTGCTTGGACTTCCCTCAGCCCCCAGGCCCATGACACATTAGCTCTTATTGTGGTCTCTCTTACATGTGGCAAACATGTTTGCTCAGCAGGGTCCAACAGGTTTTGGGAAAGCCTTCATTTTCAGTGTAGTCCCTCCAACCTGCAGGGACCTTAGTTTTGTTCATTGTTGCCCCTCCCTCCCACCAAGTGCCTAGAATAGTGCCTGGCGTTAGCAGGGACTCAATAAATGCTGTTGGATGGGTGGATGAATGGACGAGGTCCCTCTTACTGTCTTCGGTTGCTGGGTGCCATGTTTATTCCATTATCACCAACATATTGGGGGTCTCTCTGTGTGGAAAGTTGGGACCTGGAGAGCAAACATGCTCTGTCCTGTTGCCAGCTGTCACCTACAATAGCTACCCCTGGAGGATCATGGGAACATGGAGTGACTCTCAGTGGGCCTCACACACCTCCATGAAAGACCAGGCCAAGGGTGCCACCTGTGGCTGTGCCCTGGAGGCTCCATTACTCCTTCAGGCAAACATGTTTGCTCAGCAGGGCCCAGCGGGTTTTGGGAAAGCCTCATATTCAATGCAGTGGTCCTGGAAGTTACTATGACCACAAAAATTTTCTCCAATTTACCTTCTTGGCAACGCTGAAACTATTCTAAACAATTACATAAGGAGGGAGAAGAGAAGCCATGTGAGATTTTTGTAAAGCCAGACACTAAAGCAATGTGGAAACCAAACATCACAATCCACTGTGGTAACTTGGTGACAGAATTATCTGCAAGGTGGTGGCACTGCTTGGCAGGGCAGGGCAGGGCAAGTGAAAGCTTGCTGGTAGAGGCTGTGTCATGTGGTGGCTAGGGTGAGGGCACAGTGGAGCGCCACCATGGCTCCCAAGGCCACTTGCTACCAAGAGCCAAATCAACTGCTTTCTCCCCTTTCCCTGCTGGGGGATGGCCAGTCTCTGGAAAGCCTGACCACCCAACAGTGGCCCAGGGCAGCCCACCCCAACTGGGCTGGAGTGGATCCCACCAGACCTTCCTGCCACAGCTCTGAACCACCTACATCCCCACAGGCAGGGAAGGGGCAGCAAAACCTACCCCAGAGGCCAGGAGTGTGCCCAGGGCTAAATATCAAAGAGGATGGAGCCCTGTAGTGAGATGTGTGCTCCCTGTCACCAAATGTCCAAGGCAAAGACCACTGAGGAGACTTGGGGACAGAAAGGATTTGCTTTTCACTGTGCCACCTTCCACAGATCATCTGCTAACAGTACTTCCTCAATACATGAAATCTATATTTCAAACATGTGTTTTGAAGTCTGCTTTTCCCGTTTTCATCTCGCCACATAGGCGGTGACAAACACAACTGGCCACAGCAACAGAAAATGCAACAGTGCAACTAAGAGCAAACACGGACACACGTTTTTACTACACCCAAAGCAGCATTAAGGAGAAAAAGTTGGCTCTGGTCCCTACCTGTCACTGTACCAAAACAGCTCAGCCCAGGCAACCTGTCACCAAAGCCAGGGACCTTGCCTCAGCCTCACCTCTCAGAGCAGCTCCTCGGACTCAGGGCTGCTCTTTCCTTCTAGAATCCTGCCCCCGGTAGCAGCCGTTCTGCAGCCCAAACCTCTCTCAAGCGCCAACCCTATACCCTCCCTCCTCTCACTGCATTTCTTGGCTCTTTCTGGACAATCTCTTCTCAGGCAACTCCAAATTCACATCTCAAGCCCAGGCATCTCGTCTCCCACATCTCAAAAGTGCTCAGTGTTTACAGACCACTCACTATCTCGCCCCCCGCCTCCACCCCTGACCTTGTTCCTGCAGGATTCATGCTCCAATAGGCACCCTTGGAGCAGGCAAGCCTGAAGCCCAGGAGTCGACTCCAAACAAAGCCCCACTCACCAACTCTGTCAGGCCTGTCTTCTTTGGACCCCAATTTCAAACCCCTGAAATGGCGGACCTTAGCCCACCTCACATCCAACTTGTGACATTTGCACACCTATATTACAGCTCTATGACTTTCCAAATAGTCTGACCACACACTGCTCTGGCTGAGCACACGGAAGCAAGGAGGGACCTGGTGGCTCATTGGTGCCCACGCTCCTCGCCCTGGATACCTGGAGTCTTGCCCTGTCTGTTTGTTCTCCCTGTCCTCTGAGGACATCTACGGAGCCACTATTGTTGTCAGACGGTGCCTTCTTGAGCCCCAGCAGCCCTAGGAGGTGATATGAACATCAGCATTGCACACAAGTGGAGAGGAAGGGAAGACACCCTGTGGTGACTTCAGGACAGACCCTCGAGCAGAGACCAGGTCTGGCCAGTGCTCAGCTCTGACCCCAAAGGCCAAGCTTTGCAGAGAACACAGTGCAGAACCAACCCAAGCCCCGCATGCCCCATCTCCCTAAGTCTAGAGCCAATAACAATTATATAGTTGTAACTGCATCATAGATATTGTGTTTTTTTTCCCCTTCATTTAGCACGTTTTCCTGTTGCTACATAATCTTCATCAAGATCATGTCTAACAACTAAATGTTCTATTAACCTATCATAATGCCCTTGACCTTCTCCAATTGCCGGGTGCTCCATTTCTTTCTAGGTTCTACTACAGCCAACATTGGAATGAACACCTTCAAACATACTTGTTTCTCTCACTTTTTCCTTAGGAATCAATTCCCAGGGGTTAAATTTTGCTCCAAGAGTCCAAATACTTTTACGGCAACTGGCACTGCCTGAACTGTTTTTAACTCATGGCTTCCACAGTGCAATGACTCCTTTACAAAAGGGAGGGAGAAAGCAGAGTCGAACCTGCTGCACTCTGCAAAGTGTCCCAGAGAGGTGAGCCTTCCCATCTGGCAAAGCTACCACGTGAGACATCAGGGCTGTCATCCTGTCCTTGTTATGTATCCCTTGACTCTGCCCAGGTATGGCAGCATGTCTCCAAACATGAAGGCCAGCAGGGGAGGGAGAGGATCCAGTGCAGACATTGATAGACTATTCTCCAGAACTGGCACTGAAGCCACGCTGCCCACACTGCTGACCGCGGTAGCCTCAGCCACCGAGAGCACGTATGGGCCACCTCCTTTGCACAGAGATGCAGAGAACTAGGCTGCCCACCCGCACACCTGGCTCTAAGTCAGAGATAGGCACATATTAATGGCACTGCCACTCTACCTGGAGCTGGCTATAACATCCCTTCAGGGACCTGCTGGCACATGGTGGGGATGTTCTAGGGTTTTGGGCAGGCCAGCAGGCTGGAAGTGGAAGAGGCAGGAGCAGATCTAGCCCCTCTCCCACACTGCTCCCTTGCCCCTCCAAAAGGAACAGGGGCCACAGGACCTGGGGTGGGGTCTTTGGAGACGTCTCCAGGTGTCTTGGGGCAAAGTCAGGCCCTGGCCTTCTGTCCCTTCCCATCTGCCTGGCTTCCTAGCCTGTGGCCCTTGCATGGTATACTGTGCCACAGCCCCAAACTTGAAAACAACTAGCCATGAGGTGGGCCACCAGGACGCAGTTCAGATTCAAACCTCACAAGGGGATGGCCACCCCACCATGCGGTCCTGTATCCCATACACTGAGCCCGGGGAGGCTGGCCCTTCCTTGCCCACATGGTCAGAGGGTAACAGATGGTAAAGGGTAAGAAGCATCCCCCAGGCCCAGGAAAACACCGAGCCTGAGCCCCTGAGCATGTCCACCAGACACTGCCAAGATGGTGAGCCTGGATCTTTCTCTAGGTGCTCTGGGTACTTTTAGGACATTTGTACAGTATGGATACCACAGCCTGAGATGACAATCCCAGTCGTTGTTCCTATGTTGCTGTGCCCAGCACTGCTGGCTGAAGACCCCAGTCTCAACTCAGAACACCCTGCAAAGCAAGTTTAATTTCCTCTATTTTACAGGTGAGGAGACCAAAGCTCAGAGAAGGACTTGCCTGAGGTCAGAACCCACATCTGACTCCAGATCTAAAGGCTCTCCTGTTATGTTATACACTGCACCCTGGTATGACAAATTCTACAACGTCTCCACTTTTCTAAGCCTATTTCAGTAGCACCTCTCAGTGGTGAGAAGTCAGTTTACCCCTTTGTTTCACATTGCCCTTCCTAAATACACAATATTTAAGATTAGACATGGAAAACAATGAACTAAGACAACCATGCCTCGGTGAGCATCAAGGGAAGCTCGTTGTCAAAGATCAACACTGGGAACCATTTCAGGAGCACACTCAAACGCCATCCGAAGTTCACCCTCTCAGGCCCTGGTTCCTAGCTCTATGGGCTACCTGGTGCTTCTCGGCTACCGTCCGCCCCTCATTCCCACCACGTCAGAACGTGGCCACTTTCTTAGGCTGTTTTCAAACTGTCTCCTTGGAGCTTCCAGAGCCCAGCCTCAACTTAGCCCCACACAGGTCCAAACATGGACTACCCCCTTAACTCAGGTCCCAAGTGGGTTCTGGGGACACGCTATGGTGCCACCTCTCTGGACTGACTCCCAAATGTGCCTCATCATCCTCATTAACCCAGCAGTACTTGCTGCTGGCACGTCCCGCCCTGGCTCCAGAACTCTGTTCTCTTCCCCAACACGGTAGATAAAAGCCATGGCATTCAGTACCATTGCAAAGTCACGTGAACAACAGACATTCCCCTGCAAGCCCTCTGACGGCCACTGAACTGTGCACAAGTTGCACAGCCAGCGCTGACAGTCCCAGTCTCTGAAAGCCCTCTAGCTTTCTGCCCTGCCATCCAGCCACCCCATGGGTCCACAGACTCCAGACCACGTGTAACGCAAACAAAGATCTCACTTCCAACATGGGGGAGTCAGGCCTGCTGTGCCATGTCCATTGTCTGTAATAGGTTTTAGGACAAGTTGTAAGGAAGAAAATGTGCTATAATGACAGACAAATCAAATGTAATGAGTTCACCAGTAGTTGAAGACTGGTATAAAGTTGCTGAATATAAACATAAGGCTACAATAAATAAAATTAAAAAAAAAAAAAGCCCACAGTACATTTACTGGGAAGACAACTGAGACCAAGTCCTGGATTCACCAGTCAAACTTCTTGAGCCTCCCCCACAGGGGAGGCTCATCCCCTGGATAGCTCCAGGCGCCCCCACAGGGACAGGAGAGAGACTGGGCCAGGTGCAGGAGGAAACCTGGAAGAGACTGCTGTCAGACAGGGCTCCAAATGCCAACAGACCATTTTCTTTTGACTGTCCTTTAAATTTTGTTTCCACTTTACTCTTGTCCTGAGCAATAGTATCTGGGCTTTAGTGATATTTGGTGGATTATATTTTTTTCTAGTACCCATTAAAATAAATTCATAGCTTTCTCTCCCTTTCTCCACCATCGTGGTGTGCAAAGTTGACTTTGTTTCTTGCCATGCTGTCTCACAAGACTTTCAGAATCAAGTGATTCCTGGCCAAGAAACAAATGCAGAATTGTGCTATTCCCCAATGGATTTGGATGAAAACTGGTAATAAAATCAGGTACAACTCCAAGAGGAGACACTAGAGAAGAACCAAGCTGGGTTTACAAGGAACTGCACAAGGTGACACACATAGTTATGCTGTATCAAGGTGACTATCATCTCACCATATCAAGCTGGAGATGTTACCATTATCTGGACAGTTGGACATGTTGTATTAGAAAAATGGTTTTTCTTACTGTTAATATGCTCTGCACTAGTAAGGTGGTTCAGTAATAAATATGTGAGACTTTTTGTTTGGAAAAAAGGAAAGAAATCATAGCTATCAAAATACAACATGCTCACTTGCAAACCCATAGAGTCCTTTTCCATGGCAGGAAATAGATTCCTTACCCCACACACTTTGCTTTATTTATCAGAAGCCCCTTCAAATCACAGATGAGCTTGAAACTTTGCCCATCCAAAACAAATCTCATGCCCCTCTCAAAAAAAGAAACGTAAATATGATAGGGGACCTGTAAGGAGCAGGTGAGCAGGAGCAGCAGCTGGAGGGCAGAGCAGGGCCATGCTCCTCTAAACACCTGGCAGTGCCCCCAGGTGCTTGGAGGACAGGAGAGAGACTGTGTGGCAAAGCACACACCCTGGGGCCCACGTATTACAGAACTGATCCCTGCCAACAGGCTCTCTCAGGTGGGGAGCGCTGAGTGAGGCAGTTAGGAAGCAATGGGTACAGTTCTGGGCCCACCAAGAGCCCTGGAGCTCCTTCCCTGGCTGTGGTGCACCCTCTCCAGGTATCCCCCTGGTCCTTCCTGTCACACATTCCTGCAGTGGCTCCCTCCTGCTCCAGACACACACAAGACTTTACCCTGGCTGTTTCTACCTCCCCAGGCAAAGCCACGGGTTCCCATCAGGCTGAGGAAGAGACAGCAGACACCACCTCTCTCCCATGCCTGCATCCAACACTGATCTCTGACTGGGGTGCCCTTGCCCCTGAACCTGGCCTTTCTTCAGGTATACACAGCAATCTCCCCAGGCCCTTCCAACTACACCTCTGCCAACAAAGCCTTAAGGAGGCCCTACATCCTAGTGCCTGATCAAGAATTTGACACCTCCATCCCCACCACCAGACCCCAGAGGCCCTGTGAGGAAGCCTCGGCCCCACTTTCTAAACCTCTATCAGCCCCCAGGTTCTCTGCCTCCTGCCAGTGGCATCCAAGACTGACTTCTTGCTGCACTGGCACCCAAGCATGAGATGAGATCTCTGGGGTCCCCCTCCTCAACCTGTTATCCCAAAGAGAAGTCCGCGGCCCTGCTATTGTAGGAGCACTGCTGGAAGATGGACTAGGTAGGAGGAAAGAGCCGGGTTCTTTGCAGCTTCCATGAGGCTGACCAGGCACCACTTTATTTACTAAGAAATTCTTACATGGAGCTTTACAAATGATCACCTCCTTTTACATGCAACTAAGGCACAGACAGGTCACCTAATCTGCCTGAGGTCACACAGCTGTGTTTGGGGTCCAGGCAGCCTGGCTACGAGCACCAGCTCCTTCCCACATGCTCAGTTGCCTCTCACAGCAACACAGATAAAGCACAGCCGTGGCCTTGAAGGCACTCCGGCCTGGCTGGGCAGGCAGATGAGATTAGAGCACTTCAAAAGGTACAGCAGGCGGGGCTTTGAACACGGGACACTCAGGGTGCCCTGGGGCCTCCCAGGAGGGGGACAGAGGGAATCTTTGAGGAGGCCTGAAGAGCGAGTAGGAAACTTCAGGCTGAACCAGGGAGGTGAGGACATGCCCCGTTGGGGCAGGGGAGCAGACAAGGTGAAGAGGGTGACTCTCACAGGCAAGTCACAGAATGGATCTTGGGCTACGCTCAGAGCAGGGAGTGATGTGGTCAGATGCAGTTTTAAGCAGCCTGCTCTGGCTGCGAGATGGAGAACTCACAGCTGAGGCAGGGGACAAATCTGCAGGCCTGGCCAGCCTTAGGGGACAGACTAGTGTGAGGAGCGGGGTACGAAGACAGGAGAACTCATGGGTCCAAAGCAGCAGGAGCCCACCATACAGGCTGATGGGAGAGGAGGGCTGCATGCATGCAGAGGCAGGACAGGGCGATTGCTGACACCAGGGAGGGGTAGGACAACGGTTGCAGCCAGACACCAGGGAGTCACCATGAGTGTCCTACTGACATGTGCCTGTTCCCCTGTTCTCTCACTGGGCACGGATTTCCCATTGATCATCTCATTTCACCCATTCTGACATACCACCGTATTATTAACCATGAAGAAAAAAATGGTGCCCAATGGAGACACAGCCTGTCCTCAACGATATAGAAATGTGACTGAAACAAGCCCTTTATTCCTTCTCACGGTGACCCTGACCGCAGAAATGGGCAGAGGCAGACAGTCTTCCTCACACTCAGCAAGACACCTGGAACCTGAAGCCATCCCTAACTGTCCTCTCCCCTCAACTGTGAACAAATGGAACCCATGGCTGGCACACACGGTTTCTCCACCCCATTTCCTTCCGAATGCCACGCTCCCTGCAACATTTCCAAACTCAACTCAGAAACAGCAGCTATGGGAGACTCCAATTCTGGGTATGTAGCCCAAAGAACTGAAAGCAGGGACCCAGAAGAGACTTGCACAGCCGTGTTCACAGCAGTGTTGTCTGCAATAGCTAAAACGTGTAAGCAGTCTGTGTCCACGGACGGATGAATGGATGAGCAAAATGTATCTACAAAATGGAACATTATTCAGCCTTAAAAAGGAAGGAAATCCTGACATATGCTACCACACAGATGAACTTTGAGGACGTTATGCTAAGTGAAATAACCCAGTCACGAGACAACAAATACTGTGTGATTCCACTCATACGCCGTAGTCAGAGCAATCAAAATCAGAGACAGAACATAGAATGGTGGGTGCTAGAGGCCGGCAGGAGGTGGGGAATGGGGAGTCAGTGTTTAATGGGACAGAGTTCAGTTTTGTAAGACAAAGAGAGTCCTAGAGGTGGATGGCGGTGGTGACTGCACAACAATGTAAATGCTTAAGATCACTGAGCCGTACACTTAAAAATGGTTAAGATGGTAAGTTTTATGCGATGTGTATTTTACCACAATTAAAAAAAAAAATTGTGGGACCCTGGCAGAGACCCTGGTGCCTGAGTTCCTAAGAGGTCCTTCTGCCCGGTCCACTGCCCCTCAGGTGTCCTTCAAGTTGCTCCTGGACCCTCTGGTCCTCTTCTGCACAGGATGCTGCAGCTGTTAAAGAGCCTCGTGTGCAAATGGACAGGGCAGCCAAAGGAGCTCGGAACCTCCCACTGAGATGAGAAGTCATGAGCAAGTCACCTCCCTGAGTGACCTTCCATATCTCTAAGATAAACATGAAAATTGCTCCCTAGTGGGATGGTGGGAGGGATCAAATGGCCATGTTTGAGAATCTACAACGGACATAGTCAGGTGTCAGCCAAATGGGGGTCTCGACTTGTGGAATGGGAATCGTGGAAACCATCACCTCTAGGGCTGGCTGTTAAACCAGACAAGTTGGTAAGTGCTCGACAGTCTTTCTAAAGGCTAAAGGGTATCTCACAGGAGCTCCAGGAAGATCCAGGCCTACGGCCCTCAGGCACCCAGCCACCATCTCCCATCGACAAATAGCAGGGCCCTAACACTGGCTGCCCCCGTATGTGGGGGACAGACACAGATTGACTCTCCCCCAGGTTCAGCTGGGCAGGCCTACTGGAGCCCACACCAGCTCCATCTGCACATGCCCACACGCACCTGACCTCGGCTGTCCAAGTAAAGGGCGGGGGGGGGGGGGGTCGGGGGAGCTGGGGTGTCAGGGAAGGGTCTCTGGCCCAGTGAGGCTCCAGGCAGTGCTGACAGGGCCCCGAGGTTGCAGTACGCATCCTGCAAACACAAGCTCTGAGCAGAACTGTGGAGGCACCAACCCTGCTTCCAAAGGGCCCCCCCGGAAGTTCCCCTCTATATTTGCCACTGTGAAAACCACCACCTAACACTTTTACTGCCTGACGGATCTGTGTATGAGTAGATGCACAAGATGTCATGCACAAAAATATTCACAAAGCATTGCTGCATCAGCAAAATTCTTGAAGTCAGTTCCATGATAATGAAACAGCTATCATGGAATATTATGGAATGAGGTCAACCCATATGTAAGAAGCACAGAAACCCAGGACATGCTACAGAGGGAAGTAAGCTAGCTGCAGAATGACTGCTCTGTGTGCCACAATTTCTTTAAAAACCACACACAGTATTGCCCAGTGCTCTGGGCTGCACTTCCACACACACTGGAGAACATACTCTGCTCATGACACAGGTCCCACTGAGAGGGACAGAAGAAACTGCATGAAGGGAAGTGGTCAAAGGGGACCTTAGCTATAACTCAAGCATTTTAATTTTTAAAGGAGGACGTATTTATTGCTTGTGTACTCAAAAAATCAATGAGAATGAAAGGAAAGAAAACATTTTAGGCGAAGGATTTGGCTTAGGAATGTGCAGTGTGCAGGGCCACACCTGGATGTGCAGGCCGAGGCTGGATCCTGGGCTCTTCAAGGACCATCAGCACCTGGAGTCTGTTCTGCAGGGCAGATCAGCTGGCTCTAAGGCCCATACATGGGGTCAGAGACAACAAGTTGCAAGGAACCCCTAGGACTGGTTTGCTGGGTGACATCTGCTAGTCACTGTAATTTTTAATAGTGCTTCATTCATCTAAAAGTGTCCTGGATAAGATGTATAGTACAGTCAGAGTAGACTCACAGCTACTGTGCGTGCCCCAACCACTCCACCCCCGGGATCCACAGGGGTAAAGACACAGTTCCATGGAGTCCTAGAGCTGCAGAGGGGTGGGGTGTGGGACATTTTACAGATGTGGAAAGAGACTCAGAAAAACTGGACACCTGCTCAAGGTGACACAAGCCCATGTAGCCAGGCTGGGGACTGTGGGAACATGTGTCTGTCCAGAGCCCCTGTGAGCCCTGCCTGCTTATAAGGGGATGGGGTAACAGCACTGCCCTCCTGTCCTGGGTGAGAAAACCAGTAACAACCTATGGCACTTGGCAGGCACCCACCAGCAGTGGTAGTCATGTTCGATGGTGGGGTGAGCTGGAGATCGGAAAGGGCCCCTCAGCAGGGGGAGGGGTGCTTTTTAAGTGATGGAAATATTCTACATCTTGACTGTGGTAGTTACCACAGATGTGTGAATTTGTCAAAACGCATCAAAATGTAGCTTGGAGTTCAATAAAAAGACAAATGTGAAAGCACTTTGTCATCATAAGGCACAAGACAGACATCAGTCATTCATTTAAATGAGGGACTTCCGCTGCAAAATGTACACTTGAAATAGGAACATTCTGTAGTATGTAAATCAGACCTCAATAAAGGCAACTTTTAAATGAGGGGAGGCAGAATCAGGAAGACAGCTGAGAAAAAAGGCCCTAAGTGCAGGTTTTTCATGCCCGCAGCTTGAGACACCAGTGTGAGGAGGGCACGGATGAGGCCATGGGGATACTCAGACTGAGATGAGGGCTGAAGGCCACAAGTGACCAGGGAATGAGAAAAGCCCATGAAAAGGAGAGATGCATGTAACAGACAGAAAGACAGCCTGAAGCCTGCTGCATCTGGGGTGCACCTACCTGAACTTTTGTGGGGCAGGAAGGGTGGCCAGGATGCACCCCCATCACCCACCCCCCACATACACAGCAGGAGAGCAGCAGGAGAGAGGACAGGCACATTGGTACCCTGCCAGGAATGGAGTCTCCACATTGCCCACTAGAGGAAAGGAGAGGCTCGGCTCAGATGACCAGCCTGCTCCCGGAGATGCGGGCATGATGCAGGAATGGGGAGGAGGGGGACAGGTAGAAGACACCGGGGAAGGAGCAGCCCACGGAGTGGGGCCCAGGGAGCAGAACCTAGGGAACTGGGAGGATGGGGCTGGAGGCACACCCTGCACATAGAAGCCCCTCAGAAATAAACAGCTGACACTGGCCAGAGTCCTGCCAGTCACAAAGTGCTTTCTCACTGTGTCTTCTTATCAAATTCCCGGTGACAAGGAGCTAAAGCTCTGCATCATCGTGTGCGGATATTTGTGTGTGGCAAATCTGTCATCCAGACAGGCCAGCTTTCCTCCTTTCTCCCTCACTCAAAACTCAGGCCTGCCTTGCTCCTGCACTGGACTGCTAGCATGCCAGGCAGCTGGACAGAGTCAACCTGCAGCTCCACCTCCCCTTCACAGCAGATCATCTGGAACCCTGGGCTCACTGGGAGAGGGCGAGGATGCGGTGAATCCTGACTCTCAGAAGACTGTCTGGCTCTGTAAATGAGGCTGGCACCACTGGGACAAAGCATCCTGAAGATGCTACGAGTGAGGGTTTCCTTTTTTTGGTGGAGAGGGCAGGTAGGAGATGGAAGCAAACATGGCATTAGCCATGCTCAAACCCAGAGTGACTTTTTTATGGTCTGGTGCTGAAGTTAGCAGCAGTGACTGCTGCCATCTGGGAAGGGCAGCCAGGTGGGACACAGAGCTGCTCATGTCTCCCAGGGGGTGGGTGCCTGGCACACACTGAAAGGGAACCCACCCACACTGTACGCTTGGACTGTTGCAGCCAGGAGAGCACAGACACAAGCGTTCATCTGGTCCCTATGTATCTCCCAGGAATAGAAGAATGTATTGTGTGCCTTCCGGGGAGCCCTGTCCTCAAGGGGCTTTGCATTCATGTTGGGGAAGGCAAGCAACAGACAAGCAAACCAGACCACGGGGTTGCACTAAAAGCCATGAAGGAAATAAACAGTGTGATGTGAGAGGAAGGCTTCCCTCAGGACAACTCAGCCAGGAGGCCCAAGAGAACCAGGGGCAGTGAAGCATCTATAGAGCAAGCAGCGAGACGGCCCCTCCCCACTCCAGGTAGCTGGCTCATCAGGAACCAATGAAGGGCACTGAACATGGCCAACGGGACACTACGACCCAGAGGACTACCCCAGCAATCAGCTGCAAAGGAATAGATGCCATCCTGGACAAGGAGCCTGTGGCCCAGCAAGCAGGCCCAGGGACACCACGGCCCTGGTGGGCAAGGCTCCAGGCGTGGGCCGGATCTCCGTCTGCACACACGTCAAAACTTCCGCTCCTCTGGGGCCACCGTGCCCTTTGGCATCCAAGCTGGCTATGGGGCAGGGACTCTACCCAGGTGGGCAGTGGAGCCCACTCACACTAGCTCCCCTCTGAAAGCCCAAGGTGGTACTTCAATGAATTTTTGGAACCATTATTAAAAACTAAAGACATAAACTTACAGTAAGTTCTATTTAAAACAAAGGAGATATAATACTCAAAACTCATGACTTTCTACTTAATTTACCACATTTAGCATTATCTAATTTTTGAGGTTATTCTTGACTATCGTATCCATAGGGAGGAAATGATGTGCTACTAAGCTCTCTCTTCCCAACTGCACATTCAGTGACATCGAGTTAGTAGCTTACAATCAGCCATGGTGGGGAGTATTTACACCATGGAAATCGGTAAACACTATAAATCAAGGCTTGATTTTATGGGCTGTAAACCAGGAGTCTACAAACTCCAGGGCTATATCCATAACACTGTCTGTTTTTGTAAATAGAGGGTTTTTTCTTCTTCATTTTATATGTTGTTCATTGAAGTGAAATTCACATTAATATTAACCACAAAGTTTTACTGAACACCATCATGTTCACATATTGTCCATGGCTGCTTTTGTGCTACAAAGGTAGAGGTGCAACAGAGACCCTCTTACTATGTAGCCTGCAAAGCCAAAAATATTTACTATCTGGCCCTTTACAGAAAAGGTTCGCCAACTCTTGGGGGTTAGACATAATAAAGTGATAGAAAAAAATGTTAATAATGCACATTAAACTTAAAAAGTGTGTCATGCCTGAAGCCATTACATTGGGAACAGCACAATTGATGAAATATTTTTTTACCATACAGGTATTTGAAAACCACTATCCTACTCAACAAAGACACCACTTGACTCATTAACATAAAAGTATCAACTGATAGCCCTGTCAGAACTATACAAAAGCACGCAAAAGTCAATGAAAACAGTTGGTGAGAAGCAACTGGCCATGTGAAATTGACGATAAGGAGTGTTGTACATTTCATTATTATTTGTGAATTGAATGCTACCCATCTTTTAAATCAGTAAAATGTATAAACTTATGTGCATATACATGTATGTGCATATATGGATACTTTTTTCTACTTTTCTTCCTGGAGAGCTGGATGTCAAACATTTACCAGCACATCACTGCCTATACCCAAGTATATGCATTATGTAAATAAGGGCTTCATTATTTTGAAGTGTGTGAAACAGAGTCTGAGTGAAACCAAAATCTATTTGCATTATTGTCTTTCAACATTATATATAAATGAAAAGAAGGAAGAATCTGGATTCTTTAGAAATGCCAACTCATAAAGTTTTGAGTGTTTACCAAAAAAAAGTTTTCTAAGTTTTATCACCTCCTCACACAACAAAATTTCTCCACACCGATTATCAAAGTCAAGCAAAACAGAAACAAAAAGAAAACAAAGAAAATCCACACCCTAACACATAAAAGTGATGTTCATTGACACAAGTGCTTTTCTTTTGTTAAAAAAATCAGTACTACTCAACACAAGTTCAGTATTTAATGTTCCCTAACACTTTGTACTTTCTTATAATTTATACTGAAGAACCCCAACACACACACTTCCCCCCAGTCCCACCTCCAGTTTACCCAGTGCACCTGCAGATGCCATGACGTGAAAGGCTGGAGGCAGTGTGACAGCAGGAAGGCACAGGGCTCCCCATACAGTGGGTGGCCAGAGAAGGCCTGAAGGAGTCCCACTGTCACAGAGCTGGGGATACGGCCGCAGAATCAACAATGAGGGAGAGAGTTCAAGCTGAAGAGAGAAAGGAAAGAAGGGTCCAAGTCCCGTAGCACCTGTAGAGTGTGCGAGTAAGGCACGTGGGCAATGGAAAACCACTGAAGGATGAGAAGTGACACAGTGGTGTGATCTGGTTTGGAAGGGGCAAGAGGGAGGTGGCTCGGGTTGGATTGAGATGGAGGAAACAGGAGGGATGGAGAATGCACATTCTGGTGGCAAAGCTGCTAGGACTTGCAGGTGGACTAGACGACTAAGACAGGTGGAAGGCAGGAGGCCAGAATGACTCCCAGGTGCTGCCCAGAGCCATGGGGTATGGCCCCACAACTTCATGGAGAAAATCCCTCTCAGTCCTGGTGGGACAGACCCCAGAATGTGAAGGACATAACTGGTGGCCTTGACTGGAATGACACGTTGCACCCCACCGCCCTGAACCTTCCAGGAGCACATAAGAGGGGAAATAGTCCTCTCCACTGTTGTGCTACGCAGAGGCCTGCAATCCACTCCACAAATGATTGCTCTCAATAGCTCTCAAGTGCTCTTGAGACTAAAGCAGTCTACTTTTATTTTCATTTTTTTTACAGTTTAAATGAAAAGACAATTGAGCAGAGGGAAAACAAACCAACCTGTTCCCCCTGCCCCAGCCAATACAACGAACTGCCTCCCGTTTTACTCCAAGTTCTAGTTTTTGTGCCCATCCAGACTCCTCTCTCAGTGTGCGCAGCTGACAAAACTGCTCCCTCCCCCACCACAGCCAGGCCTGCCCATTTTTCTAGAGCCTTCAGAATCACTCTTCACAGCTACATGCTATTTGACTCTGTGGATGTACCGTTTCCCCAAGCTTCTCCCATGACATTTAATTAATAACATTAATGATGATTATTATATGAATAAATCCAATAACATTATTTAAAATCACCATGCATCTGTAAATTTCCAAGAGTAAAATTACTAGGTCAAAGGACATGTGCATGTTATGCCTCTTGCTACATAGTTTCCAAAAGGGTGACAGGAGCTCTGAGCTCCTGCCAGCAGGAGGGTGTGGGTTGAGGGGGGTGGGCTGGGAGATGGAAAATAGCAACAGGCCAGCTTAATGTCCGGTCTTGATTACCTGCCAATGCCATTCTTCCACATGTTTGGGGTACAAGGTATATTTTCTCAGTATGAATTACACCAACATTTCTCTGCCCAGTGAGGTCTTGGAGATCTTATGATTGCTAATTCTGAATATGTTCTCTATACAAGATATTGTTTCCAAAAAGCAATTTCACACACAAATTTATATTTTGATCACCCCCATCTACAACTGCAGCACAGAGGGATTTGGAAAAGTATAGGCAGGTATCGAATTTGATTGTAAATTTCAACCTAACCACCTCTTCCAAAGAAGCATGCCTTTCCTTCCTAAAGTCTAGGATTTTGTTCTACTACCAATTTCTTCCTGTTCCCCCTTCACCCCCCAGGGAGCTTTTAGAAATGTGTGAATTAGGCAACATTGTCTTGTAACTGCTCATTGAGGACACTAAAGGAAAGGCTATCTTTGAGAAGGAACAGCGTTCATGAAAACCAAAGGTGAATATCTACGAACTCATATAAGGAATAACGCCCCCTCACCCCGCCCTGGAAAGAGGGGAAGGGGCTTATAGGTGTTCAGCGCCTACTACGTACCCAGCAATTTCCTTTCAGGCAATGTTTACCTTCAGCAGGGTAGAAATAATCCTCACTTTATACATCACAGCACCAATGAGCAAATGTTTGATATGATTTGTCCAGAGACATACAACTCTTGAGACAGAGCTGTGGAGATTTGAACTCAGGTCTAACTGTAAAATTCTTGCATATTAAATACTTTTATGTGTATTGTCCTTTATTGGGAGGGGGGTGCCTCACAGGATTTCTAGTTGATTGTTAAGCTCCATTCAATATGCACTTAAGAAATGAGAAGGCTCTCCTTTCTCATAAGAAAAGACCTGGTGAACTGAAGCTGACACAGCTCAGGGGCTCTGAAGACATCAGAGACTATGTCTGGCTGGGGAAGGGACAGGGGACCTTCTGCATGCCCTGACAGGCCAGATACAACCTCCTCCCCTATTTCCCAGGTGGAAAAAGCACAGCCCCCAGCTGCACCCAAAGCACAGGCAACCCAAGGCCCTCAAAGGGCACTGTCCAAGGGGTGCAGCCCCCTCTTCTCTCTGCAGTGGGCGGCAGCGCTTGTTGCCACAGAATGAAAGCAAAGGTTCTGAGGGCAGAAGCTGGCTCACAGCTCACAGATGCACGGTGGCCAGCGACTTAACCTCACTAAGCTTCAGTTTCCTTACCTATAAAATGGGACAATTCCCAGCAAACAGTGAGCACACAGTAAGAGTTGATCCTGTTGTCCTTGTAACTGTTTCTGTTACCGCTTCAAGATAAAGTTCCTACAGAGAGCTATCTCTTATAAAGATTCACACCAAAGGATGTTGAGCACTTGGTTTGTTAAGTCGCACTGGTCACTAGATTCAGGCCCTCTGGACTTGGTGATATAACTGCAGCCTGCAGGTCTATTAACCACTGATGGGGTTTAAATCCTGCATCGGTCCCTTCCAACTGCATGACCTCACGCAAAGACAACCCCTCTAACTCCTTTCCTCATCTATAATGGGAACAGTCCCAGCTCCCTTGTAATCAGGGTGACTAAACGGAAGCCAGGTACCACGCCAGGCATCCACCATGCCCCATGTCCTACGGGACGATACCACCAGGCGATACCACCACTGTTCATCAGCCCCATGTCACAGATAAAGAGACTGAGGCTCGGAGACATTAAGAGATTCACTCCAAGGTCACGCTGGAAGAAGCAACTAAGAAGGCCCTAAAGCCTCTGTACTAAGGTCCAGAACCCCCTGCTAAGGGGAATACCTGCCCAGGCCTGGCTCGAAGGAGAGAGGAGGCACGCACACACTCCTGTGGTCTTGAGGGTTCACCATGCCACTGTCCTGTCGACAGTCCTCAGAATCCCCGGATCTGGTGGAACTGAGCAATGCACACAGGACAGGCTCGGTGCCCACGTGCTGACCATGCCACTGCAGCTCCAAGAGACCCCACACACCACAGGAGGAACCTGAAGGGCTGAAATCTGAAGGCGCCCAAGCAGCCATCATGGGGAACAGGGAGCTTCCTCCAGAAGTCCAGTCACCCCAACCCCAATATTCATGAGCTGAGTGGCTACTCTGCTCAGGCCTGATTAAACCTGAATTCTTACCCCAAATCCCACTTGGTCCTCTCAGGTTAGGCACTGCTGTGCTGCTCATCTGTACCTTGTCGTTTGTGAATTGGTTGCTGGCTCTAATAGAATGAATGGGCTCACTACATACCAGCAAGAAAAGAACCAGCCAGTCCCTGCCTTCAAGGGAAATGGGGGTGGTGGCAGTGGTGGTGGGGGTGAGGGATATGATAGGCATGTCAGACCAGTTACAGGAGGTGCTGCAGAGAAGATAGGACCAGGATGCCAGGAATAGTCAGAAGACACGGCTGCTGATGGCCCCCTGGGACAGCTGGCACTGGCCTTCCTGGGGAAGGCACTCTAGATACTGAGCCCAGAGAGGCAGGGAGAAAAGAAGCTGGCTGAAGAAAGGAGGGAGGAAGGAAGGGGAGGAAGGAGAGGGGGCTGGCAATCAGGTGGGGGTGCAGGAGCAGGTCCACAGCTGACTGATGAGAGCTGAGCGCAGCTGCAGCAGGGAGCAAGAGAGGTTGCCTGAGCCTAAGCCTGGGGCACAATGTGTTCTAATGGTTCTGTGCAGAATCTCCTGGTTGCAAGTGACAGAATAGCCAGCTCAAATAGGTTTAATCCAGAAAGGAAGCCATGGTCTCGTTTAGCTGAAAGTTCAGGGCAAGGCTCACTT
Source organism: Eulemur rufifrons (assembly GCF_041146395.1). Taxonomy (NCBI): domain Eukaryota; kingdom Metazoa; phylum Chordata; class Mammalia; order Primates; family Lemuridae; genus Eulemur; species Eulemur rufifrons. The sequence continues at coordinate 7,442,238 of NC_090984.1, read as the reverse complement.
CAGACTACCACTCCTCTGGGCTGGCCTCACTCCTGGACAGGCCCTCTCTCCAGGCAGCAAACCCCAGCAGCAACCAGCTCATACTCTTTCCCTTTTCTAGTCCCCTCACCTCTCCAGCAGAGTGCTAAAACTTTCACAGGCTCTGAATGGGTCACAGGTCTATCCCTGAACCAATCACTGCCCAGGCAGATGAAGCCCCACAACTGCCCAGTTTTGAGTCACTGAACATCCAATGGGCATGCACTGGAGGGAGAGATGTGCAGCTCTCAGGAAAACCAGGACACAGAAACCAGGAAAGCAATGGGAGCTGGTGGGCTGCCCACCACCAAGCCTGTGTGTCATTAGCTACCAAGCATGTCAGCACCCAGGATGCTTCAGGAATGGGGCAACGTCCCATTCTCAACAGCCTTCCTATGCAGCAGTATTTATACCCTTCTAGGAAAACAGGCTGCAAACCTAAACTTGTCCAAGGTTGCAAGGTGAACAGCAGAGTCAAGGTTTCAACTCAGTTCCACCCAAGTCTTCTACCCAGAAGAAAGACTGTCTTCCCCACTATATACCACCTAAAGAGCCCAGACTCTATCCGGTCAGTGACCTGACCCCACCAGAGGAAGTGAAACATCCCAATCTGTTTTTAGACACTCACTGAGGTTGGCACAAAGGAGACAGGAGACTGGCTGGGAGGCGGCTACACTAGACACCCCCAGGGATCTGGCCCACAGGAAGGGAGACCCCAGGACGGCCCTAAGGTGGCCCACAGAGTGGTGTGGATAGTGGCACCACCAATGGACACAGCACAGCACGCAGACAGCAGGAGCGAGGCACACATAGCAGGAAGGCACATCTGCTTTGGAGAAGGCTGCCTGGACATCCAAGCACAGGAGTCAGCGCTGGAGAGTGACTGTCCAGGTGTCGTGGAAGTTGTGGCTCTGAGAGCATCTGGGGAAAGTCTTAAAGACCAGACAAAGATCACAAGCAGTGCTGGACAAGCCAAAACGCTCAGGGGGAAGCATGCACCAGTGGAAGGCGGTGTGGAAAGAACAGAAAGACCAACACAGCAAAGTGCAGGGGGCCAGGGACAGACACTCCTCACTGTTTAGGCCTCATCATGTGCATTCAGCACCTATGCCATGGCAGGCAAAGAGGACAGCACAGCGACCCAGGAAGACAACCTGGAGTGACAAACTCAACAAGCATCCTCATGGACAAGGACAGCTCATCTTACAAAGCTGATGATGCCACTTCTATTTCCCAATTTGGGGGAGCCCACCACTTGACCAGATAGGAAACCACGTCCCCATGCTCTCAACACAGAAGCAGCATCTCCATGGCAACAAGGCAGCGCTCGCCCAGTCACACCCCCTAACTCCTCATCAGGCTGACAGTGTGTTCAGAGAGGTAACGTGTGAGTCTTCCATTGCACCATCTGCCGCAAATACGCACTGCCAAGAACACCAGAACACCAAGGTGCCCCGGTCCCCCACCCCAGTCCAGGGTTATCACCATTTTCCTTCCAGCACACAGGGCTGTAGCAGCCTGGGGCACATATAATTTCTCTTGAACAACAGACCCTGCTCCTTCTGGAAACTCCTCCCCAACTTCCTGTGGGCACTATCACTTTCTTACAAGCCCCCCCAACCCCACCCTCAAGCCAAGCAAAAGTGCTTCTCCAGTAGTTTCCAAACTGGAAACAAAAAAGTAAACCCTTCTCTTTACAATCGCTTAGTTTTCCAGAGGTCAAACCCGGGAGCTGTTGCCTTTCCCAACATGACCATACACGAGACAGACAGACAGACAGACAGACACACACACACACACACACACACACACCCCCCACACACAAAGTGCCCAGTACGGGACACAGAACAGTTTCCCTCTCATTCCTCCCTACCCCAATTTCAAACAGCACTTTTAAGCTCAGTGAGCAGAGGAGGGAAAAAGGATTAAAAGCAAATGCAGGAAGAGCTCACAGAACACCCAGGAGGGTAATGCTTATGCTCTTCTGTGAGAAGTTAGGTTCCTGCACTCAGTGGGCACCTTTGCTTGTCAACCAACCTTCAAAGTGAGAACTTAAATGCCTGAGAAGCTCACTTAAAATAGAAGTGAAGTACCCATTCACAAACCTTTTCCTGACAGATGAATCTAAAACTTAATATGAGGCCCAATTCTGTTGCTGCCAGGCCACCAGCACCTTAGCAAAAGGGAGTGCAGATGTCAACTTCTGCTGCTTGCTGAGAACCCCTCAGAAACACATGGAGGGCAAATACGGAGGCTGCAAAGAAAGATCACTTGACCCTACCCCTACCCCTTTCCGTGAACCTAAGAGGAAGAAGTCAGGCCTAGAAATGCAGGTACCGGTTTTCGGTTACCCAGGCTAACCAGGGGGGAGGGACAGACAAGAGGAAATGGGCAGGACAATCAGACTCAACAGATCTCCTAGTCCCTGTTCAGGGCCCGTAAGTCCAGAGAAGCTGCAGGTCTTGCCTGGGTCGCGGTGCATCCCCATCATGACCACAGGAGGCCTGGGTGGTGCGGGCTGCCTGGAGCACACCACCTACCCCCAGCATGGCCTGTCCTGGCAGTTACGGAAGCACCAGGAGACACCACTGGGACAGGGAGAAAAAATAGCAGCATGCAAGACTCCCCGCAGCCCAGGACGGAGACTGAAGCCGCAGCCAGCCAGCACCCAAGGGCGACCACAAGCAAATTCAGGTTCTGCAGCTCAACCAGAACGAACAGACACTCAGAATTCTGCGCCGTGACCTCACGCCATCCAAACCACCCCATGGCTTATTCTAGCCTTTTCAGTTACTTTCATTTTGCCTTTTAGATCCAACTCTCCTAGGCCCAGCACTAAGCCCAACTACTTGATCATGACATTGATTCAATCAACACCCACTCATGGACATCCACCCCACCACCTCTTCTCCCGTTAACAGGACCCTGTCTCCTGGGAACATCCCCTCTATTCTGTGCCTGTTTGGGCAGAACTAATGCCATGCTCGGATTAGAAGTGAACCAATCAACACACCCTGCTAATTCAATCACAGCCCAGAGAAGGCACAAGGAGATGTTTGCTGGGGCTGCCGGGAAAGAGTCAGGAGTTCAATGTGGGGAAATCCTGAAGCTGCCGAGGAGGAGAGGGAGATGCCGCACTATGCGCGAAGGCAACACCACAAGATAGGGATGGAGAAAACCAGGTCCTCACCTGACAGCAGACTTGCCTCTGAGCCTGTGAGTGACAATCAGCCCCTTGTGTCTAAGCTCCTACCACCAGCACAGTGCTAACCTCCCTGGGGGGCTAGACGGGCCACAGATCAGTAAAGGAAGTACAGACAGGTGCTCTGCCAGCAACCAGTTAACTGCACCCAGAAGGAAACAAGATGAACCAATTAGCCAAAAGGTAAGCTGTTCTTATTTTATATCCCTACACATCAGTACCGCGGGCCCCAACAGACAGCACTGAAAAGCCAGCTTGCCAGCTGTCTGTCTGCCTGGGCACCAAATGAGATGCACCGAGGGGGTGAACAACGTTGGGCAGCATCTACCATAAATGGCTTCTGGGAGGGCTGGCCTAAGAATGGGAAGGCTGTTCGCTACCATGGTAACTACCAGATCACCCTGGGGAAAGAGGATGTGGCCACCGCCCCACACCCCAACCCAAGCTGGGACAGGTACCTGATGACAGACAAGGAGTAGAGGGAAGCAAAACAAGTCATCAAGGGGATAAGAACCACCCTGTCCCCCGTGCGTGCAGGTGCCTGACTGCCCAGACAGCCAAATGTGACTTGGAGCATGGGGAGAGGATGGAGAAGAGTGTGCTGCTCCAGGGTCTGGAGAAGCACTGCCAGCCTACTGGGCTTGATGTGGGCCACGGTTGCGCGTACCTAAGTCTGACTGCTGACACCTGCACCATGGAACTCCCCACCACAGTCAAGGCCAGCCACTGCCAACCCCCTATGAAATCATGCTGCGCACACAGTGCACAAGTGACCAGGGTCTCCAAGCAGCCATGAGGCCGACCCACCATGCGGTGCAGTCAGAAAGCAGCACCCCACCTTCCATAGCAAATGAAAAACCTGGGGGTATGTGTGTCCAGGAATGTCATGTTTTGTCACTTGACCAAAAAAGGTCAAAGGTTCCCTGGGGACCTAGGCTTCACAGAGGTGGCATTTGAACACTGTCCAGGGACCACAGACAGGCAGGGTCAAGCGCTGTCTTCTCTGTCAGTGGTGAAAAATGCCAGCCAAGAAACAAAAAGAGAAAAATACTTCATACCTCTTCCTCAGCCAGTTCCAGAGAAAGCACAGGGCATTTTAGGTACAACCTTCCTCCTAGCCTGGCACAAAAATGTCTCAAACAGGAATCTGGTGTAAAGATCTGGACCCAGGCAGGAAAGGGGAGTGCCTGTAATGTATGTACTCACTGCCCTCTTGCAGGTGACATGGGAGGCAGCTACCAGGTGGCTGTGTTCTGATCCCTTCTAGCTGTGTGTCTGCTGAGCCTCAGTTTCCTTGCTGACACCTGCCTCCCAGGGTCGCTATGCAGACTCCATGGGTTTTGAATGCACAGGAACTGCTGAAAACTGCCAGCCGCCTATGACCTGCTCCATAGGCACTCACAGCCAGTTCCCAAGACTGGCCCTTTTTACAGGAAGAGCACCAAGCACCCGAGCACCCACAGGCTATGGAAGTTCTAGATTCTCGGGGAGCAAGCAACTCATGCTTCACTACCAAGGAGTCTGCAATCCCGTTGGAAAACGAGATCAACCAGACCTGTTATCAGCAGGAGCACAGGGTTTAAAATGATGAACAGTGCCCGAGGGAGACTGTCTTGGGTTAAACCAGGCAAGGTTTCAGAAAAGGGAGAGCAGTAGGAACTACAAGAGGGGCTCCCAACCAGAGGCAGTGCAAAGGTCAAATCCTAGGTGCCACACACACACAAGTAAGATCTGTTTTCAGAGTTAAGTAGATACTGTTCTGAAAAAAAGACAGAACTTCATTTCAAAGCATGACTGGATTAGGATTAGCTTCTGATCTTGAATTTTCTGGAAAAGTTACTCAAAGCATACCTGATGTTATGTGGAAGTTTCTGAAAGTTTCTAATAAAAGTGGATTCTCACACTCAAAAAGGCTTGGAGCCACTACAGGTTAAAGGAATTTAAAGGGAGAAAGGTTGAAGGAACTGGGAAAAGAATGGAAATTAAAAATGTAACATCTGAAACCACTTCATGTTTGTACAGTTAAACTTTAGAAAATGCAATGGAGTTCAGCTTCCAGGCTGTCATTGGTAAGCCCACCAGCGTAAGAGCCACCCAGTGCTGGAGTCAGGCCCAGAACTTCTGGTTCCCTCATCTGTGACACTGAACAAATCACTTAATCTCTCCTTGCCACTAAAATGAAGATGGAGCATTAGGAAAAGTTCAAAGCACCAACCACGGCTCCACACAGTACCTGGGCCACAATAAGTGCTGTCCAGCACAGAAGACCACTGCTAGCACACAGGAGACCAAGCCTGCTCTGAATGCAGACGAAACCTTCTGATGAACCCATGAGGCTTTCCAAGACTCATTTTCCTTCAATGGTTGAATCCAAGAAACTTTGTTGCAGTCCTAATAGCATTCAAAGGCCTTTAACCTCAACGGCCTGGCAGTCCTTGAGATGTGAGTCCCCAGAGGGCAGCTGGCACATCACCTGACATGGCCCTTCTCTTTAACAGGCTCCATTCAGGATCACAGAACTTCTGCGAACTTGGACAGTCACAGAACGCAAGGGCCTAGGGAGGGCTCAAGTGTGTCTGCACACCCATCTCAAACAGCAGGCCTGGGCTGTCTAGATGGCTCTGACAATAATCCAGAGCTTCTCCAAGCAGCCGGGCTTTCCTCCTAGGAACTGCCACCTTCCCCGCCTTAGGTGTGCCCCCACAGCATCACAGAGCAAACCTCACTCAGAGGGTACAACACTTCAAATACTAGGAACAGCCCCCACACACATGCCAACCCCCTTCAAGCCCAGACACCCTCACTGAACTCACAGACAGAGCTTGACATCTGCGCACATCCCATCCCGTGGCGAGAGGGCAAACTGCTCAAACTGCTGCGCCATGATCCTTTCTTCCAGCCCTCACCACCTACACCTGACTGTAAAACTTTTCATTTGGAATTTCTGAATGATGGAATACTCTAGAAAACCATTCACGCTCTTAAGAATTCTGAAGTGTCTTCAAATAAGACATGGGGGAAATTGTTCCATTTGGACTTGAGAGCTGTAGCCCTGTCAGTCCTCCCCTGACCGTCCATCCCTCACCCCACCCAGGAAGCTCTTGTGCACACTTTATAGCTGCCCTCACAAGGCTCCAGGTGCCTTGAGGGTGGGGGCTGGGCACCTTCAGGTCTGCGTCCTCTGCACCCAGCAGCACAGCACTTGTCAGAAATGTCTATTCAACTGCTGAGCTACCTTTCTCAGTTTTACCATGATTCTCCATACACAGCCATGAATCAGCTGGCGACAGATGTAGCTGCACTGTCTCTCCAAACCAGGAATTTATCTATAAAATACTTTTAAACACAGCATGAAGACTATCAGTAGGTATTCCTTACTCAGGAAATGCTTCCTAGTTCACAGCATCTCTATGTTAGGTTGACATATGCCCTGAGAGTGAAAAGAACAGTTTTGGAAGGGTGTCCCTAGCAAGGGTGCTAGCGAGGCCACATTAAAAATGCACTGCCTTTGCTGCCACCCACTGAAGCACAAACTCAGTCACCCATTCTGACAACCAGCCACTGGGCCCTGAAGGGACATGGGAGACTCGGGACAGCCCACCACCAGGAATAAAAAGACAAAGCACAACTTCTACTGACAGGGACAAAGCGCCCAGCTTCCAGAAAGAGATTTCTAGTGGGGGAGTGGGCACGAGGCCTACCCGCTAGATTGCAGTCACCTGGAGACCAGGCCGGGTCAGTTCTAGTTAAACTGGAGTTCGGTCTGAGAAGAATCAAAATCAAAGCCAAGGTGAGCCAGCTGCCCCTCCTTCACTTAACTCTGAGCTTGGCACCCTGGGAGTGTGGGGCAGGGGGGGATGGGGAGGGTGGTGTCCTACCACACACAGTTGCATCTTGAGCCCAGGAGCTAAGGGGGCCATGGTCACCTTTTTACATCTGTATCCAGGACAAAAGCCCACAGGCTGGTCTTGGACAGTCTTCCAGGCCTCTGAGACCTTCAGCTAGGACAACATACTCTGAGGACCACCCAGAAACCTCAGGGAGGACCGACTGTAAAGTCTACCTTCTCCTGAGGCGCAGAGTAACAAACAAGGATTTACACCCATTTCACAAGGAACATTTGTTACCTCGCTGTTTCCCAAAGTCATAGAACACAACACTGCTCCTCTCGCCATCCTGGCCACACTATACAAAGCAAGAAGAGGAATGTCACCTAATTCGGGCAATTGGTGGGATCAGGCAACATCTGCATGTTTGGGTTTCGTGTCCTCTAATATATTGGAGAGGATGAGAATTAGCAGTCCTCCATTTTGCAATTTTACAAGTCCTCTTGTCTGTAGGACCAATGGCATTTTAAATTAATATCAAAAGTACTGTAATCTTGTAGCAGAAAGTGAAGTGAGCACACAAGATTCACAAAAAGTTCCATGCCAGCTGGCAGTTTCCACACCATGGTCCAGCCCAGGATTCTCTCAGTGACAGAGACCTTAAGATGTTTATGGGACAGGCTGTCTCATATTGTCACCCTGTTAGATCTATCACAGGTAAATCTGGCCCCAGCTGTAATCTCATATAAACTTGTGTGGGACGTAACAGGCTCCCCACATCTTTTCTTACCAGCTCAAGAACGCTGCCTACTCGTGCCTCTTTTGAGGCCGTCCCTCAAGAGCATTGTGGTGGGGTTTAGAGTTGAAAAGACTGTCACTTAATAACTTTGGGTAAGTCCTTAGCTTTGGGTCTTTCATCTCCCATTAAGTAAGAAGCAAAAGCATCTTGTCCTCTGCTGGCGGCAGAGATACCCATTGAACAGCACCTACAATCGAGATGCTGTTGGCTTCTGCACCTGTAAAGAGGGAGAGTGGCTTAGGCCCATGGCCCCTTACAGGCTGCTGGGAGAAAGCGGAACACTCTATGAGGGTGCTGCACAGACTAATGTTAAATGTACATCTCCGTTTAAAATTTCGTCATTTGAGAAAGTTCACACAATGTCCCTTGCAAGAATATTTTTAAAAAATAAACAGTTTTTAAAAAAAATCTTCTAGAACAATTCATGTTAGCCTCTGCTGTCTCTTCCAGACTCTGAACCTGGATCTGGAAGGAGCTTTCCGGGGGCACACCCATCAGGTTCCAATCCCATTATGCAGACAAGGAACCTACAGGCCAGCGAAGCTAAGCAATGTCTTAACCTTCTAATTCCTAGGTGGGAAAATTATCTTTCCAGCTTGTGTCTCTCTGCAAAGTCCCTTGGTCACCTCTCCTTGGTTCCTGATGCCTGCAGAACTGTGAGGAAGAAAGCAGCTCCAGAGGGGGTTCCCGCTCCAGAGCCTGACAGCTGGGAGGCATTTACATAGACCTCCGGGGCTAGTTCAAGTCTCTCTTCTCCGCAGGGCCTTCTCCGCCTCTCCCTGCTCCGAACACAGGGACACTCATCTGCCTTTGGCAAGCCCTGCCCAGTGCTGCTATTTAACTTGTCATGGGGATGCAGTAAGCCAAGTTTGTCAACCGTCATTTAACATGTGTGTTCTTCATGGTTCCGCAGAGTAGGATCTCAAGCCACCTGTGATTCTTTCACTCTCCAAAGTTCTGCACTAGAATATTCCATGACTGAAATTCTGAGCATAGAGCAGTCACCAAGCCTTCTTGATAAGAGGGCTCAAATGTAGCTCCTCAGCCATAGGTCCAAGAAGGATGCTAGGATTCAGTCAGTTTAACCGGCACAGAGAAAATGTGTCTAACACTTCTGCTCTAAAGGGAAAAGACAAGAAATGAAACATCCTCAAGAATCCACATTTTGCCAGGGAAGACAGAGCCTGTACTTTCGTAAAACAATGAGTGTCCAAAGCAAATGGGAACCTAGTCACCTGCTAAGGAGACTGCACTTAGTGGAGACCTGTTACAATTTCTGTGCACGAGTAAGACACAATCCTTCACTTTACCCATAATGCAGCAAAATTAAGCTGGAACAAGCACGCACACACTGCACTTCAGAGAGATTTTCAACACCCTGGGCTAACGCTACCAAGAAAAGAGTAAGGCTTCATCTGTTCTGAAAAACTGTTAGTTGCCTTTTGAAAAGGAGAGTAGAGCATTTACTTTATCATTGAATTGGCAGAAATTAACTCTGAGCCAGCTGCTATAGAACTTCAAATAGGTACTCCAGAAGCTAAAACTTAGAGCAAAGAAACAGCTTTCTTCTTAAGAAGTCCTTTGTCAAGGAGATGGTCAGTAAACATTACTTTGTCACTTCCCTAACTTTGTAGATACTTGTAGATTTTAGGTCAGCTGCCTGACACTGATTTTTCAAGCAATAGCTAAGTTTGTTAACCATAATTGCATGCCCATAAAGGTAAGCATTACATGACACAATTCTCTGTCGCTTCTCTCAGAAGAGGTTTAATTTTAGTGTTGGCTCTTCAACACTGTCCCCATTTTTTTTTTCCATGAGCATCTTAAATATGTGTCAACTAACTATCCAGTAGTGGAGTTCATAATTGGACAAGACAGAGAAGAGAGAGTTGTGAGCCAGTAATGCCTGTGCTGGAGCCATCCTGCTCTCACCTGAGCCCAGATCGATCCGAGAGAAACTACCGCTGCACAGATATGCTGAGCTGTCAAGCCACCTCTGCTGGCAACCTTGTCCACCGAAGCTCTGAGTTTCTATACAGTGTTCGCCCAAAGCCACACTCCTGTCAAATGGCTCTTAATACTCAAGGGCAGTCACTGACAATGGCAGCATTTAAAGAAGGCATTTTCCTCATCATTCAAAGAGACAATTTCCCAATTCCCTCCACCAGACACTAGAAGGATTCTACCCACACCCATCACTGGAGTCTCCCCAAATTAGCCATATGAAATGTGAATTCCAGGCCACGTGACCTAACTATGGGCCTATGTAACATTTTTGCACACGCTAAGATACTGGAAACTAAGGTTTGTTCCCTCCTCCTCTCTTCTACACCAAGGAACCCTTTAGATTAGATTAATTTAAACCCCCTGAAGGCAGTGTCCCGCCTAATCTACAGCATCCTGACTGCCTGTCAAAGTGCCTTCTGATCCTAAAGCTCTCCTAGGTGGCATTAAGGATCAGTGCTAATATCTCAGCAACTTCTCAGATTCTTCTGAAGGGGCGTGAATGTGTGGAATTCAAGAAATTACACTCTGGCTCCACAAAAGATGCAAAAGTCACCAAGACTATTTTTTCATGTCACTTCTTTTATCCTCTAATATTTCAGTCTTAGAATTGCAGTGGCACCACTTACTGCAAAAAGGACATTCTAGAAGGTTTTATATAGCCTGTGGCTACTCCACCCTCCAAATCACAACAAAAATGTATATAATGTTTGTTAAAGACAATTACCATCAAGTCAATTTTAATGGGAACTAAAGACCAGGCGTAAGATAATTACATATGTTAAAGCAATCAGAACCTTAAAAAGATCACAACCCCTCAATCTCTACCAACATTGTACAAACCAATGTGAATTATCCAAAAATACCAGAGTTAAGCACACTAAGAGTAATTAGCCAAGCTCACGTTAAAGAAAAGCAGGGAGAAACCTGAGTTATCTGGCCAAGCCCAAGACGATTTTTTCTTCCATCTACAGCATATTTAAGTGATCTCAATGGCCACTTCCTGGTCTCCCTGCAAATACTGGGCTTACTTCATACCTGGATGCTACTGTACCTTCCTATTGCCCTGCTCCTACCACGGGGAAAAATGACCCCTATTGCCAACAAATCATTGGAGAAAATGTGAGAACGGATCAGTCTTCTCCTACACACACACACACACACACACACACACTCCCGGAAGGGGAGGGGGAGATCCCTCTGCAATCAGTAGCCTCAGCAAAGGGGCACCTGAGAAAGCAACACCCTGGAGTTAACCCTGACAGCCTGGGTCACAAACTACCAGGCTGAGACCCCCAGGCCAGGAAAAGGGACAACCAAAGCAGGGCTCTTGGGTAAACAAGAGAGAAAACAATCACCTCTAATTCGCTACCCAAAAAATGGGGCTCTGGTTGGGTCACAGGCACGTAGGCCCAGAAAGGAAACAGGAAGGATCCCACCCTCCCCAACATCATCTTTCGTCCACAGCAACCCCGAGAGGGATTCGGCAAAGGCACGTCCAGTCGCAGAACGGAGGGGCACTCTCCACGCACCTTGGACACGCAGCTAGGGGCAAAACAGGCTGAGGGTTCTCTCGGAAGCCACGAAAGTGCTTCCAGCCAGAAGCAGAAGAAAGGAAGACTTCCCTGATCACCCAGAAGACCGACACACGGGAGACACAGGTTCCCCGAGTCATACCCTGGACACCAGTTGCTTCACAGCCTTTCTCCCTCCCCTCCCCCCGCAGGGAGGGCTTCCCGGGGGGTCTCGGTTCCCTGGGGGCCGGTGAGGCAGGTAAGCTCCGTTCAGAGCAGCAGGGGTCGTAGAGCTGGAGCAGAAGGGGGTGAAAGGCTCTGGCCTAAACCCCTGTCTACTCCCTCCGCCCAGGCCGCACGGAAGCCTCGGCCTCACGTACCGAGCGCTGCCGGGCTGCCCGACCTGACCTCGGCCCGGGACCAGGAGGCGAGAGACAGAGATGGCAGCGGCCCTCGGGGAGAGGTGGGCGCCAGAGGGTGCCCCAAAGCTCTGCTGACGAGGGGCACGGGGGAGGGGGAGGGTCCCAGGCCCACGCGGCCTCCGTCCCGTCTCGCGCGGTGGATACTTACGTTACTCTGGGGGTCGATGGCCTGCAGCAGCCGGTCCCTGATCTGCTGCGGAGACGCCGGAGCCGCTGTCATTGCCTGGGCGAGGCGGGGGGGAGCGGCCGGGCCAGCGGGCGGGCGGGCTGAGGCGGGGGACGGGGGTCACTCACTCGCCGGCCTCCGGGAGCGGAGCCGCATGTTCCCCGCGGCGCCGGGGGAACAAGGGGCGCGCGGGGTGGCGGAGAGGGGAGCCGGGGCCGGGTCTCGGGCCCGGGCCGCCGCCGCCACCAGAGGAGGAGGAGGAGGAGCCGCCGGAGCCGCAGCCACCGCTGCCGCCGCCTCGAGAACCAAACTCCAGTGAGCTGCCCCCGCGCGGAGCACCCTGGGTAACCCGCGCCGCACGCAGCGTAGTCGCCACGCTGAGGAGATTGGGAGATGGGGCGGGCGAAAACTCCAGGCCTGGGCGGGGCTGCACGGGTGCCACGCCCCGCGCCTCTGCGCCTGCGCGCGCAGGCGCATTCGTCCCGTCGCGCCGTCCTCCCCCTCCGCCGGGCCTAGGAAGCCGTTGGGAGGCGGTTGGGCGGGGCAACGGCTGCTACCTGGAGGCCCCGCCCCCGCCCGGGTCGGGGGGCGGGGCCTTCCGACCGAAACGCGCGCGCGCCGAATCCTCGAACCCGGGCGATCGCGGCGGCCGCGGGAGTGGGAGAGTCTCTTCTCGCGAGGTGGAGCCTGCCCCGCGCGTGACGGAGGGTCGGTAGTCGCGGGCAGAGGAGTTGCCAAGCTTTTCGCTGGGGTCGAGAAAAACCAGACGTCCACGTTGTGATTCCGCGCGCGGAAGGGTCGGAGGAGGAGCTCGGGGTGCAGCCGCCGCCCCTCCGGAGAGTATGGGCGCGGGGCGGGGGTCTGCATAGCCACGCGCGTCCCCGACCGCGGGAACAGGGGCCGCCGCCCTAGCTGGGAAAGCCCGAGAGCCCGAGGTTGCAAACCGGGGTCCACGCCGCGGCTTCTCAACCTGGGCACCTGGGATTAAGGCGGGCCGGTGTCGCGCAGCACCCCCGGCTCCAGTCATTGCCGGCGTCTCCCGGGGGACGACTGTGTCCCACGTGAGAACCCCTGGTTTGAAAGAACCTTCCTCCACCTTGCATTGCGTAGTGGCGATGCTGTAAAACTGAAACCCTCATTCTCTGAACCAAACATTTTTACAAAGACGGAAACTGAGGCCCAAGGTTACCCAAAGTTCTAGGTCAAACCCAGAACTGCTGATGTCAAGTTGAAGGGCTGCCCTCCTCCTTCCACCTTACTGCCCGTGTAATTGCTGTCTCCCTGCTCTCCGGGAGCTCTGTTAGAAATGCTGTTATGAGAAGGGGCGGAAAGGCAGGCTCAGTGGATTATTAGCAGCGGCCTCGGGAGAAATAACTTTTTTTTCGTTGTTGTTACAGGAAGGCCTAGATTTAAAACAGGAGGAAGACGGGTGATGAGAACCACATGTGCGCCTTGGATCTGGGCGACACCTGTTAGTCTTAACATTTGTCGTGCTTCTGGGAAGTGTTTTTATTTGCAGAGACGGGCTGCTGCTTCTGCACGTGGCTGTGGTTGTTTGCTGCTGCACACGTGAAAAGTTTTAATCACACTTGCAGGAGAAAATAAACATTGGCAAAATACTTCTAATTTACTCTCCTAGAATGTGGTGCTTTGTGTACATGGTCCAAGTTGGAAACTGGCCCATTTGGAGATAATTTTTATCTCACTTCAGATAAGCAAAACAAACAAGCCCTTCCCCAGACATATTCTGGTTCTACCTGTCAAATTCTAACTCAGCTGTACAATTTTTTTAAAGTCAAGGATTACACAGAAATAGGCAATTTATTTGGCATAGATCAAGTTATTTTAAGAAAAATTTGAAAAGTACTCAACTTACCTGTTTTTTTAAAACTAAGAAGTGTTAGCATGACTGAGTTCCCCAAGAGCACTGGCTGGTTTTGGTTTCCCCAGTAGATAGAAAAGTACTTATTAATATTTATGCAATGAGTGAGTGAATGTTTCATCAAATACTTTTTAGATGTGTACACACACCCAGACATATGTATGCATTTAAGTTTCCACAGATCTGGTACACTGTGGGCCTCAACATACAGTTCTTGAATGAATGAAATATAAAATGTAACAGATGCTGTACACACAGGAGGACACACACACACATAGATACGTATATAGTTTTATTCCACATTTACTGTATATAAAAGGGAGCTTGTAAGGATAAAGATCAAATCAGCCTCCGAACAGTAGTCTGGAAATGTTAGCAGCTTCTCTTAGGTCCAGGCTAGCTACTGCAGTTCACCTAGATGACCTTCTACTTTGAGAAGAAGATACTTGAAGTGGTTCCTGTTGAGTTAAGCAAAGGTGGGCTGTGAGGCAAATCCTCTTGTATTAGGTACAGAGAGCAACAGCCCCACTGTCCTGAGAGGACAAGATCTTTTCTGCTTGGAATGTCCTTGATAAAAGCAGCCTCAACTCTTAGCCTGGGGCTCCCTGATAGAAAGGGAGAGGAAGGGGCTCTGAGTCCATAACTTGCACTTGCCATGGGAAGAGCCAGGGAAGTTAGTTTTGGGATGCCAGGTGGAGAGCATCTTCAGCCAAGCTTGACAGTGAAGGAGTGGGATCTTGACTAAATGCTGTGGCCCAAGCAGGAACCTGGATATGCGCAAGCATTTTAGAGGAAGCTGTGAGCAGGCTGGTTCCCACAACTGTACAGGACCTGTCTTCAACAGCGACACCATGTGGTGGCAAGGAGCAACAGCAGGAACAGCTCACCAGACTTATTTCAGAAGCAAGCCCCTAGGAAACAGGCCATTTAAAGGAGAGAAAGTTACCGCACTTACCCTAATAAGGGATGTGGGGGCTCCAATGATTAGTAAGAAAAAAAAAAAATGTGACAGAATCAACTACCACACTTCTATCCTTATGTTTGCTCTGAGTTTAAGAGTCTGGTGGAAATTTTTAAAAAAACAACCCTTTCTTATATATTAATGCATTCAACCATATCAATAATCTCAAAAGTACCTAGAGATGGATTTCTGCGTTCAGCTTGGCTTTGCAGTAAATGAAACCAATTTTAATTGGTTTTGACTGGCCCTGAAACATAAGCTGCTTTTTTAGAAAGAGAATCAAAGGCAAGAGAACTCAATTTTTATCATGTCTTCAAGTAGGAGGATACAAAAAGATGCACAAACCCTGCTCCTGCACTTCAACTGGGACTATTTCATTACCTTCATACCCTCTGACCCAGTGTTTCACAACTTCTAGAAATGCATCCAAAGGAAGTAATCGGATGCGGATAAATGTGTGTGTACGAGGAAGTTCCCTGCAGCACTGTTTGTAAGAGCGAAAGACTGGAAGTAACCTAAGTGCCCCGTAATAGAGGCATATGTCAGTGCCCCATAACGGGAAGGTTTTGGACTGCAAGGGGTCACAGGGAGCCTTCTGGGTTTTACAACATTCTGTACTTCAGCCTGAGTGGTGGTCCCACTGGTGTATGTACATGCAGAAATTCACCAAGCTGTACGCTGCTGTAAATTAAACCTCAAAAGTAAATAAATAAAACATGTATATGTGTGTGTGTGTGTGCGTGCATCAAGTAGCCATTAAAAACCAGTATTGAATAGAATGGAGAAATGCTCCCAATAAATGATAAAATGCAGCATATACACTATATACTTTATGATTTGAATTTTAGTTTTATTAAAATATATATACTTACACATATGATGCATAGAAAAAATGCTGAACAGAAAGAAACCAAAATATTTACAGTAGTTATCTCTGACGCATAGAATGATAGGTGGAGTTTACTTTCTTATACTTTTTCCTAGAATAGCTCCACATTTCCTAGAATTAATATGTATTATCTCCTAGTCATCTTGACAAGCACTGGGGTTGTTTTGATCCCTGCGAGCCTCCCTCGCACCATCTGACTCTGGTACGGCTAATCTAAAGCCAGTGCTGCAATCTCTGAAATCCTGATGATGGATTTTCTATCAGGCTAATAAATGCAGCTCTAAGTCTCAAAAGTTTGTGTTTTCCTTACTGCCCAGTTTTGTATCATTATTCTTAGCAATTAAGAGAGTAACAATGGGAGTCATATTTGCTGAGTACCTACTAAGTGTCAGGGCCCGTGCTGAGGACTTTACATAAGGACCCTTCAGATCCTTGTGTCATCCCTCCCTTGATGTTGGGCTGGGCCTGCAACTCACTTTGGCCAAAAGAATGCAGTGGAAGCCACACTCTGCCCAGTCCAGGCTAAAGCTTTAAGAAGGCCTGGTAGTTACCACACGACCTGGCAATTCCACTCCTAGGGATTCCCCCAAGAAAACTAACACGCAGTCACACGAAGACTTGTACATGTAAACGCCCACAGCAGCATTACTCATCATAGCCACAAAGTGCAAACACCCCAAATGCCCATCAGTGGGCGAATGGATGAAATGTGGCATATCCACACAATGGAACAGTACCCAGCCGTAAAAGCATGAAGCACTGACACCCGCTACAACGTGGATGAACCCTGGAAACGACGCTGAGTGCAAGAAACCAGACACCAAAGGCCACACAGTGTGATTCCACCAATATGAAATGTCCAGAACAGGGGAATCAACAGAGATAGAAAGCAGATTAGTGGCTGCCAGGGGTTGGGGGAGGGGGAATGGGGAGTGATTGCTAATGGGGACGGGGTTTCCTTTGGGGGTGACAAAAATGTTCTGGAATTAGATTGTGGAGATGGTTGCACAACTCTGTAAATATACCAAAACCAAGTGAATCATACATTTTAAATAGGTGAACTATATGTGAATTCTATAACTCAATAAAGCTGTTAAAATAAAATTAAAAAAAAAAAAAAAAAAAAAAGAGGAGGAGGCGGCTGGCTGGCAGCTTCTGCTTTTGTAGTCCTGGGAGCACTGAGCTGGCTTGTCAGAATCTGGTGACCGTGGTGTTGGAGGGCTGCATGGCAGAGGGGAGAGGCCCTTGGAGGAGAGCCAGGAGCCCAGAGACAGTTAGCACCGATCCTTGTTTACTGGTCCATCCTGGCTGAAGTGTCAGACATGTAGGTGGAGAGGCCCCCTTGGATTCCAGCCCCAGTGCACACCTGTCGGATCAGAGATAACCCTGCTGTGTCCTGCCCACAGAGCTGTGACTACATGCTAGTTGTTTTAAGCCACTAGGTATTGGAGTAATTTGTTATGCTGCACTAGGTAACCGAGACATAGTTACTATTAGAATCCTCAGGTAACACATGCGAAGGGCGTGAAGTTGAAGAGTCAGGAGACTCAGCCCTGATCACTTAGCTCCCGAATGGTACAGCCGGGATTCCAAAGTGTACTCTCCTGCCTTCACCCTACTTAAGGCCTGCGCCCCTCCCGCCGGGTGTTTGCTTCTGTTTTTATTTATTTAATTAAAAACACATTTTTTTTTTTTTTTTTTTAAGAGAAGGGGTCTTGCCATGTTGCTCAGGTTAGTCTCAAACTCCAAGGCTCGAGTGATCCTCCTGCATTGGCCTCCCAAGGGGCTGGGACCACACGTGTGACCCACCATGCCTGGCTCTTGTTTGCCTTCAGCTGTGAGTCTCGTGGGTTCCTCTCCTTCCCTGAACCTGTTCCCTGCCCAAACCTTGCCTTTGACTGTCCTCCCTGCAACCTGTGGCAGCCACACTTCCAGGCAGCTCTTTCTGACATGAGATTTGGATCATTTTGCTCCACAGCTCCCAAAACTCAGTGGTCTTCCACTTCCTCTTGCCTAAACCCTTGGCCTTGCAAGGTCTCCTTGTCACGCGCCAGGAGTCCAGCGCACACACGCACACACACACCCTCCCCCCGCCCCCCCACACATGCCCTATGCACACGCCACCTGGGTTCCTGGCCAGCCTCCTTCCTCGCTACCTCCAAATGCGTCTTTTCCTTGTACACCTGTCCCACTGGGGCACCTAACCATCCAACCAGGTGATGTGGTCCTTGCTCCTTAGAGGAGTGACCTGGCTAAAGTCATGTGACTGGATTTGGGGCAGGATGATGAGTCTGGCTTAGAGCTCAGGGTACCCAGACTTTGAACCAAATCAGGGACAAGCCATTTCCCCAAAAAGGAGACAGGAGAGGAGGACCAAGGAGCTGATGTCGAAAACCAACGGGAAGGCCGTAAGGAAGGTTGGAGCACACAGAAGCAACAACAGGAGACCCCACACCGGCCAACAGAACTTCCCAGAATCAAAGGTGAGGAGTTGTACCCCAATACAGAAGGCCACGCCGAGAGAGGGAACATGATACGGTGTACGCCACGGAGCGCCTCCTCCGACAAACACACAGACTGCCGGCTACACAGAGGAAGGAGGGAACGGCAAGTCCAGGCCCGCACAAGTTAAACATCCCAAATCCGAAATGCTCCGAAATCTGAAACTTTTTGAGTGCTGACATGATGCTCAAAGGAATTGATGGAGCACTCCGGGTTTCAGGATTTGGGATGCTCACTGCGTAAGTATAACGCGAATACTCCAAAATCCAAAAAAGTCTGAAATCTGAAACACTGGTCCTGAGTATTTCGGATAAGGGAGACTCAACCTGTACCTGGTCCCGTGCTGCCTTGCCACAGAGAAAGAAACTGATGTCCAAAAAGGAGGAATGAAGTCCCCCAAACTGCTTGGCCAGTCAGAGACAGCACAGGGTTTCACCGTACATGGTCACAACCCCTTCTCTGCAATTCCAAACTCCACAAAGCTCTAAGAGCTCCAAAGTCTTTTACTTAAGTTTGCGGAAAACTCAACTGGTGGCAATGCTTGTCCTGAGGCTGTCTGTAGTCTTCACTTGTCCACAAATATTTACCATTTGCCTCTGCGTTGGGCAGAGTAATTGCTCCTGCCCTAAGATGTCTCCATCCTAATTCCCGGAACCTGTAAATATGTCATGGCAAGGGAGAATTCAGGTTGCAGATGGAATAAAGATGCTTATCAATGGACTTTAAGGTAGCAGATTATCCTGGTGGACCTAACGTCATCACAAGTGTTCTTAAATGGGGAAGAAAGAGGTAGAAGAGTCAGAATTAGAGAGAGGACATCATGAAGGACTCTAGAGGCCACTGCTGGGTTGGAAGGTGGAGGAAGGCTGTGAACCAATGTCTAGAAGCTGCAGAAAGCAAGGAAACAGATTCTCCCCCGGAGCCTCCAGAAGGAACCAGCTCTGCCAACACCTTGACATTAGCCCAGGGAGACCCATTTTGGACCTCTGACCTCTAGAACTGCGAGAGAGTAAATCTGTGTTGTTCGAAGCCATGAAGGCTGTGATCATTTGTTACAGCAGTGAGAAGAAACAATTACAGGTCCTTTAAAGAAAAAGCCAACCACCTTCTCCTTTAGACGCAGTGCTGCCTAATTAGAACTTTCTACAATGAAATGCAGTTACTGTGACTGAGCAGTTGGATTTTTGAGCTTTAGTTAACTAAGACAGAGACTGAAATAGGCACATGTGGCTAGTGGCTACTGGACTGGTCAGCACAGGCCCCTGCTACTCAAAGTGTGGTCCAGGGACCAGCAGTATTGGCATTACCAGGGAGTTCCTTAGAAACGCTAGCTTTCAGCCTGCACGCCCTTGACCTATTAGGCAGAATCCACATCTCACCAAGACTCTCCAGGGGATTCATGCAGATGTTAAAATCTGAGAGCCCATGGTGGAGGCCAGCATCCATTCATACGCAAACACTCTCCTCTGGAGCATCAGGAGACAAAGTCCCTTCATGGAACTTCTCAGGGTACTTTCCAGACCAGTTCCTTGGTTTTTTAATGCCTCAAAGCATACTATAAGCCAAGCAGATGAATTAACAGCAGTTGTCGAATAGTTATGACAGGCCAGACCTTTGAGCATCTGATATGAACTTAACTGTATCAGCCCCCAAATTCATATGTTGAAGCCCTAACCTCCAATGTGAATGTATTTGAGAAAGGGCCTTTTAGGAGGTAATTAAAGTTAAATGAGGCGTAAGGGTGGGGGCTCTAATCTGATAGAACTCCTGTCCTTATAAAAAAAGGAAGAAGAGCTGTGTGTGGTGGTTCATACCTACAATCCTAGCACTTTGAGAGGCAAAGGCAGGAGGATCACTTGACGCCAGGAGTTTGAGACCAGACTGGGCAACATAGCAAGAACCCCTGTCTCTACAAAAAACAGAAAAATAAGCTGGGCATGGTGGCACACACCTATAGTCCCAGCTACTCAGGAGGCTGAGGTAGGAGGATTGCTTGAGCTCAGGAGTTTAAGGTTGTAGTGAGCTATGATGACAGCATTGCACTCTAACCTGGGCAACAGAGTGAGACCCTGTCTACAAAAAAGAAAAAAAGAAAAAAAGAACAGGAATAGACACCAGATAGGCATGAGCACAGAGAAAAGGCCATGTGAAGATGCAGTGAGAAGGTGGCCATCTACAAGCCAGGAAGAGAGCCCTCACCAGGCACCAGCCCTGCCAGCACCTTGATCTTGGACTTCTAGCCTCCAGAACTGTGAGAAGATAAATTTCTGTTGTTTAAGCCACTCGATCTGTAGTATTTTGTTATGGCAGCCCTAGCAGACTAAGACACCATCACATTTTAGCCTCACAAAGCCCTGCCAGGAGGTCTTTTAAATAGAAGCAACAATACTGATAAAAACCGTGGTGGCTTATTGAGTGCCTGCCCTGTATTAGGCAGGTTAGAGGCCCATATTGAGGCTATTCTGCCTCACTATCCCCAAGTCACAGATGAGGACATGAGGTGCAGAGAGACCAAGATGCTGTCCCAAGTCCAACTCTAAGTGACAGAGCCTGGGTCTGAGCCATAGCTCCATCTTGCTTTCTGCTACAACCACCTTTTCTACCTTTTTCTCATGTGCACAATAAATTCTAGTTAAATGCACCAAAGCTGTTTTCCCCTAAAATAACTTCTCCAAGTCCCTTGGCACAGACCATCCTCCTGTGCCCACATTCACCACCAAGCGCCATGACAATAATGACAGCAAGAGTGTGAACTAGACATCAAGGAGCAGGATCCACTTGTCAGATATCTTTTTTTTTTTTTTTAGTTGTCCCATCCAGAGGTCGGCAAACTTTTCCATAAAGGCTCCGAGAGTACCTATGTTCACCTTTGCAGGCCACATGGTCTCTGCTGCAGGGACTCAATCCTGCCCTTGTAGCACGAAAGCAGCCACAGGCGGTATATAAACAAATGGGCAGGACAGCGTTCCAACAAAACTTTATTTATGGACAAAAAATTTTTGAATTTCACGTAATTTTCTTCTTTTGCTTTTATGTAACCATTTAAAAACATAGTAGGCCACACCTGGGCTGCTGTAATCCAGTACAACCCATTGACCAAGAAGAAAGCTACCAAGGCATCCACTGAGTTAGTTTTTGCCATTTTCTTACTGAAAAACATGGACTTGGAATTTCCACTTTGCTAAGACCCTTTTGCCTGGTTTCTCATCCAGGAATACTTGCTTCTACCAAACTCTCACTTCCAGGAACTCTCAAGTGCCAGGAGAGGGGCTTGAAGCAGATCAAGTGCTTTTCTCTGCATAATAATGAAAATCAAGGGAATGGTGAAAACAAACCCCAAGTAGAATTTACACCTTTTTTTCTCTTTTGATAGCATGCCTTTTGCTTTATACACAAACAGCATACATCCTTTATCAACACTGGAAAACATCAGGAGGCTTGTTGAATATGTCATAAACTCAAATTTGGTTAAGAAGGAGATAATGAAACAGTTGCAATGAAAAGAAAATGCCTCACTAATGACAGCCTCGCCGGCTTTTCAAAGCCAACCACTTCAGAGCAGAGACAGAGTCTCTCTCTGTTGCCCAGGCTAGAGTGAGTGCCGTGGCGTCAGCCTAGCTCACAGCAACCTCAAACTCCTGAGCTCAAGCGATCCTCCTGTCTCAGCCTCCCGAGTAGCTGGGACTACAGGCATGCGCCACTATGCCCGGCTAATTTTTTCTATATATATTTTTAGCTGTCCATATAATTTCTTTCTATTTTTAGTAGAGATGGGGTCTCGCTCTTGCTCAGGCTGGTCTCGAACTCCTGAGCTCAAACGATCCGCCCACCTCGGCCTCCCAGAGTGCTAGGATTACAGGCGTGAGCCACCGCGCCAGCCCGAGAGGGGATCTTATTACCACGCCGCCCGCTGCTGCTGTTCTGCGGTCTCAGAACGGAGTCTCATCTGCGACATGGGAACAGTGAGGGACTCTCAAGGATCCTTCCCCTAACTATCGAGAGAAAAAAATTGGGTTTTGGTCTATTAACTCCATCACTTGGAAATGGCCAGCGAGGTTTTCAGCAAATTTGAAAAAGGTGTTCGCAAATGTCTTCGTTAAAATCCAGGCAGCAAGGAGTAGGGACCATTCTGCCTGAGTGGCTTTGGGAGGCAAGGGGCACCCTGAGATTCTCCATCATCCCCTAGCTCAGGGGCTGGCAAATTTTTCAGGTAAGGGCCGGATAGGCACCATTTTCTGTTCTGCGGGCCATATGGTCCATTGCAACTACTCACCTCTGCAGTGGTAGCAGGAAAGCAGCCACAGCAGCCGCAGGCAGTACATATGCAAAGGGGTGTGGCTAGGTTCCAATAAAACTTTATTTACAAAAACAGGCAGTGGGCTGGACTTGGCCTTCAGGCCTTCCTTTGCTAATCCTTGCTCCAGGCAGTTATAACCTAAGTGCAAGGAGAAGCCCATGCAAAGGAAAGACATGTTCTACTTCTTGAAACAGCATGGGCAGAGGAAGCAAAACAGGTTCGAACATGAACCCCAAGGTGCACACTGCCAGGACAAGCACTGCACACTGGCCTTTTTTGCATTGACCACATACAGCTTCTCACCTTGGCAGTGACTGCACAGAACCCATAAAGCTCTAAAAACATTAATTGATTGATTTAATCGATCAATTAAATTAATTTAAAAATGATACTGCAGTAAAGAACATATTTGCTGATATGGAAACATGACCATATTATCAGGTAAGGAAACCAAGCTGGAAGATACTCAGATAAGATAGCATAAAGAAAATGCATAGGCCAGGGGAGGTGGCTCACACCTATAATCCCAGCTTCTGAGAGGCCGAGGACTGAGGAGAGGACTGACGAGAGAACTGATGATTGCTTGAGCTCAGGAGTTCCAGACCAGCCTGAGCAAGAGCGAGACCCCGTTTCTACAAAAAATAGAAAAATTAGCCAAGCATGGAGGTGCATGCCTGTAGTCCCAGCTACTCGGAGGCTGAGGCAGGAGGATTGCTTGAGCCCAGGAGTTTGAGGTTGCAGTGAGCTATGATAACACCACTGCAGTCTAGCTTGGGCAACAGAACAAAACTCTGTCTCAAAAAAAAAAAAAGAAAAGAAAAGAAAGAAAACACATATACCACCACACCCAAATGGTTATACACAGAGAAAAGGCTGGAAAGATGTGTGCTCAGGGTGATGTTTTCTGGGGGAAATGTGGCTATGGGTAACTTTCTTCCTTGCAGCAAATCTGTGTTTTATAATTTTTCTACAATGAACATGCACTGGTAGTAAGAAAAAACAAACAAACACTTTTCAAAGTAAAACAAACAAAAGCCACTTAAAGCCATACTGATGGCGCCTAACAGTATTATGGGTTATGTGCCCAAGGAAATAGCTCCACGAGAGAAGCCAACAAAGGTTGCAATGCTGGTGACAGAAGCAGCCTTTGTAACAGTGGATAGAGTACGAACTCAAGTCCAGCAAGAGGATCAAGGTTCAGGACAGACTTATTGACACTGCTACGACGACTGAAAATGAGAACCACCAAGTCTCCCTGGCTGCAAAGAAAGTACAGAGGAAACGATGCTGAAATGGAAACAGGAGAACCCACACTGCCTTATCCACTGTCGGAACATACAGACAGACAGGAATAAGGAAAACGCTGGATGGGAATATAAAGACAAGAAAAGGCTCATCACGATGGAAATTGTTTCCAATGTTTAAAAATGGTGAGATCACTGTTTAGCGGTGAGTGTGCAGACTGCACACAGGAAGGGGGGTGAGAGGAGAGAAAACGCACGCAGGGAGGCAGGCACAGTGATAGGTGCTATTAGGCACCCAGCCTGCATTCCAGTTTGCTGAACCTCACAACTCCACGCAGGCGTGACCTGCAGGTCCATTTCAGAGATGTGAAAACTGAGGCTTTGAGAGGAGAAGCAATTAGCCAAGGCCCACCAGGAAGGAGCAGACATGGGATTTGAATCCGTACTTAACTGACCCAGAACATGAACGCTTAAACACTGGGAAACACTAGGCATCCAAACTTCAAACTTTGATAACCTTTGGTGCCAATGAAGATTCCTGAAAAGCTTCCTAAAGAGACACATCCATGAAATTCAATTTTTGAAATGTACGTCAGCCTCCAACAGGCTTCTGAAAAAGCCATACTGCTATTATTAACAATGAGATAATAGTTCTCTGGAGAAAAATACAACTATTGAAACAAAACCTCAATGACAGCATTCTCTTTTAAGAGCACAATTCATCCCCATAATGAACAAATGCTTCGCCTCATTGAAACCTCGGCACCAGTCTGAATAAGGCAGAAAGGTTTCTTCACACCATTCATCCTGCTTGTGAGGGACCCAGCCAGGATCTTGGCATGCCTGCTCTTTCTGACAAGGACACAGGCCTCAGCGAAGCTCAATCCAGCAGCTCCAATCCCTGCTATTGACAAACCACGGGGTGATGCTCCACCCGGATTTGACAAGCAAATAAATTACAGAAGCAACGAGGGAGAACTGGATTTGACCCTGGTCTAGCAAAATCCCACCATTATCAGTGATTCTCACGATACTTTCAGGAGCAGTTCAGGTCAAGGTCATGTTTGCCCAGTTTTTGCCCATCATTCACTGAGCAAAATCCAAAAGAGAAAAATCTACCACCAACTCTTTTGACAGCCTCCAAAATGAATTCTAGGTGTTTCCCACAGGGTAATTCTCAAGTTGGAAGACGCCTTCTTGGTTAAAAAAATGTATAAACGAAAGGTCCTTTTTTTTTTTTTTTAGAAATGAGTTTTATTTTCAAGGCTACTTAGTTCTAAAAGCCTGCGTATTTACTTTTTCCTCCCTCCAGGTTTACTTACAAGTCAGGATTTCCAAAACCACAACAAACAAATAGGACAGCTGTGGGATTCAGCACCGACCACTGGTGTTTCACTTTGGCAATGAAACTAGACTCCCTTTCAAAGAAGCTTCTGGGAAAATGCTGTTATTTCCA
The DNA here is from genome assembly GCF_041146395.1 of Eulemur rufifrons. NCBI lineage: Eukaryota > Metazoa > Chordata > Mammalia > Primates > Lemuridae > Eulemur > Eulemur rufifrons. The sequence continues at coordinate 7,417,055 of NC_090984.1, read as the reverse complement.
ACCTTGACTCCAAAACGCAGGCTTTCAGAACATGGTCCCAATATCACCACATAATAAAATCACCCTCATTCTTGTGACTACAATTCATGGCCTCCGGAGTTACTTTACTTAACAAAGGGCTTCGAGGCAAAGCAAAATTTCTCCTACCACCTCTGCACACCCTGCCCACTGTTCTGAACTCCTTTTCTGTGGAAATCAGTAATACTTCACCTGGAACTATCTCATCCCTCTTGCTAACAGTTTAGTGTCTGAACAGGAAGGCCGGTCCCTGTTACAGGTGACCTGTTCCTCAAAGTCCTGGGGATGACGTCAGCTGCACTGAGTGGCCAAATAGACCCTGTCGGGATGGGGGAGGAACTTAGACACAATTCGGGTCCCTGGCTGGGCCCAGATGCTGTCAGACTCAGCAAGCAACATGGAATGTCCTTGTAATTTATAAACACTGTCCAAAAAGGAGGCTGTGTTAAACTTAAAAACCAAGCGTTCTGCTCAGATCCCTGGATACAAATGATTTTCTTAAAATCTGTATTATTCTAACCAAAAGGGTGGCTATTAAAAATAAACCAAGAAATATCCAGAAACAGGTTTCTTGTGAAAGCCTGGCACAGGAGGGATTCCAGTATGATGAAACGATCTCGCCACGTTCTTTTATCTAGCGGAATGCAATTTTATGACAGCCCCTTACATAAACCCTCCTGAAACCCCTTGTGGAGACAGCATTCCAATTCAGAGACCATAGGGAAAATATCTTTGAAAATAGTGACGTGGCTGGGAGACTGTGTACATCTTGGCAAATGTTTTTCCACCCACCACAAGCTTGGGTTTTCTCGGAAGGTCATCGGTTTTCTGGTCAAAAACATTCTCGAAGTCATCAGGAACGGAGGAACAGAGACTCAGCAGCCAGCAAGGTGAGTTCCTGGTTCTGTATCTGGGCTCAAGATCCAAACAGCCTGAAAAAGTCAGAGAGCAGAAATGTCCATGAGGATGGAAGTTATTGCTCTAAAAATACTGTTAGAGATTATTTTACGTGACTATTATTTAGATGATTTTCCATCATTTTCTGACTTTAAAAGTAACTCTTGTGATGCACAAGATGTACATATACTTAATACTGAACTACAGACTTACGTGACTCTTCTAAGAAAGTATATACTTCATATGAATCTGTAGCATAAATTAAGCCCATTATTGCAAGTCAGTGGAGACTTTCATAAATTAGAAAAAGACCTTTGAATAAACAAATGATTACTGTTAACCATTTTCACTGAAAAAACTGTGGAGCAGCACAGACCTGGAAACAATATAAACATCCATCAATTTGGGAGTGGGTATGTAAGTTATGGCAAAGCCTGATCGTGGAAAACCATAAAGCTGCTTAAAAAAAGATCTATACAGGAACTTTCCGTATTATTTTTGCAACATTTCCACAAATCTAAACTCATTAAAAAGGCTTTCTGAAAAAATAATAATAACAGATGGTGCAGAAACAACTAGATTTCCACATGTGAAAGAATGAACTTGGACTCCTACCTCGCACCATACACAAAAATTAACGCAAAATGGATCATAGATCTAACTATCAGAATTCAAACTATAAAACTCTTAGAAGAAAACTTAGGCCTAAATCTTTATGACCTTAGGTTAGGCAATGATTTCCTAACTATAGCACCAAAAGTACAAGTGACTGTAAGAAAAAATAGATAAACTGGACTTCATCAAAATTCAAAACTTTTGGGCCAAGTGTGGTGGCTCACGCCTGTAATCCCAGCACTTTGCAAGGCCAAGATGAGAGGATCACTTGAGACCAGGAGTTCAAGACCAGCCTGGGCAATATACCGAGACCCTGCCTCTAATATAGATACATGTAGTTATTTATTTAATTAAAAACATCTGTGCTTTAAATGACACCATCAAGAAAATGAAAAAACCCACAGAATGGGAGAAAATGCTTTGCAAAGCATACACCTGATAAGGTACCGGTATCCAGAATACATAAACAACTCTTAAAAACTGGTAATAACCCAATTAAAAAATGGGCAAGCCATTATTAATATCTTAACAGATGTTTCCCCAAAGTGAATGTACAAATGGCCAATAAGTACATGAAAAGATGTTCAACATCATTAGCCATCAGGGAAATGCAAATCAAAACCTCACACTAGGATGGCTACAATCAAAAGACTAACAGTGTTGGCCAGGATATGGAGAAACTGTAAGCCTCACAAGCTGCTGGTGGGAACGTGAAATGCTACAGCTGCTTTGGAAAATGGTCTAGTGTTTCTCAAAAGGATAAACACAGAGTTACCATATCACCCAGCAATTTCACTCCTAGGTATACAAGTGAGAGAATTAAAAACATAAGTGTGAACAAAAACTTGTATGTGAATTTTCATGTCAGCATTATTCGTAACAATCAAAAAATGGAAACCTCCAACTATCCATCAACGTACACAGGGTAACAAACTGGGGTATATCCAGTTTGTTAATAATCCACCATGGATTATTACTCAGCCGTAAAAATGAAGCTCTGACACCTGCTACCACGTGGATGAACCTTGAAAACACGGTGCTGAGTGAGAGAAGCCGGACACAAAAGGGCACACAGTGTGGGACTCCACTGATATGAAATGTCCAGAACAGGCAAATCCACAGAGACAGGAAGCAGATTATGGTTATCAGGGCTGGGGGAGTGGCAGGGAGTGACGGCTAATGAGGACAGAGTTTCTTTCTGGGATGATGACAATGTTCTGAAAGTGGACAGAGATGGTGGTTACACAATCCTGTGAATATGCTATGAAATACTGAATTGTGAAGACAGACTTCCACTTTTTACTTGTAAATCCTTCTCCATGGTTTGGCACCCTCATTTTCTCCCTAAATTTTCCTCCCAATATTCTTTTTTTTTTTTTTTTTTTTTTTTTTTTTTTTTTTTTTTTTTTTTGTTGAGACAGAGTCTCACTTTGTTGCCCAGGCTAGAGTGAGTGCCGTGGCGTCAGCTTAGCTCACAGCAACCTCAGACTCCTCGGCTTAAGCGATCCTACTGCCTCAGCCTCCCGAGTAGCTGGGACTACAGGCATGCGCCACCATGCCCGGCTAATTTTTTCTATATAGATTTTTTTAGTTGTCCATATAATGTCTTTCTATTTTTAGTAGAGACGGGGTCTCACTCAGGCTGGTCTCGAACTCCTGACCTTGAGCGATCCACCCGCCTCGGCCTCCCAGAGTGCTAGGATTACAGGCGTGAGCCACCGCGCCCGGCCCCAATATTCTATTATGAAAATCTCAACACATAAAAGATTTAAAAGAATGGTTCAGTAAACATCCACATTCCTACTGCCTACGTTCTGCAATTAGCACTCTACCACATCTACCCATTTATCCACCAAGCATACTTTCGATATGTTTCTAAGGAAGCTACAGATACCAGTACCATGGATCCATACACACTCAGGGATGCTTCTCCCCATATTTCAAGATTTTCATGGCTTCTTAAATTTCCAAAGTATCTCAGCTCTAACTATACAGAAGTAAGCGCAGGGCATAGTGAACCATGCCCCAGACCCCACCAACGTCCTCAGCATCTGCAGCACGGTCACCTCCTTACACCATCTGGAGTGGATCCTTTCAATTTCCTCACTGAACAGCATTTCCCCCACATACTTCAGGAACTCAGTCAGTGTTTATTCCATGTTTACTGCATGCAAGTCACACAGATGAAGTTAGATTGTGCATACAGGTGTCATCTGGCCTTCTTCACTTTCGAAACATTTTGAAGTAGACAGAATCTTCCAGCACAGTATCAGTGATGGCATCGTGACAGCTGGTCACACAAGCGTCTTTCAAGTTACCTAACCCTTTCATTGTTCTTAGACATTTAGGTGATTTCCAGTTTTTTAATATCCTGGGAAAGCCAGTCATGGCTACCCTGAGAGAGCCTTTTGTTGAGAAGATCTTTCCCCAATGAAAGAGGTGGCCTAGCTCAGGGGTTGGCACATTTTCTCTGCAGGAAGCCACAGAGTAAACAGTCCAGGCTTTGCAGGCCAAGCAGTCTCTAACACACAACACTATTGCTGTGGCACAAAAGCAGCCACAGACATGGGTGTGGCTGCATGACAATAAAAGTTCATTCATAAAAACAGACCTTGGGTAAATCTGGTCCACAGGCTGTGGTTTGTTGAGCTCCGACCTAAGTGGTTATAGTAGAGTCAAGAATCCTCCGCCCAACTGGATCTGGGTGACACCACAGTAGGCCAATCAGACTCTGCCCCAGGAAACAAAATCAGGACCCTGGGCTACTGACCATGCTGGTCTTGGGGAGCTGAGCTGGGAGGTCACAGAACCCAAGGCTGCCATCCTGGTCACGGCCAGCAGATGAGGGAGTGAAGGAAGTTGTTCAGACAAGAGAGGATGATGAAACAGATATACAGGAAAGAAGAGAACAAGGAAAACACACCAATTTCTTCCCTGCCCCAGGACCTTTGCAAATGCTACTTCCTGTGCTGCCACACTTTTCTCCAGATCTGTAAAGGACAAACCTCTTCTCATCCTTTAGGTCTTCATTTAAATGGCACTTTATCAGAGAGCCTTTCCCCAACCACCTCTGAAACTAGGAGCCCCCCTCCCAATTTGCCACCTCACATCTGACTGTTTCCTATTTGCTCATTTTCCTGCCTACGTCCCACCTGTTATACCGTGCACTGGCGGAGGGCAAGGACCATAGCAACCACAGAGCACAGCCCAGGATGGACAGTTGTGAATGAACAGAAACCTCAGGAGACAGAAGGCTGGAGGAACCAACCAATGTTGTTCCACTTTCTCTGAGTCCTGGTTACACTTCCTATACTTTTCTGCAAATTCCTTCTCTTAAGCCTTTTGTTCCTAGGCAGGCTTCGCCCAATGCTCCCAAATCCACTCTGGCCAGGAAGGACACCTCGAGAAGGGCCTCCCTGGGCATACATCATGGTCTGCATTTTGGGCTCTACAACATTTTCTAGGGACACAGTGAAACCCCCTCCTTCCCAGATCTCCTAAGTCCTGGAATCACCTCCTCAAACAGCCACTGGGCTGGCACAAGGATAGCCAATACTCAGGACAGCCAACTTTGCATCCTGTTCCTTTTGGGAGAAAGTATGCCGGGGTAGACCCAGTGACGCCGAGAACACGAGACTCTCCCATTATATTTTTCCCCAAGTTCATTTACTGTGACTCTCGTGATTCATTAACAGCAGTATCAAAATTACAACCCCAAAGCTAGATGGAAAAGCAACTGCCTTAGGTTTTCTCAGCCTAATGAGAAAATCAAAGCAGGAATAAAAACAAAAATAAAGTCTAAATACATTTCTGCTGGCTTCCAGCAAGGCTGGACATTTAAGCCACATTTCCCACGTTAGCAGACACCAAATATATACTAAGCACAGCAGAGCTGGCAGGAGGTGACAGGGCCACAGGCTCAGGGAAAGCATCTTTTGCAAAGGTGCCAGGCATAGTTGAGACTTGGAGAACACAATGTTCCAATCAAAGCTCCAGCCAGGTCCGGAGGGGACCTCAGCAATGTAGCCTTCGGATTCCAGCTCCCTGCTCGCTTGGAGAGCTCTTGTTTTGAAAGCAGAAAGCATGATACAAGAGTGCAGACTGAAAGGACAGAGAGTGACCGTCTGCTGGGTCCTTGTCACTCTGGAGAACGATGCTGAGATGACACTGAAGGGGATGGGCAGGCCAGACTTACACGATCATGCAGAACATCATGAAGACATTCCACAGGGCGATGAAGATTCGAAAATATCTGAGGCTCAGTAAGAATTCCCGGATGTTGTCACCTGGAAAGTCAGAAAGCACTTTTATAGCACAGCTAACATTCCTTTCCTGCTCTCACTGCTGCAGTGGGCTTTTGTGATTTCTGCCAGCCCTGCACCCACTGGTCCCACCCTCAGTGACAGCGTGACTTTTCGCTTGGGACTCCTCGGCTCCCCTACCCTCAGCACTCACGCTGGGGCTACCACTGACCAATCCTCTTAGAGTACCACACCCTTTTGCCTCTGATTGGCTCCAGGAGAGGCATATGACCCAAGTCTGCTCCGTGAGAGTCTGCCCTGGGACTTTTGCCCCAACTACTAGGAAAGAGACACTCACTCTCTGCCAGGCTTGCTGGGCTGGGAAGATGTAAGCTCAGGGCTCAGCAAACTATGGCCCACAGGCCAAATCCAGCCCCTCCCACCTCTTTTCTATGGCCTGAGCTAAGAATGGTTTTTAAATTTTTTAATGACCAAAAAAAAAAAAATCAAAAGAATATTTTATGAGACACTAAAATTACATAAAATTCAAATCTCAGTGTCTGTGGACAAAGTTTTATCAGCACATAATCATGCCCATTCACTGACATATCGTCTCTGGCTGCTTTTGTACTACAACAGTAGAGTTGAGCTGTCATTCATACATCATATGGTGCATAAAGCTTCAAATATTTACTGTGTGGCCCTGTACAGGAAAATGTGCCACCCCTCCTCTAGGGTCATCTTTGCCAACACAAGCTGGCCCGATAGTGGAATCAGCACAGAAGGGAGAATTGAGAGCTGGAGAGTTGGGTGCTGGAGAGCTGGTTTGAGACCTGAACCCAGGGTACCTAAACACCAATTCTACCCTTATAACTTTTAATTTGCTTTAACCAAAAGCTCGGTTTGCAACTAAAAGCATCCTAATTCAGGCAAGTAAAAGAAGTTTGCTTTGGTGATGAATTACTCTGGTTCCATCTGATGCCAAGGAACAGAAACCCCTCCAAGGGGAGCCAATTTGGTACATTAAGACTCCAGAGTCCTGGGTTCCAGAACCTTCCTCCAGGGTTTCAAATTGATCACTCTCCCTCTCTACGCCTCCAGAATGAAAAGAATAAGTCCAGACTAGGTGACCTACAAGGTTGCTACTCAAAGCATCTGCAGACTGGGGCTGTTTGGTACATACAGAAAACAGAGCCAAGTTCACAAACTTCCAGCAACCTGACATCACTGCACCACCCAAGCTCGTAATGCCACCTGGTTTTCTATGACCTGTGAGCTAAGAATGGTTTTTACATTTTTTAATGAGAAAAAAAATTCTAAAGAATATTTTATGAGACACTTCACTGAGTCTTGCTGAACACAGTTTAGACAAGTCTAGTATTATCCAACCAACAGGGTTAGCTGCACACAGCACAAGCTGTGCACAGTGTTGGTCTAGCATGGACTAAAAATGTTAAGAGCTGGGTCTATCCCCAGGATGTTTGAGAGGCGCTGCTAGGCAAGACCCTTCTTCTAGCCCAGATCATGAAAACGGGCCACCAACAGATGCTGATGGAAGGTTACTCATTCCAGGCAGCAGCCACGTATGAGGGATACAGGGAGGAACAAGATAGGTGTCCTTGACCTAAGGAGTGTGTGGGGAGGACAAATACTAAACAAGTAATCAATCACACATGTGATTATTCACCATTATGACTCTCTGGCGGGAAAGTTAGGTGTCCTGGGGATACACATGGGGAGGACCCAATCTAGCATGTGCGTGCAGCATGGGGTGAGAATAAGCCTTTTTGGGGAAGCACCTGAGCTCCAAGCTCCAACTTCAAATGTGCGCAGTTTATGGCGACTCAAGTCCTAGCTCTGCCCTTCTGCACAGGTGACCTAGGCCAGTCCCCGGACTGTCTACACCTGTTTTGTCCTGTGGAAATGGGGGTGATGGATGGCTGGGAAGACACAGTGCCTGGCACACATGAAGCTCTTAACAAAGGCAGCCATTTAGCTACTAGGGATCAGCCAGGCAAAGAAGATAGAGGAGAAATGCACCCCCACAGGGGAGCAGCAAGCGCAGAGTCCTGGCTGGAAGGAGCCTTGAGGGAGAGCAAAGCATGCTGGGAAAAAGCAGGCCTAGAAGCCTGCAGGAACCTCCTGATTAGAGAACAGGTGCCCTTCCTGCCGTCCCTGTCACTGACTGTCCTGCCACTTCTGAGCCCTTGTGCAAAATTTCCTGCCGACCAAAGCTCCAATTCAGACTGAACAGTGCAGGCCCATGGCCTGGGATTGTGCCTTCCACATGGTGTTTAAGTAGTGGCTTAATATTCATGGCTGCAGAATGAATGTATGGATGGATGGATGGGTGGAGGGTCTAGTCATTGAGTGTACAATCTCTGGAGTCAGAAAAACCCAGGTTCCGATCCTGACTCTCTCACTGATTTGCTATGTGGCCACGTGCAAGTCGAGCCCCATCTCTTGAGCCTCAGTTTCTTCATCTGTAAGATGAGAAAGTGATCTTGACCTACTAGGGATGGAGGTGGAATGAAACACCAGTAGGGAGCACCTGACACGGCAGCCACCTGGGGGCAAGCCCCTTACAAAAGGGAGCTGTGTTACAGTCTTCAAAACCTCTGCTCCTCAGGGTTCCCCCAGTCCTTGTGCAATGCTCCATCATGGCACCCGCTGCCCTGACTGTGATGCCACCTGCTCAAAGGGCCCTCTCCCTCCACACACCCCAGCAGGAGCAGCAACCCCATCATCATCCTGTGACTCCATCAGTGCCATCCTCACCTGACATCACCTCCTTCTCCATCTGTTCCTTGTGTAGGAACCATCTGTCCCCGCCCCCCATGGTAAGTTCCACTACATCTGTCTTATCCCTGCTGCATCCCAGCACCCAGCACAGTGGCCAGCATGTAGTAGGTGCTCAATAAACATCTGGCGAATGAACAAATGAATGAATGGATACCATAGTTATGTACAGATCCTATTAAACTCCAAATAGTCATATGAATAAATTCAGCAGGAAGTGTAAATTTTGGGACCCCCAGGACCCAGGCAAGTGAGATGACATAAATATGAAGAGGTTGGGGCTGGGACAAGGTAGAGTCTAAAGGCTCTGCCTCAACAGGGTCCTGCTTCTCAATCCCACTCAACAGATGCCAAGCACTCTCCTGAATCTCAACTTGCAGGATGTTCCAATTTTTCAAGAAAACTTAGACATATAATCTGATTTATTCAAAATCTAATGTTGGCATCTAACTTGCTGTGCATTGCTCATTCACTGATTCATCCACAGACATTGTGAGTACTGATATTTCAAGGACACCCAAAGAACCAAAACAAGTAGGACCTGGTCTCTGGAGCTGACAGTCAAGTGCGACGGGCAGATATTAGCCAGATGAGAGCACACAAAACAGAAAATTACAACTGTAGGAAGTGATGTGAATGCTGACTTATAGGGGAGGTCTGGTGGGAGAAAGAAGTAGGTGACAGTAGCGGACAGAAGAAATAGCTCACCTCAGGCCCACCTCTCTTGCTCTGCCCCCCCCAACACATTCGCGTGCGCTCGCGCGCACTTCCTCTCTCCCTCCCTCCCTCTCTCTCTCTCTCTCTCTCTCATAAAAATAAAACTAGGGTAGGACTTGGTGAGAAAGAATTGGCCTCTCTGAAGTGGCCATGCAATTCCAGGGTCCAGAAAAAAGACCTTACCTGTGCTGGGCTCCCTTGATTCCTCTCCAAAGCCCTGCGTGTCCTTCTTTTTCCTAAAAAGAGGAGCAGACAATGTCCGCTTTCAATGAGACATAAAAACCACTCAGTCCCCTGACCCTGACACTCAGCTCAGAGGGCCACAAACCCTAAGGTTCAGCCCTAGCCCTGCCGCTGACTTGCTGTGTGACCTGAGACAGCCCAACGTCCCTCTCTGGGCCACCACCTGCCCCGCCAATAACAGCCAGGCCTGCAGCTACGGACATTTTATAGGGTGGACGGTCGGAGGATGCCGGGTGTGGAGCTGGGGATCCAGGGTAGGGCTGCTTCTTGGGGAATAGGACTGAGGCTCTCCGGGGATGTGAGGAGAGGGGCCTCCGGGGAACCAAGGGTCCAGATTTTAAGTCCCAAGGTGTCAGCGGAGTCAGTCTGAGAAAGATAAACCGAGCTGGAGGCGTGGCCAGAGGGCGGGCTGGGACGTGGGGGGGCGGGGCCCGAGACGCGGGGGGCGAGTTCTCGGTCGCGAGGGCGGGGCCACGGGTCCCCGGGTGGAGCCGCAGTCCGGCGCGGCCTACTCACAGCTTAAAGTTGAGCACCGCCCCGGCATTCATCAGCAGCGTCCTGCAGAGGGACAATTGTGGTTACTAGGGCGGCCCCCCACCCTGTCTGCCTCTCTCTTCCCAGACTCTAGTCCCCCTAATTACCCGAACAGCAGGATGTCTCCGATCATCGTTACGGCCGACGCGTCCGTAAAACACCGGAAGCGGAAGCCCGGGGAGGGAGGGGAGAGGAGAACGAGCCGACCAATCCCCAAGCAACACTGTCGGCGGCTGGGCCAATCGAAGGCCGAGGCAGGGAGGGTCCCACCCTCTGCAGGCCCGGCCCCGGGAGGAGAGAGAGAGCACCCCTCCTGGCTGGGGAGGCCTGGTGCGCCAGGGAAGAAAGGGCGGGGCGGGCGTGTGACGTCAGACAATGGGGCGGGGCCTCCGGGGGCGGGATAGGGTCACGCGTTAGAAGCATGCCACGCATGCGTGAGGTTTTGCGTGCTGTAGGATGAGCCGGGCAGCTCTTCCTTTTCGCTCGCTGGGGTCCCGCGTGGGGCTTCTGGAGAAAGGGGAACCCCCTAACCCCTGATCTGCACGGGAGGCGGGGTCCTGACGCAGTGGGCTCCCATGACACGGGCGCCTCAACTGACTGGGCTGCAAAAGGGGGTCCTCCTGGGCCCCACAGGAGTCGGGGATCCCCACCGAGCAGTTCCCGCAGGGGACAGGGGTCCTGACTGAACGGACCCTATGGGACAAGAGGGTCCTGACTGGGCTCCACAGGGGACGGAGTCCTAAGTGACCTCCACGGGGGATGTGGGTGCTGACTGATGGGGTCCCACAGAGGAGCAGGGGTCCTGCATGGGCTCCACAGAGGACGGGGTCCTGAGTGACCTCCACGGGGGACGGGGGTGCTGACTGATGGGGTCCCACTAGGGAACAGGGGTCCTGCATGGGCTCCACAGAGGACGGGGTCCTGAGTGACCTCCACGGGGGACGGGGGTGCTGACTGATGGGGTCCCACCAGGGAGCAGGGGTCCTGACTGGGCTTCACAGAGGACGGGGTCCTAATAGGGCCCCAAGGGTGACAAAGCCCTGGTTGGTCTGGCCTGGCAGGGACGGGCGTCCCACCTTCGTAGGCTCCGTGGGGGACGGGCCCCCGAGTAGACAGCCTGCCTGTCCCGCTAGCTTTCCAGGGAGCCCCGCAGCCCGCCCCGCTGGGCTGAATGGGGTCGTGACGGCCCGAGGGACAGGGCATGGGACCCGCGACAGTCCGCCGCTGTGGGACTGGACGGCCCCACCACCCGTCCCGGGGTGGACCGTCGCCCCTCCTCTCCCACGGGGGCCGGGCCTGGGGTGGCGCCTGGCGGGCGGGGGCGGGCCGAGCGGCGGGGGCGCAGTTGCCTGGCTGCGGGGCTGCGGGACGGACCGGGCCGGGGGTCGGGGTATCACCCGGCGGACGCCATGGACCTGCTCTCGGCTCTGAGCCTGGGCGAGCTGGCGCTCAGCTTCTCGCGGGTGCCGCTCTTTCCCGTCTTCGACCTCAGCTACTTCATCGTCTCCATTCTCTACCTCAAATATGAGCCAGGTGATCCCCGGCTGGGGGCTGGAGGGGACTGGAGCGGGGCTGGCATCGTGGGGCGGAGGGCGGGGCGCGGGAAACTCGGGGGTCACGGGGAGGGGGACCCTGCATGGTGCAGAAAGGCAGGTAGAGACTCAGGGACTGCATCGGAGGAGCAGGCAGGTGCTGAGATCGTGGGGTTCTCCCACGCGGGCACGTGCCGAGGGGAGAAGCCCCCAGGACGGCGAGGCTGGGGGAGGGGAAGCAGATGCGGGGGGAAGGGAAGGGAAGGAGCGTGCTTGTTGGGAGGAGAGGGACAGGTGCTGGGGGTGGGTAGAGAGAAGGTCGGGAGTCCTCTTGGCGTCAAGGCTGCATGAACTTGGGCGAGGGGCGTAGGTAGGGTCGAGGGTGCAGGTGGGGGTCGGCGCTGCCGGCCGGGACGTCTGGCACGCAGCTGTGACCTCCCTCTTTGCCCTTGGCACGCGGAGTGGGAGCAGCAGCTCAGTATCTATATTAGGGCCGTCTTGCTGGGGGCTGCGATCAGGTTCAGCGAAAGTGACACCGGTTTCCCTCCTCTTCCCTCCTCCTCTCTCTCCGCTGCCTGGCCGTGCTGGATCTTGGAGCCCGGCGGGAATTATTCCTGCCCTGGCCCTGGATCCCTCCCACCGAGCAGAACCTGCTGCAGGGTGGGGTGATTTGGGGTCAGCCTCCTCCCTCAGCTCCCCACGCCCCTGGGGAGTGGCAGGAGGGTAGACCCCGCTTCTTAGATTATTTTTTTAAGAAAACATTTTTTAAAGGAGGACGAATGGCCTCCTTAGAATATGTTCTATTTTTATACAAGGTTCACCATGGGCGAATGTTTCTTGTTCATCTCCTCGTATTTTAATTGACTCTAGCACACCAGTAAAATTAATGGAGGGTAGAATTTAACTTTAGAAAAAAGATGGAGTACCCCAAACTTTGTGACGCTTTCTCCCACTTAGATGTAAATTACCCCTCTATCTCAGACTGGAAATAGCTTCCTTCTTCTTCAAATGATAAAAATAGGTTCTCATGTTTACTTAAAACTCTAGCTGACAAGCACAAAGGAAAAAAGAGATGATTACAGTCAACATGGTGGTGGCCACCCTTCCTGATCTCTCTTCTATTTATTTATACCTGTGTGGTTAGAGATGTAAAAGCACATTCTTATGCAAACAGGATCATATTCTACTTGCCAGGCGGTTTTATTCTATTTTTGCCTATCCACATGCCAGAGCCTATTTCCTTAAAAGCTATTCTGGAAAGCAGTTACTTTGCAAAGCAAAATAGGCTTTTGTTTTGTCCTAGTGCGAACATGGGTTGTATTTCCTTTCCAGGGAAGAATTCCTTGGTGGCTCAGGCCAGTCCACCAGCCAGAATCCACATACCTTGGAAAAGCTAAAACTGAGGAGGGCAGGAGCCCTGTGGCGATCTAGGACACAAAGGTCTGGGAAAAAGAGGTGTTCAGGCTGGCTGGGAACCTGCAGGAAGGGTTGAGGTTTTTCTGCAAGCTGGATGTGGCAGAGCCTGAAGGCTCCTGCAGGTTCAAAGGTGGCTCTTGACCCTGGCTAACCATGAGACACTCGGGGGGGGGGGGGGGGCGGGGGCTTTTAAACACGTCCCCCCATCTCCACCCCAGACCAGTTGAATTAGACTATCAAGCTTGCCTCCCCCAGTAATTGCTGTTTGCTGTCAAAATCAAGGCTACCCTTCAACCTCCTCCTTTTATAACTAGGGAAATGGGCAATATAACAGGAGATAGTGGCCAAAGTATCTTAAATACACAATGAGCCTGCGGTGCCATGACTGGTAAATGGCAGCCTCAGGACACAAACCCAGGTCTGTTTGACTCCAAGAATCAGTACGATGGCTCTGAGGTACTTGATGGCCTTAGAAAAGTCAGAGATTGGATTGAACTGTTAGTTCTCAGTTTAGTGTGTATGCTGAGCCTCTGTAAATGCTTCTTCTCAGAATGTATGTTCTAGACCAGCTACAGAATTTGCAGGGTCCAGTACAAAATGTCAATATAGGGCTCTGTGTTGAGAAATTAAGAATTTCAGCCAGGCATGGTGGCTGTCTCCTGTAATCCCAGCTACTCGGGAGGCTGAGGCAGGAGGATAGATAGCTTGAGCCCAGGAGTTCCAGACCAGCCTGGGCAACATAGCAAGACCCCCATGTCTTAAAAATTAAAAAAAAAAAAAATTAGCCAGGCATGATGGCTAGCACCTGTAGTCCCAGCTACTCAGGAGGCTGAAGTGGGAGCATCCCTTGAGCCCAGGAGTTCAAGGTTACAGTGAACTATAATCACAATACGACACTCCAGCCTGGGCAACACACCCTGTCTTAAAAAAAACAAAAAACTAAACTAAGCATTTCAGTGTAGCGATAGCATAACATTAAACTACATGCAGGACCCTTTGAGCTTGGGGCCCCATGAAGCCAGCCCTAGCTAATTATGACAGCTAAGCTGGCTTTAAGAAACAAAACTTCTGAATTGGGAGTCAGTTCTGCCTTTATCACTGGCTAAACACCAAGCTGGTTACTTCACCTCCATGAGCTTGAGTTTGTTCATCGGTGAATTGGGATCATTGGGGAAATAATCTCCAACTCCCTTTCCCGGCTACTATGAAGATCTGTTGAGAACTTTGTTAGTGACGGGGTGTAAGGCATTCGCGAGTCATGGTTACATTCATTTGGAAGGCTATGGAGGAATGTATTACCTGGGGTTCTGGTGTTTTTCTGGGTCAGTCTTTCTCGAGACTCCTGAGCAAGGATGAAGCTCAGAGTGTGGTTCTCAGCTGAGCAGCATCTATACCACCTGGGAGCCAGTTAGAAATGCAGAGTCTTAGGCCCCACTCAGCCCTGCTGAATCAGAGTCTGTATTTGAATAAGATTTCAGGGCTATTTGTAAGCACGCCGAAGTTTGCAAAGTTGTAAACCGAAAGAGTCAGAAACTGCTTATTAAATCCAGAACTCTTTAAGGGCAGGGAGGTCTGAGTCTGGCTCACTCGCCGGGCTCCAAAGCTTCACACGAGGAGAGAAGGAAGCAGTGAGTGGCTGGCTGCATACTTGAAGAAATGAATGAATGAATGAATGACAATCCTGGGTATCTTAAGCCCCGACCCATCCAAAAAACCTTTCAGTAATTCTCAAACTGGCCTGCACATCAGACTTAACCTGGGGAGGTTTTCAAAATCCTTTTGTCCCAGCAGCACCCCTCTGTCATTTAAATCAGAATCACTGTGGGTGGCAGAGAATTAATGTTTTTAAAATTTCCCCAGATGAGAACCAGTTCCCTGCATCAGGGTTTCCCAACCTTGGCACCAGTGACACAGTGTGGGCTGTACTGTGCATTTCAGGATGTTTCACAGCATCCCTGGCCTCTACCTGCTAGATGCCAGTAGCCTCCACCCCCAGTAATGGCAACTAAAACTGTCCCCAGACATTGCCAGTGTCCCTGGACCAGTCTCCGCCTATTGAGAACCATTGATCTAGACCATAAGCTCAAACTCCAGTGCCTCCAGGAGCCAGGCAGATGACACACTACGCTGAAGCAAGTAGTGAGGACCATCTGTCCCCAGGTGAGAACCAACCAGACAGGCACATCTCTACCTGCTTGGGGCTGGAACCACCAGAGCTGATTTTTCAAGAGAATCTGGAAATGTGGATTTGCAGCTTTCTATATTATATGTTGGCTAGTCAAACACTGGCTATTCAAACCTCCTCCCTCTTGTCCCCAGCCTACCCTGCCATCAGCATCCCACACTAGAGTGATACATTTGTTACAATCAATGAACCAACATTATCAACATCATTATTATCATACTACCCTTATTATCAGATATTATCAATAACATTATCAACCAAAGTCTGGCATTTACATTAGGGTTTCTTTATGCTGTACATTCTATGGATTTTGACAAATGTGTAACAACATGTTTGCATTATTATAGTATCACACAGAGTACAGACAGTCCCAGCTTATAATGGCTCAACTCATGATGGTTCAGCTTACACTTTTTTGACTTTACAATGGCACAAAAGCAATAGGCATTCAGTATACTCCTTAACTTGCAGTGAGGTTATGTCCATATTGATCCTTCTGTTGCTGAAAATATATATCATAAGCAATAGTACTTGCAGTGCTCTAAAAATTCCCTGAGCTCTGCCCATGCTTCCCTCTCTCCCACCCCCCAACCCCTGGCAACTACTGTTTTTTTACTGCCTCTGTAGTTTTGCCTTTTCTAGAATGTCCTAAAGCTGGAATCATGTAGCATGTAGCCTTTTGAGATTGCCTTTTTTCACTTAGCAATATGTATTTCAGATCCCCCATGTCTTTTCGCGTCTTGATAGTTCACTGAATAATATTCCATGGTAAGGATGTATCATAGTTTGTTTATCCATTCACCTCCTGAAGGACATCTTGATTGCAGTTTGAACATTTTTTCCAATGCTGTGGGGGCCAAGGAAACCAGTTCTTTGATAAGAACTGGTTTAAGATCTTTTAGAACTTTAAGAACTGGCTTAAGATCTCCGGTTTGAACTGTAAACTTTCTGAGGGCAGGAGGCTGTTCATCCTGCAACCTTGCGAGGCAGGGGCTGTCATCTCCATTTTACGGAGGAGGAAACTGAGGCAGAAAGCTGGGCTCAAAGGCTTAGGAAAAGAAGACTTGTCTTATTTAGAGTCCCTGAGATACACCACACCTCACCCACCTTAGACTAAATAGCACAGAATAGCAGCAGTGTTAGAGTGCCCTGGGGGCCCTTCCCGCACTGTCCTGCCAGCTCCAAATGAGACATTGATCCCCACAGAAGGACAGTCACAGAGTCTGTCACAGGCCAGGACTTAGGGACCCAAGGCTTCTTCCCTAGGGAGGCACAGCTGATTTTTAAAAATCCATCTATTGCTGGGCAAGGTGGCTCGCACCTGGAGTTCCAGCTAAATGGGAGGCCCAGGTGGGAGGATCGCTTGAGCCTAGGAGTTTGAGACTAGCCTGGGCAACATAGCAAGACCCCATCTCTACCAAAAATAGAAAAATTAGCCAGGTCTCCTGGTGCACACCTGTAGTCCCAGCTCCTTGGGAGGCTGAGGCAGAAGGATTGCTTGAGCCCAGGAGTTTGTGGCTGCAGTGAGCTACAGTGATGCCACTGCACTCCAGCCCAGGTAACAGAGCAAGACCTTGTCTCCAAAAAAAAAAAAAAAAAAAAACAATCCACCAACAGGCACTTTCCATTTCCACTCAGTTCCAGGAATACCTCTCGCATAATTGCTAAGCACTAAGTAATCTCTTCACCCTCACAGGCATCTTTTGAAATGACATAGCACTGGGGTGACTACCTTGGCCAGGTTTGCCAAAGACAAGCACCGAAAGTCTCATATCCCAGGAAACTCCTAGGGCCCAGGCAAAGCAGGATAGTTGGTTGTCCTAGACAGTATCCCCTGTGTACATGCGAACAAACTGAGGCCTGGAGAGGGAAGTAACTAGCCCAAGCTCACCCAGTCGGTGGGGAAGAGGGAAATGCATCCGTGGCAATGAGCTTGAGTTTGGAACCCAGATTCTCCAGCTCACTGGTGGTGTCCCCAAACCTAGCAAGAGAAACCAAAGAGTTTGACCAAGAGGAAGAGCCAGGGCGACAGTTTCTCAGCCATCACCTTGCTGCTTTGGGGCAGGCAGATCACTTGAGCCCAGGAGCTTGAGGCAGTAGTGAGTTATGGTGACGCCACTGCACTCCAGCCTGGGAGACAGAGCAAGATCTTGACTCAAAAAAAAAAAAAAGTATAATGATGGAAATGCATTATTTCATCGAATCACCATTACAAGTCAGTGACAGTGGATACTCCCATCCTAGTCTTTTGACAGTGGAGGAAACTGAGGCTGGAGGGTGGACAGTCATTTGCCCAAGGTCATGCCAGAGTGAGTGGCAGAGCCAGAATCAGGACACACTCATGCTGCAAACAGGACAGCCTGCTTGTCACAGCATTACACAAACCCCGGCCTTGGTCCCAGAGGGCACAAGAAAGACCGTGGAAAGAATTCAACCCCTGGGAGTTATTTTTAGATGCAGAGGTATCCATTTCTGCAAAACATGGATGTCTCACCTGACCTGGCCCCTGCAGGACCCACCAGCTGCTCCAAAGGATTAACTCTCAGCTGGCTGTGTTTTAAATAGACCCTAGGAGAAGACAGGAGAGCCTTTCACTTCATACCCCTAGGACGTCGGTCCATGTTGAGACTTAGGACAACCTCGAGGGCAGGGAGAAGACACACTTTGGCCTTATACCTCCCAGGGTGATATTGGAGGAGGGAAATTTTCATTGTGACATTTTGTCAGGAGTTAGGCAAAGAAGGAATCAGAGTTCCCACTTGACAAAAAGAAAGAGACACAGAAAAAATAGTTTGTTCACGATCACGTGGTTAGGCCAGGTGCGGTGGCTCATGTCTGTAATCCTAGCACTCTGGGAGGCCGAGGTGGGAGGATCACTTGAGGTCAGGAGTTCGAATCCAGCCTGAGCAAGAGTGAGACCTCATCTCTACTAAAAATAGAAAAATTAGATGGGCGTCATGGCATGCGTCTATATTCCCAGCTACTCAGGAGGCTGAGGCAGGAGAATCGCTTGAGCCCAGGAGTTTGAGGTTGCTGTGAGCTACGATGACACTACTGCACTTTACCCAGGGCAACAGAGTGAGACTCTGTCTCAAAAAAAAATTCACATGGTTAGCTGATAGGGGTAGCAAAGAGAAGGGAGAGTGTGTTACTTACTCTAAAACAGCTTGTATTGGGCATGTTTCCTGATTATGAAATGTAGTGTAATTGTGATCTGTTCTTATGGTAGAATACTATACAGCAGTGAAAGTGAATGTCACCCTTGAAAACATTGTGCTAAGTAAAAGAAGCCAGGCACAAAAGGCACACATTGTATGATTCCACCTGTATGAAATACGTAAGTTTCCGAACATTTTCATCAACCCAAAAGGTGACCCCATACCCATTAGGCAGTCACACCCCTCATTCCCCAGCCCTTGGCAACCACTAATCTGCTTTCTATCTCTATGGATTTCCCTATTCTGAGTATTTTATATAAATGGAATCATTTTTTTTTTTTTTTTTTTGAGACAGAGTCTCACTCTTGCCTGGGCTAGAGTGCCGTGGCATCAGCCTAGCTCACAGCAACCTCAAACTCCTGGGCTCAAGCGATCCTCCTGCCTCAGCCTCCTGAATAGCTGGGACTACAGGCATTCGCCACCATGCCCAGCTAATTTTTTCTATATATTTTTAGTTGTTCAGCTAATTTCTTTTAATTTTTTAGTAGAGACGGGGTCTCGCTCTTGCCCAGGCTGGTCTCGAACTCCTGACCTCAAGCGATCCTCCCTGCCTCAGCCTCTCAGAGTGCTAGGATTACAGGCGTGAGCCACCGCGCCCTGCCTGGAATCATTTAATATGTGACCTTTTAAGTCAGGCGTCTTTCACTCAGCATAATGTCTTCAAGGTTCGTCTACGCAGTAGCGTGTATCAGTGCTTCGTTCCTTTTCATGCCTCAGTAACGTCCCATTGTATGGATGGACCATGTTTTGTTTATCCACTTATCTGTGCGAGGGTATTTGGGTCGTTTCCATCTTCTGCGGGTTGTGAATAACGCTGCTTTGACAGTGTATTTTGAAGAGTCTTCCAGAACCTATTAGTGGGTTCTTGCACATAGGATAGCAGGGCTACAGGATGTCTGGACACTGGCCAGCTCATTCCTCTTGCTTTGTTCGGTGTTCAACCGTGCTGCATGTAAGAATCACAGAGGAGCATTTTTAAAAACCCGTAAACCGAGACACACCCCAGACTGACCACCAAAGGTGCTCTGGGATGGGGCCCGGGTGTTAGGCATTTGGAAACTCCCCAGGCAGTGACGATGTGCAGCCTGGTTGGAAACTGATGCACTGGGCCATCTTCTTAAGACATGAGCTCCTTATTTCTGTTCACTAAGCAAGGCCGTTCTTTGGTACTGTGTTGCCTTGGGCTTATAAGAAGAGTTAATTTAGTATCATTTATTAGTGTGTATCCTTAGTTACAGAAACTGTGAACTGAGCTACATTTTTCTCTTTTTTTATTTTGATATTTATTTAGTTAGTTAGAGAAAATAAGGTCTCACTCTGTTACCCCAGGCAGCTGGAGTGCAGTGACACAATCATAGCTCACTGCAGCCTCCAACTCCTGGGCTCAAGTGATCCTCCTGCCTCAGCCTCCCGAGTAGCTGGGACTACAGGCGTGTGCCACCACTTCTGGCTAATTTTTCTATTTTTTGTAGAGACGGGAGTCTCCCTCTTGCTCAGGCTGGTCTTGAACTCCTAGCCTCCCAAAGTGCTAGGATTATAGGCATGAGCCACTGCGCCTGGCCATGAAATGAAATCTTAATACATGAACCTTGAGGAGATTAATGCTAAATGAAATAAGTCAATCACAAAACAACAAATACCGTATTATTCCACTTACATGAAGTCGCAGGAGTCATCGAATTCATAAGGATAGAAAGTACAGCGGTGGTTGGCAGGTCCTTAGAGAGAGGGGCTGGGGAGTTAGTTTAACAGGGACAGGGTTTCAGTGTGAGATGAAACCGTTCCGGAGATGGCTGCTGGTGATGGTTGCTCAACAGCTTGAATGTTCTTTATACCATAGAACTGGAGACTTAAAAATGGTGAACATGGTAAATTTTATGTATATTTTACCACAGTTAAAAAAAAATGTTTTTAAAAGACAGCCTGGTGGCCAGTGGTGGCTCATGCCTATAATCCTGGCACTCTGGGAGGCCGAGGCTGGTGGATCATTTGAGCTCAGGAGTTCGACACCAGCCTGAGCAAGAGTGAGACACCGTCTCTACCAAAAAAATAGAAAGAAATTAGCTGGCCAACTAAAAATATATATAGAAAAAATTAGCCGGGCTTGGTGGTGCATGCCTGTAGTCCCAGCTACTTGGGAGGCTGAGGCAGGAGGATCGCTTGAGCCCAGGAGTTTGAGGTTGCTGTGAGCTAGGTTGACCCATGGCACTCTAGCCCGGACAACAGAGTAGGACTCTGTCTCAAAAAAAAAAAGACAGCCTGCTGCAGTGGCACACACCTGTAGTCCCAGCTACTCAGGAGGCTGATCCAGGAGGATCGCTTGAGCCCAGGAGTTCAAGTACAGGCTGGGATACATAACAGGACTCCGTCTCAAAAACAAAACAAAACAAAAACAATGCAAGGCTTTCAAATACCAGCGTAAGCTTGCAGGAAAGGAATCTGGGTATTGGCCAGGGTGGGATAGCAGCTTCAGAGTATTCCCAGCTGCAAGTTGACCTATCTCTCCAAGCTTCAGCCTCCTCTAGGCAATAAGACTCCTACAATAATAAAAGTCATAATTTGGCTGGCACTATTGATGAGCATTTAAGGAGCCTTTAATGTGAGCTGGCGTCATCATTATCGCCACTTCTCTGGGTGTGGAGGAAAGAGCCCTAACTCAGCTCTGAATTTTCTCTGTGCAACCTAAGGCATGTGCGCAGCCTCTCTGAGCCTTGCTTCTTCCTCCAAAATTTGCAGACTGCACGGTTTTGGGGGGGTGCTCTGAATTAAGGGTAGGTTGACTGGAAGGCATGGGGTTGAAGCACGCCCTTGGTATGCCAGTGACAGTAGGGCACACTCCCGTACCTCCCAGGAGCAGTCGAACTGTCCCGGCGCCACCCCATGGCGTCCTGGCTGTGCGCCATGCTGCACTGTTTCGGGAGTTACATTCTGGCCGACCTACTCCTCGGGGAGCCCCTGATCGACTACTTCAGCAACAACTCCAGCATCTTGCTGGCCTCCGCGGTCTGGTGAGCAATGCATAGCGTGGGAGAGCAGAGCAGGGAGAGGGGCAAGGACAACTGGGGCACCAGGGAGGTGGGAGGTGGGAGGATGGAGGATCAGGATGCACCAGCACAACCTCTATGGTGGCCCTGAACACACTGCCCTCCACACCCAGCTCTGATCTGGGCCCAGCACGTTGAGAGGTAGCGGGGGGCTGGGGAGGAGGATCTGATACAACCACACACCCCACCTCCTATCGGCCTGCTGTCCCCTGACATTGGGCATTTTCTCCCCAAAGGTACTTGATTTTCTTCTGTCCCCTGGATCTCTTCTATAAGTGTGTCTGCTTCCTGCCTGTCAAACTCATCTTCGTGGCCATGAAGGAGGTGGTGAGAGTCCGCAAGATCGCAGTGGGCATCCACCACGCACATCACCACTACCACCATGGGTGGTTCGTCATGATCGCCACAGGGTGGGTCAAAGGTAAATAGGACAGTGACAATGACAATTAAAGATCACCACAGTTGAGAACTTTTGGTTCTACTGGTGGTACTGCGGGGCACCCAAGTTGGGGCAGCCGTTGCTCCAGGCTAAGGGATGTGAAGACCAGAGTAGGTGTCCAAACCTCCCCCATTAGAAGATACCTTTAGTAGGCCAGGTGCGGTGGCTCACGCCTGTAATCCCAGCACTTTGGGAGGCCGACGCAGGAGAATTGTGTGAGCCCAGGAGTTCAAGACCAGCCTGGGCAACATAGCCAAACCCCATCTCTACTAAAAATAGGAAAATTAGCCAAGCATGGTGGTGTGTGCCTGTAGTCGTAGCTACTTGGGAGGCTGAGGCAGAAGGATCACTTGAGCCCAGAAATTGAAGGCTACATTGATCTATGGTGGTGCCACTGCACTCTAGCCCTGGGCGGCAGAGCGAGACCCTATCTCAAAACAAACAAACTAAAAAAAATCCACTTTAATATAAATAAGATTCTTCTGGAAATGTGACTGTCAAAGGTAAACAGGGAATGACAGTAACAAAAGCCAATGTCACTGGAGTTCTCAGCTGGGGCACTACTGACATTTGGGGCTGGATCATTCTCTGTGGTGGGGGCTGTCCTGTATATCGTAGGGTGTTTAGCAGCGTCCCTGGCCTCCACCCACCAGATGCTAGTAGCACCCTTGTCCCCAGCTGTGACAACCAGAAATGTCTCCAGATGTTTCCAAATGCCTCCTGGAGAGCAACATTGTTCCAGGTGAGCACCAATTCTCTAGAGCTCTAACTACAAGGGTTCTTAACCTGTACTTACAAGGCGCTTCTTTCAGCCTAGCAAAGTCTACGGACCCTTTTGTTTTTAGATGCAAAAATACAGAAGATACCAAAGGGAAGCCCATTAGTTTAAAATAGAGTTATCAAAATATTTTTTTAAATGCAATATAGTAATTTCACGGTTCTTTCTTATTGTACGAAATAGCAGATCTTTCAGTAGTGCCTGGTGACTGTCAATCTTCTGAAGTGACATTGAGCACAAACAGTATCTTGAAACCATCTGCAGAAACTGGAATGTGAAAAAAAAAGGCGTGGGTGCTGTTGGTGACAGTGACAGCCTTGAGAATCCTGCTGAGATCATTGCTTCCCTGCATGGGGGAAGGGAAGGTTGGGTTTCAGGGAGAGGGATGTGAAAAGGAAGTTGTAATTCTGCTTCCTATCTTGCTTCATGGACCCCAGGTTAAGATCCCTGATTCAAAAATTGTCCTTTCCCCCCCGCCCTTCATCTATGCTAATGCGAAGACCAAGGGAGGCTTTAAAACAAAATGAAACAAAAATGTTACTAGAAATAAAGAGGGACATTTTATAATGATAAAAGGATCAACCCACCAGAAAGATATAATAATTATAAACATATATGTGCCTAGAAACATAGCACTAAAATACGTAAAGCCGAAGTTAAGGGAGAAAGAGACGATGATTAATAATTGAGAAATGGGCCCAGGACTAACACAAAGGAAGGGAATGAAGGCCCGAGCAAGTGCTAAAAACCACTGGGGTGGGGGACCTGGGGGTGGCAGCTTGTTCAGAAGCACCCTGTCCTGTAGGCTCTGGCGTTGCCCTCATGTCCAACTTTGAGCAGCTGCTCCGAGGGGTCTGGAAGCCAGAGACCAACGAGCTCCTGCACATGTCCTTGTGAGTATCCCACCTGCCCTTCTCCTCTGTTCCTGCTGTATGTACAGGTGCCTGACCCTGGGTTGGATACCGCTGATAACTTGAAGAAGCCTCCAGCCCTGATTCTGAGGCTTTCAGAAGCTTCCAGAGGCTATGGCTGGGGAAGCCCAGAGTAGGAGCCTGGGGGTGGGGGTGGGGGTGGGCAGGGCGGGGAAGGCAGAGCTGCAGGGAGGAGGTGACCACTTGATTGGGGTTTTGAAGAGTAAATAGCAGTTTTCCGGCTAAGAAGGAACCTTGAGACAGAGGCTAGCACCTCTGCCAACTGTCGGATCAGAAAATAGCAGCAATTTTGTAAAGATCGCTCATCTAAATAATAATAATAATAATTTTTTTAAAAAAGAAACAAAGAGCAGCAAAACTGCTTGTTCTAAAGGATCAGGGTGCAGGGTGTGGGTGGGGAGTGAGGGGTACAGAGCATGGGGACTGTATTTGGGACCAGGGGGGCAGGGCCACACGACAGCATCCAAGACCCAGCACAGGATCCTGAGCTGCATTTAGGCTGATACATTTTGGGGTTTTGTGCTTAGAAGTCCAAGATCAAGGCCTACGACATATTTAAGAGACTTTATAAGTTTGGGCTAGTTAAATTTTTTCTCCGGTCTACAATAAGTAAAGCTACAGGCCAGGAAAATATGACAAAATTAAAGGACTCACTTGTGCGCTAATGAAAATCTCCTCCGGTTTCACACTTCGGAAAATGTGGCGTTATCTCATCACATCCCCGAGAGAAGTCTGTTCCCATGCCCAGTTCACCAGTTGGGGAAAGGGGAGCCCAGAGCCCTTACGTTGCCGGCTACTTACGGGCAAGTGGCTTCCCTTCTTGGACTCTATTTCCTCCTCATCAGCTGAGCATGAGGGTTCAGGGGAATCACACACCTGGCCCTAGTGAGCGCTTTGGAAATATTAGGTAGAATTACCATCCTCAAATATGTACAATGAGCAACAGGCATCAGGAAGAGAAGTCACAGGTCTGTCTTCTGCAACAAGTGAAAATGGTAAACCTGTTCCGCAAGGAAAAAAAATGAAAGTGAAGGAAAGCTCTGCGTGTTGGAATCACATTTTCTGGGGGAATGAGCTGTTTCAGGGGGGATTTCCAAGGCCACCTTGAGGTCCCATGATTTGCTAGAAGGACGCACAGAACTTAGCAAAGCCGTTATACTCAGGGTTGCGGTTTATTATAGCAAAAGAATACAGATTAGAATCAGCAGAGGTAAAAGGTGTGTGTGGCAGGGTCCAGGAGAGACCAGGTGAGAACTTCCAATTATCTTCTCCCAGTGGAGTCACAAGGACAGCACTTAATTCTCCTAGCAGCAGTGTGTGACAACCTGCATGGTGTATTGCCAATCAGGGAAGCTCCCCTGAGCCTCGAGGTCCAGGGATTTTAATTGCGGCTCCATCGCGTAGACACGGGTGACCACCTGTGTGGCCAACCTTAGTCTCCAGCCCTGCTAGAGGTCAAGTTCATGCTGCATGACCCAAGAACCCCACCGTAAATCACATTGTTACTATCTGGTGTGACCCAAGATCTCCAGACAAACAAAAACAGTGTTATCGGGCAGGACAATCCAAGTACTTAGAGGGCATATCCCAGGAGCCGGGCAAAGACCAGACCTTTTTTGGGGTCAGGTTAACCTGTCACCGCACAAGGAGATACCACGTCATCCATGCCAACTGTGCATCTTTGCACCTCACACTTGAGAACTGGGGCTGGGGCAGGGGTGTGTCTGGGCCAGAGGTACAAAGACCTGAATAATGCATGTGACTCCCAGTAATGGCGGCTCCTCCCTCCAGCCCCACGAAGGCCAGCCTGTACGGAG
Source organism: Eulemur rufifrons (assembly GCF_041146395.1). Lineage (NCBI taxonomy): Eukaryota > Metazoa > Chordata > Mammalia > Primates > Lemuridae > Eulemur > Eulemur rufifrons. The sequence goes on along the minus strand of NC_090984.1, from coordinate 7,391,630 downwards.
CCATACTCTTCACCCTCCAGCAGACCCGCTGGCTCCCGGTGTCCAAAGCCACTCTCATCTTCATCTTCACCATGTTCATGGTGTCCTGTAAGGTAAGCCTTTCTCTGCCTGTGGCCTTCCTGCCTTGACCAGTGCCACCCCACACCTCCAGGCTGGGAGCGAGGACACTGGACATTCCTAGCCTTATGTGGCCAGGGCAGTATAGCCCAGAGAGAGGAGAAGCTTGCCAATAGAGCCATGGGAGGAGACTCTTTTTAAAGACAGTGTCCAGCAGGTGGGGATCAGGCCTTCTACACAAATGGCCCAGTGTGAGCAAAGGTTGAGGCAGGCCTGGTGCCTTGAGTGTGGAGACCACAGGGACAAGAGGCTGGGAAGGCACTCTCAGGTAGCTAGGGGCTCAAGTGCACCAGAAATGGTCCTCGTCTGATGGTCATACCTTGAGTTGGGGTCGCCCCACGCAGGAGGGGTCTTTAGAGGCCACCCTGTCCTCCCTCCGGCAGAGCTGGGGAGCTCTGTTGCTGGCTCCCCTCAGCATGCAGGCCCCAGCTCAGAGCTGTGTCTTCCCTGGGTGGGGATTATAGAGCTGTTTAAAAGCCAGTGATCTTGGCCAGGTGCAGTGGCTCACACGTCTATTCCTAGCAATCTGGGAGGCCAAGGTGGGAGGATCACTTGGGGCCAGGAGTTCAAGACCAACCTGAGCAAGAGTGAGAACTATCTCTACTATTATAAAAATAGAAAAATTAGCTGGGCATGGTGGTGCACACCTGTAGTCCCAGCTACTCGGGAGGCTGAGGCAGGAGGATGGCTTGAACCCAGGAGTTTGAGGTTGCTGTGAGCTAGCCTGACACCACTGCACCCTACTCAGGGTGACAGAGTGAGACTGTGTCTCAAAAAAAAAAAAAAAAAAAAAATCCAGTGATCATGAGTCCCCTGGCATTAGGGGAGAGGCAAAAGGGGAGGAGACAGCTGGGTCCTGCTCCACCTGTTAGCAGTTCAACCCCAGGCCAAGTGTCTGAATCTATTCAGGCTGCTCTAACAGAACACTATAGACTATAGACTGGGCAGCTTGTAAACAACAGAAATTTATTTCTCATGGTTCTGGGGGCTGGGAAGTCAAAATCAAGGTGCCAGGGTGGTAGGGTGCTGGGCAGGGTCCTCTTCCTGGTTGCAGATGGCCGACGTCTCTCTGTGTCCCCATGTGGTGGAAGGGACTGGCCAGCTCTCCCAGGCCCCTTTTGTAAGGGCACGAATTCCATCCACAAGGGCTCCACCCTCAGGACCTAACCACCCCCCACAAAGGCCTCACCTAATACCATCGCCTGGGTGGTTAGGTTTCAATACGTGAATTCTGGGGGACACAGGCATTCAGACCACAGCACCTGGCACAGCTCCTCTCTGAGCCCAGGTGTGCTGGGGGGGTTCATAGCGGGTGGGTGACCAACAGTCCCACTATGCCAGACACTATCCGGGCTTCAACACCAGGAGTCCCATGTCCTGGGGAACCTGGGGTGGCTGGTCGTCCTCCTGGGGGTGCATGTAACCAGAAGGCTGGGCTTCCCTGACATTCTCTCCTTCTCTCCCTTCCCCCTCCTGCTTTGCTTCCTGCCTCGGTTTCCCTCCTGCTCTCTTGCTGTCACCCCACCTTAGGTGTTCCTGACGGCCACTCATTCTCACAGCTCCCCTTTTGATGCCCTGGAGGGCTACATCTGCCCTGTGCTGTTTGGGGCAGCCTGGGGGGGTGACCATCACCATGACAACCACGGAGGGTCCCATGGTGGTTCCCACGGCGTTGGTGGGCCGGGCGCCCAGCATTCGGCCGTGCCCGCCAAGTCCAAGGAGGAGCTGAGCGAGGGCTCCAGGAAGAAGAAGACCAAGAAGGCGGACTAGGGGCTGGCCTGAGGGGCACTGGGGAGAAGACCCCGACCCAGGACCTCTGAACCGAGAGGTGTCCTGGGCTCGGATCTACCCTTTCCTGGCCTTGATGTCCCCATCTGTGAGTTGGGGTCATCAGCCCACCCACCAGGGCTGATGTGGGGGTTAACGGAGGGTGTTGCTCTCTCTCCCAGGCCCCCATAGAGTCACAGCCTTTGGGGGGTGGGGGCAGCCAATGGAATCCCAGCAGCAGCTGCAGCCAGAAACCCCAGCCGTTAGATTTTTGGTTCTATTTTTCCTTCTCTAAAATTGCACCTTGACTCTGAAAGACTCTCAAGCCACGTTGAGACTCATTCATCTGATGGACATTTCCGAAGTACCTGCTGTGATTTTTAAGTCTCTTCTCACCCACAGTGGCTAGACTTTCTCCCGTGCCCAGAAAGTTCCGACTCCTGCAGGACGTCCCTGGGCAGGTGACCTCCCTGCTCTGAGCTTCCTGTCCCCCATCCGTGTAGCAGAGACCCTTGGCGCTGCTCCGCACGGAAGGGCCGATGTGAGGCTGGACGTGGAAAAGCTTTACAAGTTCATAAACACCGTGCAGTCGGGAGGGGAGGCCAGGACGGTTGTCAATTACGATCGAACATGGCTTTGCACATTAGATCATTTGTGTTTGTGGATCAGAGAACCTCTCAAGTTGCCCAGCACAAAGGAAGCCCTCGGTAGACACATCTGGGGCAGGCTGGAGAGATCACAGTGTGCGTAAGGCTTGTTCTGATCCGTTGCCTTCAGGCTGCCCTTAAACCAAAGAAATGCAGCCGGCTGGGCAGGGTTTCCAAGATCCAGCTTCATCAAGGGGCTCCACGCGCTCACACTGGGACCTGAAAGTATTAGTCCTCCCTCAGGTTGGAAGTCCACTGTTGCTCACTCAGTCATTCAACAAACATTGATACCTACCTACTCTGTGCTGAGCCTTGTGCTGCTGCTGGGCAGGCCGGGAACTTGCTTTGGGGTAAGTGAGGGGGATGATGGCTGAAGGGTCCCTCCTGGCCACCCTCATCTCAGCCTTGGTCACCAGGACATCCGAGAAGGGTGGATGCGGTGGGCATGGCCAGTCTCAGATGAGGTTTGGGCCCAGACGCTGTTGGGGTCCCAGGAGTTGCCCAGCTGTTGAGAAAGTGCCTTGTTCCAGTGATGCCTGGGAGTTGGGTGGGTCCTGAGGCGGTAAGGCCCCCAATGTCATCCTCCTGCATGTCCATCAAAGCTTGGCCTGAGGCGTCAGCCAATAAATCTCTTGTGACTGAACCCTCACGGCTTGTCTTGCTCATTCTTAGGCTTTTGGCTTCACGATATACGGACATTGAGAGGTCTGTGTCCCCAGAGATGCTCAGGGTTTACAAAGGAATGATGGTTCTGGTAGCCCCGGATTGCTGGCAGAGATGGCGGCAGTGGGTGAGGTCTGCGGGATTTGAGGTCAAGCAGACCTGGGTTCGAATCCCTGCTCTGCCACCAACAGGCTGAGTGGCTCCTCCCTTCTCTGAGACTGTTGGCTCCTTGGGAAAAAGTGGGGGGGTGATGCTTCTTGCTGTCTGTCAAGGGCAAGTGCGAGGATGAGTCCGGGCGGTTGGAATTTGCAACTGAGAGTCCTATGCAAGACCATATTAAGAGAATGAAAGACGAACCACAGGCTGGGAGAAAATCTTTGCAAATCATGCATCTGATGAAGGGGGTGTGTCTGGAATACTGAAAGAGTTCTCAAAACCCAATAGTAAGGCTGGGAGCAGTGGCTCACACCTGTAATCTCAGCACTTTGGGAGGCCAAAGAGGGAGGATCACTTGAGGTCAGGAGTTTGAGACCACCCTGAGCAAAAGCAAGACCCTGTCTCTGCAAGAAATAGAAAAATTAGCTGGGCGTCGTGGCGCATGCCTGTAGTCCCAGCTACTCAGGAGGCTGAGGCAGAAGGATTGCTTGAGCCCGGGAGTTTGAGGTTCCAGTGAGCTAGGATGATGCCACTGCACTCCAGCCAGGGCAACAGAGTGAGAACCTGTCCCCCCCCCAAAAAAAAACCCAGATGAGTGAGTGAACACCTGTGCTCCACCCATGCAATGGCACAGTGCTCAGCAGTAGAAAGGGGTGAACATGCAACAACATGATTGAGCCTCAAATGCATCAAGATGGGTGAAGAAAGCCATACAAAAAGAATATACTGTATGAGTCCATTTATATAACATTCTAGAAGGCCAGGCATGGTGGCTCATGCCTGTAATCCTAGCACTCTGGGAGGCTGAGGTGGGAGGATCACTTGAGGTCAGGAGTTCAAATCCAGCCTGAGCAAGAGCAAGACCCCATCTCTACTGAAAATAGAAAAATTAGCCAGGTGTTGTGCCCTGTAGTCCCAGCTACCTGGGAGGCTGAGGCAGGAGGATTGCTTGAGCCCAGGGGTTTGAGGTTGCTGTGAGCTACGATGACACCACTGCGCTCCACCCAGGGCAACAGAGTGAGACTCTGTTTCAAAAAAATAAAATAAAAATTTTAAATTCTAGAAAAGGCAAACTAATTTGTAGCAACAGAAATCTGATCAGTGGGTGCTTTGAGAGAGGGGGCCGGGACGGGGCAGGTGGCAGGAATGAGAAAACTGGGCGACGGGTCTGTTGACGGTCTGACTGTGGTGCTGGTTTCGTGGGTCTAGACACATGTCAGGACTTACCAAACTGTACATTTTAAACATGTTCAGTGCCTGTATGTTATACCTCAGTGAAGCTGTAAAAAGAAAACCTTCAATAATAATAGTAACTTCATAAAAAATTGGGCAAAAGAAGCGCAGTATGATGGTGTGCACCTGTAATCCCACCTACTCCGGAGGCTGAGGTGGGAGGATCACTTGAGTCCAGGAGTTCATGTCCAGCCTGCAGTGCGGCATAACAAGACCCTGTCTCAAATAAAACAAAAATGGGCAGAATATTTGAACAGACACTTCACCAAAGGAAAGATAGGAACGGCAAGTATCACATGAATTGCGCATTGAAACCACAACAAAATGCCACTGCGTATCTGTGAAGAACTGAATTGTGTTTCCTTCAAATCCGCATGTTGAAGTCCTACTGTCCAAGGTGATGGTGTTAGGAGGCGGGGCCCTTGGGCGGTGTTTAGGTTATGAGGGTGGAACCCCCGTGATGCATTTAGTGCCCTTTCAAGATGCCCCAGAGAAAGCTCCAGCTCCATCTGCCATGGGAGGTTACAGCGAGAAGATGCTATCTATGAACCAGAGTGTTCGCTAGCTGCTAAATGTGCCAGCACCTTGATCTTGGACGTCCCAGCACCTTGATCTTGGACGTCCCAGCCTCCAGAACTGTGAGAAATAAATTCCTGTTGTTTATAAGAAGTACAAAGGGACTAAGACAGGAGATAAAGTCTTTAAAGAGGTAACTAAGTTAAAATGAGGTCTTTAGGGTGGGCACTCAGAAGGATGTCAGCAGTATCCGTATAAGAAGAGATGAGGGTACAGACGTGCACGGAGGGAAGACCATGTGACAACGCAGGGAGAAGGAGGCCATCTGCCACCGAGTAGAGACCTCAGAAGGAACGAAACCTGCAAACACCTTGAGCTCAGACTTGCAGCCTCCAGAACTGTGAAAAAAAATTCTGTTATTTAAGCCCCCAACCTGGGGTGGGGAGGTATTTTGTTACGGCAGCCCTAGCAAACTTATGCATACCTTATTTTTTTCCCTTGCGACAAGGTCTCACTCTGTTGCCTGGGTAGAGTGCAGTGGCATCATCACGGCTCACTGCAGCCTCCAACTCCTGGGCTCAAGTGATCCTCCTGCCTCAGCCTCCCGCATAGCTGGGACTACAGGCATGCGCCACCATGCCCGGCTAATTTTTTCTATTTTTGGTAGAGCTGGGGTCTCTCTCTTGCCCAGGCTGGTCTTGAACTCCTGACCTCAAGTGATCCTCCTACCTCAGCCTCCCTGAGTGGTAGGATTACAGGCATGAGCCACTGCGCCCAGCCCTGTTCTGTATTTTGATTGTGGCTGTAGTTACACAACTGTATGTGTTTGTCAGAACTTGCAGTATGCTTACACTCTACTTTAATCTAAAAAGAACAGGAAAGAGAAGAAAATAGAGGCCAGCCTCTGAGGTTTCCCAAATTCCTTCAAATCCTGGCTTTTTACCTTTGAGATGTGTGGTGTTGGGCAAGTAACTCCTCTTCCTTGTGCCTCAGTTTCCTCTTAGGATAGCGAGGAAAGCCCTTGCACAAGATGAGGTCTGGAGTGGGGATGACAAAAGCCAGCTCTGTAAAAATGCCTGGATAGACTCTGCTTGGGTTTATCTAGCACCTGGTGGGTGTTGGCGATAAGTCGGCTCCCTGCCTGCCAGCATGAACGTTCTCAGATCTCACTTTCTGAGAAAATAGATTGTACCAAAATAGCCTCCTCACCTATTCTGGGCCCCCCACTGGCCGCCGGGGGATGACTGGCAGGACAGGGTGGCCCTGCCGTGCCCGTGCAGGTGTCAGGACGTGAATGGCGAGCTCCCAACTCCAGGCTAATTTTAGCTGCAGCAGTCACACTCAGTAACTTCCTTGGTCTCTGATTGGGAGAAAGGTTCTTTTTTCCACTTAAAAAAAAAAAAAAAAACTGTGATGAAACGCACAACATAAAAGTTACCGTCTTGGCCATTTTTAAGTGCACAGCTCAGGGCATTAGCTGCATTCACGGTGCTGTGCAACCGTCACCACCGTCGTCTCCAGAACTCTCTCATCTCGCAAAACTGAAACTCTGTCCCCATGAAACACGGATTCCCCATTTCCCATCCCCCAGCCCCTGGCAACACCGTGCTGCTTTCTGTCCCTGTGGATTTGACTACTCCAGGGGTCTCACGTAAGTGTGGATGGTCCCGGACTTAGGATTTTTTGAATTTGTGATGGCGTGAAAGTGATCCACATTCGGCAGAAACCCTACTTTAAGTGCTCAAACAACCATTCTGCTTTTCAATTTCAGTACAATAAATTACATGAGAGATTTAACTATTTATTTACTGAGACAGAGTCTCACTCTGGCACCCCAGATAGAGTGCAGTGGTGTTGTCATAGCTCACTGCAACCTCCAACTCTTGGGCTCAAGTGATCCTCCCGCCTCAGCCTCCCAGAGTGCTAGGATTACAGGTGTGAGCCACCACACTCGGCCTATTTATTTAGTTTTTGACACAGGGTCTCACTATGTTGCCCAGGCTGGCCTCAAAGTCCTGACCTCAAGTGATCCTCCTACCTCGGCCTCCCGAGTAGCTGGGATTACAGGCTTGAGCCACCCTGCCCAGCCTCAACACCTTATGGTAAAATAGGCTTTGCGTTAGATGATTTTATGTAACTCTAGGCTAATCCAAGTATTCTGAGCAATTTAGGGAGGCTTGGCCAGACATCTCTAGGGAAAAAAAGTCAGCCAGACATGTGCCTGCTGTCACACCTACTCGGGGAGGCTCAGGCACGAGGATCGCTTGAGCCCAGGAGTTCAAGGCTGCAGTGAGCTATGATCGTACCACTGCACTCTAGCTTGGGTAACAGAGCGAAACCATGTCTCAAAAAGAAACAAATAAATAAAATCTGAAGAATAATATTCCATTGTGTGAATATACCACATTTTGTTTATCCATTCATTTTGGGGGGGTTGATTCTGCCTTTTGGCTACTGTGAATAATGCTGCTTTCAACATGGGTGCACAAAATCTCTTTGAGACTTTGCTTTCAATTCTTTTGGGTAAATACCCAGAGGTGGAATTACTGGATCATATGATAATTCAATATTTCATTTTTTAAGAAACTGCACCTCATCACTTTTGATGTGTTATATTCATTAGAAGCAAATCTTAAATGCCCTACACTCGAGGGTAGGGGATTACACAAGGAAGTGAGTACCAGGAGATGAGAACCAATAGAGGCCATTCTAGGCCGGGCACTGTGGTTCACGCCTGTAATCCTAGCACTCAGGGAGGCTGAGGCGGGAGGATTGCTTGAGGTCAGGAGTTCAAGACTGGCCTGAGCAAGAGCCCCGCGCCACCATGCTTGTAGTCCCAGCTACTCGGGAGGCTGAGGCAGTAGGGTTGCTTGAGCCCAGCAGTTGGAGGTTGCAGTGAGCTAGGCTGATGTCCATGGCACTCTAGCCCGGACAACAGAGTGAGACTCTGTCTCCAACAAAAAAAAAAAAAAAAAGAAAGAAAGAAAGAAAAGAAAAAAACAGAGGCCATTCTAGAAGCTGCCTACCACGTCTTATAAGCAAATCCAGGCTACGGCTGAGCCTAGAAGTTTCTATTAAGCGTGCACAACATGCCAAGCACATAAGCAGGTATTTTACACACCGTGAAGTGGTGTGTTATCCTCATTTTATGGAAAAAAAATGAGGCTCCATGGTGAAGTGAGTTAACCTCGGTCACATATTGCTAACAGTGGGTCAGAACTAAAGTCCAGGCCCACCTCATTCCAAAGACTGTGCTTTTCCCTGTACACTTCACTTCTCCGATTCTCCTTAGGGATGTGTAAGGTACAGGCACGGGAAGCGTTTAATGTTATCCCTGACACGGAGCAGACATCAGCCACGTTCCCATCCCACACTTGTTCCCAGGTCACCATCCAGCAGTTGCCGCAGATGTGGGTGGTTATAACTGCGTTCACACTGTGGTTGCTTGCCGGCACCTGCCTGGAGGCATCTGGAAAAAGTCCCTGCTCAATTAATGGAGGAAATGAGCACATAATTGAGCCCATAGAAGCCAGGTGAGAGGTCAAAGTGAGAGCATAATGACAGATGTTGGCAGGCCCGATGAGTTCTGGTTTTGTTACTAATTTGCCGTGTGACCTGGAGTGAACCCCTCCTGGTCAAATAAAACTGTTGGACTAGGTCAGGGGTAGGTACACTACGGCCCATGGGCCAAATCTGGCCCCCCACCTGTGTTTGCAAATAAAGTTTTATTGGCACACAGCCGCATACCTTTGTTTACATGTCATCTATAGCCCCTCCTGCGCTACAGCAGCAGGTTGAGTCATTTTGACAGACCGTCGTCTGGCCTGCACGGCTGAATATAGTGACTGTCTGGCCATTTGCAGACAAAGTTTGCCATCCTCTGGACTAGATGATTTATTTATTTATTTATTTTTTTGAGGCAGATCCTGACTATGTGGCCCAGGATGGTCTCAAACTCCTGACCTCAAGCGATCCTCCCTCCTCAGCCTCCCGAGTAGCTGGGACTGCAGAAAAGGCGTAGAACAATCTTTAAATGTCAAGAAGCTGCCAAACTCACAGTGGTGGATACAAGTGTTTGCAAATTCTGTCTTTCCCTTGAAAGCTTGAATTTTATCGTTGACAACAAATACTGCCAGTTGTTTTCCTTGAGGTGACAGGATCACTTTGTTCATTTTTAAGAAAATGCCTGCCAAACAACCGAGTCTGAATCATAGTTTGTGAGACACTTCCAGCAACAATGGTGTCACCTGGAAAAGGCCACCAGTTCAGCTGCCGACACAGCACACATTTGCTCAAGAGCGTTTTCTAGAGATGACCATGGACTTGATGCTTAGCAGGAGGGCTTTATGTGGACTTCCCATTTCATCACTCAGAATATTAAAAAGACACGCATTCTCCTGTTGTGGGGTGAATTGTGTACCCCCTAAAAGATATTCTGAAGCCATAGCCCCCAGCACCTTATGTGACTTCATTTGGATACAGGATCATCAAAGGTTTTTTTTCCTTCCTTCTTTCTTTCTTTCTTTTTTTAATTCGAGACGGTCTTATTCTGTGGCCCCGGGTACAGTAGAGTGGCATCATCACAGCTCACTGCAACCTCAGATTCCTGGGCTCAAGTGATCCTCCTGCCTCAGCCTCCCAAGTAGCTGGGACTACAGGTGTGCACCACCATGCCCAGCTAATTTTTCTATTTTCTGTAGAGACTGGGTCTCGCTCTTGCTCAGGCTGGTCTCGACCTCCTGGCTTCAAGTGGCCCTCCCACCTCGGCCTCCTAGAGTGCTAGGATCACAGGCGTGAGCCATCTCACCCAGCCCATTGCAGATTGTTAAAGTCTATTTAGGCTGCTGTAACAAACTGCCATAGACTGGGTGGTTTATAAACAACAGAAATTTATTTTTCTATTTATTTATTTTTTGAGACAGCATTTTGTTGTGTTGCCCAGGCTGGAGTGCAGTGTGTGGTGTGATCACAGCTTACTGTAACCTCAGATTCCTGGGTTCAAGCGATCCTCCTGCCTCAGCCTCCCAAGTAGCTGGGACTATAGCACCGCGCCCAACTGATTTTTCTATTTTTTGTAGAGGTGGGGTCTCACTAGGAGCAACAGAAATTTACATCTCACAATTCTGGAAGCTGGGAATTCCAAGACCAAGGTGTTCGCACATTTGCTGTCTGCCGAAGGTCTGCTTTTTGTTTTATGAATGATGCGTACTGTGTCCTTACGTGGTAGAAGCAGAGAAGGGGGCTCCATGGGGCCACCTATAAGAGCACTAATTCCATTTATGAGGGCTCCAGCCTCCTGACCTAATCACCTCCCAAATAGCCACTTCCTAATACCATTGAAATGGCGATCAGGTTTCAATACGGCGATTTGGCAGGTGGGGTGGAGGGGATGACACAGACATTCAGAAGACAACACAGATGTCATCAAATTGAGGTGAGTTCATTAGGGCGGGCCCTAATCCAATGACTGGTGTCCATTTCAGAAAAGGAAAATTTGGACACAGAGAGAGGAGAACGCTGTGCGGAGACAGAGGCCGAGATTGGAGTGACGCGTCTACAAGCTAAGGAATGCCAAGGATTGATGGTCACCCCCAGAAGCTGGCAGAGGCAAGGAACAATCCTCTCCTGGGGTCTTCGCAGGGAGTGTGACCCTGCTGGCCCTTAGTTTTGGACTTCTGGCCTCCAGAACTGTGAGACAATACATTTCTATTGTTTTAAGCCACCTAGTGGTATTTTGCTATGGCAACCACAGGAAATGAGGACAGCATCCAAATATCCTTCTACGGGGGAATGAAAAGAGAGAGACTGATGCATAACACATTCCTAGAATGAAATGCTGACAGAAATAAGAAAGGAGGGGGCTTTTGCTGCACACGTGATATGGGTGAATCCGGAAGGCATTGCGCTAAGTGAAAGAAGCCACCTCGGGAGGTCACGTGCATGCCGTGTGACTCCATTCATTCGACATGCTCCAAAACACGAGCCTACTATGACAGAGAACAACACATCAGTGGTTGCCAGGGGTTGCAGAGGGGGTGGGAATTCAAAGGGGCAGCGTGAGGGAGCTTTTCGGGGGATCATAGAGCCTTTCGGTTCTGCCCAGGAACTTGGGAGGCTTAGGGGGAGGATCGCTTGAGCTGAGGAGTTTGAGGCCAGCCTGGACAGTGCAGGAAGACCCTGTCTCTAAAAACAAAAATTAGCCAGATATGGTGGGGCACACCTGTAGTCCCAGCTACTTGGGAGGCCGAGGCGGGAGGATCGCTTGAGCCCAGGAGTTCGAGGCTGCCGTGAGCTATGATCACACCACTGTACTTCAGCCTGGGTGACAAGGTGAGACCCTGTCTCCAAAAAACAAAACAAACAAAAATCCCCACACCAAAAAAAGTCAATGTTACTATATATAAACTTGAAAATAATACGACAAAAATGAGTGAGGGTATTGTATACTTGAAATTTACTAAGATAGTAGATCTTAAATTGTCCTCACCACAAAAAAGGATAAGTAGATGAGGTGGTGAATATGTTAATTAGCTTGATTTAATCATTCCACAGTGCACACAGATATCAAAACATCACGTTGTATATACAATTATTATTTTCATAATAAAGCCGGGGAAATAAAACAAAATGAATAAGGGAGAAAAAGACATACTCAAGGGTTGAGATTTTTAAAAAATTAGTAATTTTACCATTTCATCAAGCTTCATTCAGAAAATCCTTAACTGAAACTGGCTTTTCTCCCCGTTTTTGGTGCGCGCACAGTGAGGGACCGTATGTTTGGTGCCACCGTCTTTGATTCCTGCTAAGGCGCCGGCAGTTTGCACTGTCAGTTCAAATGTCAAGCCAGGGCAAAGGTCAAATGACCTTGTACTGTTACCACGCTCACAGGGCTGACCTTGAAGACCCCGGAAGAAGCACATTTTGAAGACTGTTTATCAGCACCTGGGTGCCATGGTGACATTCCCACTTTGCAGATGAGTAAACTAACATTCAGGGAGAGAAAGCCGCTCGTCCAAGAGGGCCAGAGAGGGACTTAAACCCCCAACTTTTGAACAAGAACAAGTGCATGTGTCCGGGAAGCTGGACCATACTGCACTTACAAAACTCAAAGGCAGCGTGCAGGGAGGGCTTGAATAACTGAGGACGTCGAAATGATGTTTACGATGCCAGATATAATGTAAACCATTATATACTGTGATATAGTATAAATAAATATACTATGTATAATTTAATTAACTTTATAACATGGTATATAGCACATTAATGTACCATACACAATTTGAGTAACAATGTGCTATAACATAACATATAGTAAATTAATATACTATATGTAATCTAATTTTATGTACTACATGTAACAAAGCATATAGTAAGTTAATATACTGTATGTAATTTCATTTTCTATGTACCATATACACAACAAAGCATATAATAAATTAATATACTAATTTAATCTATGTCTTATAACATGGATATAGTAAATTAATATATGTAATTTAATTTACTATGTCCTATAATATAGGACATAGTAAATTTTTTTTTTTTGAGACAGGGTCTTGCTCTGTCACCCAGTCTGGAGGGCAGTGACATGATCATAGCTCACTGCAGCTTCAAACACCTGGGCTTAAGTCATCCTCCTGCCTCAGCTTCCCAAGTACCTAGGACTTCAGGCATGCCACCACGCCTGGCTAATTTTTCTATTTTTTGTAGAGATAGGGTCTCGCTCTTGCTCAGGCTGCTCTCGAACTCTTGGCCTCAAGCCATCCTCCCACCTCGGCCTCCAAGAGTGCTGGGATTACAGGTGTGAGCCACCACACCCAGCCACATATAGTAAATTAATATACTACATGTAATTTAAATTGCAGTGGTGTATAGTAATTTAAAATAGCATATAGTAATTTAAATAGCAAATACTATATCATTGCATATAGTAAATTGATATCTTAAATATATAACATTTACTATACTATTTATACAATACTGTACATATAACTTATTTCTAAAAATACTGTAACCTTGTTACAAAACATTTGGAGGAAGAGAAATAACTCCAATCCCAGCCTCTGGGTGTATTTTAGTCAATTTCTCATCAGTTTTTTTCCCTCCCCATACATCTACTTTTTCAAAAAAAGACAACGTAATTTCTGCAAACTCTACACTGACTTCGGAACCTGGCTCTTTTTGTCCAACATCCTAAAATGTTTTCCGCAGTGCTACGCAGCAGCTCTGTCCAATTTGATCACTAGTGACCGGCGACCTGTGGCTGTTTGCATTTAAACAGATGACAATTACATAAAATTGAAAATTCCCTTTCTCAGTGGAACTAGCCCCATTTCAAGCACTCAGTCACCACATGTGGTGGACAGGAAACACTTCCATCATCACAGAAAGTTCTGGAGGACAGCGCCCCCATAGAGGACTCCTAATTAGCACCTAAAAATAAAAATGAGGTCGTTATAACAGGAGCACATGGGAAAAGATTTAGAGTTATCAAGGGGTGATGTGTGGACTCCTCCTCCTCCCCAGACGTCCCGCTCCCGATTACTTGCATATCCTTTGAGAAATATTCTTTCTGGCCAGGCGCAGTGGCTCACATCTGTAATCCCAGCACTTTGGGAAGCTGAGGCGGGAGGATCGCTTGAGCCCAGAAGTTCAAGACCAGTCTGAGCAAGAGCGAGACCCTGCCTGTACAAAAAATAGGAAAATTAGCCTTTGTGATGACAGCCCTAGGAATCCAACATGCCAAGCTCTATCCCAGCTGCACCATGATGTGACTTGGTTTGCAGCAAGCTTGGTGTCTTAGTCAGCTCGAGCTGCTACCGTAACATGCCACAGACCGGGTGCCTTAAACAACAGAGATTTACACATCACAGTTCTGGAGGCTGGGAAGGCCAAGATCAAGGTGCTGGCAGATTCAGTGTCTGGTGAGGGCCCGTCCTGGCTTGTTGATGGCCACCTTCTCCGTGCGTCCTCGCATGGCCTTTTCTCAATGTGTGCTTCTTATCAGGGCAACAATCTCATCATGAAGATCCCACCCTTGTGACCTCACCTAACTCTAATGACCTCCCTAAGCTCCCGTCTCCAAATACCATCATACTGGGGGTTAGGATTTCAACACATCAATTTCTGGGGGTGATGCAAAAATTCAGCCTGTCACATCAGGGTGGACATGAATTCATTCAACAAACACTGGCTGAAGCTTAGCGTGTCTGTGCCTGTGTTTGCCCTAGGGGCACGGAGATGCAAAGGTCCATTCCTTGCTCTAAAGGGAAGGAAGTGCCGTGGGGACCCAGAGAAGGGTTATAGAAGATCCAGGAGGGCTTCCTGGAGGAGAGAGACTTGTGTGGGGCCTTGAAATATACAGGGAGGATTGGAAGGTATTGGGAAGAGCCACCTCTCCCGAGCCTCTTTTTCCTGCAGCACGTTCCCAACGCCATGTGAGGGTGTGGCGCACAGTGTCTCTGAGCCCAGACAGGAGACGCGGGCTGAGGCGTCTACACCTAGGGCTGATGGGAGAGGACCCTCTGGGGCCGATGCCACGCAGGGGTCCTGGCGGGCCTCGTCCTCGGCTGCCCTTGTTGCAGATGGGCAGCATCACAGCTTACAGGCATAAGCCACCGTGCTTGGCCTAATTTTGATTTTTTAAAATGTTGCATTAAAATATTATTTAGTTGCATTAAAATATTATTTAGAAAATATTAATTTTCTCGATTGCTGTTTTTTTGGTTGCTGTTATTCTGTTTGTTTGTTTTTGCCCTCCCTCCCCAAGCAGTGCTCCCTGGCCAGCACCTCCACTACCTCTCCCTGCGCCCTGCCCTGGGTTCAAGCTGCTTCTGCCCATTCACAGGATGGCCTCCAGGGGGCGCCGCTTCCCCGCTCATGCCGAGTCCAGGCGCTTCCTGGCTCAGAGTAAATTAATTTGGTTTCTTAACATTGCTCAGCCTGGATTCTTCTGTAAAGTCGGAGTGATCATGTTAGCCATGCAAGACGGCAAAGGAAGTCTAGAATCTCCTGGCCTGGGCCTCAGAGCCTCCTCAACGTGTGACAATAATGGTGATTATTTTCTAAGAGTACAAGCTGAAGACTATTTTACACTTTTCCTGTGGAGAATTTCAGACACTCAGGAAAGTAGGCAGAATGGTGTCATGAGCCCCCCGGCAGGCCCAGCCCGGGACACCATTACCCCCTCCCCCAACCCCCATCCCCACCCCATCCACCTCCCCATCTGGCATTATTTTGAAGCAAATACCAATTAACTTATCATTCCATAAATATTTTATTATGTGTCTCTAAAAGATACCCTCTTTAAAAAAAAAAAAAAAAAAAAAGAACCACAATACCATTGTTGCACTTCAAAAAAATTGCCAAGATTTTTTTACTATCCACAGATTCCAGTTTAGCCAATGACTGTTGGGTTTTAGAGTCGTATTTGGGTTTGACTCTCAGCTCACTTCCCTGCTGAGGGCCCTTTGGCAAATTGTTTGTGACGCTTATTTTCTTTCTTTCTCCTTTTCTTTTTTTTTTCTTTTTTTTTTTTTATTCATGATAAATTATTAAGTGAACAGTGCAAGTTAAAAACAATAGTTTCATATTTTTCCCCACCCCCCCTTTCCCGAATCAGCACCTTCAAGTGTTACCACTCCCCAAACAGTGCGCAATGCACTCATTGTGTAGGCATACCCCCATCCCCTCCCCCGCCCCCCACCTCAGTCTGATATCCAATTGGTGTCGTTCCCAGATTTGTATTTAGGTGATGATCAGGGAAACCAATTTTCTGGTGAGTACATGTGATGCATGTTTTTCCATTCTTGGGATACTTCACTTAATATAATGGGTTCCAACTCTCTCCAGGAGAACCATAGAGATGTCGTATCTTCATCATTCCTTATAGCTGAGTAATATTCCATGGTATACATATACCACAGTTTACTAATCCAATCATGTATTGATGGGCATTTGGGTTGTTTCCACATCTTTGCTATTGTGAATTGTGCTGCTATAAACATTTGGGTACATGTGCCTTTGTTACAGAATGACCTTTTTTCCTTTGGGTATATGCCCAGTAATGGGATTGCTGGGTCAAATGGCAGGTCTACTTGAATCTGTTTAAGATACCTCCATAATGCTTTCCACAGGGGTTGCACTAGTTTGCAGTCCAACCAGCAGTGTATGAGTGTTCCTGTCTCTCCACACCTACACCAACATGTGTTGTTTTGGGTTTTTTTGATAAAGGCCATTCTCACTGGGGTTAAGTGATCTCCTTTTCTTTTTTATTTTAAGAGACAAGGTGTCCCTCTGTAGTCCAGACTGGAGTGCAGTGGCTTCATCATAGCTCACTGCAGCCTCCACCTCCTGGGCTCAAGGGATCCTCCTGCCTCAGCCTCCTGAGTAGCTGGGACTACAGGCATGCACCACCACACCCAGCTTGACGCTTACTTTCATCACTGATAAACCAAAGTGACAAATTAAAGTCCCCAAGTTGCTAGGAGAATTGAGACATACGTATATTACCACCTGAAACTTATATCCCTCAAAATAGTGTAACATTGGCCAGGTGCAGTGGCTCATGACTGTAATCCTAACACTCTGGGAGGCCAAGGCAGGAGGATCACTTGAGGTCAGGAGTTTGAGACCAGCCTGAGCAAGAGCGAGACACAGTGTCTTACCAAAACTAGAAAAAATTAACCGGGCAGGGCGGCACACACTTGCAGTCCCAGCTACTCAGGAGGCTGAGGTAGGAGGATCGCTTGAGCCCAGGACTCTGAGGCTGCAGTGAGCTATGGTGACACCACTGCACTGCAGCCCGGGCAACAGAGCGAGACTGTCTAAAAAAAAAGAGTTGTAACATTATTATTACTACTGCTAGAGCAGTGGTTCTGGGATGGGAGGACAGTCTGCCCCCCAGTGGACAGTTTGGCAACATTGGGCTACGTTTGTGGCTGTTGTGATTTGGGGGTGTGCGTGCTACTTGCATCTGGGGGGAGACCAGGTTGCTGCTTGCTCAACACCTTCTGTGGCACAAGACAGGCCCCTGCAAGGACGAACGGTCTGGCCCTAAATGTCTTGCAGTATCGAAGACGGAAAACCCCGGTCTAGAGGCTTAGATTTCGATAACACTTGCTGGAACCCTGACATTGGAGGCTGAACTTGGTTTGATTCCTGACCCTACCACTTGTTGGGTGAAACTGGCAGGAGGAATAAGATTAATTAATCACGACCAGCATCTCTGGCGCCCGTCTCACGATGCAGGCGTGTTGCCAAGCTCACTCTCTATGTAAACGCGTTTCATTCTCTCTGCAGCCCAGGAGGTTGCTGAGAAAAACTCGAGCCCACAGAGGGGAAGCGTCACGGGCAAGGGATTTCATCTCTCTGCACCTTGTTCTTTTCCTTCCATGGGGCAGGATCCTAATGTCTGCCCCTTGGGGTCGTTGTGCAGACTGCCGACACGGAATGCCAACCAGCTGGCACCTCCCAGACCCTCAACGAATGGCATCTGTTACGAGCAGCTGTATTAGCCTGGCACACAACAGTTAACCACCAGGTCTGGCTGAGTGCCCAGCTAAGCCAGTACCCAAGAGCCAAACAGTCCCGTTCATTATCTTAGTTGTTGTGAGAATTGGACAGGAAGACACCCACGAAGTAGCTAAGACAAAAGTTACTAGGATTGCTGCAGGGGTGTGTGTCTTCCAGGTGGCACTGAGCCCAGAAAACTTTCTTCTCCAACTTACTTCTCCAGAGGGTTCTAAATTGGCCCTTCCACCACCAGCAAGAGCAAAAGGGAGGCTGGAGCCCCCAAGGAATGCCCAGGAGGCGGGCGCTGCAGAAGGCCTCTGTCCTTCCTGGGGCAGTTCAGTCTTGCTCAGCTGTCTGCGGTAACACACAAGAGCAGAGAAAGACAAAACAATTGTGGATCAGCCCTTTGATGTGACGATTATTTCCTGAGCACCTACTATGTGCCAGGCATGCTGATCTTGGCCGACAAGATCCTTGTGTTCATGGAACTCATGTTCTTACAGGACAGACAAACAGTAAACAAGTAGAAACATATCTGCTGGTGGTGAGTGCCATGCAGAAAATTAAAATAGGGTGATGGCATCCAGAGTGACTTAAGGGGACATTGAGCAACGGATGGTCAGTGAGAGACCCTCAGGAGTTAACATTTAAGCTGAAATGCGAATGACATGAAAGGATACGGGATGGAGACTTCAGGTATGGCACGTGCAAAGGCCCTGAGGCTGAAATAAGCTAGATGCGTTAGACCAGGGGTTCTCAGACAGGGGGAATTCTGCCCCCTGGGGGACACTGCAATGTCCAGAGATATTTTTTAACTGTTGTAACTTTTAGTTGGGGCGGAGGTGGAGGTCAGGGATGCTACTCAATATCCAACAATACACAGGACAAGCCCCATAGCAGAGCATGGTCTGGCACCAAGTGTCAGTCATGGTGAGATTGAGGAAGCCTAGTTTAGAGAATAGAAAGAAAGCCGGGGTCAAAGTCAAGGTCAAAGCCTTCTGATCCTCCTATGAACATCAAGAGGCATCACCGAGGGGTCACAGCCATATACAGCCATACAGCGGGGATAGGTCCAAGGAGCCTGTTGGGACCCAGGGAAATGGGGGAAGGAACAGAAATTACGGTGCAGGCAAATTCAAGGTCTAGAGACGAGTGAGACGAGGTGCTAAGGGAAGGCCTGGACTGACACTGGAGCCCAGAACCGGGGCCTCAGAGAAGTCAGTGGGGTGTGGCCAAACCGGAGGGTCCAGGTGCATTGTGGGAAGGTGGCTGGATGGCCAGGTTGGCTTTGGGGTGGGGACCAGACCAGCCCTCACTCCCCAACTCTGCCCTTCAGGCCAGTGAGAAATTTCTCATTCTGAGCCTCAGTATTCCGATCTGTCAAATGGTGATAGTCAACTCCACTTAATGTGTCGCTACTGCTGACTAAAGGATTAACTCAGGAGGCCTGGGCTGTCCACACCCTGCACATTAAAGGTTGATTGCTTGACCTCCTCCTGGGAGTTGACCTCTACCTCCTTGGAATGTCCTGTCTGATAAGAGTGTCTTTGTTTGCCTGGAGGGTCTTGAGTCACACTAGACAGTCACAAAGTGATTTGTGGTGTGAGCTTTGGGTCGCATGGTATCAGCTGAGCCCTGGACGTGCTGGAGATTGAGGTCAGCCATGCAGGTGGTCAACCTTGCCTACATGATCAACCCCCAATAAAACCCTGGACACCAAAGCTCAGGGCGGGGTCCCCTGGTCAGCAGTACACCATGCGTGTTGGCACATGTCGTTGCTTGAAGACTTAAGCATTGTTCACACAACTTCATTGGGAGGAGACACCTGGAAGTTCATTGTAATAAACCACAACCATGAGTATAACAGCTTTTCTGAATTCTCAGAGTCCTCCTAGCAAATCATTGAACCTGAGGAGGGTCTGGGTGGCCCCTGAGTGGCAGAGTCTTTCTTGGGTGGACAAGGCAGGGAAGGGAAGTTGAGGCAGAAAGGATAATATGGACAAAGACACAAAGGTATATGAAAAAGCCCAGGTTGTTCAGTAGAAGCGATATCACTGTTTATCGGGTGCCCACTACACGCTGAGCACTTTACAGACCCATCCCCCACCTGCCTTATTCATGTGGTGTTCATGGTGGACTTTGGCATTGACCTTGATCTGTCAACACATTGCACTCCATTGCCTATTGCCTCTGAGTGTCCTGAGTGGTCCCTGTTCCCATTTCACAGACCATGTGGCTGAAGCCCCTTATGTAAACCCCCCAGGAAGGGGATGGCGGAGCCAGTGTTCAAACCAGGCTCGCGGATGCCAAGGTGTCGTCTGTTCTCTCTGCCTCCAGCGGTGGGTGGGTACAGTTGACAGGAGGTGGGCAAGGGTCAGGCCCCCAGGGCATTTTCAATAATGTCGAATCTTGAGAGTCTTCCCTGGACATACAGCGTATGCTGCTGAGTATTTCAAAGAGCATGTCTCAGTTTGACACCAGTAGGACCTTTGTCACCACTCAGAGGCTTGCCGATCTCCCTCCTTGTCAAAGAGAGCTGGTCTCAGTCTCCATGCAGGTGAAGATTGAAAGCTGGTTTCTCACCACTGCTGACCATCCAGAACAGGTCTTTCTTTGTGGTGGGGACTGTCCTGTGCCTTGCAGGGTGTTGAGCAGCATCTGTGTCCTCCACCCTCCAGACGCTGGTGACACCCTTCCCACCAGTCGTGGCAACCAAAACTGTCTCCAGACATTGCAAGTGTCCCCTGGGGGCAGAATGGCCGCTATATGAGAACCGATGGTTTAAATAGCACATGTGGCCGGGTGCGACGGCACGTGCCTCTAATCCCAGCACTCTGGGAGGCCGAGGGCGGGAGGATCGCTTGAGGTCAGGAGTTTGACACCAGCCTGAGCAAGAGTGAGACCCTTGTCTCTACTAAAAACAGAAAAAATTAGCCAGTGTGGTGGTGTGTTCCTGTAGTCCCAGCTACTCGGGAGGCTGAGGCAGGAGGTTCGCTTGAGCCCAGGAGTTGGAGGTTGCTGTGAGCTATGATGACACCATGGCACCCTACCCAGGGCGATAGAGTGAGATCCTGTCTAAAAATGAAAAAAAAAAAAAAAAGAAAAGAAAGAAAGGGAAAATTAGCTGAGTGGCATGCACCTGTAGTCCCGGGAGGATCGCTTGAGCACAGGAGTTTGAGGCCACAGTGAGCTACGATTGCACAACTGCATTGCAGCCTGGGTGACAGAGGGAGACCCTATCTCTAAAAAGTGTAAATAAATAGTACACGCGGTGCCTGGAGCTGGAAGGACTGTTCCCGGTTGGTGGGCGTGGGAGTGTCTGTCCCTCTCGCCTTTGCTGCCGGGGCTGGGCACAGCTCCCGGCATCTCCCCGTGCACGCCTGGGCTCAGGCTCCACTGACAGGGAGGCCCCGGGAACCCGGATGTTTGAGAGGCTGGCTGGTCCCTGGGCCCCAACACCCAGTGCCAGGAACCCACCGTTGCTGTGGCTACCACCGAGCGCTCAGGGCTGGGAGCTGGGGAGGGAGCCTGTGCGTCGAGGAGACAACATCCAGAGGCCGCGGCTGGGAGGCCACTGTCTAATGTCCACCCGGCAGCACTTACAGACCGGCGAGGGCAGTGGGGAGCAGCTGGTTCAACTCCCCGGGTCGCTGGAGGTGCTGGGGGCTGCAGGACGCCGCCGGGCCGTGGGAGGCGAGACAGGTGCCCCGCTGCAGACGGCACTGCCGGCCGGCCGGCCGGCCTCCCAGGAAGACTGCCGGGCTACCGGCTGAGGTCGCTGAACCCCGGGCCCTTTCCCAGGGAAGAATTATCGAGCTGGGCGGGCAGCAATGAGTGTGGGCCCCCTTAGCCCAGGCACCTGCCGGGCTTCTCCAAGGTCAGGTGGGCCCCCTCCCAGTGCCCCCGTCCTGCGGTGGGACCGTCTTCGTCAGTTCCTGGTGTCGGGTGAGGAGCAGGGCAGGGCTGGGGACTTAGTGCCTGCAGGCACTCTCAGGGGCAGTTGGGGCAGTTGGCAGAGGATGTGAATGCAGCTCGGCTAGTGACCAACGTGCGAACCAGTGAGAGGGAGCCTCCTGGACCCTCTGTTTCCTCCTCGATAAACCAGACTAAGAGCCAGACTTGACAGAGTTGCTATATGTGACAGGCATATGATGTTGCAGGTAACATTTATGATGAACGTACTACGTGCTAGGCTTAAAAAGTGCCAGAGCCTTGCCACATGGCCCTGTGAGACTGGACGCTGCTCACCTCCCTACCTGTATCTCATATGATCTTCTCCCACCATGTGCTGGAGCCAGGCTGCCTCCGGCAGGTCCCGCAGCCCATGAAGCCCTGGACCCCATATCAAGACCTTCGCCTTCAGAGATCTTTCTTTTCCTTCTTCCCATCCTTTGGGTCTTAGCGGAAACACCCCCTCGTCAGGGAGCCCCTCTCTGTCCCCCAGTCTAATAGGTTTGTCCTTGTTCTTCTCTAGCCCCGCTCACTCAGGTTTCTTTGACAGCACTCTTCATAAATTCCAATTATTATTTTTTTTAATTTCAATCATTTCATTTATGTGTCAGTTTCCCAGTTGGGCTGTAAACTCCGTCAGGGCAAAGGCTATATAGCGTGATGTCCTGGCAAATGTTCACCAATTTTTTTTTTTTTTTTTGTCTTTTTGCTGATCCTTCTGCCTCAGCCTCCGGGTAGCTGGGACTACAGGTGTGCACCTGAAAAGCCCGGCTGGGTTTTTTTTTTTTCCCCTTTCTTTTTGGTAGAGACGGGTCTCACTCTTGCTCAGGCTGGTCTTGAACTCCTAAGCTCAAGGGATCCTCCGGCCTCCACCTCCCAGAGTGCTGGGATTACAGGACTGAGCCACCACGCCTGGCCTCCAGTGTTTTTTTTAATTTCATTTTTTTTGTTTGCCAATTTTTATGGTGTAAATGTTCCCACCATAGTCAATTTCAAGCTGCCAATGGACTTCACTTGAACACAGAGTTGGGTGGAGCTGTGTGGTAGCACACCATTATCTAATATTTCTCTGATGCCAAATCAATATTTTTTTATGTATTTGGGGAAGGGAGGCAGAGGATATCAGCGTTATGGGGGATGCTGCTTCTCCAGCCCCGCCCCCCGCCAAATCGATATCTGTAAACAACCTCCAGTGCAGTGTTCACAGCCAAATGTAGTAAAACAATTTGGGGGTGGTGAGTTTTGAGTATTTTCTATTTCTGCCTTTAGTATCATGCTTTCCATTGTAAGTTCTGCTTTGAATTTTTACATTGATTTAATGTAATTTTTAATAATTGCTGTGTTAACAGATGGCTCACGAAATTTCTGAAGATTTAGCAATCAGCTCTCCCAAGCCAGTGGGGGCCGGCTTGTAGCACACCACGTTGATTACATATGAGTCTTGTTTGTCATTGTACCCGGATGTGTAGCAAAGGTCCAGGCATAAGGTAACTGCCTAATAAATATTTTACGGACACATTTAAATAGCCTGTGGAGTCTGTAAGGCAGGGCACAATTGTACCACATCCCAGATGAGGAAAGCGATGAAAATATTTAGATATGAGACAGATCCAAGACTGGTGTTCAGGTCAATTCCAGTGCTAGGATTTGTGCAGCTTTCTTGTGTTATTTTTTTCTCTTTCTCTTATTTATTTATTTATATGTTTTTAGAGATGGCATCTCACTATGTTGTCCAGGCTGGTCTCAAACTCCCAGCCTCAAGCGATCCTCCCACCTCAGCCTCCCAAGTAGCTGGGATTATAGGTATGTACTACCACACCTGGCAGCTTTTTAAAAAATATTTTATTTCTTTGAGGGGGTAGGTTTTTTGGGCCAGTGGCTTTGGGGAGCTCCTTTCATGGACACCCAAATGACCTCCCTCCTGGCCACGTGGAGAAAACAAATGTTTCTTCAACGCTCACATTGCAGTCTGTGCTTGTACTTGTAGGATTCGGTGATCTGACCAACATTTTCTGAGCACCTACGTTGAGTGCTGAAAATGCAGTGATGACCACAGCAAGCAGAGGTTCTTGACTTTGGGGAGCTTCTAGCCCTGCCAAGCAGATGCATCGCTCCCATTTTACAGAGGGTTAAACTGAGGATAAGCTGGCACTTGGCACAAGGCTACACAGTGAAGTTAGTGGTGGAGAAGGTCTTAGGATCCAGGTTTACAGTAAGCGGGGCTGCCAGATTTAGCAGAAACAAACAAACAAAAACCCAAAACAATCACAAAACCAGAACATCCGGTTCAATTTACATCTCAGACAAACCACAAATAACCCTTTAGTATAAGTACATCCCAAATAGTGCTGGAATGGGATATACTTACACTAACAAGTTTATCTGGAATGCAGGTTCAACTGGGCGTCCTGTATAATATCTGGCAACCCTAACCCAGGGGTGGTGACCAACCATCTTGGTTACCCCAGGCCTGAGGGTTTTGCTGAGATGTGGGCTTTTAG
Organism: Eulemur rufifrons; assembly: GCF_041146395.1. NCBI lineage: Eukaryota > Metazoa > Chordata > Mammalia > Primates > Lemuridae > Eulemur > Eulemur rufifrons. The sequence goes on along the minus strand of NC_090984.1, from coordinate 7,367,566 downwards.
AGCTGACCCCAGGAAAGTTCCGGGCAATCCGGGATGGTAAGCCTCCCTGGGTTGACCACGTTATTTTTGTATCTTGATTTGCTGTGTGAAGGACTCCAGCCTTAGGGGGTACCTTAGTGGATATTGGGGGTGGGGGGCTGCCAATGAGGTTCAAAGCAGATTTGTGGAGCTGGGAAGAGTTCTGGGTCCTTCCTCCCAACCCCCTCTGTGCTCTTCCTTGCAGATATGGATGCAGAGAGGGAAGCCCTGCAGGGCACCGCTGACCCCGAAGTGCAAACCTTCTGCCAGAAGCGCGGCTTGATGTTCGAGGTAACAGGAAGTCAGCCCGGGCTCCATGCTCCGTTCTATGCTTTGCTATTGAGTCAGGAAGTTCCTAATGAGATATATATATATATATATATATATATATATATATATGTATGCTTTTTGAGACAGGGTCTTGCTCTGTTGCCCAGGCTAGAGTGCAGTGGTGTCATCATAGCTCACTGCAGCCTCAAACTCCTGGGCACAAGCGATCCTCCTGCCTCAGCCTCCTGAGTAGCTGGGACACAGGTGCACGCCACTATGCCTGGCTAATTTTCTTATTTTTTGTAGAGATGGGGTCTTGCTATGTTGCTCAGTCTGGTCTCAAACTCCTGGCTTCAAGTGATGCTCCCATCTTGGCCTCCCAGAGTGCTGGGATTACAGGTGTGAGCTGTTGCTGTTTTTGTCCTGCTCTCGGGACCTCCTGGCCCTGCACACACTGGGGCCGCTTCAGGAGGAGCAGAAGGAGAGCTGCAGGATGTGGGGGGTGGGTGTGGAGGTGGCACGCGCCTTCTTCTGGAGCACTAGTGATATGCCTGCTGGGCACAGCCACCATGGACCCCACACAGTGTGTCCTGGCACCAATCCCCGGCAAGGGATGTCGCCCGCACGTTTCCACGTGGAAACTGGTGAATCATCCTTGGAGTCTCAGCTTAAATGGCGGAGACTCTCAGTGGCTGCCGCCTTGCTACTGATGACACTGATTCATTGCATCCAAGTCCCCCTTGGTTCAAAGATACACCATAGTTGATATATTTATTACCAAGAAAAAAGCGGTGCTGGCAATTCCACTCTGCCCTGCCCTTGATCATGAGACATAGTTCAATGTCAGAGGCACTAACACGGAAAACGTCTGCATGGAGAACTGCATTGAAATGCTCCGTGTCGTCTCTTTAAAGCCCTCTCCAGACTCCGAGGCAGATGTTGTAAATATCCTAAAACATCCCTGTGGGGGGACAGGAGCTCTTGCTGGAGGCTGGTCCCTGGCCCCACTTCCTTTCCTGTTCCCACAACTAATCGCTTCTCCCCCTCTTCCTGCAGTCACATTCAGCACTGCTGGCCTTTTACCGCACGCTGTAGTAGGTTAGGAATTCGTGTGTCTTTCTCCCCGTGCTAAAGAATTCAAGGGGCAGAGACTGTTCCCACCCCCACTGTATTCCCCTCACCCCAGCCTTCCGCAGGGTCAGCTTTGCCGACTTGAATCAAGCCATTCTGCCCAGCCCCCCTCTGCCAAGCAGGCAGAAAGGGACCGTAAGCGCAAGCGTGCGGTTGCCAAGGAGATCTTGCCACGTCCAATTCTGGCCAAACTAACCACCGTCCTTTGCAAAGAAAGCTCTGCAAACAAGTATGGACATGTCTTCACTTTCAAAAGCACAGTTTGAAAACACCGAAGTTCCTTTTTTAAAAAAAGTTTATCCAATATTGTTTTCTTAATTTTTATTTAAAAATCTTATTCATTTAAAAACCTTTTTTTGTGTTTATTTATTTATTTTTTTTGAGACAGAGTCTTGTTATATTGCCCAGGGGGCTGGTCTCAAACTCCTGGACTCAAGAGATCCTCCCGCCTCAGCCTTCCCAGTAGCTGGGACTAGAGGCATGTGCCACCATGCTCAGCTAAATGTTGTTTTTAAATAATCTTTTGATTTTGGAATTTAGATTACAGGAAAATTGTGCAGACTGTACAGAGGGTTCTTATGTATCTCACAGCCGTTTCCCATAACTCCTAACATCTTGCCTAAGGGTGGAATAACCAACAATGTTACCATAGTTGTAACTTTGTTACAGCTATCAAGCTGACATTGGTACACTATTATTATATTAACCAACCTCCAGACTGTATTCAGATGTTGCCAGTTCTCCTTCTAAATCCTGTTTCTGCTAGAGGGATCCCGCCCAGGATATATCCCATTGCATTGAGTTGTAATGTCACCCTGGTGTCCTCTGGTCTGGGACAGTTTCTCAGTCTCCTTGCTGCTCATGCCCTTGGCAGTGTTAGGGAGGACTGGAAGGGCACCGTAGACATTACCCTTTCCCCCAGTCTGGTCTGTCTGATGTTTTTCTCAGGATTACACCGAGCTTATGGGTTTTGTTCAATTTCTTTTAATCCAGACATCCCACTACAGCGAGAGGCTGCCAAAAATTACTGAAAGGAAGTTTATGCTTTTGTCAAAGGGAATCGAAAAAACATCACCTGTCATGCCACCTCCCTGACAACCGGTGCTAGTAATCCTCAGGTCGTTGATCTGAGGTGGGGTATGCAGCACACTGAGGCCACCAAACACCTGACCACGGAACTCTGCTTGGAGGAGGTTGACCGGTGTCGGAAAGCATCCATAGGACCTGCTTTTGTTGAGAGTCTCTTTGGAGGGACGGGTTAGCTCTTACTCCTGGTTCCATCACTAGGATATAGCCTCTGCTCCCTAGCCCAGCTGATCAATGGAAGGCAGTGGGTGGCGTTTATGCGATCATACCCTTTTTCTCTAGCCTTCCCGTGGCAGACATTGCTAATTGATCACAGCACTCTTTTCCTCAGAGCTAGCTGGGATCCAGGCATTAGCTGTCAAATGGAAGCAGCAGGTGAGCTGGGGAGTACAGTGTCGAAGCAGAACGGAATCTTAGCATCTGGTCTGGACCTTCCGCCACCTTTCCCACCCCATCCACTTCTTATCTGTGGAACTTTGGGATCCTGGAAAACCATAAAGAAGGTAGAAACCTATCGGGTCTTGGGAATTTTTTTCCCCTCTGTGTGCTCACTGGTGTCTTGTCCCCTTCCCACTGCACCCCCTCTGTCACCACATCAACCCCTGGCCCACAATTAATGGTTTGGGCTGTTACTGTCAAATGATACTCCAGACTCTTGATTTATTACCCCACCCAGTTCCAGATACATACAAGAACTACGACATTTTCTCTCATAAATTCTAGAGCAGGGGCCAGCAAGCTACAGTCTACTGGGCAAATTCGGCCCCCTACTTGCTTTTGTAAATAAAACTTTATTGGCACACAGCCATGTCCATTTGTGTACACATTTTCTAGAGCTGCCTTTGAGTTATAATGGAAGACCTGAGGTGTTTGGATGGAGACCATCTGATTTGCAACGCCAAAAATATGGACTCTCTGGTCCTTTTTGGGAAAAGTTTGCTGACATCTATTCTAGACAGTAAAGAGGAAAAAAGTAAAGAAAGGGGCCAGGCGCAGTGGCTCACGCCTGTAATCCTGGCACTCTGAAGGCTGAGGCAGGAGGATCGCTTGAGGTCAGGAGTTCAAGACCAGCCTGAGCAAGAGCGAGACCCCATCTCTACTAAAAATAGAAAAATGAGCCAGGTGTTGTGTCCCAGCTACTCGGGAGGCTGAGGCAGGAGGATCTCTTGAGCCCAGGAGTTTGAGGTTGTAGTGAGCTATGAAGACACCACGGCACTCTAGCCTGGGCAAGAGAGTGAGACTCTGTCTCAAAAAAAAAAAAAAAGAAAAGAAAAGAAATGAAAAAAAAAGTGAAGAAAGTATTTTTGCTCAACACACCGTACTCACAAGGAAGCTTTGAGCAGCTCCAAATAAGAGGAAAAGCCGTATGGAACCTCTCCTGAAAATAAATCAGAATGTAGAGAGAGTGGTCCCCTTTCTAAAAGCTGTTTTCTAGTGACATAAGAAAAATACAGAAGGGTTGTTTGGCCTTAGAATTACATTGTCCAATGTGGTAGCCAAAAACTAAATGAATTAAAATCAAATGGAATTTAAATCTTCGTTCCTGGGTTGTACTAAACGCACAGCCATGGCTGGCGGCCACCATATCGGACGGCGCAGGTTAGAAGTCTTCTAGCTTTGCAGAGAGTTCTGGCGGCAGTGCTTAGAGATGAGGCCTCCCTAGGAGAATAAAACTAAGATCCAGGCAGGGGAGCGGTGAGTGGACAAAACAGGAACTGTGTTTCCCTCTGTCCTCACACCTCGACAGCAATCAACACAGACTTCTGTGACCAAACGTGTGTGGGCTTCTCCCCGCCAGCAAGCCCGCAGCTGGTCCTGCAGCGGACACCGGCTGGGCGTCCCCCACTTCCATGCAGACCCGATCCGCCTGGAGACAGTCAGATCCCACGGGGAGGGAGGGCTCAGCGCCACAAGACGGCCCCCCACCTTCAGATGCCTCTGGAACCTTAGGCTGAGCAGCTTCAAGGCGGGGTTCCCGCAACCCTCTCTTTGGGTTCAATTAACTTGCTAGAGCGGCTCACAGAACTCAGGGAAACACTTAGTTACTGGGTTTTGCATACGGGACCCTGCAAAGCACACAGATCAAGAGATGCGTGGGGAAGGGGCGTGGAGCTTCCCCATCCTCCCCGGGGCAGTGCACCATCCTCCAGAAAGCTCCACATGTTCAGCGACCCCCAAACCCTCTCCTCTTGTGCCTTTTATGGAACCCCCATTGGACAGGCCTGATTGCAGCCACGCAGCAACGTGGCTGGACAACAGGGCGTGATCCAACACTCCCAGCCGAGCGGGGAAGCCAGCAGGGCCTGTCTGTCCACGTCCCTCTTGGCCTCTCTGGGCAGCACTCCTTGGGGTCTGCGGTCAGAGAATGTCTGGGCAGCTCCAAGGCAGAAAGGGAGGGGACGGTTCCTGCCTCGGAGAGAAAGGAGCGGGTGGAAGGAGGGCAGGAGTAGGGCAGAGAGAAATCCTGTTCCCTGAGGCTGCTGTTTGGACATAAAGTATCCAACATTATAACAAAAGACTGTAGCTTGCCCAGTGGACTGTAGCTTGCTGGCCCCTGCTCTAGAATTTATGAGAGAAAATGTCATAGTTCTTGTATGTATCTGGAACTGGGTGGTGTAATAAATCAGGAGTCTGGAGCATCATTTGACAGTAACAGCCCAAACCACTAATTGTGGGCCAGGGGTTGATATGGTGACAGAGGGGGTGCAGTGGGAAGGGGACAAGAGACCAGTGAGCACACAGAGGGGAAAAAAGGCTATGGGGTTTATGAGCCCGATCGGTGCACGAGAAACCATCTATATGTGTACGTGTGTGTACATATAATAATATCACAGAATGTAAGAAGTTTTTATGATTTATGTATTAGGGTTTAGATAGAGTCGGGCCTGAGTGTTCACTCCTTTGTCCCACACTTCCATGGCATGTGGGCACCGCTGTGTTTTCATTGTAACCATTTTAAAATACGTTCTCACATTTGGAAGGCTCTACACCCCTGCTTGTAAATCTCCTTCATAGATTTTTTTTTTCCCCAGTCTTCTAACTCAGGAAAAAGAATTCCAGGAGGAATTTGGTTTTGCAGCCCAAATTGCAGGCAGCGAAAAGCACAACGTGGCTTCCAGGCTGCATGGGGAAATGGAGGATGATCCCTGAGCTTCTTCCAGGCCTGACCAACCAGCCTTGGAACCTTCCAGAAGGTCCCGTGGCTGGCTAAGGTCTACTTAATTTCTGCTTTCCTTTCGAACCCGCCATCACCCCTCTGTTGTCCTAGAGCCACAGCATGATTCTGCTCCAAGAGTCTGATCTGGGGGACTTTCCACGAAAATCAGAGATGTGCGGGGGCCCTTGGAGAGGTGTCTCTCTGGTAAATAAGTCACTAGGCAGCACCCAGTCCGGGGACAGCTCCCCACGGCACTTCTGCTAAGAGGCTCTGGTCCCTTGGGCCACCAGCAGCCCTGGCGCCTCCAGAGCTCTGAGACTTGTTCCTGGGGGGACCTCCTCCTATTTCCCTCGCTCTGATCCCACAGACCAGAGCGGTTTTGGTGTTTTTTGTTTGTTTGTTTGTTTGTTTGTTTTAGAGACAGTTTCTTGCTCTGTCGCCCAGGCTGGAGTGCAGTGGCACAACCACAGCTCACTGCAGCCTTCGAACTCCTGGGCTCCAGCGATCCTCCGGCCTCAGCTTCCCAAGTAGCTGGGACTACAGGTGCCTGCCACAATGCCCAGCTAATTTTTTCATTTTATTTTTGAGATGGGGGTCTCACTATGTTGCCCAGGCTGGTCTCGAACTTCTGGCCTCCAGCGATGCTCCTACCTCTGCCTCCCAAAGTGTGGGGATTACAGGCGTGAGCCAGTGGTCCCCACCTCTGCCTGCACGTAGTGTAACTATCACGATGCTATTGCCTGCAGTCTCATTTTTATGGGTTCTGCGGGCCTCACCCACCATCACAGAGCTCAGTGTCCGGGTGGCGACACCTGTGCCTCCTTCTCTGCCCACCTCTCTGCCAGGCCCTCCTGGGGGACCCGTATGGCCCCTGTCCTTTCCCCGCGCTGATCGAGGAGAAGGAGTGGGAGGCATTGAGGGTGCAGCTAACTGCCAGGCCGAAGGACCTGGAACTGGTGGTGCGACGCTTCCGGAGGGATGAGAACGCCATCCCCCCCACCTACGTCCTGCAGGCGCCGGGTGCCAGGGAGGCCACCCTGACCTCTGTCCTACACTCCGGAGCCCAGGGGGCCCGGAGGCTCGGCCTCATCTCGCAGGAGCGGTGGCACCGACCACGGGTCAGGTGAGGCTATGCGGACTCTCTGGGGGTGGGGTGGGGCGGTCCGTGAGGAACTGACCACATGTTCAGAGTATCCCTGTGCTGTTGCCAAAAATGCAACATTCTTGCGGGGCGCAATTGTAATCCTAGCACTCTGGGAGGCCACGACAGGAGGATCGCTTGAGCCCAGGAGTTTGAGGCTGCAGTGAGCTGTGATTGTGCCATTGCACTCTAGCCTGGGTGACAGAGTGAGACCCTGTCTTGGAAAAAAAGAAAAAAGAAGAATTAAAAACCACACTGCACTCCTGCCTGGGCCACAGAGTGAGACCCCTTCTCTTAAAAAAAAAAAAAATTAAAGCAAAACCTGGCAAGCTGCAAGGATGGGTCTACCCCATGTTGGCCTGAGAGCCAGCCCTACCCTCTTGCTGCTTTTATGTGGAAACTGAGGCACAAGAAGGAGACTCGTTTGCCCAGGGGGTGAGTAAAGATCCCAACCTTCAAACCTGGGACTGTCTGAGTTCCTCACCCAGCTCCCCGCGGGCTGTGGCCGCACCTCCCTGCAAGGGTCCTATGTCAGGGAGTCCCTCCACTTGAACACCACCTCTGTGAACGTCACCTCCCCTGGGGCACCAGTCTCCTCCCTGCCTCTCACCTCTAGCCTCTCCCTGCCCCTTCTATCTTCCACACTGGCTACTAGAAAGGATTTTCTTTTTCAAAATATTTACTGTTTTGGTTTTTAGAGACAGAATCCCACTCTGTCACCTGGGCTGGAGTGCAGTGGCAAGATCATAGCTCACTGCACCCTCGAACTCCTGGGCTCAAGCGATCCTCCTGCCTCAGCCTCCTGAATAGCTGGGACTACAGGCACGTACCATGACAACTGGCTAATTTTTCTATTTTTAGTAGAGACAGGGTCTCACTCTTGCTCAGGCTGGTCTCAAACTCCTGAGCTCTAGCAATCCACCCGCCTCGGCCTCCCAGAGTGCTAGGATTACAGGCGTGAGCCTCCTTGCCTGGGTTGACCGAGTGATTTGGAAGGGGAAGGAGCTGTGGGAGGAAGTTGCGGGGAGCTCCGTGCAGGTGCTGCCTATATGCAGGTCAGCAGATCTTGTTCCCGCAGTTATCTTGAGTAGGGGCCATCTGGCAGTGAGGCTGACACCAGCCAGACTGCAACAAATTCAAGGTTAGCTTCTCAGCATTTTCCACCAGGGGAGAGTCCCACAGTCTTGATTTTGGTCAGCTGTTCAAGGCCAATTCCTAGGAATTCTTGAGCAAGCACACAATTAGTCATTGAGAAAGAAAGAGCTACTAGTTAGTTTTAAGATGGAGTGATTGTTACTGGTACAGTCTCAATATATTGCCCAGGCTAATCTTGAACTACTGGCCTCAGCCATCCTCCCACCTCAGGCTCCCAAAGTGCTGGGATTACAGGTGTCAGCCACTATGCCTGGCCCTAGAAAGATTTTTTTTTTTCCTAAAAATGCAACATAATCAAGTCATTTCTCCACTACCTGCTGCCAGGAAGAAATAGATTCTTTCTTATTATGAGTTAGTAAAATGTCACTGTGTGCATTATTAGTATGTAAATTTATATTACCAAGAATGTTAAATATATGAATTTGTATCATCAACATATTCAATATGTGAATTTATATTATCAACATAAAATATATTGATTTATTTAAAGATATTGAACATAGAAACTTATATGAAAGTGTTTTAATTTTTTTTTTTTTTTTTAGAGATAGGGTCTTGTCTGTCTCCCAGGCTGGAGTGCAGTGGCATCATCATAGCTCACTGTAGCTTCAAACTCCTGGACTCAAGGGATCCTCCCACTTCGGCCTTCTGAGTAGCTAGAGTCCCAAAGGTGTGCACCACCACACCTAGCTATTTTTTTTTTTTTTTTTAGAGATGGGGTCTTGCTCTGTTGCCCAGGCTAGTCTCGAACTCCTGGCCTCAAGTGATTCTCCCACCTCAGCCTCCCAAAGTGCTGGGATTACAAGTGTGAGCCACTGCACCTGGCTGAGTGTTTTAATTTTATTAATAATATGTTGACTATTATATGCATATATATTCATTCTGCCAATGGCACATCCATTTTAAAAATAAACCTTTTGTTTTGGGATAATTTTGCATTTACAGAGAAATTACAAATACAAAGTTACAGAGCTACAAAGAAAATACAGAGCTCCCACACACCCTTCACTCAACTTTCCATAAAGTTAACATGCAACACAGCCAGGGTACATTTGCCAAAGCTAAGAAATTAACATTGGTACTTAACGTTGGTACCTTACCATGAACTCAACTCCAGACTGTATGGGACCTCATCAGTTTCCCCATGAATATCTTTCTGTTTCCGGATCCCACATTGCATTCAGCCACTACATTCCCTTAGGCGCCTCTGGTCTGTGACAGTTTCTCAGTCTCCCTTGTTTTTTGATGACCTTGACACTTTTTTTTTTTTTTTTGAGACAGAGTCTCGCTGTGTTCCCCGGGCTAGAGTGCCGTGGCGTCAGCCTAGCTCACAGCAACCTCAAACTCCCGGGCTCAAGCAATCCTTCTGCCTCAGCCTCCCGAGTAGCTGGGACTACAGGCATGTGCCACCATGCCCGGCTAATTTTTTTTCTATATATATAATTTTAGCTGTCCAGATCATTTCTTTCTATTTTTTGTAGAGATGGGGTCTCGCTCTTGCTCAGGCTGGTCTCGAACTCCTGAGCTCAAACAATCCGCCCACCTCGGCCTCCCAGAGTGCTAGGATTACAGGCGTGAGCCACCACGCCCGGCCGACCTTGACACTTTTGAAGAGGTCTGGTCAGGTCTTTTGTGGAATGTCCCTCAATCTGGGCTTGTCTGATGCTTTCTTGTGATTAGACTGGGGTTACAGGTTTGTGGGAGGAAGACCTTATTTCATCATACCAGGGACACCTGATACCCGAGAGACATCACGGGTGATGTTAACTTTGATCCCTTAATTAAGCTAGTATATGACACGTTAATTTTGAAAACATGGCTTATGTGAATGATGTTAATGGCTACTGTTCATTGTAGACTTATCATGTCATTATTGCTTGCTCTGTGACGTGAAGCTCGTGCTAATTGCTTTCATAGAGGTGTCTGCGATTGGTGTCATCATTGGCATCTGGGGTCTGTGCTTTGGGACAGGTGGGGATTTGCAGCTCAGCCCTGCTCGTTTCTAGCTATATGGAGCGAGAGCCTCAGTCTCGTCACCTGCAAAGTGAACTAGTCAGAAGTCAGACTTCATGGTGTCACGTGAGGATGCAAAGGGTCTTGTCCCAGCCATGACCTCTTTTGACCTCATCAGACAATGTCCAGCCTCACCCGTTGAGAAGTCACATGCAAATGAACGAATAGGAACGCCTTGAAATTAGCAGAAAACTAGAGCTGAGTTCAGGCGGGTCGGGGGCATGTCAGTGACTGTGTCTTCAGAGCATATGATTTTCAGGCATCTTGCTCAGCTATTTCTTTTAAAACTTTTAATTTCCAAATAATTTGAGATTCACAGGAAGTTGCAAAAAAAATAGTATGGAGAGATTCCATGTATCTTCACCCTGGTTTACCCCAAGGAAAGAAGACTCAAGAGAAGTTAGGCTTTCAGTGTCCCCAGCATCATTTAGTTGCAAAACTAGAGAACAATATTACAACCAAGAAATAGACATCGTTATCCGGAAAGAGCAACACTTTTACAGGCACATTCTTGCATGTGTGTGTATTTCGTTCTATGCAATCTCATCGCATGCAGTTTCGAGTAAACACCATCGCAGTCAAGATACAGGCCTGTTCCTCGCTGAAAAGGTCCCTCCTGCTGCCCCTTTTATAGCCACACTCGCTCTCCCCCCCCAATCCTTCACCCTTAGCAACCACCCGTCTGTCTCTATTTCTATAATTTTGTTATTGTAACAATGTTACAGAAGTTGGAATGACCTCTAACCTTTAGAGACTGGCCTTTTTCCTTCTGCACAATAGGTTCAGCTTTGTACAAGGCTTATTTCATAGAAAGTTCTCACCACAGCCCCCTGTCAGGATGAAATAGTACACCAAAGTTGCAGAGGAGAACACAGAGGATCAGAGAGGTGCAGTGACTTCTTCAAGGCCACACAGCCATCCTGCAGGTGGTCTTAGATTGGTTCATGCTGAAATGTGTCTGAGAAGGATCCCATTTTGGAATTGTTAGTTGGCTTCATCTTTGACCTTCATTCACAGGGCCAAGTGGCAGGGGTGTGTGTGTGAGGTCTCTCCAAGGAGGACTTTTGAGTGGCTCTTGTCTGTGGCTTGGAGGTTGAGCCCTGTCTCCAAGGGCCTGGCTCATTCAGCCACAGAGATCTGGGAGCCTCCACTGAGCCCAGAGCTGCGTCAAAAATAACTCCTTAGATCTGGCTGCTATTTCAAAACAACAGCCTCCAAGCAGAAGTCAGTATGGACCTGTGACTCTAGAAAATATGGGTCCTTGGGGCAGCTGCTGCATGCTCTGGGACAGGGGTCAGCAAACTATGGTTGGAGGGCCAAATCTGGCCCACTGCTTGCTTTTGTAAATAAAGTTTTATTGGAACCTACTCAAGTGCATTAGTTTGCATGTTGTCCATTTGCTTTCATGCCACAACAGCAAAGCTGAGAAGCTGTGACAGACACCATCTGGCCTGTAAAGCCTCAGATGCTTACTCTCTGGCACTTTACAGAAAAATGTGCCAACCCTTGCTCTCAGAAAGACATGAGTTGGTTTCTACCCCTCCAGGAATGCAGCCTCCAAGCTCATTAAAAACTCTCTCTCCAGCCTCTGTGGCTTTGGAAATGGTTTTCTGAAGCTTCGAATGACCCAACTTCATTCCTTTGCTATCTGTCTGTCTGTTTTGTGTCCATTTATTCATTCATTCTGGAATGTCCACTCCACCTCGACAGGGCTCTCTGAGTGCTGTGCTCACTGCTGGATCCCCAGTGTGGAGAGCAGAGGCACAAGTAGGAACTCAACAGTCTGTTGAATGAATGGCTGAGGGCGGCATCTGAAACTGACAACATTGATTTTTTTTTTAATTGAGGTGAAATTCACATAGCATGAAATTCACCATTTTTAAGTACAGTTGACCCTTGAACAACTTGTAGGTTAGGGGTGCCAGCCACCCCCCATCTTCCTCCCACCCTGTGCAGTTGAAAACTCACATGTAACTTTTGACTACTTAACTACTAATAGCCTACAGTCGACCGAAAGCCTTACCGTTAACATGAAGACTTGATGAACACAGATTTTGTATGTTGTATGTATTATATACTGCATTCTTGCAATAAACTAAGCGAGAGAAAAGGAATGTTATTAAGCAAATCCTAAGGAAGAGAAAATATATTTCCTATTGGATCATCATGAAGGTCTTCATCTCGTTGTCTTCACGCTGAGTAGGCTGAGGAGGAGGGGGAAGAGCAGGGGTTGGTCTTGCTGTCTCAGGGGTGGCAGAGGTGGAAGAAGATCTGAGTGTGAGTGGACCCACACAGTTCAAACCCGTGTTGTTCAGGGTCAGCTGTATACAATTCAGTGGCATTCAGTATAATACATTTGCCGTGTTGGGCGACCACCACCTCTGTCTGGTTCAGAACATTTCCATCCCCCCAAAAGGAGACCCTGTCCCTATCAGCAGTCACTCCCCACTCGCCTCCGCCAGCCCCTGGCAGCCACTAATCCGTTTCCTTCTACGTACTGGCCTGTTCTGGACATTTCATGTCGTTGGGATCGTGCAATATGTGACCTTTTGCACCTGGCTTCTCTCACTCAGTGGCCTGTTGTCGAGGTCCATCCACGTTGTAGCACATGTCAGTACCTTGCCCGCTTTCATGGCTGAATAACAGGCCATTGCACAGATCCACCATATGCTGTTTGTCCTCTTATCTGCTGATGGGTACCTGGGTTGTTTCCTCCCTTTAGCTACCGTGCATAGCGCTGCTGTGAGCAAGGGCATGCCAGCATTCCTTCGAGTCTCTGTTTTCAGTTCTTTGGGGGCAGATAGTAGAAGCAGAATTGCTTGGTCCTGTATAACTCCGTGTTTCACTTTTTGAGGATGAGAGTATTGTTCTACGATGGCGCTGCTTCTCACACAGGGTCTCTGTGTTGCCTGCCCCAAGGGTTCTTTGATTGATAACAGCCAAATCGGTGCAGTCCCTGGACCAGCAAGCCTCATAGCTTGCTGGAAATGCAAACTAAGCTGGAGCTGGAGGTGGCCGGGCAGGAGTTGGGGTGGCTCTACCAGGAGATCCGCCCCCACCTTTGGCAGAGTGCGGAGCCACCCGGACCTTCTGCGGACGCCAGGAGCTCCTGGCCCAGCTCGGGCAGCGGCTCAGGCAGAACGACAGCAAGCCCCACACCCCCCTGGTGCTCTCAGGTCCTCCGGGCGTTGGAAAGACAGCCTTGCTGTGCAAGCTGGCCGAGCAGATGCCAGGGCTGCTGGGCCACAAGACGGTGACCGTCCTGCGGCTGCTGGGGACCTCACAGATGAGCTTGGAGACTCGCAGCCTTCTTAAGGGCATCTGCCTCCAGGTGTGCCTGGCCTGCGGGCTGCCCCTGCCCCCCGCCCAAGTCCTGGATGCACACACGAGGGTGCTCCAGTTTTTCCACATCCTCCTCCACATGGTCTCCTGCAGAAACTTCGAGTCCCTGGTGCTCCTACTGGATTCTATGGACGACCTGGACTTGGCCCACCGCCCTAGGAGGGTCCCCTGGCTGCCTCTCACATGCCCCCCCCGAGGGTGCACCTCATTCTCTCGGCTGGCTCGGGGGAGCGGGGGCTTTGAACACCGTGCGGGGGATGCTCACAGACCCCGGGGCTTACTGGGAGGTGAAGCCCCTCTCGGGAAACCCAGGGCAAGAGATGATCCAGCTCCTGTTGGTGGCTGCAAGAAGGATGCTGACCCCTGTGCAGAGGGACCTGCTCTGGGCCAGCCTCCCGGAGTGCGGGCACCCGGGGCGGCTGAGGCTGGCCCTCGAGGAGGCCCGGAAATGGGCCTCCTTTTCCGTGCCGGCCCCTTTAGCCACCACGGCCGAGGAAGCGACACACCAGCTCTGCACCCGCCTGGAGCAGACACACGGGCAGCTCCTCGTGGGCCGCGTGCTGGGCTACGTCGTGTCTTCCCGGTAAGTCTCAGCTTTTTGTGTGTGTGTGGTTTTTTTTTTTTTAAACTCTGTTTTTCCCCCTTTTTAAAAACTGAGATATAGTTCATGCATTCATTTCCTGCTGTCACAAATCACCAACTGGGGGGCTTAGAACAACAGACGCTTATTCTCTCGTACTCCTCGAGGCCAGAGGACTGAAATCAAGGTCTCTGCAGAGCCGCGATCCTCCGCAGCCTCTAGGGAAGGATGAATTCTGCGACTTCCTCTTAGGTTCTAGGTCCCGGCCACCCTGGGCATTTCTTGGCTTATAGATGCGCCACTCCGATCTCTGCCTCTGTCTTCACACAGCCTTCTCCTCCCTGAGTGTCTCTGGGTCTTTTTGTTTGTCTGTTTGTTTTGATACACTCTCATCCAGAGAGACGGAGCGCAGTGGTGTCGCCATAGCTCATGGCAATCTGCAACTCCTGTTCAAGCGATCCTCCTGCCCCAGCCTCCTGAGTAGCTGGGACTACAGGCATGCACCACCACGCCTGGCTAATTTTTCCTATTTTTTTGTAGAGACGGGGTCTTGCTATGTTGCCCAGGCTGTACTTGAACTCCTGGCCTCAAACAACCCTCCTGTCTCAGTCTCCCAAAGTGCTGGGGATTACAGGCATGAGCACCTCACTTGGCCTAGAGGGAGTAGATCTTAAGTGTCCTCACCACACTCACACACACACACACACACACACACAATCTTGACTCTGCATGGTAACAGACATGTTGACTAATTTGATTGTGGTCATCGTTACACAATGTATACGTGTATCACATCATCATTCTGTACACCTTGCACGGATACAATTTTTATTCATCAGCTATACCTTCATAAAGGTGGGAAAATAAGTACCTACATAAAAAAGAAAGAAGAGACTGCCTACCCGGTTGCTCAACCCGATGAAAGTCTCAGGGCTGTGAACGCCAATCAACCAGGGACAGGACAGACCAGAGCCTTTGCTCAGAAATGCTGGGTGTGGACGGGGAGTCACAGAGAGGGGGGTGTTAATCAGAGTCACCCCAGCATCCAAGCTGCCTCCGCAGGAGGGTTGGGTGGAGGCCAATTAGCGGAGCCACCAAGGCACAAAGCTTTGCTTTGCCGCAACGGGCCGACAGAAGGCGCTGCAGCCCGTCACCCCAAGTGCTGGGTGACAGACTAACAGTTGTGCCTCTTCTCTGGTTTGGGGAGGGGGCAGTTTTTTCTTTCTCGGTCCGTGCGATTTCAGACTTCTGTCTGTTACAACATACTTGCCTAGAGGGCAGAGCCCAGTGAGGAGGAGCTTTCAGTTTGTTTCCTTTCAACGGAAACCGCTCATGCCGGTGTTGAGAACTAAGGGTCTTACTCCAGTGGGAGTTGGGGAGGTCCAGAGCCACCTTGTGTCCGACTCTAAGGGTGCACCCCAGATTTCATGTCGCACCCCAGAGTTCATGACTGGCCTGGACTGTACAAGGGTACAAAGGCAAGCTGGGAGCTGAGGCTCACACCCATAATCCCACCACTTTGAGGGGCCGAGGCAGGAGGATCGCTTGAGGCCAGGAGTTCAAGACCACTCTGGGCAACACAGTGAGACCCCATCTCTACAAAAAAAAAAAAAAAAAATTAACTGGGCCTCGTGGCACGTGTCTGTAGTCCCAGCTACTTGAGAAGCTGAGGTTGGGGGGATACCTTGAGCCCAGGAGTTCAAGGTTACAGTGACATATGATCACGCCACTGCACTCCAGCCTGGGCAAGAGAGTAAGACCCTGTCTCCAAAACAACAACAACAAAAACTCCAAAAAAAAAACCCAAGACAGATTGGGCAATGATCCAGAATAGAGGGGTGGCCCATCAGGCCATTCTGGTGAAGTCTACTTGGAGGAAGCGAGTTGTCATGGAAACCAGAAAGTCATGAGAATCAGGGCATTTTCCCATCCTCTCTCCCTCGGGGGTCCTCTCTGAACATTGGCTTCTCTTCTAGGTTCTTCCTTTTGCCTCCCTGGAACTTCAGCTTGCCTTGAGCTTCGGTTGGTGTCAGGAGCTTGTATTTTGGGTACCAGGCACCCTCTTACTGGCTTGTTCTTTGAGTCCCAATTCAAAAATCTGGGGAGACAGAAACCAGTTGGCCTACTTGGCCCCGTGTCCGGTGCAATCAGCAAAGCCAGGGTGCTCACAGGGTGTAGGACCTCCACCCTGGGGTGCTGGCAGGGGTGGTGGTTTACGAAGGCTACAGTAAGGAGGATGATGTCGGTACGTCCGGTGCCATGAAGCATGTTCCGTTTGCATGTGAAGTCAGTGTGCTGGGATGATTGAGAGACTCTCTCTTGGGGCGGATCTGAGTTCCTTGTAGGCCAGAGGTCCTCACCTCTGGGTGACTCTGCCACCCAAGCAACGCTTGACAGGGTCTGGAGACATTTGGGGAGTCACAATTGAGGGGGGTGGGTGCTCCCGGAGTCTCTGGTGGGTGGAGATCAGGGAAGCCACTCCACACCCTACAGGACAGTCCCACCACAGAGAACGGCCCAGACCCTGGTGTAGGTAGTGCACAGGGCGAGAAACCCTGCCAGGGAGATCCTGTCTGTCTGTCTGTCTGTCACCTCTAATTATCTATTTCTAATCACCCCCCACTTTGTTTTTTTGAGACAGGGTTGCTCTGTCCCCACACTGGAGTGCAGTGGCATCATCACAGCTCACTGCAGCCTCCAATTCATGGGCTCAAGTGATCCTCCTGCCTCGGCCTCCTGAGTAGCTGGGACTACAGGTGCACACCACCATGCCTGGCTAATTTTTTGTTTTTTAGTTTTTGTAGAGACGAGGTCTCACTATGTTGCCCAGGTTGGTCTTGAACTCCTAATCTCAAGTGATCCTCCTGCCTTGGCCTCCTAAGTGCTGGGATTACAGGCATGAGCCGCTGAGCCCAGTGCCCACTGCTTTCAGAAAGTATCCACCCTCCTTACCACGGCCTGCCAGACCTGGCCACCCCCTGCCTGGAGTACCTACCCCTAAATCTTCCCCTGCTGGTTCCCACCCACCTAATCCCAGCTCACATGGCGCCTTCCCAGAGAGGCCTACCTGCTCCGAGAGCCATATCCCTCCTCCACCCGTCACCTTGTCCCTCTCTTTCACGGTACTTCATTGATCATCTTCCTGCACTTGGTACTACTCAGTGCTTTTGTGTTTCTTTCCTGCCTGGTTCCCTGCACTAGAAGACAAGCTCCAGGGAGTCTGCAGTGCTCTGAGTGTTTGTGTCCCCTGAAATTCCTATGCCGAAATCCTCGCCCCCAAGAGATGATATTAGGAGGTGGGAGCCTTTGGAGGGTGATTAGGTCATGAGGGTGGACCCCTCATGAATGGGATTCGTGCTATAAAAGGAACCCCAGAGAACTCCCTTGCTCTTTCCACCACGAGAACACAGAAGAAGGTCCCGGCCGGGCGCGGTGGCTCACGCCTGTAATCCTAGCACTCTGGGAGGCCGAGGCGGGTGGATTGCTCAAGGTCAGGAGTTCGAGACCAGCCTGAGCGAGACCCCGTCTCTACTAAAAATAGAAAGACATTATATGGACAACTAAAAATCTATATAGAAAAAATTAGCCGGGCACAGTGGCGCATGCCTGTAGTCCCAGCTACTCGGGAGGCTGAGGCAGTAGGATCGCTTAAGCCGAGGAGTTTGAGGTTGTTGTGAGCTAAGCTGACGCCACGGCACTCACTCTAGCCTGGGCAACAAAGTGAGACTCTGTCTCAACAACAACAACAAAAAAAAAAAAAAAAAAAAGAAGAAGAAGGTGCCATGTATGAACCATGAAACGGGCCCTGACCAGACCTCGAATCCGCCAGCACCTTGACCTTGGACTTCCAGCCTCCAGAACTGTGAGAAATAGATGTTCGTTAGTCAAGCCACCCAATCGACAGTATTTTTATCATAGCAGCCCGAATGGGCTAAAATAGGTGCCCAGCTCCCTGTCCCCCAGGGGTCAGGCAGCACCATGCCTCTTACAGAGACGACACTCCACCAGTAGTCCTCGAGCAAGAGTGCCGGGGCTTGTTGATGAGCCGGGCCCTGTGTGTTGCAAACAGAAAACAGCCTCCCCTTCTTCCCTGCTCTGAAATAAACTCCATTTGATTGTTCCACACCCCTGATGAAATTTCCAGCAAATCCTGCAGTTTTTCCAGTCTAATGCTCCCAGGTATTAGGAAGGCCACTCCAGTCCTGGTACAGAAACTTCAATGGTTCATCCTGTTTAAAGACACTCCGTGGGCCAGGCACAGTGGGTGGTTCAAACCTGTAATCCTAGCATTTTGGGAGGCCAAGGTGGGAGGATCCCTTGAGTCCAGGAGTTGGAGACAGCCTGGGCAACATAGCAAGACCCCATTTCTACAAAAAATACAAAAATTAGCTAGGTGTGGTGGCATGTGCCTATAGTCCCAGCTACTGGGGAGGCTGAGGCAGGAGAATCGCTTGAACCCAGGAGTTTGAGGTTGCAGTGAGCCGTGATTGCACCACTGCACTCCAGCCTGGGTGACAGTGAGATCCTAAAACACTTTTAATTTCTAAATAATTTTAGATTCCCGAATAGTTGCAAAAATAGTACAGAGAGTTCCCATGGACCCTTTCCCTAGATATTAAAATTTTATATAACCATATACAGTGATCACAACTAGGAAATTACACATTTAATTCTTTGGTTATAGCTCAATTTGTTCTTTGTCTTTCTCTCCCCTGCTGGACTGGGGAGGCCAGAGGCAGGGCCAGACCCTGATTCTTTTCTGATGCTGAACTTTCCTCTCTCCAATGACTCAGAGACCCTCTTCCGTGTGCCCAGAGCCCCTGCGGTCTCAGCCTCATCCTGTCCTTCCAAGTACATAGTCTGACCCCCTTTCTGGTCTCTCAGTTTCGGGACCTCTTGTCCCAGTTCATCCTCCCAAGGAATGCTCTGACAATCCAACCTGGTCATGCCTCTCCTCTAACACCTTCCATACCTCCCCAGTGCTCTCTGTCTTGAGCTAGACCTCCAGCCTGATGTTCACCTTCATGACCTGCTGCCTACAACCTCCCCAATCTCATTCCCTGCTGTGATCCCCTACCCTCCCTTCTACATTAATAATTCAGTCCTGGCATTCTGTTCCTTTGCCCTGGAATGCATTGTTTTCTGACACATTTGCCAGACAGACTCCTACTTGTCCTCTGAGGCCCAGCTCCAATGCCCCCACCTTCGGGAAACCTTCCCTATTTCCCCAGGAAATGTCACACACCACCCCCTTGGATTCTCTTCTCCGCAAATCCCCTCCCCTACCCCGGCTCTGGCCATGGGGGACGAAGGGTATGTTGGTCTGCCATTGTGTCACCGTGCCCTCCAGCACTGTCGGGCCTGGCCCATGTTTGTGTCCAAGCTGCAGCCTCCCCTCTCCCCTGCCAGGTGGCCCCGCAGCCCCTGTGGTTCTCGGACACGGTTGCGAACGTGCGGAAGCTGGAGGAGTTGCCCTACCACCTGCTCCACTCGGGCCGCTGGGAGGAGCTGAAGCAGGAGGTGCTGGGTAAGGGCTGCCCCATCTCAGAGGGCCATCGGGCCACACGGGAGGCCCAGGGAGGCCCAGGGCAAACGTGGACATCCTGGGCTCCTCTTAAGGCAGAGGTTCTCGCAAGGGACCATTCTGCACCTGGGGACACTTGACAGTGTCTGCAGATGGTTTTGCTTGTCACGACTGGGGGAGAGGGGCTCCTGGAATCTAATGAGTGGAGGCCAGGGACGCTGCTCAACATCCCACAGTGCACAGGACACCCCACCGCAGAGAATGATCTGGCCCCAGATGTTGAGAGTGCAGAGGGTGAGAAACCCTGCCTCAGCGCGAGAGACCCTGTCTGTCTGTCTGTCTGCCCATCCATCTGTCCTTCCATACATCTATCCATCCACTCATCCATCTTCCTATCTGTTCATCCATCCATCATCTTCCTATCCATCCATCCATCCATATTCCTATTTGTCCATCCATCCATCCATCCACCCACCATCTTCCTATCTATCCATCCATCTATGCATCCATCCATCCTCCTATCCATCTATCCACCCATCCATCTTCCTATCCATCCATCCATCTTCCTACTTATCCATCCATCCATCCATCCATCCTTCTTCCTATCTATCCATCCATCTATGCATCCATCCATCCTCCTATCCATCTATCCACCCCTCCATCTTCCTATCCATCCATCCATCTTCCTACTTATCCATCCATCCATCCATCCATCCTTCTTCCTATCTATCCATCCATCCTTCTTCCTATCCATCCATCCATCTTCCTACTTATCCATCCATCCATCCATCCATCTTCCCATCCATCCATCCATCCATCCACCCATCTTCCTATCCATCCATCCATCCAACCATCTATCTTCCTATCCATCCATCCATCCATCCACCCATCTTCCTATCCATCCATCCATCCATCCATCCATCTTCCTACTTATCCATCCATCCATCCATCTATCTTCCTATCCATCCATCCATCCATCCACCCATCTTCCTATCCATCCATCCATCCATCCATCCATCTTCCCATCCATCCATCCATCCATCCACCCATCTTCCTATCCATCCATCCATCCATCCATCCATCTTCCTATCCATCCATCCATCCATCCACCCATCTTCCTATCCATCCATCCATCCATCCACCCATCTTCCTATCCATCCATCCATCCATCCACCCATCTTCCTATCCATCCATCCATCCATCCATCCATCTTCCTATCCATCCATCCATCCATCCACCCATCTTCCTATCCATCCATCCATCCATCCATCCATCTTCCTATCCATCCATCCATCCATCCACCCACTAATCTGTCCCTGTGATTCTCAACCAAGGGAGACTTTGCTCCCCAGGGACACCTGCAATGTCTGCAGACATGTTTGACCGTCGCCCTCGGGGGCAGGGGTGCTACTGGCTCCTTGTGGGTGGAGCCCAGCCTTGCTGCTCTGCATCCCACGATGCACAGTTCAGCCCCCGCACACACACATCCCAGAGAATCATCCAGCCCCAACGTCAGTACTGCGGAGCTTGACCCTGGATGAATTGGGGAGGTGATTCTCTGCCCCCAGGATGAACTGGAGGTGGGTGTGTCCTTCCCGCATCCTCCCCGCTTTTCCTCCACAGGCAGCATGAGCTGGATTTTTTGCCGGGACATCTCCGGGGACATTGGGGACCTGCTGGATGATTTCGACCTGTGTGCCCCTTACCTGGACTGTCCTGAGTCAGCCTGGTCCGTGAAGCCCTCCAGCTCTGCTGCCCGGCCGTGGGGCTCCGAGGCATGGGTGAGTCTGCACGGCCTGGCCAGGGGGCGGGGCTGCCCTGCACCGACCTCTGGAAACCCACTCTGCTGCCTGAGCCTCGAGCTGGATTTTCATTAAACCTCTCATCTTTCCCGGTGAAACCGGTAGGTTTTCTTCTGGCACTTCTAGAATTCTGAACTGAACCTGGGAGAGCAGCGCCCTCTCTCACCCTGGGCCGGCACCTTTCTCTAGAAAGGCCAGACAGGAAATATCTCAAGCAGAATCGAGGAAATTGTGTAGGCACTTACGTAATGAGAGAAAACAAAGTTCCCACGTATTTGTATTGATGAAATTCAAAATATAATAATAATGACAGCAGAATTTAGGGTTGAAAGTTGATATTTCCTGCCATTCGGTCCATTGCAAACACATGGCTGTAGGAACTTTTGTTTTTGAGACAGAGTCTCACTCTGTTGCCCAGGCTAGAGTGCAGTGGTGTCATCATAGCTCACAGCAACCTCAAACTCCTGGGCTCAAGCAATCCTCCTGCCTCAGCCTCCTGAGTAGCCAGGACTACAGGCATGCGCCACCATGCCCAGCTAATTTTTCTATTTTTGGTGGAGACGGGGTCTCGCTGTTGCTCAGGCTGGTCTCAAACTGCTGGTCTCAAGTGATCCTCCTGCCTCAGCCTCCTAAGTAGCTGGGGCTACAGGCATGCGCCACCATGGCTGGTTAATTTTTTCTATATATTTTTAGTTGCCCAGCTAATTTCTTTCTATTTTTTTAGTACAGACGGGGTCTCACTTTTGCTCAGGCTGGCCTCGAACTCCTGACCTCAAGCGATCCTCCTGCCTCGGCCTCCCAGAGTGCTAGGATTGCAGGTGTGAGCCACCAAGCTTGGCCATGAACACAGATTTTGAACCCACTGTGTTGATTCAAATCTTGGTCCTGTCACTTACAGGCACCATGATGTTGCCAGACCCTTACTATACCTTCCTCTGTCCCACGGTCCTCAGTTTCCTCATCTGCAAAATGGGCATGTGACTATCCCACTTAGGGCTGTTGGGAAGGATATGTGAGTCAATTCATGCAGAGTGTGTCCCCGTGGTGCCATAGAGGGTCCTGTTACTCTCACATGACATCAATGTCGTTGATGTGAATGGCCTTGGATGAGCTTTTTCTGCACTGAAGCCCCGTCTTTGTAATCTGCAAAATGTGGGATAGAACTAAAGTGTGTATCAGATCTCCCCCACTTGGAAGACGCTGCAATCAGTTATGTCTATGGAGGCCCAAGGACAGTTAAGGTTTGCACCGGCTCTGACTTCCCAGGAAAATGGCCTTGGGCATGACTGTGCAGTTTCAGGGAAGATGTGAAAGCCCAAATCTCAGCATGTTCTTTGCAAAACCCCTTGATTGACAACCTGTGGCTCCTCCAGCACAAGGAGAAGGTGCAGAAACAAATATCACCACCAGAGGGCGCCCGGGACAGCCATGCGCCCTCAGTACGTTCTAGTACATTCAGTAAGCTCAGAAAAGGGGGATATCCAACATCCTAAGTGAGCCAACACAATCAGTATTCCTCTTTTGCCTCAAGCTCCAATGTAACTCGACATGGTGCTATTTCTGATCCTGTGTGTTTTTCTCAAAAGAGAAGTTTTAAAAAATTATTTTAAAGGATAGGGTCTTGCTATGTTGCCCAGGCTGGAGTGCAGTAGCACTATCATTGCTCACTGCAGTCTCCAATTCCTGGGCTCAAGCGATCCTTTCACCTCAGCCTCCCGAGCAGCTGGGACTACAGGTGCCACTGTGCCTGGCTTCAGTATAATAGGTTTTATATTTTAGAGCAGTTTTAGGTTCACAGCAAAATTGAGTGGAAGGTACAGAATTTCCGAAATATGCCCTCCTCTGATGATGTTTTCATTGAAAAGGATGATATTTGGTCCATCATGGATTTGGGGAACATTAATTTTCGATTTCTAAAAAAATAGTGTGTTAAAATAGTACTTATTTCAATGGTTGAGTTTTTTGGAGCCACCTCTGGTACCTGTGGCAAGTGGACCGTTTGGCCCTGGTTCCTTCCGGTTCTGCCACGTTTAACCCACCAGCGAGCCAAGGCCAAAGGGCATTCCACCATCGCCCCAGGCCCCACAGTTAGGAAGTCCCAACGACAGGGTCAGAATGAGCAAGCTACCTTCACCGTCTCTGGTCTTCATTACTCAGTGTTGGAATCAAACTGTTTGTTGTTGTTTTTGTTGTTGTTGTTGTTGTTGTTGTTTTTTGAGACAGAGTCTTACTCTGTCACCCTGGGTAGAGTGCAGTGGTGTCATCATAGATCACTGTAGCCTCAAACTCTTGGCCTCAAGCTATCCTCCTGCCTCAGCCTCCCAAAATGCTGGGATTACAGGCATGAGCCACCACGCCCGATCTGGACACTAAAACGTGCTGTGTGGATGTGCCAATGCAACTTTATTACAGACACTGAAGTTTGAATCCCATATCATTTTCATGTGTCATGAAATATGAATCTTACTTTGATTTATTTTAACCATTTAAAAATGTAGAAACTGCCGGGCATGGTGGTGCACACCTGTAGTTGCAGCTGCTCGGGAAGCTGAGGCAGGAGAATCGCTTGAGCCCAGGAGTTTGAGACCAGCCTGAGCCGGTCTCAAAAATAAAATCAAATAAAAATGCAGGCACTATTCTTAGCTCACAGGCATACGCAAACAGGCAGCAGGTTGGTGTTGGCCCCTGGGCTGTAGTTTGCCAATCCCTGTTCTTGGGGAATCTCCTAAATTACTGGGCTTCACTTTATTATCTTTGAAATAGGAGTTCTCATCCTTGCCACATAGTCACAGAGATAGAGTGGGCCAGGTTCGAGGATAGGGAGGGATGATTTTGTACACAGATGAGTCCGTCCACACAATCCCCGGCTGTTAGGTTCTTCCAGTCTAGCAGGAAAGAGGGACAATTAGGTAGCCAGGAGAAATTCTGGTTGGTGTTATGACAAGACAAAAATAAGGGGCTCTGCTACTTGGGAGGCTGAGGTAGGAGGATCCCTTGAGCCCAGGAGTTTGAGGCCAGTCTGGGCAACATAGCAAGACTCCATCTCAAAAAAAAAAAGGCCTGGGCATGGTGGCTCACACCTGTAATCCTAGTACGCTGGGAGGCCAAGGTGGGAGGACTACTTGAGGTCAGGAGTTTGACACCAGCCTGAGCAAGAGTGAGACCCCATCTCTACAAAAAATAGAAAAATTAACCAGGCATGGTGGCACATGCCTGTAGTCCCAGATCCTCGAGAGGCTGAGGCAGGAGGATCACTTGAGCCCAGGAGTTGGAGGCTGCAGTGAGCTATGATGATGCCACTGCACTCCAGCCTGGGTGACAGAGCAAGACCTTGTCTCTAAAGAAAAAAGAAAGAAAGAATGAAAAATAAAAAGAAAATTAATTAAATAAATAAAAATAAAATCAGCAAAGGGAAGGGGTGCATGCAGCAGAGATCAGGAGACCGAGGTGTGTCAGCTTCTGGTTCTCCCCTCAAAGCGCAGTCATGGGGACAGCTCTTAATTCTCCCAGCAACAGTGTGTGACAATGCGCATGGTGCACTGCCTGCCAGCGAAGCGCCCCTGAGCTCTGGTATCCAGGGTTTTTGCCGGGAGTTGGTCACATAGACATGGCTGACTGTCCTTGCTCCAGGGCGGCCAGGGGGGCTTCCCTTAGCTTACAGCCCCTCCACAGGTCAAGGTGTTACCGTATGTCCCAAAGCTCCCACCATAAGTCACTTCGTTACTATCTGGTATAACCAAACCCTCCAGGTAAGCAAACCGTTCTTATCAGACGGCACATTCCAAGTGCTTAGAGGTGGCCTCCCGGGAGTAGGTCAAGGGCAAACCTTTCATGCGCGGGGTGTGGTCAAGCCAGGCCTGCTGAGAATCTTTCTGTGCACAGGAATGTGATGCAGGTATCCTTGTAGGGAGACGTGTGTCGTCGGACAGTTGCTAAAATGAGGTGATGCATGTGAAGCGCGTAGCGTAGCGACTCACTCCTCATGAGAGTTACTGTCACAGTAGTCGCTAACACTTGGGTGGTTACAATGTGTCAGAACCTGTGCTAAGGGATTTGCAGGTGTTAACTCTTTTACTTCTCAACAGTAGCCCTGGGAGGTAGGCACTTTCATTATTCTCATCGATAGATGCAGAAACTAAAGCACAGAGAAGTTAAGTAACTTGCCTGAGGTCACACAGCTGTAAGTGGAGGGGCTGGGGGTTGAACCCAGAGTCTGGCTTGACTCCACAAACACGATGCTGCCCTGCATCAGAACATCTGTGTATTCACCAATATGCTGTTTCTGAATATCTGGAAGAATTGATGGTGCCCCTATCTTACAAGCAAATAGTTCCCGTGACAGGGCAGGACGCCCGCTTGAATGGTATCACGTTCACCAGGCACACCCGGCACCTGAGCTGATGGTGCCAACGGACAGGGGCAAATCAACTGGTGACCCGTGCTGTTCCAAGGACAAAAGTCTTTTTCTTTTTTCTCCTGGAGACAGGGTCTTGCTTTGCTGCCCGGACATGAGGTTCAGTGGCAAAATCGTAGCTCACTGCAGCCTCAAACTCCTGGGCTCAAGCGATTCTCCTGCCTCAGTCTCCCTAGTAGCTGAGACTACAGGTGCATGCCACCACGCCCGGCTAATTTTCCTACTTTTTGTAGAGATGGGGTCTCGCTATGTTGTCCAACTCCTGACCTCAAGGGATCCTCCCGCCTCAGCCTCCCAAAGTGCTGGGGTTACAGGTGTGAGCCACCTTGCCCAGCCCATTTGTGTCCTTTATGGGGCCTCAGTGATCCTCCGCAAATCTGTCCTTCGTGCACCTCCCTGCCCTGCTAGGGGTCCTCTCAACAAAACATCACTCAGATCATATTTGGAACACCAGTGAGCAAGTCCCCTGGGTTAGGGTTGCCAGAAAAAATACAAGACCCTCAGTGAAATGTGAATTGCAGATAGACGACAAATTAAGTTTTTAGGATAAGTGTGTCCCGCACAATTATCTGGGATATACTTATACTAGTGAAAAAGCACAAACAAACAAGCCTCATTGTCTATCTGAAATTCAAATTTAACTGGGTGTCCTGGTATTGGTTTATTTGTTAAATCGAGCCACGCTTTCCCATCCTCCATCTCCCCCCCTTCGCTCCTTGGCGGCCGCACCAGTCTCTCTGCAGCTCCTCACACACACTCAGGATGCTCCTACCTCCCGGTGGTCTCTTGCTGTTCCCACCTTTCCAGTGGCTGCCACCTCCTCATCCCACTTAAACCAGCTCAAATGTCCTGGGGCTACTGTAACAAACTGGCCCACAAACTTGGGGGGCTTAAAACAACAGGGATTGATTGTCTCATAGTCCCAGAGGCCTGAAGTCTGAAACCAGGAGGTCAGCAGGGGGGGTCCCTCCCCAGGGATCACGTCCACCTTCCCGGCACACAGCAGGTGCTCCAGAACGTCCCTGGTGATCGAACGCCTTACCCTCCAGCCCCTCCAGGCACAAGAGGAGTAAGGCCGGCTCCCTGCCGTTTCAGGGTTTGGGAGATCCGAGCGCATGTTCTTGGCCGACTCGCAGGGCTTTCACCGGTTCACGGCCACCGATCTGCAACACGAGGACACAGTCCAGACAGCCGATTTTGGTCCTAAGAACAACCTGATCGTCACTGGGTCCCTCGATGCACTCATTCAGGTGGGAGATCCAGGAACCCTCATCCTCACCTCCGCCTCTGGAATAGAAAATGTGATTCTTTAGGGATTTTTTTTAGTCGCAAAATGCAGAAACCCACACAAATGAGTGAGGTAAAATATAGCAGTTCATTGAGAGGACACGAGGGTGTCTCCTGCACCAATGGCAGACGTGGGTGGGAATTATTTAACACTAAGATGCTCAAAGGAGGAGTTGGTGTTCCCAACGGAGCCTGAGATGTTGGGAAGATTTTGGCCTTCAGAGCAGAGCAGGGTTGTGGGGGAAGAAAATTCTCGATAAGTTCAAA
Organism: Eulemur rufifrons; assembly: GCF_041146395.1. Classification (NCBI taxonomy): domain Eukaryota; kingdom Metazoa; phylum Chordata; class Mammalia; order Primates; family Lemuridae; genus Eulemur; species Eulemur rufifrons. The sequence continues at coordinate 7,340,379 of NC_090984.1, read as the reverse complement.
GTTGTCAAAGCTGGGGGATGAAGCACGTGGTAACATGTTAGTCTCAGGAATTCTTTAAGTTCTTCTTGTGGTGTTTTCTTTTCTTTCTCCTTCTTATGAGCTATTTATTTCCAGTTTTTAAGAAATTGACAAAAATTATATATATTTGGCTGGGTGCAGTGGCTCGCCCCTGTAATCCTAGCACTTGAGGAGGCCGAGGCAAGAGGATGGCTTGAGGTCGGGAGTTTGAGAGCAGCCTGAGCAAGAGCCAGACCTCGTCTCTACAAAAAATAGAAAAATTAGCTGGGCATTCTGTTTAAAAATTTTTAAAAGCTAGCCAGCATGGTGGCATGTGCCTGTAGTCCCAGCTACTCGGGAGGCTGAGGCAGGAGGATCGCTTGAGCCCAGGAGTTGGAGGTTGCAGTGAGCTATGCTAATGCCACTGCCCTCTACCTGGGGCGACAGAGTGAGGCTGTCTCAAAAAATATAATAAAAGTACATATTTATGGTGTGCCACAATGATGTTTTGAAATATGTACACGTTGTGGAACGGCTCCATGCAGCTCACTAACATGCATCGGCTCACATCCTTCTCATTTTTGTGTGTGTGGTGGGAACACGAAATCTACTCTCAGTGGTTTCCAGTATGCAATATGTTGTTATTATTAATAATAATAGTTACCACGTTGTACAACAGACCCGTTGAACTTACTCCTCCTGTCTACCTGAAATTTTGCACCCTTTGACCACCATCTCCCCACCTCCCCTCTCACCCCAGCCTCTGGTAACCACCATTCCACTCTCTGCTTCTGTGAGTCCAACTTTTTTAGATTCCACATATAAATGAGATCACGCAGTGTTTGTCTTTCGGTGCCTATTCCAGCTGGCATAATGTCCTCCAGGATCTAATCCAGGGTCCCTCGTTGCATTTTGTATCTATTAATATGTACCATATTAAAAATGAAAAGGGATATTTCATTATGGATACACAAATATGCATTAATTAATTAACATGATATTCACATAACATACATTTATTTAAAAAAAAACCCATACGTTTCTTAAAACCAAAAAAAAAATTCATGGGAAGAGTGGTAATGTTTCACATTTTTGCAAATCTCTTTAATGTTTGGCTTATCAGATGACAGACGGACTCTCATGTTTGATTCTGCATTCTCATATTTGGTGTGATATCACATCATGTAGCTTCTGAAAACTCCACCACTTGTCAGAGGAAGAGAGTGAAAAAGGCAAATAATATCTTAGAATTATTACGAACAAAAAAAAAAGAAAAAAGAAAAAACAGAATTATTATGAACATAGTTTTGATCTTGCAGACCCCCTAAAAGGGCCCAGGGGCACCCTCCAGGGGTTCCCCGGGACATGCTTTGGGAACTGCTGCGGTAGCTGATCAGTGAGGCATGAGGAACTTTAAGGGGTTGGGGAGATGTGACGTCCCTTGAGCCGCAGCCTAAAAATTCATCGTAAGTGGATAAATGGGCTTAATAAAGCCTGTTTCCAAGCTACAGTTGTGTAAGGAAGACGTCACATCTGCCCTCCTATTCTCTATCCTCAGGTGTGGAGTCTGTCGGAACAGGGGACCCTGCTGCACATCCTCGAAGGCGTCGGGGCCCCTGTGAGCCTGCTGGCCCGCGGTGGGGCTTTGGTGGCATCTGCTTCCTGGCAGTCCTCATCTTTCAAAGTCTGGGATCTCGCCAGTGCTCAGAAACCCCAGGGATCGGCCCCCTTTCTGGACCGCACCGGCCTCTCCGCAGTGTCCCACAGTGGAAGCTGCGTCTGCTTCCCCAACATTGGGGACAAAAACAAAGTCACCATGTGGGACTTGGCAGAAGGTTTGTGAGATGTAAGTATGGTCATGTGTGTGGGTCAGAACTGAAGCTGTCTTAGTCGGTTCAGGCTGCCGTGACAAGTTCCCATAGACCGGGTGGCTGGAGCAATGAACGTTTGTTGCTCACAGTCCTGGAGGCTGGGAAGTTAAGGATCAAGGTGCTGGCAGATCTGCTATCTGGTGAAAGCCCGTATCCTCCTTCATAGGTGGCCGTTTTCACATTGTATCTGCAGAGAGAGAGAAAGAGAGAGTGAGCAAGCTCTTGGGCATCTTGTTAGAAGGGCACTAATCCCATGCATGAGGGCCCCACCCCTCAGCCTAATCACTTCGCAAAGGCCCTGCTATAGTTTGAATGTTTGCCCCCCAAACCTCATGTTGATATTTGATCCCCAATGTTGGAGGTGGGGCCTAGTGGGAGGTGTCTGAGTCATGGGGGTGGTTCCCTGAGGAATAGATGAATGCCCTCCCTGGATGGGGGGGTGATCAAGTTCTCGCTCTATTAGTTCCCATGAGAGGTGGTTGTTAAAAAGAGCCTGGCACCTCCCCATCTCTCTCCCCTCCTCTCTCGCCACGTGATCTCTGCACACGCCAGCTTCTCTTCACCTTCCACCATTAGCGGAAGCTTCCTAAGGCCTTCATCAGAAGCAGACACTGGCGCCTGCAGACCTGTGAGCCAAAAACCCATCCTTTCTTTGTGAATTACCCAGTCTCGGGTATTCTTTTATAGCAACACAAATGGACTAAGACAGGCCTCGTTTCCCAATACTAGCCCATTGGGGGTGAGGATTTCAACCTAGAAATTTGGGAGGCGGGGACACAAAGGTTCAATCCAGAACACCCCCCATAACTCTAGGCAGGTTGAAAGTTGCTGATTGAAAACAGGACTTGATTTTACACATTTCCCCCAGAAAGCAATTGGGGATCTGGCTGCCCAATCCCAGTTTTAGTTCATGTTCCCTAGAAGCTGGGCCTGTGATGAGGATATTTGCACAAGTGATGTATGGAGGGGTGTCGAAAGGGAGTGAGGGAAGGAGGCTGGGGCAGGGGGAGGGCAGAGCAAGGATGTGAGCTTGGCTGGAATCCCATGGGAGCCCTGGAAGACGAATGGCGCCACTGCCTTGGTCCGTTCGGGCTGCTATAATGGAACGGCATAGACTGGCTTACGAAGAACAGAAATTCATTTCTCGTGGCTGTGGAGGCTGGGAAGTCCAAGATCAAGGTGCAGACAGATTTGGCATTGGGTGAGGGCCCGCTTCCTGGTCCATGGACGGCCATATGTTGCTCTGTCCTCACATGGCAGAAGGTGACAAAGGAGTCCTTGGGGCCTTTTTTTTTTTTTTTTTTTTTTTTTTTTTTGACACAGGGTCTCTCTCTGTTGCCCAGGCTGGAATGCAGCGGCACCATCATAGCTCACTGCAGCCTCCAACTCCTGGGCTCAAGTGATCCTCCAGCCTCAGCCTCCCGAGTAGCTGGGACTACAGGTGCCTGCAGCAGCATACTGGGATAACTTTTTAAGGTTTTTTTTTTTTTATATATAGAGAAGGAGTCTCATTATTGCCCAGGCTGGTCTTGAAGTCCTGGGCTCAAGCGATCCTGATCCTCCTGCCCTGGCCTCCCAAAGTGCTGGGATTATAGGCATGAGCCACCTCGCCTGGCCTAGACAGATATGTTCTGAGTGCCAGCCCACTAGCCCAGGTTCTGAGGAGTTGGTACTGCACAAGTCTGACAAGGTTACTACTCTCGAGGTGCTTGTCTGCGAGTTGGGGAGCAGAGTGGGACACGAAGCAATGGAGAGTGGTGTCCAATGACGTAGGAGTCTGCAAACCGCAGCCTGAGGGCCAAGGCCAGAAGCGGCGTTTGTTTACATACTATCTGCGTCTGCCTGTGGGGTACAACAGCAGGTAACTGGGTGCATAGGACTCATGAACCAAAAATATTTATTTCCTGGCCCTTCGCAGAAGACATTTGTAAAGGAAAAGTTTAGGATGAGGTCTGAGAGGTCATGTGAAGCCTTGAGGACAGTAGAAAGGAGTTTGTATTATGTCCCGACGGTTGTGGGAAGCCAGGATTCGCACCCTACTCCTCAGCACCCTGCATTTCTGAGTGTTAGGCAGGGGCCTGAGATAATGTGAGTTACATTTTAAACAGCTCACATTGGCATGGCAGGGTGGCTTGTGGCCTGCCTGTAATCCTAGCACGCTGGGAGGCTGAGGCGGGAGGATTGCTTGAGGTTAGGAGTTCAAGACCAGCCTGAGCAAGAGCAAGACCCCGTGTCTTACTAAAAATAGAAAAAGTTAGCCAGGCATGGAAGTGTGCACCTATAGTCCCAGCTATTCAGGAGGTGGAGGCAGAAGGATCGCTTGAGGCCAGGAGTTCAAGGCTGCAGTGAGCTTTGATGATGTCACTGCCCTCCAGCCTGGGCAATAAAGCAAGACCCTGTCTCTACAAAATAAAATAAAATAAGAATAAATGTAAAAAAAATAGGAAATCCGGGGAACCAATGCCTCTATGATGATTTCTCGGTGTGGTCTTCTCCCCTGGCAGGTGAGGAACAAGACGTCCTGGACACTTCCAATGAGGTCAGGTGTCTGGAGGTTGCCGAGCAGTTCAAGCTCCTTTCTACTGGCCTTGTTTCGGGGACCGTCCTGGTGTTCCCCCTGAATTCCAGGCAGAATGTGAGGTGCATCCCCCGTCTGGAGGCCCGGAAAACCGTCAATTGCATGTCCTTGAGCAAGGGTGAGGACCGTTTGGCCATTGCCTATGACAACATCATCCTGGTCCTGGACATCAGCTCTGGGGACCCCTGTCCGGTCATCGATGGGCCAACATACACCTTTTACACCCAGCTGCCCAAGACCATATCCAGCGTGGCCGTGCTGCGTGACTACCGCGTGGTCTACGGCATGACTAACAGCGACCTCTTCCTCTACGAGTGCACAAATTCCAAAGTGTTCCCCTTGGAGGCGCACAGGAGCCGAGTCACCTGCATGGAGGTCGGCCACAAGGAGCAGCTGGCGGTCAGGGGGTCCGAGGAAGACTTGCTGTGTCTCTGGGACCTGCAGGCGTGCCGGTGGGAATTCGAGATGAGCTACACGGTGCGTGGCCCGCCACACCCTGGTCCTGCTAGATCCTGGCTTTGGAAAACCATTAAACAGCCAGCATTTATTAAGTGCGAGGGGGAGGACCAGGGTGGAATGAGGATGAGGAAAGTGAGGCATTTGGCTTGGGAGCAAAGTTTAAGGAGGTACCAAAAAACTCTGCAATGGAGATAAATAATATGTTAATGCAATATTTATTTGTTTAGTTAGTTTAGAGACAGGGTCTCACTCTGTCACCCAGGCTGGAGTGCAGTGGCATCAGGATAGCTCACTACAGCCTTGAACTTCTGGCCTCAAGTGACCGTCCTGCCTCAGCCTCTCGAGTAGCTGGGACTACAGGCACATGCCATCATGCTGGCTAGTTTTTAAATTTTTTTTTTTTTTTTTTTTTTTTTGAGACAGAGTCTCACTCTGTTGCCCAGGCTAGAGTGAGTGCCGTGGCGTCAGCCTAGCTCACAGCAACCTCAAACTCCTGAGCTCAAGCGATCCTCCTGTCTCAGCCTCCTGAGTAGCTGGGACTACAAGCATGCGCCACCATGCCCGGCTAATTTTTTCTATATATATTTTTAGCTGTCCATATAATTTCTTTCTATTTTTTTAGTAGAGGTGGGGTCTCGCTCTTGCTCAGGCTGGTCTCGAACTCCTGAGCTCAAACGATCCGCCCACCTCGGCCTCCCAGAGTGCTAGGATTACAGGCGTGAGCCACCGCGCCCGGCCTAAATTTTTTTTTTTGTAGAGACGGGATTTCGCTGTGTTTGCCCAGGCTGGTCTCGAACTCCTGGCCTCAAGCAATCCTCCTGCCTCAGCCTCCCAAAGTGCTGGGACTCTAGGACCCGCAGGCCTGGAAGTGGAAATTCGAGATGAGCTTCATGGTGCGTGGCCCACCATGCCACCTCGTTCAGCCCTAATGAAATATTTTTTTTAAAAACCCAAAAGGAATACCAAAAATCCTTGAAGAACAAAATAGCGCTGACTCACTCTTCTTACCCTGGTTCTTTGCTGTCCTTTCATTCCACTGATATTTACTGCACGACCTCTGCCTGGCCCCTTTCTAGCACCAAGGAGGCAGCTGGGACCAGGGGAGACGCTGTCCCAAGTCTTGGAGCCACTTTCACGTGGGAGAGAACCACTAGGCTTTTCTGTGTTCTGCTCACTGAGGTGTCCCCTGTCCCTAAGAGACCTCCTGACATTTCCTCGGTGCTCAATAAATGTTGGTGAAATAAAAACAAAGCAACAAATACATAATGGGTTAGAGAGTAATAAGGGATTTGAAGGAAAATACAGCAAAGTAAAGTGGGTGGATAGAGGCAAAGGCTGCTGTGTAAGAAAGGCATGCAAGTGTAGTGGAACAGCATTCTGGGCAGAAGGAACACCAGCTGCAAAGGCTCTGAGGAGGGAAACTGGCAAAGTGTCTTAGGGTCCTCTTATAAGGAGCTATTATCATTTTTTGTATCGATATTATTCTTAAGGGTATATTACATGTTATATATTTATATATTATATATTTATATATGGATGCAATATAATACATATGTCATACTATCATTATATAAGTTAATCCTTATGACAGTCTTATAGGGTTGGTGTTATTGTTCCAGTTTTTCAGATGGAGAACTGAAGTCATATGTTAGGTTGCAAGATGTAAAAATCATTAATAAACATAGGGAGATGATATTGTAACAAAGAGAACAGAATGGCAGAGTGTGGTGGATCATGCCTGTATTCCCAGCTACTTGGGAGGCCAAGGCAGGAGGATTGCTTGAGGCCAGGAATTTGAGACCAGCCTGGGCAATGTAGCAAGACCCCCTCTCTATAAAATTTTTTTAAAAAAATTAGCCAAGTGTGGTGGCATGCATCTATAGTCCTAGCTGGCCAGTGAGCTATGAGCCACTGCACTCCAGCCTGAGCCACAGAGTGTGACCCTGTCTCTTAAAGAGAGAGAGAGAAAGAGAGAGAGAGAGAGAACACATATTTATAGTTTCATCTTAAAAGATATTTGTCCCACCTGACTTATTTTTTTTTATGAAGCCACTGCTAAGACTGGGATGTATTTTGCCTTGCTGAGATGGGAAATTTCAACACAACAGTTAATACACACAGCTTTGTTTTTAAATCAGCTTAATTTTAGATTTACAGAAAAGTTGAAAAAATAGTACAAAGTACCTTCTTCACCCACCTTCCCTAATGTTAACATCTTACATAACTAGAGTGTTTTTAAAGCTAAGAAATTAATATGGGAACAATACTGTCAACTAAAATATAGACTTTACTTGGAATCTTACCAGTTTTTCAACTCATTGTCTTCTCCTGTTCTAGGATCTAATCTGGGATGCCATACTGCATTTAGCACATAGCTTCTATTTATTTTAGCACATAGCTTTTAATTAAATACAATTGCAGCTAATGTTTGTATAACCAAGGTAATTTAAGAAGATGAATCCTATAATTCCCACTCTCCAGTGCAAACTGTCTCTAAACCTTTCAATCCAATCTCCATGAAGGTGTACCTTGCTCCTGGGAATGCTGTGTTACCCATCCCTCCAGGTTTTCACTTGATCCTTCCCCTGTGGGATGCTTCAAAGGCTGACTCCTGGCCAGACGTGGTGGCTCACGCCTGCAATCCTGGGAGGCCAAGGCAGGAGGATCATTTGAGGTCAGGAGTTTGAGACCAGCTCACAACCTCTCTTCTAGACCAATGCTGTGGAACTCCAGAATACCCTCCCCATATGGTCCCGAGCCCTCTTTAGGGCACACACAGGCTTCTTCCATAGGATCATCCTTCTGAGGGTAGACAGTGTCCCTTGTGTGTGCACCCCTAGGCTCAGGAGGTAGCCATGGGGTGGTGTGGGTAGAGTTCAGATGTCTGAGCTGGAGTGGAGGGTTCATATCTATATATGTGAGGGCCCTACAGTGTGGGATAAAACTGGGAAAAGTGGGAAGAAAAGGGGGCCAAGTCACAAACAGCAGGTCCTGGTTCTCCCACATCACTACATTCCAGTACTAAACTCTTAAGAGCCCGAGAATTCTCAATCCAATCCCAGCCTTCCAGGTGGTTCTGAAGATACCTTCATCAATGTAGGAGGATAGAGAATATTTTACTTAATAGTTTATTCACTAGATTTGCAGTGTTTCCATATTTTGCCTTATAGGATGTGGATCTCAATTTATTCTCTTGGCCCAGGCCCTATAAATGTTAGGGGCAGCTTGTTTTAAGACCAACCACTTTGAAAACCCCCTTGTTGCTTGGTCTGTTCAATATTATGCCAAGGTCATATGAGCAAGAGTTATATTGTATACTGGGTATAATCCCTGAATCATTTAATTCAACAGTCATCCCCATTTTACAGAGCAAAACTTGAGGCTCTGAGAGGCTTGCTGACTTGCCCAAGGTCACACAGTGAGTAACTGGTAGGCTGAGGTTTGAAGCTAATCTGCCTGATTCCAGTGCTCACCTTTGTCACTTTCTTGCACTGTCTCCTATAGAGAAGACTCTCATTATGTATTACCTCTATGAACCCTGATGACCCTGGTGGGAGATAAGTATCATTGCTATCTTCTTTTGACAAATGGAGAAATGGACTTGCTCAAGGTCACAAAGCAAGTTAGCAGCTAAGAGAATATTAGGTAGAGCCTAATACATTGTAATCTGATACATTATAATCTATTACATTAATCTAATACATTGTGGTTGAATACACTGTAGTCCAATACATTGTAGTCAAGATATCTGGTAAAAAAAAGTCACAGATGGCTCAGTGGGTGAGGGCTGAGGATTGTGGCCTTAAAAGCTCATCCAGGGCAGGTTCACAACCTCTTTTTCTTCTCCCTCCAACAATAATATTAACTAAGCTCACTGTGGGTCAAAATTCTATACTTACCACCTTAGAAGTCTGATGTCTTTAAATCTTCAAAATTCCCCTGGGCATGTAGGCTCTGTTATCATTCTCATTTTGCAGATAAAGCAAGAAGGACTCTAAGAGTCCCTCTAAATGTCATGCCTAAGTTAGTCAGGGGTAGAGCAAAAATTTGACCCCATGCAGCCAACTCTAGAATGTGTAGGATTGGACCTGTGCACCCAAGTTTTCTCATTTGTGCCCTGCTCTTCACCTCCACAGGCACCCTGCTGGCTGTCCAGTTTGTCCATGCTGTGGTAAACAGAATCATTCCAACCTCCAATGGCTTCATTGCCCCCATCAGACAGGTTATCTCATCCGAGAGCATTTCCAGTGCCCTTCATCAAGACGCTCTCAAAAACTTCAAGAAGGCAGTGTGGATGGTCAAATCCAGGCAGAGAGAAGAGCTGGCTGCAGCTGCAGGAGCACCCAAGGACTTGGGATCAGAAAGTACCCAGGGAAATGAATCCAAATCAAACAAATGCTCACAAGTCTGCCTGATTGTGTAGAAACATTGGATGGGGCTCCAATGAGTTAGTCTCATTTAATCTGGTTGAAGTGAAGAGAATGTATTTGCTGGTGTATACCTGGATCCAAGGTCTCAAATTATTTGACCCAGATATCATCTCTTCCCATCTTTCTATTCTTCTTTCCTCATTGTCAGTTTTAGTCTCAGATCTTCCACCCCCAGGTTAGCAACATGGTGGCCAAAATGCTGCTTTCTTCAAGTTCAATAGAAAAGAGGGCTTCCCTTTCCTACAGTTTGAACCAAAGTCCTGGCCTCAACTCTGTTGGCCCCAGTTGGTTCATACTCTGAACCAGTGATTATCTCTGGGAGAATGTAACACTCTGATTGGCTGGATGGACCCAATGTCCACCACTGGGGCTGAGGTTGGAGACGACACCACTCAATCATGTAGACTGAGAATGGAAGAGAATATTTCTGGGAGGCAAACTGGAGCACTGGTATCAGGTAAAGCAGGGATGAATGAGTGTGAGACAGACCAAACCACTGATGAGGATCAGTCTATAAAGCACCTGGTGCTGTTATCTCGTCGTCATCACAGCCCATACTTTAGAGAGGGCAGGAGTTTCTGCATCCTTTTTACAAATGGTGAAACAGAGCCTTGCAGAGGTAGCTGAGATTTGCTCCAGGTCACAGGCCCAAGGTGCAAGAGCTCTAAGAGCCAAGAGCCTTTTATCCCAATCCTTTTTTGGACCACCTTATTCTAATTTTAGTCTCAGAAGCATGGCCATCTATTCCACAGGTGGCACCCTCAAATGCTCCCAGAGGCTAGTGAGTCATCCAGATGATTTCCATGCACCTAGGTGAGCAGGAGGAAGGGATGGAGGCTCTGGACACATGGAGGGCACAGGCTGTGTCTAGGGTGGGCACAGGCACCCTGACAGTAGCCCAGAATCAACATGACAAGACAATCCCATTGTCAGATCTTCTTGTTGTCATAAGCAAAGCCAGAAATGCAGACTTTTATGCAAAAACATTCCCATGTTTTAAAGTGGGCAATTGGCTCAAATTTATATCTATAAGTGTATTTGGCCTGTGTGTCTTTGGTTCAGGAGCTGACTTCATGATTAAAGCTGGCATTAAAACAATAACCATGTTATAGTTCTCCTATCCCTCTTCCCTGACTTCCAAACTTTCAGGACAAAGACACTTTTTTAATCTTAAAAACTGGAGGCTCTTGGAATTTGACAGAAAGAGCTGCTGACATATCTCTGCTTCGCTTTTGGACCATCTGCCTTGTGCAAGTTCAATAGTCGAACTATTTTCATTCCACGTAAATGGATCTTTTTTCTTTGCCCACCACTTTCTAAAATTCCCACTTGCTTCCGGGGCTTTTGCTATAATGATAGGAGAGTCCAAATCTTAAAGGTGCTGTTCCTTCTCCCCTTTGTTGAATTGCAGACAGAGTTTCAGGAAAAGCAACTTTAGAAACAGAGGCATTTGAGCTCAATGAGACCCTACTGTCTAGCTCATTCATTTGCCTCCCAAACCAGGGTTCCAAGGTGGGCTTTGGCAGTTCTGTAAACATGAGCATTAAATTCCATTAAAAAATATTTTAAACTATAATTTTAAAGTGCATGCTCAGATACATTGGGAAGCTGCTTTTAAGGTGTTGGAGATGACTAATTTAGGATTCTCCTGCCATCTCCATTTAAGAGGCAACTTAGGTTGTGAAGAGAACCCTGGAATAAAATACCTACTTGGCTGGGTGTGGTGGCTCACACCTATAATCCCAACACTCTGGGAGGTTGATGGGGGAGGATTGCTTGAGGTTAGGAGTTCAAGACCAGCCTGGGCAGCATAGCAAGATCCTCCTGTCTCTACAAAAAGTTAAAAAATTAGTGTCACATGGTGGCACATGCCTGTAGTCCCAGCTACCTGGGAGACTGAGGCAGGAGGATTGTTTGAGCCCAGGAGTTTGATTTACAATGAGCTATGATGGTGCCACTGTACTCTAGCCTCAGTGACATAGCAAGACCCTGCTCTAAAAAAAAAGAAAAGAAAGAAAAAAAAAGATGGAAAGAAAAGAAAAAAAGCTACTCTTTTTCCCAACTTCTCAATGAGTCAGAGATTTACCCCAAACAGAAACAAAGTGGATGCTGAGACACAGAGGAACATTTCATCTACAATTTCTGGTTTAGAATTTCTGTGACCATCTCAACAGCTTCAGTGAGAATCAATTGCTTGGTATGTACATCCTAATTTGAACATCGGAAAGAAATTTTTACTAACAAAATGCTACTCCAAATTATTTCTTATATTGGGGGTTTTGCAGTGAGTTTTCATTTGAGAAAGAGTCTGCTTGCTCCGAATGTTTGACAACCACTGTGCTTTAAGGAGGGCTGGTTTGCCTAAGGTCTCCCAGCCACGGCACAGCCAGGATGAGAATGTGGTTATTTCAATCCCCACCTTATACTCTTGAAGCTAAACATAACCACATAACGTGTCATCCAAACTAGAACACTTTTAACAATTACTCCCGGACAACAGAAATAAACTGAACTCTCCCAGGGCAATTGACATACACAGCCCATCTAATTTCAGCAAGAATGGATTTATATCAGATCCTAGACACTCTGGCTGGGCATGGTGGCTCGAATCTGTAGTCCCTTGGGACTACTTGGGAGGCTGAGGTGGGAGGATTGTTTGAGGCCAGGAGTTTGAGACCAGCCTGGACAATATAGCGAGACCCCATCTCTAAAAAAAAGAAAAATAATTCGGCTGGGCACGGTGGCTCATGCCTGTAATCCTAGCACTCTGGGAGGCCAAGGAGGGAGGATCGCTTGAGGTCAGGAGTTCAAGACCAGCCTGAACAAGAGCAAGAGCCCGTCTCTACTAAAAATAGAAAGAAATGATCTGGACAGCTAAAAATATATATATAGAAAAAAATTAGCCAGTCATGGTGGCGCATGCCTGTAGTCCCAGCTACTCAGGAGGCTGAGGCAGAAGGATTGCTTAAGCCCAGGAGTTTGAGGTTGCTGTGAGCTTGACTCCACGACACTCTAGCCCAGGCAACAGAGCGAGAGTCTGTCTCAAAAAAAAAAAAAAAGAAAAGAAAGAAAAGAAAAATAATTCTAGAGACTTTGTATTTATCTCCTTATCTCAACTTTTTCCTTTATGAAAATGTTCAAACCTATAGCAAAGTTGCAATATAAGGACAATGAATGAACATTTGCTATTTATTAGAAATTTATTATCAGTTTTTAAAAAATCAAATGAATTTAAAAATGAATGATGAAGAAAATATCAACATTTTATATAAAGTTGGGATCTGACCCTGCACTTTTGGGAACTTGCCTCACTCTCCTCACATATTCTAGAACAGGGGTTGACAGAGAATCTATAGCCTGCAGTTCTGCCATCTTTTTTTTTTTTTTTTTTTTTTTTTGGAGACAGGGTCTCATGTTGTCACCGAGGCTGGAGTGCAGTGGCACAATCATTGCTCACTGCAGCCTCAAACTCCTGGGCTCAAGTGATCCTCCTGCCTCAGCCTCCCAAGTAGCTGGGACTACAGGTGCAGGCTACCAAACCTGGCTAATTTAAAAAAAAATTTTAGAGACAGGGAATCTTGCTATGTTGCCCAGGCTGGTCTTGAACTCCTGGCTTCAAGGGATCCTTCCCCCCTTGGCCTCCTAAAGTGCTGGGATTACAGACATGTGCCACCATGCCTGGTCTATTTTTGTAAATAGAGTTTTGCTGCAACACAACCATGCCTATTTATTTAGGTATTGCCTGCAACTGCATCCATGCTACAACAGCAGGGTTGAGTCATTGTGACAAAGAATATATGGCCCCAAAGCCAAAAATGTTTATAATCTGTCCCTTTACCAAAAAATTGTGCCAACTCTTGGTCTTAAGGCTTGATTAGATTTAGGGTAAATATTTTTTTTTTAATGGATATTAGGTTTTTTGGTTTTTTTTTAAGACATGGGGTCTTGCTATGTTGCTCAGGCCTTGAACTCGTGGGGCTCATGTCACCCTCCCACCTCAGTGTTCCAAGTAGCTGGGATTACAGGTGCATGCCAACACACCTGGCTTAAATTTTATTTTTATGTTTTGAGCAGTTTTAGGTTTATAGCAAAATTGAATGGAAGGTACAGAAGTTTCCCGTATGCCCCCTGCCCCCACAAATGTGCACACTCCCCTGTTGTGAACATCCCTCACCAGAGTGGTACAGTTGTCACAATGGATGAACCTGCATTGACATGTCCTTATCACAGGGTAGACATTTTTGACAAGGATACGTCATAGCTGTATTCATTCTCTATTGCTGCAAAACAAATTAACACAAATTTAGCAGCTTAAAATAACATCCACTTATTATCTTATAATTTCTGTGGATCAGGAGTCAGAGTATGGTGGAACTCGATTCTTTGTTCGGGGCCTCGCAAGGTGTCAGCCGGATTGGGTTCTCATTGAGACACTCAGAGACTTCATCCAAGCTCATTCAGACTGTTGGCAGAATTGAGTTCCTCCAAGCAGGAGGAGTGTGGACCTCAGTTGCCTCTCTCCATAGGCAGTTTTTAAAAACAGCTAGTTCCTTTTTCAAGGCTAGGAGGATTGCATTTCTCTGGCACTTCCGGTTTCTGACCTCAGACTGGTTTTTTTTTTTTTTTTTTTTTTTTTAAGAGACAGGGTCTCGATACATTGCCTAAGCTGGTCTTGAACTCCTGGCCTCAAGGGATCCTCCCATCTCAGCCTCCCGAGTAGCTGGGACTACAGGTCCTAGTACCTGACTCAAATTATCTTTTAAATGATGTCCCTGATGAGGTCAGGCTCACCCAGAGCAATCTCCCCTCTGATTGACTCAAAACCAACTCATCTGGCATCTTAAATACACCTGCAAAATCTTCTCCCCTTTGCCAGCTCGGGTAGCCTAATCACAGGAGTGACTTCCATCATAGTCCCAGGTCCTGTTCACAGCCCCAGGGTGGGGCATTCAGAGGCATGACTACTGGGGAGTGGGCATCTTGGGAGCCACCTTAGAATTTTGCCACCATAACACATGATTCTGGGCTTCAGAGAATTGGGTCATAAAATTTGCCACTGGGAAGATGAGATTAATCCAAAATAGGATCCTTTGATTCTGTCTTTTTTTTTTTTTCTGAGACAGAGTCTTGTTCTGTCACCTGGGCCAGAGTGCTGTGGTGTCATCATAGCTCACTGCAACCTCAAACTCCTGGGCTCAAGCGATCCTCCTGCCTCAGCCTCCCAAGAGCTGGGAGTACAGGCGCATGCCACCAGGTCTGGCTAATTTTTTCTATGTTTTAGTAGAGATAGGGTCTCACTCTTGCTCAGGCTGATCTTGAACTCCTAGGCTCAGTCAGGAGTCCCTGAACTCCCGCCTCGGACTTCCAGAGTGCTAGGATTACAGGTGTGAGCCACTGCACCAGGCCTCATCTTGTCTTTTTAACCTTGCCAAAATACTGTCCCATGAAAGACCTACCTAAGAACCTTGCCTTAAAGCCATTCCATTTGACAAATGGTAAAGAAATCTGCATTCCAAAGCTAAATTGTCTATCTAAATTGTCAACTCTTCCCAATTTAATCTGTGTAGGTGAGAATAGCAAAGAAAAAAATGTAATGTAGCAACTTTTTCTGTTTGATAAAAATAAGAATTTCCAGTCTGGGCAACAAAGTGAGACCCTGTCTCTAAAAATCAAAACAAAACAAAACAAAAACCAAAAAAACCACAAATAAATAAATGAAGAATTTAAAAATGTATGTGTATTATTTTCCTCACGATGAACATGCACACATGTACATGCACACACATGTACATACAGGGTCACACGTGCACACACATGCCCCAGGTTGGCTGTTCCCCTAACAAGTGAAGGCTTCACCTATTTGAGAAAAAACTGAAAGGGATCCTTAAAATTTGAATAGAATCCACACTCCGTGGAGGGAGCGGGGATTGTGTGACAATCCTGTTGGCCCTCAAAGACAGTGACTAACAGGAGGCTTTGGTGTGAAATGGGCTGTCCAGATAACTGGTGGCCACAAAGGGTTCGGGTTGCCTTCACTGCTATCCATACAGGAATATCCCTTTCTGGGCTGGGAGCCGTGAATCCTCGATGTTTTACCTTCTAAATATCTCTCCCTTCCACTGCCTTCTCTCTACTGCTCCCATCCTGGTCTAAGCCTCCATTGTCCTTTGCCTAAATGATGAAACCGCGTCCCTACACCTTCCCTGGGTCCCCTCCAATCACTTCCCTGCAGAGCAGCCAGAGTGATTACTTTCAAATGCAAACCTGATTGTGCAGCTCCTTAACTCAAAACCCAAGCGTTGTTTCCACCAGCACTAACGCTAAGCTCCAAAGCCTTAAGTCCCACAAGGTGCTGCGTGGTCTGCCCCTCCTGGTTGCTCACGATTATCCTGCACTCTTTTCCTTTCCTTCCCTCTCTGCAGTCTGGGAAACTAGTCTTTTTTTTTCTCTCTCTCTTTAAGTTCTTCAAATGTGCTATGCTCCCTCCTACCATAAACAGTCACAGCTGCTTATGAATTTTCTTATGGCAAATACCTATACAAACTTCAGACCTCAGCTAGAATGTCACCTCCTCTGGGAAGCCTCCTCCGTCCCCTCCTGGACTGGGTTAAGTCCCCTAGGTGGCAGGTGATATTTTCCAAAAATAGGCATAGCATACTTCCTGTCTCACAGGCTTTTCCAGAAGCTGGCCACTCCCCAGGTTGCCCTCCTCTTGAATTTGGGAGGGACTGTGTAACAGCCTTTATGGACAGAATGCAATGGAAATGATTCTGTGTGACTTCTGAGGCCGGGTTAGAAAAAATAACATGGGAACCGGGCACAGTGGTGTGTGTCTGTAGTCCGAGCTCTTTGTGAGGCTGAGATGGGAGGATCGCTTGAGTCCAGGAGTTCAAGGCTGACCTGGGCAAGACGATGAGACCTCCATCTCTATAAACAAACAAACAAAAAAAGAAAGGGCAATATGATTTTCACCTGGCTAACTCACTCTCAGGAGGATTGTTCTTGGAACCTAGCAGCCATGTTGTGAGGAAGCCCCGGGTGCCTGTCGGGTGGGGAGGGGGCCACATGTGCATGTTCGAGGCAACAGCTGCAGGAAGGGTCTCAGCCTATAGCCAGGAGCAAATGACAGACATGTGTGTGAACAAACATTCAAGTGATTCCAGCCCCCAGCCTTATGAGTCACCCAGCTGACACCAAAGCCACCAGGGATAAGCTATTTCTGCCAAGCCTGCCCCAGTTGCAGATTGGAGAGTGAAATAAATGTTGCTGTCATCTGAAGCTACTGAATCTTGGGCTGGTTTGTTACATAGCCATAGTAACAGGAATTTAGTAACTGTTACATTTTTACCTGCCCTTTGAAGTATATGTTACACTTGAAACTTTACATTTGTGTGATTATTTGTTTCCTACCTGTCTATCCCCAGAAAAGACTGAAAGTTCTGAGTTCCAAGTTCATGTTAGTTTTCACCATTCTATTCCCAACGCCTAGCATAGTCCGGGTAAATGATGCCCTCAATGCTGATTTAGTCTCAACTTTCCTGAACCTCTTCACGTACGTGCTTGAGGCCAGGAAGCCACCAGCCTGATCAGGCAATGGAACAGGAGGTTCTGCATGAATACAGGGCAGTTCGCTTGTGTAGAAAATCCTGCAAGAAAAGGTTCAGAAGGGCAAAGTCTGATGGGCTGCAGTGTAGGTGCTTAGATTTCATCTCCTAAGAAACAGGATGGCCTTGGAGGTTGGAAGCAGTGGTGGAACGCTGTGAGTTCTTGAAAGTACCAGGCCTGGGAAAGTACCAGGCTCCTGAACTGGTCCAGTTGGGAAGTAATGGTGTCAAAGCTAGGGAAGTAGAGCTAGGAGGAGTGGGACTAAGTCGAAGGACATTTAGCAAAAAGTCACTGCGCAGGGGCCTGTATTAGGGTGGCATGTGCACACACTCCCATTGTCATATTAACTCCTCAAAGCGGAGATGCATAAACTTACCCCATAAAAGGCCAGATGGCAAATACATCGGGCTCTGCGGGTCTTTGGATCTTTCACAGCTACTTACTCTGCCTCCATACAGCAAGAGCAGCCAGGTAAACGAATGGGTGTGTCTGCGTGCCAATAAAACTTTATTTAGGAACACTGAAATGTGAATTTCATAGAATTTTCACACGTCACAAAATATTCTTCTCCTTTGGATTTTTTCCCCCAACCATGTAAACTTGTAAAAATCACTCTGAGCTTGAGGGGCCGGACACAAGCAGGCGGCAGGTTTTGGTTTGCCCACCACCCCCTTGCTAGATCAATCACTAGTTAAGATTCCAATTGGGGATCTCAGAAGTCCTTCTAAGAGCCCCGCCCCATTCTCTGACGTCACCGGGACCCACCCACCGGGGCGGGCCATGCGCGTGCGCGGTCGGCCCTCGGGCGGGGGCGGGGCGGGTCGCAGCTCTGACTTCCAACATGGCGCACGCTGGCGGCGGCGGCGGCCCCGCGGGCCGGGGATTGAGCGGCGCCCGCTGGGGTCGCTCGGGCTCCGCGGCCCACGAGAAGCTGCCGGTGCACGTGAGTGGCATCCCCGTCCTCTCGCAGGGATCCGGTCCTCTGGAACCCGCAGGCGGGCGCCCCTCACCCGGGCCCCGCCCGGTCCCGGCCCCGGCCCCGCCTCCGCCTCGGCCTCCCTTCTGCGCTGCCCCGGACCCCCCACCCCTCACCTCGGCCTTCCGGAGGCGCGGCCCGTCCCCCTCCCCGCCAGGGACCCCAGCTGCCCCTGCCGTCCTCTCCTCCAGCGACCCCTGGCCCACCGGGACCCTCCCCCTCCTCACAGGTGGAGGACGCCCTCACCTACCTGGACCAGGTGAAGATCCGCTTTGGCAGCGATCCTGCCACCTACAACGGCTTCCTGGAGATCATGAAGGAGTTCAAAAGCCAGAGGTACCGGCGGGACTCCTCCTCTCCTCGGGGGGCCCTCCTGGGCCGGAATCGGGCCGAGCAGGGTGGGCTGCCCCAATCCCGCTGTCTCCTCCTCCCGCAGCCGAGTGACCTTGCGCAGGTTGTCTGAACGTCTCAGAGCCTCAGCTCCTTCTCCAAAAAAAAAAAAAAAAAAAATACGGGAATGGGTAGTCCCCACCTTGTTGAGCCGTTGTGGGGAGAGCTGTCGTGGGGAGTCCTGGAAGGAGGGCAGGGACAGGGGAGGCAGAGGCGAGGCGAGTGCACACGCAGTCAGATACTGCCTGGATTTAAAAATGTTGATTTTTAAATAAGTTGTCTTCGTGGAAGATTTGGGGGGACTCATTTTGATTTTTTTCCCCAAGCACTGCATTAAAATGTTATTTGTCTTGATGATTGAGTTTTTTGGCACCCTCTCTCCCCTAAATCCTGTCCCCAAGATGCTTTACTTGGCTCACCCTGGTGTCAGGCCTGCTTGGAAGTAAGGTGCATAAAATGCCTAGTAAGGGACCTGGCACCCGGAGAGCATTTAAAACACATGAGCTGTGTTTGTAGACACAGAATCAGGAGGATTCGAGATAGAAGGAAACCCACCTTCGTGGCAGAAGTGAGACTAGAACTCAGAGCCTTTGACTCTTAAATTTTTGCGCCTCACGTACCAGCCATGCTGCTCCCTTAGGGATGGTGGTGGGGCTGGCCCGACTTCCTTCCACCAGTGCAGGGCTGACTAAGGCCTGGGCCATGACCGCAGCCAGGAGGGAGACCCCATCTCTCACATTCTTACGCATTTGCCTCACTTGAAGGGCTTTTGGTATTTATGCTTTGCAATCAGTTGCTCAGATCGAAACCTGTGTCATGGTCATCCCTGATTCATACAAAATGAGGGAATTTATCACATCACTTAGAGGGCTTTGGCCTCCTGCCACATGTTGGAG
The DNA here is from genome assembly GCF_041146395.1 of Eulemur rufifrons. Classification (NCBI taxonomy): domain Eukaryota; kingdom Metazoa; phylum Chordata; class Mammalia; order Primates; family Lemuridae; genus Eulemur; species Eulemur rufifrons. The sequence goes on along the minus strand of NC_090984.1, from coordinate 7,321,177 downwards.
TCCAGGCCTTGCATTCGGCTCTCCTGACATTTTCAGAACTGAGCGTGTGTGCACGTGCTTGGAGTGTCTTAGAGGAGTTGTGCCGTGTAAGCATTCTCTGGTTCTCTTCAGGAGGGCACAGGGAGCTCAGGCCTAGCCGCTCTGGAAATAGATCATAGTCTGCAGATGCTATCACAGGAGTCACATTTAGGTTGTTTTGTTGTCAGTTGAACAGCTCGTTATGTGGCAGTATCAAGGGAGTCGGGAATAGATTTGTTTTTAATTTGCTCTCCAAGACCCTTTTGCCCACTTGCGTTCCTTTCTTCTAGCATCGATACTCCTGGAGTCATCAGACGTGTCTCACAGCTCTTTCATGAGCACCCTGACCTCATTGTTGGATTCAACGCTTTCCTTCCCCTCGGATACAGAATAGACATTCCCAAGAATGGCAAGTTAAACATACAGTCGCCTCTGACAAGCCAGGTATGCTGCTGCGGTGGTTCAGGTGATCTTGGCCTTAACCCAGCACACCCTGCTACTCAGGTCGGGCCACGTGTCTCCTTCGTGTCATTGCTGGAAAGCCACTTACGATCCATTCTTTTCCTAGACATGCTAATTGCTTCTAGCACAAATCAAAATAGATAGAAACACCGACACAGGCAGCCTCTGCCCCCGCAATCGATCTGTTTGGAAGGTTTAAATCAAGAGCGGATGTCAGGGAGGCATCCTCCTGACACAGAATTTTATGATAAGTCAAAATAACCACGTCAACAGTTGCTGAGGTCTTGGCTTGAGGCTTCCCTGGGGAGCGGACCAGGCCTGCCTGCCCTCGTACTTGGGCATGTGCTAGGGCACGTGCTAGTCTGCATCTGGTAGCTCTCAGTACCGCCAGCGAGGTAATAAAGTGGTTGAGATGCGTGTGTGAGTGGCCATTTTTACTGTTTACTTTCTGTGCTTCGTTTAATCGTTGATAGGGCCCTTGGCTCGGCTAAGGCTTGTGGCTTTGGTTCTTTCTTTCTCGTGATAGGTTGCCACCTGGTCTGTTTCTGCAGTCTCTTGCTTGTGCTCACCGGAACCTCTGAGACAAAAACAGATTATCTGAGCTTTACTTTTACAAGATGACCATTGTCTTTTTCTCCTCCTCAGCACTGTTGCCGTTTTGGGCACACTTCTTTGCTGTTCGGGGCTTCCCGGTGCATTATGGGATGTTTAGCAGCATCCCTGGCCTCTGCCTCGCTGCCCGTCACCCAATTGTGACAGCCAAAAACATCTCCAGACATGGCCAGGTGTCTCCTGGGGGCAAAATTGCCCCTGTTACACACCATCAGTATAAGGGAACCAGCTCTCTCAACCTCCTCCAGTCCCACCCTGACAGTTTGAGTAGGGATGTAAAAATCTATGGCTGGAAGCACTTGGTAGGTCTCTCCTTTGACAGGGGAGATTGCAGGGTGTCAGATCAATTAGGGAGCCAGGATTTGGAAGGAGAACAGCGAAAGGTAACATGGCAGTGACGGGTCCCTCCCTGAGAGTGGCTTGTGCGTTAATGCTGCTTTTTCTCCGTGTAAGGCGAGCTCTGCCGTCAGCATGTTGCCTCATTAAAGCCGTCTCAGTTCTAAAAGGGAACTTGGAAGCGTGTGGCCGCTGAATCCCGAAGAGGTTCCATTTCCCACTTGCAAATGGAGCCCCAGGGTCCAGATGTAGGGTCTGCGCCTCCAGACCGTAAAAGCCTCGGCAAGATTAATCTCTGGAACAGTCATGGCTGCGGGGAAACCGAGCTCGTTTGCTGCAGCAGCATCTGCGAGAGCGCTTTGTAGGGTCTCAGCACCGTGTAAATGCTGTGTAGATGCTGGCGTTGTTACCAGTCACTCACTGAGAAAGCGCCGGAGTCAGAAGGTGTAAATTGTGCCTCTGCATGTGGAAATTGCCTTTCAGCAGTCCCTGACCGTGGGAGTAGCTCGGCTGTCAGGGCTGGAGCTTGACAGGAGCCACACTGTGGTTGGACTCGGAGTTGGTGCTTTCTTTAAATAGCTGCGGTGTCCCTGCTGTTCCCAGCACAGTGGACGGCTGGCAGTCTTGTCTCCCCATAGGTGGCTTAGGTGACAGCGACTTGGAGAAAGGCTTGACAAGAACTTCCACTTAATAGCTACTCAACAGGGCTTCGTAGTTTTGCTACGGCCCGGAAGCTGCCACTTCTAGGGCCTCCTCCCACAGCTGGGGAGCTTGGTTCCCTCCGGCCCGCCAGGCCGTTCAGTTTCAGTGGATACTGAGGGACCCGCCCGGTTTCCAGCCCTGCTTCCCAGCAGTCTGGGCTGGTGTTCGTGTGGCTTCCAGACAGGCACACAGGGGACACTAGATGGCCTTTCGGGTTCCTGGAGTCCTTTTAGAGGCCACAGTAGCCTGAAAACCTCACGGGGCTCCTCACCTACAAATGCCCTGGTGATACTGTTTTTCTATTGGTTTTTCTAGCTTCACTGTTTTAAAGGGGAGCCTTTTTGTTTTTTCCATTCTTCATTTCACCCTGAAGCCCGCCAACTACAGACAAAGAAGGAGTGGCTGTCAGGTGCTGAGGAAGGTAAATAAGAGAGTCGCAGCCCTTGTGGATCCTTTGGTGCGGAGGGTCTCAACCTCAGCACTGTTGCCATTCGGGGGCTGGGACGTTCTTTCTGGTGGGGGCCGTCCTGTGCACCGTAGGGTGTCCAGCAGCGTCCCTGGCTCTAGCCACCAGATGCCAGTAGCGCACCCCTCTCCCAGATGTGGCAGTATTTTAATATTTTAATATCTCCCAATATTGCCAGGTGTCCCTGGGGGGTGGAATCCCCTCGCTTGAGAATGCAGTTATAAAGGGAAAGACGGACACATCACGGCATGCGTGGCCAGCATGGACCGGGGAGCCTGGAAGAAAGACCATCCTTCTGCTGGGACCTCATCCTCCTGGGTCACCATCATTTTGGGTCTGGTAGTTTGGGCCTCAGTCATAATGTCACCTCTGCAGAGAGCCCCCCACTCCCAACCCCATGTCATTCTTACACCACCCTGGGTTATATTACTATATTTCAAAATAGCAAAATAAGTAGGAAGAGAAGTAAAAATCCTTGAGTCCTTAAGATGAAGTCTTGTCTTGTTCTTGACCGTATCTACCTTCCAGAACGTTGCTAAGGCAGCAATTGGAAGACCCAGAAATTGGATGTCAATGGGAAAGTAGCGACTCTCGGCTCCCAGGTCCTCTCAGGGCAGACCTCGTCTCCTGGGAGACAAGAACCGGCTTGCACAGAGACAGAGAGAAGCCCTGAAGGTGCAGCCCATAACATAAGTGGCCGCCGTACATGCAAAGGGTGACCCCCCGCACCTTGCTACTCTCTGGGGGAGGCCCAGCCAGTTCCCGACAAGTCAGTTCTTGTGTTTGTGTCTTATTTGCTCATGGAGCAGGCGGTGGGTGACCCCTTCTTTCAAGGTAGGCCCTGGGTTTATTCAGAGCACCAGCTCTTGGGGTGCCTGCCTGGCAGAGGTGGGGACTCAGATGGGAACCAGATGTGCAGATGCCGACTGTGCGAGGGGCTTCAGTGCCGTGGCCCACAGACAGCAGCGTCGGGGCAGAGAGAGGACGGGGCAGGCCAGGGAAGGGCGTGCAGAGGTCCCCAGACCCGGCCTGGGTCTGGAGTGCTTAGGTGGCTACTCCTGGTGGGGTGTGGAGGCCTGGGGTGGGAGCAGGTGGGTGTGCACAGGGAACAGCCAAAAGGCCAGTGGGGCTGGGAAATGAAGGAGAGAAAGTAGGGAGAGAGAGCCAAGGACATGGGGGCCGGTGGAGGGTTCTGGAAGGCTACTCTGCTGCTGTGCTGGGAATGCTGAGGTGTCGGGAGACCCCTGGGAGACCAGGGAGGGGTGCTGGGTGATCTGGGCAGTGATGAGGGGCAGTGGACAGGGGAGTCAGTGAGAAGTTGAGAGTCTGGGGTGATTCCAGGATGCCTGATTCCCTGGGTGCAGGTGGTGGCCCCTGCTGAGGTGATGGAGGCCTGGGAGGCAGTTGGGGGCTGCTCCTTGTGTGACAGGTGCCACTGGAGGCCTCTTTTAAATATCCAGGTGGGGGCTGTGTGTGGACGCTCAGGTGAGGCGTCGGCCACCCGGGGGGGCCCGTCATGGCGTGGGAGGCATTTCTCACTCTGCCGGGACGTGGCCACGCAGCAGCATGGGAGGGAGGGCGTGTGGGCAGAGAAAGGCAGGACTGGGCTTGTTCCAGAATGTTTAGAGCAGGGTGGGCAAATTGTGGCCCGAGGGCTAAAGCCACCTTGGGTTTGTATGGTTGGCGGTTTTTACATTTTTCAAAAGATTACATTTAAAAGTTTTTTTTTTAAATTGTGATAATAGTCACATAACAGAAAATTCAACATCATAATTTGCGTGGTTTTTAGTATATGCATAACATTGTGCAGCCATCACCCCTAATTCCAGAACATTTCCATCACCCCAAGATCAAGTCCGGTACCTCCTAATTCTCCCTTCCCCGCAGTCCCTGGCAGCCACCAGTCTGCTTCCTGTGTGGATTTGTCTGTTCTGGCCGTTTCGTATCAGTGGGAACCACGCTGCGTGGCCTTGTGTGTCTGGCTTCTCTCACTCAGCACCGTGTTTTTGGGGTCGATCCGCGTTGTGGCAGGTGTCAGAGCTCCATTCCTCTTTGTGGCTGGGTGATATTCCACTGTGTGGGTGGACCACATTGTTTCTTTCCATCACTGGAGGATGACTGGGTTCTTTCTACCTTTTTGGCTACTGTGAGTAGTGCTGCCGTGAACATTCATGTAGAAGGATTTGTCTGAGCACGTGTTTTCATTCTGTTGGTTGTATACCTCGGCACAGATCTGTTGGATCCGATGGTCATTCTGTGTTAAACTTGTTGAGGCAACAGCCAGAATTTCCACAGCGATTGTACCGTCACTATCCGTCCCTTTTTGGCAAGCCCTGGTCTAGAGGGTGGTTCTCCATCTTGTCGCAGGGGCTCACTTCAGGGCATCTTGGGGGACCTTTGGGGGCCTTAAAACACCTCCTCAGAGTGGAGGGGGGCTCCCAGTGGGCCCACAGCCTTCCCTCCCACCCTCTCAGCCAGCTCCTTCCACCGCCAAACCTGTGCACCACGAAGGAACACAAACGCAGACCACCTGAGCTTGAACACATGGAACTGGCAAGAGCATCCTCAGGGTCTCCTAGAACAAATCCCCCCGTGGAGGAGAAATGGTCTTTAGCATTGCGGCTGCTCTGCATCTTGTATGTCTTTGCTTGCCTGGGGTCAGGCTTTCTGGATTTGTCTCAGTAGCTCAGTAACTACTATTCTGGGCAGAATTATTAATACGTCCCCTGCCAAAGTACCTATGTTGAAGCCCTAACCCCCAGGCCCCCAGGAATGTGACTGTGTTTGGACAGGGTCTTTAAAGAGGTCATCAAGGTGAAATGAGGCCATCAGGGTGGGCCCTAATCCCATCCGAGTGGAGTCCTTACCAGAAGAGGAGGTTGGGACATACACCGGAGACGCTCACGCACAGAGAGACGACCATGTGAGGACACGGCGAGAAGGCGGCCATCTGCAAGCCAAGGAGAGAGGCCTCAGAGGACCCCAAACCTGCCAGCACCTTGATCTTGGACTCTCGGCCTCCAGAACTGTGAGAAAAATTAATATCTGTTGTGTGAGCCACCCAGTTTGGGGGACTTTGTTATGGCAGCCTGAGCTGGCTGATAACACCCACCCAGATGACAGTGCCCGAGACGCTGACTGCAGCACGGCCCGGTGCAGCCCGGCAGCGGTGTCTGTCGTGGCGACAGGTCTGCAGCTGCGGCAGTAGCGCATCCGGCCTTGCCTGTCCTGGCAGATTCTTCGGGTCAGTGACTGGGGCCAGGTGCGATGTCGGGCACCAGAAACGGGAGAGAAATCCATTTGTTCTTTCATCCATTCACCTGAGCACCCCCTACAGTCAGGGAAACCTGCCCGCACCGTTCTGGGCACTGGAGACACAGCACTGGGTGAGATGAAATCCCTGCCTTTGTGGAGTTCGCCACCCAGTCAGGGTGGACAGACAATAAAACGAGTAAGTTATGTTACACGTGGGGAGGTGACAGGTGCCGTGGAGAAAAGTGCAGGAATGCTGGGAGACAGGGTCATTTTACTTTGGTGCAAGATGGTTCTAGAAGCCTCACTGAGAAGGTGTTGCGTAAGCAATGACCTGGAGCTGAGCTGGAGGGACCCTGACCTGCTCAAGTACGTGCCCTTGTGAGCTGGGGACGTGGAGCATAATTCTGGTTTAGCAATAAACAGAACGTCACCTCCTTCGGGGGGTGGTCCTGTCCCACCACGAATTAGGATTCTGTGTGCATAGGAGAGAGACATGCTTGTTTTCTAGTTTTACTTGTATCAGCAGAACAGTGCATAAATAGAGGGCATGGTTGGTGGGCGGTCTTTTCTCTCAGGTGACTGTTGCACCTTGTTCTGATTGGCCTGGCCTTGGCACCGAAAGTCCCACATCCTGGGAATCCCTGAAACCCCCAGCTGCCTGAACGATGGGCCCCATTTTATACATCCTGACCTCCCCATCGCTGCTGACAGCAGGTGTTTCCCACCCGGAAACAGTCTTGCTGAAACGGGATCACAGAAGGTGTGGGGAGACTCCATTTACACACAGCCCGACACTTGGCTCTGCAAAGGATTAAACATCCACTTTTCGTAAATTTCTCCTGAATGCTCATTTTTCAAAATGTAAAGAGCTCTTTAAACTCTTGTATTCTTGGGGTAAATTGGGAAGGATCGGGTGGAGGTGAGTCAACGAGACTGACTCAGGAACTCGCAGATGCTGGGACACCGAGGAAGGTGCCGTTGGCATGTGCTGGGCTGCCCCCTCCCTCCAGGCCCCCAGAGAAACCTTTCTCTGCGTCTAGTAAAAGCTGGCTCCATGCTGGGTTCTGTCTGCTCTAGTACAGACAGCGGCTGGGCCTGGTGTTTTTCACAATCTGTTCCCAGCATCAGCTCATTGTCACGTTGTTGTCAGGAAAATTCGCACAACCACGGCGACTGTGCAGAGGACTTCAAGCAACAGATGCCATATAAGGAAGACAAACCCCAGGTGCCCTTGGAGTCGGATTCCGTGGAATTCAACAACGCCATCAGCTACGTGAATAAGATCAAGACCCGCTTCCTGGACCACCCGGAAATCTACAGGTCCTTCCTGGAGATACTGCACACGTACCAGGTAAGAGGACTCAGGTCACACTTCTTTGTGGGCTTCTGTGGCGTCATCCAGTGTCGGACACTGAAGATATTAAGATTTTCTTGTCTGAATTCATGAAATCCTATAAAATTCTGATCGGTGGTGTTTTGGTTTTTGCTTTGTTTTTTGGTGTTGATTTTTTTTTACTCTAGTGAAAAATACACAAAATTCACCATTTTAACCATGTTTGAGTGCACAGTTTGGTGGCATTAAGTACATTAACGTTGTTGTGAATGTACCACCGCAGCCATCCCATCTCCAGAACTCTTCATCTCGTCAGACTGAAACTCTGTCCCCGTTGCACACTCGCTCCCCCTCCTGCCTCCTCCCAGCCCCGCACCCCCGTTCTGCTTTCTGTCTGTCTGAATTTAACAACTCTGGGGACCTGTCATAAATGGACTCACACAGTATTGGTCCTTTTGTGACTGGCGTATTTCACGTAGCAGGATGTCCTCAAGGTTCAGCTGTGTGGCAGCGTGTGGCAGCATGTCCTTCCTTTGTAAGGCTGAACGCGATTCCGCTTTACGGATGCACCACGTGTTCATCCACCCGTCTGTCGGTGGACACCGGGCTGCGTCTGCCTTTTGGCTGCCCTGGATGACGTTGCTGTGAACACAGACCCTGCTGGAGTTCTGCTCAGTTCTAATTCTGACTTGTCTCTTTGTGCACCTCCGCACCCAGGAACTGCTAGGAAACGTGCCTTAGGGGAGTTTAAAAAGAACCTGAGAATACAGTTGTCTTTTTGTGAGACGACTTTGTTACTGTTTAGATGATACGACTGCCCTTTAGTTTTGCTCATGCCAACTGGACCCGGTGCCAGGGCCAAGGCAACGGAGACGAATGGTTGCTGGTGCTCAGTTGTTCAGTCCAGTGGCAGGAGGAGCTTCAGGTGGGAGAGAAGGGATGTGCGTGGGAGAAGTGGGTCAGGGGTCAGGGAGGGGACTATCGGGTTGAATCTTGACAAATTGTCAGGCCATCAGGTGGATAAGCACGGAGGAAAGGTGGACTCTCTCAGTGTCAGGAACAGCCTGTGCAAAGGTCCAGGGGCCAGGGCAGACAGCTGGTGTCAGGGCAGCCTGCAGGGGAGTTGGGAAATGCAGGCAGGCTGGTGGTGAGGAACGTCTGCATCTTGTACGAGGCTCAGATGTCCTCCTCACCTAACACGTGGCGTTTCCCATGCTGCTTTTTTCTTTTTTCTTTTTCTTTTTTTTTTTTTTGAGATAAGGTCTCGCTCTGTTGCTCAGGCTGGAGTGCAGTGGTATCATCAAAGCTCACTGCAACCTCAAACTCCAGGATCACACAGCACGGAGGGCTCAAATGACCCTCCTGCCTCAGCCTCCCAAGTAGTTGGGACTACAGGCACGCACCACCACACCTGGTTAATTTTTCTGTTTTTTTTATACAGATGGGGTCTTGCTCTTGCTCAAACTGGTCTCAAATTCCTGGCTTCAAGGAATCCCCCCGCTTCAGCCTCCCAAAGTGCTAGGATTATAGGCATGAGCCACTGTACCTGGCCTACACTTCTAATTTTTAAGCAGCAGAACCCACTTTTAAAAATGAAATTTGGCTGGGCGCAGTGGCTCACGCCTGTAATCCCAGCACTTTGGGAAGCTGAGGTGGGAGGATCGCTTGAGCCTAGGAGTCTGACGTTGCAGTGAGCTATGATGACACCACTGCACTGCAGCCTGGGCAACAGAGTAAGACCTTATCTCAAAAAAATAAAAATAGAAAAATAAATAAAAAGGAAATCTGTACAGCTTTAACATGTCAAGTAAAGAAGTAGGATTCTTTTTAGCGTAAATGCTAAGAGAATGCTTAAGACCAGACTGATGGCATTTGCTCCCTGTACCCTCAGGCTGTTTTGGGGGACTATTTGCTGTCCACAGTGTGGGTGTCACATGCAGGCCCTGTTGGCCTCAGTGTCTGGCGTCTTTGGGGTGCTGGTACAGCCTTAAAACTCTTGCTTCATGCAGACGAGTGGTGGCAGGTGGCAGCTGTGAGCATTGGATCTGGGTGGAGGGATGACGCTTGTGACTGTGGAGTGTGCGGATCCCTCCCAGGCTTCATGGGGTCCTCACATTTAGGGCCAGGAGGATCGGCAGAGCTGTGCAGTGGCTCCGTTCTGGGGAAGGGGAAGGGGAAGCCCAGGGGAGTTAGACTTATTTATCCAGGATCACACAGCACGGACAGTGTGCTGCTGTACTGCTAGTTTTGCACACGTAAATCTGTTTGAACACGCTACACGTACTGGGCAACAATCTGAGCATGATACAAATTTTGTGTTCCTGTCATGCCCTATTTCAGAGAGAGCGCCGGGGGACGGGACAGCGCAGTGTCCCCAACCCGAACTGGTGCTAGTTGGTTGAACGTGCAGGTGGCTGGGCCTCCACGCATGGGGTTGCCATTCATCGGGGCCACCTGGCATCTGCATTTTAAACAAGCCCCTCGGCGACTCCAACCTCAGGTTGTCCATCTCTTGAAGAGAAGTGAGAAATCTGAATTGTTGAATTATCCTGATTTTAGAACATTGGTTCAGAGTTTTCTGAGATGCCATTAGAGCCAAACCAAGCGGCTCTAGGGTCCATTTGATTGCACGTAACTATTTTTCTGTCTCCATGGGGCCTCCCCTCAGACCTTCCCTCTGCCACCTGCTCCGTTGGGGCCCTTTTCTTCACCTCCCTGAGCCTTGGGGTTCTTCTCCGTAAAATGGCCATAAAGCTGGTGCTGCCTAGTGACCCCCAGGTTTAATGCAGTTAACTGAGGCAGCCGATTCGAGCACACGGCCTGCCTCAAGTCAGCCCTGGGCAGCTGCCACCCGTTATACAACCTTGTGCATATGTCCTGCGTGTGCTCAGACGAACACAGTCCTGCCCTGACATGGCTGCATCCCCCAAAATGACCTTCTGCAAAATCGCAGTCGAACCGCAGGGCTCGTGGGAAGGCAGTGTGAGAGCACAGCACCCAGAAACTTCCCCGGTGATACCTAAACAATACAGGGCCCTGCTCAAACGGTGGCGCTGTCGTACGCATGTTAAATGGCTAAGATGACATGAATACTACAGCAAATACAGTACTGATCTTGGAAAAGCCCGGAGGTTCACTTGTGGCTGTGGGTGCGGGGAGGTGGCAGCCTGTGAGTTACTGAGAAGGGCTGGCGGGAGGTTGTCTGAAATCAGATGGGGCATTGGAACCCCAGACAGGGACAAGGGTGGCTCCGAGCACAGCAGGGCCCTGAGGGAGCGAGTAGATGTGGGAGGGGGTGCAGGTGCGATTTTGTGGCTCGGGTCAGCCAGGTGCGGTTCTCTGCGTTCTCTGGTGTTTCTCCTGGGAAAATAGTGTGTAAGCAAACACAAAATTCCCATCGTGCTCATACTGGTTCCCAGTATGAGTATTGTGTTCAGACAGATTTTTGTGTTCAGCAAGCGTTGTGGGAGGACTGACTGTCTCTGCAGGATGGATTCCCAGAAAGCGCGTCCCTGCGTTGAGGTCTGCTACGCGGTAGCAGAGGTCGCCAAACTTGCCTCTAAAAGGCCGCACCGATTTTCCTTTTTTCTGCCCCGTGTTTGAGAGCTGCTGTTCCCACATCCTCATGGAAAATCCCCAGCCCTTTCTATCCGTGTCAGGCTGCTGAGCAAAAGATAGCCGTGGCCCTGTTTTGAATTGTGTTTCTTTAAACGTCCGTCAATTTGGCCATTGTTTCATCCATACACAGGTCATTTCTGCTTACTCTCTGAACGGAGGGGCCTTTGCTCATTTTTTTATTTGGCTTTCGAGTATACCAGTGACTTTTTGGAAGGATGGTTGTTGGGATTTCCCCCTCCTGTACAGGGGCTACAGGGCCAGGATTTAAACCTCGTTTCCCTTCCCAAGGGCTGCAGCTGGCCCGGTGGGGAGGAGCCGCCAGCGGGTGACTCATCCCACGCTGCTGCACCCGTGGGGTGCGAATATTGAAAGCTGGGCCATGCACTCTGCAGGGCCCGGCACCGCTGCTTCTTGCACCATGACATACATTCTTGCATAGAAAGTTGACAGGGACGTATTTTCAACAGCCACCTTCAGTTGTGCTGGCCAGTTCCTGCCCTCCAACCTGGGTCCCCTTTGGTCCTCTTGTTGCTTTAAGCTCCGGATCAGATTGTTTCCCTTGGGTCTTGGTGACCCTGGGCCAGCAGGTCCCTGGGCCTGGAAGTCCCTTCCCTTTGTTCTTTACCCCTTATCTCCCCTTCAGGGCCCAGGGCTGGGTCCTGCGTTCCCCTTTGCCCTTGGGAGGGCCTGGGGTTGCCCGTGACCTTGCACTTCCCCAGCCTGCCCCTATTCCAGCCAGCAACCCCCACCCCGTCCCACTCCCTTTGCTCGTGGACACTTCCCGGTGCCCTTCCTTGTGTCCCCGCCACACTCCTGGCACAGGCCTTGTCCCCAGCCAGGGGCTGAGGCCGTGCCGGGCAGTGGGATCCGGAAGCAGGCACACAGGATGTCGTGGGCGCCGCCAACAGGTTCTGCTCCTAGGGTCGTCCCTCTGTCTCCACGGTGGGCTGCCTGAATGTCCCAGCCCGGGGTGCCTCCTTCCTTGCCCAACGACCCGTTTCCCCTTTTCCAAAATCTGGCAGAAGGAGCAGCTGAACACGAAGGGCCGGCCGTTCCGAGGCATGTCTGAAGAGGAGGTGTTCACCGAGGTGGCCAACCTCTTCCGGGGCCAGGAGGACCTGCTCTCGGAGTTTGGACAGTTCCTTCCTGAAGCCAAGCGGTCCCTGGTGAGTACAGAGAGCCCCAGCCCAGCAGGGGGCCCCAGCCAGCTCAGCCCAGGGCCAGGCAGGCCTGTCCACCCCGCAAGACATGCCCAGGGTCCCCTGGAAGCTACAGAGGATGCAACAGGCATCTAGGGGCCCCTCAACTTAGGCTGAACTTGCACAGCAAGCTGGTGACTGATGCTCAGAAGCGCTTCTCCATGCAGACAGTGCCTGAGTCTTGAGGGCTGGTTCGGGAGGCGGAGCCTGTCTTCCCATGGAGACGATGGGACCCGGTTGCCGGGACCCCTAGTGTTCTGCCTCCTGGGCCTGCCCTTGGAGCTGCCACCCAGGGCAAAGGAGCCACCACCTCACCTGTGACCCTGCGGGAAGGTGCAGGAGGGGTCAGAGCCTGCATCCCTGGCTCTGTTGAGCAGGGCTTGGCCTTGGGGCTCCAGCAGGTTGGATCTCAAGAGCCTGGGCGGGTGTGGGGCGCGGCCTGAGGCTGGGCAGTGGCTGCGGGGGTAGAAGCAGAGGTGGTGAGCAGGGGCCCTGCGTGGGGAGGTTCAGGGCTCGGATTGCACGGCAGCCCTTCTCCCTCAGCTGTGGCCTGAGCCCCGCCGCGGCTGCCGTTTCCATGTCCCTTTTGATTTTTTTCCCTCTGTGAACATAAGCCTTTTTTAAAAACTGAGGTGAACTTTATGTAACAAAAAATTCACCATTTTAAAGCAAACAATCCAGTGGCATTTAGTGTGTTCACAATGTTGTACAAGCTTCATCACTATCTAGTTCTAGAACATTCCATCACCCAGAAAGGACACCCCATCCCCATTAACAGTCACTCCTCATTCCCTCTCCCCCAGCCCCTGGCAGCCACTAATCTGCCTCCTGTCTGTGGATTTGCCTGTTCTGGACATTTCATATCAGTGGAGTCACACACTGTGTGGCCTTTGTGTCTGGCTTCTCTCACTGAGCTTGTTTTCAAGGTTCGTTCCTTTTTATGATCAAGTCCTCCCGTGGGTGGGTACAGCATGTTTTATTTATCCAGTCCCTTTATCTGTTGATGGACGTTTGTGCGTTTCTGCCTTTTGGCTGTGGGGAATGGTGCTGTGAACATTCGCGTACAAGGATTTGTTTGAACCCCTGTTCTCTCTTCTCTTGATTTATACCCAGCAGAGGCATTGCGGGTCATACTCTAATTCTGTGCTGAACTTTTTGAAGAACCTCTAAACTGTTTTCCACAGTGGCTGCACCGTTTTACATTCCTACCAGCAATGTGCTGGGGTCTGCATTCTGGCCAGTGCTTATTTTCTAGTTTTCTCTCTCTCTCTCTGTGTGTGTGTGTGTGTATGTGTGTGTTTGTTTTATGGCCATCATAATCAGTGTGACATTAGATCGCACTGTGGGTTTGATTTGCATTTCCCTGATGACTAATGATGTTAAGCATCTTTTCTGGCAATGTATCTTCTTTGGAGAAGTGTCTGTTAAATCCTTTGCTAATTTTTTAATTTGTTTTTCTTGTTGTTGAGTTATAGGAGTTCTTTGTGTATTCTGAGATGAGACCCTTATCAGATATGATTTGCAAATATTCTCCTCCGTTCTGTAGGTTGTCTTACTTTCTTGTTAGTATCCTTTGATGCACAAAAGTTTTTAATTTTGAAGACGTCCAATTTATCTGTTTTTTTATGTTGCTCATGCTTTTAATGTGAAATCTAAGAAATTATTGCTAAGTCACGGTCATGAAGGTTTACCCTCGTGTGTTTTCTTCTAATAGTTTTATAGCTGTAGCTCTTATATTTAGGTCATCGACCCATTTTGGGTTAATTTTTGTATCTGGTGTGAGGTAGGGGTCCAAATTCATTCTTCTGCAAATGGGGATCCTGCTGTCCTGGCAGTATTTTTGAAAAACTATTCTTTCCCCTTTTGAATGATCTTGGCACCATTGTTGAAAATGCATTGACTATAGTTGTATGGTTTTATTTTAGAGCTCTCACTTCTAAGCCATTGGTCTGTGTCTGTTCTTACGCCAGTACCACACTGTTTTGATTACTGTGACTTTATAGCAAGTTCAAAATCAGGAAGTGTGTCTTCCAGCTGTGTTCTTTTTCAAGATTGTTTTGGTGTTCAGCACCCCATGCAATTCCATGTGCATTTGAAAATCAGCTTTTACGTTTCTACAAAAACGGCCATTGGGATTTCAACGGGGATGCATTAAATCCTTAGATCACCTTGGGGAATGTTACCATTTAACGACACTAAGTCTTTCAGTCTACAAATACAGTCTTTCCATTTATTTAATTTCCATTTAATTTTCTTTGGCAATATTTTATAGTTTTCAGTGTACAAGTTTTGCACCTCCGCGGTAAAATTTATTCCCAAGTATGTTACTCTTATTGATGCTATTGTAAATGGAAACATTTTCTTACATTTTGTTTTTGGATTGCTCATTGCTAATGTATAGAAACACACTGATTTTTTTTGCGTGTTGATCTTGTGTCCTGCAACTTTGCTGAACTTGTTTATTAGCTTTACAGTTTCTGTAGACTCTTCAGGATTTCCTATATATCCTATATATCTTTATTTGCAGATGATCATATCTGCAAATAAAGATAGTTTTCCCTCTTCTCTTTCCAACGTCGATGTCTTTTCCTTCTTTTTCTTGCCTGATTACTCTGGCAGGACCTTCCAGAACTGTGTTGGATAGAAGTGGGGAAAGCAGGCGTCTTTGCCTTGTTCCTGATCTTAGAGGAAAAGCTTTCAGTTCACTTCTGCATATGATGTGAGCTGTGAGTTTTTCATAAATGCCCTTTATAAGGTTGAGGGAGCTTCCTTCTGTTCCTAGCTTGCCAGTGTTCTGTTTCCTTTTTCTTCTTCCTCTTTGTCCTTGCTGACGATCTGGATGACGACCTGGGCCTTGAGTGTGAGTCTTGATGTAAGAGTCTCCCCTGTCCCCCGCTTCACCTGTTACCACCTCCTTGCCCGAGTCCTGCCTCTGAACGAAGACGCAGTGGGGCGGGTAGGGCTGGGAGAAGTGGGTTTTGAAGGGAGGAGCTCGCACTGCGACAGGGGCTGGGTGTGGAGCCCTGCAGGTTTCCGAGGCTTTTTCTTGGGCTTTCCTCTCCCCAGCAATCCTTCCTTCCCTCATTCCTGCTTGAAGTCTCTTCCGGACTGTCTAGGCCGGTGGCTGGGGCTTGTCCCTGTGGGTTAGCGTCTCTAGGACATACAGCACCATCCATCCGTAAGCAGGGATGGCACCTGGAGACACTGCCTGGCTCCAAGTCAGGGAAACTGTGTGCTCATCTGTGGGGCTGACGTCAAGTCCAGGTTGTCGTCGAGGAGCTGTAACTGAGCTTCCCTCCCGCCTGGGCCGCAGCCTTGATGCTTCTGGCCGGACGGTTGAGCCAGGTGTGTCACCCGGGGGCCTCGTTTCCCTCTTTCTTACACGGGAGTGGTCATCCCTCTCAGTCGGGTGGTGACCCGGGGAGCTGCTGTCCTTCAGGTGTTTCCTACGGCATGTGGCACGTGCTCAGCGTTCCAGAAGAGGCAGCAGTGTTTGTGCAGGAAAAGCAGGCGGAGCGTCCAGAGGCTCGATGACTTGTCCCCTCCTTCCCAAATGTCTGCTCCAGCAGAGCAGAGGCCACAGCCCCGTCGCCGTGTCCCCAGAGCTAGCGCGCTGCTGGGCCTGCAGGAGGCCTCGGGGAGTACCTGGTGGCAGGTTGGACAGAGCCCTTATGTGGAACCCCTCGTGACAGGGACTTACCTCTTCCTCAGGCGTCTGCCCTGGGCCCCTCCCTCAAGCCCAGCCTTCTCCCGCGAGTCCGCTGTCCGCCACGCGTGTGTCTCTGAGGTTCAGAATCTCCATTTGGTTTTTCTCCCTCTCCCTCGGGAATCCTGGCGTCACTGCTGCCTTGCTGCACGTCGGATCCCTCCTGACTGGCTCCCAGGGCCACGTGGCCACGCGAAGCAGAGGTCTCGTTGCCTCCCTCCTGCCTCCCTCCTGGTGGTGGTGGTGCAGCCCCAGGTGGCAGCTGTTCAGCCTCCGAGTCCCCAGCAGCTTGGGCCGAGTGCTGTCACCCACGCCGTGGGGCAGCATCCTCCCGCCTCGCACGCTCGCTGGCTCGTCTTCGGGTCTTATCCTCTCGGATCTGGGCCTCGGCGCTCAGCTCTGACTCAGTGTCTGCAGCTCTTCTCCCGAACACCCCGTCCCGCGAGGAGATGGGTGCACGTGGTGTCCCCGGCTGGCCTCCCCAAGCCGTCGCTGACGGTGCAGAGGGAAGGGGTGAGGACAGTCCAGCCTTCATGGCCTGCGCCAGCTGTTGCTGCCCTGGTGGACGGCCAGGGGCCCGGGGCACACCCTTGCTCCACACCTCGAGGTGTTCTGGATTGACGCACTCTGCCCTGCCTTGACACGAGGCCGTGGGTGCGGGGCCTGGAGCCAGGGCTGGCGGCTGTACACCTGGTTCGTGTCTTGCCTTGTCACCTCTTGGTTTCAGGAGCCTGGCAGGTCGCTTCCTGTGCCTCAGCTTCCTTACCTATGAGGTGGCCATGAGGATGTCTCCCACTAGCATAGTTACAAGATTCCTCAGGGAAGCACCTGGCCAGGGTGAGCCTGGGGCTCTAAGGTCCCAAGACGGCTGCGCTGAAGAAGCTGGTTCTGAGACCCCCACTTTGGGGGTGCAGTGGGTGGGGAGCCCCATCTGCTAGGCTGTGGGGGCCGTGCACAGTGGAACTTGCTAACTGATCGAACCAGCAGCCTACACTACTGCCCCAGCTCTGTGGAGTCCTGCAGCAAGGGCGGCCTTAGCTCTGCGTTTCCATCTCAGTGGTGGTTCTGCAAGCGCTGCGAGCCCCTTGTCCTCTGATGGCTGTGACCACAGCGCCCCCTGGTGGAAAAGGCCAGCATTTACGAAGTTAAGAAGTTGGTCCTTTCAAAATCATCCTAGAAAAAATATTTCTCCCAGAAAACTGCCTGCCAACATAGTTTCTTTAAATGGCATTTGTTACCAATTCAGCAAATATTTTTAGTGTAAACTGGGTGATTAGAGCTAACTTGTACATTTAGAAAGATTGTATCAACTTTTTAAAATTATTAAAAACACGCACTACACCATTTGTTGTAACTGAGGTTATACCTTCACAATCTTTTATGTTAATTTTGGAGCATCTGTTAAAGCTGCAGGAAGAAGAAAGCAAAGATAAAATCTGACATTGTCCTAACTAAACTCAACCGTTTCTAGATAAGGGGTTGGCGAACTTTTCCTACAAAGGGCCAGATAGTAATTGCTCAGGCTGGCCAGTTGACCTCTGTTGCAAAGACCAGTAGCTCAAAAGTGGCCTGGAATATACTCGTATGTCAATGAATAGGCGTGGCTATGTGCCAATAAAACTGTATTAACAAAATGAATGGGTATGGCTGAGTACCAATAAAACTTTATTGACAAAACAAATGGACATGGCTGGGTACCAGTAAAACTTTACTCCCCAAAACAGGCTCTGTTGTGGTTAATTTGCCAACTCCTGATCTAGGTGGTTTCTGGGGTCTGTCTCAAGCATTCACAAATTGGGACATTTAAGTGAAAATTGAGAACCATGTGAACTCTTGGGAGAAGATGGGTGATACCTGCTTGGTGAGCGACAGGTGTCCCCTCCTGGTCCTCAGTCCCACTCAGCACATGTCATATTACCACCTGGCTGCCCCTTTTAGGAGCTGATGTTTGTCCTTGTTCTAGGATCTACAAAAAGAAATGCTAGTGGAGAATCATTACATGGATGGCAATTTTTCCGCTTACGGTTTTTGGAATAGCCTTGAATCTTTGGGTAATTATTCCCCAAATAAGTGTAATTTCCTAAGGGACAGGTCTTGCATGTGGCTAAATAATAGGTCTTTATTATTATTATAAAAATAGCGCATGCCCATGAAAAAAACCAAGCATTAGCACAGGTATCAAATATGACATGCAGACTTCCATCCCTTCACTCAGTTCCCAGTCATTCTTTTCCGAGATCAACACTAGCAAGCATCTTGTATATCTTTCCAGAAATTTCCCCTGCATCTGCAGACAAATGCTTACCTTTAAATATTATTAAAAGTAACAAACGCCATCTTGTTTATTCTGCCTGTTGGGTTTTGCAGGGGGTGTTTTGTTTGTTTTTCTTTTTCATTGACTATGCCAGGTATACCTGTCCCTGGTAGCAACCCAGAGCCTGCTCGTTGTGTCTGATAGTGCCCGCTGTTTTGTTCAGGTGCCCCACGACCTGGCCATCTCACCCGTGCTTCGGGCTGACAACACAGGCTTTGCGTGGTGTCTTCGTGTCCAGGTCCTGTGGTGGTGTGGGGACCAGGACTGCAGTGGGGGTGACCGCGGTGGTTCAGAACATTGTAGGGCCTCTCCGGCCCTGCCACATCCTGCAGGAAACCTGCCGTCTGTCTGTCTTATCTCCTGCCTGCTCCAGCTTTCTGATGCATTCGTACAGATGCAAATCCTGCGTAGATTGTTCCAGAACCACTCTCCATAAATATTTCAGCACCCTATAGATAGGGATCCTGCTTGGGATGGACATCCCAGACCTCTTAGTCGATGGCTAGAGCCTGGGAGGGAGGCCCTGGACCTGCCACAACACCCCAGCGAGCGATGCCATTGCCCCCAGGAGGCGTTCCATCATTCATAGAAATCAGTTAAAAGCCCTGATTTCTGCAAGGCCCTACCAGTGACCTGGTGAGCGTCAGCCGCTTCCTCCTGCTGCCTGTTTCTCTGCCCACCGTGCCTTGCGTTTCTGTGGCACTGGCGTGCATGCGGTGAGGCGCCCTGTCTGTCGGTGGTCGGCTGGGTGAGCCCCTGCACCAGGAGACCCAGCCCAGCTTCTCCTTCCCTCCTCCATGAAGGCCTTACTCAGGCCTCCTCCCGGCTTTGTAGCGTTCGTCTGTGAGGATTCGGGTGCTCAGGTCTCTCCCCAGTAGACATGAGCATCTCGCTAGAGTCACCTCCTGAGCACACAGAGCCCACTTGGGCCGTGGGCCGAGCCGAGAGCAGCTCTGTGTGCTCAGACACACGGGCCCGGCCTCGTCTCTCCAGCGCTCACCACTGTCTGCGTTTGTGTCCGCAGTTCACCGGAAACGGGCCGTGCGAAATGAACAGTGTCCAGAAGAACGAGCACGAGAAGAGTCTGGAACACAGCAAAAAGCGCTCCCGGCCCTCGCTCCTCCGGCCCGTGTCGGCGCCCGCCAAGGTAACTGTGAGCCGTGCACGTTGCTGTCTGCTCGGGTGGACTCCTGTGAGCCTGGCCTTGCCTGGAGGTGACCAGGGAGCAAGTGCAGAGACAGGCAGCAAGCCCGGGGCAGGGGGCCAAGGCTGGACCCTGGTTTGGCTTGAAGTTCACCAGCCATGGGATCTTGGGACATTGACTGCCCTCTGAGGTGGCCATTCACCTGTTCTCTCTGTCTCACGAGAATGTTGTAAGGAGGAAGAGGTAGAGTGGTACCCTCCCAAGGTCAGAAGAAATGGAGAGTACAGTCTGCTCCTTTCACCATGGGGACTCTTTAACAGGCAAGCCTGCCACGTACAGTTGTGCGGGTTAATCACTGCACAACTCAGGGGCGAGTGGGGCTGAGATCTAGCTCCTGTCATGTTCATCACTGGTGATGGTGGTTTCCTAATTCTGTTATTCCTTGTACGTTTACCGGTTGTCTTTCTACTGTAAGGAGGAACTTTCTCTTCTTCCCCATTTATGTAGTTGTATGTATCAGTATGGACTCTGGGTTATCCATTACTACTGTTGTTGATCTTGACATCCAGACTGTTCCAGATGTGGCCAGTGGCCCTTCAGGCTGACTCCTGTGTCCTCCTGACATATCGTCCTCATTCTTCAGGCACTTTGGAGATGGTTTTGGCTGCACAAAATAGTATCCTGAACGGGTGTGCAGCCAAGCTCAGGTCCACGTCCAGCTTAGGGACAAAAATCTTCACAGGGACTTGAAACCTGGCTTCTCCAGTGTCATCCCCTTCTGTCCCCTTGTTACTACCTCAGCCCACAGGACAAAACAGGTGGCAGGAGAGGTTTCTGATGTCACCGTGTCCAGGGGCACGTCCCCCTTGCCATTCCAACTTAGTGGCTTTCCCGCCTGTTACCAAAGCCCTAAACTGCTGAGATTTAGATCCCAGATTTGGTGGGGGTGGTTGTGTGGCTGTCACCGTTCCCTGGGTCACAGAGGCCAAGGCTGCCCTAAGAAAGCATGTCCTCACTCCACACAGGGGATGGGGCTACCACAAAAATTGGCAGGTGGTCTCGAAGGCGTCATTTTGGGGGTCCCGGGCAACAGGGAGGCTCCTGCCCATCCCTCACTGGGCACCTCACGGTGGTCCCGTCAGGAGAGCTCAGTCTTCGCGTCGTTAGGACTCGGACAAAGACAGACAGAGAGGCCGTCCTCGGGGCACACAGAGCGTTAACTGCGTGGAATGTCTCTCCACAGAAGAAAATGAAACTCCGTGGTACCAAAGACCTGTCCATTGCCGCTGTGGGGAAGTACGGGACCCTGCAGGAATTCTCCTTCTTTGACAAGGTGAGCGTGGCCCCCAGCTTCCATCTTGGGGATGCCGGGTCCAGCCGGCTGGGCCGATGCCCCCTGGGCCTGCCCCCATCCAGGCAGGCCTTGCTACGCCTGGTCCATGGGGGGGGGGCAGGCAGGGCTGGGAGGAGGGACTGGCCCCCAGCGCTCCCCACGGGGAGTGGGGGCACACGGCATGGCGGGCAGAGGCCACAGCAGGGGGAAGTCGGGGCTGAGAGTCCAAGCAGGGTTTGAGGACATACACATCTGCCACTCTGCAGTGGTGTGGCTTTTTCTAAATCTGGGGTGTCCTGGGACTCCCGCCCAAGGCCCGTGGACAGATGAGGCGAGACGCCTGTGTGCACGCGCTGTCAGCCCAAGCCGAGAGCTGCCGCACAGACAGCGTCCACTTACAGACCACAGCTGGTTCCTGTAGAGCGTGCCCATGTTGGTGACTTGTGACATCTGAACCTGGCCCGGGGCTGAGGAGCAGGGGTTCACAGTGGGCCCCTGGTGTGCTCTCTCCGCAGGTACGCAGGGTGCTGAAGAGCCAGGAGGTGTACGAGAACTTCCTCCGCTGCATCGCGCTCTTCAACCAGGAGCTGGTGTCCGGCTCTGAGCTCTTGCAGCTTGTCAGCCCGTTTCTAGGGTGAGCCGCCGACTCCCAGCACTCCCCGGGTGGGTTTTGTTTCCGTAGACTCCCCCAACCTGGGACAGGATGACGTCCTCCCCAGGTCAGTCCCCACCTGGGGCCCTGAGCTGCCAGGACAGCTCTGGGCACCCAAGACCCTAAACTGGAATCATTGGGTAAATTGTCATCTTGTTTTTATTCAGCTTTCTTAGCTGTGTATGTAGCTCACGTTTATTTCAATCTGTAATAGAAGTGTTTTGGTCTTAAAGTCTGGTGATGTTTTTGTGACCAGAAATGTGCCGCAGGGACTTCACTCTTGTTTATGTCAATCAGCCTGTGGTCACATTGGTGTCGTTATACTCACTTTGCTTAAAGTCGCAGTTTCCGAGAACCTATCGATGATGACGTTAAGTGGGACTTACTCTGTTGACGCTCACGCAGCCCACCGACCTTTTCAGACCCCATTTCATTTGCCCCCATTCGTGTGTGTGCTTTGCGCAGTGTTCTCACTGGGGAGCTTCGGGCCTCTGCCGCAGTAAGACACCGAACAGCTCCAGCACCAGGAGGGGCCGTGCGTTGACCTTTTATTTCCATCCCCCAAACCCTGCCTCAGCCCGCGTCCGTTTCAGACCCTGGCAACCACTCATCTGTTCTCCGTCTGGAAAATTTCTATCACAAAGATGTTGCACTAATGGAACCATGCAGGGGGTAACCTCCCGGGACGGGCTTTCTTACAGCCAGTGTAATTCCCTGGAGTTCACCCAATAAATGCTTTAAAAAGTTCTACCACCTAGAATTGGACCCCTGCTACACGGGGAGAAACTTCGTCCGTGGGAGAGAGTTCCAGCGCCCGGTGACCAGGGCAGCCGAGGGAGGGGCCTGCTGGGCAGAGCTGCAGCTGCGCCTGCACACGTCCCCTCTCGGGCTCGTGGGGGCTGATGGCATGTGAGCTGGGGATTGTGAATGTACCTACTCGAGGTTCCCAAGAGCTCCCGAGAGTTCCTGAGAGCTCCAGATGGGCTCTACCTATAGGACTCGTAAATTAGCATCTCTCAAAAAAAAAAATTTTTTTTTCTTTAGGCAGAAGGAAATGATCTAAGTCACAAATGTGGATTTGCCTAAAGAAAGGAAGAGCATCAGAGAAATGTATAAATGAAGATTTTTTTTTTTTTTTTTAAATGGGTCTCTGGGCTGGGTGCGATGGCTCATGCCTGTTGTCTCAGCACTTTGGGAGGCCAAGCGGGGAGGCTAAGAGTTCGAGAACAGCCCAGGCAACACAGTGAGACTCTGTCTCTACAAAAAATCAAAAACTTAGGGTGGTGGCATGTGCCTGTAAGTCCCAGATACTTGGGAGGCTGAGGTGGGAAGATTGCTTGAGCCTAGGAGTTTGAGGCTGCAGTGAGCTATGGTGATGCCACTGCACTCCAGCCCAGGCAACAGAGCAACACCCTGTCTCCAAAAAAAAAAAAAAAAAAGGATCTCATACATTGTGACTGCACATTATCCGTGATTGGCCTGTTCAGCCCTTAAAACAACCCAGGCAGATACTGTGTAAGCCGCTTTCCATTAATTAAGAAAACCTTCCTTTAAGACTTTTTTCTAATGTACAATGAAACATACATTCAGGAAGCCACGTGATAGACAAATGGCTTAATGAATCATCATCAGGCAGACACCCTAGTACCCAGCCCCGAGTCAGAAACAGACCTTCACCTGGCCCAGGGACTGCCCCCCACGTGCCATTCCAGTCCCTCCCCCTCCCACCTCGGGAGTGCCCAGACTTTGGGACTGATTGCCTCCTACACTGATTATGCTGTGGTCCCAGGTGGGCACTGCCAAACAGCCCTCATCAGCGTTTTGTTTTCTGTTACGTCCAGTGAGTCTCTTTTCATCCCCGAGTTTCCCTCCAATTCTAGGCCTTACTGCTTCTTTTTTTTTCCCCTTGAGACAGAGTCTTGCTCTGTCATCTGGGCTCGAGTGCAGTGGCCTCATCATTGCTCACAGCAACCTCAAACTCCTGGGCTCAAGCGATTCTCCCACCTCAGCCTCCCGAGTAGCTGGGACTACAGATGCTACCATGCCTGGCTGATTTTTCTATTCTTTGTAGAGATGGAATCTTACTCTCAGGCTGATCTTGAACTCCTGGCCTCAAGCGAACCTCCTGCCTTGGCCTCCCAAAGTGCTGAGATTACAGGCGTGAGCCACCACGTCTGGCCTCTAGTCCTGATTTAAAGCTGAGAAAGTTGAGGCTAAGATGGAATCCCTCTTCCTTAGCCTGGGACAGGCACTCATAAGTGAGCTTTGTGTGCGGTTTGAGCAGAGTCTGGGGTGCTCTGGCCCCAGAGCCCCAAAGTGTGGCTCTTTGCTCATCCTCTGCCTTCTGGGTGCGTGTTTGGCTGTTGAGTTGCTCATAAACGGGGTCACACAGTCAGGCTGGGCTGCACTTCCCCCCAACCCCCAATTTTGTTTTAACTCGGCACAGGAGTGCTGACACGGGTATGGGGCAGAATCACTCACACCCCCTGGGGACTTGCAGTGACTTTATGTGCAGCTGACGCTTGGTTCCACCTCTTGGTCCCTCTATGACGTGACATTGAATTCTGACTGTTTTTAACCTCCAGTGTCCACGTGAAGCTGCTCTGAAATCTCTAGAGCCCTCTCAGAAGGTCCCATGGATGCCACCTTACCTTTTGTCTTTATCTTTGAAGGAAATTTCCGGAACTCTTTGCACAGTTCAAGTCCTTCCTGGGGGTGAAAGAGCTGTCGTTTGCACCTCCCATGAGCGACAGATCCGGGGACGGAATAAGCCGGGAAATCGACTACGCTTCTTGCAAGCGCATCGGATCTAGCTACCGGGCGCTCCCCAAAACCTACCAGCAGCCCAAGTGCAGCGGGAGGACGGCCATCTGCAAGGAGGTAGTGCTCCCTGGGGCTCGGCGGACACGGCCCATCCCCCACCCCTCCCCAGCCAACACCGGGTGCTCCTGTCCTGTGGATGGAGGACCCAGTGCTCAGCCCCCCACAATGTTGGATAATGGGTGGTGCTGGGATGTGGCCCAGTAAAAAACTGCCTGAGAAGACACACCGGTATCATACGTGCTGGTAGTTTTGGCAAAACACAGAGCACACGTTGACAGTGTGGAGCTTGGCCTATCCTCCGTCATGAGATGTGCGTTCGTTGATGCCACTATCCTGCTGTGTCCAGGTTCACTGACCTCAGTGTGTTTCTGTTTAGCTTGACTGTGGGACACTTCTTCAGGGTTCGTGGACAGACGATTACTGCATGACCAGAATTCAAGAGTACCTGCTGGATTCCAAGATACAGTGCAGGGGTCTGCAAACTGTGGCCTGTGGGCCCTGGCCCGCTGCCTGTGTTTATACATAAAGTTTTATTGGCACACAGCCACGACCATTCATTTACATATTGCCTGTGGCTGCTTTCTCACTACAAAGGCAGAGTTGAGTATTCATCCCAGATGGCCCGCAAAGCCCGAGATACTTGTTACCAGGCCCTTCCAGAGAAAGTTTGCCAGTTGTACAGTCGGCCCTTAGGATCCACTGGTTCCTCATCCACGGATTCAGCCAACCTTGGATTGAAAATATTTGGGAATAAAAACAGTGTAACAAAAGTAATCCAAAATAAAAAAGCAATACAGTGTAGCAACTATTTATGTAGCATTTATGTTGTACTAGGTATTATGAGTAATCTAGAGGTGATTTAAAGTATACAAGAGGATATGTGTAGGTTATATTCAAGTGCTAGGCTGTTTTACATCAGAGATTTGAACACCCAGGGATTTTGGTAGCTGAGGGGCTCCAGGAACCAATTCTCTGCAGATACCAGGGGACAGCCCTAGTATAACGTGTTCACTTGACCAAAGTCATGTTTTCCCTTAAAAACTTTAAAATTAATCTTACCATCTGCGTGATAAGGTCATTGCCTAGAACATAATCAGGACGGCATTACGTGTCTTCCTGTCTTCTACGCCGGAGGGCAGAGTAAACGGTTTGGGCCACCGGGGCCTGCTGTGCCGGTCACAGTGTGTCCTCTCCGTGCAGGTTCTGAACGACACCTGGGTCTCCTTCCCCTCCTGGTCGGAAGACTCCACCTTCGTCAGCTCCAAGAAGACGCCTTACGAGGAGCAGCTGCACCGCTGTGAGGACGAGCGTTTCGAGGTGTGTGTCTGGGCGTCAGGGCCCCGGGCTGTGACCTCCCCGAGTCCGTGTCTCTCCCCCCTTCCCTATGGGGACACATCCTGATCCTCCTCCTCCCCAGGCTGCTTTGGAGGAAGAAGGATTCCAGCACTTTCCAGCACGTTCATTTCTGCCAGCCCTTGCTAGCCTCTGGGTAGGCTACAGGACAGCATTTTTCGTGTTTTAAAAGTTTTTAAATTTAATTTGTCTAATATTTTAACTGAAATCTTTTATCGAGATCATCGTAGAGTCCCATGCAGCATAAGAAATAACACAAAGAGATCCCGGGTCCCCATTCCCCACTTCCCCAGGGGAAGGTTTGACGTCCGTGGAACTCTGGTGCATGGTCCCGGCCGGGGTGCTGACATTGCTGCAACCCACCGGTCTCGCTCAGCTTCCTCAGTTTGACTTGGACGCGTGTGTGCGTGTGCATGTGTACACGTGTGATGTGCGTGTGTGATGTGTGTGTCTGCGTGTTCGGTCTTGTGTCATCTTGTTACCTGTGGGAGTTGGTGTCTCCATCAGCAGAGGGAGATCTGGAGCAGTCCCAGCCTCGCTTGGATCCCCTGTGCTGCCCTAACTTAGAGCCACACCAGCCTCCCTCCGCCCCCACCCTGTCCCCAACCCTGGCAGCCACCGACCTCTTCCCCATCTTTATCACTGTGACACTTCGGGAAGGTTGTGTCAGTGGAATTGCATAGTGCGTGACCCTTTGGGATTGGCATTCCCCCCAGCACGGTGGCCTGCACCTCACTGGGGGACTGTGTGTACCATGAGTTCTGTCCTTTGGATGTCCTGGGGGAGGGTGGAGACCTGTGTCCGTCCTCAGACGGGTCCATTGTTCTGGCTGCTGGACGCTCCTGCTGTGGTGGGCGGCTGAGGGTCCTGGTCAGTGGCGCCATCGCCCCCAGAACCAGCTGTGCTCACCTGAGTCCTCACTGGGCCCCGTTAGGGCTGCTGCTTTCAGACGTCTCTGGGGTCTCCGACCCCCCCAGTGGCTGAGCCCCTCCTGCCTTCCTTCCCGCAGTTAGACGTCGTCCTGGAGACCAACCTGGCCACCATCCGGGTGCTGGAGAGCGTGCAGAAGAAGCTCTCCCGGATGGCGCCGGAAGACCAGGAAAAGTTCCGCCTGGACGACTCCCTGGGGGGCACGTCGGAGGTGATCCAGCGTCGCGCCATCCACCGCATCTACGGTGACAAGGCCCCGGAGATCATCGAGAGCCTCAAGAAGAACCCCGTCACTGCCGTCCCTGTTGTCCTGAAAAGGTGTCCCATGGTGTCCCCCACCTGGGCCTGTTGCAGGGAGCCCCCAGAGAGCTCATTAGTGCTGTTTGTCAACAGGTGCCACCTCTAGGGGGGTCCCCAGGGCTGTGGGCTGGCTCACCGCCTCCCAGTCTTCCCTCCTCTCCTGACCTTCTAGGACCTTCCACGATGCACATAATCACAGTCACATCAGACATGTCAGTAACTACTGCAGAACACAAAGGGGACCCCTTTGCACCGCAGCTTGCTTTCTATTTAGTGATCTATCTCGGGCAGCGTCCCATGCTAGCGAACAGGTATTTGTCGGGCGGCCACGCTCAGGCCTGCGCTGTGCTCAGACCCGGGGTTCCCGAGTCGAGTCCCTCTCTGGGCTTGGCGCGAGGGAGCTGGACGGTTGTGCCAGCAGCTACACGGAGTGTGCTGGGTGCCAGGGAGGAGGGGAAGAAGCCGTGAACCAGCCTCGTTGGCTCTGTAGGGCCTCCCCTCCCCCACCTCGGCATTTGACTCAGCGCGGGCAGGCTGGGAGCTGGCTGGGCCTGGGTTCTGGCCGTCTGCAGTCAAGTCCAGAGGAAGGCAGGCCAGGCCAGTGCAGGACGCTTCGAGGAGGGCGCCCCAGGTCATCCCCACACAGAGCCCCTCTCGCCCCCTCAGGCTGAAGGCCAAGGAGGAGGAGTGGCGGGAGGCCCAGCAGGGCTTCAACAAGATCTGGCGGGAGCAGTATGAGAAGGCGTACCTCAAGTCCCTCGACCACCAGGCTGTGAACTTCAAGCAGAACGACACCAAGGCCCTGCGCTCCAAGAGCTTGCTCAACGAGATCGAGAGCGTCTACGACGAGGTGAGGCCCTCCCGGCCCGAGGTCTGGGCAGGCTGGGCAGGGCAATGGGCTCTCCCGGCCGCCACAGGCCAGTTGCCACAGGCCAGTCGCCGCGTCTCTGTGCCTCTGTTTCCCCTGCGGTCGGACAGGGTTACTGGCATCACCCTTGCAGGGCTGTGTCGAGGTGAGGGTTCCCGTTTCTGCAGTGCCCAGCTCAGGTAGGGCCGGCCCAGGAGGAGGATTGGTGACTCTACGGTTGTCCAGGAAAGACTTCCTCCCCCCACACTGGGCATCGATGGCCTTTGGTTTAGGTGACTCGGTGGCAGCAGCCTTTGTTTCTTCATTGGTGCCTGTGCCAGACACTGTCAGCCCCTCAGAAGGAGAAGCTCATCTAATCTTGCTCACAAACCTTACTACGCGGTACAGCATGGTCCTGACTTTACCAGGGAGAAACTGAGGCATGAGAGGTTGCACTTGCCAAAGCCAGTCACAGGGGACCCGGGTTCTGACCCTGGGGCTTTGCTTCCTGCCGTACGCCCTCTCGGCGGGGTTCAGCCTGTTCAAGGCTGCCGGGGCCTGGATCATGAACCAAGCCTGAGACGGGAGCTTGGCGGGAACAGCCTCCTCTGCCGGGAGCTCAGCTGGAGCCTGAGGAGGCAGCCGGGAGGGGAGGGGATGCTGCACCCTGGGCAGTGCCCAGACCACAGGATGGAGAAGGGACATTGTTGTCCCAGATACCCGCCAGGGCAGGCGGCATGTCCTCACTGTCTCTCCCTTATTCCTCGCATAACTGCGCAGCGACGCTCGCACCTCCTTTTATGATACGGAAATTGAAGGCCTAGGAGCCAGGCTGCTGGCCCAGGGCCCCCGGCTGGCAGGTGCGGCCTGCCCAGAGCGTGTGAGAGTGCGAGGCCACTTACGGCACCAGTCCTGAAGGCCCCCTCCCTCCCGCGGCTCTCACTCCCGCAGGGCCCTGGGCCCACCCTAGGAGCCGTCTGGTTTCCTCGCACTAGTCCTCGGTGGGGCCTTGAGACCCAGGACCAGCCCCAAGGGGCCTGTGGTGTCTGCAGGGTTGACGATGTGGCCCTTGGAACCCACCAATGTCACTGCCGAGTTGCTGGGACCTCTCCCGGGGGTGGGGCGCCGAGGCGGGCTCCGCAGGTGCAGGTTCTGCGCGTGTTCCAGCGTCCGACCCTCATTCCGTCACGTAGTTTGGAACACGGGGTTACGTATCATGTACGTTATATCACGTGCATTGGACCCTGCTGCAGAGAGGACGTGAAAAGAATTTTGAGGGTGTTTGTGGCAAAAGTGGGACACGTGGGACTTAGCAAGCGATAGGAGAGGGCAGGTGACGCCAGAGCCAGGGGCTGCCCATGGACACCAACCTCACAGACCTCCCTGGGCACCAGCTCAGGGTGCTCGAGCCCCACCGCACTCCACGCTGCCCTGCGGGGACAGGAAAGGACCCCTGAGACTGCTAGAAAAAATGCACGTTTAGTCCAGGAGCACAGCCTGTGCCGAGAAGACACATGGCCTGTCCAGCCCAGAAAGCTGAAGCCTGGCCACGGGAAGGCGTGGGAGGCGCCCCCTCCCCAGTCTTCATTCTGCAGGTGTCAGAGGTCTTCCGGGTGTCTTGGGAGTACCCGGGAGGGGTCACCTGGGTGACCGTGCTCCTTTTGGCCAAATTGCTTTGTACGCACGAGAGGGTTGGAGTGGGCAGGTGAAGGGGAGCGGGTAGAGGGGGCCGATGACAGTGACAGCAAGGACGCAGAGGAGCTGGGCTGAGCCCCAGAGCCACGTGTGACGCTGTCATTGCCCTTGTGCCCTCAGTGTCCCCCCTCAGCTCTGCCATCTGAGATCCTGTGGTGACTTGGGGCTGCCTTGCCTTTCGGGAGGGGACTGGGAACATGAGGGGCTTCACATGGGGTCAAGGCAAACGATCCACCTGCCCCAGACCCTGCCATTCCCCCGACAGTGGTCACCAGCCCCTCTCTGGGCAGCGTACGTCCATGGAGATCCGCGGGCGGGCGTGGGGGTCCCCTCGGTGCTGGGTCGCCTCCCGCTAACGGCCGCCCTGTCACGCTGCAGCACCAGGAGCAGCACTCGGAGGGCCGGAGCGCCCCCTCCAGCGAGCCGCACCTCATCTTCGTGTACGAGGACCGGCAGATCCTGGAGGACGCGGCGGCCCTCATCAGTTACTACGTGAAGCGGCAGCCGGCCATCCAGAAGGAGGACCAGGGCACCATCCACCAGCTGCTGCACCAGTTCGTGCCCAGCCTCTTCTTCTCCCAGCAGCTGGACCTGGGTGCGTCGGAGGAGTCGGCTGACGAGGATCGGGACAGCCCCCAGGGGCAGGGCGCAGACCCCGGCGAGCGGAAAAAGCCAGCACCGGGGCCACAGAGCAGCCCCCCGGAGGAGAAGGGGGCCTTCGGGGACATGCCGGCCGCTGAGCAGCCGCCGGTGCCGCCACACAAGCCCCTGGACGACGTCTACAGCCTCTTCTTTGCCAACAACAACTGGTACTTCTTCCTGCGGCTGCACCAGACCCTGTGCTCGCGGCTGCTGAAGATCTACCGCCAGGCGCAGAAGCAGCTCCTGGAGTATCGGACGGAGAAGGAGCGCGAGAAGCTGCTCTGCGAGGGCCGCAGGGAGAAGGGCAGCGACCCCGCCATGGAGCTGCGGCTGAAGCAGCCCAGTAAGGCGCCTGCGGCCGCCCGGGGTCCAGGGTCAGAGCTCCTCATCTGAAACGTCCTGTTGTTTGTCTTTCTGATTTTTCATTTTGAAATAATTACGTGATTTCACATGGGAAGTTCCCAACATAAGACAGAGGTCCCCGAGTACCTCTTGCCCAGCCTCCCCCAGCGGTGGCTCCTTTTCTACCTGTAGCAGCTCACCAGACTGGGGAGCCTGCGTTTCCCACCAGCCTCCCCTGGCCGTGTAAAGCCATCGTGGCTCGGCTCCATGGCTCTCTGGTTGCCATGGCCCGGTCACAGGGCCCAGCCGAGGCCCAGAGTAGACAACAGCCTGGGTGGCGGGTGGTGTGACACCGGTGTTCCCTGATTTGTCCCAGGGGTGGCCAGTGAGGGCCGCTGGGCCTCGCAGGGGCTTCCCGGGGCCCCTGGGTGCAGGGGCTTGGCTTGGTGGGTTCTCGCTGCCCTGGGAGGCGAGTGAAGGAAAGCCGCGCTGTTCCTGCCGTCCCCCAGGCGAGGTGGAGCTGGAGGAGTACTACCCGGCCTTCCTGGACATGGTGCGCAGCTTGCTGGAGGGCAGCATCGACCCCACGCAGTACGAGGACACCCTGCGGGAGATGTTCACCATCCACGCCTACATCGGCTTCACCATGGACAAGCTGGTGCAGAACATCGCGCGGCAGGTGAGCGGGGCGTCCTCGGCGGGACCTGCCCGCTAGGATGCCGGGGACCAGCCTTTCCTGCACACCCGGGCCGGGAGGGGAGCTGCAGGCTTCGCACAGAAACCTTTCCTTTTTCACTTTATTGAGTTGAAATTCACATAATGTACAATTGGCCATTTTGAAGTGCACAGTTCCATGGCGTTTAGTACGTTCACAATATTGTGGGACCGCCACCTCTTTCCGTTACAGTCCAGAGGGTTTCATCCGCCCAGAAGGAAACTCTGTCCCCGCCAGCAATCACTCCCCACCCCCCTCCCCCAGCCCCGGGCAGCCACCGAACTGCTTTCTGTCTCTGTGGATTGGCCTGTTCCGAATGTTTCCTGCAGACGGAACCGTGTGGCCTTTTGCGTCTGGCTGCTGTCTCTCAGCATCGTGTTTTTGAGGTTCATCCACCTTGCGGGGATCAGTGCTTCATTCCTTGTCACGGCTGCGTGATACTCTGTTGCGTGGACAGGCTGCGGTTTGTGTGTCCTTCGTGTGTTAGTGGACGCTCGGGTTGTGGCTGCCTGGCAGATTGCGAACAGTGCGGCTGTGGGCATTTGTGCGCGAGCTTTGGTGTCGGTCCCCGTCCACAGACCTTTCTTGAGGGTAAAGTGGCAACACGTGAAAAACCCACTTCTCCTGTGGAGGGGAACAGGGCTGCCGTCAGAAAATCGGCCCCAGCTGAACGTGAGCGAGCGGAAACGGGTCACAGACGGAAACAGCAGAGACCCCCGACAGCCGGTTTCTGCCGGATTGCTGCTCACGACCTCTGCTGTCCTGGTCATTGAGTAGGCTGTTTGTTGTGACGCGGAAAGGAAGCTGGAGAAACCAGTAATGCCATTACTCCCCACCCAGACGCAGTCACTAGAACGTCTCAGAAAAGACGTTTCTTTCCAGGGTCGAAAGACTATTTATTGACGTTAACACAGACGTGCATTACCGCGCCCAAATCCAAAACAGGCAGCCCGATGCATTTTCACAAACAGAACCCCCGCCCCGCCACCCTGTGTCCCCTCCCAGCCACCTGCCTCCCGCGGCCACCAACTACCCCGATTCCTGCACTGAGGTAGCTTCCCTGTCTGGAGCCGACTGTCCCGGCTGTGTCCAGGGAGCCTCTTTCTGTGAGATCCTGTGTTGCGGTGCTCACACCTGCCAAGGATTCCTGGGAACCAACCCCAGTTTGTCCGCCGGTGTCCTGAGGACGGGCATGGGGTAGTGCCCCGTGTGGTGTGAGTCCCCCGCTGGAGTCTGTGCATATTTCTGCCCTGCCCCGGCGTGAGGTACAGGCAGGTGTGTCCAGCCTCGGGGGAACTGTCCGGTTTCGTGGTTGGCTCCCACCAGCAGCGGCCAAGGCCACGCTCCCTGCTTACCAGGGCTCTGGGTCATCCTTCCTTCCGCTGGAGATTGGTGGGGTCTCACTGGGGCTCGAGTTACAGTTCCCTGATGGCTCCTCTGGTCCGGCCTTGTCATCCCTTTGTGACCCTAGGGACGCCCTCAATTGTGGAAACTTGTCCACAGTGTACCCCTGTCTAGATTGTGTCCATGGGGTCTGCCCTGTTCCCGTTGGTGGCTGGGAGGCCTGTGTCTCTGGCCGCAAGGACTTATCGGAACCCGCGGCTGCATCTTGACACCTTCACTTTCCTGCGTGCCAGGAATGGGTCCCTCCCCATCACCATCTGCAGAAGTGGCCACTCCAGCTGGCGATGGAGAAACTGGCGCCGGGCAGCCTGGAGAGGACGCCAGGGCCCTGCACAGGGGTTGGAGGCAGCGATGTTGGGGGCGCCAGGAGGCTGAGCCCTGCGCCCGGCTGGGCATCCACAGCTCCAGCCTCATTTGTAGCAACAGAGGTTGGACCAGATTTGGCACTTCGATGAATACTTGAGAAAAACCATCCCCCTTTCCATAAACACCTCCTCTAGAAACTGTTAAAAATGAAGAACAAAGAAAACGGAGCTGTTTAGCTGGCGCTGTGGTCAGGGCCTCGAGCAGCCTTGCTGTGGCTCTGCCAGGCCCCGACCAGGTGCCCACACGGGGCCCTCCATGCTGATGTTTGTCACCTGCCTTGTCAAGGTCCTGTCTGAATGCTTTGCCTCACTTTTTCTTAAAAATTCGCATTTGTGGTATTTAGCAGTGGTAACTGGTATTCAGTGGGTACTTGCCATGTGCCAGGCACCGTATGAGACCCATGTGTGTCTTCCATATCTTCCCTGTGTGTTTCTCACACCCAGGTGGGGTTCGCAAGTCTGGTCTGGTCTGGTCCGGTCTGGCCTGGTTTGGGTCTGGGTTGGTTTGATCTGGTCCGGTCTAGTCTGGTTTGGTCTGTTCTGATCTGGTCTGGTTTGGTCTGTTGGATCTGGTTTTGGTCTGGTTCGTGTACAGCACTGAGGTCACCCCACGTGGCCTGTTTGGCTCCTGGTTTTCATCCTCATGTCCCGGACTCTCCACCCTGGTGTTTCAGGCCTTTGCTGACTTCCTCTTTGGGTGAGGTGGGGGGCGCCAGCGGGAGGCGTGGTGGGCACCCACTGCTCTCCCTCCCGCCAGCTGCACCACCTCGTGAGCGACGACGTCTGCCTGAAGGTGGTGGAGCTGTACCTGACCGAGAAGAAGCGGGGGGCTGCTGGCGGGAACCTGTCCTCTCGCTGCGTCCGCGCTGCCAGGGAGACCAGCTACCAGTGGAAGGCCGAGCGGTGCATGGCCGACGAGAACTGCTTCAAGGTAGGGGCTGGCCGAACTCGGCCACGTGCTGGGCCACGGGAGCCGGGGTGGGAGCGAGAGGGGGCGGCCTGAGGAAGCCCCCAACCCTGGCGACAGCAGGGGAGCACCGGCCGCTTGCACTCCGCTCTGGAGTCAGGCCTGGGCTGGACTCTGGTTCGGCCGCTGGGCGGGCCCGGATACCACAGCTTCGTGTGCTGAGCCCAGGAGGGTCCTCAGTCCCGCAGGGAGGCATCAGAGCCCCGGGAAGATGGCAGAGGCGGGCCCCTGGTGGCCTTGCACCCTTGTCCTGTGATTGGCCAGGCCGTTCAGAAGTTTAGGCTGCTTGTGTCCCAACCCCCGCCAGGTGATGTTCCTCCAGCGCAAAGGGCAGGTGATCATGACCATGGAGCTCCTGGACACTGAGGAGGCCCAGACAGAGGACCCTGTGGAGGTCCAGGTGAGGCCCCGGCCCTGCAGTCCACACTGCACGCACACGGGGGAGGTGGGGCAGGGAGCAACCAAGGGCCGCAGCGTGGGGCTCCCACCCCAAGGGCCCCTGCTCCTGCCAGCCAGACAGCCGCAGTGTCCACCGGGGACCCTCACTGCGCGTTGAGCGCTCTCACCGTGGGAGCCAGCAGGGCTGGGGTTGCCTCCCCCCCCGCCCCTCGGCCTTCCGTCTGCACTCGGTCTCCAAAGAGCAGGTGGGCCCTTGGGAGCCGGCGGGTGTGTCCGAGGGCAGGAGGGCAGGAGGGTGGGCGAGAGCCGGGCTGCCACCCCACCTTCCCCTGGCCCCGCTCCAGGGCATCTCCAGGGCACGTGCCCTCCGCACCCCGTGTCTCTGGCTGAGCGCTCGGCGTTCCAGTTCCCGATCACCGGGTGATGACCCACCTGGCCCAGACTCCAAGTCACACATTCCACAAGCACACGTTTCCCCACTCACCTCCGCCACCCTGGTGACAGTTAAACACAGACTGGCACTGTCCCCAGGGCAGTCATGGAGGCAGCTGGGGTTCCTTGCCAGGCCTCCTCATCCCCCTCGTTCCTCCTGTCCATGGCTCCTGCTTGCATTTGTCTCTCACGCCTGTGTGCCTGTCACTCAGCTGGGGGGCCGAGGTCATGTCCTGGGGCTGCCACAGCAGAGGGTCACAGACACTGCTTGGAATGACAGGAATTGGTTCTGTCACGGTTCTGGAGGCCAGAAGTCCAAAGTCAGGGTGTCGACAGACACCACCACCCCCCAAGGCTGTCGAGGTGGACCCTTCCTTTCTCGCCTTTTCCACCTTCTGGTGACTCCAAGCGTTCCTTGTCCGTAGCTGCGTCCCTCCGGTCTCTGCCTCTGTGTCCATGTGGCCTCACTGTGTGTTTCTGTGACTTTCCTTACAAGGACACTAGTCATTGGATTTAGGGCCCACCCTACTCCACGATGGCCTCACCGTGACTAATTATATCTACAAAGACTTTGTTTTGTAATAAGGTCACGTTCATAGATACTAGAGGTCAGGATTTGGACATGTCTTGTTGGAGGATGCCACTGAGCCCGCACAGTGACTAGCTCGCCTCACCTGGCCTGGCACGTTCCAGGTGTCGGCACCAAAATTCCCATGTGCTGAGAACCCCTTCCCACCAGGATGGTGGGTCTGCACTTAGCTGCCTTAAAATCTTTCCTGGAGCCCAGCTGTCTATAAACAAATAAGTAAGTACATCAAAAATATGATTGCTAGGGCCAGTCACGGTGGCTCACACCTGTAATCCCAGCACTTTGGGAGGCCGAGGCAGGAGGATGGCTTGAGACTAGGAGTTTTAGGCCAGTCTGGGCAATATAGCAAGACTGTGTCTCCAAAAAAAAAAAAAAAAAACCCACAATTAGAAAATAGAAAATTTAGCTGGGCATGGTGGTGCGCACCTATAATCCCAGCTACTCAGGAGGCCAAGGCAGGAGGATCACTTGAGCCCAGGCATTCAAGGCTGCAGTGAGCTATGATCACACCTCTGCACTCCAGCCTGGGTGACAGAATGAGACCCTGTCTCTCAAAAAAAAAAAAAAAAAAAGGAAAACCATGATTGCTGCTGTTGCCTTGTCCTTAACTGGAGCAGCTAAGATCTGTGAAGCAGGGGCTGGAACACTGTGTCTGCCCAAGAGCTTTCTGGAGAAGCTGAAAGATGCCCTGTGTCTGTGGTGCTGGCTCGGGGGGGGTGCTGGGCCAGTAGGCCCCAAGCCTCCCTCAAGAGCTGGGGCTCCCCTGCCACTCCCCCAGCAACGGGGGGCTCCCTTTCACAGCACCCCTCCCTCCCTGCCTCTGGGCTCTCGGGCCGCAGGGCTCCCCACCCAGGAGACACTTGCAAAGGCAAGAGAGTGTGGGGGCTGCACACCCTGCGCCTTCGGGGACTTCACGGGAAACATGGTTTTTAATTACGAAGTTTGATTCTGGAGGAGACTTTGGCTTCAGCAGGGTGGTGAGCAGAGGGAAGGTCACCGACACTGCAGGCCACGCCCACCCTGTACCTGGGCGGCCCCTGCAAGCCCCGCCTGTCACTCACCCCAACCCGTACCTGGTCGTCTACCTGTCGTTTGTGTCCTGGTGTCTCCTTCTATCTTTCTGTCCCCTCTTGGCCTGGACCCTGCTCTGTGTGTGAGGAGCCCCCCACCCCTGTCTCCCGCTGTGAAGTTAGCATGTGAGGAACACAGACCTGTCCTGACACAGCCTGGATTTATCTACTGAGACACGAAATGCCAGTTCCATAGTTGTCTCAACCACAGCCTGGCT
This sequence comes from Eulemur rufifrons, assembly GCF_041146395.1. Lineage (NCBI taxonomy): Eukaryota > Metazoa > Chordata > Mammalia > Primates > Lemuridae > Eulemur > Eulemur rufifrons. The sequence goes on along the minus strand of NC_090984.1, from coordinate 7,284,936 downwards.
GTGCCTGTCCTGCTGTGGCCGAGCCCTTTATCGAGAGCCGGAGCCTGGGAGTTCTGGGGTCCCCATCACAGATCAGAGGCCTCAGCAGCTGCTGTTGTCCTCATATGCTTTGGGGACAGGGGGAATGAAACCCCCCCGAGCTCATCAGGGTCAGAGAGGCCTGGGCCCTGATGTGGGGTTGTCACAGGCTGTGTCTCTCCCTGTCCCCAGCACCTGGCCCGGTATGTGGAGCAGTACGTGGGGACCGAGGGTGCGTCCAGCTCGCCCACTGAGGGCTTCCTCCTGAAACCTGTGTTCCTGCAGAGGTGAGAGGCCCCAACGCTGGTGTTCAGTCCCTCCCTATAGGCCCAGGGAACCCCCATTGTCCCATGGAGGCTGGACATCTGGGAGCACTTCTGAGTGCCCGCGTGTGCTGAGGTGTGGCCCTGCCCGCCTGGCCCCTGGGTCTGGAGCCAGCAGAGCGGTAACCCCGGGGCGGTGAGGGGTACAATCTGGGGTGGGGGTCCTGCTCTCCACAGTGAGTCAGCGGGTGGAGGGTGAGTGCCCATCCCTGAGGCAGAGGCTGCCAGAGCCCGTAGGGTCAGGCCAGAGGTGGGTGGGAGGGGTCTCTCCCATTGCTTCAGTTTGCATTTCCCTCCACCCCTGGGAGGCGGCACATCTTCCACTGTTCCTGGAACACGAGGGTTGCCAGGTCTGCAAACCCTCCCCTCTGCCCCGCCACCGGGCCCTCGAGTCCATGAGGCCTCCCCTCACCCCCAGGAACCTCAAGAAATTCCGCCGCCGGTGGCAGAGCGAGCAGGCGCGGGCCCTGCGCGGCGAGGCCCGGAGCTCCTGGAAGCGCCTGGTCGGGGTGGAGAGCGCGTGCGACGTGGACTGCCGCTTCAAGCTCAGCACGCACAAGATGGTGTTCATCGTCAACTCTGAGGACTACATGTACCGCCGCGGCACCCTCTGCCGCGCTAAGCAGGTGCCAGCCCTCCTGCCGCGTCCTGGGGCCCGGGTCTCCCCAGTGTTGCCCCCACCTCTCCTGGGGTCCTGAGGGTGCCTGGGCCACCCTGACACCCAAACCCCTCCCTGCAGGTGCAGCCGCTGGTGTTGCTCCGCCACCACCAGCACTTTGAGGAGTGGCACGGCCGCTGGCTGGAGGACAACGTAACAGTGGAGGCAGCCAGCCTGGTGCAGGACTGGCTGATGGGCGAGGAGGACGAGGACATGGTGCCCTGCAAGACGCTCTGCGAGACGGTGCACGTGCATGGCCTGCCCGTGACCCGCTACCGTGTGCAGTACAGCCGCCGCCCGGCCTCGCCCTGACCTGTGCCCGCCACAGCTGGCGCCTCACAGGGCACCCACCTCCCTCGGCCTGGGTCCCACCGGGGGCGTGTTCACCGACGACCTGAGGGGAGCGTCTCCCGCCCCGCCGCTGCGGGACAGCTGCTCCAGAGCAGGGCGCCGCCTCCCCCGGCGCCTCGGCTTCCTGTGGACCCGTCACGTGCCAGCCTGAGCCTCCTGCCCTCGAACCCTGGGGCTCAGCCCCCGCCACGGGGGTGGGTGGGCGCCCCGGCCAAGGAACAAGCGACCGCGTTTGTGCACCTGCCCTGGCCCCGTCCGTCCTTCACACGTGCCAAATCCCCGGCGGGCAGCACCACCGTCCTGTAGTCGTAGGTGTCCTGGAAAAGTGGCAGGAGACCAGCCTCTCGAGACACACCCTTGGGAGGGGTCGGTGTCCTAGAGACGCTGACCAGGAAGGAGTCGGGCCCTGGGTGGACCCGCTTGAAAAGCGAGTCCTTTGGGAACACTCTGAGAGCTGCCAGAAACCCAGGGCCCTCCGTGAGCCCTGCAGCCACGCCGTCGGGTCCCGCTTGGCAGCGAGGGCCACGAGCAGGCAGGAGCAGCCTCCGGGGCCCCGCTCTGGACAAAAGAGATGCCGAACCCCGCGTCGGCTGGGCCCACGGGGGCAGCTGTCTGCTTGGCCGACGTCCCTGCCCGGCCGCGTGCCCCGCCGTAGGGAGGGCTCGGCCACGGGCGCGAGGTGGATGTGGCCGAGGGAGACGCACACGCACACGCATATTTATTCCTTTACGCTGTCTCAGTGCTTGTAACTTCTGCAGCCAAGTCCCGGGCTCCTTGGGGATGAGATCTCTCCTCATGGGACTCTGAGTGCCACCCTGCCCCCCCCCTTCCTGCAGCTGCCCCCAAGGAGCCAAGTGTCCTCCCACCCATCCCAGGCCCCTCACAGGGCAGCCTGGCCTCTCAGCAGGCCATTTTGTCCCTTTGTGAGGGGCTGAGGTGACTGTCTCGCAGAGGCTCTCTGTGCCAAGAGTCCTGGGCGGCTGGGGCTGGGGCGGCCCAGACCCTTCCCCCGCTGAGAACCCCAGCCTGGCCCTGGCACCCGCACACCGGGGGTGGCTCCATCCACAGGTGGGCCCAGAACAAACACAGCCCTCGTCCTCAGGCCACAGAGCTGTGCCAAACTAGGTTTCCTAGGGACCTGGGGGATTCCGAGGCTGACCCGCCTGCCCCCGGCCGCCCCCGGCGTCTCCCCCAGCGCGGCGCAGGCACTGTGTGCGCACGCATCCTGTTACCCCTGGGGCTCCTGAACCGGACCTTGGCCAGCCTTTCGCCCCTCCTGTGCCTGGCCTGCCCCCCCGGGGGGCCTCGTGGGCCACACCCCAGGCCCGGAGATCCCGCCGAGCCCTGCCTTTGTCACCGCAACTCCTGCCCGACCCCGCATGCTTCTAGGGAGCGTCTCTTTTCCGTTTTTTGAGGAATTTCTGTTCCGGGCCTTGCTCTTCCTTTGCAGATGTTTTGAATGTAGTTCTTCTTTTCTATTTATTTGCACATTAAAGTTAAAAATTAAATATTGATGTAAAGCCCTGGGGTTCTGTTGGTCACTTCCTTCGAGAATCTTGACACTTGCCACTGCCAGGGGAGTGGCCTGGACCCACCGAGAGTGAGGGAACGTGGAGTGCGCCTGCCTGGCCCCCGGGAGCCCCCAAGCCCCGCCCCAGGGTCCCTCTCTGTACAGTGGGTCCCTTCAGGTGGCAAAGCCGGGCTCTACCAAGGTCGTCACACACCCACCCCTGCCTTGCCACAACATGGAAGTGTTTCTAGAATATTCTTGCCCAACTCAGTTTTCACATCGAGTAAAAATCACAAGTGTCTCCTTTGCTGTAGCGTTGCGTGTATGACATCTGATTTAAAGACCATAGTGTTTGCTCCGAGCTTTCTGTGCCCAGCCTGTGCAGCCAGGCTCGTGCCGACGGAGGCCCACACCTGCAGCCCCACAAAACCAGTCTCTGTGCGGGTCCCTGGTCCCCTCCCCAGCCGTGTCCCCCACCCGGAATCTCACCTCCTGGTCTTCACTGTGGTCGTGTCTCCTCCTCTCCAGGCCAGACAGCCCCCCTGCCGCCACCGGGTCCCCACACCTGCTTCCAGGTGATAGGAGCCCACACAGCTCTGCTCCCGGCCGATACCCCTGGAGGGTTCCGCAGCAGAACTGGCTGGCCCTCGGCTCTGTGGGCTTGCCACCTCTCCAGGCGCTGTCCCCAGCCTCCCCAGTGGCCGTGTGCACGCGGCACAGCTGAGCTGCCCTGGCAGTGTCCGACTGCACCCCCCACCAGAGGGTCATGGATGCCAGCCCCGGTTTCCTTCTGCCTTCCGTTGGGGGAGTGCCCAGGACCTCCTCTGGGCCCCGAGACCGGCCTTCCTTGGGAAAAACAGGGAGGGGCGGGCGGCCTCCAGGAGCCAAGAGCAGGACCTGAGAGCTGCCACACCTGGGACCGGAATTCTGCCCACGGCCAGGTGAGCTCCGAAGACACTGAGATACGCAGATGGGCCCTGCTGACACCCCAATTGCAGCCTTGTGCGACCCCAAGCAGAAGACCCGGCCTACCAGGCCCTGACCCCTGACCTGTGGAAACATGAGGTCACGAAGACGTGTTGCTCTGAGCTGAGCCATGTCATGCAGTGATGGAGAAACAGCCTCATTCATAAAGCAGCCACGTGGCCGGCACCGTCCCTTCCGCCTCCTCCAAGTCTGGTGCGTTGGCCTGTTGCTAGCGAGCTGTCTCGCCGGCCATTTGCAACCTAGAGCCAGCACTTTATAGTGATGGCTCTTGCTGAGAAGGAGGCTGGTGGCTCCAGAAAGCAAGCTGGACACCACCCAAGGATCGTGCTTGTTTGGTATTTCCCCAAAGGAGGTGAAAACTGGTGTCCCCCCAAAAACCTGCACACGGAGAGTGACAGCAACTTTACCCCATCACTGCCCAAACTTGGAAGCTGCGAAGACGTCCTCCGGGAGGTGAATGGATAAACAGACCGTGCTACGTCCAGACAATGGAATATCATCTGGCGTTAAAGAGAAATGCACAATCAAGCCACGAAAAGCCGCAGAGGAGCCGCAAGCGCGTATTACCACGTGAAAGCAGCCCGTCTGGAAAGGCCGCAGACTGCACCGTCCCAACTACATGACGTTCGGGGAAAGGAAAACTGCAAACGGCATAAAGACCGGCGTTGCCGGGGGCTGGGAGGGAGGGATGAGTGGGCGGAACACAGGGGATGTCTGGGGCAGTGACACTATTCTGTGTGACACCACAATGGCGGGCACATGTCATCAGGCATTTGGCCAACCCACAGAATGTACTGCACAGAGAGTGACCGCTAATGTCCATCAGGGGCTCTGGGTGACGAGGACATGTTGGTGTAGGTTCGTCTACAGCAACAAATGCACCACTCGGGGGCGGCGGTGGGGGGGGTGTTCAGCAGGCTGTGCTCATGTGGGGACAGGGGCATGTGGAATGCTCTGGACCTTCCACTCCATTTTGCTGTGAGCTCACAACTGCTCTCAAAAATAAAGTTGAAAAGAAAAAGCAAGTTGACCCAGCCGAAGTCAGTCTCAGGATCCTGTGGTGGGGCTGGGCCGGGCTGGGTGGGAGCCTGTGGGCCGAGGTCTTGGGCACGAGACTTCCCAGCCCTTCCGGGGCCTTTGGGATCCAGGCCGGGCTCCTGGGCCCAGCCTGGGTTTCCGACTCTGCCCCACCCTGAGGTTGTCCACCTCCTTCTGAGCGGAGTGTCAGCCCTTGGTACAGTTGAGCAAACAGGCTCAGATTTGGGGCTCCAGACAGGCTGGCCGGACCCCAAGCCTTGGTTCTTCCATGGCCACCTGTGCAATCCTGGGTGTGACCATTGGCCCCTGGTGACATAGGGTCATGGCACCCTCCTCCCTGCCCAGAGGGTGAAGCCCAGCCTGGGAATGAGGGGAGGTGGCATCACGTTTGTGGCGTCTACCTCGGCCGCCACCCTCGATCTTTCAGTGGAGACACTGAGGCAGGAGAGGGGGTCTGTGTAGGGACCACACCCGAGGGCTTTCGGGGGTCCTGAAGGGTTGGAGGGCGAAGAGTCCAGGACAAGCCACTGACCCGTGTCTGTTTGCCAATTTCCCTCCATTTAAAATTATTCGAATTGCTGGGAAACGCACGTAACAAAGTTTACCATCTCACCGTATCTCAGCGCGCAGCTCAGTGGCGCTGAGGACATTCGTGATGTGCAGCCACCGCCGCCAGCCACCGCCGGAGCTTTCTGACACTCCGCCCTCCCCAGCCCCTGGCGCCCACCATGCCGCTTTCTGTCTGTGAATCTGACGACTCGGGGAACTCACATTGGTGGGGCCACACAGTAGCCATCTTTCTGTGACTGCTTATTTCACCGAGCAGAACGTCCTCCAGGTTCCTGTGTCAGAATCTCCTTGCTTGTTAAGGCTGATAATAGTCCGCCTTTAAAAAAATAAGTTTTTATGATCAGTAACAGGCTGAAAGAAAATTCCAACAGCACAAATGAGAACATGTAAGACAACAGACACTGGGTTCCTCTCCCCAGAAGCAGTTGTGCCTAGCGTCCTCCGGGAGGTGCCTGGGCACAGCTTGCGCCTGATCACGATGGCATCGCTGTCACCTGAGGCCCTGTACCTTCGCTCGCCGCGTCTGGGGTTCCCTACCCACCCCATTCTGGCACCGTCTTTCCCGGAGAGGCCGTTGCCGGGCAATGCCTCGCTCCGCTGCCACGAACGCCCTTGCACAGACGTCCTCCTGTGCGTGAGTGACTGGCAGAAACTCCCCGACTCGCAGCCCTCGAGGCTGAGGGTGTGCGGTCACAACTTCTTCCGTGCAGTCACCGAGGGCCCTGCCCCGGCGTCGCCGGCTGCCGGTGTTCCGAGCCTCCCCGCCCGGTTTCCCCGATCTGCTCACACAGGAGGCAGGGGGCCCAGGCCTGGGTTTCCCCCGGGCTGAGCGTGTCCTCGGCTACCTGCTTCCGAGAGACACAGGCGTGGAGCTGGATTTGTCATTGGTGGTGGCGGAAACTGCTCAGAAACGGGGGAGGGGCGAGGCCTCTGGCTGAGTGCCCTGCCTGGGTGGGAGCGCTCCAGGCCTCAGTTTCCCCTCCCCGGGTTGGGGGCTGATTCTGTCCAGGACTCTGCTCAGTCACTTCCTGGCTGGTGCCGGAGTCCTTGAGTGTGTGACCGGAAGATCAGGGCTGGAACAGGCAGGAAACGCGGGCCGGACCTCTCCCCCATCCCTAGTTCACTTTATCTTCCCTGCCCCTGCCCTGCTGCCCCCCACCTGGTCCTCCTGCTCCCCCAGGGCACAACAGGTCCTGCGTGCAGGAAAGAGAAAGGGCACCTGCCTCTGAGCCTCAGTTTCTTCATCTGCATAGTGGGCATCCCCGCAGGGCGGCCGGGAGCAGGGATGTGCGGGAGGTGGGGGTGGGGGCTGGAGGAGGGAATGCCACCTCCCTTGGTGGCCACCCACAGTCACGCCTGGGGTCCCAGGCTGAGGGGGGACCAGGACAGGAGCAGAGGGGCTTTAAAAACCAGGACAGGTGACTTCCAGGGGGCACCAGCAGGGTCCCCTTGGGCCCCCAGGGTAGTACATGGTCAGCATCAGGGACTGGCTGAACAGAGACCCCCGCCTCCCTGCAGCTGTCCTCAGCGGACCCCAGACTCGCAAGGCGCCCCTGTCTCTGCACCTCACTTTGCTCCTGCCCAGGGGCTGGTGCAGGGGCAGCTTGGGGGTGAGGCAGTGGCGCGACGGGGCAGCCCCTGCTGGGGACCCTGGTACCGCAAGGGTTGCTGCTCACCTGCTCTGACCTCGGACCCAGGCAGGCAGGCCTCTTGCTATCCTGCCCAGAGACAGGACGTGGGGGCGGCTTCAGGAAGACCCAAGGGCCCCCACCGGGGGCAGAGGCTGGGGGGCCGGTGGTACCTGGAGGGTGGGGCTGTCACAAGAACGGACTGCAGACAGGGGCTGGGGGTGGAGCCTACAGCCCGGGACCCCCTCTAGCACTTGGGCCCTCGGCGAAGTGCCTCAGCTGGACAGAGTGACCCAGAGCGGCCTGGCCTCCTCAGCCCACACTCTGGGCCTCCCACGGCTGGCTGAGGGCTCGAGGGGGCAGGGACAGGGGCTGTGCCTTCCTGGGTTATCTCCCGGCACGGTCTGCTCCTCGGCCCAGGCTCTGGAAGCCGGGGATGGGGGTCCGGCGAGGCAGGAAGCCCAAGGCCACAGCCCAGAGCAGCCCGAGCACAGCCATGTGGGGGTGCCTGCTCCTGTGGCCCCCAGTGCTGGGGCTCGGCCCAGTGGGTGGCACTCAGACCCCCAGCGTCTGTGACGAGCTTGTGAGCACCGGAGGAGGCAGTGCTGAGTGACCCTGGCCTCAGAGCCAGATAGCAGGGACATCAGAGCTGAGGGTGGGGGGAGCCAGGGCACTTGGGGACCTTCAGCCCAGCCCACCCTGCACCCTAGCCCTGACCCCAGACTCTCAGCACCTCTGTCCCCACTGCCCTCCTGCCCCAGAGGCAGGGGCTGACCATGGCCCCCTCTCTCCCCAGACGGCTTACTGGGGCCCACGGAGACCACGGCACCCCCGTTCCCGGCCCACCCCCTCAGCTTCCCAGGACAGGCCTGCGCAAACGACAGCGACACGCTGGAGCTCCCGGACAGCTCGCGGGCGCTGCTGCTGGGCCGGGTGCCCACGCGGCTGGTGCCCGCCCTGTACGGGCTGGTCCTGGCGATCCGGCTGCCTGCCAACGCGCTGGCGCTGTGGGTGCTGGCCACGACCGACCTGCCGCTGGCCCTGGCGCTGCCCCCGTGGGTCGCCAACCACCTGTGGGACCAGCACCGGCCCTGCGGTGAGGCCGCCTGCCGCCTGGACACAGCTGTGCCCTACGGCCGCATGTATGGCTCCGCGCTGCTGCTGGCCGCCGTCAGCCTTGACCGCCACCTGGCCCTGGCGCACCCTCTGCAGGCCCGCGCCCTGGCGCTGCCCCGGCCCTGCGGCGACAGACCTTCCGGCTGCCACGCTCTGACCACGTGCTCTGCCACGACACGCTGCCCCCGGACGCCCAGGCCTCCCACTGGCGGCCGGCCTTCCCCTGCCTGCCGCTGCTGGCCACGCTGCTGTGCGACAGGGCCACCCTGCGCGCCCTGAGTGCGCCCGCCAGCGCGACGGCCCTGCGGGGAAGCTGGCCGCGCCGGTGCTGGCCTCGGCCCCGGCTTTCTTGCGCCCAGCAACGTGCTGCTGCTGCTGTGCTACTCGAACCCCAGCCCGGCCGCCTGGGGCGACCTCTATGGCGCCTACGTGCCCAGCCTGGCACTCAGCCCCCTCAACAGCTGCGTGAACCCCTTCGTCAACTACTACGTGTCAGCTGGGTTCAGGGACAAGGTGCGGGCCGGGCTCTGCCGCCGGCCACTGGGGTCACTGTGGCCTCCAAGGCCTCCGGGGAGGGGGCAGCCGCAACACGGGCACCCATCCTCCTCACTCCTCTAACAGCCCTCCGAGGGGGGAAGGAGCAGAGAGTCGAACTGGGTTGAATCCGGTCCCCCCAAGTTCACGTCCTCCCTGGGATCTCAGAACAGGACCTCATTCGGAAATAAGTCGTTTCCACTGAAATTAGTTAAGACGAAATCACACTGGTGTAGGGTGGGCCCTAAATCCCACCTGAGTGGTGTCCTCTAAGAGCAGAGGGCACAGGGACCTGCCACGTGACGACGGAGGCAGAGATCAGAGTGATGCGACACAAGCCAGGGGACACCCAGGATCCCCAGCAGCCACCAGAAGCCAGGAGAGGGTCCGCAGCCGGAGTCTCCCTCCGAGCTTCCAGAAGGATCCAGCTCTGCCAACACCTCAACCTTGGACTTCTGGCCTCTAGAACTGAGACAATAAATTCCTTGTGTTTGAAGTCACCGGTGTGTGGTGCTTTGTCACGGCAGGAATCCTAAATAGGTTCAATGCACATTCCCAGGCCCAACCCCTCCGGCTCGGCTCTCGGCTGGCTGGAGCGAGCTCTTGATGCCGCAGGGGCCGAGGTGGGGAGAGCCGGGGCTGATGCGCCCGAGGCCCTGCCACAGGGCCGTGCCCAGGAGGAAGCTCAAGTCCCCTGCCCCACAATGCCCAGTGCCCGGTGCCGGGGCCCCAGGTGGCCCAGAGCCTGCTTGACATTCTTGTGCCCAGAAGCCCAGATTCTAGCTTTGGGATGTCCCTTGAGCGATCAGAGTGCCCACCCACATACACTCTGTTCCCCCAAACCCACCAGTAGCATGACTCAGCCTCCTGCTGTCCCTCCAGCTATGGGAGACCATCCCCTTCTCTCCCTTGACCTGTGGCCTCATTTCTCTTTTCACTCTATGTCAACTTCACCGTGGACAAGGTGGGACAAGAGGGTGGACAGTGTGTGCTGCAGGAGAGTGCGGTCAGGGCGCTGCAGCCCTGGAACCCCCCCCCCAGCTGTCTGCAGCCTGCTCTGAGCTGTGCTGGGGGCACCCGAGGCTGTGCCTGTGCAGGCCGGGGACACAGCAGGACACAGCTGCAGCCTCCAGCACAGCCCCTGGCCCCCTGGCCCCCACACCACCAAGCGTCGCGGGGCAGAGTCAGGAGCCACTGGGGCCTGAACTGAGGGCGCCAGCCCCCCCGCCAAGGCAGGGGCTGTGGGGGCCATTACCGGGTTCCCCAGTGGGCCCGTGTCTCTGATCAGCCCGGATGCCAGGTGCCCGGGACACAAACACACACATACACACACACACACGTGTACATGTACAGCTGAGGAAATGGAAATGAGATCAGCGACATAGATCTGTGTCAATATCCTGGTATGATCATTTACTAGAATTTTCCACGATGTTACCCACAGGGGAAGGTGGGTGTGAAGGGTCCTGGGACCACTCTGTGTGATTTCTTACAGCTGCACGGGAAGGTACGATCACCTGGGGTGCAGGTGTTTGACAGCCACAAACCCTCCTGCCACCTGCTCTGCAAGTCCAGGCCACAGACGAAGACACAGGCTCGGGAGCCCACGGCTGCCGGGGGGCCTGGTGGCTCCAGCCCCGTCTGGAATGGGCTCGAGGCCTGGGTGCTGCCCTCTGGCTGCAGGAGGCCTCGGCCCGTCCGTGACTGTGGAAACAAACTTTGATTTTACCAACAGCCTTACAGCGAGTGGGCCCAGAGCCTCGGCCTGGGGAGGGAGCTACAGGTGGGGCCTGTCCTCTGCAGGCTGGCAGGAGTCAGGGCTGGGAGATGCGGCCGGTGCTGCAAGATTCCGACCCCACAGGCCGGGGCGGCCTCAGGCCTCGCCCCCTCTACCCGCAAGGGGTCCCTGTGCTGGTGGAGACCGTGGATGGGTGGTGTTGGCTGAAATAGACACCACCTTGAGGAAGACTAGCAAATGCAGGAACAGGCGTGCACCCAGGCTCACAAAAAGGAATCAAAGACGAGTGTGGTGCTGGGGCAGCTGGGAGGGTCTTCGGAGGCAGGCAGGTCCCAGAGCTGCTGGGAGAGGGACAGTCCTTCAGGCACCGGGAGATCAGGGACTCAGGCTGGGAAAGTCCAGAGGTCGCCCAGCCAGGGAGCATGAAGCTGAAAGTGCATTTGCCGGGAGGGAGGCGCTGTCCCCGCGCGCACGGCCTCGCATTCGGGGTCCCCTGGGGCGAGGGCAGAGGGTGCAGGGTCCTGTTCCGGGGAGGGGAAGTGTTCATGGCCCGGGTGCCCCAAACGGAGGCCGGGGCTTTGTGTTTTCAGAGAAAAGCAGCCTGTGTAGTTCAAAGTTGCCGAGGAAGGGATGGATGTTGTTGTCCTAATTTGGTCGGATGTCGTGTCCCCTTAGAAAGATGCTTTGGCCGTGAGTCCCTCCAGGGCTGTTTCTTCTCCTGGGAGCAGAGTGCCAGGCTGTGGGAGCCGCTGTGGCCCCAGGACTGGGGACATCCAGCCCCAAGGCTGGGGGTGGGGCACCTGGAACTCCAGCCACTCCAGGTGTCCCCATGCCACACTCTGGGCCCCAGGAGGCCTCTCCTAGGTCTCTGCCATTCTGTCCATCAGGTGCATTTAGAGGCAGGGCCACGTAGGGCGGGGTCTGCCCAGCCACCAGGCAGAGTTGCGACAGGCTGACAGGGACAAGATGCAGCCACAGGGTGTCGTCTTGCATGGAGCAGGGTGGTCGTTAGGAAAAGAAGCCACTCTGGCTGGCCAGGAGAGAGGAAGAAAGCCTCCATGGGGCTGCCGGGCCTTCAGGGCAGGGCCCTGCGTGCCTTTGCTGCACCTGGCCCCACCGCCCCATTTGGACAGCACAACCCCACCTGGGAAGGGGCACATGTGGCCCAGGCCTGGCACCTCATGACCCCGGCCCTGCCTCTTCCAAATGGGCCACGGTGATGCGTTGAAGGTGTTCACTTGCAAGGGTGGAGCCGTTTGTCTCGGGCCACTGGCCAAACAGAACACTACTCAGGAATACAGGGAACCAACTGACCCGGCGCGGTGGCTCACGCCTCTAATCCTAGCACTCTGGGAGGCTGAGGTGGGAGGATCGCTTGAGCCCAGGAGTTTGAGGCTGCAGTGAACTATGATGATGCCACTGCACTCCAGCCCAGGTGACAGTGTCAGACTCTGTCTCAAAAAAAAAAAAAAAAAAGGAACTAACTATGGATATACCTGACAACATGAGCAAATGCGAAGGAATTACACTGAGTGAGGAAGAAACAGTCTCAAAAGGTTACGTGTTCTTAGATTCCATTTACCTAGCATTCTTTTTTTTTTAGAGTCAGGGTCTCATTCTATCACCCAGGCTGGCAAGATCGTAGCTCAATGTAACACCAAATTCCTGGGCTTGAGTGAGTAGCTCAAACTACAGACACATACCACCATGCCCAATTTAAAAGTTTAAAATTTTTTTTTGTAGAAATGGGGTCTTGCTATGCTGCCCAGCTGGTCTCATGTGATCCTTCCAGCTTGGCTTCCCAAAGTGCTGGGATTATAGGCATGAGCACGGCCTCACCTAGCATTCTTGACGTGACAAAATTGCACAGAGGCAGAATAGCTTACAGGTTACCTGTGGTTAGAGGCACAGCGGTGGCACTGGAGATAGTTAGAAGATATTAGAGGCAGGTGGGCAACCCTTGGGAGATTTAAAATTGTACCTGCGAACATTGTAGCATGACAAACGGCCATCTATAGCTTCAAAGTCTCTACATTTTAGATGAAGTGAATACAATATTAATGCTGTGAAAAAGTTAAAGATGTATATTGTGATCCTCAGAGCTACCACTAAAAAAATGCTAAAAGGCAATAGCTAAATTCAAATGAAATTCTAAAAAAAATTCAATTAATTCCCAAGAGGGTATGGCCAGAGGGGCCAGAGGGAACAAACAACTGACGTATTGAAATGGTAGCCCTAAACCCAGCCCTATCGATAATGACATCAAATGCATGTGGACTAATCCCAGTGCCTTGTGGGGGTGACTTACCCCTGGACCTCAGGGACTGTGGTGGCCACTGATGGGAAGAGTATCCTGCCTGCTGGGTTTCCTGAGTGGAGATGAAAACTTGCCTTTGCCACTGAGATGGGGAGGGAGGGCCTGTCCCAAAGAGACCCTGGCCGAGGAGGGCCCCAGACAGAGAGAGCCCGATGCCTGAGGTAGAGCCAGTGACCGGGAATTGCCACATACCCGTGCCAATGTCATCTACCTTTTACTTAAACCTCCTGAGTTGAATTTTCTCTCGCTTATACACAAAAGATTTGCCTCCTCCGGGAAGCCTGCCCTGTAGCCTTCTCCCAGCCTCAAGCGCACAGGGCTCCCTGACCACATGGCAGCACCTTACACGGTTCTCTCCGGGTCCTGGGATGGGTCTGTCCCGGGGTCAAGCCCTCAGGAAGGTTCAGGCTCGGGGCTCCTGTCCCCCACGGGGCTGTTCCCCAGTGTGTGTTGGGGGCGGGGTGTGCGGTAGAGGGAAACCGGATCCCCCCAGAAACTCCAAGGCTGACCCCTCCCTTTGAGTGGCTCCCGCTGCCTGTCTGGGGCCAGGGCAGGTGGGAGGTTGGGGGTAGGCCCAGCTCTCACCTGTGCTCCCACCCTCCTTCCTGCTGGGGGTCCGAGTCCACCACCTCAAGGCCGGCTCCGCTCAGCTTCACATCCCGCTGCGGGTGCCCCAAGTCCAGAGGGCCTGGGTCATCGTGGTGGGTGTAGGCCGCAGAGGCCTGCGGCAGCGGCTGCTCTGGAAGGAAGGGGACTCTGTCTGGGAGGGCGCTGTGGGGGAGGGGATCGGGACTGCAGGCAGCCCAGCGGGACCCAGGGACGGGAGGAGATATGTGGGCCAGAGCAGCAAACATGGGAGGTGAGAGGCGTCACAATGGGGGGGCAGGGATCAGTGGGAGAGGGGCAGGAGACCAGGGCAGGGACTGGGGGAGTGGGGGGCCCTGGGGGCGGGGAGGGACAAACAGGCAGAAAGGAACCAGGAGCCCACCTCGCTGGGAGGTGAGAGGGAGGACGGAGAGGTGATGGACGAAGGGATGGATGCACGGCGGCCGGGGGCCGAGGGCGGCCGGGCGGGGCGTGGGGTCCTCACCGAGGGTGCAGCGGCTGGGGGGCGCTGGCTCCAGGTGCCCAGCACTGCGGCAGGCGGCCTCCTGCAGGCGGCAGGCGCTGGCGTAGACCGCCCCGTCTGAGCCGCACACCGGGGCCCCAGGAGCGCCACAGTCGCGGGCGCAGCTGCATCGCGGGACCGCGGCCCCCTCCTCAGGGGCCACCGCGGGGCCCAGCTCGCCGGGGGTCCAGCCTGGGGGACGAGGCAGGGTCGGCGGGGCGCGGGTACCCCCAACCCCGTAGCTTGCACGCCCCCACAGGGCCTGGGGGGGAGAAGTCCCTGGGGGCGGGGACCACGCCCCACATAGGGTGGAGCGGGCGCGACAGTTAATGGAAGGTGCTGATCTCTGATCCTGTGGAATTTCACAAATATTGCCTAGTACTCAGGAACTTAGGAAAACAAACTTTTAAAACTTTTAAAATAACCCAAACTCATTCCAAGACATCTGGAAAAATTTTAAAAAGGGCACTGAGGGACCCCCCCCACCCCCCCAACCCCTCCCCCCACCCCCCAACCCCCTCCCCCCCACCCCTGCTCAGCCCCGCCCCTCGCACTGACCGACTTCCCAGCAGCCTGTCCCCTTCCATGCAGAGGACGCGCGGGGCCACCAGGAGTCTGCGTCCTCCTGACCTCACTGTGCGGTCCCTCCTCTGCCCAGGCCCCAGGGACGCCCCGGCAGGTGCTGTGGCGGGTTTGGGGTCCCCCACACTCACCGGGGCCCCAGGCTGCGGTGCGCTCCACCTCGTTGCAGGCGGGTCCGGAGCACAGCTCCCGGGCGAGCGGGCTGCGCACGCTGACGTTGTAGAAGCGCGTGGCCTCGAAGGCTGGGGGACGAGGGATGACGGGTGGATGACCAACCCGGGCAAGGGGTGACAGGGCGAGGGCCGGGCCAGAGCGCGGGGGCGCGGGCCTACCGGGCTCGTAGTAGTCGTACACGGACACGGGCAGCGCCGACGTCCTGCCCACCACATACTCGCGGAGCGCCCCGAACCTCACGCACGTCAGGCACCGGCTGGGGATCTGCGGGGACAGCGGACACGCTCGGCTGGGGCCACCGTGGGTCCCTCTGCTACCCAGGAGGCTGACACACAGAAACCCGATCTCACTTTTCAATTCTTGGGGTCCTCAGTTGGCCCTGCCCGGTGTCAACGCCCGCTGCCCACACGGGCACTTCCTCACTGTGCGCGTGGCATGGGGCACATTCACAGTACTGCGCAGCCCTCGCCTCTATCTAGTTCCAGAACAATGTGTTTCCCGGAAAAGGACGCCGTCCCCATCAGCAGTCACTCCCCGTTCCCCTCCCCACCAGCCCCTGGCAGCCACGAATCTGCTTCCTGTGTCTACAGATTGGCCTGTTCCAGGCACTTCTGCTGATGGACTCATACACCGTGTGGCCCTTTGTGTCTCACTCAGCATCCTGGTTTCGAGGTCCATCTGCATTGTAGCATGATCAGTGCTTTGTTCCTTGTTATGGCTGCGTAATATTCCACCACATCCCTCTCCCCGTTTTTTCCACCAAGAGCCATACGTCTGGGGCATAGAGCCATCAGCTCTGCCTGGAATTTATCCTCCCTGTGTCTTTTTCAAGGTACAAGATTGTGGGGAGCTGCACCAGTGACCGCTGTTCCCTCACCAGTGTGGGCACCAGGGAAGCCTCCTCCACCAACCCTGGCCGGCTGTACCTCATCAAAGTAGAAGAGTACTCTGCGTCCAGCCACCTCGTACCTCCTCATCCCGATGTGCTTGTCAAAGAGCAACTGGAGAGGAAGCCAGAGTCAGGGTTCGCTCAGCCCCTCTGCTCCTCCCGGATCTCCTCGTCCACACTGGTCAGTGGGAGGCAGACCAGGCCCAGAAGGAAGCTGAGGCTCTGAGAAGTTCAGGAACTTGCCTGTGATCATCTAGCAAGTCCCCATGGGCCAGGGTCTATGTGCACCTGGCTGGGACCAGGGGGTGATGATCAGTGCTCCCCAGGCCCTGTCGGCCCCCCAGCACCTGGGAGAGGGTGCTCAAAGGCTGGGTACCCCTGCCCAGAGAATCTGCCTCCCTCCCTACAGCCTCCCCCAGTCCAGCCCCAGGACCAAGTCTGGCTTCTCTGTGGCCCATGAGGCACCCGGCTGAGCCCTGCCAACTGCTCTGGCCTCACTGCACCATGTAACCTCCCTTCCCAGCCTGAGACTTCTCTTTGGTTTTTGATACAACAGCTTATTCCCATTCCAGGGCCTCTGAATTGGCCCTTCCCCTCCTCTGGTGTTCCATTCAGCCCCCATCACCTCCCCACCCCACCAGCTCCTAGGGAGGCCCATCTTCGTGCAGAAAGGCAAAACAAACAAATACAAACAAGAACAAAAAACCCACGATATTTTACAAAGGGCTGAGCTGCCAGCCAGCCTGACCCGGGGTGCCCACTGTCCACAGACCCCGCCAGACCCCTGCCCTCCTCTGCTATCGGCACCACCTTACCTGCTCCAGACTCTCAGTGTCCACCCGGAAGCCTGACAGCAGGGGCACCTCAAGGACAGCCATGTTGGAGGACCCTGCATGCAGCCACCTTCCAATGACAGGGGAGACAGAGAGGCCCTAGAACTCTAGCCCCGAGGTTGAATGCATGGTTCCCCTCTCTGCCCTCTGGAGTCCACCCAGCTGATGTCCTGGGGACGCCTGCCCTGGGTTTGGCCGGTGGGCCATTGGCACAAACATTTTTGGCTTGGTCAGTTCAATTAGCCCATTTTACAGCCAGAACACTGAGGCAAGAAGGAGAGGGCTTTGCTGAGGGTTTTAGGCCTGACCCAGGTCTGTTGATGGGGGGCCGTGGCCCTGTAGGGCAGCTTCAGACCAGGTGCTCGCCCACTGCCCCCCTAGCAGAAGACCCTGGGCAAGTCACTTCCTAGCTCCAGGTCTCAGTTTCTCCTTCTGTAACATAGTGGGAGTGGCTGACTGGGCTTTCTGTGGGACCTGCTACATGCCAGGCCCTTCCTGCAGGGCGCTGGGGACAGGAGGGGAGGCTGACATTCAGAGTGGAGCCTGCAGGCTGTGGGTGGGGCAGGTACCTGGGCTGCTCTGATGGGCTGTGGGTATCACAGGTATCATGGCAACCACTGACCCACCCACCTCTGGGCTGCCAGATCATCACTATGGTGATGAGCATCCTTGTTGCCATGGCAACGAGCATCCTCTTTGTGGATGAGGGGCCCTGTGGCTGGGTACCAGGCTCACTGCCAGAAACCAAGGGGCCTGGAGCTGGTGTCTTGAGTGGGGCCCAGCACGCCGGCCACACACAGCTGTCCCACCCAGCCCTCCTGCCCCAACCATCACTGGCGTCTGCTGTGTCCATTGGAAAGCATTTACTTTTCTCTCATTCATTTCAGAAACCATCACTGAGCTCCTGCCTGGAAGCTCCCCCTGGTCCCGGGAGGCCATCCTCCACCTACAGCACTGTTCCGGGTGCCAGCCAGCGGGACAAGCGGCCTCACCTGGTGCACACCTCCAGCGTCACCTTGTATTCCTGGTGATGCTGGTCCGCTGCAGGGTCATCATCGTCAGCTGGGTGCTGGTCTCCTCGGGGGCCCTTGGCAGTGACGGAGGCGGGTGCAGCAGGTGGGTGCCCTTGGACTTCAGGCTCCTGGAGGTCGACAAGCAGCTGGAAAGCCGGCTTGGCCACTGGGTCGGGCATATTGTAGGTGATGTCAACCTGGAGGATATTAGAAGACTGAGGCTTAGGGGTCCCAGCCCTGCCCCACAGGTGTGGCATAGGGGAGGAGGGAGGTGGGGACAATGAGAATTACAATGGCAACGACATCAATGACAGTTCTAGGGACGACCATTATTCCTTTTAGCCTTGAAACCACAGACGCAGGTGGAGATGCCATGGTCAGCCCAGCGGTGCAGGTGCAGGAGCAGAGCTGCGCTCAAACCTCATCCTAGTGCGGGGCTCTCTCTCCCACGCACCGCGCGGTCCGGGCTCCCATCGCAGAGACGGGGAGGCGGAGGCTGGCAATTCGCGCTCGGACTGGCAGGCACAGCCCACGAGTCCTGCCTGCGCCAGCCCAGCTGGGGGCTAAATCCCAGAACGTGGTGGGTGGTGCTTGGGCTGAAGGGCGAGAGCTGGGGGAGTCCAGGTGGGGCGTCCCTGTCCAGGCCACAGAGGGGGAATAACCTTGACCCATTGCTTAGGGTCTGCGTAGGCTCAGAGACCACTGGACTGAAGGTCAAATGGATTTTCCTGGGGGGATCCTGAGCCCCCACACCTGATGGGCTCCCTGGCCACCTGCCTGGGGCCTGGCGGGCTGCATACGAGGGGGCTGAAAGCCTGCCTTGCGGTCTGGCCCGATGCTGAGCTCAGAGCCCTCTGGGGGTCCCTGGGGCTCCAGATGCCGCTGTGTGTGGCAGGGGGGCCAGGGGAGGACAAGACCCAGAGTGCCCCACAGTCCCCAAAGACTCACCTGCATCAGGCAGCAGCCGTCCCCCCTGGCACTCACAAACAGCCCCGTGGGGAGGCTGGGAATCTGGAGAGAGAAGTCACCGTGAGGCCCTGTCAACCCCACTGCCGACACACACGCACCCCAGCCCACGCCGTGTTGCGGGGACACGCACCGCCGCCATCTGCAGAACCTTCTGGTTGGTCCCGTGCAGCTTGAAGGTCTCCTGGTAGTCCAGGTTGGTGGAGGCCAGGGAGACAGTGAGGTTGATGTGTCCGGTATAGGACAAGATGGCATACTCAGCCAAGGCCTGAAGAGCCACACACGTATCCTGGGGACAGAGGGGGGAGGCTGCCATCAGCCCCGAGAGCAAGGTGGCCAGAGGTCCCCTGGCCCCTGTCCACCAGTGGGGCTGGAATGGAGACCGAACCTGGCAGACACCCACAGAGCTGGGGATCCTGAGACAGCCAGGTTGGCGTGTCCACAGAGGTAGGGGCTAGGTTCCTGCAGAGGGTCCAGCTGCACCGTCCTTTGTCCCTTGTCCCCCATCCCTGTCCTCTCTTGGTGTCCGTGCCTCCAGGGTCTGCAGGTGGGAAGGGGCCCGACTGCCTGGCAAGCTCAGGGTCCTGGACTGTGGCAACCCCACCCTGCCCCGCCCTCTGGCCCCGCCCAGCTCGCCTGAGTGGAGGAGAAGCCCCCGAGTGCGTTCCGCTGCTGGGACAGCCACTTCACCACGGGCAGGGCGGCGGCCACATCGCCCAGGAGGGTGTAGGTCAGAAGGGCGTAGGCCGTCATTTCCACCTCGGCTGAGACCACTGCAACAGAAGAGGCCAGCGGGTGCCCTTTCGATGCTGGGACCCGGACCCAGTTCCATGGAGACAGCGCCCAAGGCAGGCACCGGGGAGCCGGTGGCCAGTACCTGACTTAGAGACCCCATCGCTGTAGCTCAGAAATGCATCCTTGTCCATGTCCCAGGAACTTGTTGGGCTCCAGTGGGTGACCCCATCTGCAAGGACAGGATTGGTCAGGGGCCACAACCCCACCCAGGCCTCCGCCTGGCATCGCATGGTGGGTGTCCGTGCATGTGGTCTCAGGAGGAGAAAAATTGGGGTGCTGGACCTCAGTGGAAAGAGAGTGTGGGGGGAAGACAGCTGGGACAGGAAGGGCCTGAGAGCTCCATCTCAGATCTGCAAACATGTGGCAGCCCCAGCCCTTCCCATGCCTCTGGCAGACATCACTATTCAATGGTCTCCTTCCTGTGCCCCTGGCAGACATCACCAATCAATGGCTTCCTTCCTGTGCCCCTGGCAGACATCACCAATCAATGGCCTCCTTCCTGGCTGGGTCCTGAGGTGACCCCAGATGTTCCCACTCAGTGCCCAACAGTGACTCCCCACTTGCAGGGCTCCAAGGATTCTGAGCTCCCATGGGCTGTGAAGCCCTCAACCCCAGAGAGAAACCAGCCCTCCTTCCTACATCCCACCCCCACCCTTGATCCTGAACATTTAGTCAGGAATAGACACTGTCACTCATCCAATTGGGTGGTTTTAGAATTTTGCATTATTGCTATTTTTTTTTTTCAGACAGGATATTGCTCTCTTGCCCAGGCTGGAGTACATTGATGTGATCACAGCTCACTGCAGCCTTGAACTCCTGGGCTCAAGGAATCCTCTTGCCTTAGCCTCCTAAGTAGCTAGGACTTAGGAGCCAGGTGCCACCATACCTGGCTAACTGTTTTATTTTAGAGATGGGGTCTTTCTGTGTTGTCCAGGCTGGTTTTAAACTCCTGGGCTCAAGCCATCCTCCAGTCTCTGCCTCCCAAAGTACTCGGGATTACAGGCATGAGCAACGGTGCCTGGACTTTAATTTTTTTTTTTACTAGGGTCCACAGGGGGCTGCCCCACATGGTGGCTTCAGGTGTTGGCGGGAGGGTGTCACCTACCGTGCATGATGGCCAGGCTGCGGAGCTTGTGTAGTGCCTTGGGGGCTGCCGGGCTGCGGAGCAGGGTCAGCACGTAGGCAGTGAGGGCACAGCTGTAGGGGTCCGTGGCCAGGGGCATGCTGGACTCCAGAAAGCGCCTCGCCTTGGCGATGGCGCCCCTCTCCTCCTGCAGGGAGGGGTGCGAAGGGGAACCCTGGGAGGCTGCCCTGTCCTCATCCAACCCACCACACACAGGCTTCCCTGGGGAGAGCCCCGGATGGCTCCTTGTCTCTCGCTTTGCAACCATCTGTGGCTCCCACTTCCTGCAGACTCAGCTTTCAAACCCCATCTCCATTCTTTTAAGTTCAAGCCCCAGATGAGGTCTGGCCAGAGTGCTTGTGTGTACAGCAAATGAGCACAGAGACATCCTGGGGGAAGTGGGCAGAGCCCTGGCCACCCTGTCCCACCATGCCCCAGGGCCAGGTCTTTGTTAAGACATCTGGCTTCCACCACCACCCTGCCCAGGCCCTCCTCATCCTCCAGGCCTCGTCACCTCCTTGGAGAAGCCCACCGACCCTGCTCACACCCCGGGAATGTGAGCTGCTGGAAGACAGGGACTGAGTCCATGTTCTGGCAATGGGCTCGGTTCAGAGAAGTTGCCCGATAGTGTTGGTTAAATGGAAGAAATGAGTGAGCAGGAGCACGAGTGAATTTAAGAAACGAGCAAAGGTGTTC
Source organism: Eulemur rufifrons (assembly GCF_041146395.1). Classification (NCBI taxonomy): domain Eukaryota; kingdom Metazoa; phylum Chordata; class Mammalia; order Primates; family Lemuridae; genus Eulemur; species Eulemur rufifrons. The sequence continues at coordinate 7,263,969 of NC_090984.1, read as the reverse complement.
TGGCAGCCCCAGCTTTGGTAAACGTGATCGCAGAAAGAATGCCTTCCAAAACTTTAGATCCTTAGACCAGGACAAAGCATGGAACTGTCCCCAAGGTGCGCCATTGTGATGTGCCACCTGGGGCATGTGCCAGGGATGCACGGGGCAGATTAACCAGACCCCAGGCCTGGCCCACACAAGCCCATCGCCTGGGGGGGTGGGCTGGATGCCATCCCAGAGGCAAGGGGCTACTCCAGGCCATGGGACCAGGAAGGGTCTCAAGGATGCTGCTGAGGCCACACCACACTGGGAGGACCCGGACACTCGGTGCAGGTGTAGCAGGTTGAATGGTGCCTGCCTCCCTCCTCCACGACAAGGTATGTTCCCCGGAACCTATAAATGTGATCTTATTTAGAAAAGGGGTCTTTGCAGATGTAATTAAGAATCTTGAGATGAGGCCAGGCGTGGTGGCTCATGCCTGTGATCCCACCACCTTGGGAAGCCGAGGTAGGAGGATCACTTGAGGCCAGGAGTTCAAGACCAGCCTGGGCAACATAGCAAGACCCTGTCTCTAAAAAAAAAAAGAATTTAAAAATCAGCCAGGCGTGATGGTGCACGCCTGGAGTCCCAGCCATGTGGGAGGCTGAGGTAGGAGGATCACTTCAGCCCAGGAGTTGGAGGTTACAGTGAGCTATGACTGTGCCACTGCACTCTTGCCTGGGCAAGAGAGCGAGACTCTGCCTCAAAAAAAAAAAAAAAAAAAATCTTAAAATGAGATCATTGTGAATTAGGGAGGCCCTAAATTCAATGACAAGTGTCTTCATAAGAGAAGAGAAGGGGAGAGAAAAGGTCATGTGAAGTCAGAGACAGAGATTGGAGTGATGTGGCCACAAGCCAAGGACCACCTGGATCCCCCAGAAGCCAGAAGCGGCAAGGAAGGACCCTCCCCTAGAGCCTTCGGAGGGGGTGTGGCTCTGCCTTGATTTTGAACCTCTGGTCTCCAAAGCTGTGAAAATACATTTCTGTTCTTTTAAGCCACCCAGTTTGTGGCAATCCGTTATGGCAGGACTAGGCAACTAAGATGGCAGGGTTTGCCTCCTATGGGGACAGTCTCAGAGACCCAAGCAGGGAGCACCAACTGCTGCCCTGCAAGGAATACCTTCACATTTAGAAGGCAAACAGGTTGGAGGGATGTGAAGAAGGCAGAGAAAGATTCTTGGGAGAAGGGTGGTGACCTCAGGGGATGGGAGGGAGGTGGATGGCGTGTCGAATGCTCATTGAAGACTCAAGGCAGCTTGACTTTAAGAAGCGATGGTTCTGGACACAAAGCCATGCACACAAGGGTGTTCCCTGTGTAGCTGCCGTCTACAATGGCCAAATGCTGCAAACAGCCTACACAGCCCGCAGTGGAAACCACAGTGAACGAAATGAAGGCATAGTGATAGCATGGAACATGGTGAAAACACACTGGGATGCTGCTTAGTAATAAATGTGCAGTGAGGGCAGTGTGTGTGTGTGCAACATACGTATTTGCAGATGTCATCTCTGGGAAGGGGTAGAAACAGCCCATCCCTAGTGAATCCTCTGAAGGGAACTGGGGAACTCAAACGCGGTGGGAAGGAGACATGTCCACGGGACACCATTTTGTCCCATCTCACGTAGCACGCTCTCTGCCGCCTGCCTGAAGAATAAATTCCATCTCCTCAGCATCTCCCACAAGGCCTGCTGCAATCTGCCTCTGTCATCCCTCTGACCGCCTCTCCTCCCAATCTCCCTCTCACTTGTCCATTCCAGCCACACCGGCCCCCTTGCTCTTCCCCAAATGTGCTAGGTTTGGTCCACCTCAGGGCCTTTTCATGTGCTGTTCCTTCTACTGAAAACACCCTCCCTCAGGCTTCCTTCTCATTATTTAGTTCTCAACTTTTTCATTCATTCAACACATATTTATTGAACACTTGCTCTGTACAAGGCAACACTCCAGGTGCTGAGTACCTTATAGTAACAAAAGAGACAAAAACACTGGCCCTCCCGGAGCTTATATTTTATCAGGAGGGGAGATGCCACCTCCTCGGAGAGCCCATCCCTGATCACTTTCTCTGAGGCAGTGACCCTTAGTCACTCTCACAATATATGTTTTGATTTTCTTCACAGTACCTGTAAATATTAGCCCTGAAAAAGAACTCCTGCGTACCCCCATCATGGTAAGTGAAAAAAAGCCTCACCTCAACATATGTGACATGAAAGTACAGATCACAGCGGACAAGCAGAAGATCTGAAAGCTTCCAGAAGAAAGAAGAGGCCGCATACAAAGGATAAGTTGCTCAGAATGACAACAGACTTCTCAACGGAGCACTGGAAACTAGAAGATGCTGGAACATCATCTAGTATTCTACAGGAAAGTAATTTCCCGCCTGGAATTCTATACCTAGCACAACTATCATGCAAGTGTGGGGCAGAATAAGAATATTTTCAGACACGCAAGGCCTCAAAAAATTTGCCTTCAGGCCGGGCGCGGTGGCTCACGCCTGTAATCCTAGCACTCTGGGAGGCCGAGGCGGGTGGATCGCTCAAGGTCAGGAGTTCGAGACCAGCCTGAGCGAGACCCCGTCTCTACTAAAAAATAGAAAGACATTATATGGACAACTAAAAATCTATATAAAAAAATCAGCCGGGCATAGTGGCGCATGCCTGTAGTCCCAGCTACTTGGGAGGCTGAGGCAGTAGGATCGCTTAAGCCGAGGAGTCTGAGGTTGCTGTGAGCTAAGCTGATGCCACGGCACTCACTCTAGCCTGGGCAACAAAGTGAGACTCTGTCTCAACAAAAAAAACAAAAAAACAAAAACAAAAAAAAAAAAACAAAAACAAAAAAAAAAAATTTGCCTTCCAATACCCTTTCTCAGTAAATTACTGTAGGAAGTGCTCCAAGAAGGTGTGTGTGGGGCAACTATCAAAGACTCTGCCAGAGAAGTCTCCAGAAAAATACACTTGAGAGATGACTTTTTTTTTTTTTTTTTTTCTTGAGACAGGGTCTTGCTCTGTCACCCGGGCTAGAGTGCAAGTCGCATCAGTGGCATCATCATAGCTCGCTGCAACCTCAAACTCATGGGCTCAAGTGATCCTCCTGCCTCAGCCTCCCAAGCAGCTGGGAGTACAGGTGTACACCACCATCCCTGGTGAATTTTTCTATTTTTAGTAGAGACGGGGTCTCACCATGTTGGTCAGGCTGGTCTTGAACTCCTGGCCTCAAGCAATCCTCCCACCTTAGCCTCCCAAAGTACTAGGATTACAGGTGTGAGCCACCACACCCAGCCAACTTGACATGTTTGACCACTTCCATGGGAGATTTTGGGAATGACTTCTGAGGTACTGAGGGTGTTATGGAATATTTGGGTACCCCTAGAATTCATATGTTGAAGCTCTAACCCCTAATTCAATGGTATTAGGAGTTGGAGCCTTTGGGAGACAGGTTTAGATGAGGTCATGAGGGTGGACCTCTTTAACGGGATTAGTGTTCTTATAAGAAGAGGAAGAGCCAAGGGAGATCACTCTCCAGCTGCCTAAGGAAGGGCTACGTGAATACACAGTGAGAAGGTGGCTGTCTACAAGCCAGGAAAGAAGCCCTCACCGAGAACCAAATCTGCCTGCGTCTTGATCTTGGACTTCCCAGCCTCTAGAACTGTGAAAAATAAATGTCTGTTGTTGAAGCCACCCAGTCCATGGTGTTTTGTTATAGAAACTCCAGCAGAGATGGGCGTTAGGACTTTAGCATATGAATTTGGGGTAGGGGGAGAACAGATTCAGCCCACAGCACAGGGCAAGGGGCCCTCTGGGTATTGTGCATGAGACACAGAGGGTCTTAATTAAGTCACAGCAAACCCTAGACCCAGCAGTTAAATCTGGACTGTGAGGCCAAGAAATCCGAGAGGTGTCACACCTCGTGATTCATTATCCGAGGTTGTAGATCTAATGCAGGTGTTAGAGATGGCCAGCTCCTTCCCACCCTGGGCTGAGAGGCATTGTGGGTGCCCTCCCTGTGGGAACCATGCCACCTCCACCCCAGGACAGCCTTGTAGAAGCAACTGTGGCCCTCAAGCGCCTTGGACCACCTAAGCCCCAACTGGGTCCAGTACTGACTGCCTCTGAACACTCTACCCTCCTCCACCCAAAAAACATTTATGAGCCCAACATTTTGTGTAGGGCTCCCTGATGCCAGCCCTCAGGCTGGTAGTCAGGAAGCTGAATTAGCCCCAAATGATTCTCTCTTCTTTTTGTTTTTAGAGACAGGGTCTCAAACTATTGCCAGGGTGAAGTGCAAGGGCACGATCATAGCTCACTGTAACCCGCAAATCCTGGGCTTAAGTGATCCTCCTGCCTCAGCCTCCCGAGTAGTTGGGACTATAGGTGTGCACCACCATGCCACACTAATTTTTAATTTTTTTGTAGACACAGGGTCTTGCTACGTTGCCCATGTTGGTCTGGAACTCCTGGCCTCAAGCAATCCTCTTGCCTCGGCCTTCCACAGTGCTGGGATTACAGGTGTGAGCCACCTTGCCTGGCCCGAAATGATTTTCTTAACAAAGCCTGGGGTCCGTGGACAGTGCTTGGAAGACCTTTTACTCAGGGTGGCCCCCCAACATGTGCCTGATTTCCTCCCCTTCTGCCCCCACCACGAATACCGTGAGAATCTTTCTCTCCTCTGCTCAGGCTGCAAGGAGTTGGACGTCACGTGACCATTTTTATGCAAACACAAAAAAGTCTCCTTAATGAGAGGAGGGAGTTCAACGAGGAAGAAACGAACCCCACTGTAAGTGCCAGTGACCACTCACTCTCTCTCTTCCGGCCTCCGGCCCGAGTCTCCCGGGCCCCACCTGCGCTCACCTCCAAGGCTGCGCCTGTCTCCAGGAGTGCAGCCACCACGTAGGCCGTCAGGGGGACTGTGCCGTGGATCCCGCCCTGCAAAGAGACTCACAGGCTTCACGCCGAGCCAGCGGGGACAAGCCCGCCTCCCCCGATTTCTCCCAGGCAGCTCCAGGGCCGCGAACAGGCAGAGCAGGGCTGGGGTCCCGGAAGGAGGCCGAGGGGCCACTCGCCTGGATGTCTTTGTTCAGCACCCTGCCCACAGCTGGGAAGGAGCCGTCCTCCCGCTGCTGGTGGATGATCCAGGCCTTGGCGGCCCGCAGCTCCCGAGGGTCGACGAAGATGAAGCTTTGAGCCTGGGCGAAGGACTTCAGGACGAAGGCTGTGAGCCTGGAAGAGGACGAGGCAGGGGCTGAGAGGTCGCAGAATAGGGTCTGCCACTGTGTGTGTGCCGGGGCGTGCAGCACGGGTGGGACTCGGCCAGCCGAGCGCTGGGAACTTGGAACTGCCACACTCTACTACGCCGTTCTCTCTGATTTCCACGTTTAGATCACAAACAGGACAACCGCACGGTGGCGCATCCACACATGGGATGATACTCAGTGACAGAAAGAAATGAGGTCTCAGACCACGCAAGGCCGTGGAGGAACCTTAAATCCATGTTGCTAAGCGCAAGAAGGACACACACTGTGTGAGTCCAACTCTGTGACATTCTGGAAAAGAATGTCGGAGCATCATGTCGGCGCTCAAAAAGTTTTGGATTTTGGAGCATTTTGGATTTTGGGTTTTCCAATTTAGGATGTTTAATCTGTCATTAAACACCCACGTGGGTGCACACACATGGCCCGCCATGAGACGTGGATGTCAGCCATGCTGTCTGCTCCCGGCCCTGTAGCCTCATCCTGTTCCACTGAGAACCAAATCCAAACTCCTTGCCCTCTCTGCCCGGCCTCTCTGCCTCCTCCTTTGTGCTGGGGCACCATCCTCCTGGCATGCACTGCTCCAGCCACCCTGGCCTCCCCGTAGTGACTCAAACTCGTCAAGCTCAGTCCTGCCTCAGGACCTTTGCACTGGCTGTTCCCTCTGCCTGGAACACTCTTCCCCTGGATTTTCACATGATTCCTCCCTCACCTCCTCCAGGAAACTTTTTGCAACTACCCAGTACAAATATGTTCTTCCATCACACTCTATACCCTGCTTTGTTTGTTTTATAGATGTAAGAAATTATATATATACCTGGTGTAGTTGTTTTAGCATATGTCCCCACATGCCTTGATACCTCCTTTTAAGAGGTGGAGCCTAATTCTCCTTTCCTCGTGTCTAGAGTGTACTTAGCAACTCGCTTCCAAGGATAGAATATGGCGGAAGTGAGCGTGTGACCTGTGGGACCAGATGACAAAAGGCATTGTGGCATCCTCTTTGCTTTCTCTCTTAGATCCCTCGCTCTGAAAGGAAGCCAGCCGCCATGTTGTGAGGATGTTCAAGCAGCCCCATGAAGAAGTCCACGTGGTGAGAAACCGAGGCCTCCTGCCAACAGCCATGTGAGCGAGCCAACTTGTAAATAAATCTTCCAGCCCCAGCCGAGCCTTCAGATGATTACAGACCCAGACAATATATTGACTGCAACCTCAGGAAAGATCCTAGCCCAGAAACACCCAGCTAAGTTGCTCTTGACTTCCCCAACCACAGGAACTGAGATAAAAGGTCTACTATTTTAAATGGCTATGTTTTGGGGTAACTTGTTATACAGCAGTAGCTAGCTATTGCTTCTTGTACAGGGTCTCTCTCCTCCACTGGACAATGAGCACCTGGAAGCAAGGATCATGCTCTCCTTGTTCCCCAGGACTAGGAACAGGGCCTGGCACATAGTAAGCGCTCACTGTTGAATGAATTAAAGAATGAATGTGCACTGGATATAACAGATCTATAACAGATCCCAAGTTTAAGGCTTCCAGGCTGGATCTTGGACTTCTCAGGCAACTAGTTAGGGGAGGCGCCAATAGGACATCTCTGTGCTGAGTGAGCCACATGCTCTTCCCATGGATGTGGGTCCTAACAGGGATGTGTGTGGTGAGAAAGAGGCTCAGAGAGGTTAAGCATCAGGTCTAAGGCCACACAGCTCACACGAGACAGAGCCTGCGTTTGCCCAGCCCCAGGTGGCTGCCTTGTGCTTAATGCACCCTTGTCCTACAGGGTCCCCAGGAAGATGTCCATGTTTGGAGACCAACAGGGACATTTACAGGGACAGGGAAGCTGCTCAGCATCACATTTCCACGAACACGGCAGAATCTGATTTTTCTGTTCACACTGAGGGTTTAGTCCTGAAAGATGCTGAGCGTGTGTGTGCACAATGGGAGGGCGCCCGGTGGGTCACAACTCGCTAATCCTGGCCAGTGGGGACCCACTGCCGCTGTGCAGTGGACGCTCTGCTAGACTAAGGGTGGTTTCCGTGCCCACAGCAGCTGCAGGGGCTGCCAGCGGGGCAATCTCCAAGGTGGAGTCTGAGGACTGGAACAGGAGCGGCAGGGTGACCCCCAGTCTCAGGTAAGCCCCAAGATGACGCCAAAAATTGCTGTGGCCTGAGGAGCCCAGGGAGCCGGACCTAAGTATGCCCGCCCTCCCATTGGGCCTGCCTTGCCCTGGTCAGCCCCTGACAGCCAGGGAAACGAGACCCCAGGCCACTTCTCCCACGTTGCCCTCTCCCCAGCCTCGAGGGGGTGATCTGGCCTCTGACCCTCTCTCTGCCCATCTCCTCCTGCTCGGGGTCACCCCATGCCTGGGTTCAGATGGGCCAGAGAGCAGGGGACTGGCTCCTGGTCACCGTGGTAACAGCAGCAGCAGGAACAGTACCCATAATAATCACCTGCTCCGCCTCACACCCTGAGCCGCCTTTGTTGTCCCTCTGCACCCCCGGGGCTGGGACCACCACGATTTTCATTTCCTAGCCAGGTTCCCCGTCGCCCAGGGATCGGGCCCGAGCGTCTGGCCACGCTGCGCTGGGTGTGAGGCGGCGGCTCCGGGTCGGGGAGACCCCGCGGCTGCGCCCGGGCGGGGGGACTCACCACATGCTCCCCGAGGCATCCCGCTCCCCGAACGCGCTGTAGGAGCCGTCCTGGTGCTTGTAGGTCAGCTGGCGCTGGTAGCCTGCGGGTGAGCAGAGGGGACTTTGTCCCGCCGAGTGGCCTGGCCCAGCCCTGCTGACGGGGTCCTACGCTGCTCTGCCGTCCCCCACCCCAGACCCCCGAAAGATGCCACACCAAGTCTGGAGTCCCTGAAACTGCCCCACACCACATCTGGGGTCCCTGAAACTGCCCCACACCACATCTGGGGTCCCTGAAACTGCCCCACGCAACATCTGGGGTCCCTGAAACTGCCCCACACCACATCTGGGGTCCCTGAAACTGCCCCACACCACATCTGGGGTGGCCATAACCTCCACTTCTTTCATTCCTTGTTTGCTGACATTCCGTTGTGACTCCTGGTCACACGCTGGCCCTCAGCTGTGCCTAGGCAGTCCCTGAAAGGCACCATCTTGAGGCAGCACCCTCTGCCCCCAGCGGTGAGGGCCGCTCCACCAGCTAGAGCCAGAGTTTGGTGAGTTTGGAGAACAGAAAGTGCCAGAGTGGCTGGAACAGGGCATTGGGGGCTGGGGAGAGGCCGCCAGGTGGGCTGGGAGTTTGGTTTTACTACGAGGGCAGCTGGGAGCCATGGGAGGTGTGTGAGCAGGGGAAGGTGTGAGAGGACATATGTAGCGGGTGGACTGTAGGGTCTGGACAGGAAGCTGGGGGGGACCCCCGCGGGTGTGCAATGATGGGCTTGGACCCAGGGGTGTCGTCAGAGGTGCGGTTTCATGGGGTAGGCAGGGCTGCTCAGCTGGACATGGGGTGTGAGGGGGAGGAGGAAGGATCCAAAGCAGCCGAGGTCTGTGGCCTGAGCCTCCGGAAGGATGGGGCTGTGTCCACAGAGAAAACTGGCAAGAGGAACTCTACCAGGTGGGCAGGGTCCCCCAAATTCACATCCTCCTGGAACCTCAAAATAGGACCACATCAGGATCTCTGCAGACATCATTATGGTAAGGATCTCAAGACGAGATCACACTGGATTTAGGGGGTCCCTAAATCCAATGACTGGCATCCCCATAAGATAAAACAAAGGGAACTGAGTGTGGTGGCTCGCACTTTTGGGAGGTCCAGGCGGGAGGATCACTTGAGCCCAGGAGTTTGAGATCAGCCTTGGGAACATATCAAGACCCCGTCTCTACCAAAAAAAAAAAAAAAATTGAAAATTAGCTGGGCATGGTGGTGCATGCCTGTAGTCCCAGCTACACGGGAAGGCTCGAGCAGGAGGATTGCTTGAGCCCAGGAGTTCGAGGCTGCAGGGAGCTATTATGACGCCACTGCACTCCAGCCTGGGCGACAGAGTGAGACCCCGTCTCATAAAAAAAAAAAAAAAAAAAAAAATTCTGTTGTTTTAACCCAAGAAACTAATACAAGCAGGTCTGGGGGAAAGATGGAGGGTGCTGATTTGGGGTTTGTCGAGGCTGAACTGCCAGCTGGCTGGCTGGATGCAGGGGCTGGCTGTCCTGGGGGAGACCAGGCTGTCGCTCATGGGCAGGGCTTATTATAAATAAATGCTCCAGGCATTTAAGGCCCTGAGCACGTATGCATTCACCAGGGCAGACAGTGACCACCCACCTCCCAGACCCTCACGAGTGCCAACCTGAGCCCCAGGCCCCAGCCCGAGTGGACTTGGCCTTCCTGGCAGTCCAGGGTCAGGCTTCATGAAGCTGGATTTGCAGCCCGTAGCAACCTCTGTTTCTTTCTCCATCTGAGAGTTGCACATTCTTTATTGTACATTTTTTTCGTTTTCCTGTTCATGCGAATGGATGAGTCAAGACCACCTTTGGAGATCTCAGAGCAGAGTCACTGTGCAAACCTTAACTGCCAGGAGTCAGGAACCCCAGACCAGCCCCAGGAATTGGGGTGTGCCCATATGACTCAGTTTCTTCATATGAGAGGGGCTGGCATTGTCTGAGGAGCTGGGCACAGGTCCTTCCCAATGGTAGAAATTTCCAAGGTCATGCCTGGGGTGTCTCATCTCCCTTGAGCAGCAACCGAACTTACCTGGCCACCCCTCACATTCCAACTCATTACATGACAGCTCCAGACCAGGGACAGAAGCAAACCCTAGGAGGCCCCAAGACTTTCATGTCAACTGACTTAACTTCCTTGTGACACAGATTGGAAACTGAGGCACTGAGAAGAACAGGCCCTGAGGACATAGAGTGGGTGACCATGACAGAGGTAAGGCTCCAGCCTCCCCGTCCCTCCCCCATGGGGCTAAGATGTGCAGAGGGGACAGGGAAGGCACTCAGAGGCCCTGCCCGCCACACATGACAATGAAAGATGTTCAGTGCTGCATTATTTAACTCTGAAGATGTTCAGTGCTGTGTTAATTACTTCTGCAAATGTTCAGTGTTGCGTTATTCATCTCTGAAGGTGTTCAGTGCTGCATTAATTATTCCCGAAGATCTTTGGTGTTGAATTATTTATCTCTAACAACGTTCAGTGCAGTGTTAATTATTCCTGAAGATGTTCAGTGTTGCATTATTTATCTCTAAAGATGTTCAGTACTATGTTGTTTATTTCTGAAGGTATTCAGTGCTGCATTAATTATCTATAAAGATGTTCAATGTTGTGTTATTTATCTCTGAAGATGTTTGGTGCTGTGTTAATTATCTCTGAAGACGTTTGGTGCTGTGTTAATTATCTCTGAAGATGTTTGGTGCTGTGTTAATTATCTCTGAAGATGTTCAGTGCTGTGTTAATTATTTCTGAAGACGTTCAGAGATGTGTTATTTATCTCTGAAAACATTCGGCGCTGTGTTAATTATCTCTGAAGACGTTCGGCACTGTGTTAATTATCTCTGAAGACGTTCAGTGCTGTGTTATTTATCTCTGAGGATGTTAGGTGCTCTGTCATTGGAGGAAAGAACTAGAAACCCCAAATACTCCAAGGGGTGAGTTCAGAACACTGTACTCCATAAACATCTGTGATGGACAAATAGTGTAGCCTTGAAAATGACAAACTGAACACACCCTGAGACACAGTGATTCCACTCCTCCTTATGTATTCCACAGAAATTTGAATGTATTTTTACCAAGCACATGAACAGGACGATTTACAGCAACACCCTTCTAAAAGCCCTGAATTGGACGCTGCTCAAATAAATGCTTGTCAACAGATACGCCAACTACAGTCCTTCCACAGGGCAGTGGGGGTGAGCTGACCACAGCTCCACAGGACCCAATGGACAAATCTTACACACACAGCTCAGGGTGTGGCAGGGATGCTGTAGGATGCCGCATCATAAGGTACCAAGAGTGGCAAAGCTAATCTGTACTGCTAGATTGTGGCAGTGGTCGGGTGGGGCGGGTAAACTCAGAACCAACAATAATGGGGGAGTTATGCAGAATTTTTTTTTCTTTTCTAAATGTTTTTAAATAATGTTGCTCTTGTTCTTTTTCTAAAAAATCTACATTTTAAAAAGATGCTCTTCCTCTCCCTGTCTGAGCATCAGAATTTGCAGTCTCATCCTAACAGCCATGGTGCCAGGCTTCTGCAGAGAGTGACAGATCAGGGCCACTTTGAATGGTCTTTCTGTCCACTTCCTCCTGATCGCTGCACCTGGTGTGTGGGCAGCTCTCAGCATGGTCCTCCTCACTGAGGGTTGAGCCTCCCTCCCTCCCTGCTCACTTCCCCCTGGCAATTTTTCCCCAATACCTTGTACCAGGTAGTCAGTGGTCTCTCTCTCCACCTCGACGCTGAGCTGCTGAGTTTTCTGAAGATACTTCAAGACAAAGACGTTGGGAGCAAAGTGGATCATGTTTTGCTCTCCACAGCCAAAGGGCAGCCGCAGGAGGTTGTTGAGATGGTTCAGAGTTGGCCCCATGACGTCTCCTGGTGGGAAGGAGAAGAAGGCTGGGCAGGGGGGCTGCCCCAGCCTAGTGGGGCACAGAAACAGCTTTTCTCAGAGATGGGAGCCCACCTGTGCCCTCACACTGGCCACTGAACCTCTGACTGCTGGTTCTGTCATTTGGGACCAGATTACACCTTCTGCTCACTTAAACCACCTGGTGTCCCAGGGTTGGTGACCTTCTCCTACATGACTCCTTCTGTGTTCTTTAGTTTTAACTTAGATGTTCTTTATCTAGCTTTTCATTCCGTTGAATGCTTCTTTTATTTCTGGCTTTTAAAATAGGTGCATTTAAGGCTATGCATTGTCCCCTAAGTACAACTTTAGCTGCATCCCACAAATGTTGGTACATCAAGGTAGCTATTCTTGTTCTAGTCTAAATAGTTTTTGAATTTCCGATACAAAATGTGATTTTCTCTTTAACCATGAGTATTTCAATTTTTAAAAAGTTTCCTTCCATATGGGTGTATTGTTGATACATTTAAAAAAGTTCTCTCTCTCTCTCTCTCTTAAATTTCTAGTTTCCTGTTCTCTTATCCCCTTGGTATGCTGTCTGCCTCTTCTTGGCCTCCCTGTCCCAAACATTGCTGATGGGCCCTCTGGGACCCTCAGTGTCCCTTGAACATGTCTCCCTTCCCTCTTGTCCTCTGCTCATGCCTCACCAAGGCTGGCATTGCTCCTGCAGCCTCCTCCTGTCTTGGGGACTGCCGGACTACTTTCTCACCACCCTTCTCTGGGTTTCCCAGCTTCTCCACCTGAGCACTGGCACATGGGTTCCAGCCTTCACCTCTTCTCCATCCCTGCCCATCTGTCTCCTCCTCACCTCCATCTGGGCCACCCCTTGCCATGGATGCCTCTCACTTACTCTCATGCCTCAGAATTGTAAACTTTAACATCCTCTGATCTGGCCACAACTGCCAACCTACCCAGGCCCCAGAGCCGCTACTCTCTGATGTCAGAGAGACCCGAGACTCCCTTGTTTGGGTCCATCCACCCCTTCTGGCCTCTTGCCCTCTCCTCCCTCGTTCGGGCCCACCCCGAACTCTCACTGCCCATCTGCCAGACACCCAAGGCTGGATCACGACACAGCCCCTACTGGAGACATTTCCAACGCGAGAGACTCCTGAGGCTGCTCCCAACCCCCCCCCCCCCCCCCAGTCACAGCCTCTCACCCCTACTTAGCAATGACTCAGGAAGCCTGCCTCTCTCACCAGGACCACCAGCGCTCTCTCTCCCCGCCCTGCACCTGGCTGACTTCACCTGGGTTTTGGCCTTCTTAGGTTCCTTCCCTGGCCCATGGCCCTCCCAGGGTTCACCTCAGGTCCCTAGGGGTCGCCCCACCCTGACCTCTACACAGGGCTTGGACTGAGTGGGTCTAGACACACCATCTTGGCTGGACTGGGAGTTCCTCAAGGGCGTAGTTAGGGTCAGCTCTGGGGCTGCCTCAGCATTCAGCACATGGGCAGACATAGAGAAAGTGCTAGAAGCTACATGTCAGATGAGTGGGTAGAGACCCAAGGGGCACAGGTCCCCAGCAAAGCCAGCTTGAGACCAAGCCTGAAGTGGACCTTGCCTCCCAGCCCCTGCCCTCCCCAAGCCAGGCTGAGGGGTCGACCCACCTATGATGGAGGCGATGGCCCGCTCAGACCCCGGGATGGCACCATGTGGGACCCCCAGGGTGAAGGCCTCACTGTAGCTCTCGTCCACCTCCCTCTTCCTCCAGATTCGGAATTCGCCCACAGAGCCCCAGCCGGTGGAGAAGCCAATGAACTGGACCTCTGGTGGCCTTGGGAGGGTCCAGGCCACAATGACAGACTTGTTGGCTGGCTCTGCACCGTGGCCCACCTGGGAAAAGAGACCAAGGCTGCTGGACGCTGGCGAGAAGCACACAACGGCACTCAGGCAGCAGCGACACTGGCCGCAGAGCCATGGTCAGAGGCCTTGGCCATGCTCATAGTGTCAAGGAGTCAGAGGTGAGAGAAATTAGAGGTAGCTCCATCCATTAAATGGCCAACAGAGACACAAGCATGGTGTCTGTGGGTTCCAAAGTCACCAGGCTCCTTGGAATCTTTGGATCTTTGTATATGCTGTTCCCTCTGCCTGGAACATCCTGTGTTCCCTATTTTACCTACTGAACTCCTATTCATACTTCAAAACCCACTTTGATTATGTCCTTCCTCTAGGAACTTGTGTTAGCTGATCCTTTTCTATATTCCTTTCGCTTAGCCCCAGAAAGAGCCCCCAGCCACCACTTCATCTGCTCATATCCACTCTTTCTTTCTCCCTGACCACCTACCACCCCTCTGTGTTCCCAGATCTCTGGACGCCTCCTTGGCTCCAGCTCTCGCTAATTTGGGGGGACAAGTGACTCCAGACAGACTGAGAGCAACCAGGGGTGGTGCCTGGTGTTTCCCCTCACTCCTCCCCGCCCCCAATCAGAGCCCAGCACAGCACAGGAAGCAGCAAATACTGGAGGAATATGAGATTTCCGTGCCCGCTACAGCCAGTCCCGTCGTACCTGGATAAGCCCGTCATGCCAGCTGATCCAGAATGTTCTGAATTCATCCCAGGAGAGGATCTTGGCTGTGTGCACGCTGGCCACGGGCTCACCCATCTTGCTGGTGGAGATCCACGACCTGGTGTTCTGGTGCCCCCCCAGCACGATCTCGATCATGCCTGCTGTGTCCTGGGGCCCAGAAGACAAGGCCACACGGGCGTCATTGTGGGCTCGCACGGCCACATCGAAACGAGTGAGGCGCAGTGGCTTCTGCACATACTGGAACTCGTACTTGTTGGGAGTGGAGATGTGGACTCTCTCTGGAGGGAGGAGAGGAGACAGGGAATTGCAAGCTAGACACGACCCCTGCCTTCCCTGCTGGGGCCCAGAGGTGAGCACTGGGGCCACAAAGGCCACACAGGAGGCATGCATGATAGAATGGTAAAAAATAGGAAAATTAACTAGTCGTGGTGGCACACACCTGTAGTCCCAGCTACTTGGGAGGCTGAGACAGGAGGAGCCCTCGAGCGCAGAGTTCGAGGCTGCAGTGAGCTCTGATGACGCCACTGCACTCCCCCCCCTCAAAAAGACATGCAGATGGGCAATGGGAATATGAAAAAATGCTCAACATCATTAATCATCAGGGAAATGCAAATCAAAATCACAATAAGATGTCATCTTACCCCAGTTTGACTGGCTACTAAAAAGCCAATTTTTAATACTAAAAAATATTAAAAAGACAAAATATAACAGATGCTGGTGAAGATGTCGAGAAAATGAACTCTTCTATGCTGTTGGTGGAAATCTAAATCAGCACAGCCACTAGGGAAAACGGTATGGAGACTTCTCAAAAAACTAAAACTAGAACTACCAAGTGATCCAGCAATCCCACTACTGGGTATTTATCCAAAGGAAAAGAGATCAGTGTGTGGAAGGGATGCCTGCACCCCCACTTTTATTGCAGCACTATTCACAACAGCCAAGACCTGGAATTAACCTAGGTGTCCACTGACAGATGAATGGATGAAGAAAATGCAGTATATATACATAATGGAATACTATTTGGCCATAAAAATCAAGGAAATCACGTCATGTGTGGCAACGTGGATGGAATTGGAGTACATCGTGTTAAGCGAAATATTCCAAGCACAGAAAGATAAATATTGCATGTTCTTGCTCATATGTGGGAGCAAAAAAAGTTCATCTCATGGAGGTAGAGAATAGAATGACAGATACCAAAGGTTGGGACAGGTAAGCGTGCCAGGGGCAGGGGGATAAAGAGAGGTTGGCCACTGAGGTGCAGAATAAGGACACACCTGGAAGTCCCAGGGCCCCACCCACCATGTGAGGCACTTGTTCCTCTCCAGAGGAACAAGAGCTGGTTACAGGACCCAAAAACAACACTGCAGCCTGCCCCTCCCAGCAAGCGCCACCTACTGACAGGGAGGTCATTCTGCACACCCTTTCACTGCATCTACTGACTCATTGTATAGGGTGTGGTCAAATCTCACCCACAAACACCACCTACTGGCTCAGAGACTAAACAGGGTGTGTCATTATCCAAACAAAAATCTAAAGGCAAGAAGCAGCAGCTGATCCAGATGGGAAGGAATCAGCGAAAGAACTCCGGAAGTATGAAGAAGCAAACAGAAAGCACACTCCCAAAGAGAAACACCAGCTCTCTAGCAATGGAAGTTAACGAAACTCAGAGCACCAAAATGACAGAAGAATTTCAAACATGGATCATCAGAAAACTCAACATTATGCAAGAAAAAATGGATAACCAACACAAAGAAACCACAAAAAAAATCTAGGACTTGGAAGAAAAATTTGCTAAAGAAATCGAAATATTAAAGAAAAATCAAACGGAACTCCTGCAAATGAAGAATTTATTCAGGGAACTACAAAACACAGTGGAAAGCCTCAAGAGCAGGGTAGATCAAACAGAAGAAAGAATCTCAGAGATCGAAGATAACACCTTCCAATTAAATAAGTCAGTCACAGAGATAGAGCAAAGAAATAAGAGAAAAGACCAGAGCCTGCAAGAAATGTGGGATTGTGTGAAGAAGCCTAATATGAGAGTTATGGGCATTCCTGAGAGTGAAGAAGATAATACGCAAGGGTTGGATAAGCTTATTTGAAGATATAATTAAGAAAAATTTCCCATGCCTTGCTAAAAATCTGGATATACAGGTACAAGAAGCCCAAAGGACCCCTGGGAGATTCATTGCAAATAGGAAGACACCAAGTCATGTAGTCATTAGACTGAACAAAATATCCACGAAAGAGGCGAAAGAAACAAGTAACATACAAAGGAAAGCCCGTCTGAATAACGCCAGATTTCTCAACTGAAACCTTATAAGCAAGAAGAGACTGGGGCCCCATTCTCACTCTTCTGAAACAGAATAATGCCCAGCCTAGAATCTTGTACCCAGTAAAGCTAAGTTTTGTATAAGAAGGAGAAATTAAGACATTCTCAGATAAACAAAGACTGACGGAATTCACCAAGACAAGACCAGTCCTCCAAGAAGTACTCAAAACAGAGTTGCACATGCACCAGCACAAGAAACACTCATGAATGTAAAACTACTCAAAAGCTAAAGATCAAAGGCCAGATACCACAATGGCTCAACAGAGAAAATGTAGCAATGAAGTTCTACCCAACAGGATGAACACAAATCTGCCCCACCTATCAGTTCTCTCAATAAATGTGAATGGATTGAACTCCCCACTCAAGAGATATAGGCTGGCCCAATCGATAAAAAAATACAAGCCAAGTGTCTGCTGTCTCCAGGAAACTCATCTAACCTGCAAGGATGCATTTAGACTGAAAATAAAGGGGGGGGGGGAATTGATATTTCAAGCAAACAGAAGCCAAAAGAAGGCTGGTGTGGCGGTTTTAATTTCAGATAACTTAGTTTTTAAATCAACAAAAGTAATGAAAGACAAAGATGGTCACCATATAATGGTGAAGGGTACAGTTCAACAATAAGACATAACTATACTTAATATGTATGCACCCAACTTAGGTGCACCCAGATTCATAAAGCAAACCCTACTTGATCTAAACCAAATGATAAGCAGCAACACCATAATAGCCAGTGACTTCAACACTCCACTGACAGCACAGGACAGATCCTCCAAACAGAAAATAAACAAAGAAATAATGGACTTAAACAGAACACTAGAACAAATGGGCCTGACTGACATTTACAGGACATTCTATCCAAAATCCACTGAATATATGTTCTTCTCATCAGCTCATGGGACATTCTCTAAGATTGACCATATCCTAGGACACAAAGCATGTCTTAAAAAATTTAAAAAAATAGAAATTATACCATGCATCTTCTCAGATCACAGTGGAATAAAAGTAGAAATCAACCCTAACAGAAATTCTCATTTCTACTCAAAGTCTTGGAAGCTAAGCAACCTTCTCCTGAACGATCATTTTATAAATGAGGAAATCAAGACAGAAATCAAAAGATTCTTTGAACTAAATGACAAAGGAGGCACAAGTTATCAAAATCTGTGGGACACAGCTAAAGCAGTCCTGAAAGGAAAGTTTATTTCCACAAATGCCTATATCCAAAAGACAGAAAATTTACAAATAGACAATCTAAGAATAGACTTAAAGAGCTGGAGAAAGAAAGAACGGATCAACCCCAAACCCAGCAGAAGGAGAGACATCAATAAGATCAAATCAGAACTAAATGAAATGGACAACAGGAAAACTATATGGGAGATTAATAAAACAAAAAGTTGGTTCTTTGAAAAGATAAAATCAACACACCTTTGGCTAGACTAAGAGCAGAAAAGAAAAATCTCTGATAAGCTCCATCAGTAACATGAAAGGAGAAATTACAAGTGATGCCACAGAGATACAAGATATCATCTATGAATTCTACAAAAACCTTTATGCACAGAAATTGAAAAATGTGGAGGAAATGGACAAATTTTTAGAAACACACAACCTCCCTAGGCTCAACCAGGAAGAAATAGAATTCCTGAACAGACCAATATCAAGAACTGAAATCAAAACAGCAATAAAAAACCTTCCCCAAAAGAAAAGCCCCAGACCAGATGGTTTCACACCTGAATTTTACCACACCTACAAAGAAGAACTGGTGCCTATCCTACAAAATTTATTCCACAACGTCAAGGATGGAATCCTCCCCAACACATTTTATGAAGCCAACATAACTCTGATACCAAAACCAGGAAAGGATGCAACAAAAATAGAAAACTACAGACCAATATCCCTTATGAATATAGATGCAAAAATTCTCAATAAAATCTTGGCAAATCGAATCCAGGTGCTTATCAAGAAAACAATCTGTCATGACCAAGTGGGCTTCATCCCAGAGATGCAGGGATGGTTCAATATACGCAAATCTATAAATGTAATACACCATACAAATAGAAGCAAAAACAAAGACCATATGATCCTCTCAATAGAGAGGATCAAATGCAGAAAAAGCATTTGACAAAATTCAACATCCTTTTATGATAAGAACACTTAACAAAATAGGCATAGATGGGGCCTACCTAAAAATGATACAAGCCATATATGACAAACCCACAGCCAATATCATACTGAATGGGGAAAAACTGAAAGCTTTCCCACTTAGAACTGGAACCAGACAAGGTTGCCCACTGTCCCCACTGCTATTCAACATAGTCCTGGAAGTCCTTGCAAGAGAAATCAGGCAAGAGAGCAGAATCAAGGGTGTCCAAATGGGGACAGAAGAGATCAAACTCTCACTCTTTGCTGATGATAAGATATTATATCTAGAAAACCCCAAGGATTCAACCAAGAGACTCCTGGAACTGATAAATGAATTCAGTAGAGTCTCATGATACAAAATCAATACACACAAATCAGAGGCATTCATATATGCCAATAACAGTCAAACTGAGAACCAAATCAAAGACTCAATATCCTTCACAATAGCAACATAGGAGGTAAAAGACCTCTACAGGGAGAACTATGAAACACTGAGGAAGGAAATCGCAGAGCACATAAACAGGTGGAAAACCATACCATGTTCGTGGATCAGAAAAATCAACATTGTTAAAATGTCTATACTACCCAAGGTAATCTACAGATTCAATGCAATCCCTATTAAATTACCAACATCATTTTTTACAGATATAGAAAAAATAATATTATGCTTTGAATGGAATCAGAGAAGACCCTGTTTAGCAAAAGCAATTTTAGGCTACAAGAACAAAATGGTAGGTATTAATTTACCAGACTTCAAACTATACTACAAGGCTGTGGTTATTAAATCAGCTTGGTATTGGCACAAGAACAGGGACACAGACCAGTAGAACAGAACTGAGAATCCAGATATAAAACCATCCTCCTATAGCCATCTAATCTTTGACAAAGCAGACAAAAACATACTCTGGGGAAAAGAATCCTTATTCAACAAATGGTGCTGGGAAAACTGGATAGCCACATGTAGAAGCCTGAAACAGGACCCACACCTTTCACCTCTCACAAAAATAAAATCATGGTGGACAACAGACTTAAACTTAAGGTGCAAAACTATTAGAATTCTAGAAGAAAATGTGGGAAAAACTCTCATAGACATTGGCCTAGGCAAAGAATTTATGAAGAAGACCCCAAAGGCAATCACAGCAACAACAAAAATAAATAAGTGGGACCTGATTAAATTAAAAAGCTTCTGCACAGCCAGAGAAATTGTCACAAGAGCAAACAGAAAACCTACAGAATGGGAAAAAATTTTCTCAGGCTACACATCTGATAAAGGACTGATAACTAGAATGCATCTAAAACTCAGAAAAATCAGGCCGGGCGCGGTGGCTCACGCCTGTAATCCTAGCACTCTGGGAGGCCGAGGCGGGTGGATCGCTCAAGGTCAGGAGTTCGAGACCAGCCTGAGTGAGACCCCGTCTCTACTAAAAATAGAAAGACATTATATGGACAACTAAAAATCTATATAGAAAAAATTAGCCGGGCATAGTGGCGCATGCCTGTAGTCCCAGCTACTCGGGAGGCTGAGGCAGTAGGATCGCTTAAGCCGAGGAGTCTGAGGTTGCTGTGAGCTAAGCTGATGCCACGGCACTCACTCTAGCCTGGGCAACAAAGTGAGACTCTGTCTCAACAAAAAAAACAAAAACAAACAAAAAAAAAACCCTCAGAAAAATCAGCATGAAAAAAATCAAACAACCATATCAAAAAGTGGGCAAAGGATATGAATAGAAATTTTTCAAAAAAAGACAGAAGAATGGCCAACAAACATATAAAAAAATGCTCAACATCTCTAATCATCAGGGAAATGCAAATCAAAACCACAATGGAATATCATTTAACTCCAGTGAAAACGGCCTTTATCAAAAAGTCTCAAAATGATAAATGTTGGCATGGATGCGGAAAGACAGGAACACTCCTACACTGCTGGTGGGACTGCAAACTACTACAACCTCTGTGGAAACCAATATGGAGAAACCTTAAACAGATACACGTAAACCTACCATTTGATCCAGCAATCCCATTACTGGGCATCTACCCAAAAGAACAAAAGACATTCTATAACAAAGACATCTGCACCCGAATGTTTATAGCAGCACAATTCATAATTGCAAAGATGCGGAAACAACCCAAGTGTCCATCAAGACACGAGTGGATTAATAAAATGTCGTATATGTATACCATGGAGTACTACTCAGCTATAAGAAACAATGGTGATCTAGCACCTCTTGTATTATCCTGGGTAGAGCTGGAACCCATTCTACCAAGTGAAGTATCCCAAGAATGGAAAAATAAGCACCACATGTACTCACCATCAAATTGGTTTCACTGATCATCACCCAAGAGCACATTCAGGAATAACATTAATCGGGTGTCGGGCAGATGTGCGGGAGGGGATGGGTGTGTACATACATAATGAGTGCCATGCGTACCGTCTAGGAGGTGGACACGCTTGAAGCTCTGATTCGGGGGGTGGGCAAGGGCAATATACATAACCCAAACTTTTTTACCCCCATAATATGCTGATATAAAATAAATAAATAAATAAAGAGAGGTTGGTTAATGGGTACGAACATCCAGCTTGATAAAAGGAATAAGGTCTAATGTTAAGTAGCGGTGTAGGATGACTATAGTTAACAACATTGTATTATGTATTTGAACCCTGGCGGTCAATGGGGTGACAGATGTCACAGCAAGATTGCCCTCACAGCCAATGTGTTATGTATTTCAAAATTGCTAGAAGACAGAACTTGAAATATGCCCAACACACAAAATGAAACATACTCCAGGTAGGGACACTCCACATACCCTGACTTTATCATTACACATTCTGTGATGTAACAAAATAGCACATGTACCCCACAAATATGTAAAAATATTATCTACCAATACAAAGAAATAATTCACAAAGAAAGCATCAAAGGAACAGAAATAGACCCAGGCACATGAGAACAACTGATTTTCAACAAAGGTACAAAGGCAGTTCCGTAGAGAAAAGGAAGGTCTTTTCAATAAATGGTGCTAGAACAATTGGTCATCCAAATGCAGAAAGATAAACTCTGATCCACATCTTGCGTGGTATCCAAAATTAACTTTGGATCATAGCCATTTTATAAATGTAAAATATAACACTAAAAAACTATAAGAAGAAAACAGGATTTGGCAAAGATTTCTTAGGTACAACAAAAGCATTCATCTATAAAAGAAAACAGTGATAAATTGGACTTCATTAAAATGAAAAATTTCTTTTTTTAAATAATTTTTATTTTTTATGTGGTTGAATCTATTCTTTTATGCCTTTTGTTTGTTTGTTTGTTTGTTTTTATGAAAGGGGTCTCGCTCTTGCTCAGGCTGGTCTCGAACTGTACTAGCATTACAGGCATGAGCCACCAATCCCGGCCTCCACATTGCCCATTTATAACCACATCCATCTCCTACTTACCTTCCCTCTTTCTAACCCCTAGCAACGACTAATATGACCTCCATTTATAAAATTTTGTCTTTTAAAAAATGTCACATAAATGGAATCACTTTTGTACCCCTTTGGGATTTTTTTTCCATTCAATTCCCTTCATTCCAGCTTCATCCAAGTATCAATAGTTGGTTCCTTTGTAGTGCTGAGTAGTATTCCAAGGTATGGAGGGACCACATAGTGGGTTCAACCACTCACCCACCGAACACATCTGAGTTGCCTCCAGATTTGGGCTATTACAAATAAAGCTAAGATGAACAGCTGTGCACAGGCTTTTGTGTCAACAGAAGTCTTTGTTTCTCTGGGATAAATGCCCAGGAGTGCAATTGCTGAATGCTATGGTAGTTGCATGCTTAGCTTCTTAAATAAACCACCAAACTGTTCTTATAAACCGTCCCAAGTGGCTGTACCACTTTACATTCCCGCCGTCAATGTGTGAGTCATCCCATTTCTCTACACCTTTGCCATCACGTGCTGTTGTCAGGATTTTTTATTTTAGCCATTCTGATAGTGTGTGGGGATGTCTCACTGTGTTTCAATTTGCATTTTCCTAATGATGTTCGACACCTTTTTACGTGTGATTTGCCTCCTGTATGTCTCCTCCGGTGAAATGTCTGTCTATTTATGTTGTCCACTTTCTAATCAGATTGTTTGTTTCTTCACTGTTGAATTTGAGAGCTGTTTACATATTCTAGATACTAGTTCTGTGCCTGAGACAGGTTTGCAAATGTTTTCTCCCAGTCTGGAATCTGGATTTCCACCTCTTAGGGTCTTTTGCAGAGCAAAAAAAGTCTAATTTTGATGAGATCCATTTATAAATGTTTCTTTTTATAGATTATGTTTCTGTTGTCAAGTCTAAAAAGTCTTTGCTGGCCAGGCGCGGTGGCTCACATCTGTAATCCTAGCACTTTGGGAGGCCGAGGCGGGAGGATGGCTTGAGGTCAGGAGTTTGAGACCAGCCTGAGCAAGAGCGAGACCCCATCTCTACCAAAAACAGAAAAATTAACCGGGCGTGGTGGCTGTAGTTTCAGCTACCTTCCAGCCATATAGCGCCTCGGGAAGGGGCTGCATGGGGGAGGGGCAGACACTCTTGCAGGAAGCCCAAGTTCATGTCTGCCAGCATTTCTCTGACCCCACCAGGCAGAGGTGTGAATGAGTCTTTCTTGGGGGACATTCGTTCTGTACCCACTTCCTCCTTACGTATCACGTGTAGGCATAATATAGATTTTAGAGGATTGGGGCAGAGAGAGAAACTGACCCCAGATTGCACATCCTCCAGAACTCACCTTAATCTCCATGTCCTCCTCTGCTGCCTTGTGTCTCTGGGTCACGCTGGGGCCCACAGCCTTCCCCTGATGTGGCCCTAAGATCTCCCTTCCTGTGACCCTGGGCCCCCGAGGGCAGCCCTACTCCTGACCCCCTTTCTGGCTTGGTGCCTGCAGTAGGCATCCGTGTGCATTCACTCCCTGCGTGGCAGACGCCCAGCCCTCACTCTGGCTACAGCTGTCCCCAGCTGGGACATGTCATTTCTTGTGCTCTCTGCCCCCAGGGAGGGCTGCTGTGCCTTTTGCAGTGGGAGAGCTGCCGCAGTCCTGACTCAGACAGGCAGCCCCTCTTTAGCAGAGTGGGCACAGGGGACTCACCGTTGGGACAGAAGAAAGCGCTGTAGGTGTACGCCCGGGGGACTCCCTCAGGCTGAAACAGAGAAACAGGCAGAGCTGAGTGCTGGGCTGGTATGCGGGCAGACCGTCCTCCCACGCCAGCGGCTCCAAGTCCAGACAGCACAGTCATGCCACCAGGGCTCGCATGGCATCCACAGGGTGACACCAAGATCACAGTGCACAGAGGACTGGGCCGCCCACTTCCCAGGCCTAGATGAGGAACTGAGGCCACTCCCCCATGCCAGCCAAATGAAACTCACCAACTGCTTCTTGACTTGTCACGCTTCCCACACCCACACCCTGCACTCCCGGCCGCCCCTTCCCTTCCATCTCCCTGTGGGCAGGGAACACTGAAGCTAAGGCTGCCGGGATCTGAGAGCCCGTCTGACATCCTTGAGCACCGTGAAAGGGGCACTCGGGTCTGCCGAGGGACGTCTCTGTCCCACTGTCTGACACATCCCAGTGGAGTCTCTTCCATCCAGACTCCTGCTTTGGCTTCTTCTACAGGTGACCCCAAATACTAGAAGGCAGCTGCCCTGTTCTCTTAAAAAGGGATGCCCAGGCCAGGTGCAGAGGCTTGCGCCTGTAATCCCAGCATTCTGGGAGGCTGAAGAGGGAGGATCGCTTGAGGCCAGGAGCTTGAGACCAGCCTGGGCAACATAGTGAGACCCCATCTCTACAAAAAATTTAAAAATCAGCTAAGAGTGGTGGTGCATGGCCATAGGCCCAGCTACTCAGGAGGCTGAGGCAGGAGGATCACTTGAGTCCAGGAATTCGAGGCTGCAGTGAGCTATGACGATGCCATTGCACTCTAGCTGGGGCGACAGAGTAAGACTATGCCTCAAAAAAAAAAAAAAAAAAAAGTTAAATAGCACAGGACAGGGCCAGGCAATTACAAACCCACAGCTTTAGACAGTCATAAATATTAGTCCAAATGTCCACCAACAGGTGAATGGATAAACGAAATGCAGTCCATCCTTCCAGTGGAATACTATGCAGCCACGAACAGGAACGAAGCCCTGATCCCTGCTACAATGGGGATGAACCTTCAACACACTGTGCTGAGTGACAGAAGCCAGACACAGAAGGCCACATAGTGTGTGATTCCATTGATATGACATGTCCAGAACAGGCTGGGCGCAGTGGATCACACCTGTAATCTTAGCACTTTGAGAGGCCAAGGTGGGAGGATTGCTTGAGGCCAGGAATTTGAGACCAGCCTGGGCAACACAACAAGATGCTGTCTCTACAAAAAATAGAAAAAATGAGCTGGGAATGGTGGTGCACACCTGTAGTCCCAGCTATTTGGGAGGCTGAGGCAGGAGGATTGCTTGAGCCCAGGAATTTGAGGCTGCAGTGAGCTATAATCAAGCCACTGCACTCCAGCCTGGGTGACAGAGTAAGACCCCATCTCTACCAAAAAAAAAAAAAAAAAAAAAAAAGAAAGAAAAGAAAAGAAAAGAAATGTCCAATGTCCAGAACAGGCAAATCCACAGAGACAGAACCAGGCTCCTTCTGTTGGTGGCAAGCCCTGGGTGGGCTCTTGAACACACACCCAGTGGGGCCCTGTCTCCACTGTCGGCTCAGCTCGCAGAGGACCAAGCGGCAGGCTCTTCACTGACGCCCACGTCCTCGGCCCTGCTCCCCGTGGGTCGGTCCAGCCCGGGCTGCACATGCCCTTCCTGGTGCCAGTCTCCCTGGCGTCTGTGCCCACGCCAGCTCGGGGCTGGGTCTCAGAGCACGGGCCTGCCATGATGCCACGGGCACTAGCTCCGGCCGGGCTTTTCCGCAACCGTTCAGCACACATCTGAGCTTCATTCTCTCCTGCCTCTGCGGATCTGCCTGTTCTGGACATTTCTGTAAGTGGAGTCACACGCCATGTGGCCTTTTGTGTCTGGCTTCTCTCACTCAGCACCACGTTTTCGAGGTTCATCCATGTTGTAGCGGGTGTCAGCGCTTCATCCCTTTTGGCGGCTGAGTGACATCCAACGCACTGCGGAACTGCGGTCCATCGAGCCGCATTTGTTTATCGCATTTTTCAGCTGATGGAAGTTTCCTAAAATGGAAGCGCATCCCTGGTTTTGTCTGGGACGCCCCAGTTGACTGGTACAAATGCCTGGATGACAACGGTCTTCAGCACTGAGGCCAGGCACCGCGACACTCTCTCCATGCACACCCTCACTTAACCACCCAGC
The DNA here is from genome assembly GCF_041146395.1 of Eulemur rufifrons. Taxonomy (NCBI): domain Eukaryota; kingdom Metazoa; phylum Chordata; class Mammalia; order Primates; family Lemuridae; genus Eulemur; species Eulemur rufifrons. Next base: position 7,237,831 of record NC_090984.1, on the reverse strand, counting down.
GGCGCCGTTTGAATCCAGGGCTCTCACTCCAGGCACCACCCCGGGGCTGGCCAGGCCTCCCTCCGGTGACACCCGCCGGGCTCTCCTTATGGGTCTGAATCACATCAGCTTCCTTTCTGCTCCTTTGGATGTCACCCAGGCACGTGGAGGTGATCGAAGGCTCTCAGCCTTCCAGCGGACATACAGATCTCAGTCCCTGCAGGCCACAGGGGAGCCAGGTAGGGTGGTGCCTGTCCTCTCTCCCCCTGGACAGCCATCCCCATTCCGGTGCAGCTCCCATGACCAGGCGCAGTCACTGCCTGCCTCTGTGCCAGCCGTGCACCTCCTGGGGAAGACATTTCTGTCGTATTCAGCTTCTTGTTCCCAAGTCCGCCACGTGATTTTTTTTTTTTTTTTTTTTTTGAGACAAGTCTTTCTCTGCTGCCCAGGCTGGAGTGCAGTGGTGTCATCACAGCTCACAGCAACCTCAAACTCCTGGGCTCAAGCGACCCTCCTGCCTCAGCCTCCCGAATAGCTGGGGCTATAGGTGCCACCATGCCTGGCTAATTTTTCTATTCTTTATAGAGATGGGGTCTCGCTATGTTGCTCAGGCTGGTCTAGAACTCCTGGCCTCAATGCCTAGAGCTCTCCAGTGGGAAGAGGTGGGAGGAGTTTTTTGCTGTTTTATTGAGCCACATACACTCTTGTCTCTTATTTCACAAATTGCTTTTCTAATGGAAGCTTCATTTTTTGCAACGACATTTCTTTTCTTTTCTTTTCTTTTTTTTTTTGAGACAGAGTCTCACTCTGTTGCTCGGGCTAGAGTGCCGTGGCATCAGCATAGCTCACAGCAACCTCAAACTCCTGGGCTCAAGTAATCCTCCTGCCTCAGCCTCCTGAGTAGCTGGGGCTACAGGTGTGCACCACCATGCCTGGTTAATTTTTTCTATGTATTTTCAGTTGTGCAGCTAATTTCTTTCTATTTTTTTAGTAGAGACGGGGTCTCACTTTTGCTCAGGCTGGTCTCGAACTCCTGACCTCGAGTGATCCTCCTGCCTCGGCCTCCCAGAGTGCTAGGATCACAGGTGTGAGCCACCACGCCCGGCCGCAACAAAATTTCAAGTCTTCTGCTGCCTCGATCTTCCCTTCTGTCCCCAACAGCTGCCTGAATGAACCCAGACCAGTGGACACCACAGATGCAAGCTCGGGCAAAATCCCTCTCTGTGAACTCAGAAATCCCTTCTGCAAGGAAAGGAAGGAGGCAAGAATTGCAGGCCTCCAGGTCTGCTGGTTCGTACCTGGGGGGCTCACAGCCTCCTCCTTGGGCCATGAGTGGGCACAGTGTGGCCCAGGGAGCATGCTGGCTTGGGCTGAGCAAAAGGTGGCCAGGGGTCTCTGCGTCCCCATTGGGACCACCCCACCCTGCTGGTTTACAGAGCTCTCATTCCTCATCCTACAGCTCTTGGTCCCAGAAAAACATCCCATCATATCAAAAATGCTGCGGTGACAACCTGTCCCCGACCTGGAGTTCTGCCCAGTGCACGTGTGACTCCTGGTGCCAGCAGGACCCATTTGTGCTCAGGGCCAGCAAGATCGTAGCAAGGAGGGAGGGCAGCTGTGGGAAGCTGGGCATCCAGGGAATGTGAGACCCCCGGGGGCCACTGTCAGGAGCTTCACTGGAGGCTGCTGTGTGCTCCTGGGGTGGCACCAGATGGAGTCCTGGATAGTGCTCTGATGCGTCCGAGCAGCTCCGTAAAGACGGGGCATCGCCGCTACTACCTGCCCAGCACCGTGACATGCCGTGTGCGGCATCCCGGAGCAGCAAGCACCCCGTCTCACGCAGCGGGGTCACAAAGCCATGGTGCGTGCAGAGCCCCACAGGTACGTGGGCAGAGCCTGCAGCAGGGGGTGGGGGTGCAGGCACTCGGATCTCGCAGCCCCCCCGGCTGTGCGTCCAGAATCTGCCTCCCAAGAGTTCCAGGCCACTTTGCCTCACTTCTGGGAGGAGCTGGACCGCTGTGGTCCACCAAGGAAGCCCCCAGACCCCAGCCGTCCTGAGCTCTCAAGCAGGACCCGTGGTGGCTGCCCAGGCCCTGGCGTAGGCTGAGACCACACGCTCCAGCAGCCCTGGCCTCGTGGTTGAAGGAACTGGGCCCTGGCCAAACACCCTGGGTGAGGATGTGGCCTTACCTCAACCATCACACTGCGCCTGACGTAATCTGTCCCAATGGGGACCCTCCTGTCGGTGTGATTCTCCTCCGGGTGTTTGCTGGGTCTCCCATCCTGGCAGCAGCTTGTGTCTCCGTAAGCAAGGGCTTTGGCTGCAAAGATGTGATTGCCTGCTCTCAGAACAGGTCCCCACCCGGGGGGTGTCCCGTCCCCTACTCTTGTCCCAGGAGTGCTTGTGTGCATGTGTGTGCATTTGTGCATGAGTTTGTGTGTACCTGTCCCTTGGGACAACCCTGACCTCACCTGCTGCCCCATCCACCCCTCGCGCCCAACAGGGGTCAGCGCCTGGACCCCTTGGTGACCTGGAAGGGGGGGGGATACCCCAAGAAGCCGGGATCCTCACCTGTGATGTTGTTAAGGCCCAGGTCGCTGAAGGACAGAACGACCCAGGTGGGCTCAGCCTCCCCAGGGGCCACGCATGTCTTCTTGGTCAGATGGCGTTTGCCAGGATGCCCGACAAACTGGATGCCCTTGGGAACTGAGAGCTTCATGTACACCTGCAGGGGGTGGCGTGCGCTCATGGTGCCTGGGACCAGGCCACCCTCCCTGTGCCCCACGGCCCACTGTGCACCACCGGCCTGTCAGCCTCTCTAAGAGCCAGGCTCCCCTCGGAAGGTTCCTTCCATTTCCGATCAAACTACCCACCACTGTCTGGCAGCCCACGCTGGCCCTCCCATGCCTGTCTGCCTTGGAGGCCCCTCGTCCCTCAACCCCTGCAGATCCCCACAAGCCCAGATCCCCTCAGCCAGATCAAGGGCTGCCTCTCCTGCTACATCCGCCCTGGGCCTCCAGACAGAAGCAACCCCACCCACTGCGGACCCCACAGGAGCTTCCTCCGGCTCTCTCTCCAACCACGGCGCTCCATGGTGTCAGAGTACAGCTCCGTGTACGCCCCTGTGTGCAGATGTGTGTGCATGAATGTGCTGTGAACGCATGCATCCGTCTCTGGGTGCACATCCGTGTGCACGCATGCAAGCACAGGGTGAATACACACATGCGTGCATTCATGTACATGTACGTGTGTACAGTGGGTAAATCCATGGCACGCGCATGCTAGTATTTCTGTGTGTACATGTGTGCCTGTATGTGTGCACGTGTGATGTGGATGTGCTGTGGATGCATGCAGGGGTCTCCACGTGCAAGTATGTGCGTGTGTGGGTGTGCAAGCATGGCATATGTACGTGTGCACGCACACCCTGGGAAGGCGTGTGTGCATGCATGTGTGTGCTTGTGTGTGTTTGTGTGCATGGTAGTCTCTGTGCATGTGTGTGCATTTTCAGCATTCTTCCAGGAAGGAAGGAAGGAACTCAACAACTGTCAGTGAGCCACATTTTCTAGGTTCTCAGTGAAGCGATCAGCTGTCCCCACTGGGAGGGTCTAGCTGGGGCTGTTTTCCCTGTGCCTCGGGGACAGGCACATGGGCTGGGGGCTGCTCCTGAAATTGGGGCTTGGCTGACCCTGAGCACATGTGCTGCCCAGCAGGGCTTTATTCTTCCTGCTGGACAAGTCAGCCACCAGCCACTCAGCACCAAAACTGGCACCTGCAGGCTTTGGGGGGAAGCCTCCCTTGGGGGACACCCTACAGGCCAGGGACTGAGCCTGCTGTATTCTGTCTTCTTGAAACTGGGGTCCTGTTCTTCCTGGCCATAGTCCATACAAAAAGAACAGCAAAGAAGGATGGGTTGTAAAGGTAAAGTCTGGAGCTGGGCTTTTGGGCACCACTACGTGGCGGTTCTGAGCACAACACCTCCCTTTCGTCCTCTAACGAAGCCACCCCGTGGCTGGAATTTGCAACAACTCCCTGGCTAAATACCCTCATTTTTTCAGTAAAAGCCAGAAATCTGGTTTTTTGGATGTAGAATCTTTTGGTTTCCAATATCATCATTGGCCTGAGACTGCGGCTCACATTCAAACGAGGCGTGGAATGAACCACAGGCTCTAGGGTCCCTGAGCACATGGGGAGGGCCAAGAGGAGATGGTCAGAGGTGTCCCCAGAGTCCAGCTGTCCCTGAGGGCTGCCCCAACCACGGACAGTCCTTCCTCCCTCCCTCTCATCCTCTCAGCTGACAACCCGGCACTCCAGGATCATAAAAGTGGGGAAGAACGAATGCATCCCCCAACCCCAGCCACACTGTCCCGCTGGCCTCCAAACACTGGTTCTGCACCCTGCCTCCGCCTGCTGGGGGCTCCAGTGTCTGTCTCTACCTCGCTTGCCGTCAACAGGGTCTGACACCTTTTCTCCACCTTCAGGGTCACCCCAAGCCCACCCCCTCGGGCTTGATGGTACCGGCCGATCCACCAACAGATCGAACGACATGCCCAAGGTCGGTGACTTTGTACGTACAAACTGGGATTCTGAGAGCCATCTCTGTTGACCACCAGGATTTCCTGATGCTGTCCTGGGGGCCTGCAAATTAAGGCCGAAAGGCCAAACCTGACCCACCACCTGTTTCTGTGGGACCTAAAAGCTAAGGATGCTTTTTTACCTTTTTTAAATGGTTGGGGGAGAAAAATTAAAAGAAGAATGATATTTTGTGCCACATGAAAATTCTATGGAATTCAAGGCTGGGTGCGGTGGGTCATGCTTGTAATCCCAGCACTTTGGGAGGTTAAACTGGAAGGATCAATTGAGGCCACTAGTTCGAGACCAGCCTGGGCAACATAGTGAGATCCAATCTCTACAAAAATAAAAACATTAGCCAGGTGTGGTGTGCACCTGTAGTCCCAGCTACTCAGGAGGCTGAGGCAGGAGGATGGCTCGAGCCCAGGAGTTCAAGGCTACAGTGAGCTCTGATCACACCACTGCACTCCAGCCTGGGTGACAGAGTGAGACCTCATCTCAAAAAAAAAAAAAAAAAAAAAAAGGGAAAAATTCTATGGCATTTAGATTTCAGTGTCTAGAAATGAAGTCTTACTGAAACACAGCCATACTCCATGAGGCACGGATGGTCTACAGCTGCTTTCGTGCTACGGTGGCCGAGTTGAGTTGCTGCAACAGGAATTGTATGTCTGGCAGAGACTGAAATATCTACAATCTGGCCCCTTCCAGAACATGCTCCATGTCATCACTTATGATACCACTGCCCCCATGCCCAGGGAGGTAGGGATGGTGGCTCTGTCACACACGCCCCCTCCCCCTCCCACGCACGTCCCCACCTCTGCCCCGCCGGCTTAGACGGCTGGTGAATTAGAGGCTGGTCTCTTCCCAGCCCCTGCCTCCCTGACAACATAGATGCTGTGTCCCCCCAAAACTCCCAGGCTGACCCCAGCTACACGTGCCTCCCTGACGGCACGGCTGCAGGCCCAGCGCCCTGGCAAACGGGGAAAGGCCGTGCATTTGGGGGCCCCAGTACCTCGGCGCAGGTGCCCATGTAGTTGTAGACGCTGAGCGGGATCTTGACCTGCTCCCCGCGGATGACGAGAGACGGCAGCGTGAAGTCTACGAAGAAGGGCTTGAAGGTCTTCAGCAGGGCGGGCTCGGCAATGCCCAGGCCCCGAGAGGTGGACAGGGCCACGGCCTCGGCCACCCAGCTGGTGATGGAGTCTGGGACCTGCACGCCAAGAGTGTCCTCACCAGATGGGTCGCTGCAGAGAGATGGACAACCATGGGGCCTTCTCCGGGGCCAGGTGGGAACGGACAACACAGGCTGTGTGGCTCAGGGAGGCGCCCCAGCACCTTAGAAACAAGCATAGAAAGCCCCACGCAGGTGTGTGCAGCTGGTCCTCAGCCCTGACTCTAACAGAAAACAGCAATGGTGACTGTGAACATAGAACCAACCGGAACATGGGTTCTGGGATGCAAACTTTGGCAGTGCACGCTCTGCCCAGTCTAGGGGGAGAAAGC